>NC_142506.1:40477500-41728750 GCF_057876585.1 Rhinolophus sinicus
GAAATGTTCACATGGAGTTGGAATTATTTTATGGCACATGATATCTGAGGTCTACCTTCACTAAGGAGGAAAAGAAGAGTTTAAAAACTATTTGAAAATTTATTTATTACCTACATGGTCCTCTAGACTAATTGCCAAGTGTTTATTTTTAGCATTGTTCTCATGTAGAAAGTCATTTCCATTGTTATAGAGTGTGGTATATGCTTATCTTTAGCAAATATCCTAGTATTTTATACCTTGTACAGAAATATGCTTTGGCATTATTATGAGATGGTTCCTTGATTAATATCTCAGAAAATGGATTCAAGTTGCATCTGGCCTTGGTGCCTGTCCTTAATACACCAGAGCCCAAAGATCCAGGCAACTGGGACCTCCTGTATTCAGAAATGCTTTTCCACCTGATGGGTTAATTCATGTACATGGCACCTGGTTCCTACAAATAAAATCCTTGTGTTGCAAAGACACTTATGTTACTGATCTTTCCTTGAATTTGGAGAGTTAAGTGTTATTGGAAATGAGTGCTGTTCACTCTCCCATACTATCCACCCACTCTATTCCCCTCCCCTCCAAGAGTAAAAAATAAAAATAAAAGAGAGGGAAAGAAGAGAAAAGCAACAACAACCTGGATTTATAATATCAGAGTAAGTTTACTTTTCAGACTAAAATTTCATTTTTATTTTAATGCTTTACTATGTGTGAAATTGCCTTCTTTTTCCTTTCATTACATTTGAGATTGTCAGAATTATCTATCAATAGACACATTCTGAGAGTCATTTTCAAAGTGCTGCGCTTGGAGAGGACTGAGAGTGATGGGTACACAGAATTTCTTCTAATGTTAAAATATATGTATTTCTTAGAATAAGGACGATATAAAGAAAGCAGATTATTTTTGTAGACTAGTCGTATATGCTGCTTTGTACATAACTTCCACCTGGGATATCCGACTCGGCATTACGTAAATGCTGTATGAATCTGATGATTACTACAAGTAATCTCTGTGTTCATCTCTATGTTTTTTTTATTTGAAGTAGTGGGTGACCAAAGATATTTCACAGGATGAGCCTGTTTCACCTGGGCAACTGACTAGATACAAAAATAAATGTGTCAGGGAGCCTGTTTTTAAATTAATTGATGTGTGTATATATTTCAAGTACCCTTTATCTTCCTTGGGGAGAAAACAAAATTTGCTCATGGATGGAGCTGGAATCTTACATCCTGTAGAGTTTATTATAATCATATCATGTTCAAGGATGAAAGACCTTAAAAATCAGTAAGTGCCAGTCCCAATGTTATCAATGGCCATGGAAGCAGGAGTGGTGAGGTGGCTTACAAAGGTGGCTTACACCTTCTGCTTGGGGCAATCCAGGCCCAGGAGAAGACCCACATTGCAGCCCAGTCCTGAGATTTGTGCCTGGGAATCAAACCTGTTGCATATATTCAATGACATTTTTGTTCAGTCGAGTTGCATACTCTGTCAATGTTTGAAAAGCAGACTAGGTGCATCCTTTCATACCTGTCATGCTCCTGCAGGCCAACTTGCCCCTGCTGCAGCGCGAGCTCCTCCACTGCGCACGGCTGGCTAAACAGAACCCTGCCCAGTACCTCGCCCAGCATGAACAGCTGCTTCTGGATGCCAGCACCACCTCACCTGTTGACTCCTCAGAGCTGCTTCTCGATGTAAACGAAAACGGGAAGAGGCGAACTCCAGACAGGTGAGAGGGAGGAGGACCCTGGACTAACCATGGCCTTTTCCTTATACTGTGGTAAGAGGACATTTTATGTCATGTCTAAACTGCTGATCTACACCTCTTGCAAACTAGCAATAATCTTGGGGACCTCACTCTAGCCTGGGATGTTATAGAGTGATAATTCTTTGCCCTGGGTCAGTTAGGCTTTTGTGCAGGTTAATCTTTGCTGCCTGTAATATTAAAGTAAAAGGTGAAGATGAATGATATTCAAACGTGCTAAGTACCACTGATGGTTGTTAGACATACAGTATTAAAATTGTCATTTATTATATAATTCAACCCCATATTTTGCCCTTCAATATTAGGAACTTTGCTATTCCAAGTTTTCTCAAAATATGGTTTTGAATGCTGGCCTTTATGTGTTACTCAATAAACACAATGCAGTAGCTATTTAATTGGGTTTATTGGGTTTTGTATGAACTAAGAGAAAACTTCCGTGAAGATAGATGAACTGAGTGAAGATAAGAGTTCAATAATAGAGCTAACAGCAGTTTTGCTGAAAATTTTTATTTATCAGTCATTATTTATTCTATCAGGCACTCTGCTCTCATTATGAGAAGTCTAAGAAATGTAAAATAAAGTCCTCCATTAAACCTTATAAAGTAGTTGTTGAATAAGGCATATACATGAAGTTTCCCATGTACTTTATTAAAATAATTTTCCTTGATACATTACACTCATATATAATTATTCTCCTAATACAGGAATGCAAAGTTTTATTAGCAATTTGTAAAATATGGAGAATCTTAAAATGAAACTGTATTCAAAAATTTATTTGTTATATACTTTGTTTCCGTTTTCCACTTATACATTCCCTCCTTATACATTTCATCAGGCATGAGTGTAACAGATTTTGAAAGGTTAACACTTGGGCACAATTATGTTCCAGATTCATAGGAGTTTACAGTCCTTGGAGCTGCTCGGAGATATCTCTCAATGACTGACTTAGTTGCCCTTAAATGTATTAGCTGCTTTGCAATCAGAATGTTATTAAAAGCAAGCCAGGTTACATACAGTTATTACAATTTTTATGTTACTATCTCTGGAATTTTTTTCCTCTTGACATAAGACCGCTTTATAGTTTTAATTTCCTAAAGCAAATGTTAAACATTAGTTTACTTCTGACATACTGTAGACCCACCTCCATATATGACCTACCAATAGTGCTACATTCTTCTTTTTGCAAGTCATATTTCCTTGGCCATGTATAAGCGTTTAGTACTTTAGCTTTTAAAGGGGACCACATAATCCAGGTGCCTGAGTGTGTGTCCACATGATCCTGAAAACCAAGAAGCAGCAAAGGATAGATGACTCTCATGTGTGTTCTTGTCTGACCCTACCCATTTACACTGCAGGAAATCAGTACTGGGTGTAGGTTTTGAGATGTTCCAGCTCCATTTTTTTAGGAAAATGTAGTAAAATAATTGTGGAGAGACTGGATGGAAAATTGGGAAGAACATTTATTCAGGTGGAGGAGAGGGTAACAGAGAAAGATTTAGATAACTGTGATAAATGTAAAGATAATCCTATAGGCAAAACTGGAAATGAACACAATGTATTCTAGAAAACCTAACTGCTAAGTAACCATAACAGGCAGAATGAAAACTTCTTTTATTCATTTCTCTATATTCCCAGCCATCTCCCCACTGGTTCTTTCCTAGTGTTTTGTATTTGAATGTACCATGCCTTTAGACTTTTCTAGGATAGTACTGAGGTAAGCCCTGAACAGTGTGCTTAACATTGATATGGAAACTTCATACAAATTACACAGAAAATCAGCATTTTTGTTTTAATGATCTGTAGCTGTGTGTGCATGCATATTTGCATTCAGTCAGGTAGAACTCTATTACAGCCTTCAGTCTTATTCTCCCCTTGGTTATTCATAGACAGTTGCTTGAGTCAGAATTAAAAAGGTTGCTCGTTGAATGGAACATTGTTTTTCAAGTGGAACTCTGAAATGTGTGTAATAATGGAAAGATGGCAAATGGATTTCCTTAGAGCTAGGAGGAAGGGTAATGAGAAGATGTTGTGTAAATACATTTGTATCTTGTGGGAATTTGATCAGAGCCAGAAAATATGGCCTTCTACATAATTTCTTCGCATATTATTTTCTGCGTCTTGTTTGCATTTGCATGTTCCTCTTCTCTGGTTATTTATCTGTATATCCAGACCTACTATATGAAATTTTATAGAGTATGGAGCTGTCTGACAGAAGAGCTTTTTTTGTTTTACTGAATGTTTTGTTGGTACATATGGTCTGACATGGATGAGCAGCCATGGTGAGATTTTGGAGTCTATTAAACTGGCTCATTAAAAAGATCAATCTGTTTCTGTAATAACACTGGGAACCATCAGTCACTAAAAGAGGGAAAAGCTGACACCTGAGGAGAAAACACATTTTGGTAATTTGTTCATGACATGTCATGAACAAAAGAGCACTCTATATTTTGTTTACAACTTTGGGGGCTTAAATTCTGTGATGACTACTGATTATATCTACTAAACAGTTGTCTCATGTTTCAGGGATGGGTTTTGGCAAATTTAGCTTTCTTCTCATTCTTAAATGTGATTGTCACTGGTTATGTTTTTTCTTTTTTAAGCATTATTATTATTTACAGAGAAATGAATACTCTGGGGAAGCCTATGAAATCGTGTTTTGTTTTGTTTTTTTCCAGTTTGTACAGTGAAATTTATTCTACTCTCTTTTAAAACAAGCTCTGTGATGAGTCCCTGAACTGGATATGTAGGTCTGTGGTAGACTATTGTAGAACTCAAATTAGAAAAATACAATTTTCATTTAAAAGTCATGCTCATTTTTTCTAAAATAATACGGAAAGTAAATAGAAAATTCTGATTTCTCTTCTTTGTTAATATGTAAAAGTTTATTATTTGTAGTAGACCTTCATTTTGCCATTCTGTGATGGGAGAAGCTGAAGAAGGGGACATGAACCCCTTTTTCGATCTGGTTAAATGAAGTGACAACTTTCCAAGATAGAAACTCAAAGTTAAGAGCACTCTTTAAAACTGTGAGCTATGACAATTCTTGAAAACACTTACACTTTCATATGGAATGAACAGAGAAAGAACAGTTTGAAAAGGCTGTGTTTCTTGAGATTGCAGATGCATAAAAATTATTAGTGTTTAAAAAATACTTGTGTTATGTTGATTATCATTGCTTTCATTCTTTTTTCACAGCTTTGATATTGCAGCTTTTTGTTATAATGTGTCTTTAATATTGTGTTCTCACCTGTTATGCTAATATTCTGACTCAGAGAATCTTTCTTCCTTAAGATTTTAAACCGAATGATCATTGGTTTATTGGTTTTATTTATGGGTAACACTGCTCCCCACCCCAACTATTTCAAATGGTTGGTGTTAAGTATTAATTCTCTTCATATATGTATATATATGTATATATATATATATATATACACACATATATATATACATATATGAAGGTGCCAAAAAATGTATACAAGTGGACACTTTGGTCAACTTTGCTCAAGCAGTAGTTCGCCATAATCTGAAGTATCTGGATGCTGATGGTAAAGACTTTGAGCACCTCTTTTAATTTCAGAAGTCAAACGTCACTTGTATTTATCTCTTGTTATCGGTATATATTGAGTATTACAATTTTAATACAGTTTTTTCCTTTCTTAGAATGTGTATACACTTCTTTGGCACTCTCTGTATATATAAATTTTAATGTAATTATGCTGTATATTACTCACAGTTTAACACATTTAGACTTTATTATCAAAGCCATGTAGCTGCATTAATATAGGTATATTTCCTCCTCCTCCTATAATTAAACATTATTGTTAAAAAGACTTGCTTGACCTTTAGAATTTCATCCTTTTCCTGGGAAGGATCTTATGGATCCAAAAGGCCTACCCCTTCTCTTTATACTTGAGGAAAAGCTAGGGCCCAAAGAATTTACCTAAAGTCACAAAGCTTCTTAATGGAGAAACCAGCATATTTACGTACCTGAAAACTTGCAGTTGCACAAAATATGTTTTAATGTGCAGAGTATAAATAAGGAAGGCTCAACTAAGAATTGTGTTGTTGTTGTTTTTCTCCTTTACTTTCCCTCATTTATTTCTTCTCTATAAGTGCTCAAGAGGGTAAATGTTATAGTATAACATTCTAGGGGTTTATAAATCTTTTTAATGATAGAGGAGCCACAATACAGTCAGCCAGGTTTCCTGACTTAATGAGTCAGTTAGAAAACACTGAAGGTTGAAGGGTCAGTCATTTTGAAACCATGTTCATTGAATATATAATATCTGTCAACACAGTACACACCAGCTGAAACTATTAAGTCTATTTTTTTCCCTTTTCTGTAAAATGAATGAGGTTTCAATCTGTTTGTCTTTCTAAAAAGAAAAGGTAGGTAAACTTTACAAGAAATTGTAGGATTAATTGACTATATAAATAAGAATTAAATTTATATTCTCTATAGCATTCAATTTTCTATGGAAAATGTAAGGAATTTATATTATATTCATACATTCTTGTTTTGTGTTCTTTTTTATGTATTCTTCACTTTTAAGAAATGAGTAATCATCCCTGTAGAAATGAATATTTTTAAAAATTATTTTCAATTGTGAAGGCTTCTAGTGGACATTTTGGTCTCTTCACACTCCAGCCTCAATATGAACTTGCTCGCCTTGTTTCTTGCTGCTCTCCTAGGGTCCAGCCCTGCTGACTACTCTTCATGTTTAGTCTATATTCAAACTGATGGTTTCTGCTCTGTTCTCTACTTCTTAAGTGTCATAATTCTATTCATACTTTACAGGCTAACTCAGACAGTACCTATTATTTATTAGAGTCCTAATCATAAATATTATAATGGCTACTATTTACTGAATGCTTAAGATGTGCCAGGTCCTATGCTAAATAACTGACTTGCTAACATATAGCACTTACTTCCTTACAGTCCTATTTCATAGGTTTAGGCATGCTAGATAATGTGTCTGAGGTCAAATAGCTTATAAGAGGCACCAATGGGATTCTAACCCTAGATTCTTGATTTTGATGCCCATGCTCTTACAACTATGATTCTACACCAAGAGCCTCTGAATGTCCCACCTTGAAAACAAAGTGCTTTAAGTTATTGAATGCCAAATATGTGTTAGGATCAGTTAGTCCTCTCAGTAGCTCTTGAGATAATCATCCTCAGTTTGTGGATGAAAACACTAAGGCTTGTAGAGGTTAAGTTCATATGCCCAAAAAATAGCAGAGCCAAAATTTGAACCAACTCCATCGCCCCTGCTCTTTCAAGTGTACATTCTGGAGTGATCTTTTCTCACTCTGATCTTTCATACCACTTTTGTACTATTTGTACGGTACCTGCTGAATTCAGGTCCTATAGGAAAGTATAGAAGTCTTACATCTCCAATTAAATTACGTTTTTATGGTAAAAGATTTCTCGCCAGTACACTTCTACAAAAAATGTTATTAAATGATAATCTTATGGAGGGAGTTGGGGGATTATATCTTGCTCATCTTTGTATGCCCACTAAAGCTCAGGATAGTGTGTTACACATAGTAGATATCTAAAATGAAACAAAACAAAACAAAACATCACACACACTCACAAAACAACAAAAAAACACTATTTGAACAAATAAATCCTTAAAGTTAAACTTAATGTAGTCATTTTCAGTATTATACCATATTGTCTCTTCCCTAAGGGTCTTCCTTCCTTCCTTCCTTCCTTCCTTCCTTCCTTCCTTCCTTCCTTCCTTCCTTCCTTCCTTCCTTCCTTCCTTCTGTTTTAAAAGATGCATCTCTTAGACACCCACAACAATGAAAATAGCCATCAACAAGTCAGGAACAAAATGCCGTAGTTGGTTCACTGACCAAAAAAACTGGAGGGCTCCACTCAAAATGTAGAGATGACAGATTAGAATAAGAAAGCACAGTTCCAGACAGTAGGAGCAGTAGAAATTGAATATGTCAGCTGTGGCCAGAAATTAAGAAAGGCAGGGGACAGCCAGTAACAGGCAGCCTAACTGTTGAGCAGATGGCAAGCTCCAGGAGACATATGACAGAAGCATTCCACTTTCTTGTTGAGGGAGAGAAGGCTCAGATGGCTATGAACCTATCATATTGTAATCCTTGAAGATACAGGTATTATGTTTATATGAGGTGTGATTAAGAAAAACAGTGAATGCTGCTGCTGAGTGCCATCCAACAGAAAGGCAGGGATCTTGAAAATAGGAAACAGTGTGTTGAACCTTAGTAACAGTGTGTGACAAGTTTCAATTTGTTCAGTGCAGTCAGTCGGATGTGAGCTACGGTTGAGAGAAGGTGTGTTTTAAAGTGTGCTGTAAATCACGGATCATGAACAACACATTAACATGAAATGGGCAACCAGTTTCATGCTCCATCATGACAATGCTCCATGTCAAACGTTGCTTCTGATATGACAATTTCTGTCAAATAAAATCATTACAGTGTGTCCTCATCCACCTTATTCATCGGATCTGGCACCATGAGACTTCTAGCTCTTCTCCAAAGTCAAAATGACCATGAAAGGTAAACATTCTGAATCTATTCAGGACATCAAGGCAGCCACAACAGCGCAACTAAAGATACTCACAAAAGAGGCTTTCAGAACCGCTTCAGAAACTGGCAAGAACAATGGGATAAGTGTGTTTGGTGAGGAGCAGTATTTTGAGGGGGATTAATGACAATGCGTCTTTTACTATAATAATTTTTTTAAATTTAAACATTCACCATAGTTTTTGGTCATACCTCATATGTCTGGAGTAGCCAACATCCACCTGCATTTTATTTACTCCTGAAGGTATTAGCATGCTGCTAAGGAGGTTGTCTCCTAGGCAGTTGTTTAGCCCTGGAAAGATGGAAGTCATTTCTTTCCATATGGCTCAGTAGTGATGGTCCTGTATTACTCAGCTCTCTGTTCTTCCCCATCCGAATATCCCACTTTCTCCAAGATGATAGCAAAATACAGAAACCACCATGGGTTGTCATGAAGAGTTAGATTTGATTTTCTTTTTAAGGAGGCAGGGGGATTTGTAATATATTTTGTTTCAGATAACATTATTCAGTACCAACAGAAAGGTGTTACGAAGAGTAAGAAGAGTTAGATTTGTCATGGGTTGTCATGAAGAGTTAGATTTGATTTTCTTTTTAAGGAGGCAGGGGGATTTATAATATATTTTGTTTCAGATACATTATTCAGTACCAACAGAAAGGTGTTATATAAAATTCTTATTTAAACTCACCTAGTTCCTAACAATTGGTGAAGAGAACTTTTACTGAGTTGTTTTGAAATTACGAGGTCTGACAATTAAGTTCACGAACTCATCCTAGAAAAAGTGCTACATGCCTCATTGCACCTATTCCACCCGTCAAAGCAACTGTGGAACTCTTTTTCTGGAATGGCGATTAGAGCTATCATTGTATTACCGTCAATGTCCTGAATGTCATCAAAATGTCTTCCTTTCAGTATTTCCTTTATCTTTGTGAAAAGAAAGAAGTCATTTGGGACCAGATCAGGTGAGTAGGGAGGGTGTTCCAATACAGTTATTTGTTTACTGGCTAAAAACTTCCTCACAGACAGTGCTGTGTGAGCTGGTACATCGTTGTGATGCAAGAGTCATGAATTGTTGGCAAAAAGTTCGGGTCATCTAACTTTTTCACGCAGCCTTTTCAGCACTTCCAAATAGTAAACCTGGTTAACTGTTTGTCCAGTTGGTACAAATTCATAATGAATAATCACTCTGATATCAAAAAAGGTTAGCAACATCTTTGCAACAAGTTCACGAACTTAATTGTCCGACCTTGTATGACAAGAATGATTTCTTCCCTTTTGATTCAGTGTCTAATCCTTCTGTGGAAAACTTAACAAATTTCCTGTGTAAGAAAAGGGAAGGAAGATGTGTTTAATACTAAGTTACTAATGTTTTTGTGATTTAAAAAAATAGAACTGTTACCTCCTGATCTATGTCCTTTAGAGATAGATTTCTAAAACACAAAAATTGAAAAAATAGAGTTTTTAAAATTTTTGAGACCCTGCCAGTATCTCAGTCACAATTCTGCCTGAGATACTGGCAGAGTGGGACATTGATGTGATCGGGAGTCCTGGGGCAGGGCAGAGGGACCTACCAGGGACCTACCAGATGCTTAAGAGACCTGCAGCAGGACTTGATCTGGAGAAGAGAGTTGTGAGTGACCTCCAAGTTTCTACTTTGAGTGACTGTGGCATAACTGACTGGTATAAGAAGTACCAGAGAAAGATGAAGTCACTTAGGACATGTTCTGTTTGAAATACCTGTGCTAAATTGGAGAAGTGAGCTTCTAAGGCACATATTTATTTGTAACACGACTGAGATTAGAAGTTTGAAGTTGTTTCCTTGCCATTCTGTTTATTATGCTGTACCAGTTTGCCTCCCCCTACAACAGTCTTTATAGTGATATCCCCCACTCCCACTGAAGAAACATTTTAATCTAGGAAAAAACTTATGCTGCTCCTGTCATGTAGGAGAGATTGATTGGTCTTCTTATTCTATTTATTGCCATGATCTTATAATATTTTTTTTCATTCTTCCCTGTTTTTAATGTTATACTATTTTATATAAATATTACTAAGGGATTATCAGTGCATAGTATCCAATCATGACATTTAAACTATTTTAGAGGAAAGGATTTTTCAATGTTTGTTTTTTTTCTCAAATAGCTTACAGCCTCTGTTATTGAGGAACTGGGGAAAAAACAGCGTGAGATGGGGTAAATTGTAAATTAGATTGTTTCTTAAGGGTTTTTTGTTTGTTTGTTTGTTTTTTTGTTTGTTTTTTAACGCACATTGTTTCCTATTAATCCCATTAATCCCATTTTACTGAGCAGGAAACTGAATCCTGAATGGTAACTTTCCCAGGTTATCTCAAAGTCACACAATTGAGTCCTGAGTGTTCCCGATTTTTAGGACTATCAGATCCTGAGAGAGAAGTGATTGGGATCTAAATATTAATCTAGTTAGATTATGTTCAGGAAAATTTCTCCTAGTAAGGAGATACAATATCCTTATGTTGATTTAAAAAACAAACAAACAAATGCCTTCCAGAAATCCATGAGACAGGATGGACTTCCTATTAGAATTTGAGTTATTTCAAGAGTGCTGGTATAGGACAATGAATGGTATTTGTTGGATTTGCCTAATACACTTTGAAAGGGCAACAAATAAACATACATATTTGGAATTTGCCCAGGCCATGAGATATAAATAGTTTTAGGTATTTTTAAGGAGCAAATAGCAATTAAGTTGTTTTAGTTACACCTTTCTGGACATACATCCTTTGAATAGGGTTGGCCTTCTAGTAGATGTGAGTGCTTCGAGGAAGCACCAGGCAGACCTTTCCATAACTTTATTTCTGTGGGCCATGGACATTTTAATGTTTTGCTGTTATAATATCACTACCTCTGTGAGGTGATGAGCTTTATCGTTTCAATAGTAAGCTGAGTTATTCGACCCAAGATAGGACAGTGGGACTTGATAGAAATGATAGGATAGACTCAGGACCTAGCCTTGCTTAGGATATTACTGTCCTCTTTTTTTGAGGGGGAAGGAGGTCTTTTTTCATAATAATGGGTCGTTGGAGTAATGGCACTGGTCTGAGGGTAAAGATAAAGAGCACATCTAACCACTTTGAAAATAGTAAGAATTCTTCCAATGCTGTATGTTGTTGTTATCTTTGAACAACAAAGGCAAAACCAGTAAGTTGAGGTGGTTTTTGACACAACTGGGCCTAAGATGTTTTGACATTTAGAAGTAACAGGGGCTGCTATAAAGTATTTAGAGGATATTTTTTATTTTTGCACAAAAATTAGTTATAAATAATAAATTGTTCAGAGCAAAGAACAGAAGTTCTCTGATGGCTAAAGTGATTGACATAGACACAGTTTGGCCAGAGGACCATCAGCCCTGTATGTTTCAATCTGCATAACCGTGACATATAGATGTGAATACAGGGAAATTGAATTACAGAGTTTTCAATCTAGAAGGGACCTCAGAAATCATCTAGTCCAGTGGTTTTCAAACTTGATTTAGCAGCAGACTTTTTCCTTTAAAATGAAACCTTAGGTGGAACCCCAATTTATAAAACAGTAAGAATAATAAGTGGGTTCCTCTGGCCCTTTAAATATTGATTGTTTGGGGGAAAAGTTCTTATTGCCTGCAGCATCCCTTACGCACCTCAGGTGGCACAGTTTGAAAACCACTGATCTAGTCCAACCCTTTCATTTTACAGATGAGCAAACTGAGGTCCAGAGAGGTTAAGTGGCTTGCCCAAGGTCACACAGCTAGTCTTGGAAGAGCCAGGACTAGATCTCAGGTCTCTTGATTCCCAGTCCAGAGCTCTTTCCACTACACCACACTGCCAGTAAGGTAGGTGCTGTGTTAGCATTACGTTCATAGCTGCTAATAGTCTTCAGTATTTTCCAACTGATTTATGCTGGTAATGTGAATTGAATGTTGAAGTGTATTATTCAGAAATGTATAGGATGAGGAAATACAAATTAGAATCACATAAACTCTTAGAAGATAAATCATTATCTAGAATTTGAGTTATTTCTTTTTACTTTAAAAAATAATTTTAAAGAAATGCATTTCGGTAATGTCTGAGCTGCAGTGGACATTTTATCTGATATCAATGATCAATATGTATAGAGTAAGTATACTTTGATAGGAGCAGCATTGAGACTTCTAGCCAACACTGCTGCAGGGACCATGTCCTGCTATCATTTCCAGTGTTGGCCAACCTGCTGTCTCCAGGACAGTGTATCTTTCTTCACGATATAGTGGGCATGTATTCATTTCCCACTGAACTCTGCAGTTTCCCTCAGTTCTTTGTCTGCTATACCTTCTGTCTCTAACTCCTTTATCCTTCTCAATCTTGTGTGTGTAAATTGTCACTGGTGATCTACCCTAGGGAACATAAAGAATGGCTCATTGTAGAACCCTAATGATCTCTGTTGTGAAGTCAGTTGCCACTCCAGTCCCTCCAGTATTATCAGACGAAGACCATCCTGGAAGCCAGGGAAGTAGGAAAAATGTCTCAGGATCTCTTTGCTATTGGTACCAACCTAAAATCAAAGAGGCATTCAGAAATCTGCAGCTGCTGTGAGTTGGTGGAATTCTTATGGGGAAATTTTACAGGGAAAATAGATATTACCACTGGTCTAACAATTGAGTGCTGGTCTTATGAGGAGAGCCAGCTGTTACATAAAAAAATTAGTCTTGGAGCTATGATTTCAGTTAAAGTTGGATATAGTTTGTTCCTATTTTACTGAGTATATTAAGTTTGCCTCTAAAAATAGAGATCTATTCATCCAGAAAATATTTCTTTAGCCCTATTTCTTTTTGAAAATATAGGAGCAGTGATTAGTTATCAGGTCTCATTTATAGAATGTAATCCTTCTTAAAGCCAACTCCAGAGTTTTGTATATCACATGATTAAGTCAGGGGTATGCCCATCCTGCCCTGAGACCTGGTCACTTCAGAGAGGTTGCACATGCTCTCTGGGCATGTGGTTTCTCAACTTGAAAATGAGGGGGTGCACCTAAATCATCTTTTAGCCCCAGCTAGCTCTAAATGACTGCTGATTGATGTTTTGATGACTCAAGGTAATGTCAGAATCACAGGTATTGCATTGCTTTATTTTTTAGCTCATTTGATCAGCACTTTCCAATAGAACTTTCAGTGATGATGGAAATGTTCTGTATCTGTGCAGTCTACTACTGTAGCCACTAGCTCCAGGTGATAATTGAGCACCTGAAATGAGGCTACTGCTATTGAAAAACTGAATTTTAACTTTATTTCATTTTAATTAACTTACAGTTAAGCAGCCACATGTGGCTACTGTATTGGAAAAATACAGCTCTTAGATGTTCTATGACATGAAAGTCAGATATCAGGTTAGGTGAATGGAATAGGTGTACCTTAAAAATTCAACTGGAGAGTGATGCTGTTCTACCTTGAATCTTCACCAAATACAATCAGTCTTAGGATAATTTGTTAGAAATCAAGTACTCGCTTTTGAATGAAAATGTTACTCTACAGAGTGAGATTGGGTTTCCTCTTATTTTATGACCTAAACACATGAGCCTCAACTAAAAAGATGTTTGCTAATTTGATGAGAAGTGAACCATTTTCTCCTGTGTGCAGTCCTCTGATCATTTAGGCATCAGCATGGATTTCAGTGAATTCCCATAGGTCTTCTGAGAAGCTGAGTTTACAAAGTTTCTGGCCAATAAAGGAATATTCTGTTTATATTACAAGTTCAACTGTGAGTGTCTGAACTATGTTGATTTCTGAGTACATTATGAAACAAAGTCTTTTTCTACCCCACTCCTTAGAACCAAAGAAAATGGCTTTGACAGAGAGCCTTTGCACTCAGAACATCCAAGCAAGCGACCATGCACTATTAGCCCAGGCCAGCGGTACAGTCCAAATAATGGCTTATCCTACCAGCCCAATGGCCTGCCTCACCCCACCCCACCTCCACCTCAACATTACCGTTTGGATGATATGGCCATTGCCCACCACTACAGGGACTCCTATCGACACCCCAGCCACAGGGACCTCAGGGACAGAAACAGACCTATGGGTAAGACAAAAGATATGTTCACTTCTTATGGGATTGGTTGCTTGAAGACTTGCATCATTAGTTCTCATTTGAACTTGAGGTTTGAAACCTGTGATGGGGTAAAAATTATCTTTCTTTATATTGTCTCCTTTATTAGACACTTGGTTAATAGTAACATGTTCTTTAACAGCTGTGCTTTCTTTCTCTTAATTACTTTTATTCTTTATGACAGCAGGTTAATTTGTTTTGGAAGGGGACATCTAAATTAATATAAACCTTCAACTGTGGTAACAAATGCAAAGTGAAGTTTTAGTTTAATTTTTGTAATATGAGAGATTTCAATTGCAGTCTGCCTGCTATGCATATTTTTAGATATCAGTTTTTTTCTTTCATTGTATCTTTTATTTCAGGTAAACTTAAAGTTCATTTTGATTTTTCCAGTCTCTAAATTTCATATTTGAAAAATATGATATAGCATGATGTCTGTGGCTTACCTCAACAGATGGTCTTTGAGGAATGATTGGGTACTTTTTTTTTTCAACCTGAAACTGTTAGTGATTAAATTTAGTATTGAAATTTTGTGTCAAAGATCACAATTCCAAAGAAGGAAAAAGTTTGGGTAAATATTTATTCCATTTGCCTGTATTCGTTTTTTCTTTGTACAAAACTATTGGAAGTGAAGCATTTAGGAGACTTTGCCTTCTAAAGAACAAGTGAACACCATGAAAAAGGAGAGGGAAGATGAACAAGGTAGGTCTCGATACATGATCAGTGGCTGAGGAGAAGGTATCAGAGCCCTGTTCCTGGAGCTCCTTTAATTCTTAATTTTTGGTGAGTCAAGCTATTTATAATCTGACAGCAGCAGTGAACCCTCTCTTTTTCCATCTTCTATGTCCATGCCATCTACCTTCGGGACTTCCCTTTACCTCGTAGCTAGTTGCTGACAGACTTTCCTGACATGGGTGATTTGTTGGCAAGGATGCTGGAAACAGTAAGAGACAAAATCCAAGTGGAAAACCAGGACATAAAGCTGAGGATGCAGAACTCTGGAAAGCATGGCCAGCCAGTTTTCACTGTCTGAATAGTATTGACAGTGTTTTTTAGCCACAGGTAGAGGTGGCATGATGAACGGAAGTTTATAGTAGATTTTTAACTAGGTTGGCAGCAAATAGGGGCTTCCATATATCAAGTTTTTTTCCCTTCAACACACAACCCTCTAAATGTTTAGAAAACAGAAAGGAAGAGGTAAGGTGAGGTGAGGGGCGATTGAGGCCCTGGTTGTGGTATAGCAAAATAGTAGTTCTGCTTCCCCACAATCATCATTTCTACATTTACACAGTGTGTCAGAGAAATGGCTAAGTATATCGTTTGTACTTTCTTAATAGCCAGTCTGTCTAGTGTTCTCTCAGGTAGCATTGCTGAAGAATTCTCAAAAGTGATTATGTTATTTCTCAGGCTGGGTTGATATTTTGACCCCGAAATCAAATGTGATAACAACCCCCTTCCAAGCAAAAGCCTTGCCATTTGTTTATGACTTAATTCCCCAAAACTATGAATGCTCATTTTCAAGTAGGAGTGGAGTCACCAGGTCATTGTCAAGGCATCCCACTTTGTAGGTGTTAGGAAATGGCCTATTTCTTAGGCAGCAAATGCTATTTTACAAAAATTAGTTCTAATGCACTATAAAGTAATCATCAAGGAAGTAATTACACTTATGTGCAATGATTATGTTTTCATCTAGTGATGAAAAATATTGCTTTATGAATTATATCTGTCCCCGTGGTTTTACCTGATTTTTTTTTTCAGAACCATGTTCCTTACCTTTTAATTATATTAGCTTATAAAACTAATAGTGCTAATCTCTATAAATATGTGCAACTACTTAACCATCTCTAAAGTCTGACAGAGCTTATTATATGTTAATATAAAATAAAATCTTGATGTAGGAGCAACAAATTAGTGTTACATCAGGCTGCCATTTTGAAAATATAAAAATTGTCATAAAGATATATTCAGTCTGGTATGATTTATAAATGCCTATCATATGTAGAGACATATACTCACCAAAGCCCTTTAATAAAATAACTTTGTAAGCAACATTGGTTTATGAATGAACTTAGAGTTTTAGCCTAGTTAGCTAAAATTTTCTAAAGCATAACAACCAGTTAAGACAACATTAGTGTCAAAACTTCCCACAAATGAAAATGTGCTTTTTAATGATTATGAGTTACTTTCTCCTAGTACATCCCCCTGATATTATGAATGTAAATAAAAATTGTGTAGTGATGAATATTTAATCATCCGAAATAGAGAAATTAATAAATGTAAAGTTTTGAATTGTTTTATTTTTTTTCTTTTTAAAGATTTGATTCTAACAAATGACCTTAGAGTTCAAAAGCAGCAAATGAGTCCTATATTTTTCACCAACTACTTGGGCTCAAACATGTTTCTAATATACTTGTATTTTAAAAAATGAGATGCAGCTTAGTACTATTTCACAAATGTTGGAATCCCACTAGCCACAGACATCCTGCTACTCATTAATTATTATTTCATGTGTTAGAGCTTGTATCATTATTGATTTACGAGTTGTCTGCTAAATATTGAAACTTTTGAAATCTCTGGAGTACTTGATTCTTAAAGGCAAACAGTAAGATGCCTTCATTGTGAAAGACAGTGCCACATTTATATCTTCATCACTCTCAGTCATCTTCTGTGATGACTCATTTCAATCACAGTGCTTTTTGTTTAAAACAGGCAAAAAAATAAGTGAACAAAAATTACATATTTGCAAACATTTCAGCTTGAAATAGTCACAACAAACAGCAATAACTAAATATTACATTTCTCCAATGTCTTTTCTATTATGCATATTATTAAAACATATTTGCAATTCTACTTTTTTACCAATAGGTGGCATTGACAATTTTAACTTTGAAAATGTATCTCAGAATGTGTTCTAATTGGACAGGAATGATGCAGTGTTTTTTATTTAGCTTTTTATTTAGTCTGAGAAAAAGCTGCCATATATTTGTTCATTTTTCATGCTTGATATTTGCTCATATTTCATGGTTGGCTGAAAAAAGGCATATGACTTACCATCTTTATTTCTTCAAATCAGCTAACAGAAGGGATTTTTAACCACTCAGATTTCACAAAAAATGTAATGCACTTATTGTCGTTTAACTCTTACATAATGCCCTCAGAGAAGGACCCTAGGTGTCAAGAAGCCCAGACCTCGCCTGTCTTTAATTTGCTATTCATAATATCCAAATCAAAAAGAATAGTTTTAATTGTTGAAAATGGACAGTAATGCCATAACCCAATGCCTTTCCTTTACAGTAGTACCTAAGATGTTTTATGCATAATGGCTTTGTAAGAAGAGCAACCTGTTTGCAGGTATCTCAGAGCCTTTATCCTATCCTTTTAATAAGACACTTTTATTTTCTTTTTTAATGAGCATCCTCTATAACTGCTCATGTTCATTATTGTTGCCCCCACTTGGCAAGCATTTATGTGTTACTTTTTCATGGTACTGTTTTTCACTGTGATGCTAAAGAGCATTTATACTTCTGATATGGGCTACAAATTAGGTACTAAACTAAAAGTTTCTTGGTTTGGATTTGTGATATTTGCCCAAAATTATATCTGATATGTTGAATTTTTTTCATAAGGATGTCCAACTTATTTCTTTTCTTTTTGGAAAATTGAATGAGTATATGCAGATTTTATGTTATGTAAGCCCTCTCTTCATGACCTCTTTATCATGGAGGTATAAGTAATAGGATTGTGTTCCTTTATGCTATGCTGAAATGTAGAAAAATTTTACCACGCTTGTTTTAGGAAAGCATATTATTGCCCATGTAAAATAATTTATGCTGTCTTTATTTTTAATTCAGGAAAGCTGCACTTTGAAACCACTTAATGTATACTTGTGGTTTCTTGTTTCTTGTATTTATTAAAAGAATTAGAATTTTTTTATATTTTCACTTAGGGAATGTTACGTGGAAAACTAGTCTAGGAGTTGTTGTCACTTTATTCCCTCCATTTACATGTGTCAAAAAAAGGGTTCTGACCCAGATGACCTCTAATCTTCCTTCTAGTTCTAGATAACATTTTATCATTCTATGAGGAGACCATTAGATAATTCTGAATCTGAGTCTGACTCATTTAAAATTGAATATTGTTTCATATTGTTTAGTTTGCCCACATAGTCTTTGTTAAGTATCTGTGTGCATATAATTATGTTCTGAATGCTTTAGGATGATTCAGCCTTCTCTGTATTTATAGGGTTGCACGGCACACGTCAAGAAGAAATGATTGATCACAGACTAACAGACAGAGAATGGGCCGAGGAATGGAAACATCTTGACCATGTAAGATATCAGTAATTGTTTAGGTTAAAAATGTTTTGAAAACAACTGGAGTGAGGTGACACAATAAAATAAAAGCGTAGGGATGCTTTGAAGGTATTATATTTTATGCTATCCTTGAGAAAACTAATGAATGAGAATGTTTGAAGTAGAATATAGGATTTGGTTTCTAAATTGATATCAAAGTCACTTACATAAGAGAAGCATTTAAGCATTTAAGTTTTAAGGAGAGGAGTCCTTAAAACCAGACCAATGGGCTACTGCTTTATTATGAAAGGTTCATTAAGTTTATGCAGTAATGGGTTAGTATTTGGAAAGATGGCTGTATTCCTGCATGATGTATGTGTGCTGTATGACTTACGTTCATGTCTCCCACTTTTTATTCTCATTCCCATTGAGTTTACTCATCTATTGGGTCTCAATTTCAAATCTAACCTTTGAAAATATTAGACCGAAGCTTTCAGGAATTAAACAACATCCTGCATTGTCCTAAAATAGCTTGTTTCACTACCCACCAAAGTCTTTAAGTTGTGGTGATTGATATGTTCTTCCCTTTCCCCATTTCTCAAATAGCTGTTAAACTGCATAATGGACATGGTAGAGAAAACAAGGCGATCTCTCACTGTACTAAGGAGATGTCAAGAAGCGGACCGGGAAGAACTGAATTACTGGATCCGGCGATATAGTGACGCTGAGGACTTAAAAAAGGGCGGCAGCGGTAGCAGCAGCCATTCCAGGCAGCAGAGTCCTGTTAACCCAGACCCAGTTGCATTAGGTATCTTTTCTTCAGGTGGACACATTGAACATATATATTTTATGCTATTAATGCTGATTTTATTTTTAACTTGTCTTTTCAAAAATAAAGAATATGCAGGGAATTTTAGAACAATTAACACTCTACATATTTTCAAATATTGTCTATCTGTTACGAAAGCTGGCAGATTGGCTTATGCAGAGGCAGTCACAAAACTTAAACTCCTTTTTCAGGTTTAGGTGTTGGGCTCATGGTGAAGTTTCAAAACTAAACCATAATTTCACATGCATCACTAAAACTTGTGCTGTTTCATAATATAGCTCTTTGAACCCTGCCTCCAACTTGTAAAAACAGAATCTCAGGGAATGGGCCTGGCCTTCTATACTTCCAGCGAGCTCTTTCGGGGACTGTGCTGCAGCACACCAACATATGAGAGCATTGCACACAAGGATGTGTGTTGTCTGATTGTTTAATTAAAGACATGGTTTCAAAGACAATCTTATTTTTTCAGTTGTATCTTACAATAACACAACACACACACACACACTCCCTCAACAGTCCTCCAGGAGGAGACACTTAAGAGCCATGTAGGATTCCCACTGCTACTTGAAAAATTAGTGATAAAGATGTAACTCTTGTCATGTGATTGGACCCTAACTTAGGTTGCTTAACCATTATTTTATTAATTCTAGGTGTATAGCACTATTAACATAGCTGTGCTTTAGAAATTGAATGCTAATAGGTAGCCATATTTAGTATTGATATTTGGGGATCACTGGGGTTATAAACAGAATATTTATGCACATACAGGCATATACCTCATTTTTTTGTGTGTTTCACTTTATTGCATTTTGCGCATATTGTGTTTGTTTTTTGTGGGGTTTTTTTTAAATAAATTGAGTGTTTGTGGCAACCCTATGTTGAGCAAGTCTATGGGCACCGTTTTCCAACAGGCTCAGATGATGGTTAGCATTTTTTTAGCAATAAAATATTTTTTAATTAAGGTATAGGTATTGTTTCTTAGACATAATGCTGTTGCACACTTATTAGACTACAGTATAGTGTATACATCACTGTTATATGCACTGGGAAACCAGAAGATTCATGTGACTCACTTTATTGTGATATTCATCTTATGTGGTGGTCTGGAACTATAACTGTATCTCTGAGCTATGCCTAAATGTGGAAAGAAATCTTGAACCTGAAAGAATGTCCGAGTGGCCTGCAAACTTTTTCTGAAATTAATAAGCTGTGATCACTTTCGTTGCTGGCCGCTTATATGTGTATACCATTTGAGTAAACTTAGTGGAGATGGATTTATGTTGATCCTTGTTGTCTCCTCATTTTCTTATGTTTAGCCTTACACCTGTCATGTAACTCAGGTTAGGGTACAGTCCATGTTGTAAAGCAAAAGTAATTACACATATGCAGATTAAGCTTATGATGTGTGTTGGCCCAATTATCACTCATGGCTGATTATCATAAATTAAAAACTTGATTTATATTATCTGGCTATTGATTCCATGATCTTTTTAATTAAAATTATTCCTAGCCAATAAAGTTTCCTTTACACTTAAGGGTTGTGATTCCAGCTAATCCCTGAATGCTGAATGCCTATTACCATAATAAGTATTAAATAAAGGAAGATTCTAAATCACTTAATTTACCCAGAAGGCATTATTCTAAGCATATTTAAAGACAAACGTGTATTTGGTAGGTTGTGTTAAAGCAAGCAATGAAAATAGGTTTAAGTTTCATTTGTACCCATATTGGTCCAAATAAAATTATCTAGAGAAGAGTAGAATAAACATGTTTTTTTTTTAATTTCCTTGTTACGAACAAAAATTGGTTAATCGTGATAGATTTGTTCAGAATAAATAAAAGGGGTATTTGTAAACATCCAGTACAGGCAAAAATTGAGAGCCTTAAAGTAAATTAAATTTTAGGAGTAAAAATATCGAGTTTAGCCTACTCTATTAAGTAGTTTCTAAGTTTCTACATTAAGTGCTTTCTAAAGTTCTCTTTTAGGTTTTGGAGTTGAACGTATTGATGTGTAATGAAAGGATTGGAGATTATTGGTTGACAAACCTATTTTTTGCCTCTGGAAAGTGCGTAGTGGAGTATTTGTGTACAGCTGGAGCTATCATATGTCTATATCTATGATATGTCTATATTGAACAAATTAACTGAGTAAGTACTTATTTATTGAGTGCTTGCTATGTGCCAGGCATTGTGCTGTGCACTGTAGTAAAGGAACAAGATTCTTCATTCCTTCCCTTGAGAAATTTTTGATCCACAGAGGAAATAGGAGAGGAGATAACTAGCGTTATGGCACTGGATGGTCACTTCAATTCAGTCCCCTGAACTGACAGCATTAGTATTATCTATCTACTGTCCATTGTAAAATAAAAATTTCTGAAATTGATAGGACTTCATACCTAAGAGTGTTATTTTCAGCACACAGAATATAGTCACCACTATGGCATACAGATTCCAGTGATGCAGAAGTTTATCATCTCCAGGAAGATATGTTTTGTTTTCCTGTTATGTGACCAAAAGAGTAAACTTGTTTTTAAAAAGTCCTTGTTAAGATTACACACATATTACTTTTAATGATGCTTAATGAATTCACATTTTTTTGTAAAACTGAGAGGTTGCTTTGGCTTTAAGCTTTTGTAGATTGCATTATTCAAAGGCAAAAAGTATTTAATTTCTTCATTTGGACTCTGATAAAACAGTCATGTTCCTTAGGGACATAAAATCCTAGATTATCTTTTATGAAATTGTCACAACTTTAGGGGGGAACCTCTTAAGGGCCACACAATGTGCAAATTTTAGCATCCAGCACTTACTTTATTCTGTGTCCTTACTAATAGATTCTTGAAGCCTTTGAGTTCCACCTTGTGGTGTTGTGCTGTGGCTATAAATACAAAGACAGATGGTTTGTAATCATGGATGATATAATTTACATTAAGTGCTTTCTAAGATTCTCTCCTAGGTTTTGGAGTTGAATGTATTGATGTGTAATGAAAGGATTCGAGATTATTGGCTAATAAAACTATTTGTACCTCTGGAAAGTGTGTAGTGGGGTATTTGTGTACAGATAGAGCTATGATACGTCTATATCTCTATGTACGTATAGATCTCTATATCCTGCAGTTATGTTGTTTCTTTTAGCTCAATTCTTAAGCTGCTGTCTGATCTTAAATGAGATCTTGAGAACTTCAGAATAACATTATAGAAGATATCTTTAGTTCAAAATATCGCCCTAGTTATATCCTTAGCTTGGAAACCCTGGCAATGTTTAGTCATGCACACATTCTTAGCATTTTAAAATTGTGTTTGAGGACTGTAACTTCAGAGGAGAATGTAACTTCCATGACTGCTATGTTGTACTTGTTAAACTCATTCCCATTCTTACTTTTGAACTATATCCATGATATTAAGTCAGTGTGACAGGTTTAGTAAGATAACATAATTAATCTATTCCTAATTAAATTTTGGGAGTTTTCCCTGATATTAAATAGACTATTTTGAATAGGTTCTTAAAAAGTTTTAAAATTGAGTACACACTGAACCCATGATTTATTCCTACTTTTTGAGTCAAAAATAAGTTGATATCTTGATTCAAAATAATAGATATATCTTTGAAATGATAGAGCTTAAAATTATTTTTATTATTATTCTCTTGTTTTCCAGGAAAAACTCCAGACATTGAAGTATTAACAAAATTAGAAAGCTAATTTTTAAAACATTTGTTTTCCTATTTTCAAAGTATGACTTATTTAGACATTTAAGTTTTTTTACATTGTGTATTTTACTGAAGAGCAAGTTAATGCCATCAGAATTGACATTTGATCGCTTAAGTAGAATTACTTTTATACATATAGATAGGTAGCTGCTGGTTAGCACTTGATGTGCTCTTGGAGTATTTATCTGGGTCCCTGTGGTTCTTCTTTCTCCTCCTTTGTGCTCCTTTTCTTTCAGTATGCTGTTCACATCACTCTCTTGGCTCCTGATGTTTTAGTTCCTTTAAATTGCTTTCTTTTTACTGCTTTTAAATGATTCTAGAATCTTTCTATAGCTCATCTTGTATTTGTGTGCCCTCTTGCTGTGTTTCTCAAGAAGTCTTCTGCATCATTAGAGAGAGTTAAAAGAATTATGTAATGATGGATTTAAGACATGTTAGACACTAAAGCATAAAACTCTGAAATATGATCATATTTTCACCTGTTTTTTTAATGTTGGAATATTGTGATGATAGGGTATGAAATTTAGAAAATTATGTTTTGGTAAAGGTTTAACTCTTGCCAGAACGAGAAAAAAATGTCAGATAGAGGTTTTCTGTTTGTTTTAAATGGAATGAAAAGCCAGGTTAATTGTTCATAAAAAGCTTAGAAATTCATAAATTTGTTGAATTAATACCACCCCTTGCCCCAAGTAGATTGGTAGAGAAA
Source organism: Rhinolophus sinicus (assembly GCF_057876585.1). Taxonomy (NCBI): domain Eukaryota; kingdom Metazoa; phylum Chordata; class Mammalia; order Chiroptera; family Rhinolophidae; genus Rhinolophus; species Rhinolophus sinicus. Next base: position 40,501,447 of record NC_142506.1, read on the forward strand.
TTGGTATTTAAAAATGTATCTGTCTGTCAAGCACTATTACAGTCATAGAATTTCTCAGTACTGTCTAGATGCTCGGGATATCTAGCATGATGGTTAAAAGCACAGATCCTGAGTAAAATGTTTGAATTTAAATCCTGGATTCCTCTCCTTACTAGTTTTGTGACCTTTGGCAAGGAACTCCCTGCCCCAGTTTCCTCATCTTTAAAATGGGTGTAATAATAATATATGTCTCATAGGTGTTTCTATATGAAATGATTAATAGGTATAAAGCATATCAGACAGTCCCTGACACATAGTAGATGTGATATAAGTAATTGCTATTACTATTATTTCTAACATGCAATCTCAAAAAAGGAACTTTAAAGAATAGTAGTATGCGAAACTAGTGTCTTTTGCTTGGCAGCCAACATTATGAAATTATAATAGATTCTTGGGTATTTTTTTTATCTAGAAAGTTTTCCAGGCAGTAATTTTTAGGTGACAACTTTGTTTAAAAGGCAGAGAAACTAGACAAGGGGATTCTGTCTTAAATACAGTTGATCTTTTGTAGCTTTGGGACCCTAATTCATAATGCAAGTCTACAGAAAAATAGTTTGCTCCCAACCCAAGAAATATATCATTCAACTTCTATGAGATTATAAAAACCACAAACAAGTTCTTCAGAGTGTATCTTCATATAAATGTTTAGAGTTTTACACATTTATGTTGATTCCTTTAAATCAACTCATGGAACTCATTTCAAGATCATTCAGCTGAGCTCCTAATGCAAAGTGCCTGGTGTATTTAAGTATATTGTGTTAAAAATGATGTGACTACTAATCAAATATGTCCATCTTTTAAAAACAAGAGAGGACTGCCTCCTGGTCTATTAGGTATTTTTATTGTTAAAGATGGAAATCCTAATGCAGTTAGTTGCTGTCTTCTAGGTCGTGTTTGGGCTTCTGAAACATAATATTGAAATTTCTGAATTTATTATCCTTAAAATAAAAAATAAGTAATATTTTCAAAGATGAACTTTCTTAACCTTCCCTGTCTTTTGATGGTTTTGTAATATTAGGTTGGTGCAGAAGTAATTGTGGTTTAAAAGGTTAAAAATAATTGCAAAAACTGCAATCACTTTTGCACAAACTTAATAGCTATTATCATGATCACAGCCTCATTCTGCCCGCTACAGGATGAAGGCCATACCTCGGTGCTGCCAAGCTTTGAGCATTGCTGTTCTGGGTCATGTGAGGTCACATTGGTTTTCCAAAGGCTATCAGCTCATCCTGTCATGTATATTGATGGCTGCCTTCACTGCATCTAGTATCCAGTGGTCTCCATTCTGTCATAAGTGTAATGTATCCTCCATCTTTTTCATACATCATCTATTGCTCTTTCTGTTCCTTCACATTTCTTATAACACTTTTCCCACTTTGACTGAGTCTCCTCTCTTCATAGATGTGTGTAATCTTCAGGAGGTTCTCCTCTTCTTCTCCTCTTGCTCCCAGGCAATTTGCATCCCAAAGCAAGCAAAACTTTATTTAGAACTTTTCTATAATTTTTCCATCTTTCTGTAGATACATATGTATACGTTTCACATTATAAACCATCTCATATAGGATCTTTTGTCTTTGTTTCTACCACTGCATTTTAGTACACGATCCATTTTATAGCAACTGATATTTTATAGGTGCTCACGAATTAATGGTTTAAAATTGGCTTGTTTAGAATCTAAGCCTTTGAAACGTAAGTCTTTTGCGTAAGTTTGTCTAAATTAGCTAATATTCTAAAATAAGAAAGTCCTAGGAGAGAAGTTCTCTTGTGATATTGGTCAGCTTCAGGATTTTTTTGTTTAAAACTCAATTTTGCTTATATAGACTCTGTTATTGCTACTAATTAATCAGAAGAGAAATATTAAATTTATTAGTCATTTGGTTTCTGTAGCTATTATAATATTCATTAGTGTATCAAAATAAATTCTGAGGAGTACATCTATTATTCCTTTGGTAGACCTGATGTTTAGTAGGACGCACTTAGAATTAGAGAGGATATTGCAAAGTATGTATATTTTGTAAAAATAATTTACCTTCAGATTCTGCTACTGTTTAAAAAAATGTTTTAGAAATTAGGAAAGGATTAAGAAAACTGTTTTGTTTGATTGGCTTTGGTATTTCCATCAAGTTTCTAGGTCAGGTGGAGTTTGAGTCTATATATGTCATTAAAGATTTTCAGGAGATGTAGCCAGGAAGCTGAAATACTGCACAATTTTCCAGTGTGTGGTATGGAACCTCACAATGTCTATTATACAGCTAATGGGAAGATGGGTGGACAATTGAGCCATATACATTATCTTTGAGTAAATTTGGGGGCTATAAACATTCATTAAGGTTTTAATAAAATTTATAAAAGTATATCTAAGAAATTTGAGGACTTTCCACCAAGGACTAAGACAGTGAATTGTTAACTATAAAATGACATCTATCCTCAAGTGACATACACTCAGGGAATAAAAAAAGTACTGATGTGTATTGCTTAATCTAAACCTCTTCAATGGTTTTGTTTTCTTTAAAGTTTTGTACTGTTTGGATTTAAATGCTAGGAGAAAAAACTTTAAGGTGTTTTTTCACCTTAGTTATTTATAAGAAAATAAGTATCTATTCTTACTAGACAACTTACTAAATAATAAGGACAATAACAATAATGAGGGTAATAGCGCTGATGTCTAATGAGAGATTAGGATGTGCAATGCCAAGCATCTAATAGGAAGTAACTCATTCATTTTTCACACCAGTGCTCTTAACTCTGGTAGTATTGTCCCTACTTTACAGATGTGGTGACTAAGACATGTAGAAACTAATTTGCCCAATGTTACATGGCTAGTAAATGGGAAAGCCAAAATTCAACTTCACTAGACTCTAGAATTAACTCTCTTCTGCTTATGGTCTGTGGGGCTGGTAATTAGTATCTTTCATGCATAGACGTTGGGTACTTAACCTGTTCCCTATAAAATGATTGGCTATTTATAAAACAAAAAGTTATTTTTATGAAGTTGTTGATCTTTCCTTAACCCAATAAGTAAAAAAAAAAAAAATTTTTTTTTGCTACCTTGGAGAGGCATTTTTTTTCTGTTTGTCTTCAGACTTTACAGAACTATTCTTATCCAAAAAATTATTTTTTTTATTTTAACAATTTTTATTAGTTTCAGGTGCATAAAACAATGTAATAGTTAGACATTTATCATTTATATCCCTCACACAGTGACACCCCCCTTCCCCCACTACCCCTCGGACATCGCACAAAAAACTATTCTTAAGCCAACGTCTTTTCCTAAAAAAAATGTCTTCAAAAGTTTTCATAAGTACATCTCTCTGTTTCACTGTGTCATATAGCTAAATATGAACTTCACTGCACTTTTTTTCTTCTGGAAAGTTATAGTGGTGTGGAAGGTAATTTTGACAAATCTAATTAGCCATATCACATTTCCTTGAAGTCATATATGCACCAGTTTTATCTAGCTTTCTTTGTTTTATGAATGAAAATTACTTAAATAAAAACATTTTGGTTTTTATCATTTACTCTTGCAGAAATGAATGCGCACATGAGAATGCATATTTCCAGTCCATCCAATTATCAAGTAGTCATAAAATTAAAATGTAAACTTTTAAAAATAAACTTTTTATATTTGGAATAATTTTAGATTTAAAGAACCACTGCAAAGATAGCACAGAGAGTTTTCATATACCCTTCACCAAACTATAATAAGCCTTTTCTACTTAAGAATAGTTGGGGAAATCTTATGTGCTGCTCAACTAATAATGTACCCGACAGGATTCAAAACAGTCAAATGAACTTAAGGCTTTCAAATGTAAAATGATATATACTTAGATAAGTTGATTGTGTTTTTCTCTGTTCTTGATATTCTGTAGCTTTACAAAATATAGACAACTGGACTGAATTTCCTTTGACCTTCAGCATACCGTTAGATAAATTATTGTTTAAAAAATCAGCCTGCTCTTTGACATACACATATAGAGAAAGATTCAGTTACTTGAAATTTATCAAGGATTGAATGACTGTTATATTTATAAAAGTTAAAATTATTTTTTTCTTCCTCAAAACTCCTAAGTATATACACTTTCTTTCATTGAAAATCCAATATGGAAGACAGGTAGTGCATATTTTAGCTATGGAAGACTGTATACTCTTGAAGTTTATTTTCATGCACATATAAAAAAATATAAACGGTTTCATGTCATTTCCATGAGCATATATTTGGAGGTTAGCATTCCTACATCAACTTTATTATTATACTGTAATCTGTTTTTCTCACACTTTTAAAATTTGACAAGCTTAATAAGCATAGCATTTCATTTAAAGTGGGCACTTCATTTTCCTTTTTGGAAAGCATGTACTAATTTTATTTGGTCAACTGGATATCCATTCTAATGATTCTTTCTTGCTTCCACCCATGTCAAATCCATATGATCTAATTTGTGTGAAAATTTTTTAGGCTAAAGTATATTTTTAAGAAGTAATGAAATGTGAGAACTGGTTAGCTACATAGTAAGTCTCACTATTGAAAGGTAGTAGAATTAGAGCTATGTGAAAATTGTATTACCCTAACATTTGATGTTTTAAAATACCAGTTTGACTCTGGAAAGGAAAACTACCAATTTATTTTCTTTAAATAAAATATACCCATTGTGATCCATGTGGGGGACAGGGTTCCCAAACATCATATAGTATAATTAAATCGTTAAAATTGCTTCAAGCTTTGATCATACAAGGCATTTAGACCAATGACCTGTTTTCCTTGAGTTCTGATGACTGGTCTTGCTATTTTTATTTTCTAGAAGTAAAATGCTTAGCCTTTTAAAATTGTGTTTTTGTAAAGAAGCCAAGAGAATGGACATAGTTTAATTCTATTTGGTGTAATAATGACATAACAGTGCTTATGTGCTTTCCTCCTCTCTCCACTGCTTTTTATCCTTTTCATAGATGCACATCGGGAATTCCTTCACAGGCCTGCTTCTGGATATGTGCCAGAGGAGATCTGGAAGAAAGCTGGTAAGAATTGTTTAAAAACATGAGTTTAGTTTTCTGGCAGCTGTTTGCAGTTGTTAAATGCAGTGATGTGAAGAATGACAGGAAAGGACTTTACTGCTAACAACAACAACAAAACAACTCCCCGCCCCCCAAAAAAACAAATGTAAAAATCCTGATTAATATTCTTAAACTGGGCTTAATTAGAACATAAAATAGTTTTTATTTTAATAGCATCTGCCAGTGCTACTGTAATTGAAAAGATGGCAATATTTCCATCATAAACTCCTATGTTTCAGGGATAATAATAGTTTCATTGCATGTAATTTTTCCTTCGTGAAAAAACACACCGGTGTTTTATAAATTAAATTGCATACTGTAGCCTTTTCCTCTGAATTTTTAAATTAAAAAAAAATCACATCAAATCTAATTGACTTGTTGAGGCACTCAGAAATTTTATGGTTACAATGAATATTTAAAATTCATCTTCTGAGCTAATTAATATTCAATGATCAGAGCTAAATTACTAAGTTAAATGATAAAGCTGCTAAACTTCTATTTTTCTTTTCCATGTACACTGTTTGATTTTCATTAAGAGATATTTATCTACGTTTTGAAGTAGATTTAAAGTTCCTGATGACTCATTGATTTATTGGGCTTAAAGAAGTTCAGATCTGGCTGAACATTGGTGGAACACCAGCACTATAGAAGTTGAGTAAAAACCTTATAAAAACCAACTCAGGAGATAAAGCATAAACATGTTTCAAGAATTAAAGATGACATGATAAATATATACTGTGGCTTTGAGCTGCTGTAACTCCAACTGTTAAAATAGTTTTATTGAGCTGAGAAACTGAAAAATGCTATTTCTGCAAGTCATCAGATGGGTGTAAGACAAGGAACCATAATCAAGGAGCAAGAATCAAGGGAAAAGGTTTTTTTCTACAAAAGATTTCTACAAAAGGTTTTGATTTGACCCAGCTATGTCTGTAGTTCCATGCAACGTGCTGACTCTTTGGCCACTTGACTCTTTTTTTTTTTCCCCTTTCTTCCTCCTCTACCCCTCCACCCCCGCCCACTCCAGTTCAAGCAGTTGTTTCTCAGTCTAGTTGTGTAGGACACAGCTCCATGGCCCATGCTAGTATTATGAGTCTTGTACTCCCCTCGCTGAGGCAGCCAGTCACCAGTTGTCCATTGGCCGTTCACAGCAGCTCATGGCAGCTCTCGCCAGCCGGCTATGATGGCCAGCCAGTCAAGCAGCCCATGGCAGCAAATGGCAGCTCACGCCAACCTCCGGCTACTCATGGCAGCCCAGCTCCAGGGAGAGCTGTTGTTCACAATCTTAGTTGTAGAGGGAGCAGCTCACTGTCCCACATGGGAATCGAACTGGTGACTTCGGTGTTAGGAGCATGGCGCTCCAACCACCTGAGCCACCGGGCCAACCACCACTTGACTCTTATCCAAGTGTTTTTATAGATTTTTCTAATACCTGTTTTTGTAAAAGCAATAGGAGTTTTAAAATCTGATAGTATTCTAGGCTTAGTAACTTAGACTGAGAACCAGAAAGCTCTCTTTCATGTCCAATATGCAAATCAAATAGATCCGTTCAGCGTAAAGGTCAAAGATTAAATATATCTGTTGCTCAGCTGCATAATCTTACCAGATTTACAGCATCACTTCTAAGATTTTCTGTGTAGATAATAGTCATGGGATACTCCTAAGCTGTTAAAATATACTGGGTGCCACTTATCTAGAAAAAGAATTGCTACATCTTACTTCTGACCATTTTTCTCCTTCATTTTTAAGGTGTCAGTGCAATTTATTCCAATAAGAGGTAAAAGAATTCCCATTTTGGACAGTAGAAGGATGACTTTTTATATTGAGGGAGAGTTTTTTTCTGCTTTTCCCTTATTTATCCCAAGTTAAATCCGTGATAGTTCATAAAGAAAAATTGACAGTATTGTATAATCCAAATTCCTTTTGCGCTATTATCTGCTCAATTTTTTGTTTGACTGCTATAAAATGAGAGTAGGTTCTTCTAACTGTACCACCTTAGTTGGAAAGGCAACTTGAATAACTGCACAAATGAAGACTTACCATAAGTGGTAAGCAATTGGAAGCAGATTCAAAACTGCACTATGTATTTTCCACTTAATCATTTTTTTTTAATGTGGTATGTTGTAATCTACTGAATCCACTATTTTTTTTTTTTTTCACTAGCTGTTTTGTGGATTTCTATAACCAATTCTGGATGCCCTTTACATTGTGGGTACTTCAAGAGTAGAAAAGGATCAATATTTGTTTTTATTGGGTCCAGGCATTCTCTAAGAAGAATTAAACTTTATTAAGTAAATGTTTGGAATATTTTTTAGATGTGCCTATCATGTATATTATTAGGTATACAACCTAAAATGTGACTTGGTCATGGTGTTGATTAAATTTGTATTTTTCTCATAGTGATATCCCTAATCTACTACATACGTAGGAACAGTTTGGGAATAGTTTTCTATGGATGGATGGATGCTAAATTTTAAGGAGTATATTAAATCCCCAAAGTACGGTGACAGTTTCATCTGGAAATCTCGAACAACTGCTTATAATATTTGTCTTCATAGGTTTCTTAAAAAGCTTTCTAGTGTTAGCAGTGTCAAGGCATCCAACACAATGAAAACAAGGGCAGAATGTGATATCAGCACTCAGCTTATTATAATTTGAAAGCTTTTCCAAGATTCTAAAGATTGTTGTGGACAAATCTTTTTAAGAAAGAAATCCTACAACATGTGTCTTTACAATGAAAATATTAGATGTTATCTTTGTGGTGAAAGATAAGTAAAGAAAAAAGATTAAGCATTTGAAAAACACCAGGGTAGAGCTCTCAAAAGGCAAAGTGGTATATAATCAGTGCATCGTTTTTCACAGAGAATTAAAATTACAAAAGAATGTATCCTGTGCTTGAAAGTACATCATATAATATTTTGCACCATTTTATTTTGAAATGATTTCAAACTTGTAGAAAAGTTGCAAAAAACAGTATAAAAAATTCTATTCCTTTCACTCAGTTTTCCCTATTTTACCGTATTTGCTTTAATATCCTCTCTTTTCCTCTCTCCTTCTCTTCTTTGTTTTGCATCATATTTTCCCCAAAACATTTTAGTGTGTATTTCCTAAGAATAAGTACATTCTCTGAATATAACCACAGTATAGTTACCAAAATGAGGACATTAACATTGCTACAATGCTATTATTTAATCTATAGACTTTATTCACATTATTCATGTTGCCTAATAATACCATATAATAATATAACAGTATACATTTTAAAATATTTGGAATCTCAATAAATGTTGAAGGACAAATCAGTTTTCCCTTCAAAGTAATATTTTTAAAAGCAACAGCAGTGGTAACAAAATGCACACTGAAGTTATTAAAGGTCTTTATATAATTGGTAAAACTCTAACGTAAAGATAGATTTTAAATTGCAACTGAATGTTTTCTTCATTGTACTTCTTTTTCAAATGATCAATGTTTGCAGTTGGTAACAAATATTCAAGCACCTTGCAAATATCCTACCGATTGTTTTTGCTGATCTGTATATGCCTGTGGGATTAGAATAGGAATGCATAATTTAAATATAAATTGCCTGATTTGCATATACAATTAGTCAAGCTACAGCTTTGATGATAAGCAAAAATTATTCTCCTGTATTGTCACTTAGATAGAATTTTAATTCACCTTGAATATTCAAACTAAATTAGACCTTGGCTGTTAGAAAGGCAGTACTCCCCTAGTGTCCCAACCTGTTCGTGAGAGGGTGATAAAGGTGTCTTTTCACCTCCTCGTGAAGAAGGTGCTTCAAGTTCTGAGCAATACACTATTTCTATCCAGAGTTTAAATGCATATCTTAAAGCAACCAACAAAGTCTTAACATATTTTAGTTAATATTTCCAGTCTGGCTCTTTCACTTGTATTTTAGGTTACCATATGTTGCCGTGTATATGTGCTCCTGTGTATAATGCATACCCATGTTTCTGGCCCAAACTTTCGGGGAAAAAAATCCTTTGTTTTAATTTTTTTAATTCAAATTTTTATTTGTTTACATTTAGGTACTTGGTTTTTTGTATTGTAAAGGAATTTTGACATTTGTTTTTTAACATTATGATACAAGAAATTTTATATAACAAATATTACAAAACATAAGAACAGATACAAGGTACAAGAAATTTTATGTACCGGTAACAAATTTATGACATTTATGCATCATAGAAGGCCAAGAACTCTTCATGTTGCAAGTTCGTCATAAGTTCAACAAAACCGATTATCATATTCCATATTTTACATATGGATATCGTTATTGATTTCTAGAGTTACACTTTTAACTCATAAGTATAAATAAAAGAATTAAAAACATTTGTTTAGATATGGAATTGGTACTACCCATGTATAACGTGCATCCTTATTTTTCCCTCACAAATTTGGGCAAAATAGTGCACATTATACACAGTAAAATATGGTATAACACCTCTCAGTAATTGCAAATGAATGAACTTAAGAAATAATACTGCTAAAGTGATGGAGGCTCCAAAAGTCATGACAGTTAGTTACTAATGGATTCTCAAGCCATAGACTGTAGATGTGTGAAATAAACCATGGAAATTTAAGTAGCCATATGAGTATTTGCATCTCTTACATTTTTAATCTACAGTAAAACATTTTTATTAGGAATCTATGTTTTTAATTAACAGAACATTTAATTAAGGTGTTTTTAAGTGGGTGAAACAATTAGGTGCAAACACTTGAATGAAACATGTCATAATTAGTTTGAATAGAGTGTTAATTGGTATTAGGTTTGCCAAGTTAATAACTACTGCTTATTAAATATTCAATTAATCATTGTCATTTTGCTTTGAATAAAAATGAAATTTAGATAAACTAATGCAGGGGGAGGATATTTTCCCTTGTTAATTAAAACAATTATTTTTTAATGGAAATTACTTGTTTTAGTTGTCAATCTTATGTTGTATATTAGTCAAATCTTTGCACCCTTTCCACAGCCAAAAATAAAGACCTAATTTGACACTTTGCAGGTTTGTAGTCAGGTCTGATTGTTTTGGCCTGTGGTAAGATTCAACTGTTTTTGTCCAGTGCAACAGTTGGTTATGGGAAACTGTACATATTTGATTAAGTAGATGGACAACAGCTTAAAATTTGGAAATGAGAAAATGAGTTTTAAAAATCCTGTCATTTAGTCTATAAATGCAATATCCACATTACTCAGGAAATGATTTAAGAAAAAGAAAAGCTGAATCATCTGTCTGTTTCATCATCGATTTTCTTTAAAAGGTCTGCATTAACTTAATTGTTATATATGATTTAACTTTTCACTATTGTGCTGTTTTTTATCAGTAAAATAATTGCACTTATATATGTTTATGTGTAAAATGTATTCCCTTCCTCTCTTTTTTTTTGGTTTGAAAGCTTTACCCATGAATTTCCTATATTCATATTAACCTATAGTATTGTGGCAAATGACCTTCTTTATGTGTCTGAATTATCCAGACAGGTTTCAGGTGGTTGCTTTTGTCCTTTAATTACGTAGCCTTGCCTCACGATCCTTTCTGGAGGTACTAGTTGTGGTAGAAAAGTTGTAATGGGATAGTAGTTTAAAAAATATTCCCAGAAGTGCATGTTAAAAAGTTCCACCCTTTCCTAAATGACTTTTAGAAATCTGCTGTTTTTCAGACAGCCAGAACCGCCCAAAAATTGGGATGGGAGTCATGCCTGTTCAATAGAATTCTCTTTAACAGCGGTCAGTATCCAAGGTCCTGCGCTAACAGAGAAATGTTCTCTTGTTCGATTTGATCTGCCTGGCATGCAGAGGAGGCTGTTAATGAGGTGAAGCGCCAGGCGATGACTGAGCTGCAAAAGGCCGTGTCCGAAGCTGAGCGGAAAGCCCACGACATGATTACGACAGAGCGTGCAAAGATGGAGCGCACAGTCGCAGAGGCTAAGCGGCAGGCGGCAGAGGACGCGCTCGCTGTCATCAATCAACAGGAGGATTCCAGCGAGGTGAGGCACTGGTGGGAGCATCCAAGGGAAGAAGATGCTTTCCACTAGTTAGAGTGCTTGTTTTTGATCCAGGAGATCACACACACACAAAAAGAGGATACTGGATTTAGATAAACAAATCTATGGGGGAAAGTTAGAATAATCTGGGGAGTCCTGGTACTTGTGGAATTGATCAAAAGCTGATCAGATTTTGTCTTTATTAACGACCTAAAAGAACAACTCTGCCAAAAAAGTTTTTTTATTTGGGGGTAATGGATTAAAGTGAAATTCTTATAACTTCCTAGCACTATGTAGACTCAAAACTCAGCTGTGTGTGGTTTCCTTCTAATAGAACGGATTTAATAGAGATACCCTGTGTAAGCTGTGCTCTCCAAAAACATTGCATGACTGGAATCAAAGTCATTTCCTTAATTATCGGTCCTAAAGTCCAATGTTAAAACAATGTTTGCATCAATTAAACATTTCTAAGAGATTTTCTGCTAGTTTGTTTTTCCACATTATTTGTAATAACCAGTATTATGATTATTTCATAATATAACATCACTGCCAGAGTCAGTATTATTCAGTATCATTCCAGTATATTAACACACACACACACACACACACACACACACACACACACACACACACACACACACACCCTGAATGGCTCAAAGATCTGGGAAGTAACAAACAATATCTCAAACAATATCTAACAGGATGATTTTTAAAACAGAGTCTAAGTCAGAGCATATATAAGTCAGATCAACATGGTGCTGCTCCGCATTAATTCAGAACCACAATCCCCAACCCCAAAATAATTTTACATAAAGAACTACAATTAGGTGAACTAGCAAAACCATGAACTGATAAATCAATGGTCTACTACAATACATATCTATAATTTGTGAGGGAGAGTAAGAATTTAATTTGTACCAAGCTTCTCTGTAGATGAAAGACCCTGTGAAAATCACCATGCCCAGAGTTTCTACTTAATGTGTAGCAGATGAATATTAAGAGGACAAAAGAAATTGATTTTCAACATTTGAAAGTTTCTCAGGAACAAAGGGAAGCTTACACTTTAACTGCTGACTTTTCCATTGTTGAATTAAACTAGACATAAATTCAATTTTATTGGTATCTTGTGGCTAAGATATGTAAGGACTTTGTGCTTTAAAAAATTATTAGTATCTTTTGGAGAGAACTTGCTCTGCTCTATTCAAGTTAGTAATACCATGAGGCACAGTTGTTGCCACCATTAAAACATTATCACTTTAACATGAATATTTTAGGGCTGTTATTTATGTTAAGAGTATTTTGTAGGTTGCTAAATTTTGAAGATAAACATCTAATAAAAAATTGAGAATTAAGTATTTGTATTTGTCCAATAACATGCTCTAATTCCTTCACTATCTATAAGCTTTTTATCTTTATTCATAAAACCTATCCAGGATTGCATAATCTTGACCCTAGTATTCAGCATTATAAAAATATGGTGTATCAAACAGCAATGTCAACGAAGAAACATCCAGCCTAAGAGAAAGCTTATAAGAGTGTATTTGAGCCAAACTGACAACAATTGCTGGGAAGCAAACTCGCAACCGATTGAGAAAATGCTCCAGAAAATGGCAGTTTTGCAACTTATTTTATACATTAGAATCAAAGGAGGAGGGTTACATGAAATCCATTGGTGGTAGATTAAGGGGGTGGGAGAAAGTAAAGGAGGGGGATCTTTGGGATTGGATAAAAAGTAAATTGGAGAGACAAGTATATCGTCTACATTGGTAGGTACAAGACAGTTAATAGTTAACATAAAGATGGCAATCAGGGGACAAGAACAACAATGATGGATTCTGTAGTTTCCTGCTGTGGTGCTGTGGGTCATGCCCTGGGGGTCCGGGAAAAGGGATTTCTCTGACATTCCAAGGGTATGTTATCTTAGATGCAAAAATGACAACAGACAGGCTCACTTAAGGTAAATATTGACCTTTGTCAAGGAAGCTACAGGCCAAAGATGTGACTACCAGCCACATTTTAGTTAGGAATTTTTATGTTCTGACTATCCTATGTGGTTACTTTCAGTCTCTGAGTTTGTAGGGCCTGCCATGCAGGCCTCACCTGAGCTTGTCAGGTTTAGTATGTGGCCCCTTTTTCATCCACAGTAGCTATGGTAAGTGGTAGAGAGAATGAAAAAACCTAGGTATAACTGATCTTCCATAGTAATTTGTTTTGTTTTCTTTCTTTTTGGCTCTCTTGGGAAACTGATCTTTAATTTAGCATTACCCTTGTCTTTCACTGACAGTTTCACAAGGATTTTAAAGTAGACTATGCTAGGAGAAAAGGTGTGGAATTCAAAGGGCCCAATTTAATTCCTGGTTCCATCTCACAATTCTATGATTTTGAGAAAATCACTACGCCTCTAAAAGCTTTGGTCTTTCTCATGATGTGCAGATGAGTGAAATTGTCTTATACAATGGCGAGAACCTCGAGACATGATAATTTTAGCCATGAGGAAACATCTGGCTAGGGTTACACAGCTAAGAAATGGCAGAGTCTAAACTGAAATTCACAGCATGCTGTCAGTCTTCACATTGTTCCATAACAATGAAAGAAGGATCTTTTCATAAGGATCGTTGTGGTAATTTGGGGATGCAGATAAAGAACGGCAATTTAGGTCTGGTTTCCAACTTCTTTTTAAACTGCAAGGCCACTTTTTAAGACTTGGGGTGGCGGGCTCAATCTCTCAAAGGATTAAGCCTCTTTTCTTCAAAAGTAGTGTAGATATTTTCCTGAGAAAGAACAAACGATGGAAGAGAGATTTCATTTGAATGAAGCTGAGACTCCTCCAGTCTTGCACATAAGTACACCCACAAATTAATGTCACTAGTTTTCCCAAGGACTGACAATATCCCAGAACAATCTATGTGCCTAGTGGTAGGTTTAGTTCAGCTATACCTTTTGTGCAATCGTTAGCTTGAATTTTGTAGGTGAATACTTTTTCCCCCTCAGAATTTTTTTATTTTTCATTTAAGACTGAGGACACAACTTTGAACCCAACATGTTATAATATTTTCCTACAAACTATTCTTTCTTCACATTCAGGAATGTGTACCTTTTAATAGAAATGATCTAATAAAAGCCAACTTAGCAGCGATGCTTGCAAATTACCTCAAGTCTAGAAAGCTCGCTGAGCCCCTCTCAGAAAGAGGCAGAACAGCTCTGGCTTCCTTAGGCTAGAATAGAGCTTCCTCTTCCAGCCTTCAACCATGGTTGTCCCTATTAGGTAAGGCCTACAGGACCCAGGTGATCTACAGAGAAGACAGTATAGGTACTTCTCAGAATTCTCTTCTGTTTTTATATTCAGAAGATTTTCTTGAATTTTAACCATTCAGCCCCAAATAAGACGCACATAGCATTGTAATTCCGAAATTTTATGAATTGTTTGTTTTTTTCTTAGAAAAAAAAATAAAAGGTCTGGCCATCATAGTAACAGGTTGGGAAAAAAATCCTCCCATTAAATGTAGGATACATTGATTTTAAAACTGTATCCAGAAACCTATGTAATTTTACTAACCATTGTCACCCCAATAAATTCTAATTAAAAACAAAAACAAAAAAAAACTATATCCAGAAATTTAAAAATCATGTTTGTGACCTTTCCAGAGCAGTTTATTATTTGATTCATGTAACTCTACTGACATTCGTTCATTCATTTATTCTTTAAATAACAAATTCTTGAACTTTTATTCTATGTTGGGCCAGTGCTAGGCACTGAAGGTACAGTGGGCCCCGCCTTCATGTTGACTAAAATTCATCAGAGGAGTCAAATCGCTAAATTATAAGTCTTAATAGAGTTTAGTGTGGAGGATTCTGGGGAAAAAAAACAGTTTTGTTTCATCTCATATGTAAAGATAATCAGGAACTGGTCAGCAGCTGCCCTCCACTCCACACATACCCCCACCCTTGCTTCCTTGGCAGAGGGTATGTCAGTGCCCCCATGCCAGGAAGATGGGAAGAGAAGGTTTGCTAGGCTTTGAAAGCAGAATGGCTATGTGGTTGTTGAGTGTTTTGGAAGATCACTCAGGCTGCAGTGTGGAGAAAGATTAGAGGAAAACAAAAGGAGGGACGTGTCTGTTTCAGGAGATAGATGAGGAGGAAGATGGTAGGTATGAAGTGGCACTGGGGGTGGAAAACATTGGATTTACTGACTGGATGGCCATGAGATAAAATGGGCAGGATTTGATGATCAGTTAGCTGTCAAGGAAGAAGAGGGAGCTCTGGTTTTTCAGTGAACGTATAGTGTTTGGGGTATACCCCATCTGGTGATCTTGACCAACTTTCAGAAACTAATTGGCTTTGATCTACCCAAAGTATGTATGTACGTAGTGAAGGTGTAACCTTCCTTCATTTTTTGTATGTAAACAACATGAGTTAAAACATTTAAAGGAGCTCAAATCAATTATTTAATCCAACTACACAAGTCTCTGTGGACTGGAAAGGGCGAATAGAGCAGAAAGGCTTAACTAGTTCATGCTGTCTAATGTGAATGTTAGGATAGCACATTGTAATATATAAAGGTAGAGTGCAAGGTGATCATGCATCCCAGTTTGAGTGAATGGTTTTTCAGTGGATATACAGTGATTGAGGTATACCATCAGGTTATCTTGACTAACTTTCAGAAACTTACTGGCTTTGATCTGCCTAAAGTTACCCCTGTTGTCCCCATGTAAGTATGAAAAAACTCCCCTTCATTCTCAGGTGTCCAGGTTTGGATGATTAATTATATGGTCATACCACTTAAAGGCCATGTTCAGCCGATTAGATGATCATCTTTTGCTAGCAAAGCTCAGAGACAGATGGGTGTGGCAGAAAGAATCCAGGAGGAACCAGATCTTAATTCTGGCTCCAGCTTAGTCACCACATCGGGGGTCCCTTGGGTGATTCATTTCACTCCTGTCAGCCTCCATTTCTTCCTAAGGACTGAGATGTTATTTGCTTACCTCACAGGGTTGTCTAGGATTTTTTTTCTTTTTACATCGACATTTTAATTTAACATGTTTTGAGAAACACAAGGCATCATTGTCTGCTCACAGTCCTTCAACACCAGATATGGGAAAGTTCCTGAAACATTCTTTTTCTCCATTCTCTCCCTTATTGGAAGCTACCTTCTGTTGTAGATATGTACTCATCTCTTACCTATACCATATATGATTTTTATAATCTGAATCTATATGTAGATAATATAAATACATAAATTATTATTCTCTCTCTCCCCCTCATGAGGACTTGAAGAAATAACCTGAACTTTGGAGTCAGAAGACCAGAGGTCTAGGCCTGGAGTGGCTGTACATATGTTTCTTTTTTATTTTAAGTTTTTATTTTTATTTTTATTGGGGAACAGTGTGTTTTTCCAGGATGTCAAGTCATTTTTCGGTCTAGTTGGCCGGAGGGGGGGGGGGGGGTGCAACTCAGCTCCAAGTCAAGTCGTCGTTGTCAATCTAGTTGTGGAGGGCGCAACTCACTGGCCTATGTAGGACTCGAACCAGCTACCTTGGTGTTATGAGCACCGTGCTAACCAAGTGAGCCATCTGGCTGCCCTGTACATGTGTTTCTTCTGAGCTATTTGTGTTAAGGACAGATGTCCTTGACTTCTTTCTGTAATTTCTGAATTTAGTTTTCCTTGTTTTGCCTCTGTTTTCACATATGTATAATATGTGAAAATAATGCCTATTCTGCTTTTAAAAAACCAGTGGTTCTGAAAGGTAGGCTGTACAGAATGGAGTAGTTCCAGAAAGAGAAAAAAAGACTTGAAAATAATTGAATTGGAGGAAACAGCAGGAAGAAAGTGGAGTTAGAAATGAATAACAGATGAGTATTATTTGTAAGGGGCCCATGTAATTCATCATCCAAACACCAGAGTAAAATGGGGTGCTCTTTCTGAGACAAAGCAGTGCTATTAAACCTAGCTGTCCCAGGCACATGGGAACCCTGCTAAGCACAGTTATTAGGAGTGGCATGAAGTTTCTTTTGCCTGAGGTGAAACAAGAAGACCTACAATAAATGTTTAGAAAGTGCTTTTTGAGACCTCATCAAAATGGCAACGTGAGGTGACCCTCTGTAAATCTCCCCTGGAATTTACAACTAATCGAACAACTATAACTCCACAAAGGACTCCCTGCACAGCAGACAGGCAAGACAAAGTGTCTCACTGATTAATTCACCTAAACGTGGGCAAATTGCGCGAGAAGGGGAGGGGGGGAAGGGAGAAATGCGGAGATGGAGCCGCGCGGGCGCAGGACGCAGACCTAGCTCAGTGCTCCAAGCTCTCTGCATCCTGGAACTACCGCAGCTGCGGGACAGGGAATAACTCGGACTGGTAGGGCTCCGTTTATGGCCCACAGGGCTGAGAGGCAGCATATAACACGGCTGAACCCAACACTCATAGCAGAGACCTCGGAGAAAAGACTGAGGGAAGACGGCTGAAAACGGTGGTTTAAGAACCTCACTGCCAAGCACAGAATGGAAACCTTAGGCACTGAAACTAGTCGCCCCCTCCCTACACTCCCAGAGCTCGCCCCGTCCCCACCTGCCTGGTGCTAGAAGCAGAAGAGTAGCAGTATCATCAAAAGAACAGAATATTTGCTGTTCTGAGAACTGTGGACCGCAGACACAGACTCGCAGCCCAACTAGTTCCAGCAAAGGGGAGGGAGCTGTGGAAGCAGGACCGGCTGTGATGGTGGTCGCCACCATTGCTCTGGGCCACCTCTCACAACCCACCATGCCCCTGGCCCCACCTATCTGGGTGGATCCCTGCACGAGTAAACAGAACTGCTGAAACATACGTGCTCTGAATCTGGTGCAGGAAGAGCTTTGGAACTTCAAAAGCTCTCCGCATACCCACAGGGACAATGAGCCCTGAGACTCAGGCATACTATTAACAGAGCAGAAGCCCGTCTCCCAGGGAATCACCCCAATGTGTGAGAAGCTAGAATAGTGCAGAGAAAACATAGCACTACCGTGTGAGAGAGAAAAAAAGGCTGCAGTCAGAGAGAAAATAAAACATTCTACCACAAGCACTGGAAAAAAAGAAAGACCTCTTCCTATCAACCTGTTGCAGAAGCCACTCCTAGAGATGTCTAGGAAGAGAAACAATAAATCAGTTATTTCCATGAATAACAAGGGGAACAAGACAGCTCAGAAAGGAAGGGAAAAGTCTACAGAAAAGGAACTTAAAGATATGGAAATGTGACTTAAATGACAGAGAATTCAAGATTGCAGTTCTGAAAAAACTCAATGAGATGTAAGAAAACACAGAAAGGGAGTTTAATGAATTCAGAAACACAATCAAAGAACAGCATGAGCATTTTACGAAAGAGATTGAAATTTTAAAAAAGAACCAAATAGAATTTCTGGAGATTAAGAACTCAGTAGAAGAAATTAAGAATGAAATAACCAGCTTAGGTAGTAGAGTTGACCAGATGGAAGAAAGAATCAGTGACATCAAAGATAGAAACCTGGAAATGACACGGATGGAAGAAGAAAGAGACTTGAGACTTAAAAGAAATGAAAGAACTCTACAAGAACTTTATGATTCCATCAGAAAGAGCAATATAATAATAATGGGCATACCAGAAGGAGAGGAAAGAGAGAAGGGAACAGAGAATATATTCAAACAAATTGTCGATGAGAACTTCCCAAACTTGTGGACAGAACTGGATCCTCGAATCCAAGAAGCAAATAAAACACCGGATTCCCTCAACCCCAACAGGCCTTCTCCAAGGCACATTGTATTGAAGCTGTCTAAAATCAACGACAAAGAAAGAATCCTCAAGGCAGCCAGGGAAAAGGAGATGGTAACCTACAAAGGAAAGCCCATTAGATTATAATCAGATTTTTCGGCAGAAACTCTGGAAGCCAGGAGGTAGTGGAACTCAATATTCAAACTATTGAAAGAGAGAAGTTATGAGCCAAGAATAATATATCCAGCAAAGATATCCTTTAGATACAAAGGAGGAATAAAGACCTTTCCAAACATACAGAAGCTGAGGGAATTTTCTAATACGTGACCTGCACTACAAAAAAAACTAAAGGAGGCTATTCGACCACCATCAACAGGGACATTTTGTGGCAACCAAAACACAAAAAGGGGGAGAGTAAAGGCCTGAACTGGAATATGGGAATGGAGAAAGTAAGCGTGCTAAAGAAAATGGAATACTCTAAATATCAATGTTTCTTTTACATAAACTTAAGAGTCACCATTCAAAAAAAAATTAAAAAAAAAAATCCAGAACTGAAATATATACTGTAATAAAAGCAGAAACAGAGGGAATCATCATAGAATACTACCACACAGAAATAATAGACAACAACAAAAAGGCAAAGAAACAATGGAGACACAGCCATACCAGAAAACTAAAGATAGAATGACAGGAAATCCTTACATAGCAATAATCACCCTAAATATAAATGGACTGAGCTCACCAATAAAAAGGCACAGAGTAGCAGATTATATCAAAAAACTAAACCCAACCATATGCGGTCTCCAAGAGACACATCTCAGCTACAAGGACAAGCATAGAAACAAAGTGAAGGGTAGAAATTGACACTCCAAAGAGAGAAAATCTAGAGAAAAAAAATGGAAAATCTAGAAAAAAATTATACAGAGAAAATCAGGTATACTCATACTGATATCAGATGAAACACACTTCAGGGTGAAAAAGATAACAAGAGATAAAGATGGACATTTCATAATGGTAAAGGGGACTATACAACAAGAAGACATAACAGTCATCAATATTTATGCCCCCAATCAGGGTGCACCGAAATATACCAAGCAACTACTAATAGAACTAAAGGGAGAAATGACCAAAACACAATTATACTAGGGGACTTAAATACATCGTTGGCACCTATGGATAGATCATCCAAACAGAAAATAAATAATAAAACAGCAGCCCTAAATGACACATTAGATGAAATGGACATAATTGACATTTATAGAGCACTTCATCCTAAAACATCAGACTATACATTATTTTCTAGTGTACATGGAACTCTAGAACTAGTGTACATGGAACTCAAGGATAGACCATATATTGGGACATAATATCAGCCTCAGCAAATTTAAGAAGATTGAAATCATACCAAGCATATTCTCTGATTACAAGGCTTTGAAATTGGATATCAACTGCACAAAGAAACCAGGAAGAAACACAAATACATGGAGATTAAACAACCTACTTTTAAAGTACGAGCAGGTCAAAGAAGAAACTAGAGGAGAGATCAAAAGGTACATAGAAACAAATGACAATGAAAACACATCCTACCAAAATTTTTGGGATGCAGCGAAAGCAGTTTTAAGAGGGAAATTTATATTACTGGCCAGTCTCAGGAAACAAGAAAAATCCCAAATAAATACCCTCACATTACACATTAAAGAACTAGAAAAAGAAGAACAAATGAAACCCAAGGTCAGCAGAAGAAAGGAAATAGCAAAAAATCAGAGCAGAGCTAAATGAAATAGAGAACAAAAAGACAATAGAAAAAAATAATGTGACAAAGAGCTGGTTCTTTGAAAAGAATAACAAAATTGACAAGCCCTTGGCTAGACTCACTAAGACAAAAAGAGAGAAGACACTAATAAAATCTGAAGTGAAAAAGGGGAAGTTATCACGGATGCCACAGAAATAAAAAGGATCATCCAAGAATACTATGAAAGAGCATATGCCACCAAATTCAATAACCTAGAATAAATGGACAAGATCCAAGGCTGAACCATGAAGAACTGGAAAATCTAAACAGACCGATCACCAGTGACGAAATTGAATCAGTCATCCAATACCTTCCCAAAAACAAAAGTCCAGTACCAGATGGCTTCACTAGTGAATTCTACCAAACCTTCAAAGAGGATCTAATACCAATCGTGCTCAAACTCTTCCAAAAAATTGAAGAAGAGGCAGCACTCCCTAACTCATTTTATGAGGCCAACATTACCCTGATACCAAAACCTTGTAAGGACAACACAAAAAAAAGAAAATGACAGACCAATATCTCTGATGAATACAGATGCACAAATCTTAAACAAAATTCTAGCAAGTTGAATACAACAATGCATTAAAAAGATTATTCATCACGACCAAGTGGGGTTCATCCCCGGGGCACAAGGATGGTTCAACATCCACAAATCCATCAATGTGATACATCACGTAAACAAAATAAGGGACAAAAATTATATGATTATATCAATGGATGCAGAAAAAGTATTTGACAAGATACAACATCCATTTATCATTAAAACACTTAATAAATAGGTGTAGAAGGAAAATACCTTAACATAATAAACGCTATATATGACAAGCCCTCAGCTAATCTCATAATTAATGGTGAAAAACTGAAGCCCTTTGCTCTACGTTCAGGAACACGACAGGGCTGTCCCCTGTCATCTCTGCTTTTCAACATAGAAGTCCTTGCCAGAGCAATCAGGCAAGAGAAAGAAATAAAAGGCATCCAAGTTGGGAATGAAGAAGTTAAATTATCACTCTTTGCAGATGACGTGATGCTATATATAGAAAACCCTAAAGACTCCGCCAAAAAGCTATTAGAAACAATCAACGAATACAGTAAAGTTGCCGGCTACAAAATCAATGTACAAAAGTCCAGTGCATTCCTATATATTAACAATGAAATCTCAGAAAAAGAAATACAAAAAACAATTGCTTTTGCAATTGGAGCAAAAAGAATAAAATACCTAGGAATAATCTTAACCAAGGATGTGAAAAACCTGCATGCTGAAAGCTGTAGGACATTTTCAAAAGAAATTGAAGAAGACACAAAGAAATGGAAAGACATTCCATGCTCTTGGAGTAGAAGAGTCAACATAGTTTAAATGGCCATATTACCGAAAGCAATATACAGATTTAATGCAATCCCCATCAAAATCCCAATGGCATTTTTTAAACAAATAGAACAAAAAAATCATCAGATTTGTTTGGAACCACAAAAGACCCCGAATAGCCAAAGCAATCTTAAGAAAAAAGAACAATACTTGAGGTATCACACTCCCTGAATTGAGCTTGTACTACAGGGCTACAATAATCAAAACAGCATGGTATTGGCAGAAAAACAGATACACAGACCAATGAAATAGAATTCAGAACCCAGAAGTAAAACCACATAAATGTGGACAGATAATTTTTGACAAAGAAGCTAAAAACATACAATGGAGGAAAGACAGCCTCTTCAATAAATTGTGCTGGGAGAGTTGGATAGCCACATGCAAAAAAATGAAACTGGACTGCTGTCTGTCACCACGTACCAAATTAATTCAAAATGGATCAAAGACTTAAGCATAAGACCTGACACAATAAACTGCATAGAAGGAAACATAGGTACTAAACTTATGGACCTTGGGTTCAAAGAGCATTTTATGAATTTGACTCCAAAGGCAATGGAAGTAAAAGCTAAAGTAAATGAATGGGACTATATTAAACTTAAAAGCTTCTGCACAGCAAAAGAAACCATCGACGAAATAAAGAGGCAACCAAATGAATGGGAGAAGATTTTTGCAAACAGTGGCTCCGATAAGGGGCTAATATCCAAAATATACAAGGAACTCATGCAACTCAACAACAAAAAAACAAACAACTCAACTGAAAAATGGGCATGGGACTTGAAGAGACATTTCTCCAAAGAGGGCATACAAATGGCAAATAGACATATGAAAAAATGCTCAACATCACTAATCATCAGAGAAATGCAAATCAAAACCACAATGAGGTATCACCTCACCCCAGTCAGAATGGCTATCATCAACAAGACAAATAGTAACAAGTGTTGGAGAGGCTGTGGAGAAAAAGGAACCCTTATACACTGTTGGTGGGAATGCAGACTGGTACAGCCGTTATGGAAGGCAGTGTGGAGGTTCCTCAAAAAATTATGAATAGAATTACCATATGACCCAGCAATCCCTCTCCTGGGTATCTACCAAAAAAATCTGAAAATGTTTATACATAATGACACTTGTGCTCCAATGTTCATTGCAGCTTTGTTTACAGTGGCCAAGACATGGAAACAACCAAAATGTCCTTCGATAGATGAATGGATAAAGAAGTTGTGGTATATATACACAATAGAATACTACTCGGTGGTAAGAAAAGATGATATAGGAACATTGTGACAACATGGATGGATCTTGAGAGTGTAATGCTGAGCGAAATAAGTCAGACAGAAAAAGCAAAGAACCATATGATTTCACTGATATGTGGTATATAAACCAAAACAACAAAAGAGCAAGACAAACAAATGAGAAACAAAAATTCATGGACATAGACAATAGTTTAGTTGTTACCAGAGGAGAAAGGGTCAGGGGATGGTAAGTGAGGGTAAGGGGGATCAAATATATGGTGATGGAAGGAGAACTGACTCTGGGTGGTGAGCACACAATGGAATTTATAGATGATGTGATACGGAGTTGTACATCTGAAATCTATGTAATTTAACTAACAATTGTCACGCCAATAAATTTTAAAAATAAAAAAGAAAGAAATTGCTTTCTATACTTTCGCTCATTCCTATGAGTTCAGGTAGAGTAGACAGTACTGTTGTCTTCATTTTGCAACTGAAAAAAGCTGAGTCTGAGGATGTTAGGCCTTTGCTCATGGTTTCTCAGCAGTTAAGTGTGAGCTAGACCTCAGCCCAGGCTGTCTGCCTATCAGGCCACCTCTAAGTAGCCATACAGCAGTCGTGGGAATTTTTTTCCTGGTTGTGTACTGGGGTATCTGTTTCCTCATTGGATTTCCTTACTATTACTCTCACCTAGTTCGCTAACTTTACTTGGGTTTATAGAATAATCATCATTATTGTAACAGAATGATGTTGGACTTTGGGCAGACATCTAAGCAATATGATGTTTTCTGTAGTTTCTCTTTTTATAGTATATTACATATTTCACCAAGAATGTAATGCCAGCAGTAGCATAAATCAAAAGAAAGGAAATTTGCCAAATCTGGCCATTTAAAACTGTTTTTTATTTTTCCTTATTGATTTCCAGTTCTTATACATATTTTTCCAGTGAACACTGTCAGATTGGGCCTATTTCAAAACAACCTGCAACATCTCTTCTTTGAGATTCATAACTTGTTTTAGCATAGGTGACCAAAGCAAGTGACTGGAAATGAGCATAGAACAGATAATAAATAATTGTACTGATCTGACAGTTTTGAGCTTTAAGCCACCAAAGTGATATTTCCCCCCAATTAAATCAGCCTTTATTCATTATTCCTACGTAGGTGCAGAGCTATACAGTATATATCAAAGTTGGGCAGTTTTGTGGCACATATGTAGAAACACTGACTGTATCTTTAAATTTTATATTTCCAGAACCTGCTAAGCTCTAATAGTGTGAGCAAGTCACTCTGAGAGGTTTATTTTGATTACTCCTTCTAGAATTAGTGGAACCTGTGCAGTATGGTCCAAACTGTGAAAATGCCTCCCGAGTGGACTGTGTAGAATGTAGTTACTACATAGTTACTACACGGAGGTCTTGAAGCATGGCTCCTGTTAAAGCCCTCATGATCTGATCAGTCCAGTTGATCCCCAGAATAATTTGGAGCTCCCAGAGCATGTGAGCTGTGGTTCTGTGTTACATTAAGATTTTTGTTTGTTTGTTTGTTTGTTTCATTTATTAAAAGCCCAGCTATTTGAATCTATAAATGTTCATGGTATAACGGGTCGAGCACCAGACTTGGAATAATCTTGAGTGGTTCACTCCTGGAGGTTTGGTTTTCTCATCTGTAAAACTGGGATAATGTTTAGGTGACCCACTTGTAAAGTGGTTGAGAGGTGCAAATAAGATGAGTAGAAGTATTTTATAAACAAGTCACCTTACAAATGAGCAGTGTATATATGTAAGAAAGGTGAAAAATCAACTAAGAAGCCATTTTAACCAGAAGGACGGGGAAGGAATTTGGACACTAACCATGAGATTGGAAAGGAAGGAAGAGAGACCATGGAAGCAAGGTAGGTGGGGTATGGCATTGAGTGGTTGCAGAGACTTAAAGAAAGGAGTTTCAATAATATGACAGGCTTGGGCAAGTCAACACACTGACGTGGACCACACAAGAGTCAGAGTTAGGGAGAACTGACTGGGTGACAGGAGCATCCTGATGGAGCTACAGAGCAGGCAGCTCAAAGGAAGAGACTGCAGCTCAGGAAGGAAATGAGACCTGGAAAAACAGGTTTGAGAGTTATTTTCTTACAGCTGATCATTGAAACCACGAAATCTGACAAGGGAAAGTGTGGGAAAGGAAGTATACTGTCTTTATGTCAGCTTCCTCCCTTGCCAAACAAACAGAAGAGGAAGAAGTTAAAGTATAAAAATCAGAATTTTAATCTTGAAAACCAAAGTCAGAGGGAATTTCAATAGGGCGGTTTAAAAAGGAAGGATGGGAAAATGGTCAGTAGTGGTGACTCCTCAGAAAGTCTGAGGACAATGAGGGTGGAGAAAAGGTTATTGGTCACTAATGAAGTAAAAGGGGAAGTAAGCTAATGTTCCCTCTGTGTAGCTGTCAATTCTTGTTGGGGGGGAGGCACAGGGCCACAGGCTTTCTAATTCTAAAGGTTGTACTGTATAAAGAATGTATATAGGATTGTTTTCTTTCAGCCAGTGCCAAAAGGAGGAGGTGGTGTTAGTTCCTGCGATTTATTCAGGACCTACTAAATATCAGCACGGTGCTTAGCACTGATACAATCCTGAATAACCCTGCAGTTATTATTCCTGCTTTACAGGAACTGTCGCCCTAAGAGGTTAAGTGACTTGCCTGTGGTTCTAAAGCCACTAAGTGATGTAGATGGAAGTGAAACCCAAGAAAGGCTGACTGAAGCCACTCAAAATTGGAAGCCATTTCCATTACACACCATGATACCTTTTCTTTGGTGCTCCAACTACCTGGTCCAACTTCTGTTTGCTTTCAGGAGCACCCTTCTAACCTTATTCCTGCCAAAACAGGCATTAAGAAATTGACAGAATGTGGCATTTTGGAAAGTATTTGGTTTGCAGTCCAAAGATCTGGGTGAATCAAACCTTAGCTATGTAATGTATTTGAGAGTGGTTTTAAATTGTCAAGTGCAATGCAAATGTAACGTGAGCTTTAATGTGAATTTAAATACCTTCTGTAGAGTCCTTTTCATTTTGGGATTTTTTTTAAAGATTTTATTGGGGAAGGGGAGTAAGACTTTATTGGGGAATAGTATGTACTTCCAGGATTTTTTCCAAGTCAAGTTGCTCTTTCAATCGTAGTTGTGGAGGGCGCAGCTCAGCTCCAGGTCTTGTTGCCTTTGTCAGGTGCAGGGGGCGCAGCCCACCATCCTTTGCAGGAGTCGAACTGGTAACCTTGTGGTTGAGAGGACGTGCTCCAACCAACTGAGCCATCAGGGAGCTCAGCGGCAGCAACCGGCAACCTTGTGGTTGAGAGCCCACTGGCCCATGTGGGAATCAAACCAGCAGCCATCGGCATTAGGAGCACGGAGCTCCAACCGCCTGAGCCACTGGTCCGGCCCCTCATTTTGGGAATTTTAATTATCAACATTCTACTTAATTTATTGAGCATCCTTTGCATGTGAGAATTTTTTCTGGAGGATTTAGGTGTGGGTATGTAAAATATGGAGAAACTCAGGAGGAAATGATTTGTTTTTTTGGAAAAGGAATTTCTAACAGTAAGAACCAGAATAGATATTATTTTGCTGGTAGGGCAGAAAGGCCATTCTTTGTATATCTAAAATAACAAGTTGAAATAAATAGTTTTATTCTTAGGGATGAAGAGAATTGCTGATAATGAAACAAAATATCAATAATCTTTGACATGCAGCTTTGGCATTCAAAAACTTCAATCCATCATTTCACTTCAATCTGTAGTATTATATACTTAGCAAAGGGGAGCATTGTGTTCAGCCTCATACTCTTCATCTGAGTCTAGCCTAACTTTGGTCAATAGACTGATTCTCATTTTTCAAATAGGGAATAAAATATTCTTTATGCCAAAAAGGAAATATATTATCACAAGTAAGGGAAGACTGAAGTACCATGAGGTTTAGGAATGAAATTTGCTATGAAATAGTATTCTAGAGCCTTATACACTATTGTGGTAATTCAGTCACCAGCATCATTCCTTCAGGGACTGAAAGGGAAGCTCAGTTATTTTAAAAAATAATAAAATAGATAACAAATAAATAGAGCAAGTATCAGGAAATACTAGCCTGAATATAAAAAACACAAATTGAAAAATGTAAAATTAGATTATACCATGACCACCTTTATCCCTGCCCTTATGGATATACCACGGGTATTATACACAATTTGTAGTTTCCACCTTTATGAACCAGCAGAAAGCTTAAAAACTTAAAATGATTCAGGTTACAGTACTTACAGATTCTGCACATTCCACTATTCCCAGAAGTGTGATTGTTCAGGGGCTGAGTGCCACTGGTCCATCATCAGTCTTGCAGGTATGGATTAGCCAACAGGAAATCCGGTAGAGCCATCTAAGAGGAATATATTAATAGAAGTTACTTTGTCTGTTTTCTAATGAGCTTTTTAAAAGAAATGTGCACTTTGGAGTATTTTGTTAGTTGAATACTTGTGCTAAGGTTTCCTGCTCATTCATTGCAATACAATGACAAGAGCAATAAAAATATGTAGGTTTTTTTTTCCCATTAGATCATTTGAATTGCTCTTTGTTGTACCCTTCCTACAGCTAAAGGTTGTTTTTGTCCCAGTGTTAGGTGTTAAATCAATGGGATTGAACAATTTGGGAATGGGACTAGAGGTAAAACTAGCCAGAGCCCTTGAATCCTGGGTAAGAACGCAGCCATGCTAGGCAAGAAGGCTAAGTTCCCAGCAGCTTCATGATCCAAAACATCTGTTTCTATATTTGGCACAATTCCACTTTTTTATTTGTAAAATTGTTCCTATCTTTGAAAACACTTTAAAAAATAAGAAGTCTCCATTCTGCCTCCTCTTTCCACTCCCCAACACATGCATCTATAATTACCTGGTTGAATGTGTGTATTTAATCAGTTTAAATTGAGAAGGTTGCCTAGATTGGATTTCAATCTGAAGATGGCATTGAGTACTGGGCAGTTACCACTGTTGTGTCTGCCAAAATGTACCTCTGCCAGAAAGAAGATAGGACTCACATCAGGGTATTTCCTAAAGAAGCCACTTGACGCAGATTAGATATTTAATTTCCTTAAAGTATTATTTTGGATCTGAGTCTATGTTCTCTAATAGGAATTTTCTGATATAGTTTCACTTACTTGCTGAGTATGTTCCAGGATCCAGCTGGCATTATTCTAAGTGGCTAAACCTCAAGAAAATAAAATTCATTCTGTGTACCATGTCATACCTCACTACTCTGAAGGATGGGCCAGGCCCATGTTTGTTCACATCTTTGTGGGCTCATTTGTACATGCAAAGCAATTGAATTAATTTTGAGAAAGAAGGGCTTCTAGTTATGGCAGTGAAGCCTCTGGTCAGAAGTATATACCTTTTGAGTTATTTCCTGGTTAAAGTAGAAAAAAATTTGTTCAAGTACTGATTATTAATTTAATTTCATTTTTATTTATGACATTAACATAGATTTCCTCAGCTATGTTCACCTCCTACTGAACCTTTTTTTTTTTTTCCATTCCATTGATCCATAATTTCTGAATGGTAAAGATATAAGAATGTAGAGCCGGACTCTTTCTAAAAGTTTTAAACCAGAGTTTTCTAATTTACAAGCGTCCAGCCCTTGAAACTTTAGGAGCCCTGTTGTTTCTTAGCAAAGTTAGGATGACTGCTAAAAATCCCTTTGCATATTTTGCACAGTGGTAAAGCCATACAAATCAGGGTAATGGGCTGACAATCCAGTGGTGTATTTTCAGTAGGCTTATGAGCCCACCTTAAGCCAAACAACCAGCATGCTGAAAGTAAAACAAATGCAGGGAACACAGAGGAGATATTTTTAATATCTTTATATTAATATATCAGGGTTTCAAAAATGTATTTTAATTGTGACACAACCATCACACACATACTGTCAGCTGGGTGGAGTTACCAGATTATAGCCAGAGAAAAATCAAAATCAAGGAAGATAAAGAATAAGACACAAAGATAAGATCACTATATATAAAGCATTTCACAGTGGGGTTGATCTTACCAAAGGAACTACTGTACAAACGTTTAAGTTGGCTTCCTGAGGTTTCACCCCTCCTAGAAGGACCCTGTGGGCCCTGTTACTTTCAGTCTCCTCCCTGTCCTTCCTTTCCTTCCCTAGGATCTATCCCACACAGGTGATCTTCTGTCTCTAGTATGTTGTGTTCTGATTCAGTGTGTTTATTTCAAAGTTTAAATCTCAGAGGTGACCTCATTTGGGCTTTCCTCACTTCTTGGAAAGCACCAGACATTAGCAGTGGGCTTGCTAGGGTCTAAGTTTTTAGTTCCACTTTTTGGACTACTCAGAGTTTCTGAGGTGCAAATGAGCTGCAAAGGAACTCCACCAGCTGGAATGTATTGTGTACAAATAAATCCTCATTTTTTACCCAGGTTTAGTATTTCTAGTTTTTCAAAGCCAAATTAGGTGTAGTCAGATTCATTCATTTCATAAATATTTATTGAGCACCTGCTGTATATCAGGCACTGTTCTGGGTACTTAGAGCATATCACAGAACAAACAAACCAAGGACTCTAGCCTCTAGGGAGTTGAAGTCAAGGGAATAGTTTGAGTTTGCATATCAGGTACACTGAATAACTGATGACAATGGGAAGAACTAAATACATGTCTTGCTCGCTCTCTCTAGTCTGTGATTGAGCAGTGAATAGAATCCTCTATCTTCGTCATTATATTTCTTTGAATCTAATATAGGGTTCTATAATTCCTTTGTAATTTTTATTAGTATCTAGAAGGAAGAAGCTTCTGCCCAGAGTGATATATTTACATCTGAACATGGTGATATTGGTATTAGAAGGTAAAAAAAAAAAAAAAAAAAATTAGATACAACAAATGTTAGTATAGGTGAACAAAGAATTTAGATATGAAGAGAGCCAAACCTAAAAAGAACAGATTTTATAGTAAAACTGGAAAGGAGCTTCAGCCAGTTTGTTAATATCATACTAACTGTTGGCAGAAAAGTTTGGGCAGTCATCACACCAAAACCTGCACTTTCTGTGTGTTTAGTGTACACACACATACACACACCTGGGTTTTTCATTCTTACCACATAGTTCTTGATAATAAAGGGTCAGTGTTGCTGTGGGATCAGAGCCAGGAGAGCAGTTTCCAGGCTCTCGGCCTTATGTGGAAAGGTGCTGGCTCAGGTAGTAAATGGCCATCAACTGCGATTGGATGGCCATCAGCTATGGCTAGTTGGCCGTCAGCTGTAACCAGTGAGCCATTGGCCACTAATATAACTGCCGTGGCTATGGTAGCAGAAAATGGGGGCTAGCAAGAAGATGGTGGCTGAGCTGGCAAGAGCGGATTGCAGTTAGCATGGAGGATTGCAGTTAGCAAGTGGGATTGGTTGGCAGAGAGAAGTGGACGGCAGGTTGCGGATAGTGTGGCTCCTGCTTCCTGTGTCTCCAACCCTGCTGCCAGCGAGAATATAGTGACTCCCCCATCTATGGCTCCGTGGATGTTCCTCTTTGACCATACCATATCCTGCATTCTTATGTGGGGAGTGGGAGCTGAGACCCGGCAGGACATCCCTGCATGACAGCTGCCTAGGACATTTTTTTTAGACTTTGTTCTGGATAACGTATTAATTTGGGATTTCACTTTTTCTGTCTTCTCCTTTAGAGTTGCTGGAATTGTGGCCGTAAAGCGAGTGAAACCTGCAGCGGCTGTAACACAGCCCGATACTGTGGCTCATTTTGCCAGCACAAAGACTGGGAAAAGCACCACCACATCTGTGGACAGACCCTGCAGGCTCAGCAGCAGGGGGACACGCCTGCGGTCAGCTCCTCCGTCACGCCCAACAGTGGGGCTGGGAGCCCGATGGACACACCACCAGCAGCCACCCCAAGGTCAACTACTCCGGGGACCCCTTCCACCATAGAGACAACCCCTCGCTAGATGTAAACTCAAAACTGTCAGAGGAAAGACAACACAACCAACATGAAACCAATTCCTCATCCTCAGATGCTCAAAGTTGTTTTTTGTTGTTGTTGTTTGTTTGTTTATAGACGAACTATGCTATTTCAGTACTTCATCAAGAGATACAGTACTAACCGTATCTTGAGGTAGTAGTAAAATAGAAGGCCAGTAACGGGTCGTAATGACTTATTGTGGATAACAAAGATATCTTTTCCTTAGAGAACTGAAAAGAGAGCAGAAAATATAACATGAAATGATAGATTTGACCTCCTCCCTGTTATTTTCCAGTAGCTGGGATTTTAAACTAGATGACCTCATTAACCGATGCTTTACCAAACAGCAAACCAAGAGATTGCTAATTGCTGTTGAAAGCAAAATGCTAATATTAAAAGTCATAATGTTCCTGATATATAACAATGGGGGAGACAAAAGAGGAAAACCCTCAAGGGCATGAGCATTGGCTACAGCAGTAGACATTTTAACAAGAAGATGAATGGCATCTATGGATGCTAACTGAACTTCGAAGACCCGCTACAAAACACACAAATGTGTAGCATACTGGAAGGAGAAACAGATATTCAGTTTTTTCCCGTTTCTAAAAAGAAATGATATCCAGGTCAACAGAATGAAAAATGAAAGGATGTTTGCACTGGGATGCATGAATACAGCAGCAAGGGGAAGAAAATGCCATAATACAAAAGGCTCCTTTACACACACACACACACACACACACACACACACACACACACAAGTTAAGAAACAGCCTGCAGTTAATTAGCATTCTGACAGCTTTGACATCAGCCAGCTGCCCTAAATAACCTTTCAACGTTTCTTCACTTTTGTAAGGTTCCACAGAGTAAGACATTGGGTCTATTCCAGCTCATTCATTTTATATTGAAAAATAATTTTCAAAAAATGGTGGCTCCAGCCCCAGCCGCTTTCCAAATTTTTTCAACCTCACCCTGTTTGGATTTTTAATTAAAAACTAGTAGTTCTCTTGGTGTTAAAACACTCTGTCCTGTGAGGTTTCAAATGGTGTTTTTCTTGTAAATGTGTTGGACAAATGTGAAGATGCATTGTAGTTTAACCATATGCCCACATTTAGTCTCTTTATTCCTAGTTGGTGAGAACCTGTATCTTTCTATGCTGCTTTTATATCTGTATGTATTAGTGATATTTCTCTAATAGTTCAGGGGGGATAAAAAGGGAGGGGGGACTTTTTTGGTTGTCCTCTAGAAAAAAAAGGCTATCTTTCGGAGCTGCTATTTCATTCTCTATAGGATTTTATTTTTTCCTGAAAACCAGCATGTTTCACGGAATGCTAACATATTGGTGTTTTTGTAAGAGGGAATGTATATAAATGTATTTTGCACTGTCACAATGACTCCCTAGGCATGCTTTTTTTTTTTTCCAGCAAACTTTTTTAATATGCTAGAGCCATTTCACCAAGTTTTGCTGTAGCATAGAGTAGTAGTGGAATTTTTCTTTTCTTTTTTTAAATATCATTATTTGGGACTTTCTTTTTAAAAAGTAACAAGATATCCTACTTAAAAATAAATGACAGTGCATGCATATTGCTGTAAGGTTGTTTCAGTAGTTCTAATTTTACAAAAAAAAAAGTCATTAGAGCTCCAAATGCTGAGGTGTAGACTGACAGCTTTAACACTGCTGAATGCCAGGTTATACAGTATTCTTACAAAAAGGGAAGTCAGCCAAAGACTGATCTGATGGACCAAAATCAGAATTTTGAAAAGCACCAGTACTACTTTCCAAATGATCAGCAGGTTAAACATGTTCAGTCAGGTATAGTGTAAATTCACTAACCCTTCATTGTCCAGGGTCCAGACCAGAACTACTTATTAGTTTTGAAAACAGTCACCCAAATGTGGTTGTGTGCTTTAGGGAAAGTCAGCAGTGCTGCAGGCAGTGTAGACAACCAAAGTTTTCCAGGCTGGAAAGACATTACTCCACATAGATAAACACACCAGGCATTTATTGAAAAATCTAAAATGATCCATTAGATTTTTTTTTCTGGATGTAGCCCTTAGCTAGAGTTTTAAATGGCTTTTCAGTATCTGCATAGAAGCAATCCAAAATCTGCATTAAGTTTCTTAAACCTAACTTTTTAGCATTTTTCTCCCGTATTTTCATATTCAAGTTGGTTTTAATTTTGTTTCGGTGCTGTGTTTTCTAAATGGCTTTTTAGTTTAGAAAGTTCTGATGAACAAATAAATACATCTATCTGCGTGTTAGAAGTCTCTGCCAGCACACCTGCTTAAAGTGAAATGAAAGCACATAACCAGGCTCTGAATGGTTTATATTTTATCATGGTGCTCCCAGAATCTTTTGACCTCACTCTGATTTCTAGTCTGCTTATGACACTGGACAGTCCTTTCTTACAGAGCTATTATATGCTCTAGGCTACGAAGGGTTAAATAATCCCAAAAATGAGGTATGTCATACCCACACGTCTTTATCTCTAGAAGCTGTGATGTATGTGAAACAGCACTGTTATTCTTAACACTAGTGTGTAAAATAAGGATTAGTACAGTACGTCTCATTACTTTTAATTCAGGGCACCCTGAGTAAAACAAATACAAAAAAAAAAAAAAAAAAATCCCTGACTCTGAGCTCTATCTATCTCCTCCTTTCCCTCTTCCTCCTCCTCTTCCTCTCCTCCTGTTTTGCTACATTCTCCTCAGTGGCAAAAACTTTCACTCTACCTCTGACAGCATGTATATTGCACCAGTAGCTAACAAAAACTGGTCTAGTCAAACCAAATGGGCACAAAAGAACCAGGATACCAAAAGTTAAGCTCATACAGCTGCAAACCATATCACTTCTTGGTAACAATGCAGACCTCATAAACCTAAAGAAGAGAAAGAAAAGAAAACTTTTGTTACTTTCCTTTTCTGCTTGTCACTTATGTACAGGCTATGTGAGAGTATAATTTGTAGGTATAACACATTTTTAAAAAATTATCTTCATTGGATAGAATCGAATGGTGGTCGCTGATAGGAATAGGGCGTCCTCTATCTCTTATCTCTGTCTCTGACTCTTCTCTTTTCTCTGTCATGAGAATGTGTGTGACAGGACCACCTGTCTTTTCAATTTTTTTTCACTTTTTTTTTTTTTATGTGTAGGTGCATGTCTTGGGGATTTAAAAATTTCAAGGCTGGTTTACTTACGCAAAGCATGCCTACGTCTGGAATACTTAGGGAAAGAAAGTGACTCCATGTTGTCCGAATTCCTCAAGGGACAGAAAATAATTGGAGACTGTTGAAATGCAGATTTGAAGTAATTTTTAAAAATATTATGGGTTCTGCGACATTGTGAAAAATTAAAGTTGTTGTGCAATACTTAATTCAGACATGTACCACAAGTTAATGGTAGACTAACACTGGGGGGTGGGATCTAGGCATCATGCTTTTGTCAGCATACTCTTGAGCTTTTAAGTCTACTATGTCTGAACTGTGGTTTCTTGTTTATCCTTTTTTCCTTAGTTGGACTGTAATGTATGGTCTGTCAACCTGTGAATCTTTAAAGTATGATTCAGGTATTGTTGTATTCTTTACTGTGTAATAAAACGTTTTAAAAAATTTGTATTCTCTGCCTCCCCTATCCTGTGTGTGCCATGGCTGTCCAGCCAGTGGCCCTGACCTGGGAGTCCATCCTTGGAGGTGCTGAAGCACATCTGTAGAGTTTATTCAGCTACAAAGCATGCCTGGGTAACAGGAATTGGCTCATCCATGACTGGTGAATAGGAAATGAAGTCAGGATAATGCCAAAGTCATGTTAGTTCGGGGGGGGGGGGGGTGTTACACAGGCAAGAGGAGCTGGAAGAGTGGGAGGAGAATTACAGTCTTCCGAAGGAAAGGAGAACTTGATTTGCTTAGTTTAGCTGCTGCATAAGCAAGGTAGCAGAAGCCCGTTGGGCTGTGTTTTTGATAAAATTAGCAATGAGTGCCTACATCTTTCTAGAGCGGTTCATCCTAACCTTATGAGGCTCTGGCTCTTCTGTTGTTCAGTTCCCTCAGGCACATCTGAGTGGCAGATGGTGCAGAGCTTGCTTCCATCTGCCTTGTCCACCATCCTTCTCTAACTAAAAGATGCCAGCATTTTCACTCTTGTTTTTGTACATTGTTACATTGTGGTAATCTCCAACTTTGCTGGGCCATCCAAAGCATCCCCTCTGACACCCATTTTTTCACATTCTAGTTGTAAAATTGGTTAGAATTTGAAGCCCCTACCCTGTCCCCCGCCCCATGAACCCTGTTAATTTTCATGTGTAATTTTTATGACACAGGATTTTGTTTTGTTTTTACTAATGTGTGTACTACATTGTAGCAGAAATACCTCTTCACCCTGAATGTTCCCAACTTTATGGGCCAGAAAAGTAGTTGCAAAGAACAAGAGGTCAAAACATACGCAAAAACCTGTGTTTGGGGAGAGGGCATGATGGTGGGTGCCGGTTAAGTGGGAGGGTAGCTTGAAACCATCTATTTAGCTTCTTCCTTGTGCCATTTGGTCCTTGTCTAACTTGTCTTCCTGGGAAATATAACTTTTATCACATTTCTTCCTCCAGGAACTTAGCAATACCCACAAGTGAAAAAAAATACAAAACAATTTTAAGTTAATAATGAACACCCCCCCTTCCCCACCCATCCCTACTGTGAAAGGGTTGGTAAATTAATTTGGTAGTTAATGACCTATTTTAGTAAAGACAGGCCAGCCTGACCTATGTTGCCTATCCTTTAAAGTGATAATGTATTTTTTTTCTCTTCAAAATCAAACAGGCCAGAAACTAGCAGACATGAACAGAAATGAGACCCACTGAAGTAATTCCCTTTTAAATAGATCTTGAAAACACCTCTGTGTTGTTTTCATGCAAGTGGTTATGTTGGACAAAGAGGAAATGCTTTGTAGTCTACATGAAAGATTAGCAAAATCCAGAGACTGGTAGGTGGTGTTGATGTATTTTATACCATTATAAAACAATGTGTCTGCCATGAGAGAACGTACAGCTATTTTTCAGAAATGGGTGTGGAGGGAATGAACAAAGGCGTACTATTCTGTATAGGTGTTGAAACCCTTACTCCAAGGTGAATAAATAAAGTTGTATTTGCTCAAATCTGTCCCTGGCCAATCTGTTCTCAGTCATACTGGGGAAACTGTGTCAGACAAATACAAAAAATGTTTTTTTTCCCATTTCTCCTCTTCATAGAAACGGGTGTAGGGCCAAGGTAATTTGGTAGTTTGCTTTTGGAAATTTCACGTTCGTATGACATTTGCTGAAAACACTTCAAGATTATACATGGGAAGCCTATGAGAACTCCTTAAGATCAATACAATATAATTGTCTATTTTACTATAATAAAAATTGCATTTGAAGGGGGAGAAACTTCAGATGGATAAAAGAATATCTGCTTTTATTTTTTTTTTTAAATAAAGTTTATTGGGGTGACATTTGTTAGGAAAGTTACATAGATTTCAGGTGTACAATTCTGTATTACATCAACTATAAATCCCATTGTGTGTTCACCACCCAGAGTCAGTTCTCCTTCCATCACCATATATTTGATCCCCCTTACCCTCATCTACCACTCCCCTCCACCCTTACCCTCTGAGAACCACTAAACTATTGTCTGTGTCTATGAGTTTTTCTCATTTGTTTTTTTTGTTCTTTTGTTGTTTTTGGTTTATATACCACATATCAGTGAAATCGTATGATTCTCTGTTTTTTCTAACTGACTTATTTCGCTTAGCATTATAATCTCAAGATCCATCCATGTTGTCACAAATGGTCCTATATCATCTTTTCTTACTGCCGAATAGTATTCCATTGTGTATATATACCACAATTTCTTTTTTTTTTAATTTTATTTTATTAAATTTATTGGGGTGACAATTGTAAGATTACATAGATTTCAGGTGTACAATTCTGTATTACATCATCTATAAATCCCATTGTGTGTTCATCACCCAGAGTCAATATACCACAATTTCTTTATCCACTCATCTATCGAAGGACATTTTGGTTGTTTCCATGTCTTGGCCACTGTAAACAAAGCTGCAATGAACATTGGAGCACACATTTCTTTATGGATAAATGTTTTCAGAGTTTTTTGGTAGATACCCAGGAGAGGGATTGCTGGCTCATATGGCAATTATATTCGTAATTTTTTGAGGAACCTCCACACTGCCTTCCATAATGGCTGCACCAGTCTGCATTCCCACCAACAGTGTATGAGGGTTCCTTTTTCTCCACAGCCTCTCCAACACTTGTTACTATTTGTCTTGTTGATGATAGCCATTCTGACTGGGGTGAAGTGATATCTCATTGTGTTTTTTATTTGCATATCTCTGATGATTAGTGATGTTGAGCATTTTTTCATATGTCTATTTGCCATTTGTATGTCCTCATTGGAGAAATGTCTCTTCAGGTCTTCTGCACATTTTTCAGTTGGGTTGTTTGTTCTTTTGTTGTTGAGTTGCATGAGTTCCTTGTGTGTTTTGGATATTAGCCCCTTATCGGAGGCACTGTTTGCAAAAATCTTCTCCCATTCAGTTGGTGGACTCTTTATTTTGACGATGGATTCTTTTGCTGTGCAGAAGCTTTTAAGTTTCATATAGTCCCATTCATTTATTTTAGCTTTTACTTCCCTTGCCTTTGGAGTCAAATTCATAAAATGTTCTTTGAACCCAAGGTCCATAAGTTTAGTACCTATGTTTTCTTCTATGCAGTTTATTGTTTCAGGTCTTATGCTTAAGTCTTTGATTCATTTTCAGTTGATTTTGGTACGTGGTGACAGATAGCAGTCCAGTTTCATTCTTTTGCACATGACTTTCCAATTCTCCCAGCACCATTTATTGAAGAGGCTGTCTTTTCTCCATTGTATGTTGTTTGTTTCTTTGTCAAAAATTATCTGTCCATATGTATGTGGTTTTATTTCTGGGTTCTCAATTCTATTCCATTGGTCTGTGTGTCTGTTTTTCTGCCAATACCATGCTGTTTTGATTATTGTAGCACTGTAATACAAGCTAAAGTCAGGAAGTATGATACCTCCATTATTGTTCTTTTTTCTTTTTTTTTTTTTAAATTTATTGGGGTGACAATTGTTAATAAAATTACATAGATTTCAGGTGTACAATTCTGTATTACATCATCTATAAATCCCATTGTGTGTTCATCACCCAGAGTCAGTTCTCCTTCCATCACCATATATTCGATCCCCCTTACCCTCATCTCCCACCCCCCGCCCCCCGCCCCCCTTACCCTCTGGCAACCACCAAACCATTGTCTGTGTCTATGAGTTTCTGTTTCTCATTTGTTTGTCTTTTTCCTTAAGATTGCTTTGGCTATTCGGGGTCTTTTGTGGTTCCAAACAATTCTGATGATATTTTGTTCTATTTCTTTAAAAAATGCCTTTGGGATTTTGATAGGGATTGCTTTTACTTCTTAATGCTAATGTTCTCATTTTGTAGTTCTGTATTCCACTGTCAAGAAAGAGATAAATTACACAGTGAGAATATGAGGCAGTGGGGAGAACATGGCTGCCTAGATGCCATGGCAGTACCTACATAAATCAATGGCTACTGCAGCCCTTTTCAGTGCCTAAAGCAGGACTAAGCTCCCAGTTAGCACCCAATAAAAATTAATTGTAAATACAACCTTGAGTCTATAGCTAGAATAATGTGGTGCCAGTTTTTCCAGAAATGAACAAATTGCCTGAGTTACAGAAAGCAAGGGAAATAATTTAACTGGCTGAAGCAATGTTTTGCAGAGGGAAGATTAAACTATATGCAGCTTGATCAGACAGTGATGAAGAGGCAGTGTGACCACTGTATACAAACATCAGAGGATATAAATGCCAAAAGGGTGCAGGAACTGTTCAATTTATTATCTGACAGGTTTACTATGATTATTGGTGACACACACATACTTAACTGTTACAGTGCTCTGTTAATTTATTCATGTGGGATGCCTCTAGCAGGGCATTAGAAAATCCTTTGGGATTTCAGACATATAATAGCCCACAGTGTCAACTGGTGTAGTCAGGACCTCATGGTCTCACTTCTGAGCATTTAGGGTTCTTCTAGGCTTTGGATTCCCATCTCTCCTCCCTTTTCTCACTGCCTTGCTCAACCTGAGTTTCTTTGCTCTCTTTAGGTCTCCCATTTCCTCTCCTACATCTACAGACAACAGACCATTTTATATTTGAAACTAGTTTCCTTCTTTTATATTAGTACTTTATCAGATCATACTTGCGATCTTACTTAAAATCCTACGAAGGCCCTTCTGTGAAGCTTATCCTAAACTGAAAGCAAGAGCTCTGTTCACCCTTGTTATCTCAGAACCAAAGTCCAGGCACCATGTCCCCGAGATGCCAGCAAGTCTGCCAGCAACTTGCTGCCCGAGTTGTTCCAACAATGCAGAGATATCTAAGATCCAGAAGATATAGTCTCAGTCCAGAGCTACTCTGACCCAGTTGATATTACAAGCAGTTGATATTATGATTGAAAATTCCATTCCACTTCCTTCAAGCATAATAGTAATTGGTGATGATAATGTAGATAATGACAGTAGGAAAACAGTAGGGAAAGTTTCACATAAATGTTATGTGACAGGAGCTAAAAATGGGCAAAAGTTGACCATGATAATACTTCATATACTGGGTCCAGCAAATTAGTGCATATACTTTCTTCAATATACAATTGTTTCTCAATTATTTGGAGATTATCCCATCTCTCTAGGGAGTTCTTGCTTTCCATTTCCCTTTGCAGATATCATTGTCACTATTTAAATGATTCCTGGCAGATCACCACAACATTGTGTCATGGGCTTTCTGGACTTGGAAAGAGTTTTTTCTTTTCTTAAAAACGAATGGGAAAATGGACAACAATAACAAAATAAACCTACAACAACAATCACCACTTCAGTATTAGGGAAAATTGGATGTCAATTAGTCCCTCCCAAATGCTATTATACTTAGTTGCTTCAAAATAACCTGTTGTGCCAATTAAAAATAGATTTCTGGGCCCCACTGCTGACCTACAAAATCAAAAGCTCTAAAGGGACACTGTGAATAAAATAAATCTCTGTTCTCCTGGAGCTTATATTCCAATGGGAGAGAAAGATAAACAAGTAATTAAATAATAGCTACTGATAATTGCTAGGAGTAAAAAACACAACAACAAAAAAAAACCATGAAGCAGGATAGGGAAATAAGCAGTGATGGCTTGAGGGTAACACTGTGTTAGTCTGGATGGCCCTGGAAGGTCACTCCAAGGGAGTCATGAACCATGGATATGGAATGATCCATGTGAACATCTGGGAGGAGAGCATGCCAGTCAGAGGCAATATGTGTGAAGGCTTCTAGATGGGGACTAGCTGGAGGATTTGCAGAAATGTCAATGGTGGCATGTGTAAGAAAGACGATGACAGGGCTGAGGCCAAGTGAAGTGTGAAGCAGTTGCCTCTTTTCCACAAGGCCTTGTAGGCCACATGAGACATTTTTGTTTCCTTCTAAGCAAGATATGCATCCACATTTAGGGGCTACTGATGACATGAAACCATCGTGATCCTTGTACTTATTAGAAAACTAAACCTATCTGACCAAAGGGTTGGAGAAGGCAAGTGGTCATCATGGAGCACGCGGCAGAGGCTACAAAGGTTTCTAAATCAGTTCAGCTCATAAGTCATCTGGGGATCCTGAACTTGCTTCATGGAATGTTCTCAGTAGGAGCAACATAAGAATGAGGTCTAGAAGATGCCATGAAAAACAGTGTAAAGGTGCTATGGTCTGAATGTGCATGCCCCCGAAATTCATATGTTGAAACTTAACCCCCAAAGTGATGATATTAGGAGGTGGGGCCTTTGGGAGGTGATTAGGTCATTAGGGTAAACACTCATGAATGGGATTCATGTTCTTAAAACAGACCCAGAGAGATCCCTACCCTTTCTACTATGTGAAGACGCAACAAGAAGTCTGTGATCCAGCGGAGGGCCTTCACCTCATCATGCTGGCACCCTGATTTTGGACTTTCAGCTTCCAGAACCATAAATAATAAATGTCTGCTATTTATAAGTTATGTAGTCTGTGGTAATTTTTGTGGCTGCCCAAATAGACTAAGACAGAAGGAGAGAACATTCCTGGCAGAGGTGCCTCTTACAGGAATAGACACTGGGACCAACATGGCATGCTTGGGAAGAAACATATCGCTGAATTTTGCCAAAACATAAGAAATGAGGCATTGCTGGTTTTTTGTTTTTGTTTTTGCCAGAGGGAGGGAGTGTTTCATAATAGTAGCCCTCCTTAGGATTCTGATGATGGCTTGACTTTCTTCCTGTGTGTAAAAAGTAAATAAATAAATCATTGAGTCTTTGTTTACTTAAAAATGAGGCAATATTATCTTTGACAAAGAGAAAGATTTTTGCATTCCCAATTAAATTTGTTGCAAACTCTTGTTTTCGATGGTGTATACTGCTATTTAAAACCTATTTTCTGAAGGTGTGATGAAGGATGAAGTGCAAAAAAACCAATAGCAGCCTTTTTCGATTCTACTTATTATAATTGTGCATTTTGCTGACAAAGTCACAGACAGTAAAATTAAGGCAAGTGCCAATTGCCCATTTTCGTAGGAAATACTACGTTCTCTTAGCTTTAGCAAAGACTTTGAAGAATGTTAGTAAGGTAATTCTTTCTACTATTCTGCTATTTACTACTGTCTCCATAAAGTAAGCATAAAATAATAAGTATGACTGAGTTTTGTGGAATTAAATATAAATAGTATATATGCACACACATAAATACATATACATGTACACATACACACATATATACATCTACATATTACACACACTATCATGTCAGTTGTGATTACTACCTACTTTCATAAAATGCTCTTACAAAGTTGTCATCTAAGTTAATTACAGTAACCTGGTCACCTATGTTTCTGAGCGAAAAATATTAAATTGAATATAAAATGTGCTTTTAAAGGTCTGAAAAGTTGATAATCCATGGCTGAAATAGAAACTACTGATCAAAGAGCTATAGCTTGGTTAATGAGTAACCCAGCATTTCTCAAACTATGGTCATTGGAACTCTGATTCCAGAAGTCAGTAATAGGCACCCCATGTGGAAAAAATGTTTAAAGCATTCAATGATCATCACATGGGTAACATTATAATTTGTATCCCTTAAAGGATCTGAAAAGTAGCATTGGAATAATCAGGTAGTTTTATGTACTCTGACATTTCCCAAACTTATTTGAACACTTTCGCAAGACACTTATTTATATGAGCTTTTGTAATATATTTTCCCTTCCCTTCTGTCACACTTATCATAAACAAGACCTCACGTAGAAATAAACCTTACCACTGCCTATCCTTGTATTTCATTTACAAAGTTCAGTTCTTTATTATCCCTAAACACACACCTAACTGACCAGTCTTCCCCAAATGCAACTTTTAAAATTTGATGAATTCAGAAACCTTCATTATCAGCTCAGTTATTTTCAGAATAAAGGCTGAACTCCATGATCCAGATTCAAGGCCTTAAATAATTAATTCTCCTCCCTCCTTTCCACTTCTAGACACCACTACTCTCCTCAACAAACCTCTTTACCAGTCATACTTATGTATTTATTGGTCAATTAGATATCTTCTTCCTGCCTTTGTGCCTTTGCCCACACCCTCTATACCACAAGAGTGCTCCTGATGCTCCTCTCTAGTGGAAAAAGTCCCCACTGGCTTCCAAGTCTCACTTAATTCTCTTCTGTAGCACAAACAAAATCACTGCTTTCTCTGTACTCTTCACACTTAGGCCTTACTTCTTATTTCACCCATGGGCAAATGGACAGTTAAGAGTTTGAGTGTTTAAGAACAGCATAGGATAAGAATCGATTTGTTTACTAAGTTTGCCTAAATGTATGAACTTAGACAAGATATTTAATCTCTGTCTGCCCCAAATAACTTTTAGAAGTAGTTATTATAAATTGAAAACTAACTTATAGTTACCATTTCATGTTTATGCTTTGTATGTCTAAGCATGTTATAAGTACTCCTATCTTTTATTCTCCCAGCGCTACTGATAAAGGCCCTTGAGAGTCACAGAGGGAATG
Organism: Rhinolophus sinicus; assembly: GCF_057876585.1. Lineage (NCBI taxonomy): Eukaryota > Metazoa > Chordata > Mammalia > Chiroptera > Rhinolophidae > Rhinolophus > Rhinolophus sinicus. The sequence continues at coordinate 40,544,766 of NC_142506.1, forward strand.
CTCTACTGTCTCCATCACCACCCATTCTGTTTTGTTTGCCCATACACAGGTGATAGCAAATATCTCAACACTGCCACCTGGCCAGCAGAGATTGAAAGGAGCTATTTGTTATAAAACACCTCAATTTCAGATATGTTAAAATGCAAAAGACTGTGTGTCTTAGAGTAAATTAAGTATGACATTATACCCATATTACAAGTGAGATACAAACTAGTTAAATTCTTTCCCTCATTATAAAGTTAATGAGCACAAAACCTCATATTAGAACCACTTTTGAAGCTTTATGTTTGCATAGTGTACTACCTCTCTTCAATTAAATGCCTTCCCAATGAATCAAATCAGTAAAATCCGCTGATTCCGGGAAAATGGCGGCGTGAGGCGAGCCTTTGTAAAGCTCCCCTGGAATTTACAACGAATCGAACAACAAAAACTCCACAAAGGACTCCCTGCACAGCAGACAGGCAAGACGAAGAGGCCCACTACCGAAATCACCTACAGGTGAGAGATTCGTGCGAGCGGGTGGAGGAGGAGGAAAGGCAGAAGTGCGGAGACCGAGCGGCACGGGCGCAGGACGCAAACCTAGCTCAGTGCTCTGAGCTCGCTGATTCCCGGAACTACCGCAGCTGCAGGAAAAGGAAGAACTCAGACTGCTAGGGCTCCGCTTATGGCCCACAGGGCTGAGGGGACAGCATATAACACGGCTGAACCCAAATCTCATGGCAGAGACCTCGGAGAAAAGACAGGGAAAAAGCCTGAAAATGGTGGTTTAAGCCCTCACTGCCCAGCAGAGAGAGGAAGACTTAGGCACTGAGATAAGGCGCCCCCTCCCTACCCACCCAGAGCTCGCCCCGCCCCCACCTGCCTGGTGCTAGAAATGGAACAGTAGCAGTGTCAGAGCAAAAGAACAGAATATTTGCTGTTCTGACAACTGTGGGCCACAGACACATTCACAGCCCAACTAGTTTCAGCAAAGGGGAGGGAGCTGTGGAAGCAGGACCGGCTGTGGTGGTGGTTGCCGCCATTGCTCTGGGCCACCTCTCACAACTCACCCCACCCCTGGCCCCAACTATCTGGGTGGATCCCTGCAGGAGTCAACAGAACTGCTAAAACATACGGGCTCTGAATCTGGAGCTGGAAGAGCTTTGGAACATCAAAAGCTCTCCGCATACCCAACGGGACACTGTGCCCTGTGACCTAGATGAACTATTAACAGAGGAGAAGCCCGTACATAGGGAATCCCTCCATTGTGTGAGAAGCTGGAATAGTGCAGAGAAAACATAGCACTACCGTGTGGGACAAGAAAAATAAGCTGCAGTTGGAGAAAAAATAAAACATTCTACCAACAAGTACTGGAAAACAAAAAGACCGCTTCCTATTAACGTGTTACAGAAGACGTTCCTGTAGATGTCTAGGAAGAGAAATAGTAAACCAGTAATCACCATGAATAACCAAGGCAACAAGATAGCTCAGAAAGAAAGTGAAAAATCTCCAGAGAAGGCACTTAAAGATACAGAAATATGTGACTTAAATGAGAGAGAATTCAAGATTGCAGTTCTGAAAAAACTCAACGAGATACAAGAAAACACAGATAGGCAGTTAAATGAATTCAGAAACACAATCAAAGAACAGCATGATCATTTTACGAAAGAGATTGAAATTTTAAAAAAGAACCAAATAGAATTTCTGGAGATTAAGAAATCAGTAGAAGAAATTAAGAATGAAATAACCAGCTTAGGTAGTAGAGTTGACCAGATGGAGGAAAGAATCAGTGACATCGAATATAGAAACCTGGATATTACACAGATGGAAGAAAAGAGACTTGAGACTTCAAAGAAATGAAAGAACTCTATAAGAACTTTCTGACTTCATCAGAAAGAGCAGTATAACAATAATGGGCATACCAGAAAAAGAACAAAGAGAGAAGGGAACAGAGAAAATATTCGAACAAACCGTCGATGAGAACTTCCCAAACTTGTGGACAGAACTGGACCCTCGAATCCAAGAAGCAAATAGAACACCTAGTTACCTCAATCCCAACAGTATTTCTCCAAGGCACATTGTATTGAAGCTGTCTAAAATCAACGACAAAGAAAGAATCCTCAAGGCAGCCAGGGAAAAGAAGACAGTAACTTACAAAGGAAAGCCCATTAGATTATCATCAGATTTTTCAGCAGAAACTCTACAAGCCAGGAGGGAGTGGAACCAAATATTCAAACTATTCAAAGAGAGAAATCATGAGCCAAGAATAATATATCCACCAAAGATATCCTTTAGATATGGAGGAGGAATAAAGACCTTTCCAGACATACAGAAGCTGAGGGAATTTTCTAATACACGACCTGCACTACAAAAAAAACTAAAGGAGGCTATTCGACCACCATCAACAGGGACAATTTGTGGCAACCAAAACATAAAAAGGGGGAGAGTAAAGGCCTGAACTGGAATATGGGAATGGAGAAAGTAAGCGTGCTGAAGAAAATGGAATACTCTAAATATCAAACTTTCTTTTACATAAACTTAAGAGTAACCACTAAAAAAAATCCAAACTGAAATGTATACTGAAATAAAAGAAGAAACAGAGGGAAACATCATAGAATACCACCACACAGAAAGAATAGACAACAACAAAAAGGCAAAGAAACAATGGAGACACAGCCATACCAGAAAACTAAAGATAGAATGACAGGAAATCCTCACATATCAATAATCACCCTAAATGCAAATGGACTGAACTCACCAATAAAAAGGCACAGAGTAGCAGATTGGATCAAAAAACAAAATCCAACCATATGCTGTCTCCAAGAGACACATCTCAGCTACAAGGACAAGCATAGACTCAAAATGAAAGGGTGGAAATTGACAATCCAAGCAAATGGTACCCAGAGAAAATCAGGTGTAGCCATAATGATATCAGATGAAACAGACTTCAAGGTGAAAAAGATAACAAGAGACAAAGATGGACATTTCATAATGGTGAAGGGGACTGTACAACAAGAAGACATAACAATCATCAATATTTATGCCCCCAATCAGGGAGCACTGAAATACACCAAGCAACTACTAACAGAATTAAAGGGAGAAATTGACCACAACACAATTATACTAGGGGACTTAAATACATCATTGACAGCTATGGATAGGTCATCCAAACAGAAAACAAATAACGAAATAGTAACCCTAAATGACACATTAGATGAAAAGGACATAATTGACATTTATAGAGCGCTTCATCCTTAAACATCAGACTATACATTCTTTTCTAGTGTACACGGAACATTATCAAGGATAGACCATATATTGGGGCATAAAATCAGTCTCAACAAATTTAAGAAGATTGAAATCATACCAAGCATATTCTCTGATCACAAGGCTTTGAAATTGGATATCAACTGCAAAAAGAAAGCGGGAAAAAACACAAATATATGGAGATTAAACAACATACTTTTAAAGAAGGACTGGGTCAAAGAAGAAGTTAGAGGAGAGATCAAAAGATACATAGAAACAAATCACAATGAAAATACATCCTACCAAAATTATTGGGATGCAGCGAAAGCAGTTTTAAGAGGGAAATTTATCTCATTACAGGCCTATCTCAAGAAACAAGAAAACTCCCAAATAAATACCCTCATGTTACACCTTAAAGAACTAGAAAAAAAAAAGAACAAGTAAAACCCAAGCTCAGCAGAAGAAAGGAAATAACAAAAATTAGAGCAGAACTAAATGAAATAGAGAACGAAAAGACAATAGAAAAAATTAATGTGACAAAGAGCTGGTTCTTTGAAAAGATTAACAAAATTGACAAACCCTTGGCTAGACTTACTAAGATAAAAAGAGAGAAGACACTGATTAACAAAATTAGAAACGAAAAAGGGGAAGTTATCACAGACACCACAGAAATACAAAGGATCATCCAAGAATACTATGAAGGACTATATGCCACCAAATTCAACAACCTAGAAGAAATGGACAAGTTCTTAGAAACATATAGCCTTCCAAGGCTGAACCATGAAGAACTGGAAAATCTAACAGACCGATCACCAGTAACGAAATTGAATCAGTCATCCAAAACCTTCCGAAAAGCAAAAGTCCGGGACCAGATGGCTTCACTAGTGAATTCTACCAAACCTTCAAAGAGGATCTAATACCAATCCTGCTCAAACTCTTCCAAAAAATTGAAGAAGACACAGTACTCCCTAACTCATTTTATGAGGCCAACATTACCCTGATACAAAAAACCTGGTAAGGACAGCACAAAAAAAGAAAACTACAGACCAATATCTCTGATGAATACCGATGCAAAAATCCTAAATAAAATTCTAGAAAACTTCAAGAAACAAGAAAAATCCCCAATAAATAACCTCATGTTACATCTTAAATTACTAGAAAAAGAAAAACAAGTGAAACCCAAGTTCAGCAGAAGAAAGGAAATAGCAAAATCACAGCAGAAAGAAATGAAATAGAGAACAAAAGACAATAGAAAAATTAATGTGACAAAGAGCTGGTTCTTTGAAAAGATTAACAAAATTGACAGACACTTGGCTAGACTCACTAAGATAAAAAGAGAGAAGACACTAATTAACAAAATCAGAAACGAAAAAGGGGACGTTATCACGGACACCACAGAAATACAAAGGATCATTCAAGAATATTATGAAGGAATATATGCCACCAAATTCAATAACCTAGAAGAAATGGACATGTTCTTAGAAACATATAGCCTTCCAAGGCTGAACCATGAAGAATTGGAAAATTTAAACAGTGTGACTTCTACCAAACCTTCAAAGAGGATCTAATACTAATCCTGCTCAAACTCTTCCAAAAAATTGAAGAAGAGACAGTACTCCCTAACTCATTTTATGATGCCAACATTATCCTGATACCAAAACCTGGTAAGCACAACACAAAAAAAGAAAACTACAGACCAATATCTCTGATGAATACTGATGCAAAAATCCTAAACAAAATTCTAGCAAATCGAAAACAACAATGCGTTAAATAGATTATTCATCACGACCAAGTGGGGTTCATCCCCGGGGCACAAGGATGGTTCAACATCCGCAAATCCATCAATGTGATACATCACATAAACAAAATAAAGGACAAAATTTGTATGATTATAGCAATTGATGCAGAAAAAGCATTTGACGAGATACAACATTCATTGATGATTAAAACACTTAATAAAATAGGTATAGAAGGAAAATACCTTAACATAATAAAGGCCATATATGACAAGTCCTCTGCTAATCTCATAATTAATGGTGAAAATCTGAAAGTCCTTTGCTCTACGTTCAGGAACACGACAGGGCTGTCCCCTATCACCTCTGCTTTTCAACATAGTGTTGGAAGTCCTTGCCAGAGCAATCAGGCAAGAGAAAGAAATAAAAGGCATCCAAATTGGGAATGAAGAAGTTAAATTATCACTCTTTGCAGATGACATGATGCTATATATAGAAAACCCTAAAGACTCCACCAAAAAGCTATTAGAAACAATCAACGAATGCTACCAATGGAATAGAATTGAGAACCCAGAAATAAAACCACATAAATATGGACAGATAATTTTTGACAAAGAAGCTAAAAACATACAATGGAGCAAAGACAGCCTCTTCAATAAATGGTGCTGGGAGAATTGGATAGCCACGTGCAAAAGAATGAAACTGGACTGCTATTTGTCACCATGTACCAAAGTCAATTCAAAATGGATCAAAGACTTAAGCATAAGACCTGACACAATAAACTGCATAGAAGAAAACATAGGTACTAAACTTATGGACCTTGGGTCCAAAGAGCATTTTATGAACTTGACTCCAAAGGCAATGGAAGTAAAAGCTAAAATAAACTAATGGGACTATATGAAACTTAAAAGCTTCTGCACAGCAAAAGAAACCATTGACAAAATAAAGAGGCCACCAACTGAATGGGAGAAGATTTTTGCTAACAGTGCCTCCGATAAGGGGCTAGTATCCAGAATATACAAGGAACTCATGCAACTCAACAACAAAAAAACAAACAACCCAATTGAAAAATGGGCAGAGGACTTGAAGAGACATTTCTCCAAAGAGGACATACAAATGGCAAATAAACATATGAAAAAATGCTCAACATCACTAATCATCAGAGAAATGCAAATCAAAACCAAAATGAGATATCGCCTCACCCCAGTCAGAATGGCTATCATCAACAAGACAAATAGTAACAAATGTTGGAGAGGTTGTGGAGAAAAAGGAACCCTCATACACTGTTGGTGGGAATGCAGACTGGTGCAGCCGTTATGGAAGGCAGTGTGGAGGTTCCTCAAAGAATTACGAATAGAATTGCCGTATGACCCAGCAATCCCTCTCCTGGGTATCTACCCAAAAAATCTGAAAACATTTAGAGATAAAGACACGTGTGCTCCAATGTTCATTGCAGCTTTGTTTACGGTTGCGAAGACATGGAAACAACCAAAATGTCCTTCGATAGATGAATGGATAAAGAAGTTTTGGTACATATACACAATGGAATACTATTCGGCAGTGAGAAAAAATGATATAGGAACATTTGTGACAACATGGATGGATCTTGAGAGAGTAATGCTGAGCGAAACAAGTCAGACAGAAAAAGCAGAGAACCATGTGATTTCACTGATATGTGGTATATAAACCAAAAACAACAAAAGAACAAGACAAACAAATGAGAAACAGAAACTCATAGACACGGACAATAGTTTAGTGGTTGCCAGAGGGTAAGGGGGGTGGGGGGGTGGGGGGGGAGGTGAGGGTAAGGGGGATCGAATATATGGTGATGGAAGAACTGACTCTGGGTGATGAACATACAATGGGATTTATAGATGATGTAATACAGAATTGTACACCTGAAATCTATGTAATTTTACTAACAATTGTCACACCAATAAATTTAATTTAAAAAAAAAAAAAAAAAAAAAAGAAACAATCAACGAATGCAGTATAGTTGCTGGCTACAAAATCAACGTACAAAAGTACATTGCTTTTCTATATACTGACAATGAAATCTCAGAAAAAGAAATACAAAAAACAATTCCTTTTGCAATTGCAGCAAAAAGAATAAAATATCTAGGAATAAACTTAACCAAGGATGTGAAAACCTATATGCTGAAAACTATAAGACATTTTTGAAAGAAATTGTAGAAATCACAACAAAATGGAAAGACATTCCATGCTCATGGGTTGGAAGAATCAACATAGTTAAAATGGCCATATTACCCAAAGCAATATACAGATTTAAAAATCCCCATCAAAATCCCAATTGCATTTTTTAAAGAAATAGAACAAAAAATCATCAGATTTGTTTGCAACCACAAAAGACCCTGAATAGCCAAAGCAATCTTAAGAAAAAGAACAATAATGGAGGTATCACACTCCCTGACTTTGGCTTGTACTACAGGGTTACAATAATCAAAATAGCATGGTATTGGCAGAGAAACAGACACATAGACCAATGGAATAGAATTGAGAACCCAGAAATAAAACCACATAAATATGGATAGATAATTTTTGACAAAGAATCTAAAAACATACAATGGAGCAAAGACAGTCTCTTCAATAAATGGTGCTGGGAGAATTGGATAGCCACGTGCAAAAGAATGAAACTGGACTGCTATTTGTCACCATGTACCAAAGTTAATTCAAAATGGATCAAAGACTTAAGCATAAGACCTGACACAATAAACTGCGTAGAAGAAAACATAGGTACTAATCTTATGGACCTTGGGTTCAAAGAGCATTTTATGAATTTGACTCCAAAGGCAATAGAAGTAAAGCTACAATAAACGAATGGGACTATATGAAACTTAAAAGCTTCTGCACAGCAAAAGAAACCATCGACAAAATAAAGAGGCCACCAACTGAATGGGAGAAGATTTTTGCAAACAGTGCCTCCGATAAGGGGCTAGTATCCAGAATATACAAGGAACTCATGCAACTCAACAACAAAAAAACAAACAACCCAATTGAAAAATGGGCAGAGGACTTGAAGAGACATTTCTCCAAAGAGGACATACAAATGGCAAATAGACATATGAAAAAATGCTCAACATCACTAATCATCAGAGAAATGCAAATCAAAACCACAATGAGATATCACCTCACCCCAGTCAGAATGGCTATCATCAACAAGACAAATAATAACAAATGTTGGAGAGGCTGTGGAGAAAAAGGAACCCTCATACACTGTTGGTGGGAATGCAGACTGGTACAGCCGTTATGGAAGGCAGTGTGGAGGTTTCTCAAAGAATTACGAATAGAATTGCCATATGACCCAGGAATCCCTCTTCTGGGTATCTACCCAAAAAATCTGAAAACATTTAGAGATAAAGACACGTGTGCTCCAATGTTCATTGCAGCTTTGTTTACGGTGGCCAAGACATGGAAACAACCAAAATGTCCTTCGATAGATGAATGGATAAAGAAGTTGTGGTATATATACACAATGGAATACTATTCGGCGGTAAGAAAAGATGATATAGGAACATTTGTGACAACATGGATGGATCTTGAGAGAGTAATGCTGAGCGAAACAAGTCAGACAGAAAAAGCAGAGAACCATGTGATTTCACTGATATGTGGTATATAAACCAAAAACAACAAAAGAACAAGACAAACAAATGAGAAACAGAAACTCATAGACACAGACAATAGTTTAGTGGTTGCCAGAGGGTAACGGGGGCGGGGGGTGGGGGGTGGGAGATGAGGGTAAGGGGGATCAAATATATGGTGATGGAAGGAGAACTGACTCTGGGTGATGAACACACAATGGGATTTATAGATGATGTAATACAGAATTGTACACCTGAAATCTATGTAATTTTACTAACAATTGTCACCCCAATAAATTTAATAAAATAAAATTAAAAAAAAAAAAAAGTAGTTGTGGTATATATACACAATGGAATACTATTCGGCAGTAAGAAAAGATGATATAGGAACATTTGTGACAACATGGATGGATCTTGAGAGTGTAATGCTGAGCCAAATAAGTCAGACAGAAAAAGCAGAGAACCATGTGATTTCACTGATATGTGGTATATAAACCAAAAGCAACAAAAGAACAAGACAAACAAATGACAAACAGAAACTCGTAGACACAGACAATGGTTTCGTGGTTGCCAGAGGGTAAGGGGGGTGGGGACTGTGGGTTGGGAGATGAGGGTAAGGGGGATTGAATATATGGTGATGGAAGGAGAACTGACTCTGGGTGATGAATACACAATGGAATTTATAGATGATGTAGTACAGAATTGTACACCTGAAATCTATGTAATTTTACTAACAATTTTCACCCCAATAAATTTAATAAAATAAAACTTAAAAAAAAAAAAAACAGGGAAAAAAATCTAAGTCCATTCTCTGATACATGGTATATTGAAAAAACATATTAGTTCTGGACCATCCCTTAAGTCTGAAAACCCTGACAAAACACAAGTTCTATTTAGAAACACTGCCTTTCAAACCCTTTTAAACCTTCTCTGTCTCTGTCTTTCTCAGTCATTTTGACAAAACCAGATATAAATCATGGTTTTGATTGGTCTACCCTAAGGTGTGAGGAATTACTAAAATAAGGAACATCTTATATCTGAAACTTGTCCACCAATTCCTGTGCAGATCTATTTAATTAACTATTCTTGGGAATATTCAGGTCAAATCTTCACTATAAATTTCAAAATATTTAAGGTGACACTTATCTATCATGAGCTGACCCTTTTCTTCTTCACCATTATATCAAACCATTTCCCATACCTTTGAAAGCATACCTGATTCAATCTCATTAGTTGCTGCCTTGCCATGCTCTGTTATGCTTTTGTGTTTTGCAAATGTTTTCTTTGTGCTGGCTTCACTACCTCCTCCCAGCTTCCTATTCTGCCACTTATTGCCGGTGTAATCTTGAGCAAGTTACTACAGACATACCTCAAAGATATTGCATGTTTGGTTCCAGACCACTCTAATAAAATGAATATCACAATAAAGTGATTTTTTTATTTCCTATTGCAAATCTCAGTTATGTTTACACTATACTGCAGTCTATTATGTGTGCAGTAATATTATGTCTAAAAATAACATACATACCTTAATTTAAACATACTTGATTGCTGAATAAATGCTAACCATCACCTGAGTCCTCAGCGAGTCATAATATTTTTCCTGGTGGAGGGTCTTGCTTTGATGCTGATAGCTGCTGACTGAGAATGGTGGGGGTTGCTAAATGTTGGAGTGGCTGTGGCAAATTCCTAAAATAAGGCAACAATGAAGTTTGCTATATTGATTGACTATTCCATTCATGAAAAATTTCTCTGTAGTATGTGATATTGTTTGATTTTATCCACAGTAGAACTTCTTTCAAAATTGGAGTAAATCATCTCAAACCCTGCCACTGCTTTATCAACTAAGTTTATATAATATCCTAAATTCTTTGCTATCATTTCAAAAATCTTTATAGCATCTTCACCAGGTATAGATTTCAACTCAAGAAACCACTTTCTGTGCTCATCCATAAGAAGCACCCCCTCACATTTTAAAGTTTTATCATGAGATTGCAGCAGTTCAACCACATCTTCAGGCTCTACTTCTAATTCTGGTTCTTTTGCTATTTCTACCACATATACAGTTACTTCCTCCACTGAAGTCTTAGACCACTCAAGGTCATCCATGAGGGTTGGAATCATGCTCTTCTAAACTCCTGTTAATGTTGATATTTTGACCTCTTCTGAAGAATCACAAATGTACTTAATGGCATCTAGAATGGTGACTCATTTCCAGAAGGTTTTCAATTTACTTTGCTCGGATCCATTAGAAGAATCAGAATATATGGCAGCTATATCTGTATGAAATATGTTTCTAAAATAATAAGACCTGAAAGTCAAAATTACTCCTTGATCCATGGGCTGCAGAATGGATGTTGTATTAGCGGGCATGAAAACAACATTAATCTCATTGTACACCTCCATCAGAACTCTTGGGTGACCAGATGCATTGGCAATTAGCAGTAATATTTTGAAAGGAATCTCTTTTTCTGAGCAATGGGTCTCAAAAACGGGCTTAAAATATTCAGTAAACCATTTTGTAAACAGATGTGTTTTCATCCAGGCTTTGTTGTCCCATTCATGGAGCACATGCAGAGTAGATTTAGTATAATTCTTAAGGGCCCTAAGATTTTCAGAATGGCAAAAGCATTGGCTTCAAAGTCACCAGCTGCATTAGCCCCTAAGAAAAGAGTCATCTTATCCTTTGAAATCTTAAAGCCAGGCATTGACTTCTCTTCTCTACCTATGAAAATCTTAGGTGGTATCTTCTTCCAGTAGAAAGCTGATTCATCTACATTCAAAATCTGTTGTTTAATGTAGCCACTTTTTTTAATTATCTTATCTAGGTCTGGATAACTTACAGCAGTTTTTTTTAAAAAGGTTTTTATTAAAATATAGCTAACATACAATATTATATTAGTTTCAGATATACCTCATATCCAACAGTACTCACCTGCTATTACTATATTATTGATTATATTCCTTATGCTAAAGTGATAACCATGATAAGTCCAGCAACTACCTGCACTGTACCACACTATCACAATATTATTGGCTATATTTCCTATGCTGTAAATTACATCCCAAGACTTATTTGTTTCATACCTGGAAGCTTGAACCTCCTATTTCCCTTTATCTTTTCCATCCTTTTTAAATTTTTCAATTACAGTTGACATTCATTATTATTTATATTAATTTCAAGTGTATAGCGTAGTGGTCAGACACTTATATAATGTGTGAAATGATCCCCCTGCCTAGTACCCACCTGGCACTATACATGGTTATTACCATATTACTGACTATATCCCCTATGCTTTACTTTACATCCCCTGACTATTTTATAACTAAAAATATTGTATTTCTTAATCCCTTCACCTTTTTCATCCTGCCACCTAAACCCTCCCATCTATCACTCTAACAAATTTAGTATCCATCTGACACCATACACAGTTATTACAATACTATTGATTATATTGCTTGTGCTATAGCTTACATCCCCATGACTACTGTGTAACAATGAATTTGTACTTCCTAAATCCTTCCCCTTTTTCACCCACCCCAAACTCCCTCCCATCTGGCAACTATCAACATGTTCTCTGTCTCTATGAGTTTGTTTCTGTTTTGTTTATTTTGTTCTTTAGATTTCACTTTTAAGTGAAATCATGTGACATTTGTCTTTCTCTGTTTGACTTGCTACACTCAGCCCAATACCCTCTAGGTCCAGTCACGCTTGTTGCAGATGGCAAGAGTTCATTCTTTTTTATGGCTGAATAATATCCCACTGCATATATGTACTATCTCTTCTTTATTTATTCAGGGACACCAGGTTGCCTTCATATGTTGATTATTGTTAAGTAATGCTGCAATAAATATATGGATGACCATGTCTCCTCAAAGTAACATTTTGGGTTTCTTAAAATAAATATCCAGAAGTGGGAATATTAGGTCCTTCATTGTCTCTTTTTATAATCTTTGTTTTAAAATATTTTGTCTGGTATAAGAATTACTACACCAGCTCTTTTTGTTTGTTTGTTTGTTTTCATTTTCATGAAATATTTTTTTCCATCCCTTTACTTTCAGTCTGTGTCTGTCTTTCGATCTAAAGTGAGTCTCTTGTAGGCAGCACATGTTATGGTCTTGTTTTCTTACCCATTCAACATCCTTTCGTTTGAATGGAGTATTTAATCCACTTACATTGAAAGTAATTGGTGATATATATGAAAACAATTGTTGATAGGTCAGACAAGTTCCCAAACTCATCCTAGAAAAAGTGTTCCATACCTCATTGCTGAATATCACTATGGTCACCTTTGAAGTAATCCCCTTGGGAAGCTATGCACTTATACCAGTGCCCAGTCCAGAACTCTTTTTCTGGAATTGTCATCAGAGCTGTCATCGTATTAGCCTTGATGTCCTGAATGTCATCAAAATGTCTTTTTTTTTTTTTTTTTAATATTTCTTTTATCTTTAGGTAAAGAAAGAAGTCATTGGGGGCCAGATCAGGTGAGTAGGGAAAGTGTTCCAATACAGTTATTTGTTTACTGGCTAAAAACTCCCTCACAGACAGTACTGTGTGAGCTGCTGCATTACTGTGATACAAGAGTCATGAATTCAGCAATTCCAAATAATAAATTTGGTTATCTGTTTGTCTAGTTGGTACAAATTCATAGTGAATAATCCCTCTGATATCAAAAAAGGTTAGCAACATCGTTGCAACAAGTTTTCAAACTTAGTTGTCAGATCCTTTCGTATGTACCACTTTTTCTAGAATGAGTCTGCAAACTTAATTGTCCGACCTCATATATTCTCAGGCTCTTTGTCTCCAATCATAGCAAAATGATATCACTCCTTTGACTATTTAGTTATAAGATCAAAAGTCATTCTATTGACCCAAATTTGTTTTCAAGTGAAAATTCACTTCAAAAACAGGGGGCGGGGAGTTGAAAGGGAATAAGAGGTCACATTTCTAGGTATAAAACAAACAAGTAATATATAGCACAGGAAATATAGTCAATAATATTGTGATAGCATGGTATGTTGTTAGATGGTTGCTTGACTTATCATGGTGATCACTTCTTTAGGTATATAAAGGTTGAATAACTATGGTGTACACCTGAAACTAATATAATATTGTATGTTAGCTGTGTTTTAATAAAAATCTTTAAAAAAGAAAAAATACTCACCTCAAGCTCATATTACTATAGTCATTTGAAAATATCTAAATTAAGTCTTTCACTTTTTAAAATGTCTCTGCTAAAGCACTATAAGTTGCAAAGCCCATAAAATTTCTTTAAGGGACATTTCTAACTATGTTCAAATTATATGAACATACTCACAGGGCTGTAGGGATCTAAAATAGAATAACTAAAAGGGGCGCTCTAACTTCTTTCTGACAAGAGTTGAAGTAAACCTTTTTACGGAAAATAGTTAAGTAGCGTTGCAAACAGATCAGTAAATAAGGAGTGAAAAAAACTATCTCAGTTGAATTTGTGTCTAATTTTCCATATCAGTTTAAAATGTCTGAATTATAAGTAATAAGATCCCACCTTCAGTGGACACTGCAACTCACACTTCTAAATTCTTTGGAAAGTGTGTCTGTCAATACTACAGCAGACTTTATAATAGACTTATATCTACCATCTTAATGGTAAATATAATTGATTGGTTGTCACTACTGTGTTTTCCTGAAAATAAGACCTAACTGGAAAATAAGCCCTAGCATGATTTTTCAGGATGACATCCCCTGAACACAAGCCCTAATACATCTTTTGGAGCAAAAATTAATGTAAGACCCGGTCTTATTTTCGAGGAAACACGGTATGGCTAAAAGGTGATAATTCTGTATTCTTAATTTCTTCACACAACCTTAGATATTATTTGATTTAACAGGGCAACAGTGTTGACTGCGAATATCTCAAATGTGTATATTTTCAACTAGAGAGGCACAAAATTCCATGTGCACATAAACGACGTAAAAATTTTCACTTAAATAAATTATTTTTAGAAATCTCTTCTCATCTTTACTTACCAGTCACATTTCTACTACTTTTTTACCTTTATGAACAAACAAAAAAATCCTTTACAAATATATTTATGTGTTAATGAATATTTTTCTTGGTGTTGGGGATGCAGAGAATGATGGTGGTCTAAATTATAAAAAACAATCGCTTTAATTCTTCAGTTGGATATTTAAGCTGAAAATTTGTCTAATGTTAAAATAATATGCAAGGTCATTATGATTCCTCTGCTATATTTAGTTATTTATAAAGCTGTTTTAATTGTTAATTGGCTCTTCTGTGATGTAATAAAAAGAAGATCAGTATTTTCCAAATGTGTCTACTCATAAGAATCACCAGACAACAGTCCAGAACTACTGATTCAGCATTTCCAGGGAGGAGGTCTGAGTTTTTAACAAGAAAATGAGAGGCTTCTTCTTATATTTAAGTAAATTTGGGAAATGCTGAACTGAGATATCGATGAATTGCCAGTAAAGGCTGATAGTCATAATCTTACACATGTACAAACCACTTCTTATAGGTCTTTATTTTGACTTAAAACCAGAGTAAAGAGTAAAAGTTGACTCTACTATAGTGTCAAGAAAAAATATGTCTTTCTACTAAATTACACTACAATATCTAAAAAAAGTTATATTTGTTTGGAAGTAAAAATGCCTTGAGTATTCACTCTCAGTAGTAAAATTGAGATTAGGAGAGCATGGTAAAAAGACCAAGAAGAGTGTCTTCTCTCCATGCCTCACAAGAATTCTTCAGAATTGGGTAAGAAAGAGAAATGAAATTTTCTTTTAGTAAAACAGTATTTCAATGTTTTATTTGCTCTCTTGTTCAAAGAGAGAATATCTTTGACCTGGTTAGCATAATAGGAATATTTTCAACATGAAAAAAATATCTAAGTAGAATAAGAACATTGCTGGAGCTGGATAAAATCAGTATATATATATATATATATATATATATATATATATATATATATATATATATATATTCATATATATATATATATATATATATATATATATATATATATATACACATTTATATATATATACACACACATATGTGTGTGTATGTATTTCAAAAATGTGCTTGAAGGCATAAGAGAGCTGGCAAGGCAGTGACAATTTGACATCTCAGAGGGAAGAAAATCATAAATATATGAGTCCAATATTCAGCACTTCTCAAGAGATTTGTTATTTCTCAAATAGAAACTTAGAGACTGAGAAGCTGAACAGAATTTCTAGATGTTTTACAAGAGTGAGTGTAGGAAAATCAAAGTTCAGGACCCATTAAGAAGAAAGGTCCTAAAAAGACTAAAACCTGCCTTCAAGTGAGCTAAATCCATAATTGAACTGAGATGATCTGCTTCAATTTAATTGCTCACACAAGTAAAACAAATCATTTAGAGGGAGATAACACATCTCCCTCTAGGGAGTGGGACATCCAGAGACTCAAATTGTCTCTATAAATATTTGTGCACAACGTTCATCACTAAATTAAAAGTCACCGAGGCATACCAAGAAACAATACCTAATAATCAAACACAAATGAGCAAAACAAACATATGAACAAAATAGACAGTGGAAATAGACCCACAGGGTGATTTAGAATTTGAGACATTAGAAGCACCAGACACAGATTCTTAAATATATATGACTTTATACTCAGGATATCAGAAAACAAACAAAAAAAATTTCAGCAGAAAAATGAAAATTATTTTTTACAATCAAATGCTAATTTTAGAATTAAGAAATGCAACTAAAAATAAGAACCCAATACATGGATGTAATAGTTAGGATCCAGGAGAGAAAAACACCATCAATAATTTGAACAGAGGACATTTTATATGGAGAATTGTTAACGAGGTATAACTTTATTAACTAGGTAACTGAAAAGGTAATATAAAAACTCTAAAATATCATGAAAGTAGAAATTCAAGAAGTTACTACTACGTCTAGAGCAGGGATAGGGAACAAAGGTAAGACATTGAAATTATTAAAACTTAGAATTTTAGCCTCTTAGGAGGAGGTACTCAGCTGGTGTTGATGTCTCTGAGCCTGGGATTTAAATCTATGAGTTTCTGAGGTCTCTGAGGTGAGCATAATGAAGCTAGTTCTGGAAGAGATGGACAACCTGCAAACTGCATTTAGCAGATTCTACAGGAAAGCACTTAAAACAAACAAACAAACAAAAAATAAACAAAAAAAAAACATTTTGAGAGGTAGTGCTCAAAGGACATGCTAGGAGAAAGAAATCCTACAGGTAGCCCACAGGAAACAAAAAAGAAAAAGCAAGTTTCTTCTTCCTTCTCCAAACTTGCAGTGTTCCTTTAGTGCTGACTATTGGCAGATCCTAATGTAGAATCAGCTGACAAAGCAGAAATGTGGTTTTCAGAGACCCAATTCAGTATCACAAAGTAGAGTACATAAGGGTGGGTATGGACCTGAAAGGCATTAATGTAATTGCAGACTCAGTAGATTTAATAGCAGGTTAAACTCAGCTGAAGAGAGCATTTTTTAACAGAAAATGAGACAGAAAAAAATGTATCTAGACTGAACCTGCACAGAAAAAACGATAATACAGAAAAGATCATAAATTAAAAGGTCTATAGCTGTATTGAATTGAGAGACCAGAAATAAGCCCACACATATATGGGTAACTAATTTTCAACAAAGGAGCCAAAAACAAACAATGGAGAAAAAAAACCTCTTCAATAAATGGTAATGGAAATATTGAAATGCCACATGCAGAAGAATTTAACTAGTCTATTTGATACCATACACAAAAAATGAACTCAAAATGGGTCTAAAAACCTAAATAAAAGACCTGAAACAATTATTTTTTCCAGTCAAGATGTCAGAGTAAGTAAATGCTGTGCTTGCCTCCACTCACGACCACGTCAAAATTACAACTAAACTACAGAACAACCATCATTGAAAATCGTCTGAAGCCTAGCTGAACTGAAACCCTACAACTAAAGACATGCAGAAGAAGCCACCTCAAGCCTGGTAGAAGGGGCAGAGACATGGAACCCACTGGTTCCACACCCATGTATGACAATTAAAAATTGGGAGAGATATCTTGACTGTGGAGGTCCCACCCCAGAGAAGCAAAGGGTCCCAGCCTCACGCCAAGGGTTCCAATGTTGAGAAGAGAAGTCCTCATAACTTCTGGCTGTGAACAAGCAGAGATTATGGCTGAGTGAGACAGAGGGCAGCTGGAATCCCAGGTGTTTCTCTTAAATGACGAATGCATGGAATTGCTGACTGAGATTTACTCAGTGATGACTTGCTGACTTTGAGATCCAGCACTGGGGCAGCAGCGAGAAAAGTGCCAGAGACAAATGGGGAAATACTGAATTGTCTGACTTTAGGACAAGAGCTGGAGGGGCAACATTCTCCCAGATGAAGGAGCTGGCAGAAGTCGTTGCTTGTTGAGTCCTCCCCCCTCCTGCCATGGAGACACAGGCAGCAGCCATATCTGAGTCTCCATCAACTTGCCTAACACTGTTTGTCTACCCCACCCTGGTCATTCCCTGAGACCTTGCCCCACCCAACTTTTGTGCCTACCCAAACTGCATCCAGTGGCTTTTCTGTACAAACAGTCTGTCTTGGCTCATGCTGCAGAATTTCCTAAAATCTCTCAAAGGTTCACAAAACCTGAACAGGCAGCATCTGGCTTCAGCATGCCCCATACATCTTGCTGAGCAGCCCCAAGCCCAGCCCTAGCAGCAGCAGGCCTTGGATTATGGCTTGGCCTCATGAGGCACCTCCAAGAGAGAGTGGTACCCATCTGCTGATTGATTTCTGGCTTATACCAGGTGGCCCGACGCACGGCACAGACTACACCTTAACTTGGCATGCAGTAGTGCTTCTGCTAGGAGGCCCTGGGCCTGGCACACCAGGTGTCCAGCTTTCGACCAAGATGAAGCATTACCCAGCTGCCTCAGAAAATGACACTCAAAGGCACTAGAGTCCTGGTAAATTGAACCCTGCTTTGTGGGGTCAGCTTCTTCACAATAGCGCCACTGTAGTCACAGCCGGTCCTCACAACCAAGCAGCCTCAGGGTCAATCCCTCTCACTGACATGCAAACAGCAGCAAAAGCTCTACTACAACAGGAGGGCACACAACCTACACAAGGGACACATCTGCAGCACCTGGCTCTGGTGACCAGGGAAAATAGACCTCTGGGCCCTCAGGACACCTATTACATAAGCCCACTCTACTAAAACAGGAAGGCATAGCTCTACCTAATACATTGAAACAAACACAGGGAGGCAGCCAAAATGGGGATACAAAAAAACATGTCTCAAATAAAAGAGCAAAACAAAGCTCCAGAAAAACAACTAAACAAAATGGAGACAAGCAATCTACCAGACACGGTTATCAGGATGCTCAATTATCTCAGAAATTCAAAAAAGAGATAGGAAACATAAAAAAGGAGATAGAATACATAAAAAGGAACCAGTCAGAAGTAAAGAACACAATAATTGAGATGAAGAGTACACCATGTTTCCCCGAAAACAAGACTTAGCCGGACAATCAGCTCTAATGCGTCTTTTGGAGCAAAAATTAATATAAGACCCGGTCTTATTTTACTATAACATAAGACTGGGTCTTATAATATGACATAATATAATTAATATAATATAATATAATATAATACCATGTCTTATATGAATATTTGCTCCAAAAGATGCATTAGAGCTGATTGTCTGGCTAGGTCTTACTTTTGGGGAAACACGGCATTATAGGGAATAAACAGTAGATTAGATGAAGCAGAGGATTGAATCAGCGATTTGGAAGATAAGGTAGCAGAAAACACTCAATCAGAATGGCAAAAAGAAAAAAGAATCCAAAAATATGAGAACAGTTTAAGGGGCTCAAGGACAAAATCAAGTGTACTGACATTCACATCATAAGGGTACTAGAAGGAGAAGAGAGACAGCAAGGAATTGAAATTTATTTGAAGAAATACTGATGGAAAAATTTCCTAACCTGGAGAAGAAAATTGACATACAAGCCCAGAAAGCAGAGTCCCAAACAAAATGAACACAAAGAGGCCCACACCAAGACATCATAATTAAAATGCCAAAGGTTAAAGACAAAGAGTGAATCTTAAAAGGAGAAAGAGAAAGGCAGTTACCTACAAGGGAGCTCCCATTAGACCGTCAGCTGATTTCTCAACAGAAATTTTGCAGGCCAGAAGGGATTGGCAGGAAATATTCAAAGTGATGAAATATAGCACTTACAACCAAGATTACTGTACCCAACAAAGCTCTCATTTAGAGGTGAAGGACAGATAAAGAGTTTCCCAGACAAGAAAAGGCTAAAGTTGTTCATCACCACCAAATCAGTATTAAAGGAATCTTAGAGGGACCTCTTTTTTGTTTGTTTAGATGAATTTTATTTTTAGACAACCTACATTACAAGTTTTTTTTTTAAAACTGCCTCTGCTCTACATAAATCAAGGTCAAAATAAACATAAACAAAGAGCTCAAGGTAACATCAGTCCCTTCTGTCCTCATCCTGGTGTGTAGATGAAAAGCAGCAGTCAGTTATGATGCTGACAGGTAATGAATTCTAACGGTCAACTTTGTTAACATTTTCCCATTTCTAAACCATCTTTAAAGAAAATCATATATGTGGTCACACCATCTTCATGGTAGTCCAACAGAGAACCATGCCACCTGGATTCATGTTTTCACCAATAAAGAACTGGTAGTTTTTGAAATTAGCAGGGATTGGCTTGATTTGTTCTGTAGCCTCTGGCTATTTCTGGTCTCTGTTCTTCACGTTTCCCTTTGACTGATTTCATGTAATCTTTGATGTACTTCTTGTAGACTTCTTTTGTGAAGCTGGTTTCCTACAAATGATGGTTTGACAGTATCAACGCCAGTGACTACTGTGCTTTTGGTACCTTTGCCTTCAGGGCCTTCAGTGGAGGCATTTCCACCAATGAGCAAGTCATTAATGTTACACTCTGTGTCCTACTGACCATCTTCCGCTCCACCTCCAGGCACAGCACATCCGTGATCTGTGTAGATCTTGTAGAAAATCTCATCACAGCTTATGAGGTAGATGATCATGATGGTGGCTGGAAGGAGACAAGAGTAGTGCTGGCTTAGCAGGAGATCTGAGCAAGCACTATGCAGCTGGAGCAACGATGGGGGAGTGTGGGGGGTGGGAATAGAGGTAGGGATTGGGGATCAGAAGGAAAAAAGTTACAAGAATTTCTTTAAGACAAAATAAAATTTAAAAAAATCCAAAATATAAATAATAAAATGGCAATAATTACTTATCTATCAAGAATTTTTTCCAATGTAAATGAATTAAATGCTCCAATCAAAAGATAGGGTGGCTGAATGGATAAGAAAACAAGTCCATTACATATGCTTCCTGCAAGAGACTCACTTCAGATCAAAAGATACACACAGACTGAAAGTAAAGGGATGTAAAAAGATATTTCATGAAAATGGAAATGAAAAACAACAAAATAAACCCAGGGTAGCTAGACTTATACAAAATAGACTTTAAAATAAAGGCTATGATAAAAGACAAAGAAGAACTAAGTAATCCTACTTCTGGGTATTTATCTGAAGAAACCCAAAACACTACTTTGAAGGAACATGTGCATCCATATGTTCATTGCAGCATTATTTAAGATAGCCAAGATATGGAGGCATCCTCATTGTCCATCAATGGATGAATGGATAAAGAAAATTCGGTATATATACACATATATATGCAATAGAATATTACTTAGCCATAAAAAAGAATGAAATCTTGCCATCTGCAACAACATGGATGGATGGATAGAGGGTATTGTGCTTAGTGGAGTAAGTCAGACAGAGAAAGACAAATACCATATGATTTCCCTTATATGTGGAATTTGAAGAAAAAAATAAATGAACAAACAAAGCAGAAACAAACTAATAGATACAGGAAACATTTTGAGGATTGGTAGATGGGTGGAGGTTTGGGAATCTGGATGACAAATGTAAAGGGATTAAGAAGTACAAATTGGTAGTTACAAAGCAGTCATGTGGATATAAAGTATAGCATAAGGAATATAGCTAATAGTATTGCAATAACTATGTATGATGTCAGATGGGTACTAGATTTATTGGGGGTGATCAGCTTTAAGTTCCATAAATGTCTAATCACTATATTGTACACCTGAAACTAATATAATATTGTATGTCAACTGTAATTGAAAAATGAAAAAAAATTATTTAAAAAATTACATATTGGACTTGGCAGTCATTGTGGCCATCAAACCATTTTCCTCTTTTTGGCTTACACTCCCCTATCTTGAGCCCCTAGCTCAGTATGCTGAGGCTATAATTTGTGCAAATAGGGAATTTATTCTCTCAAATAACTAAAGTAAAACAAAAATAGGGCTAAATTTAAGAATGGCTGGATTCACAAGCTTACATATTTGATTTAGTAGCTGCTTTTTGTTTTTTCTTTTTTCTGTTGTCCATTTTTCTTCCATGTTTTAGCTTTATTTTTGGGTTCTATGTGGTCCCAAGTTGACAGTAGCTGCTCCATCCCCAGACGTCCTCAAGTTAAAGACAGACAGAAGGAAAAATGTCCTTTCTGTTGCAGTATCCATTTCTGGTTACTCAAGCAAAAGTCCTGAGATCAGTAGTGATTTATTCTGACTGACTTGGCTTGAGTTAAGTGCCTATTCCTGGAATCACTCTGTGCAGCAAGGGGAATTCAAAGTTTTCACTGGCTAAACCTGGGCCTTATGTTCTATCCCTGGAACCAGGAATTGAGGCCCAATTCAAAGCACATGGACCCAAAGTTTGGAATAGGTATTGTTTTTAGAATAAAGAAGAGTGGGCTTCTGGAGAACCAAAAATATCCATGATAGTCATATTATTTTTATTTTCTTTAAGCTTATTCAACATTTTTTGTTGGAATAGGAAATGTATGTGTATTTATAAATTTCAATCTAGGGGAATATGGAAGGAGCTCTAATATTCCCACAGTGTCACTTACTAGCTTTGTGACATTGGGCAGATCACAATCTCTTTGATCCTTGTTCTCTCCAATGGTATAATGGAGATAATATTGTCTTTCAACCTACCCACCAGGCAGCTGTGAAGATCCAAAAAGTAATGCTTATAATCAAAATCGCAATATCTAATATTTAATAAGCAGTTTATGTAGAAACTATGTTGTTTACGCCTTATAATAATTCTATACATTAGAGTCTACTATAATACTTATTTTAAAATGAGAGACCTAAAACTTAGAGAGGTTAATTAATTTGCCCAACATCACACAGCATGACTGAGTTAGTACATATGTCCCTCCCCTTACCAAGTTCATGGCAATAGCCACTATGACACAGTTATAAGGGATTGTTACTGCAGTCCATCAATTCTAAGATTTACATGTTTTCACATTTTAACATCTTTAAAATCATCATGCATCTTACAATTGATGGTCAGGGGCCAAGCATGACACAGTAGTCATTGTCTGCTTATGTATGAATTTAGTTATTGCTGTTCTTATTTTTGTTATTTCAGTTGAGTCTGGTACATGTGTTGAGTTTAAATGCTGTGCAAAATGTTATAAAAATATTACATTATGATTTGACATTGAAACAGGAAGTTATTTAACAGAAATATACAGAACGAGGCATAAATGCGATATAGTGAAGCAAATATTCATCCCTGGAAGAATAACCACAATTTCACATTATCTTATTAGACAAAGACCATATACTTTATGGGATCTTATAAAGGAAGATGCCCCAAACGGGATGTGGCAGAACTCACTCACAGCTGCGTGGGGCTCACGGAGCCCACTAGCGCTGGGTGGGAATGCAGCCGGGTGTGGGAGATGGCGGCTATGGAGCAGTGAGAACTTGTTGGTGTAATTCCATGGCTACCAGCTTATACAAGCATCATTTATTTTATAAAACAATAGCTTGAGATGTTACTGCTATTGATTAATAGTGAAGAACCTATGCTGCTCGGCAAATACTCTTAAGTAGTCCCTGGAACCAATGAGTGTAATCAATGACTGTAAGAAAACTTAGAGGTAATATTCTAGGGCAACACTGTCAAGTAGAATTTTCTGTGATGGAGATGTGGCCGTTGAACACTTGAAATGGGGCTAGTTTAACAGAGATACTACATTTTAAATTTAATTAAATTTTTAATTAATTGCCATTTAAATAGCCACTTGTGGCTACTGGCTATGGTATTGGTGAATGTAATGGAGATTGAATAGTTTTCACGCTCAACGAAAGGTAAGATGATGGAATGTGCAGTTAACAAGTCTTTAACTCAATAGTAAGTGAAAAAATACTACATGATATTACTGCTGTGTTGAAGATAGGAACTTTGGACTCATAGCAACTGTCTGCTTAATGTCTCCACTGTAGCATCTGTGAGATGTCTCAAACTCGATATGTCCAAAGTAGTTGGACATACTCTGGGGCCGCTCTTCTTGCACATCAGCTTTTTGTCCTCTTCCAATACATCTTCCACACAGTGATTTTTAAAAATCCAGGTTTATTGAGGTATAATGTACAATAAAATTTACCCTAAGTGTACAATTTGTTGAGTTTTGAAATGTATATAGCCCTGGTGTCATGACTATAACTAAAATATAGAACATTTTCATTACTCTGAAAATTTCCCTGGTGCCCCTTTATAGCCAGTCTCCTTCCCATCCCCTGGCAGCTTGCTGAAGTGATTTCTGTAACAAATGGAATGTATAGTATATAATGTTTTAAGTCTGGGCTTCTTTCACTTAGCCTAGTGCTTTTGAGATTCATTCATATTATTGAACATACCAGTCCATTCCTTTTTATTGCCTAGCAGTATTCCAATGTATGAATAGATCACAATTTGTGTATCCATCCACCTGTTCATGGACATTTAGGTTGTTTCCCATTTCGGGCAATTATGATTGAAGCTGTGATATATATCAAGGTGATTTTTTTTAAAAAAACAAATTAATTCATACCCTTCCACTGATGAAAATCCTTCAGTAAAACTTCAGAAAATCCTAGGTAAAAACTTCTTGTTTTACCCAGAATAAAATATAAATTCCTTTAAAAAAAAGAAAGGAAGACACCACAAAGTAGATCCTATATTATGTTTGCTACTAAGATGTGTGCTAAAGGATTACCTATCACATGCCAAGATTTACCAAAGCCATAATGAATTTATTTTGATTATATGTCCCGTTCTGTGTAGGGATATGTTAATAAATATTTATGTCCAAATAAGTCTCAAAAAAAGCTCTTTTGTTAAATAGAAAATAAAAGTGTTAAGTGATAAGAAGCATTGTGCCATAGTTTAATTGGCATCAGTCTTTTTTTAAATGTACACAAAATATTTGTGTTTATTGCAGTTTGCGGAGTCTTAGATCCTATGAAATACGGTACTATTGTATTGAAGAAATAAGACTAATTTATATTTTAAGGAGTTTTTCTTACAGATCTGTAATGAAGCAAGCATTTACAGAAACTTTAGTATAAAAATGAAATCATTAATTATGAAGATTAAATCATTGGAGATTTGGGAAAAAACCTCCAAATTACAGGTACTTTATTATTCATCTAACAAAAATAAGAGAAAAATGATATGACTGACTTAAAAAAGTAGAAAGAAGAACAGATTTCAGACCAGGTAATTATTAAACCTAGCCTTTCTTTACCACAAACTAGACAGTTATAGGGGCAGGGGCTTCAAAGTATTTTGAAGTAATTCTTCATTTGGAACTCAAGATAGCTATTTATCAACTTTACTTCTACCTTCATATAAAATAGAAAGTTTAAAAAATATATTCTTTTTTATCCATAGATACAAGTTCATAGGGAAGAAGGAAGAATCAGTTAAAATCTGGGGCTCTATTATTTCTTACCATTAATGATTCCCCTTCCGCCAAAGAATTGAACTTTAAGTTACTAAACCTTTTTCCATAAAACAAATATTACAGAGAAAATATATCCATTCTTAACTTATTGAAGCATTTACTTCAAAACGGTAGTTTGATCAATCTTTTCAGTTACTAAACTACAGATATTCACAAGAACCTCTTTATTTAGAAACTGTGAAATCACTGAATGAAATAAAATCAAATTTGCCCCAGTATTGCATTAAGAAATCTCATAAGCAGAGGCTGGGATTTGTTTATTTTTTTTGAAGTGAACTGTTGAAGTATCACTGTTTATTGACGACCCTCCAGGCTTCAATAGGTTTGGTATAAGAGAATCTTTTTACCACTAAATCATGTTGAAAAATACAATATTTTATTCTAGGAAAATGGAAATATGCTATAGTTCCAAATATGAGTAAATTTAATTTTATTTCTAATTTGATATCCCTGGAATTTTTATAGATTGACATTTTAGTCAAGAATTCCTCAAACTGCAGTTCTACAAATGAGTCACAATGGGTATGTTCTTAGAAATTATTGCAGTTATTACTACCAGTGCTACCTAAATTTTTTATAATACTTTGTAATTTATAGGATCACTTCACATTTATTATCTTACTAAATTCTTTTATGTTTATTTTAGAATACCTAATCCCTGAAGGGAAGATATATTTAATCTCATGTACTGGTTTCTGTATATTGACTTAAATATTTCCTATTACAGAGGAATATCTGTACTCCACTTGGTAGAAACCTCCAAGGATTATCCACTGTGCCTGTCACAACAATTTCCCAGTCAGTCATGATGGGTAATCTCCTTACTATTAGAATGGTTCTGATACAATGTGTGAAAGTAAAGGTTGGGAGTCTCTGGTACCCTCAAAAATGGTGTAAAGTATAAATTTGTACAGAGCATATGAAATGTATTATATATGTTGGATTGAGGTTTGCAAAACAAGTTGTTTACTAGTAGGGACAGGACTATGGCCACACATGTGTGAGACTGATAAGAGTGAAGTAAAAAACATGTTTTTGTGTGAAATGGAGTGATAAACACGTTCACCAAAACAACTTCTGGTTATCACCTTAGAGGTAAAAATCCCCTGGCAGACAGCTTCTGATAATCACCTAAGAAGTAAACAAGTCCAAGGAAAAGAGGATAAAAGCAGAACTCCAGAACAATGCTGTGAGTGGTCCCTAGGCGCTCTGGCTAAGACCCTCTGCGAGGTATAAACTCTGGTATCGGCACTCTTCTTCCTTGCAAGACCAGCTTGCCTCAGACCCATCATGGACCCAGTTGCCTCTACCAGACCAGGGACTTTCACCACCTCTTGGTTCGTGATTAAATTCTATTCTATTCTGTATAACCTTCTGTGCTTATCAGAGCATTGGCCTCTGGAGGGACATTGGATCCCAGATAAAGCTGTGTTACTCACTCTATCTGAACCTGTGCGTCAGGCTTTTGTGCCCCACTCGTGTCACGAGTACCACGCAGGGACGTAGGGACCTGCCAAGGGGTTAATGTCCCCTTGACTTTCAGAAATAGACTGAAATGTGGTGACTGCCCTTACAGGCACTCGTAACAAAATTATTGAAAAGGAAGGTGACTAATACAATTGAAAGCTTAAAAGGAAAACAAGAAGTAGTAAAACAAAAACAAAAGAAACCTTTTACCACACCTCAGAAAGTGTCAATTTTCGTAGTTGAAATTATTAGGTGTCTTTCTATCTTTTTTTAATTTAAATATTCTCTCATGTAGACACAAAGCTCACCTTAGTTCATGATTTCAGTTTTGGGATTTTCAGATTATGCTTGTACTCATCAAAGAAAAAAGGATTATCTTTTTAAAATGCTGTCTCTCATGAGTGGAATTTTTTATTTTGAATGGAACTTTTCTTATTTGTTTTATTGTACATATATGTTTATGATTTTTCTTATCAGAATGATGAGAAGAATAATTTAAACATTACTTTTCAGGATGAACTCTATATATCACTTCCAGTTAAGGGCATGTTCATATAAACCACAGTCCCTGGCAAGATTCAGTAAGCCAAGGCTCCTTAGAATGAACCTGCAGGAGGAAAAAATAAGTTCAGAGGCAGTCAGCAGAAGCTCAGCTTTACACATGTTTATTTTCAATAATTAGGCATAGTGTTAATAGAAACATCTATTTGAAGCAACGGCTGTTTATGTGCACAAACAGTGGAAATATGTGGTACTGTCGTTTTACTATGAAGCCTACAAAATTAACTAAGAAAGAAACACTTAAATATAAATTGAAGAACATGTTTTTAAAGAGAATTAGGAAATAAAACTTGGTGACTGGACCACAAAATGCCTACTATATTTTATTTTGAGACAATGTCCTTATGGTAGGTATTTTTATTTTCTTTTTAAAAGCTTTATTGAGATACAACTCGCATAACCACACAATTCATTATTTTAAAGTACACAATTCAAACACCATGCAGTATATTCACTGAGTTGTGTATTCACTATGACAATCAATTTTAGGACATTTTCATTGCCCTAAAAAGAAACCCTATATCTCTAAGCCATCATTTTTCATTGCATGCCCCCATATTCCTACCAACCTTAGGCAACTACTAATCAGATTTCTGTCTATATAGACTTGCCAATTCTGAATATTTCATATAAATGGGATAATGTAATATGTAGTCCATTGAGACTGATTTTTAGCATAATGTTTTCACAGTTCATCCATGTTGTACTGTCCACAATTCTTTCTTTCTTTCTTTCTTTCTTTCTTTCTTTCTTTCTTTCTTTCTTTCTTTCTTTCTTTCTTTCTTTCTTTCTTTCTTTCTTTCTTTCTTTCAATTAAAGTTTGTTGGGGTGACAATTGTTAGTAAAGTTACATAGGTTTCAAGTGTACAATTCTGTAATATATCATCTATACATCACGCTGTGTGTAAACCACCTAGAGTCAGTTCTCCTTCCATCACCATATATTTGACCCTCCTTCACCCTCATCTACCAACCGCCCCCCGCCCTTACCATCTGGTAACCACTAAACTATTGAACTATTTATTGTCTGTGTCTATGAGTTTTTGTTTCTTCATATGTTTGTCTTGTTCCTTTGTCGTTTTCAGTTTTATATATTATTGAATAATATTCTACTATAGGTATACACTACATTTTATTTATCCATTTATTGGCTCATGGCCATTTGGGTTGTTTCCACTTTTTGGCTATTATGAATAAGGGTGCTATGAATAGTCATGTACAAGTTTTTGTGTAGACATAGTTTTGTTTCTTTTGGGTATATACCTAGGAGTGGAATTGCTGGATGACATGATAATTATGTTCAACCTTTAAAGAAACTTTCCAGACTGTTTTCCAAAGTGGCTGCAGCATTTTACATTACCACCAATGATGCATGAGGTTTCTAATTTCTCCGTAGCCTCTGCAGTATTTCTGTGCTCTCTCTCTCTCTCTCTCTCTCTCTCTCTCTCTCTCTCTCTCTCTCTCTCTCTCTCTCATTTTAATTACAGCCATCCTAGTGGTGGTGAAGTGGTGTCTCATTGGGTTTTAATTTACTGGCTAATGATGCTTAGTATGTTTTTTTTCATGTGCTTACAGGACATTTGTATATCTTTTTTGGAAAGTTGTTTACTCAGCTCCTGTGCCCATTTTTGAAAAAGAATTTTATACAAGTAAAGGTCTGACAATTAATTTCAAGAACTAGTCCTAAAAAAGTGCTACGTACCTCATTGCTGAATATCACTATAGTCACCTTTGAAGTACTCCCCTTGGGAAGCTATGCACCAATGCCAGTGCTTAGTCCATCCTTGAAAGCAATTTTGAAACTTTTTTTCTGGAATGGTCATCAGAGCTCTTATCATATCACCCTTGATGTCCTGGATGTCATAAAACTGTCTTTTTCCCCCCAATATTTCCTTTCTTTTTGGGTAAAGAAAGAAATCATTGGGGGCCAGATCAGGTGAATAGGAAGGGTATTCCAACACAGTTATCTGTTTATGGGCTAAAATTCCCTCACAGACAGTGCCAGGTGAGATGGTGCATTGTTGTGATGCAAGAGCCAAAATTGTTGGTGAAAAGTTCATGTCGTCTAACTTTTACACACAGCCTTTTAAGCACTTCCAAGTGGTACACTTGGTTAACTGTTTGTCCAGTTTGTACAAATTCATAATGAATAATCCCTCTGATATTAAAAAGGTTAGCAACATCGTTGCAACAAGTTGGCTAACTTAATTGTTCGACCTCGTATAACTAATGTACAATATCAGTATCAGGAGTACACCATAGTTATTCAACATTTATGTACCTAAAGAAGTGATCATCATGACAAGTCCAGCAACCATCTGACACCGTATTACACCTATCACAATATTATTGACTATATTCACTATGCTGTACTTTACAGCTCCAAGACTTGTTTGTTTTACACCTGGTAATTTGGAGCTCTTAATTCCCTTCACCTTTCCTCCCACCCCACTTTTTAAAATTTTCAGTTACAGTTGACATTCAATATTTTTTATATTGATTATAGCCATACAGCATAGGGGTTAGACATTTATATAATTTAAGAAGTGATTCCAGTCTAGTATAGTCCCCACCTGGCACTATACATAGTTATTACCATATCACTGACTATATTCCCTATTCTTTACTCTACATTCCCATGACTATTTGGTAACTATTAATTTGTACTTCGTAATCCCTTCACCCTTAACCCAACCCCCTTGCATCTATCAACCCAACAAATCTACCCATCTGAGACTATATATCAGACATACACACACACACACACACACTCACACCGTATATATATATATATATATATATATATATATATATATATATATATATTAGATAATGTCTCTTAAAATATGCATAGAGATGGATAAGATCATAAAAATGGTGGCATGAGATGAGCCTCTTGAAATCTCCCCTACAATTTTTTTCTAATTTTTTTTCTTAATTTTATTTCATTAAATTTATTGGGGTGACAATTGTAAGTAAAATTACATAGATTTCAGGTGTACAATTCTGTATTACATCATCTATAAATCCCATTGTGCGTTCATCACCCAGAGTCAGTTCTCCTTCCATCACCATATATTCAATCCCCCTTACCCTCATCACCCATCCCCCACCACCCGCCCCCCTTACCTCTGGCAACCACTAAACTATTATCTGTGTCTATGAGTTTCTGTTTCTCATTTGTTTGTCTTGTTCTTTTGTTGTTTTTGGTTTATATACCACATATCAGTGAAATCACATGGTTCTCTGCTTTTTCTGTCTGACTTGTTTCGCTCAGCATTACTCTCTCAAGATCCATCCATGTTGTCACAAATGTTCCTATATCATCTTTTCTTACCGCCGAACAGTATTCCATTGTGTATATATACCACAACTTCTTTATCCATTCGTCTATCGAAGGACATTTTGGTTGTTTCCATGTCTTGGCCACCGTAAACAAAGCTGCAATGAACATTGGAGCACACGTGTCTTTATCTCTAAATGTTTTCAGATTTTTTGGGTAGACACCCAGGAGAGGGATTGCTGGGTCATATGGCAATTCTATTCGTAATTCTTTGAGGAACCTCCACACTGCCTTCCATAGTGGCTGCACCAGTCTGCATTCCCACCAACAGTGTATGAGGGTTCCTTTTTCTCCACAGCCTCTCCAACATTTGTTATTATTTGTCTTGTTGATGATAGCCATTCTGACTGGGGTGAGATGATATCTCATTGTGGTTTTGATTTGCATTTCTCTGATGATTAGTGATGTTGAGCATTTTTTCATATGTCTATTTGCCATTTGTATGTCCTCTTTGGAGAAATGTCTCTTCAAGTCCTCTGTCCATTTTTCAATTGGGTTGTTTGTTTTTTTGTTGTTGAGTTGCATGAGTTCCTTGTATATTCTGGATACTAGCCCCTTATCGGAGGCACTGTTTGCAAAAATCTTCTCCCATTCAGTTGGTGGCCTCTTTATTTTGTCAATGGTTTCTTTTGCTGTGCAGAAGCTTTTAAGTTTCATATAGTCCCATTCGTTTATTTTAGCTTTTACTTCCATTGCCTTTGGAGTCAAGTTCATAAAATGCTCTTTGGACCCAAGGTCAATAAGTTTAGTACCTATGTTTTCTTCTATGCAGTTTATTGTGTCAGGTCTTATGCTTAAGTCTTTGATCCATTTTGAATTAACTTTGGTACTTGGTGACAAATAGCAATCCAGTTTCATTCTTTTGCACGTGGCTATCCAATTCTCCCAGCACCATTTATTGAAGAGGCTGTCTTTCCTCCATTGTATGTTTTTAGATTCTTTGTCAAAAATTATCTGTCCATATTTATATGGTTTTATTTCTGGGTTCTCAATTCTATTCCATTGGTCTATGTGTCTGTTTTTCTGCCAATACCATGCTGTTTTGATTATTGTAGCCCTGTAGTACAAGCCAAAGTCAGGAAGTGTGATACCTCCATTATTATTCTTTTTTCCATAAGATTGCTTTGGCTAATCGGGGTCTTTTGTGGTTCCAAACAAATCTGATGATTTTTTGTTCTATTTCTTTAAAATATGCCATTGGGATTTTGATGGGGATTGCATTGAATCTGTATATTGCTTTGGGTAATATGGCCATTTTAACTATGCTGATTCTTCCAATCCATGAGCACAGAATGTCTTTCCATTTCTTTGTGTCTTCTTCAATTTCTTTCAAAAATGTCTTATAGTTTTCAGCACATAGGTCTTTCACATCCTTGGTTAAGTTTATTCCTAGGTATTTTATTCTTTTTGCTGCAATTGCAAAAGGAATTGTTTTTTGTATTTCTTTTTCTGAGATTTCATTGTTAGTATATAGGAAGGCAATGGACTTTTGTGCGTTGATTTTGTAGCCGGTAACTTTACTGTATTCGTTGATTGTTTCTAATAGCTTTTTGGTGGAGTCTTTAGCGTTTTCTATATATAGCATCATGTCATCTGCAAAGAGTGATAATTTAACTTCTTCATTCCCAATTTGGATGCCTTTTATTTCTTTCTCTTGCCTGATTGCTCTGGCAAGGACTTCCAACACTATGTTGAAAAGCAGAGGTGATAGGGGACAGCCCTGTCGTGTTCTTGAACGTAGAGCAAAGGGCTTCAGTTTTTCTTCATTAATTATGAGATTAGCAGAGGGCTTGTCATATATGGCCTTTATTATGTTAAGGTATTTTCCTTCTATACCCATTTTATTAATTGTTTTAATCATAAATGGATGTTGTATCTTGTCAAATGCTTTTTCTGCATCAATTGATATAATCATATGATTTTTGTCCTTTATTTTGTTTATGTGATGTATCACATTGATGGATTTGCGTATGTTGAACCATCCTTAGGCCCCGGGGATGAACCCCACTTGGTCGTGATGAATAATCTTTTTAATGCATTGTTGTATTCGATTTGCTAGAATTTTATTTAGAATTTTTGCATCGGTATTCATTAGAGATATTGGTCTGTAGTTTTCTTTTTTTGTGCTGTCCTTACCAGGTTTTGGTATCAGGGTGATGTTGGCCTCATAAAATGAGTTAGGGAGTAGTGTCTCTTCTTCAATTTTTTGGAAGAGTTTGTGCAGGATTGGTATTAGATCCTCTTTGAAGGTTTGGTAGAATTCACTAGTGAAGCCATCTGGTCCCGGACTTTTGCTTTTCGGAAGGTTTTGGATGACTGATTCAATTTCGTTACTGGTGATCGGTCTATTTAGATTTTCCAGTTCTTCATGGTTCAGCCTTGGAAGGCTATATGTTTCTAAGAACTTGTTCATTTCTTCTAGGTTGTTGAATTTGGAGGCATATAGTCCTTCATAGTATTCTTGGATGATCCTTTGTATTTCTGTGGTGTCCGTGATAACTTCCGCTTTGTCGTTTTGATTTTGTTAAATAGTGTCTCCTCTCTTTTTATTTTAGCGAATCTAGCCAAGGGTTTGTCAATTTTGTTAATCTTTACAAAGAACCAGCTCTTTATCATATTAATTTTTTCTATTGTCTTTTTATTCTCTATTTCAGTTAGTTCTGCTCTAATTTTTGTTATTTCCTTTCTTCTGCTGACCTTGGGTTTTACTTGTTCTTCTTTTTCTAGTTCTTTAAGGTGTAACATGAGGTTATTTATTTGGGAGTTTTCTTGTTTCTTGAGATAGGCCTGTAATGAGATAAATTTCCCTCTTAAAACTGCTTTTGCTGCATCCCAAAAATTTTGGTAGGATGTATTTTCATTGTCATTTGTTTCTATGTATCTTTTGATCTCTCCTCTAACTTCTTCTTTGATCCAGTCCTTCTTTAAAAGTATGTAATTTAATCTCCATGTATTTGTGTTTTTTCCCGCATTCTTTTTACAGTTGATATCCAATTTCAAAGCCTTGTGATCAGAGAATATGCATGGTATGATTTCAATCTTCTTAAATTTGCTGAGACTGATTTATGTCCCAATATATGGTCTATCCTTGAGAATGTTTCATGTACACTAGAAAAGAATGTATAGTCTGATGTTTTAGGATGAAGTGCTCTATAAATGTCAATTATGTCCATTTCATCTAATGTGTCATTTAGGGCTACTATTTCGTTATTTATTCTCTGTTTGGATGATCTATCCATAGCTGTCAATGCTGTATTTAAGTCCCCTAGTATAATTGTGTTTTGGTCAATTTCTCACTTTAGTTCTGTTAGTAGTTGCTCGGTGGATTTCAGTGCTCCCTGATTGGGGCATAAATATTGATGACTATTATGTCTTCCTGTTGTACAGTCCCCTTCACCATTATGAAATGTCCGTCTTTGTCTCTTGTTATCTTTTTCACCTTGAAGTCTGTTTCATCTGATATCATTATGGTTACACCTGATTTTCTCTGGGTACCATTTGCTTGGATTGTCAATTTCCACCCTTTCACTTTGAGTCTATGCTTGTCCTTGTAGCTGAGATGTGTCTCTTGGAGACAGCATATGGTTGGGTTTAGTTTTTTGATCCAATCTGCTACTCTGTGCCTTTTTATTGGTGAGTTCAGTCCATTTACATTTAGGGAGATTATTGATATGTGAGGATTTCCTGTCATTCTATCTTTAGTTTTCTGGTAAGGCTGTGTCTCCATTGTTTCTTTGCCTTTTTGTTGTAGTCTATTATTTCTGTGTGGTGGTATTCTATGATGTTTCCCTCTGTTTCTTCTTTTATTTCAGTATATGTTTCAGTTCTGGATTTTTTTTGAGTGGTAACCCTTAAGTTTATGTAAAAGAAAGTTTGATAATTAGAGTATTCCATTTTCTTCAGCACGCTTACTTTCTCCATTCCCATATTCCGGTTCAGACCTTTACTCTACCCTTTTTGAGTTTTGGTTGCCTCAAATTGTCCCTGTTGATGGTGGTCCAATAACCTCCTTTAGTATATCTTGTAGTGCAGGTCGTGTATTAGAAAATTCCCTCAGCTTCTGTATGTCTGGAAAGGTCTTTATTCCTCCTTCATATCTAAAGGATATCTTTGCTGGATATATTATTCTTGGCTTATGATTTCTCTCTTTCAACAGTTTGAATATTTGGTTTCACTCCCTCCTGGCTTGTAGAGTTTCTGCTGAAAAATCTGATGATAATCTAATGGGCTTTCTTTTGTAAGTTACCGTCTTCTTTTCCCTGGCTGCCTTGAGGATTCTTTCTTTGTCGTTGATTTTAGACAGCTTCAATACAATGTGCCTTGGAGAAAGCCTGTTGGGATTGAGGTAAGTAGGTATTCTATTTGCTTCTTGGATTCGAGGGTCCAGTTCTGTCCACAAATTTGGGAAGTTCTCATCGACTGTTTGTTTGAATATATTCTCTGTTCCCTTCTCTCTTGCTTCTCCTTCTGGTATGCCCATTATTCTTATATTGGTCTTTCTGATGGAGTCAGAAAGTTCTTGTAGAGTTCTTTCATTTCTTTTAAGTCTCAAGTCTCTTTCTTCTTCTATCTGTGTCATTTCCAGGTTTCTATCTTCGATGTCAGTGATTCTTTCCTCCATCTGGTCAACTCTACTACCTAAGCTGGTTATTTCATTCTTAATTTCTTCTATTGAGTTCTTAATCTCCAGAAATTTCATTTGGTTCTTTTTTAAAATTTCAATCTCTTTCGTAAAATGCTCATGCTGTTCTTTGATTGAGTTTCTGAGTTCCTTTAACTGCCTATCTGTGTTTTCTTGTATCTCGTTGAGTTTTTTCAGAACTGCAATCTTGAATTCTCTGTCATGTAAGTCACATATTTCTGTATCTTTAAGTGCCTTCTCTGGAGATTTTTCACTTTCTTTCTGAGCTATCTTGTTGCCTTGGTTATTCATGGTGATTACTGGTTTACTATTTCTCTTCCTAGACATCTACAGGAGTGACTTCTGCAACAGGTTGATAGAAAGCGGTCTTTCTTTTGTTTGTCATTACTTGTTGGTAGAATGTTTTATTATTTCTCCAACTGCAACTTATATTTCTTCTCCCACACGGTAGTGCTATGTTTTCTCTGCACTATTCCAACTTCTCACACAATGGGGGGATCGCTGGGAGATGGGCTTCTCCTCTGTTAATAGTTTGTCTAGGTCACAGGGCACAGTGTCCCTGTGGGTATGCCGAGAGCTTTTGATGTTCCAAAGCTCTAACACCTCCTGATTCAGAGCCCGTATGTTTTAGCAGTTCTGTTTACTCCTGCAGGGATCCGCCCAGTTAGGTGGGGTCAGGGGCGGGGTGAGTTGTGAGAGTTGGCCCAGAGCAATGGCGGCAACCACCACCACAGCCGGTCCTGCTTCCACAGCTCTTCCCCTTTGCAGGAACTAGTTGGGCTGTGAATTTTTGTCTGTGGTCCACAGTTGTCAAAATAGCAAATTTTCTGTTGTTTTGATCTAACACTGCTACTGTTTCGCTTCTAGCACTGGGCAGGTGGGGGCGGGGCAAGCTCTGGGAGGATAAAGAAGGGCGGCTAGTTTCAGTGCCTAAGGCTCCATTCTCTGCTTGGCAGTGCGGGCTTAAACCACCGTTTTCAGCCTTTTTCCCTCAGTCTTTTCTCCGAGGTCTCTGCCGTGAGCGTTGGGTTCAGCCGTGGTATATGCTGCCCCCTCAGCTCTGTGGATCCCTGGCGGAGCCTTAGCACTCCGAGTTCATCCCTCACTCGCAGCTGCGGTAGTTTCGGGAAGCAGCGAGCTCGGCGCACTGAGCGAGGTCTGCGTCCTGCGCCTGCGCTGCTCAGTCTCCGCGCACTTCTCCCTTTCCTCCTCCCTCCACTCACGCGAATCTCCCAACTGTAGGTGATTTCAGTCAGTAGTGGGCCTCTTTGTCTTGCCTGTCTGCTGTGCAGGAGTCCTTTGTGGATTTTTTGTTGTTTGATTCTTTGTAAATTCCATGGGAGCTTTACAGAGGCTCACCTCACTCCGCCACTTTTCCGGAAGTCCCGCAAGGTTTTGAAATTGGATATCAACTGTAAAAAAAAAAGCGGGAAAAAACAAAAATACATGGAGACTAAACAACATACTTTTAAAGAAGGACTGGGTCAAAATATGATAGAGGAGAGATCAAAAGATACATAGAAACAAATGGCAATGAAAATACATCCTACCAAAATTTTTGGGATGCAGCGAAAGCAGTTTTAAGAGGGAAATTTATCTCATTACAGGCCTATCTCAAGAAACAAGAAAACTCCCAAATAAATAACCTCATGTTACACCTTAAAGAACTAGAAAAAGAAGAACAAGGAAAAACCGAGGTCAGCAGAAGAAAGGAAATAACAAAAATTAGAGCAGAACTAAATGAAATAGAGAACAAAAGACAATAGAAAAAATTAATGTGACAAAGAGCTGGTTCTTTGAAAAGATTAACAAAATTGACAAATCCTTGTCTTGACTTACTAAGATAAAAAGAGAGAAGACACTGATTAACAAAATCAGAAACGTAAAAGGGGAAGTTATCACGGACACCACAGAAATACAAAGGATCATCCAAGAATACTATGAAGGACTATATACCACCAAATTCAACAACCTAGAAGAAATGGACCAGTTCTTAGAAACATATAGCCTTCCAAGCTTTGAAGAACTGGAAAATCTAAACAGACCGATCACCAGTAACGAAATTGAATCAGTCATCCAAAACCTTCCGAAAAGCAAAAGTCCGGGACCAGATGGCTTCACTAGTGAATTCTACCAAACCTTCAAAGAGGATCTAATACCAATCCTGCACATACTCTTCCAAAAAATTGAAGAAGGGACAGTACTCCCTAACTCATTCTATGAGGCCAACATCACCCTGATACCAAAACCTGGTAAGGACAGCACAAAAAAAGAAAACTACAGACCAATATCTCTGATGAATACCGATGCAAAAATCCTAAATAAAATTCTAGCAAATCGAATACAACAATGCATTAAAAAGATTATTCATCACGACCAAGTGGGGTTCATCCCCGTGGCACAAGGATGGTTCAACATATGCAAATCCATCAATGTGATACATCATATAAGCAACATAAAGGACAAAAATCATATGATTATATCAATTGATGCAGAAAAAGTATTTGATAAGACACAACATCCATTTATGATTAAAACACTTAATAAAATAGGTATAGAAGGAAAATACCTTAACATAATAAAGGCCATACATGACAAGCCCTCTGCAATCTCATAATTAATGGAGAAAAACTGAAGCCCTTTGCTCTACGTTCAGGAACACGACAGGGATGTCCCCTATCACCTCTGCTTTTCAAAATCTTGTTGGAAGTCCTTGCCATAGCTATCAGGCAAGAGAAAGAAATGAAAGGCATCCAAATTGGGAATGAAGACGTTAAAGTATCACTCTTTACAGATGACATGATGCTATATATAGGAAACGCTACAGACTCCACCAAAAAGCTATTAGAAACAATAAACGAATACAGTAAAGTTTCTGGCTACAAAATCAACGCACAAAAGTCCATTGCCTTCCTATATGCTAACAATGAAATCTCAGAAAAAGAAATACAAAAAACAATTCCTTTTCAATTGCAACAAAAAGAATAAAATACCTAGGAATAAACTTAACCAAGGATGTGAAAGACCTACATGCGGAAAACTATAAGACTTTTTTGAAAGAAATTGAAGACACAAAGAAATGGAACGACATTCCGTGCTCATGGATTGGAAGAATCAACATAGTTAAAATGGCTATATTACCCAAAGCAATATACAGATTCAATGCAATCCCCATCAAAATCCCAATGGCATATTTTAAAGAAATAGAACAAAAAATCATCAGATTTTTTGGAACCACAAAAGACCCCGAATAGCCAAAGCAATCATAAGAAAAAGAACAATAATGGAGGTATCACACTTCCTGACTTTGGCCTGTACTACAGGGCTACAATAATCAAAACAGCATGGTATTGGCAGAAAAACAGACACATAGACCAATGGAATAGAATTGAGAACCCAGCAATAAAACCACATAAATATGGACAGATAATTTTTGACAAAGAAACTAAAAACATACAATGGAGCGAAGACAGCCTCTTTAATAAATGGTGCTGGGAGAATTGGATAACCACGTGCAAAAGAATGAAACTGGACTGCTATTTGTCACCATGTACCAAAGTTAATTCAAAATGGATCAAAGACTTAAGCATAAGACCTGACACAATAAACTGCATAGAAGAAACCATAGGTACTAATCTTATGAACTTTGGGTTCAAAGAGCATTTTATGAATTTGACTCCAAAGGCAATGGAAGTAAAGCTAAAATAAACGAATGGGACTATATGAAACTTAAAAGCTTCTGCACAGCAAAAGAAACCATTGACAAAATAAAGAGGCCACCAACTGAATGGGAGAAGATTTTTGCAAACAGTGCCTCCGATAAGGGGCTAGTATCCAGAATATACAAGGAACTCATGCAACTCAACAACAAAAAAACAAACAACCCAATTGAAAAATGGGCAGAGGACTTGAAGAGACATTTCTCCAAAGAGGACATACAAATGGCAAATAGGCATGTGAAAAAATGCTCAACATCACTAATCATCAGAGAAATGCAAATCAAAACCACAATGAGATATCACCTCACCCCAGTCAGAATGGCTATCATCAATAAGACAAATAGTAACAAATGTTGGAGAGGCTGTGGAGAAAAAGGAACCCTCATACACTGTTGGTGGGAATGCAGACTGGTGCAGCCGTTATGGAAGGTAGTGTGGAGGTTCCTCAAAAAATTACGAATAGAATTGCCATATGACCCAGTAATCCCTCTCCTGGGTATCTACCCAAAAAATCTGAAAACATTTAGAGATAAAGACACGTGTGCTCCAATTTTCATTGCAGCTTTGTTTACAGTGGCCAAGACATGGAAACAACCAAAATGTCCTTCTATAGATGAATGGATAAAGAAGTCGTGGTATATATACACAATGGAATACTATTTGGCGGTAAGAAAAGATGATATAGGAACATTTGTGACAACATGGATGGATCTTGAGAGTGTAATGCTGAGCCAAATAAGTCAGACAGAAAAAGCAGAGTACCATATGATTTCACTGATTTGTGGTATATAAACCAAAAGCAACAAAAGAACAAGACAAACAAATGAGAAAAATAAACTCATAGACACAGACAATGGTTTGGTGGTTTCCAGAGTGTAAGGGGAGTGGGGGGTGGGGGGTGGGAGATGAGGGTAAGGGGGATCTAATATATGGTGATGGAAGGAGACCTGACTCTTGGTGATGAACACACAATGGGATTTATAGATGATGTAATGCAGAATTGTACACCTGAAATCTATGTAATTTTACTAACAATTGTCACCCCAATAAATTTAATAAAATAAAATTTAAGAAAAAAGAAATCAATGACTATTAATCATATTAGTGGATAAATATCATTCTCTGCAGTAATCTTGGAAACTGCAATAAGATGGATATTTGAGTAAAATATATCTGGATGTACATTCCCTCTGAACTATTTACTTATATATGTTATATTTAACTTCCTAAAGCATCTGTTTCTCTATCTATATGGTGGGGATATTATGATAAAATGGCAACAATAATAATAGTAACATTGATTGCATATTTAATGTGCCCTTGTCATTGTTTTTAAAACTTTGTATATTAACTCATTTAATATTCCTGAAAGTCTCCTAATTTAGATACCACCATTATATTCATTTTTTCAGATAAATTAAGTCACAGAGCAAGTAAGTTACTCGATCGAAGTTTGTTTACAGATTTAATATGATTAAAAAATATTTTTTCAATTACTCTTGACATATAATATTATATTAGTTTCAGGTGTACAATATGGTAATTACACTTTTATATAACCTGCAAAGTGCTCACCCCATCTGACATCATACATAGTTATTACAATATTATTGACTATATTCCCTATGCTTACGTTACATCCCATGACTGTTTCTATAATGGGCAATTCGTACTTCTTAATCCCTTCACATTTTCGTATTTCCAAGCTACCTCCAATCTTGCAACCATCAATTTGTTGTCTGTACTTATGAATTTGTTTCTGTTTTGTTTGTTAATTTATTTTGTTTCTTAGATTCTACATATAAGTAAAATCATATAGTATATTTCTTTCTCTGTCTTACTTACTCCACTCAGCAAAATACCCTTTAGGTCCGCGCACGTTGTCACAAATGGCAAGACTTCATTCTTTTTTATTACTAATATTCCATAGTGCATGTGTACCATTTGTTCTTTATTCATTTGTCTATCGAGGATCACTTAGGTTGCTTCCATATCTTGGCTATTGTAAATAATGCTGCAATGAACATAGGGGTGCATATATCTTTTTGAATTAGCGTTTTGGATTTCTTTGGATAATTACCCAGGAGTGGAATTGCTGGGTCATAACATAGTTCTCTTTTTAATTTTTTGAGGAACCTCCAAACTGTTTTCCATCGTGGTTGCACCAATTTGCAATCCTACCAACAGTGCACAAGGGTTCCCATTTTTCCACATCCGTGTCAACACTTGTTGTTTGCTGATTTATTGATAATAGCCATTCTAACAGGTGTGAGGTGATATCTCATTGTGGTTTTAAGTCTGCATTTCCCCGATGATTAGAGATGATGCTCATCTTTCATATGTCTATTGGCCATCTGCATGTTCTCTTTGGAGAAATGTCCATTCAAAAGTTCTGCCCAATTTTTAATGGGGTTGTTTGATTTTTTCAGTGTTAAGTTGTATGAGTCCTTATATATTTTGGATATTAACTACTTATCAGATATATCATTGGAGAACATCTCCCATTTAGTAGGTTGTCTTTTCATTTTGTTGATAGTTTCATTCCCTGTGCAAAAACTTTTTAGCTTGACGTAGTCCCAATTGGTTTATTTATTTATTTTTGTTTCTGTGTCTGAGGAGACATATCAAAAAATACATTGCTAAGAGCAATGTCAAAGAGTTTACTGCCTGTTTTTTTCTAGGAGTTTTATGGTTTCAAGTCTTGCATTTAAGTCTGTAATCCATTTTGAGTTTATAATTGTATATGGTGTAAGAATCCAGTCTCATTCTTTTATGTGTATTTGTCCAGTTATCCCAACACCATTTATTCAATATCTTTACCCAATTATTTTTGCCTCCTTTGTCATAGATTAATTGACCACACAGGTGTGGATTCATTTCTGGGCTTTCTGTTCAGTTCCATTAATCAATGGGTCTGTTTTTATGCTAGTACCATACTGTTTTGATTACTATAGCTTTGTAGTATCATTTTATATCAGGTAGTGTGATACCTCCAACTCTGTTCTTCTTTCTCAAGATTGCTTTGGCTTTTTGTGATCTTCAGTTTTTCCATACAAATTTTAGGGTTTTTATTCTAGTTCTATGAAAATTATCATAGGTGTTTCGACAGGGATTACACTGAATCTGTACATTGCTTTGGGTAGACATTTTAACAATGTTAATTCTTCCTATCCATGAGCATACTATATATTTCTACTTATGTGTATCTCCTTCAATTGTTCTTTCATGTCTTTTTTCTTTCTCTATTTTCTTTCTTCTTACATGTCTCATGGTTTTCCTAGTCCATATCTTTTGCCTCTTTGGTTAAATTTATTTCTAAGTATTTTATTCTTTTTGATGCAATTGTAAATGGGATTGTTTTCTTTATTTCTCTTTCTGGTACTTCATAATTGGTGTATAAAATGCAACCGATTTCAGGATACTAATTTTATATCATGTTATTTTTACTGAATTCATTTATCAGTTC
The DNA here is from genome assembly GCF_057876585.1 of Rhinolophus sinicus. Taxonomy (NCBI): domain Eukaryota; kingdom Metazoa; phylum Chordata; class Mammalia; order Chiroptera; family Rhinolophidae; genus Rhinolophus; species Rhinolophus sinicus. The sequence goes on from NC_142506.1 coordinate 40,587,426, forward strand.
TAACAGTTTTGTGTGTGTGTGGCGGGGGGGGGAGTTTTAGGGTTCTCCATAGATAGTATCATGTCATCTGCCAATAACGATAGTTTTACTTCTTTCCAATTTGGATGCCTTTTATTTCTTTTTCTTGTCTTATTCCTGAGGCTAAGACTTCCAACACTATGTTGAATAAAAGGTAAAAGTAGATATCCTTGTCTTGTTCCTGGTCTTAAAGACAAAGCTTTCAGCTTTTCATTGTTGAGTGTGATGTTAGCTGTGTGTTTCTCATATATATCCTTTATTATGTTGAGGTATGGTCTCTCTATACCCAATTTGCTGATTTTTTTTTAAATCATAAATGAGTTTTGGACTTTGTCAAATGCTTTTTCTGAATCTATTGATATGATTACATGAATTTTATTCTTCATTTTTTTAATGTGGTGTATCACATTGATTGATTTGCAGATATTTTTGTGTGTGTATGTATATTTCTTTTGTTATTTTTGTGTATTTCTTTTGTTATTTTATTGTTTTATAAATTAAAGTTTATTGGGGTTGCAACTGTTAATAAAGTTACATAGATTTCAGGTGTACATTTCTGTAATACATAACCTATATATCACATGGTGTGTTCACCACCCAGAGTCAGTTCTCTCTCTATCACCACATATTTGATCTCATTTATGCTTATCTATCACCCCCCCCCCTTACCCTTTGGTAACCACTAAACTATTTTCTGTGTCTAGGAGTTTTTGTTTTGTCATTTGTTTGTCTTCTTTTTCTTGTTGTTGTTTTCAGTTTTATATACCACATATCAGTAAAGGCATAAGGTTCTCTACTTTTTCTGTCTGACTTATTTAGCTTAGCATTATAATCTCAAGATCCATCCATGTTGTCACAAATGGCACTATTTCACCTTTTCTTATGCCAGAATAATATTCCATTGTGCACATCTTCCACAACTTCTTTATTTTTATTATTTCCTTCCTTCTGCAGAATTTGGGTTTCATTTGTTTTTCTTTTTCTAGTTCTTTAAGGTGTAATGTGCAGTTATTTATCTGGGATTTTTCTTGTTTCTTGAGCTAGGCCTGTAATGATGTAAATTTCCCTCTTAACACTGCTTTCGCTGCATCCCAAAAATTTTGGTAGGATGTATTTTCATTCATATTTGTTTCTGTGTATCTTTCAATCATTCCCCTTATTTCTTCTTTGAACCAGTAGTTGTTTAAAAGTATGTTGTTTAATCTCCACATATTTGTAGTTTTTCCTGCATTCTTTTTTGCAGTTGACATCCAATTTCAAACACTTGTGTTCAGACAATATGCTTGGTGTCTGATTTCAATCTTCTTAAATTTGCTGAGGCTATTTGTGTGTCCCAATATATGGTCTATTCTTCAGAATGTTCTATGTACACTAGAAAATAACATATAGTCGGATGTTCTAGGATGAAGTGCTCTATAAATGTCAAGTATGTCAATTTCATCTAATGTGTCACTTAAGGCTGGTATTTCTTTATTTATTTTCTGTTCACATAATCTATCCATAGCTGTCAATGATGTATTTAGTTTCCCTACTATAATTGTGTTTTGATCATTTCTCCCTTTAGTTCTGTTAGTAGTTGCTTGGTATATTTTGGTGCTGCCTGATTGGGGGCATAAATATTGATGACTGTTATGTCTTCTTGTTCTACAGTCCTCTTTATCATTATGAAATGTCCATCTTTGTCTCTTGTTATCTTTTTTATCCTGAAGTCTGTTTCATCTAATATCATTGTGGTACACTTGCTTTTCTCTGGATATCATTTGCTTGGTGTGTCAATTTTTGCCTTTTCACTTTGAGTCTATGGTTTTCCTTGTAGCTGAGATGTGTCTTGGAGGTAGCATATGCTTGGGTTTAGATTTTTGACCAATCTGCTACTCTGTGCTTTCTTAATATGAGTTCAGTTCATTTACATTTACGGTGATCATTGATATGTGAGGATTTCCTATCACTATGTTGTGATTATCATTGCCCTGTAGTACAAGCTAAAGTCAGGGAGTGTGATACCTCCAGCATTGTCTTTTTTCTTAGGATTCCTTTGGCTATTCGGGGTCTTTTGTGGTTACATACAAATCTAATGAATTTCTGTTCTATTTCTTTAAAAAATGCCATTGGGATTTTGATGGGGATTGCATTGAATCTGTATATTGCTTTGGGTAATATGGCCGTTTTAACTATGTTGATTCTTCCAATTCATGAGCATGGAATGTCATTCCATTTCATGTTATCTTCTTCAATTTCTTTTAAAAATGTCTTATTGTTTTCAGTTAAGTTTTTTCCTGGATTAAATTTATTCCTAGGTATTTTATTCCTTTACTTGCAATTGCAAACTAAATTGTATTTTTTGTTTCTTTTTCTAAGATTTCATTGTTAGTATGTAGGAATGCAATAGACTTTTGTACATTGATTTTGTGGCTGACAACTTCACTGTATGCATTTATGTTTCTAATAGTTTTTCGGTGGAGTCTTCAGAGTTTTCTATATATAGCGCCATGTCATCAGTAAAGAGTGACAATTTACCTTCTTCATTCCCAATTTGGATGCCTTTTATTTCTTTGTCTTGCCTGATTGCTCTGGCAAGGACTTCCAACACTATGTTGAAAAGCAGAGGTGATAGGGGACAGCCCTGTTTTGTTCCTGAACATAGAACAAATGGCTTCACTTTTTCACCATTAATTATGATATTAGTTGAGGGTTTGTCATATATGGCTTTTATTATGTTAAGGTATTTTCCTTCTATACCTATTTTATTAAGTGTTTTAATCATAAATGGATGTTGTATCTTGTCAAATGCTTTTTCTGTATCAATTGATATAATCATACGATTTTTGTCCTTTATTTTGTTTATGTGATGTATCACTTTGATGGATTTGCATATGTTAAACCATCCTTGTGCCCCTGGGATGAACCCCACTTGGTCGTGATGAATAATCTTTCAATGCATGTTGCATTCGATTTGCTAGAATTATGTTTAGGATTTTTGCATCTGTATTTATCAGAGATATTGGTCTGTAGTTTACTTTTTTGTGTGCTATCCTTACCAGATTTTTGTATCAGGGTAATGTTGGCGTCATAAAATGAGTTAGGTACTATTGTCTCTTCTTCAGTTTTTTTATGAAGTGTTTGAGTTTGAAGGTTTGGTGGAATTCACTAGTGAAGTCATCTGGTCTCGGACTTTTGCTTTTGGGAAGGTTTCTGATGACTGATCCAATTTCCATACTGGTGATTGGTCTATTTAGATTTTCCAGTTCTTCATGGTTCAGCCTTGGAAGGCTATATGTTTCTAAGTACTTGTCCAGTTCTTCTAGGTTATTGAATTTAGTGGCATATAGTCCTTCATAGTATTTTTGGATGATCCTTTGTATTTCTGTGGCATCCATGATAACTTCCCCTCTTTCATTTCTGATTTTATTAGTATCTTTTGTCTTTTTATCTTAGTGAGTCAAGCGAAACGTTTGTCAATTTTGTTAATTTTTTCAAAGAATCAGCTCTTTGTCACATTAATTTTTCTATTGTCTCTGTTCTCTATTTCATTTAGTTCTGCTTTGATTTTTGTTATTTCCTTTCTTCTGCTGACCTTGGGTTTCACTTGTTCTTCTTTTTCTAGTTCTTTAAGGTGTAACATGAGGTTATTTGTTTGGGATTTTTCTTGTTTCTTGAGATAGGCCTGTAATTATACAAATTTCCCTCTTAAAACTGCTTTCGCTGCTTCTCAAAAATTTAGGTGGGATGTATTTTCATCCTCATTTGTTTTTATGTATCTTTCAATCGTTCCTCTTATTTCTTCTTTGACCCAGTCGTTCTTTAAAAGTATGTTGTTTAATCTCCATGTATTGTGTTTTTTCCCACTTTCTTTTTGCAGTTGATATCCAACTTCAAACCCTGGTGTTCAGAGAATATGCTTGGTATGATTTCAATCTTCTTAAATTTGCTGAGGCTATTTGTATGTCCCAATATATGGTCTATCCTTCAGAATGTTCCATGTGCATTAGAAAAAAAAATGTATAGTCTGATGTTCTAGGATGAGGTGCTCTATAAATGTCAATTATGTCCATTTCATCTAATGTGTCATTTAGGGCTGCTGTTTCGTTATTTATTTTCTGTTTGGATGATGTATCCATAGCTGCCAATAGTGTATGTTATGTCCCCTAGTATAATTGTGCTTTGGTCAATTTGTCCCTTTAGTTCTGTTAGTACTTGCTTGGTATATTTTGGTGCTCCTTGATTGGAGGCATACATATTGGTAACTGTTATATCTTGTTGTATAGTCCCTTTTATCATTATGATATGTCCATCTTTGTCTTTTGTTACCTTTTTTATCCTGAAGTCTGTTTCATCTGATATCAGTATGGTACACTTGCTTTTCTCTGGATATCGTTTGCTGGGAATGTCAATTTCTACCCTTTAACTTTGAGTATATATTTGTTCTTGTAGCTGAGATGTGTGTCTTGGAGGCATTATATACTTGGGTTTAGGTTTTTGATAAAATCTGCTATTCTGTGCCTTTTTATTGTGAATTCGGTCCATTTACGTTTAGGGTGATTATTGATATGTGAGGATTTCCTATCATTCTGTCTTTGGTTTTCTGGTAAAACTGTGTCTCCATTGTCTCTTTTCCTTCTTGTTGCTGTCTATTTTTTCAGTGTGGTGTTATCCTATGATTTTTCCCTCTGCTTTTTTTTTTTAATTATGTTATATATTTCACTTCTGGATTTTTTCTTGAGTGGTTATCATTAAGTTTATATAGAAGAAAGTTTCGTATTTAGAGTATTCCATTTTCTTCATCATGCTTAGTTTCTTACTCTGTTATGCCAGTTCAGACCTTTACTCTCCTCCCATATAAATATATACATATATATATATATATATATATATATATATATATATATATATATATATATGCATATATATATATATTTTTTTTTTCTGTCACAAATTATCCCTATTCATGATCTGAGTTTATTTCTGTGCTGCAGTAGCAAGTTGTGTGATTTTTTATCTTTTGCTTTAAGTTGTTATTTTTTTTTCTTCTTCACCTTGTATGTAATGTTTAAGTTTATAGTGTCTTATTTAGTGTAGGGGTTGCCATTTCCTGCTTTTTTCTGTCTGTTCATAATACTACTCATGGTTTTGTATTCTTTTGCTTTTTTGTTTCATGTCGAATAGCCTCTTAGTATTTCCTGTAGTACAGATCGTGTGTTAGAAATTTCCCTCAGCTTCTGTATGTCTGGAAAGGTCTTTATTCCTCCTTCATATATCTTTGCTGAATATATTATTCTTGGCTTATAATTTTTCTCTTCCAATTGTTTGAATATTTGACTCTACTCCCTCCTGGCTTATAGAGTTTCTGCTGAAAAATCTGATGATATCCTAATGGGCTTTCTTTTGTAGGTTACTGTCTTCTTTTTTCTGGCTGCATTGAGGATTCTTTCTTTGTGATTAATTTTTGACAGCTTCAATACAATGTGCCTTGGAAAAAGCCTGTTGAGGTTGAGGTAATTAGGTGTTCTATTCTTGGATTCAAGGATCCATTTCTTTCCACAAGTTTGAGAAGTTCTCATCGACTACGTGTTTGATTATATTCTCTGTTCCCTTCTACCTTTCTTCCCCTTCTGGTATGCCCATTATTCTTATATTGCTCTTGTTGATGGAATCAGAAAGTCTTGTAGAGTTCTTTTATTTCTTTTAACTCTCAAGTCGCTCTCTTTTTCTGTCTGTGTCATTTCCAGATTTCTATCTTTGATGTCACTGATTCTTTCCTCAATCTGGTCAGCTCTGTTACCTAAGCTGGTTATTTCATTCTTCACTTCTTTTGCTGATTTCTTAATCTCCAAAAATTCTATTTAGTTCTTTTCTAAAATTTCAATCTCTTTGTTAAAATGTTCATGTTGTTCTTTGATTGTGTTTCTGACTTCCTTGAACTCCCTCTCTGTGTTTTCTTGCGTCTCGTTGAGTGTTTTCAGAACTGCCATCTTGAATTCTCTGCTATTTAAGTCACATATTTTCATGTCTTTAAGTTTGTTTTCTGGAGACTTTGCATTTTCTTTCTCAGCTGCTTGCTACCTTGGTTATTCATGGCATTTAGTGAATTATTATTTCTCTTCCTTGGCATCTACAGGAGTGGGTTCTGAAACAGGTTGGTAGGAGGAGTTCTTTCCTCTGCTTTCCTGTAGGTGTTGGTAGAATGCTTCATTTTCTATGCAACTGCAGCCTTTAATTCTGTCTCACATCATAGTGTTATATTTCTCTGCACTGTTCTGGCTTCTCACGCAATGGGGAGATTCCCTGGAAGATTGCTTTCTCCTCTGTGAGCAGGTTTTCTGGGTCTCAGGACAACACCTCCATTGGGGGATGTGGATGGTTTCTGAAGTTCTGAAGCTCTTCCTGCACCAAAATCAGGACCTGAGTGTTTCAGCCACTCTATTTACCCTTGCATGGATCTGCCCAGATAGGTAGGGGTGGGGACAGGGTGAGTTGTGGGAGGTGGCTGTGAGCAGTGGCAGTGACCACAAGCACAACCCATCCTGCACTGAGGCTCCCTCTCCTTCACCTGAACTAGTTGGGGTGTGAGTTCATGGCTGTGGGCTGCAGTTCTCAGAACTGCAAATATAGTGGTACCTCGGTTTTCTAATGTAATCCATTCCGGAAGACTGTTCCTGTTCTGAACCATTTGAAAACCGAGGCGCCATTTCCCATAGATAGTAATGCAAAATGGATTAATCCATTCCTGGCCTTTAAAATCAACCCTTAAAACACCAATTTGGCATGAATTTTACTATCTAATGATACTATAGAACCATAAAATGATACACAATGAAAGCAATAAACACAATATACTGTACTGTAAAAGCAATAATAAACAAATACAATGTAGAATAGTACTGCAGATGATAAAAATGAAAATGTAGTTTTTGTCTTACCTGCAATGATGATAATCATAGTTTGGATGGGGGGGTCCCCTTCAATAATCGCAATAGGTGCCTGTTGTTCTGGTGTTCTGTATCCCTCTTCCATAATCACTGTAAGTGACTCCTTTCCTGCCATTCCTTCCTTTGATTTTTTTACACCACTGACAACTAGTTTAGACTCACTGGATCTTTTCCTCACTAAATTTTTCTTCAATTGACATTTGCTTTTTCTGATGTTTTAAAATTTGTCTAAAGTGAGACATAGCATTATCATTAAAAGTGTTAGTGGAATGACTTATAGCAGCTTTTTCAACAAAAATTTGCACTTTGACCCATTTTGCACACATTTCTTTGATCAGTGCAGTAGAAACACTTGCTCTTCCCTCCTGCTCCGAAGACAATTCCTCAGTTGCGCCTGTTGCTGCTCCGTCAGAATGTTCTGAAGTTCTTCTGTGGTGAGTTCAGTTTTGTGGTCCTCCACTGACTCCTCCACATCATCACTGCTCACTTCCAAGCACGTGGACTTTCCCAGAGACACAATATCCTCAACAATAGGAGCATCCTCTTCAACATCCTCAAATACATGTTCAGGGTCAGCTTCTGGCCACAATTTCTTCCATGCTGACTTCATTGTTCTGTGAGACACATCCCTCCATGCTTTGTCTATGAGATGTAAGCAATGTAGGATATTGAAATGATTCTTCCAGAACTCTCTGAGGTCATCTCAAAGCACCTTTGGAACACTGCTTTGGTGTAAAGCTTCCTAAAATTAGATATGACCCGCTGGTCCATGGGCTGGATGAGAGGAGTCATGTTTGGGGGCAAAAACTTTACATTGATAAAACTGAACTCTTCCATCAACTTGTCCTCTAAGCCTAGTGGGTGAGCTGGAGCATTATCCATACAAGCAGGCACTTCATTGGAAAACTTTTGTCTTGGAGGTATTTTTTTACACTTGGCCTGAACACTTCATGAAACCACTCAATAAAAAATCTTCTGGTTACCCAAGTTTTGCTGTTTGCCCTCCACATCACATGCAATTTGCTTTTTATGGCATTGTTTTTCTTAAATACCCAGGGGTTCTCAGAATGATAGACTAGCAAAGGCTTCAACTTAAAATCCCCACTTGCATTCCCACAAAATAAAAGGGTTATCCTGTCTTCCATGGACTTGTGTCCTGGCAATGATTTCTCCTCCTTTGTTATGTAGGTCCTCTTTGGCATTTTCTTCCAAAAAAGGCCTGTCTCATCACAGTTGAAAACTTGTTGGGAAGGAAACCCTCTGCCTCTACATAATCTTTAAATTCCAAAACAAATTGGTCGCATCTTCTTTGTTGGCACTGGCAGCTTCACCGTGTCTCACTACATTGTGTTTGCCACTTCTCCTTTTAAACCTTTTACTAACAACTGTCACCCTAATAAATTAAAAAAAAAACACCAAAAAACGTTTCAAACCACCCTTGCCATCTGTGGGGACAGAGCCCCAGAAAGTAGTTTACAGGCTCTCGGCCTTACGTGGAAGGGTGCTGGCTCGGGTGGTGAATGGCCGTCGGCTGTGGCTGATTGGCCGTCAGCTGTGGCCGGCCGGTTAGCCGATTGGCCGCTGGTATAACTGCTGCGGCTACGAAGGATTGCCGAGGATTGCCGAGGAGCCGAGCAGAGCCGAAGAGAGCGGAAGAGGAGGGCCGAGGAGAGCGGAAGAGGAGAGCCGAGAGAGAGAGGAACAGAGTCGAGAGAGTGGAGGAGAGTCGTCGGTCGGTCGGTTGGCGGAAAGGCGGACGGCAGGTCACGCGTCCGGTGGGCCCAGCCTCCAGTGAGACCATAGTGGTGTGACTCCCCTACCTATGGCTCCGTGGGTGTTCCTTTTCAGCCTCACCATATCCTGCATTCCTGTGTGGGGAGCGGGAGCAGAGACCCCGCAGGCCACCCCGCCTGAAAGATGGCGCGGCGAAAAGGCCTCCGTGCACGACAAATGGTGCAGCGAGCAGGGTCTCCCGCACGACACCATCACCAAACTAATTTTATAAGGAATGTGAGAGGGACTTCTTGAAAATGAAAAAAAAAAAAGGGGGGGGATTAAAACTATGAATAATAAAATGTCAATAGCTACCTATCTATCAATAATTGCTTCCAATGTAAATAGATTAAATATTCTAATCAAAAACATAGGGTGACTAAATGGATAAGAAATCAAAACCCTTACATATGCTGCCTACAAAAGATTTCAGATTGAAAGTCATACGCAGACTGAAAGTAAAGGGATGGAGAAAGTTATTTTATGAAAATGGAAACAAATAAATCTGGGGTAGCAATACTTATAGCAGACAAAATCAACTCTAAAATAAACTTTAAAACAAAGGCTATAACAAGAAGGACCCCATAATCTCACTTCTGGATATTTATTCAAAGAAACCCAAAATACTACTTTGAGGGGACATGCGCATCTATATGTGCATTGCAGCATTATTTACAATAGCCAAGATGTGGAGGCAGCCTGAGTGTTCATCAATAGATGAATCAAGAGGAGGTCATACATATATACAATGGAATATTGCTCAGCCATGGAAGAGAATGGGTTCTTGACGTCTGTGGTGGCATAGATGGACCTGGAGGGTATTGTGCTTAATAGAGGATGTCAGACAGAGAAAGACAGATTCAATGTGATTTCACTTATACGTGGAATCTGAAGAACAAAATAAATAAGCTAAACAGAAACAAACTCATAGATCAATATATATATAAATTTATTGGGGTGACAATTGTTAGTGAAATTACATAGATTTCAGGTGTACAATTCTGTATTACATCATCTATAAATCCCATTAAAAAAAGAAGAATATTTTGATCGTTGCCTGATTGGAAGGAGATTGAGATGGTGGGTGAAAAGGGGGAAGGGATTAAGAAGTACAAATTGGTTGTTTTGTAGTAGTCATGGGAATGTAGGATATAGCGTAAGGAATATAGTCAGTAATATTTTAATAACTGGGTATGGTGTCAGATGAATACTAAATTTGTTGGGTGATAGATGGGAGTGGGCTTGGGGGCAGGGTGAAAAAGATGAAGGACTTAAAAAGTACAAATTTGTAGTTAAAATATAGTCATGAGGATGTAAATTAAAGCATAGGGAATATAGTCAACAATATAGGAATATAGTCAATACTCTATATGGCCAGGTGAATACTAGACTAAATAGGGGGATTAATTCTTAAATCATACAAATGTCTAACCACTATGCTATACACCTGAAATTAATACAAAATAATATTGAATGTCAACTGTAATTTAAAATTTTTTTTTAATTTATTTATTATTATTTTTATTAGTTTCAGGTGCACAAGACAAAGCAATACTTAGACGTTTATCATTTATATCCCTCACACTGTATGAACCCCCCTCCCCCCATCCACTATCCCTCTGTACGTTCCCCAAATTAATTTTCAAACCCCCATGACCATCTTGTGGTTACGAAGGGCGATAAGTTTCCCAAATTTTCAGGTGTAAAACAAGTGATGGGGAAATAATGTACAAAATAGGGAATATAGACAATAAAAAAAAGAAAGAAAGAGCTCAGTTGGTTAGAGCATGGTTCTAATAACACCAAAGTTGCAGGTTCGACCCCCACACAGGCCACTGTGAGCTGCACCCTCCTTTAAAACAAGAAGAAAGAAAGAAAACAGAAAGAAAGAAAGAAAATCAACAAGGGGACTGTGGTCTTAAATGACACATTAGACAAACTACTTTAGCTTTTTCTTGTCTGGGAAGCTCTTTATCTCTCCTTCAATTTTAAATGATAACCTTGCTTGGTAGAGTACTCTTGTTTGTAGGTTCTTGTTTTTATCACTTTGATTATTTCATGCCAATCCGTTTTGGCCTGCAGTTTGTTGAAATATCAGCTTACAATCTTATGGGAACTCTCTTGTAAATAACTAGCGTAATGTAGTTGCAATTCTCTTCCTGCTTTTAAGAGTCTCTCTTTGTCTTTAATCTTTGTCATTTTAATTATAATGTGTCTTGGTGTGGGACTGTTTGGTTTCATCTTGTTTGGGACTCTGCTCTTCTGAGGCTTGTATATCTACTTCTTTTGCCAGGTTTGGAAAATTTTCTGTCATTATTTCTTCAAATAGATTTTCAATTCCTTGCTCTCTTCTCCTTCTGGTAACCCTATGATGAGAATATTGTTATGCCTGACGTTGTCCCAGAGGTCTTTTAAACTATCCTTACGTTTTTGGAGTCTTTTTGCTTTTTGTTGCTCTGATTGGGTGTTTTCTGCTATGTTGTCTTCTAAATTGCTGATTCAATCATCGGCTTCATATAGTATGCTGGTGATTCTTTCTAATGCATTATTAATTTCAGTTATTGTATTCTTCACTTCTGACTGATTCTTTTTTATGGTATCTATGTCGGTTTTTTTATGTTTGCCTTCTTTTTTTCCTTTTAAGTTCTCACTAAGTTCCTGAGTATCCTTATAACCAATGTTTTGAACTCTTTCTCAATAGATTGCTTGCCTCCGTTTCATTTTTTTTTTCCTGGAGTGTTAACCTATTCTTTCATTTGGGATGTATTTCTTTCTTTTCTCATTTTGGCTGCCTTTCTATGTTTGTTTTCATGTATTAGGTAGATCTCTGTCTTCCAGTCTTCACAAGGTGGTCTTATGTAGTAGGTGCCCTGTAGGGCCCAGTGGCATGCTTTCCTGGTCACCTGCATTGCAAGCTCCCTCCAGGAGCGTCCCTTGACGAGGGTTATGTGTGTCCTCCTGCTATATTTGATTCTTGATTGCCATTGACATGTCAGTGAATGGGATTGACCTTCAGGATGACTGGCTATGGAATGTGGCCACATCCGCAGCTTATGGGCTGCTGTGCGGGGGGCTTGCCCCACTAAGTGGGATTTGCCCCAGTGGGGTCTGGTACTTGTTGAGACCATACTTTGTGTATTCCACTTGTGGGGCTAATTGGATGGTGCTTTGCTGTGGTATGAAGCCAACCTCCAAGTGTGTTTGTTTTGGGGCCTCTTGGAAGGGGCTCTAGTGCAGGCCCAGGTCACCCACTGCCTGTGACCATCCAAACACTACATGGTAGGAGCTACAAAATGACCCACAGTTGATTGCTCTTTGTGCTGGACCAGGTGGTGCATGGGAGAGGCCATGATGTGAGTGGAGGGCTGGGGTACCATGTCTGGGGTAGCTGTGGAAAAAGCCAGGACTCTGTAAGACTTGGTACAAGCTGCTGGTTCCTGTAACGTTCAGTGGCTGATAAAGCCTTGTGTAGTACAGAGTTGGGTGTGGTCTCAGTGGTGTAGCAGATGGAGCTCACCAGACCAATTCAGATTCAGATTTGCCATGGACATGGGTGGGGTGCTCAACACAGGAAAGATGCGCCCACCTGCTGGCTGTATGGGAAGAGGCCCCTCATAGGAAAAATGGCAACTGTCCCTCCTGTCCTTCCCCCAAGGCCACACAACTCAGTCTTTCCCCACATGTCTCCATCACCCCCTAAGTCATCGTCCCTCTGCCAGAACCCAGGGTGAGTGCCTGTGAGTGAGTCTGTGCATGGGTCCTTTAAGAGGACATTTGGGTTTCCTGAAGCTTTCTGTCCCACCTGGATGGTTGAAATCCCCACTGTTTTTCACAACCAGATGTTGTGGGGACTCCTCTTCCTGGCACCAGTACTCTGGGCTGGGGAGCCTGATGTGGGGCTGAGGGCCCTCACTTCTCTAGGGGGGACCTCAGTGGTTCAGAGATCTCTTCTGCTTTTCAACTGCCACATGAAGATTTGGAGCAACTCATTTCACCTCTTAGCCTCTCCCACTAGTCTTGACGTTGTTTCTTTATATCCTTAGTTATAAAGCATCTGTTCAGATAGACATCAGATGGTTCTCCAGGTTGATTGTTCTATAATTGGTTGTAATTTTAATGTGTTCACAGGATAAGGCAAGCACAGCATTTATCTATTTATCCATCTTGGATTTCTCCTGTGTGTGTCTTTTAATCTGAAGTTCTCTTTTAGGCAGCATATATATGGGTCTTGTATTTGTATCCATTTGGCCACCCTATGTCTTTCGATTGGAGCATTTAGTCCATTTACAGTTAAAGTAATTACTGATAGGCATGTAGTTATTGCCATTTTATTAATTGTTTCCTGATTGTTTTTGAACTGCTCTATTTCTTGCTTATTCTCTTGCTGTCTTCTGTATGTTGATGACTTTCTATAGTGTTGTGTTTGGATTCTTTTCTCTTTAATTCTTGAATCTCTTTTATAGATTTTTAGTTTGTGTTTACCATGGGCTTCATATATACCAATCTATATTTATAGCAGTCTATTTTAAGTTGATCATCACTTAAGTTTGAACACATTCCAAAAATCTCTACATTTTGACTCTCCCCCTCCACATTTATGTTTCTGTCGTCATCATCATCCTCTCTCTGTCTCTGTCTCTGTCTCTGTCTCTGTGTCTCTCTCTCTCTCTCCTCCCCTTAATTTATTGTAATTACTCATGATCTTCCTTCTTTCACATTTTAATCTTTGTACTAGGTTTTTAGTCGACTGATCTACTGCTTTTACTATTTGCCTTCATCAGTGAGAATTTATTTCCTATATTTTCTTATTAATGCTTTTGACCTTTTCTTTTCCACTTAAAAAATCCCTTTAACATTTCTTGTAATGCTAGTTTATTGGTAATTAACTCCTTTAGCTCTTTCTTGTCTGGAAAACTATCTGTCCTTCTATTCTAAATGATAGTCTCACTGGGAATAGTAATCTTGGTTGTAGGTCTTTGTTTTTCATCATATTGAATACTCATGCCAATCCCTTCTGGCCTGCAAAGTTTCTATTGAGAAATCATCTGATGGTCATATGTGAGCTCCCTTGTACATAACTAACTTCTTTTGTCTTACTACTTTTAAGATCTCTTAAAAAAAAAGTATTATTAGCTTCAGGTGTACAATACACTATAATGATTAAACATTTACACCACTCACACAGTGATAACCCCAGTAAGCCTATTACCCATCTGACACTGGACATAGCTATTAAAATACCATTGGATTTCTCTTTGTCTTTAACCTTTGGCATTTTAATTATGATGTGTCTTGGTATGGCCTGTTTGGGTTCATCTAGTTTGGGTCTCTGCGCTTTCTGGCCTTGAATGTCTATTTCCTAATGTAGTCAGGTTTGGGAAGTTTACAGTCATTATTTTTTCAAATAGGTTTTTAATCCCTTGTTTCTTCTCCTTCTGGTACCCCTATGATGTGAATGTTGGTATGCTTGATTTTCTACCAGAGGTCACTTAAATTATCCTCGTTTTTCAATTTTCTTTTTTTGTTGTTTCTGTTATGATTGTGTGTTTTCCACTACCTTGTCTTCCAGATCTCTGATTCAATCCTCTGCCTCATCTAATTACTATTGATTCCCTCTAAGATGTTTTTCATTTTAGTTGTTGTATTCTTTATTTCTGACTAATTCTTTTTTATGATTTCTATCTTTTTATTGAAGTTCTCATTTAGTTCATCTATTCATCCTTAAGTTCATTTGCATCCTTATTACTAGTGGTTTGAAGTGTGTATCTGGTAGATTGTTTTTCTCTGTTTTACTCCTTTTTTGTGGAGTATTGTTCTATTCATTCATTTGGGATATGTTTGTTTCCTCATTTTATTTGAGTCCCTATTGTTTTCTGTTTTAGGAAGATCTGCCATATCTCCAAGTACTGATAGACTGGCTTTATATAGTAGATATCCAGTGATGTCCAGTAGCACAGGTTTCCTGTTTATCTGAGCCAGGTTTTCGAGAGTTATCCCTTGTGTGGGTTGTGTGTGCCCTCCTGTGGTAGTTAAGCATCGGTTGCTGTTGGCACACCAGTGGATGGGATTAACTACTGTATGTGAGGGTTGAGTGACCATAGCACACAAGCTGTTGTGCAGGGGGATCCTTACAAAGTAGGAGTCATTTTAGTGGGACTCTGGTGCCTTTGAGTGTGTCATTTGTAATGTCTGGCTGCTGTTAGTGCCAGGCTTGAGACCCTTTGGTGGGCACCACAATGTGAGCTGAGGCCAGCCACTACTTGTGCCATGCTTGTAGCCACTTACCTGAAGCTGTGTTTCAGCCAAAATTGACCTCAGCTTATGCCAGGCCTGAGGCATGGGGCCACCTATTACAATACAAGTTGAGACCAGTCACCACTTGCGCTAGGCTTAGGGCTGCTTCACCAGTTGTTCAAAGCATGCTGAGTCCAGCCACTGTTTGTTTGGGACTTTTGGACTTTTGAGAGATTTTAGGAGAGTCTGTAGTATGAGCTGAGGTAGGCCACTTGTATGCAACAATCATTGAAAGAGGTTCCAACCAGGTACAAGAGTTGGGTGGGGCAGGGTCTCAGGGAATCACCCAGGTGGAGTGGACAGTGTTAGCCAGGTAAATGGATACTCAGATTTTGTGCTTGTTTGCTTCTGCCAACTGGGTGGGAAGAGGGCTGACCAAAGGAGCAATGGAAGTGCCTGCTAGTGCTTCCATCCCTGGCATATAGGAAGGGACTGACTCCTGCCCCTCAAGTCCTCATGCTGAAGTTAGTCCCTTCCTATATGTCTGGTGCTTTTTGAGCTACTGCCCATGCACTGGAGCTGAGAGTGA
This sequence comes from Rhinolophus sinicus, assembly GCF_057876585.1. Classification (NCBI taxonomy): domain Eukaryota; kingdom Metazoa; phylum Chordata; class Mammalia; order Chiroptera; family Rhinolophidae; genus Rhinolophus; species Rhinolophus sinicus. Next base: position 40,602,966 of record NC_142506.1, read on the forward strand.
GTGGGTCTGTGAGTGACTTAGTCCCTGGTCGACCCCTGAAGAGGAATACCTGGGATTTCAGCATCCCTTTTTCTCATTCAAATGCAATCCATACTGGTTTTCAGAGCCAGATGTTATGGGAAATTCTCTTCCTGGCACTGTTGTCCTGAGCTGGGGAGTCCAGTGCAGGGCTGAGATCCCTCACTCTTCAGGGAGGACCATTGCAACTGAGATATCCCTCTTGATTTTTAATCACCACATTGTGGGTGTGGGACCTCCTTGTTTCACATCTCTGCCCCTCCTACCAGTCTCGTCATGCATACTTCTTTATATCCTTAGTTACATGAGGTCTTTTCAGCTAGCCTTCAGGTGCTTCTCAATGATTGTTGTTATATAATTTAGTAGTAATCTTGATGTGGTCATTGGAGGAGGTAAGCACAGCATTTACCTACTCTGCTATCTTGACTGGAAGTCTCCTAATATAAAGATTTAATAGTGCAAATATATAAATCACCCAGTATAGAACCAAGAATAATCTACATAAATGGACAGTATATGTTAATTCCTTTTCCTCATCTTGCCAATCTAATTCACTTTTAAAGCTCAGAGGGCTTGTTGGAGAGATCAAATAAAACAATTGTCACCCCAATAAATTAAAAAAAATAAATAAAAAAAAACAATTAAGGAGACAAAGTTTGGGAAAATGAAAAAAAAAGTATTTAAATTAATTAAAATTATTGTCACAATTACTCATCAATAAGACATCAGACCTAAAACCTATCACTGAGGAACTCTGGTTTTCAATAGCAGAAAGAAGAATACAAAATACATTTTAAAAATAAGATTCAAATTTAAGAAGTCATGATTTCCACTCCTAATGTTTAAGAGTCATTTTTAATCATAAAAGCTACTTATTTTAATTCTCTCTAAATGCACTTGATATTGTGGGATTTAAAATGAATTAATCTTTTTTGCTCTGATGTCATTGAAAATCTGACAGAGAAAACCAAATAAAAGTTCCATAGATTGATTGTGAAATCAACATACACAATATTTCTTTTCAAATTGTTAGTACTTAACATTTGAAGGAGACAGATCCAAGAGATGGGGAGATAAAGGCCTTTACATAAGGATAATCTTTGTAGCATTTCAGCATTTTTTTTTACTTATGAGCAAAAGCGTAATTACATTGTGTATCAGATCTTTTTAAGGCAAGTCATTTGTATGTTTTACAGTAACTTAGACTAAATTTACATTATATCTCTCTGCCTTTCCATGTGTATTTTATTTTCTTTAACCACTGGTCTTGAAATCCCTTTGCCTAAAACTTTCAGGTTTGTTTGGGGACAGCTTCCCATACATATCCTATAACTTGTCTTTTAAGCAGGGATATGTTCTCAGTGTCTTGAGCAGTGACCAGCAATTAATGGAAGTTAAAATATCAATCTCTGAAATATTCAGTTCTTTGCAACAATTTATCCATTATTCTTTTCATGATACAGTTTTTATAAGCCTCTGATTCTTTCTCCATGTGTCTTTACTACTCCTTTTCCTGTCTGTTTTTCCAGAAGATAAGAGGTAAGTTTAGTGGCTCCTGGACAGGATAGAATGAAAAGCAGTAAGAGGGCAGAGGGAGGCAGAAAGAAATGAGTGCAAAAATATTAGTTCTGGCAATTAAGTTTCGTGAATTTGTCACCATGTTCTTACATTGGCAGCACTGTACAAACAGTTCAGTAAGGTTTCATAACCTTGGTATATCAGTCTCTCACAGCTGTGTTTGTGTTGACATGTCACGGTATCTTGCTGGCTGGCATTCATTATTGTTTTTGAGTGTTTTTGTGTGCCATTGCAAGAATGTTTGAGCTTAAATTAGAGCAATGAACACACATTAAATTTCATGTTAAACTTGGCAAGAGTGGAAGTGAAATCAGGGACATGTTAGGTCAAGATTATGGGGATAATGCCATGAAGAAAATGGCAATATACAAATGGATTAAGTGTTGTTTTAGAGGCAAGAGGACACATCACTGATGAAGAAAGGTCAGAGAGGCCAGTAATGAGCAGAACTGATGAAAACATAGCAAAAATTCATTGAATTGTGTGTCAAAATCATCCACTAACTGTGAGAAGCATAGGAGACCAAGTAAACATCAAAGAGAAACAGTTAAGAAAATCTTAACCAAAAATCTTGGCATGAGAAAGGTGTGTGCAAAAATGGTCCCAAAGGAGCTTACCAATGAACAAAAGCAAAGGAGAGTCGAATTTGCCAAGACATTTTTTAGAGGTAAGATGATGCTTTGGGTCATGTTATCTCTGGTGATGAAACTTGGGTGTACCAATACGATCCTGAAACAAAGCGTCAATGTGCACAATGGAAGTTAGCCAATTCTCCATGACCAAAAATATTCCATCAGTCCAAATCAAGAGTCAAAACCATGTTGCCAAATTTTTTTGATATTAGAAGGATTATTCATCATGAATTTGTACCAACTGGACAAACCATTAACCAAGTTTTCTATTTGAAAGTGCTGAAAAAGCTGTGTGAAAAAGTTAGATGAAAATGACCTGAACTTTTCTCCAACAATTCATGGCTCTTGCATCACAACAATGTACCCGATCACACAGCACTCTCTGTGAGGGAGTTTTTAGCCAGTAAACAAATAACTGTTTGGAACACCCTCCTTATTCACCTGATCTGGCCCCCAGTGACTTCTTTCTTTACCTGAAGATAAAGGAAATATTGAAAGGAAGACATTTTGATGACATTCAGGACATCAAGGGTAATACAGCAACATCTCTGATGGCCATTCCAGAAAGAGAGTTCCAAAATTGCTTTGAAGGGTGGACTAGGTGCTGGTGTTGGTGCATAACTTCCCAAGGGAAGTACTTCAAAGGTGATCATAATGACATTCAGCAATAAGGTATATAGCACTTTTTCCAGGATGAGATCTCGAACATAATTGTCAGACCTCATATGCACAAAAGGTCCTGCCTCCAATTCCTAGAATGCTGAAAATCTTTGGTCTCTTTCAAAGACATCTGGGGACATATCAATAAACAAGCAATGCCAGTGAGAAAAATTACTCCCTACTCCTTAAATACAGTTTGAATAACATAGAGATCAAGCAACTTGGGATATTTTTGGAAACTTTTAAACCTTTCAAATTTTTGTGCTATTTAGCAGCCCCTGGGGAGAGATAACAGATTTAGATCTCATCATTCATTTTCATTTAAAAACATTCTTTCTTTAAGGACAGAAATCATGGCTTATATTTCTTTCTTTGGAATGTTGATACCTGGCATGTAGTAGGCCTTCAATAACTGCTGGCTTGCTAAATGAATAAGTCAACTTTTCTTTTCCACACGAAAATATATTCTTAATTATCATAGAAAGAATTAAAACCAATATCTAGAAAACAAAGTCTCTTTCCAAGGGCTGTAAACATAGAAACATTATACTATTGCTAAGATACTGAAGAACATGTGTAAATAATCAAATAGTGATATTTCTTTTGTTTATATAAAGGGCAAAAATAAATCTTGATACCTTACACAAAATTGAAAATAAACTCTCCAAAATCAAGGTGAAGATAAAAGGTAAGTGCAATTAGTGGAAAGCCCAAAAGAAAATCTCTTGTTTCTAGAGAAATATTAAGCTTACCCTATACATCTTTCATATCACTTATTTGAAAAATAGGTATAAACTATCTTGTAATACTTTTCGTTTAAGTGTCTTCTTATTGAACTTTTCATATATTTATTATTCTCCTTCCAACTCTATTATAAGTTCCTTAAAGCAGAGACAACACTATGTGTTTTGTTACATACATAGCACTTTTTAATACAGTGTGTATGTATGTTTTTGTGTATATGAGATTCTCTCATTTTTCTAATAACATTTTAGGAAAAGTGAACACCAGGAATAAAAGCTAAGCACCAATGTTGCAAGTAAAATCTTCAGGTGGCATAATCACATATATAAATCAATGATATTTAGTTGCACATTCGTATATATTTATAGTGATTTATGTCTTAATTAGTTATATATATATATATTTATATGTATAAATATATAAATATAAATAACATATAAATATATATATAATATGTGTATATATATATATATATAAAACATATATATAAATTATATATATATATATATATATATATATATATATATATATATATATATATATATTCCTTATATGGAAACCTGTTCACTTGCAAATGGGCACATCTATCTATCTACAAGTGATTGGCTGTGTCCAACTTTAGAGAGTTATTTAGTGACATTCAAAATCAACCATAGTGTTAAAAGACTTTCAAAAATAGTTGCAATGCATTTCCAAGGCACCTAGGAACTGGGTCTTTCCTACTAACAACAAAACAGATTAGTTTTTAAATTTGGACACCTGCTTTTGACCCTAAGAGCTGAGGCTACTGAAATTAAAGTTTGCTGAATACCCAGTTTTTACTCTTAAATTCATAATTATTGATTTAGGATCCAAGATGGTAGAGTAGATAAAAGCTGCCTTGCTTTCTCCAGTGCCAACATTAAAATTGCAACTAAATTATAGTACAATAAACCAGGAGAACCATCTGAAGTCTAGCTGAACAGAAGATTTATAACTGACAATATAAAGAAGAAGCCACATTAAGACTGGTAGAATGGGAGGAAATGTGGAACTGGCTGGCCTCCAAATCTGTGTTGCACTTGAGAATCAGAAGGGATATCTCTGTCATGGAGGTTCTGCCTGGAGGAGTAAGGGACCCTAGCCCCATAATAAGCTCCCTAACCCAGAGTGCCAGAGCCAGAAAGATGAGCTCCCACATCTGGCTTTGAAAAACAGTGGGGATTTTGACCATTCGGCTGGGACAGAAAGCTGTGGGAAACCCATATGTCCACTTAAAGGACCTGTACACAGACTCACTCACTGACAGGCACTCACCCTGGGCTCCAGAGGAGGGAAAGTGACTCATGGGGCATTCGAGACATACAGGGAGAGACTGAGTTGTGTAGGTTCAGGGCTAGGACTAAAGGGACAATTGCCATTTTCCCTGTGTGGGGTCTTCCGCCTGTGCCACTGGTAGGTGGGTGCCATATTTCTTGTGTTGGTGTTGATCTCTTTCCTACAAAGAGATGAAGAGCTCATATCTTCAAATGGTCAAATCTGAGCTTAAATTGGCTTTGTGAGCTCTGTTCACTCCACCACGGTGACTCTTTGGGACCACACCCAATGCAACTCACCCAACGCCTGAGGTACTTTCTCCACAACAGCCAGCCCCAGCACATCGCATTTTTTCTTGGATAACTCTCTGGGGTCCATGGGCCCCGGGCTAGTGATTGTGACCTCAGCGTACTCTGAGACTTTTATTCAATTGATCCAAGCTCAGTACTGACAATAAACCAGAATCTACATTAACCTGGTGACCATGGCTTGTCCCACCCTGGAGACTCCCTGAGACCCTGCCTCACCCAAATCAGGTTCCACACAAGGCTCTATCAGAGTCTTATGGGAGTCAGCATGTGGCAGCTGGCCTCAGGATGTCCTGGGGTTTTTGCCGAGCTACCTCAGGCCTTGTACTGGTGGCAGGCATCCTTGGTTCACAACATGGCCTGTCTCATGCATCTCTAGGTCTAGCACAGGCAGCAACCAACTGCAGATCACTTTGTAGCACCTACCAGGTAGTCTCCAGCAAGTCACAGGCAGTGGCTGACCTGGGTCTGCACCAGAGCCCCTTCCAAGAGGCCCCAGAAACAATATACCTAGAAGTAATCTTCAAATAATAGCAGAGCACCACTTAATTAGCCTCACAAGATGCACAACCAAATCCCACAGCAAAACCCACTCTTCAGGGTAAGCTCCCCACACAAGAGCCTGTAAACTGTAACCATGGCCAAACCCCACAGTCAGCCTGAAGGTCAATCCTGTGCACTGACATGCCAATAGCAATCAAGTTTCAACTCTAATGAAGGTACATACAACTCACAAGGGACACTCCTGGAGCACCCAACACAGGTGACCAGGGAGATGGTACCACTGGGCGCCACAGGACACCTACTACATAATAACACTGGGCGAAAATTGGAAGATGCAGCTGACTACTTAATACACATAGAAATCATAAAAAAGAACCAACCAGAAATAAAGAATACAATAACTGAAATCAAGAATGCAAAAGAAGGAAATACCAGCAGAATAGATGAATCAGAGTTGCGAATGAGCGACTTGAAGACAAGTTGGCAAAAAACACCCAATCAGAACAGCAAAAGGAAAAAATAATTTTTTTTTTTTTAACATATAGACTGTTTTATTTTATTATTTTATAAAACATAATCTGGGTATAGAAATTTTGTTTTGTTTTTCTTTGTTTTTTAAATTTATTGGGTGACAATTGTTAGTAAAATTTTTTAAATCAGCATAGTTAAAAGGACCTCTGGGACAACATCGACTGTAACTGTTCGCATCACATGGGTACCAGAAGAAGAAAAAAGAAAACAAAAGATAGAGAAACTATTTGAAGAAATAATGACTGAAAACTTTCTTGCTTTTTTTTTTTTTAAGTTTATTGGAAGGACAATTGTTAGTAAAATTACATAGATTTCAGGTGTACAATTCTGCATTATATCATCTATAAATCTCATTGTGTGTTCACCACCCAGAGTCAGTTCTCCTTCCATCACCACATATTTGATCCCTTTACCCTCGTCTCCCACCGCTTCCCCCTTACACTCTGGTAACCACTAAACTATTGTATGCATCTATGAGTTTTTGTTTCCCATCTGTTTGCCTTGTTCTTTTCTTGTTTTTGGCTTATATACCACATATCAGTAAAATCATCTGGTTCTCTGCTTTTTCTGTCTGACTTATTTCACCTAGCATTATACTCCCAAGATCCATCCATGTTGTCAAAAATGGTCCTATTTAATATTTTCTTACCGCCAAATAGTATGCCATTGTGTATATATACCACAAACTTCTTTTTTTAAATTAATTGTGGTGATAATTGTTAGTAAAATTGCATAGATTTCAGGTGTATAATTCTGTATTACATCACCTATAAATCCCATTGTGTGTTCATCACCCCGAGACAGTTCTCCTTCCATCAACATATATTTGATCCTCTTTCCCTCATTTCCCACCCCCCTCCCCCCTTACGCTCTGGTAACCACAGAACTGTTCTCTGTGTCTATGAGTTTTTGTTTCTCATTTGCTTGTATTGTTCTTTTGTTGCTTTTGGTTTATGTACCACATATCAGTGAAATCATACGTTTCTCTGCTGTTTCTGTCTGACTTATTTCGCTTAGCATTATACTCTCAAGATCCATCCATGTTGTAACAAATGATCATATATCATCTTTTTTACTGCTGAATATTATTCCATTGTGTGTATATACCACAACTTCTTTATCCGTTCATCTATCGAAGGACATTTTGGTTGTTTCCATCTCTTGGCCTCCATAAATACAGCTGCAATGAATATTGGAGCACATGTGTCTTTATGGATAAATGTTTTCAGATTTTTTGGGTAGATACCCAGGAGAGGGATTGCTGGGTCATATGGCAATTCTATTCGTAATTCTTTGAGGAACTTCCACACTGCCTTCCATAACAGCTGCACCAGTCTGCATTCCCACCAACAGTGTATGAGGGTTCCTTTTTCTCCACAGCCTCTCCAACACTTGTTACTATTTGTCTTGTTGATGATAGCCATTCTAACTGGGGTGAGGTCATATCTCATTGTGTTTTTTATTTGCATTTCTCTGATGATTAGTGATGTTAAGCATTTTTTCATATGTCTATTTGCCATTTGTATGTCCTCTTTGGAGAAATGTCTCTTCAGGTCCTCTGCCCATTTTTCAATTGGGTTGTTTGTTTTTTTGTTGTTGAGTTGCATGAGTTCCTTGTATATTTTGGATATTAGCCTCTTATCGGAGGCACTGTTTGCAAAAACCTTCTCCCATTCAGTTGGTGGCCTCTTTATTTTGTCGATAGTTTCTTTTGCTGTGCAGAAGCTTTTAAGTTTAATATAGTCCCATTCATTTATTTTAGCTTTTACTTCCCTTGCCTTTGGAGTCAAATTCATAAAATGCTCTTTGAACCCAAGGTCCATAAGTTTAGTACCTATGTTTTCTTCTATGCAGTTTATTGTGTCAGGTCTTATGCTTAAGTCTTTGATCCATTTTGAATTAATTTTGGTATGTGCAGACAGAAAGCATTCCAGTTTCATTCTTTTGCACATGGCTATCCTATTCTCCCAGCATCATTTATTGAAGAGGCTGTCTTTTCTCCATTGGATATTTTTAGCTTCTTTGTCAAAAATCATCTGCCCATATTTATGTGGTTTTATTTCTGGGTTCTCAATTCTATTGCCTTGGTCTACATGTATGTTTTTCTGCCAATACCATGCTGTTTTGATTATTGTTGCCCTGTAGTACAAGCTAAAGACAGGGAGTGTGCTACCTCCAGTATTGTTCTTTTTTCTTAAGGTTTCTTTGGCTATATAGGTGCTTTTGTCATCCCAAACAAATCAGATGATTTTTTGTTCAATTTCTTTAAAACGTGCCACTGGGATTTTGATGGGGATTTTATTAAATCTGTATATTGCTATGGGTAATATGGCCATTTTAACTATGTTGATTCTTCCAATCCACGAGCACGGAATGTCTTTCCATTTCTTTTTGTCTTCTTCATTTTCTTTTAAAAATGTCATAATTTTCAGTATATAGGTCTTTCACATCCATGTTTAAGTTTATTCCTAGGTATTTTATTATTTTTGCTGCAATTGCAAAAGGAATTGTTTTTTGTATTTCTTTTTCTGAGATTTCATTGTTACTATATAGGAATGCAATGGACTTTTGTACAATGATTTTGTAGCCAGCACCTTTACTGTATTTGTTGATTGTTTCTAATAGCTTTTTGGTGGAGTCTTTAGGGTTTTCTATATGTAGCATCATGTCATCTGCAAAGAGTGATAATTTAACTTCTTCATTCCCAATTTGGATGCCTTTTATTTCTTTCTCTTGCCTGATTGCTCTGGCAAGGACTTCCAACACGATGTTGAAAAGCAGAGGTGATAGGGGACAGCCCTGTCATGTTCCTGAACGTAGAGAAAAGGGCTTCAGTTTTTCACCATTAATTATAGATTAGCTGAGGGCTTGTCATATATGGCCTTTATTATGTTAAGGTATTTTCCTTCTATATCTATTTTATTAAGTGTTTTAATCATAAACGATGTTGTATCTTGTCAAATGCTTTTTCTGCATCAATTGGTATAATCATATGGTTTTTGTCCTTTATCACTGATGGATCTGCGGATGTTGAACCATCCTTGTGCCCCGGGGATGAACCCCACTTGGTCGTGATGAATAATCTTTTTAATGCATTGTTGTATTCGATTTGCTAGAATTTTGTTTAAGATTCTTGCATCTGTATTCATCAGAGATATTGGTCGTAGTTTTTTTGTGTGTGTGTTGTCCTTACCAGGTTTTGGTATCAGGGTCATGTTGGCCTCATAAAATGAGTTAGGGAGTAGTGTCTCTTCTTCAATTTTTTGGAAGAGTTTGAGCAGGATTGGTATTAGTTCCTCTTTGAAGGTTTGATAGAATTCGCTAGTGAAGCCATCTGGTCCCGGACTTTTGCTTTTGGGAAGCTTTTGTATGACTGATTCAATTTCGTTACTGGTGATCGGTCTGTTTAGATTTTCCAGTTCTTCATGGTTTAGCCTAGGAAGGCTAAATGTTTCTAAGAACTTGTCCATTTCTTCTAGGTTATTGAATTTGGTGGCATAGAATTTGGTCCTTCATAGTAGTCTTGGATGATCCTTTGCTTTTCTGCGGCATCAGTGATAACTTCCCATTTTGCTTTTTTGATTTTGTTAATTAGTGTCTTCTCCCTTTTTATCTTAGTGAGTCTAGCCAAGGGCTTGTCAATTTTGTTAATCTTTTCAAAGAACCAGCTCTTTGTCACATTAATTTTTTCTGTTGTCTTTTTGTTCTCTATTTCATTTAGTTCTGCTCTGATTTTTGTTATTTCCTTTCTTCTGCTGAACTTGGGTTTCACTTGTTCTTCATTTTCTAGTTCTTTATGGTGTAACATGTGGTTATTTATTTGGGATTTTTCTTGTTTCTTGAGATAGGCCTGTAATGATATAAATTTCCCTATTAAAACTGCTTTCGCTGCATCCCAAAATTTTGGTAGGATGTATTTTCATTTTCATTTGTTTCTATGTATCTTTTGATCTCTCCTCTAATTTCTTCTTTGACCTGGTCATTCTTTAAATGTATGTTGTTTAATCTCCATGTATGTGTGTGTTTTTCTGCTTTCTTTTTGCACTTGATATCCAATTTCAAAGCCTTGTGATCAGAGAATATGCTTGGTATGATTTCAATATTCTTAAATTTCTTGATGCTGATTTTATGTCCCAATACATGGTCTATCCTTCAGAATGTTCCACGTACACTAGAAAAAAATGTATAGTCTGATGTTTTAGGATGAAGTGCTCTATATATGTCAATTATGCCTGTTTCATCAAATGTGTCATTAAGGGCTGCTGTTTTGTTATTTATTTTCTGTTTGGATTATCTATCCATAGCTGTCAATGATGTATTTAAGTCCCCTAGTATAATTGTGTTTTGGTCAATTTCTCCCTTTAGTTCTGTTAGTAGTTGCTTGGTATGTTTCGGTGCTCCCTGATTGGGGGCATAAATATTGATGACTGTTATATCTTCTTGTTGTATAGTCCCCTTTACCATTATCAAATGTCCATCTTTGTCTCCTGTTATCTTTTTCACTTTGAAGACTGTTTCTTCTGATATTGTTATGGCTACACCTGATTTTGTCTGGATACCATTTGCTTGGAGTGTCAATTTCCACCCTTTCACTTTGAGTCTATGCTTGTCCTTGTAGCTGAGATGTGTCTCTTGGAGACAGCATATGATTGGGTTTAGTTTTTTGATCCAATCTGCTACTCTGTGCCTTTTCATTGGTGAATTCATTCCATTTATGTTTAGGGTGAATATTGATATTGATATCAATATATTTGAATATATTCTCTGTTCCCTTCTCTCTTTCTTCTCCTTCTCTACCCATTATTCTTATATTGCTCTTTCTGATGGAATCAGAAAGTTCTTGTAGATTTCTTTCGTTTCTTTTAAGTCTCAAATCTTTCTTCTTCCATCTGTGTCATTTCCAGGTTTCTATCTTCGGTGTCACTGATTCTTTGTTCCATCTGGTCAACTCTACTACCTAAACTGGCTATTTCCTTCTTAATTTCTTCTACTGAGCTCTTTTTTTTTTAAAATTTATTGGGTTGACAATTGTTAGTAAAGTTACATAGGTTTCAGGTGTACTGAGTTCTTAATCTCCAGAAATTCTATTTGGTTCTTTTTAAAAATTTTAATCTCTCTTGTAAAATGCTCATGTTGTTCTTTGATTGTGTTTCTGAGCTCATTAAACTGCCTTTCTGAGTTTTCTTGCATCTCGTTGAGTTTTTTAGAACTGCAATCTTCAATTCTCTGTCATTTAAGTCACATGTTTCGATATCTTAATTTCCTTTTCTGGAGACTTTTTACTTCCTTTCTGAGGTGTCTTGTTTCCTTGGTTATTCATGGAAATTACTGATTTATTGATTCTCTTCCTAGACATCTACAGGAGTGGCTTCTGCAATAGCTTGATATGAAGCGGTCTTTCTTTTGTTTCCCAGTACTTGTTGGTAGAATGTTTTATTTTTTCTCTGACTGCAGCCTTTTTTTCTCTCTCACATGGTTGTGCTATGTTTTCTCTGCACTATTCCATCTTCTCACACAATGGGGGGATTCCCTGGTATACGGGCTTCTCCTCTGTTAATAGTTCGTCTAGGTCACAGGGCGCAGTGCCCCGGTAGGTATGCGGAGAGCTTTTGAAGTTAGAAAGCTCTTCCTGCACAAGATTCAGAGCCCGTATGTTTCAGCAGTTCTGTTTACTCCTGCAGGGATCCGCCCAGATAGTTGGGGCCAGGGGCGGGGTGAGTTGTGAGAGGTGGCCCAGAGTAATGGCGGCCACCACCACAGCCGGGCCTGCTTCCACAGCTCCCTTTCCTTTGCCGGAGCTAGTTGTGCTACGAATATGTGTCTGCAGTCCACTGTCGTGCGGGGGACCCTGCTCGCAGCGCCATTTTTCATGCGGGGCGGCCTGCGGGGTGTCTGGTCCCGCTCCCCACATAAGAACACAGGATATTGTGAGGCCAAAAGGGAACACCCTCGGAGCCATAGGTAGGGGAGTCATACCACTATGGTCTCACTGGAGGTTGGGCTCACCGGACACGTGACCTGCCGTCCGCCTTTCCGCCAACTGACCGACTACTCTCCTCCACTCTGTTCCTCTCCTCCCTTCCGCTCTCCTCAGCTCTCCTCTTCCGGTCTCCTCGGCTCTGCTCAGCTCCTCGGCAATCCTTGGCAGTCCTCGGCTCTCCTCCATAGCCGCAGCAGTTATACCAGCGGCCAATCGGCTAACAAGCCTCAGCCGACGGCCATCCACCACCCGAGCCAGCACCCCTCCACGTGAGGCCGAGAGCCTGTAAACTACTTTCTGGGGCTCTTTCCCCACACCACAATTCTCAGAACGCAAATATTATCTTCTTTTGATCTGACACTGTTACTGTTCCGCTTCTAGCACCAGGCAGGTGGGGCCGGGCGAGCTCTGGGAGGGTAGGGAAGGGCTGGCTAGTCTCAGTGCCCAAGGCTTCCGTTCTCTGCTCTGCAGTGAGACTTAAACCACGGTTTTCAGCCTTCTTCCCTCAGTCTTTTCTCCGAGGTCTCTGCCATGAGCGTTGGGTCCAGCCATGTTATATGCTGCCCCCTCAGCCCTGTGGGCCATAAGTGGAGCCTTAGCAGTCCTAGTTCTTCCCTCTCCTGCAGCTGCGGTAGTTCCGGGAAGCAGCGAGCTCGGCGCACTGAGCTATGTCTGCGTCCTGCACCCCCGCGGCTCCGTCTCCGCACTTCTCCCTTCCCTCCTCCCCCGCTCGCACGATTCGCCCACCTGTAGTTGATTTCAGTAGTGGGCCTCTTTGTCTTGCCTGTCTGCTGTGCAGGGAGTGCTTTGTGGAGTTATGGTTGTTCGATTCGTTGTAAATTCCAGGGGACCTTTACAGAGGCTCACCTCACGCCGCCATTTTGATGACATCTCATGATTCTTGATGTACAATTAGTGCAGAGTGTGTTACCAATGTATAGGCTCTCCTATTTTCTCCATTTCTCAGCTCAGTGGCATTCTGTGATTTCTGGCATCTCTATTCAATTGTGAGCAACATGGAAGTGATTAACTAGGAAACTATGCCTAAAGTATTCGGTTATTTTTCATTTCTTTTTGTTTCCCTCCATAAAAATAGCTCTTCTAGCATTCCCTCCCCTCCCAAAGTTATGTTCAATGCAATCTACATGAAAGTATAAGCTGGTGGTTCTCAAAGTGTGGTTCCTCATCCAACAGCAGCAGAAGCATCACATGGGAATTATTAGAAATGCAGGCTTGTTATGAACTCTGGGGTCAGGACACAGAAATCTGTGTTTGTCACGCAGGGTCTCTGGTCCTGCTCCCCATGTAAGAATGCAAGATATTGTGAGGCCAAAAAGAAACACCAATGGAGGCATAGATAGGGGAGACATATCACTATAATCCGCTGGCGGCTGGGTTGGAGATACAGGAAGCAGGCTCCATACGATGCACAATCTGCTGCCTACTTCTCTGCCAACCAACCAACTTTCTAGCTGCAATCCGCTCTTTCTAGCTTAGCCATGGCAGTTATATCAGTGGCTAATGCCTAACTGGTTACAGCTGATGGCCAACTACTCAGAGCTGACGGCCGTCTACTACCCGAGCCAGCACCTTTCCACGTGAGGCCGAGAGCCTGGAAACTGCTCTCTGGGACTCTGTCCCTACACTCCAGCCCTACAGGGTCTCGCCTCAAAATTTACATGACAAGTGTTTACCGTGAGGGGCCCTGTGCCGTATTAGTCTGTAGGCACCTACAGGCAGAAAGAAATAGTAGTCACAGGAACCAACAATGGCAAATCTCTTCCATCTGGGAGGATACATGCTAGCTTTTTGTCCTGGGAAAGAAGGGTCGCTGCCATGGGCACCTTTCCCGGTTTGTGGTACTAGACCTTATGGCAGTGCTTGGGGTCTCTTGTGTAGTTTCATCATAGAACAGGGGACCCCATAATAGGCCATAGCGAGAGTACATAGGTTTCCCGCAAAATCATCCCAACCTTGGGACCTCCATATACCACAGTCACTTGTGGTGGCCACTCAGGCACCACCCCTGGTGTCACTTGCAAATCATGGGTCAAACCAGTCCCCCATGGGTCTATCAGACCCAACCACCAAAAGTGGGAGCTTTTGACCAGCCAGTGCCAAGTCCATTGCTGCTGTTCCCCTGTTTTCAAGCATGTGGCTTTTGGCAGTTCCATTTTTGTTGTAGCCTGGCTTTAATAAGAGTCTCACTAGTGGTAACATGTAACTGAATAGGAGAAGCTGTTTGATGTAGCAAAGCTTCAACTGGTGCAGGCCCTCCCTTCAGTAGTCTCTCATTCAGGATTCTCAAGATGTCCCATAGACATGAGGCCCAGTTGCGCATTGTGGGAGGGTGTTTTGACACCAGGAGACCTTGCTTCAAAAGGCCATTGTAGCGTTCAATCATGTCAGCTGCTTGTGGATTGTATGGGCTATGAAACAACCATTGTACGTCCATCCTGGCAGCCCAGTGCTGCACTTCTTGCCCTGTAAAATGGGTACCCCTGTCACTTTTAATGACTTGGGGGCGCCCATAGAGAGTGCACAGTCATGTAACAGTGACCACTGTATGCCACTGATCCACAGCTGGACACAGCCAAGCAAACATCAACCCCAAAGCAGTGTCTACTCCTGCGAACCCATACATCGCATTGCGGGCCTTAGGCAGGGGTCCAATGTAATCCACTTGCCAGAGAGTGAGGGGCACCTGCCCACGCATAATCTGCTGTGTCTCCCAAGGGAGCCTCCAACTTTGGGGGCTGTCCTGGGCACAGACGGCACAGACATAGCAGGCATCTGCTGTCTCCTGTCATTTCAAAGGCTGACCCCAACGTCTGCTCACCTGCCACATGGTTCAGCTTCCAGCGTGCTGCAATTTCCTATGCAGCCAATAGGTCACATCAGTAGCAGGGGGCCGTTCTAAGCATTGGATGCATGTTAGGGCATCTGCTTCATCATTACCTGGGAACACTAAGGGGGAGTGACTTGTGACATGCATTAGGGTCACCTCCTTTCTTTGTCCCAGAGGTCCTGTCACATGGCTTGACCCCATAGTTGACGGTGTCCTAACAATGAGTTCTGGTGTTTCCACGTAGGGAGCCACAATCTTAATCCCTAGGACACCACCCACCTGTCAGTACAAATAACTAGGGGCCCAGGCTCGTGGCTGATTACCATCCACACAGCCTGTGATTCAGCCCACTGGCTACTCTGGCCCGTCCCAGTATCAAACCAAATGGTGTCTGTTTTGAGCTGCTCACCAATAGCCGTCCAAACGGCTGCAGCCCTCGGCTAGAACCATCGGTAAACCAGGCATCCTCAGGTACTAGGGACTGTCCTTCTTTGGAGGGTGAGGGTTCCAAGTCCTCCCCTCTAGGCAGAGTACTTGGCTCAGCCTGGGCTACAAGCTCCACAGGCCCCAGGACCTGTTGTAGCTCTGCGCTCAAAGGGCTTGAACTAAGGGTGCTACATTGCTCCAAGTAGGCACCCAACCTGGCGAGGGTGGTGGTCTGTGCCACCCCTGTTTTGGGTCCCTGGGTCCATGTACGGACCCAATTCTGTATGGAATAGGTTGTTTGAAACAACACCTGAGCCATTCCTGTGATGGTTCCTGTGGCCACTAGGGCTGCGTACACAGCAGTCAGCTGTTTCTCTATTAGAGAGTAGCGGACTTCCGCTCCTTTCCACAGTTGGGACCAAAATCCCATTGGCTACTGGAGACGCTCCGGCCATTGCCAGATTTCCCAACCGTACCCCTCTTGGGTTACGTAAATATCAAGTTCAAATGGGCAACGAGGGTCTGCTACTTGCAGAGCCTGTGCTTGCTGCACTGCCTGTTTCGTGGCAACAAACCTTGCTCTATAGCCTCTGTCCAATCCCATGAGGCCCCCTTTTTTATCATGTTATACAAAGGCCTTGCCATTTGTGCTAAATAGGGTACAGATGCCCTCTAATACCCCAGCAGACCCATATGCCTGCAGTTGGGAGATTTTGGTCAGCTGGTGAAAGCCTTATATTTTGTCAATAATCGTCTCAGGTATGACCTTTGTCTTACTCGACCACACAACACCCAAAAACTTGGATAAGCCAGGGCCTTGGACCTTTTCCTCGTTCACTGCCCAGCCGCGTGACTTCAGGTGGTGGAGAAGAGAGGGAGCTGCTTGCTCTAAATCTGAAAGAGAACCATATTTTAGTAAAATATCATCAACATAATGAAACAAGGCCACAGAGGAAGGGTGATCCCACTATGACAAATCCTGGGCTATGAGCCCATGGCAGATAGTGGGACTGTGCAAGTATCCTTGTGAAAGGACTTGAAAAGTCCACTGCCGCCCATCCCACGTAAAAGCAAACTGCTCTTGATACTTGGGTGCAATGTCAATGGAGAAAAAAGCATTGGCCAAGTCCACTACATAGTGATATGTTCCCAGGCGGACAGTCAGACGATCCATTAAATCGTGAATTGAAGGCACTGCAGCGTGCAAGGGTGACGTCACCTTACTTAACTCCCTATAGTCCACAGTCATTCACCAGGTCCCATCTGGCTTCTTGACAGGCCATACTGGGGAGTTAAAGGAACTGTGTTTTGGCCTCACAATATTTGCCTTCTCCAATTCCAATATTGTGCGATCAATCTCCTCCTGTCTTCCTGTCAGACGGTACTGTCACACTGTAACCATGCTCTGGGGCTGTGGCAACACTTGAGGAGGGTGGTGAGCATGCCCGCGTGTCACCGCTTTCACCACCTGGATCCAGAGATGGAACTCTCCTACCGACATCTGTAAACTGAGGCCACATAGCACGTCCACTCCTAGAATATATTCCAAAACGGGGGAGACATACACCTTGTAGGTACGGGTGGTGGAGGGAAGCCTTCCTATACCCAGTGGTAAGGAAACAGCTTTTACCATCACCGTCTTTCCCCCGTAGCCATCAATGAAGATTGCTAGTGCGGGGAATAGTTCTTGGTTCCCATAAACAAGACTGCAGTCTGCGCCAGTGTCAACTAGGGCCAAAACCCTCTGCACTTTAGAAGGGAACCAATGTATGGACAGTTCCACGTGGGGCCTCCAGTCCCCGCTTGTTCTCTTTGATCGGGTACCTTGGTCCCACACCTAGTCAAGTTGAAAAGAGTTGGCCTCAAGCAGCCTTCAAGTGGCCACATGAAGTCCTGGAGAGACACAGGTTGTGCTTCCCTGGATTTCTCCTTCAGAATTCATTGGAATTGCTGTTCGGGATGCAACTTTTTCCAGAGGTCTAACAAGAGTGCATTGGGTTGTCAGTCTATTTTTTCCCAATCAACCCCTGCTGCCATGAGATCATGCCACATCTGCATGTGTATTACTCTGTGAGGCCCACGACCTTGCCCCCTTACTTTTGATTTGGGCTTCCAGGCCTTAACTCTAGGACTTCCTGTCTTAACTTCCTTTGCTGCTGGCTTTTAACATCACCTAGGATGGCCATGGCAATGGTAACTTCATGGATCCACCACCCCACGTAGGGCGTAAGAATGGCAAACAAGGATCCAAAAGCATTTGCAGGGGCAGTATCCAAACTAAGTTCTCTCATGCTGGTTGTAAAATGCTCGTCATCCAGACCCCGCATAATAGGGTTGAACTTAGCATGTCTCATATCCATTTCACAGATGATTTGAGTAAGTTCAGTATATGATTGCTATTTACTCACAGTGTCTGGCAGTTCGCCAGCCTGTCCCCATAGTGTGCATACCGCAGCAGTGAGTCACTCCATTAGAGTGTAGTTGCCCTGGTTGTGGGCCAACCTATGGCAGTTCTGTAACCTTTGTCGCAGGGACGGATGCAGTGTCACAAAGGCTAGCTTTTCCATCTCGCCTGGGGAGCAGAGAATGCTGTCTGCTCCCTCATCCCATAAACACAGTAGCCAAGCTGAGACTGGCTCTCCAGGGTGCTGTCGGCACTGCCTCCCCAGCTCCTGCAACTCAGTGGGAGTATAAGGGGTGTAGGTTGTGAACTCAGTCACAGCTGGGTTACGGGCAGCAATGCCGCCGGGGCCCAAAGGTTGCTCATGCTTTACCTTTTGCTTCAAATGGGCTGGGCGTGGGGGTTGAGAGCTACATTGTCTCCACTTGCATTGTTAGCCTCTGCCTCAGAGTCTCAACTGTGGGGCTCCTCCTCTAACAGGCGGACCTGAGCTCCCAACGCCTCCCACCAGGACACCTGGTCCTGCACCTGGGCTATTCCAGCAAGCGCTTCCTCCGAGTTATGATGCACCGCGGTGAGAACCTCCTCCAACCAACAGTCCCGAGCTTTCAGCCCCTCCCCTTGGTGCTGCTGGTCCTGCACCTGAGCTATTTCATTAAGTGCGTCCTCCATGTTATGATGCAATGTGGTGAGGAACATCCAGCTCACACGGTCAGCTGTGCCCTTTGCCTCCTCCTGCAACTGCTCAGCCAGAACCTGTAGGGCCCTCTCCATGTTGACCAGAGAGCCATCCATGTCCTCCCACGCCTCCTTGGGGGTCCACCTCCTGAGAAAAGTGGCTACTGGGTACCACACACTGTGTGGGGGCCACACATCCTCCTGTCCAAAGTCAGACACCATTCCTACCTGGCCGGAAGCTCGTTCACCATGCCAGGTATCTGAGTGAGTGGTGGCCTCGGTGCAAGATGTCCACAACCCTCGGAGCCTACAGCAGCAGCAGATTACCAGAAGGAAGGCAATGCCTTCTGTGGCCAAGAGAGTGGTGTGCCATCTTGAGGCACAAGTCTCCCAGGCAGACCATGCCTCCCTTTCCCAGTGCCGCTCCTCACTGGTCTCCTGAAGCTGAGCTTTCACATGTATAAACTGTCCCATTATATCTCTGTGCATTCTGGCCGGCACCATACCCTGCTCACTGTGCCATTTGTCATGCATAGTGTCATGTGCGGTCTCTGGTCCCGTTCCCCGCATAAGGACGCAAGATACGGTGAGGCCAAAAAGGAACACAAATGGAGCCATGGATGGGGGGTTCATACCACTATAGAGTTGGTGGTGGCTGGGTTGGAGACACAGGAAGCAGTATCCACACAACTTGCAGCCTGCTATCCACTTCTCTGGCAACCAACCTCACTTGCTAACTGCTATCCGCGCTTGCTAGCTCAGCCATGGCAATTATATCAGTGGCAAATGGCTAACTGGTTACAGCTGATGACCAACTAGTCATAGCTGATGGCCATCTACTACCCGAGCCAGCACCTTTCTACGTGAGGCCAAGAGCCTGGAAACTGCTCTCTGGGACTCTGTCCCCACAGAAGCTTTCCAGGATTCTGATGCAGATCACATTTGAGAGCCACTGGAATAGCCTAGTGTTATTTGCACATCATAATTACCTGGAGAACTTTGAAAACTGCCAAAATATGGGATATCCTTCCCACAGATTTAGATTTGATTGCTTTGAGATGGTGCCTACGTGCCTGAAATGTTTAAAAAATCCCCATGTGATTCTAATTAGCTGAGAAGACAGTAACTGGTATGGGACACAGACATTGAATGTAAGATCTTTAAATGCTTAATACATGGTTACTACCAGACATATTATTACGTCATTCTTTTGTTTGTCTAGGTAGGTAATAGGAATTACCTATTTTACATTCGTTCATTTAGTTATACTTTCAACATTCATTTACCAAGAGTCTATTATATGCTATGAGGTATGATCAGATTTGGAGATATAATGAAAAACAAATGTAGTCTTCAAGTTGGGGCAGTGGCAAACAATAAATAAGTGAGCAAAAGAAAATAAATACGTATACAATTATAAATCATGATAAGTGCTCTGATGGAAACAAGTTGAATATTGTGATAAAGGATTCAGTGGACCTGCTTAGTGGCTAGGGAATATCTAAAGGGGTAATATTTAAGCTGAAAACTAAAGAATGATTATAAAAACTAAGGAGGTAAGGTCTGGTTGTGAGGTACAGGTATGTGCTTTGGGATGGGTAGGGTAGTATTCTGTACATATTCTATGCAGGAAAGAGCATGTATACAACTTATGCTGAAGGAAAACGCTTGATATATTTAAGGAAATTAAAGAAATCAATTATAGTTGATATTAAAGAACTAAGAGAGAAAACCCCAGCTGAGGTTGGAGAGGAAGGCATGAAGTCTGGATTTGACATGAAATGTAATAAGGAACTTTGTGGGAGTCATTCTCTGGTCTATAGAAGAGGAATTAACAAGGGTAGATGTCCTCAGGTAATTTCAAGTCAGTGATATCACAGAATCTTTTAAGCTAGTCACTTTTTAGCAGATTTCCAGTTACTTAAACAGATTGCTGCTTCTTCAGCTCAGTATTTTGATTCCCACTCTTTCAGGAATTGTTGGCTTTCTTGGGTAGAACAGCTTTGGATGGTATGCTGCCGAAGTTGACAGAATTTAGAACTGACTTTTAGATATACAATGATAATGAAAATTTTAAGATACAGGTAGATTTTTCCTGGAGTGGCTTGGGCGGGGGGGGTCTTACCTTCATCTTCAATTATTAGCAACAGTAGAAAAGAACTTTTACTGTCTATGTAGTGGAAAGAACTCTTTATGTAAGTTACATAAGTAAGGCAGAAACAGAGATTTCTCCTTAAGAACATGTATAAGTTTGTTTTGCCAGGTTTCTTTGTGCCTTGTGTGTTCTCAAATTCATGAGTTAAATGTTTAAAATCTTTTACAAATTCTCTCTGCAAACTAGTTTACTAAAGTATATAGAGAGGTGTGATCAAATTGCCATTAATCCCCCTCAAAATACTCCCCCTCACTTAGAACACACTTATTCCATCGTTCTTACCACTTTCTGAAGCAGTTCTGGAAGTCCTCTTTCATAAGTGTCTTTAATTACACTGTCATGGCTGCCTCAATATCTTGAATCATTTTGACTTTGGGGAAGAGCCAGAAGTCACACGGTGCCAGATCGGATGAACAAGGTGGCTGAGGACACATTGTAATGTTTTAATTTCACAAAAATTGCCAGATACCAGAAGTGATGTGTGACACAGAGCATTGTCATGATGAAAGATGATTTATGGCACACTTTAAAACACACCTTCTCTCAACCATAATTCACACCCAACTGACCAAACAAGTTGAAACTTGTCACATACTGTGTGGGGACAGAGTCCCAGAGAGCAGTTTCCATGCTCTGGGCCTCACGTGGAAAGGTGCTGGCTCAGTTATTAGATGGCCATCAGCTGTAATCCGATGGCCATCCGCTGTGGCTGGGTGGCCATCAGCTGTTACCAGTTAACCATTAGCCACTAACATAACTGCCGTGGCTATGCTAGGGGGTTGGTTGGTTGGTTGGCAGAGAAGCGCCTGGTGGATTGCAGCTAGCAAGTGTGGTTAGCAAGTGGATTGCAGATCGTGTTGATTCTACTTCCTGTGTCTCGCCTGGCCGCCAGTGCAACTGGGGTGCAGGAAGACCCCTCATTGGGATACAGGCAGATGTTTGCTTTTGTGTCTTGAGCAGCCGCCATCTAGAATATAGTGATATGGACGCCTTATCCATGGCTCCATTGTTCCCTTTTGGCCTCACCATATCCTGCGTTCTGGTGCAGGGAGCAAGAGCTGAGTCCCCACATGACACACTCTTACTAAGGTTCGATGCACCGCTTCCCATATTGAAGATCCCTACCTTTCTGTTGGATGGCACTCGGCAGCAGCATTCACCATATATTCTGATTACAACGAAAAGGCTCCATATCACACATTGCTTCTGGTACGGCAATTTCTGTCAAACAAAAACATTACAGTGTGTCCTCATCTGCCTTATTCACTGGATCTGGCACCATGTGACTTCTGGCACTTCCAAAAAGTTAAAATTACCGTGAAAGGTAAATGTTTTGAATTGATTTAGGACACTGAGGCAGCCACAACAATGCAACTAAAGACACTCAAGAAAGAGGACTTCCAGAACTGCTTCAGAAAGGGGCAAGAACAATGGGATAAGTGTGTTCAAAGCAAGGGAGAGCATTTTGAGGGGGATTAATGTCAATGTGTCTTTCACTGTAATATTTTTTTTAAATTTAAACATTCACAGTACTTTGTGATCATACCTCGTACTCTTTCTCCCAGCTGCCACCTCCAGTTCTCCTCTCACCCCTGGGTCAGATGCCCTTCCTTTGTATAAATATACTAAATTAATTTATTCAACATGCATCTATCAAGCATCCTGGTTTATTATGGCCACAAGTTATTTCTGTCTTTGAAATTTAGTGTCTTATAAACATCAAAACTTCCTTTGGAACGAGTCCCAGTAGAGATGAGAGTATTCTAGCCAAGTTACTCATCAAAAGACACATTAAACAATCCAGCAATTATATGTCCATTTGCCATACAAAAGTCCAAAAGATTGAAATAATTAAATTAGATTAGATCAAACCTAAGGTTTATGTTAACTTTGTAAAGAAAGACAGCATGACAGAAACAATGTGATTTTTAGGTAGTTCTTATGAGCACTACCTATTAAAATTGTTTTTAAAAAACAGAAAATACTCTGATGATTAATAAGAGCAGGTATTTTTTTTTTCACCATAAAGTTAAGGATACATGCAGATAGAATCAGTAAGGATAGTGAGCAAATTGAAATGGAGACTGGAAGCTTTATTGGTTTCTCCAGGTGAAATCATTAATGAGTTAATGATCTGTACTCTGTCAAACATCTTGTTCTTCAGTGCTGATTTGGGATCCAGAATAAGAACAAGTCAATTGGATTCTAGTAGAGTTTAGGAGGATTTTTTAATTTCACTCTTTAGAGGTCATCAGAGGGGAAGGACAGGAAAGTAACTGAACCATGGGAAAGCACATTGAGTCATCTGAAAGAAACAGGAAATGGTGACTGACTAGAAGAAAGAAGTATCTTTTAGATCTGCTTGTTCCACTTTAGAGACTTGGTTTAAAAGTAATATTATGATGGTGACTTTGTTACCAACTTCTTATAAAACAGCTCTAGATCTAGTATCTCACATAATTTTCCCTGGGGAAATATCACTTCTCTTTGAAAACATTTAAATATATATGCAGAGAAAAATAGCATTTTCTCCCTAAAATTACATTTATTGACAAGCAGATCATGAAAACAAAACAAAACAAAAACACACTTTGTGTAGACATCTGGAATGGAATTTTCTTTTATAGTTCACAAAATAATATACCTAGTTATCTCCATTCACTTTCCATTTTCAGACTGTACTCAATAGGCACATTGTATAGGAAATATCAGCGGTTAGAAATTGTGAAGAAAGAAAGCCTGGCGTTCACATATGCACAGACACAGAGCATACTATGTGATTACTAATGGCACAATAGATACTATAGACATCTTTGTGTTGATGTTTCCACTGGGATAATTGTGAGTGGCATTGTGAGCTCAGATGGTGAGATGAACTTCTAAAAGAAGAAATTTCTCAGAAAGAGAAATGAGGACTTCATTTATTTAATTAATATTTTCTGAATGTTTACTGTGTGTCAAATACTGGGGATATAAGAAGCTTATTGTATTTTGGGAAATATAGACAGTAAAGAAATAATTACAAAGTAGTCTGATAGCAATAATAAACATTACTAATATTTATTGAGCACTTAATACCATGTTAAAAGCTTTTCTATCTTATTTAATTTAAATGTCACAAAAGCCTAAAACTTTTTGTAAAGTTGACTATTTCTATTACAATATTGATTATAATTACTATTGTTGCCCCATTCTACAGATGAATAAACTGAGGTCCAGACAGTCTAAATGTGTCCCTAAGCTTACTCAGCTGGTCAGTAGAAGAGTGGAGATGCAACTTCGTGTGACTTCAGAGGCCATGATTTAACCTCTCCATTACATTGCCTGTGGGAGAGGAGGACAGGTATGGAACACAGGGATGGGGCTATGATCTAGCCTTTTAGAGGAAAGAAGTTGGGAAATGCTTCCTTGAGAAAATAACTTACTACTGACTTTTCTCTCCCATGAGGATTCATCTGTCATTTTTCCATGAAGAGAAGTCAAGAAGAAAATTGCTTCTGGGCTTCCTGGGAGAGGCTATCCAGTATGGCAAAGACCACTGATGCTGAACTAGACCTCCTGGGGAGTCAGACCTTAGCTTGCACTTAGGAGCTATGTCACTTTAGGCAAGATTCTGTAAAATTGAGGTAAAGATTTGTACCTCACAAGTTTATTATGGAAATGGAATTAAATGAGCTTATCTCCAAAACATTTACACACAGCACACACTACACAAGTGTTAAATACATAAATTTGCAAAGGCTACATTACCAAATATATCTGCAGAGATTCTTCTTTGGGAGAGTTGATCACAAACAGCTTTGCTTAAGAATGCCTCCTCATTCCAAAACTTACCTCATCTCAAGTGAAATATGGATGCTCTTGTTGGCTATGAGGGAGGAAGACCTCAGGATGAAATGGGCTGGAGGCTCAGTTTTGGGTTTTATGAAAAGAGCTTGAGATTTGCATCCAGACATACCTGGATTCAAATCCTAGCTCTGCTTCTTAGATCTTGGACAAATCATTTAATAACCTTATTCTCAGTTTCTTTATTGGTGAAATGATAAAAATGATAACTCCTATAATTAAGTGAAAAAAAATTATAACAAAGCTTGGCATAGAGTAGGAACTAAAATGGTGACTTATTAGCAGAGCAATTTAGAAAAAAACAATTTATCTCTGAGTTTAATTTTCCTAATGTGTGTATATATATATATATATATATATATATATATATATATATATATCAAAACTTATGGGAGTTTTAGTATTTATATACATACTATTAAAATAGTTAAGAAAGTAATTTTGATTACTTTCTTTGAGTACCTTGTAAAGACAAAGAAATGAGTGGTATATAAATGAAAGCCCATCAAATTGCTGTTTCTTTGTTTATCATATGTAGTAATTGACTTATATTTAGGGGTGATAAAACACAAATTTGAATGACTCTGAAGGACAATTTTCTCTCTCCTGATAGCTTAGCAGAGAGCTGGTTCAGCTGGACTAAGCCAGTTCGCAAAGACATAGCAAGGCCTTTAGCCGGTGTCAATACAAACAGGCAAAGATCTTCCTAGGGCCCTCATGTGTATACTTCGGTCTTTGGTAGGTGTATCTCCTAGCATTGTTCCTCTGCCTGGAGATTCCTTGAATTTTTTTTTGGGGGGGGGTACTCAGAGAAATTAGTTATTCCCTAGCCCCTCTTAGGCTAACCTGTAATTATATAGCTCGATGTGGGGACAGAGTTCATTCTCTCTTGGTGGTCTCTCTGTCACATGCCTGCCTTGCTAGACTTGGCAGGCCCCTCTTTCCTGGAATCTTAGCTATGGTGTGTGATGACTACCTAGGCCCAGTGTATGCTGTAGAATAATGGCAGTGCAATGCATATGTTCTTTTGCTTCTCTCCTTCTAAGTTTCCCCCACCCCAATAAACCCTATATTTTATTTGCACCATGTAGCACTATAGATGTGGATTCATGGTCCTCTTGCATAATATGTTTTAAAAACTACATGTCTTTAAATCATACTCAGAGCTGCAAAGTGTTCTCACAATAAGTAGTATGAGAGCCTGAGACCAACCTCTGGTAAACAGCCACACTGAAAGAAATTGTGGGCAGAATGCCCCACACTTCATTATTTCAATGATGTCTCTTTCTCTCTCTCCCCTTCTCCATACCTTGTCTCCCACTTTTCTTGCTGCTGGGTAATTGCAGTTGATTCTTGATTCATGTAAGCACATATGATTTGCCGTGCAGGGAGGCCTGCGGGGTCTCTGCTCCTGCTCCCCATACAAGAACGCAGGATATGGTGAGGCCAAAAAGGAACACCCACGGAGCCATAGGTAGGGGAGTCATACCACTACGGTCTCACTGGAGGCTGGGTTCACTGGACGTGCGACCTGCTGTCCGTTTTGTCTGCAACCCACCGACGACTCTCTTTCACTCTCCACCTCTCTCCTCGGCTCTCCTTCGTAGCCGCAGCAGTTATATTAGTGGCTAATGGCTCAATGGCTACAGCTGACGGCCAACCAGCCCCAGCTGATGGCCATCTACTACCCTAGCCAGCAACCCTCCACGTGAGGCCGAGAGCCTGTAAACTACTTTCTGGGGCTCTGCCCCCACACTCCACCCCTACAGGTTCTCGCCTCACAATCTACGCGACAAGCGTCTTCTGTGAGGGTCCCTGTGTCATATTAGCCTACTGACACCTATGGACGAAAAGAAACGGTAGTTTTAGGAACCAACAATGGCAAATCCCTTCCATCTGGGAGGATACATGCCAGCTTCTTGTCCTGGGAAAGGAGGGTTGCTGCCACTGGCACCTTTCCCGGTTTGTGGTACCAAACCTTTATGGCAGTGCTTGGGGTCCCTTGCGTAGTTTCAACATGTAACAGAACAGGGGACCCCATAATAGGCCATAGTGAGAGCACATAGTTTCCTTGCAAAATCATCCCGGTATCGGGACCTCTGTATACTACAGTCACTTGAGGTGGCCACTCAGCCACCACCCCTTGCGTCACTTGCAAATCATGAGTCAAACCGGCCCCCCATGGGGCTATCAGACCCAACCACCGACAGTGGGGGCTTTTGACCTGCCAGGGCCAAGTCCATTGCTGCCGTTCCCCTGCTTTCAAGCATGTGGGTGCTGGCAGCAAAATGTTCCCATTTCTGCCGTAGCCTGGCTTTAACAGAGTCTCACTGGTGGTAACTTGTAATTGAATGGGAGCGGCCGTTCGATGTAGCAGAACTTCTACTGGCGCTGGCCCTCCCTTCCGTGGTCTCTCATTCAGGACTCTCAGGACGTCCCATAGACGCAAGGCCCAGTCACGCATCGTGGGAGGGTGTTTTGACACCCGGAGACCTTGCTTCAAAAGACCATTATAACGTTCAATCATGCCAGCTGCTTGCGGATTGTACGGGGTGTGAAACAACCATTGCACATCCATCCTGGCAGCCCAGTGCTGCACTTCTTGCCCCGTAAAATGGGTACCCCTGTCACTTTCAATGACTTGGGGGCGCCCATAGAGGGCGCACAGTCGTGTAAGGGCGACCACTGTATGCCGCTGATCCGCAGCCGGACAGGGCCAAGCAAACATCAACCCCGTAGCAGTGTCCACTGCTGTAAATGCATATATCGCATTGCAGGCCTTAGGCAGGGGTCCAATGTAATCCACTTGCCAGCGAGTGAGGGGCACCCTCCCTCGCGTAATCTGCTGTGTCTCCCAGGGGAGCCTCCGCCTTTGGGGGCTGTCCTGGGCACAGACGGCACAGTCATAGCAGGCATCTGCTATTTCCTGCCATTTCAAAGGCAGGCCCCAGCATCTGCTCACCTGCCACATGGTTCGGCTTCCAGCGTGCTGCAATTTCCTGTGCAGCCAATGGGCCACATCAGTGGCAGGAGCCCGCTCTAACCATCGTACCCGTGCTAGGGCGTCTGCTTCATCATTACCTGGGGACACTAAGGGGGAGTGACCTGTGACATGCATTAAGGTCACCTCCTTTTTCTGCCCTAGGTCCCAGAGGTCCTGCCACATGGCTTGACCCCACAGTGGACGGTGTCCCACCAACGAGTTTTGGTGTTTCCATGTAGGCAGCCACAACGTTAGGCCCCGGAACACCGCCCAGCTGTCAGTGCAAATAACTAGGGGCCCAGGCTCGTGGCTGATCACCATCCACACAGCCCGTAATTCAGCCCACTGGCTACTCTGGCTGTCGTGCGGGAGACCCTGCTCGCTGCGCCATTTGTTATGCAGGGAGGCCTGCGGTGTCTCTGCTCCCGCTCCCCATACAAGAACGCAGGATATGGTGAGGCCAAAAAGGAACACCCACGGAGCCATAGGTAGGGGAGTCATACCACTATATTCTCGCTGGCGGCACTATACTCTCATTGGAGGCTGGATCCACACTGTCCGCAAACCGCCATCCACGCTTGCCAGCCCAGCCACCATCTTCTTGCTAGCCCCCATTTTTCTTCTCTCTTTTCCTCTCTTCTCCGTAGCCGCAGCAGTTATATTAGCGGCTAATTGGCTAACTGGCTACAGCTGACGGCCAACTAGCCACAGCTGATGGCCATGCAATCACAGTTGGCCATTTACTACCTGAGCCAGCACCTGTCTATGTGAGGCCGAGAGCCTGGAAACTACGTTCTGGGGCTCTGCCCCCACACTGGCCCATTCCAGTATCAAACCAAATGGTGTCTGTTTTGGGCTGCACACCAATAGCCGTCCAAACGGCTGCAGCCCCTCGGCTAGAACCATCGGTAAACCAGGCATCCTCAGGTACTGGGGACTGTCCTTCTTTGTAGGGCGAGGGCTCCAAGTCCTCCCCTCTAGGCAGAGTACTTGGCTCAGCCTGGGCTACAAGCTCCACAGGCCCCAGGACCTGTTGTAGCTCTGTGCTCAAAGGGCTTGAACTAAGGGTGCTACGTTGCTCCAAGTAGGCACCCCACTTGGCGAGGGTGGTGGTCTGTGCCACCCCCGTCTTGGGTCCCTGGGTCGACGTACGGACCCACCCCTGGACAGGATACGTTGTTCTAACCAACACGCGTGCCGTTCCTGTGATGGCTTCTGTGGCCACTAGGGCTGCATACACAGCAGCCAGCTGTTTCTCTATTAGAGAGTAGCGGACCTTCGCTCCTTTCCATAATTGGGACCAAAATCCCACTGGCAACCGGAGACGCTCCTGCCATTGCCAGAGGCCCCATCCGTACCCCTCTTGGGTTACGTGAACATCAAGTTCAAATGGGCGGCCTGGGTCCACTACTTGCAGAGCCTGTGCCTGCTGCACTGCCCATTTCGTGGCAACGAAGGCTTGCTCTATAGCCTCAGTCCAATCCCATGAGGCCCCCTTTTTTATCATATTGTACAAGGCCCTTGCCATTTGTGCTAAATGGGGTACAAACGCCCGCCAATATCCTAGCAGACCCAAATACGTCTGCAGTTGGGAGACCTTGGTCGACCGGGGAAAGGCTCGTATTTTGTCAATGATTGCCTCAGGTATAACCTTTGTCTTACCCGACCACACAACACCCAAAAACTTGACGGATAAGCCAGGGCCTTGGACCTTCTCCTCATTCACCGCCCAGCCGCGTGACTTCAGGTGGCAGAGAAGAGAGGGAGCTGCTTGCTCTAAATCAGAAAGAGAATCTGAGGTTAACAGAATGTCATCAACATAATGAAACAAGGCCACAGAGGATGGGTGATCCCACTGTGCCAAATCCTGGGCCACAAGCCCGTGGCAGATAGTGGGGCTGTGCAAGTATCCTTGCGGAAGGACTTGAAAAGTCCACTGACGCCCATCCCACGTAAAAGCAAACTGCTCTTGACACTCGGGTGCAATGTCAATGGAGAAAAAAGCATTGGCCAAGTCCACTACATAGTGATATGTCCCTAGGCGGACAGTCAGACGATCCATTAAATCATGAATTGAAGGCACTGCAGCGTGCAAGGGTGGCGTCACCTTATTTAACTCCCTATAGTCCACAGTCATTCGCCAGGTCCCATCTGGCTTCTTGACAGGCCATACTGGGCATACTGGGGAGTTAAAGGGACTGTGCGTTGGCCTCACAATATGTGCCTTCTCCAATTCCAATATTGTACGACCGATCTCCTCCTGTCCTCCTGGCAGGCGATACTGTCGCACTGTAACCACGCACCAGGGCTGTGGCAACGCTTGAGGAGGGTGGTGAGCATGCCCGCGTGTCACCGCTTTCACCACCTGGATCCGGAGGCGGAACTCTCCTACCGACGTCTGTAAGCTGAGGCCATGTAGCACGTCCACCCCTAGAATATACTCCAGAACGGGGGAGACATAAACCTTGTAGGTACGAGGAGGGAGCCTTCCTATACCCAGTGGTAAGGAAACGGCTTTCACAGTCACAGTTTTTCCCCCGTAGCCATCAATGCAGACTGCTGGTCCGGGGAACAGTTCTGGGTTCCCATAAACGAGACTGCAGTCAGCACCAGTGTCAACTAGAGCCAAAACCCTCTGTACATTCGAAGGGGACCAATGTATGGACAGTTCCACGTGGGACCTCCAGTCCCTGCTCATCCCCTCTGACCGGGTACCTTGGCCCCACCCCTAATCAAGCTGCAAGGAGTCGGCCTCAAGCGGCTGCATGAAATCCTGGAGGGACACGGGTCGCGCTTTGCCAGACTCCTCCTTTATGTGTCTCCGGAATTGTTGTTCCGGACGCAACTGTTTCCAAAGTTCAAGCAGGAGTGCATTGGGTTGCTGGTCTATTTTTTCCTGATCAACCCCTGCTGCCACGAGATCACACCACATCTGTGCGCGTGTTACTCTCTGAGGCCCGCAACCTCGCCCCTTTACCTTTGGTGTGGGCTTCCAGGTCTCAACTGTGCGGACCTCCTGTCTTAACTTCCTTCGCCTCCAGCTTTCAACATCCCCTAGGGTGGCCATGGCAGTTGTAACTTCATGGATCCGTCACCCTACATACGGTGTAAGAATAGCAACCAAGGATCCAAAAGCACTCGCAGGTGCAGTGTCCAAAACCAGATCTCTCATGCTGGCAGTAAAAAGCTCATCATCTGGGCCCTGCATGTTGAGGTTAAAAATAGCATGTCTCATACCCATTTCACGGATTATTTGCGTAAGTTCTGTATATGACTGCCATTGACTCACAGTGTCTGGCAGCTCGCCAGCCTGTTCCCATACGGTGCGTACCGCAGCCGTGAGCCACGCCATTAGAGAATGGTTGCCTTGGTTGTTGGCCAACCTATGGCAGTTTTGTAACCTTTGTCGCAGGGACGGATGCACTGTCATGAAGGCTAGCTTTTCCATTTCGCCTGAGGAGCAGAGAATGCTGTCTGCTCCCTCATCCCATAAACGTAACAGCCAAGCTGAGACTGGCTCTCCAGGGCGCTGTCTGTACCGCCTCCCCAGCTCCTGCAACTCAGTGGGAGTGTATGGGGTGTAGGTAGTGAACTCAGTCACAGCTGGGTTGCCGGCAGCAACGCCCCCGGGGCCCAAAGGTTGCTCATGCTTTACCTTGTGCTTCATGATGGGCCGGGCTTGGGGGTTGGGAGGTACATTTTCTCCACTTGCTTCCTCTGCCTCAGAGTCTCCACCTTGGGGCCCCTGTTCTAACAGGCGGACCCGGGCTTCCAGCGCGACCAACCGGGACACCTGGTCAGGCACCTGGGCCCCTGCATTAAGCACATTTTCCGTGTTGAGACTCAGAGCCATGAGGAACATCCAGCCCACGCGGCCGGCTGTAGCCTTCTCCTCCTCCGGCAACTGCTCAGCCAGAGCCTGTAGGGCCCTCTCCACGCTGGCTGGAGAGCCATCCATGTCCTCCCACCTCTCCTTGGGGGTCCAACTCTTGAGAACAGTGGCCACCGAACACCATATACTGTGTGGGGGCCATACATCCTCCTGCCCAGAGTCAGACGCCATTCCTACCTGGTCGGAATCTTGCTCACCGTGGCAGGTGTCTGAGTGGGTGGAGGCCTCCTTGTAAGCTATCCACAAGCTTCGGATCCTAAGGCCGCAGCAGATCAACAAAAGGAGGACACCGCCTTCTATGCCCAAGAAGGTGGTGTGCCAGCTGGAGGCTCGAGTCTCCCAGGCAGACCGCGCCTCCCGTTCCCGGTGTCGCTCCTCATGGGCCTCCCGAAGCTGGGCTCTCACACGAACAAACCACTCCACCATGCTTCGGTAGCTTTTGGCCGGCACCATACCCTGCTCGCTGCGCCATTTGTCATGCAGGGAGGCCTGCGGGGTCTCTGCTCCCGCTCCCCATACAAGAACGCAGGATATGGTGAGGCCAAAAAGGAACACCCACGGAGCCATAGGTAGGGGAGTCATACCACTACGGTCTCACTGGAGGCTGGGTTCACTGGACGTGCGACCTGCTGTCCGTTTTGTCTGCAACCCACCGACGACTCTCTTTCACTCTCCTCCACTCTCCTTGGCTCTCCTTCGTAGCCGCAGCAGTTATATTAGTGGCTAATGGCTCAATGGCTACAGCTGACGGCCAACCAGCCCCAGCTGATGCCATCTACTACCCGAGCCAGCACCCCTCCACGTGAGGCCGAGAGCCTGTAAACTACTTTCTAGGGCTCTGCCCCCACATGATTATACTGTCCAATTTATTTTATGAGGGGCTTTGGTGATTTCAGGGGAAGGACTCATTTCATACTTGGGAAGAAGTGGACAAAAGATGAGTAATGTCCTCTTTCCTGGCAGCTGTGTCAATGACAGTGGTTGTGATGATAACTCATGAAGGCCATCTGTGGACAATGTAGTGGCAGGTTCACAAGTCTCCAAGCTAAAGACACCTTTCAGAGAGACCCTCACTGGGCAGGAATGAGCCTGTAGTTGTACCCCTGCTATGCTCAGACATTGACTGGGGGCAACCTAGGGAAAAGTATGACCTTGGCACAAATGTGCGGGTTAGTCCTAAGGGGCAGCAGCTACATCTACCAGGTAGCCATCCTCCATGCAGCAGGAAATCTGAGTAGTGTCTTTCCATGACATTTGCAGTTATAATAAGACCCTATAGGATCTAGTCTCTTGGTTACTTCTGTGCTATATCACCAATAAATGTCCTTCTAGTTTATCTGTTTCTGTCATGCTGCCATCCTTGCTACTTTATGAACACACTGAATATTCTCCTGCCTTTGCATTGAATAATTCGTCTACCTGGAAAATTCTTATCATATATATCTGTATGGTTTTGCTCCTTTAATTTGATTTTCCACTTAAGAGTTCCCTCATCAGAGTTGTTGTTTCTGACCACTATCCAAAATAGCATATGTTCTCTTCTCTATCACAGTCATTCTGATTCTCCTTTATTTTTCAGTATTGTGTTTGTTCCTTTTCTGGTTTTACTGGTTCACTCTATTAGAATGTAAGCTTTATGAGAGCAGACCTTACTTTTGTTTACTAATAATGCACCTAGGTAGGTGTCTATCACATATTAAGTGCTCAGTAAATATGTGCTGAATGAATGTTTATTTGCATTTTAATTAATCCACACAATTTTTTCATTGTAAATAGTACCATTATATACCAGGAGGGAGATCTATTACATTAAGTCATATGCCAGTAAGAATTACTTTTGTAATCTGCTGAAGAATCTCTACCAGGAAGATGATGAATGTTCTCACTTATTTTTAATTTCATTACACAAATCAGTGGGAAAAATTACTTCTTTAAATTTTCATTGACTTTGTTTATTTATAAGTTCTAAACCCAAGTGAGTTTTTCTACCAATAGAGCATACACCAGCCTCTATGTCAATATGAAGTCTTTTGTTTAGGCTTTAGCACCATTGTGTTATGTTTTATTCATCATTGTGTAGTTATTCACTGGATGCTCTAACTCCTCTTCCCATCATCTACTCTCCAGAACTTCATCTTTTATTATTTTCATGGCAAAAATCATTTTACATCTTGCCTGCACGTTTGTGCTGTGGTGATCCCATTGGATTACTACTTTTCCACAGGGTTCAAAGACTCCACTAATTAGTATCCTGTACTCTTTTAATGACCACATGGAATGCAATCCATTCTTCCTGATTATTACAGCTGATGTTAGCAGAAACTCAACCTAAGCCTGAGTCATTTGACTCACCACTGGATACCTCTTTCATATACCCAAGTCTGTTGCTGTTTATCATTATTCCTTGTTTATATTCCTCTCACCAGTTTTCCATTTGTGTGATTGTGTTTGTGTGCAGGTCAATTTTACTTCAATTTTAAAGCAGGATTTCATGAGATCCAATTAAGTATTTTTCTAATGCTCAATACACAGTGTCTCCTACAGGATTCCCTTTGTGCCCTAATTTTGTAATGAAATGAAAGGAAGTCAACTTCCTCTGGCTTGGGTTGGTTTTTATAAACTCATGCTATTTGTAGCTTATTGTGTGTTCCTCTGGATTTTACAGAAATATGATTTCAGTATGTTTCCACTATTTTGGTAGGTTATTATGAAAATTGTTCAAACATAGTTTTTGTTTGTTTTTTCTTTCAGGAAATCAATACTAGGTTTATATTTTCATATTTCTTTATTCTATCTCAGTTCTTCCTGATTTTAAGATGACATTTAACATGAAATGATTGAACAGTTTTCCTGACAAAGTTCTGTGTATCCACACTATTCCTGTACTTATAATACAGGAAGTTTTTCAAATAATTTTATTCATCAAAATATCACAAGAACACTCCCTTAGAAGATAATTCTCTGTTTTGTGAGATGGTTATGAACCATATTTTAGATTATGGAAATTTATTAGCTTCATCATGAATAAAAGACTTAGAGGTGGTCAATGTATTAATTTCCTAGGCTGTGGTACCAAGAACTACATATTTAGTGGCTTAAAACAACAGAAATATATTCTCTAATAGGCCTGGAAGCCCAAAGTCCAAAATCAAGGTGTTTACAGTGCTAGGCTCCCTCTGAAGTCTCCAGAAAAGAATCCTTTCTTACCTCTTTCTAATTTATGGCAGTTGCTGGCAATTCTTGGATTGTAGCTGCCTCACTCCACTCCCTGCCTCTATCATCACATGGCCTTCCTCCAAATGTCTCCTCTGTATCTCCCTATTCAAATATCTCTCTTCTTTCTTTTATAAAGAAGTCAGTCATTGGATTTAGGCCCCACCCTAATCTAAACTTGATTACATCTGCAATGACTATTTCCAAATAAAGTCACATTCATAGCTATCAGGGGTTAGGATTTAAACATATATTTTTGGAGGATACAATTTCACTCATTACAGCCAGGTTCCCAAACTTCTGAATCTTTGGTCAGTCACTGCACTGAAAATACGCCAGGCAAATTCTCTTAGTCAATTTTCAGTGCTATAACAAAATACCATAGACTAGGTGACTCAAACAACAAATATTTATTTCTCATAGTTCTAGAGACTGGGAAGTCTGAGATCAAGGTGTTGGGAGATTCCGGGTCTGGTAGGGCCCACTTCCTGGTTCATAGATGGCTGTCTTCTTTCTGTGTCCTCACATGGCAGAAGAGGGGCTAGAGAGTTCTCTGGGATCTCTGTTATAAGGCATTGATCCCATTCATGAGTGCTCCGCCCTCATGACCTAATTACCTTCCAAAGCCTCAGTTTCTAATACCATCACATTGGGGTTTATGATTTTAACACATAAATTTTGGAGGACACAGTTATTCAGTCCATAACAAGGATAATCTAGTCAGTGGTTCTCAATCTCTGTTTATCTTCTATTCTGACGAGTAGTAGTGTCACTTGAGTGATCTTTTTGGCTTAGACTAGAGCTAGGCTCAGTATCTTGTCAATTTTTTTACTTTTTTTTTTTTCATTGAGTCCCATCCTGGTTCTAATAGATGTTGAAGACAAAATATAGTGAGCCAACATATCCCCCAAATGGCAATGACAGAAAGAGAAAAAGAGAGAGAGAATTTCTCAAAAGAAACTGCATACTGAACCAAGATCTTTTAATCTCTTTGGTTCTTTGGTCCCCCTGTGGAAAGTTCCACTTTACCATGGCTAATTATGGGCTGTCTCTCTTTCAGAGGGCTTATAGGGAAGAACCGAGCTCTTGTTAGAGGTTTGAATGCTTCAAATAATTTTCAGAGGCAATACTTTTATCTTCATTATTTTGTAACAAGAGATTTCTTAAACAAGTGGTGTGCTGGTAAGCTGGCTCTATTGAAAGGAAGGGAGGAAGGGAGGGAGGGAGAGAGGGAGGGAGGGAGGGAAAGGAAAGGACAGGAAAGAAAGAAAGAAAGAGAAAGAAAGAAAGAAAGAAAGAAAGAAAGAAAGAAAGAAAGAAAGAAAGAAACAAAGAAAGAAACAAAGAAACAAAGAAACAAAGAAACAAAGAAACAAAGAAAGAAACAGGGAGGAAGGGAAGAAGAAAGCCCTGATTTATAGCATTTGTCAATTTACATGGTGTGAATACTTCCACTATGGTCAATTTCATGATACCAATGATTTAACAACTGGCTTACAAACCTCCTGAAAATTTCACAGTTGGTTTTTGTGAGCCAGTATGAGTTGGCTCCAGCAGACCATTGAACCAGTTACTGCATGACAGTGCTAAAGAACTTGCATTGCTGTAGAAGGAATAGTCATAAATACAGTCACATTATGGTTTGGGATCTGGAAAACATGCAAAAGAGAGCATTGCATATCACAAAAATTTAAATGTTTTTAATTTAAAATTGCAAATTAAATCAGAAAAGGCAGCATATGTAAAATTATCAATTATTTCAAAAGATATAATTTTTCATGTTGGTGAGACTACACTGTCATGGGAATACCTACACACTTTAGGTGGATGTTTAAATTGATATAAATTTTATAGAAAAAAATTTGATAGGCTTTACCAAGAACCTTAATAAAGTTAATGTCATTTTATATTGTAATTTTTGTTATGCTTTTTCAAAATTAATTATTCTCATTTAAAAAGATGTTAAACTCTATAAAATCAGTTAAATTTAAAGTTTCAACTTCACTCTCTACTTCTCTCCTCTCTTACAAGCTCCAACCATACTGCCCTATCTGCTATTTCTCAAATATGGACAAGCAACCTCCTTAGTTACATAGTAAGGGACTTTGTGCTTACTATTGTCTCTCCTGCACTTTCTTCCTGCTGACATTTGCATGGTCCATGTCCTCATTTAACTCAGTTCCTTTCTCCAGTATTATCTTTTCAGAGAGAACTTTCTGAATAACCCTATCAAAGATAGTACTGCCCCCATCACTCTTCATTCCTTTGATCTGTGTTATTTTTCCTTCTAGCACTTATCACTATAAAACATTATATTATTTATTAATTCACTTATTTTCTGTCTCTATTATATAAGTTCCAAAGAGCAGTGGTCATGTTTATCCCAGTTACTGTGGAATTGCTGTACTAGAACAGTACCTATCATGCAGTAGGCACTTAATAAATAGTTATTGAAATAATAAGTGGATGAATAAATGAATATGTGAATTGATCTTAAAAATATTTACTGGTTTACACATATTGCCATAATTTATTCTTCTTAAGGCCTGCTTAATATTCTGTCATAGGGATGTACCACAATTTACTCAAGCCCCTACTGAAAGATATTTAGGTCATTCTGAATGTTTTCTCTTATACTGATTATCCTTATATGTACATCTTTGCATACATCTGTTGATTAAATATGTAGAATTAGAATTGCTGAGTTAAAGGATATATACTTAAATTTTGGTACATATTGCCGAATTGATCCCAAAAGGAGTTATACAGATTTATACTCTTTTAAAGATTAAAAACACCTTTGAAATCATATTTCTGATTTAAAAATAAAAATCTGTTAGCAAATAAGCCTAGATGGATATTTTAAATTTATGATGAAAAGATATAGCTAGTTCAAACCATACGCCAGCCTCGGGCTTAATGAAAAACACTTGAAGAAATTCCATCAATATTAAGAATAAGAACAAGATAAAGATGATCACCAAAGAAAAAGAGGTGGATGAAGTAGGACTTTGGAGAAGGTTGATGAAGCATGAAATGATAGGTTGTGTGATTAGGGACAACAAGACATTCTACATATGGATGAGTAGGAAGGCATTGCATGAGGTGGCACATCTAAGAGAGTGCCATTCACATGATAGACAGCACAGATTTATGCATTTGATATTATAGTTTTCTGGAGATAGCAGGAAACTATCTTGTTCCAACAAAATCAGGATATGACAATTTTCTGACATATGAAAGGGAACTGTCCTAAGGAAGAGTCCCTATTCTAATTTGCTCAAAGGTACAAAATGGGCTCGTAGTACCTCTGAAAGTTGGCACCAAAAAATGGCTCAGCTCAGCCCATTCACTATGTCAGGAACTGGGTGAAGCCAAGTCAGCAACAGAACATCCATTGCCATTAAATTGAGTTCTGTATGTGGTCTGGGGCGATGAGCTACAAGATCAGTTTTCTCACTGCAGTTTGGTGAGGACCATCCATTGACAGCTGCCCATCGATTGACTAGATCATCTGGCAGAAGTGAGGCCTGCTCAGGCTCTGAGATTTATTGAAATCTATCTCCTTACCTGTCTAGTGTATACAAAAGCCTCCTTAACTAGAGAGTAGGATCCTTGACACCAGAGAGATGGTGGTATGGGAAGGAAACCTCCTGGCACATTTTACCAGGTGAGATAGGAGGAATATCTGTGTATATGAATAGCACATATTGTTTGATAAGTACAAACACATGTAAATATATGGTATCTTTACATACATGTGACTTTGGGTAAGTATGTGGAAATGTACTCAAGGTATAGAATTATCTAGATTCTTCAAAAAAAAAAAAAGAAAGAAAGACTTTGCTTACAAATAAAAGACACAAAACTGTATACGATTACCAGAATAAAAGAATGAAAACCAAGTTAGATTGGAATAAAGATGAACATAATTACTGGAGCACACAAATTCCCATGTTTTTCACATCAGAATGGGCTATTGTCCACGTTTCATTGTCAACTTTCTGTATAAACAAATGCCTGATTGACACTATTCTGGGGTGAAAAGGAGGTTCTTCTTGTCACCATAAGAAAGGAGAGGTGTTTCTAAAGCTCTGAATCTCTGGATCCTGTCCCATAGGAAAACACTTTCTCAACTTCTGGTTGTCTACAGAGTAGACCGATTTCCTTATTAACATGTGCTTTGGAATGCATTTCTCTGCCTAAAAATGTTATAAACAACACTAACAGTGTCTGTAAAAACCATTTAAAACCACACTGTAGTTGTTTTTTATTTATTATTCTCATTTAACACTTTCTTCTAGCATTATAAAACATAATTGGGTTGTTAAACAATATTTAGAAAAATATTGAAGAGGATTGTAAATTGATTTAAAGGCACAATCTTGAACTAAAACAGAAAATAACAGAAGTTTTTATGACTTTGGAAAATATGGATCAAGTGTTGAAAAATATCTTAGGTCTTTTTACTCATCAATTCAACCAGGATTTATTAAGCACTTCATACGTGAAACACTTTGCAAGCTATTGTAAGAGGTAGAAAATAAATGGTAGATATGACCCAAAGTTGACTTGAAGCTTATAGTGTATTTGGAAAGATAAGTCATGCTTCCAAGGAAATAACAAAAGACTGCATAATTAGATAATAAACTACCAGCATATTGTCTGGGCCACAGTGAGTAGTATAGTCTACAAGTGTTATACAAGAAACAAAGGTGAATTGAAGTGTAGAGATTTCTCAGAAGTAGAATTTGAGCTATCTTTTACACTATGTAGAATATTTCAACTCATTAAACAGCTTGAGCAGTGACTTGTAGATTAAAGGAAGCTTGGACTCCATTTCTATAACAGACAACTCAGATAAGGCAGAGGATTTGTGTGTTGTAAAGTTTGGATAGCTGGAAGGGAGAGGATTGAGGGAGCATTGGAGGTGCCAGATTAGGAATTTCCTTCAAGTCTGGGTGTAGGCATTGATATTAACTCTGCAGACAATGAGAAATTAATATATATATGTAATGAATGATATTTATTATTTAAAAAACTGGCTCATGTGAGTACAGAAACCAAGTAGTCCCAACATCTCTTTTTGAAAGCTGGAGACTCAGGAAAGTCAGTGATGTACATTCTAGTCTGAGTTCGAAGACCTAAGACCCAGAAGTACTGATGTGTAAGTGTCAATCCAAAGGCAGAAGAAGATTGATGTCGCAGTTCAAAGTCAGGCAGAGAGAGCCAGTTCAACCTTCCTCTGACTTTTTGTTCTACTCAGGTTCATAACAGATTGGATGATACCCACCCACATTGGGGATGACAATCTGCTTTATTCAGTCTATATTCTTATCTTTCCTTTAAACATCCTCACAGACACACTCAGAAATAATGTTTAACTAGATAGCTGGACAATCCATGATCCAGTCAAGTTGATGCATAAAACTATCATATAACAAATGGTGATATGGATATGGAGCAAATGGAACCCTTGTGCACTGTTGATGGGATTGGTACAGCCAATGAAAACAGTATGGAGATTCCTCAAAAATTAAAAATAGAACTACTTTATGATCCAACAATCCCACTTCTGGGAATATATGCCAAAAAAACAAAAACATTAACTCAAAAAGGTATTTACACCCCCATGTTCATAGCAGCATTATTTATAATTTCCAAGACATGGAAACAACCTAAGTGTCCACTGATGGATGAATGGATAGTGAAGTTGCAAGATATAAAATACATATGGTGTGTGTGTGTCTGTGTGTGTGTGTGAAATATTATTCAGCCATAAAAAATGAGGAAATTCTACCATTTGTGGCAACATGGATAGATCTTGAAGGTATTATGTTAAGTGAAATATGTCCAACAGAGAAAGACAAATACTGTATGATCTCACTTACATGTGGAATCTAAAAAAATAATAAAAAAGACCACCAAACTTATAGAAAAAGAGATCAGATTTGTGTTACCAGAGCCATGGGTTTGCAGGCACGGGAACTGGAGGAAGGTGGTCAAAAAGCATACATTCCGTTATAAGATATATAAGTACTAGGGATGTAATGTACAACATGAGGACTGTAGTTGACACTACAGTGTCATGTTATATGATATATAGGAAAGTTATATGATATATAGGAAAGTTATTAAGAGAGTAGACACTAAGAATTCTTATCACAAGGAGAATTTTTTTTCTTTTTATTGTATCTATATGAGATGATGGATGTTAACTAAACCTATTGTGGTAATCATTTTACATTATATGTAAATCAAACCATCATGCTGTGCACTTTAAACTTATACAGCAATGTATGTCAATTACTTTTTAATAAAATTGGAAAATAAAAGAACAAGTTATTAGGGGAGATTTTTTCCAAAAAAATAAATATATAAAATAAAATAACCATCACAGTTGTTGAATAGGGGATATTCTATACCAATTTTAGAAATCATTCAGCTAGATAATATAATCTAACTAAAATGATACAGAGGGTAAAAGTGCTTTTGTTCACTAAACGTACTAGATATGAATGAAAAGTATGCATATGTGCCCTCAATGACTTTATATTATATGAAGGCAAAACTCCAAACTCCAGAATAATATATACATAAGGAATTCTGGGAACACTAATGTCACACACAAATATATATATATATATTTCACAAACTAAGTTATACTGTGGATAGGATCCTGTTTCCTATACATATTATAGGTAACATGAATCTTAAAAAAATTAAAAAGCAAGCTTGAAATATGTCTCTCTTGACATCATGATATTATATTATCTTTTATAACAAGATTGTACAAAGAACATTACCTTAAGTACACTCTCCTTTCTTAAACACTGGAATAAATATAAACTGTTCCTGTGGTAGACATTAGTGTTCACCAGAATTCCTAGATGTCCTTCTGGGAACATGGCCAATTGAAATGAAGTGTGGCCAGGTGACTTCCTTTGGTCAATGAAATTGAGTGGAAATGATGAAGATCACTTCTAGGCCAAACTACAAAATGGTTGTTGGGCACTCTTTTCACGCTCTTATCCCTGCCTCAGTAGATTCTGAAGCATAATTTTGAAAAGGTGGCACCATTAGATGATGGAGCCATATTTCTGTGTCCCTGAACACTTACTTGTATGATGACAGTGCACCGTCCTAACCCTTTTTGGACATAGTGTGAATGTGAAATAAGTGTTTTAAACCCCTGGTTGTTACCACCATATAATATAGTGTACCTAAACATAACACCTGAAACAATAATCTATATAGAAGAAAACATAGGTAGTGAACATATGGATCTTGGGTTCAAAGAGAATTTTATGAATTTGACCTCAAAGTTAAGAGAAGTAAAAGCTAAAATAAATGAATGGTACTATATCAAACTTAAAAACTTGTGCACAGCAAAAAAACCATAGACAAAATAAAGAGGCAACAAACTGAATGGGAGATTTTTGCAAACAGTGCCTCCAATAAGGGGTGAATATCCAAAATATATAAGGGACTCATACAATTCAACAACTAAAAAACAAACAATCCCGTTAAAACACAGGCAGAAGACGTGAAGAGACATTTCTCCAAAGAGATCATACATAGCCAATAGACATATGAAAAGATGTTCAACATCACTAATCATCAGAGAAATGGAAATAAAATCCACAATGAGATATCACCTCACCCCAGTTAGAATGGCTATCATGAACAAGACAAATAGTAACAAGTCTTAGAGAGGCTATGGAGAAAAAGACACTCTCATACACTTGGTGAAAATGTAGATTGGTGCAGCCACTGTGGAAGGCAGTGTGGAGGTTCCTCAAAAAATTACGAATAGAATTACCATATGACCCAGCAATCCTTCTCCTGGGTATCTACCCAGAAAAATCTGAAAATATTTCTCCATAAAGATGTATGTGCTCCAAAGTTCATTACGGCTTTATTTATGGTGGCCAAGACATGGAAACAACCAAAGTGTCCTTTGATAGATGAATGGATAAAGAGGTTGTAGTATATATACACAATGGAATACTATTCTGCCATAAGAAAAGATGAAATAGTGCCATTTGTGACAACATGGATGGATCTTGAGATTATTATGCTAAACGAAATAAGTCAGACAGAAAAAGTCAAGAACCATATGACTTCACTGGCATGTGGGATATAAAACTGAAAACAACAAAGGAACAAGACAAACAAATAAAGAAACAAAAGCTCATAGACACAGACAATAGTTTAATGGTTACCAGAGGGTAGATGAGGGTAAAAGGAATCAAGTATATGATGATGGAAGGAGAAGTGCCTCTGGGTGTGAACATGCAATGTGATATATAGATGATGTATTACAGAATTGTATATCTGAAACCTATGTAACTTTACTAACCATTGTCACCCCAATAAACTTTAATTAAATAAAAAAGTGTATCCTGACTGACAGAGTCCTTTCACGTAAAAAAAAAAAAATTAGTAGTTTTTGCATAATTCTGAAATTGTTAGAGAAAAGTTACTGTATGACTTATTATTGCCTTTATATAAAGTTAAAATACACTAAAAACTAAAAATTTATGTTTTTAGCTTTTGGAATTTAGGAATTCAAATATGTGATTCTCATTCTTGCTTTCCAAGAGAATTCTCCTGAGGGGAGATAAACAATATACATGTTTCTCTTCTCACTTGGAGAAACCAAAAACAAACCTTAATTTAGACACTTATAAGGAAATATGTTCCACATGAAGTAAGAGCAAAGGATTACCTTTGTTTCTCTTCCAGCTTTTTTGAGTCAGACCCACTTTTATTAAGAGAAAATATAGGCAGCATAGCATTAACTCTAATACCAAAAGGTCTTTCTTGCTCTTGTAGCAGACAGAAGGGACAGAGCATTCACAGACAAGTAAAGTTTCTTAGCAGAGGAATGATGGGTTCATGGTCATACTTTGCGTCTGAGAATCACTGATAATTTTTTTTCATGTTTGAGCTCAGTTAAGAAAAGTATGCATGTCATTGATAGCAGGAAATGCTTAAAGTGCTTATAGGGGAAAAATAAACAGTTTAGGGGAAAATGGTGTTATTCTTGGAGAAATATCTAACTTCAGGTCAGAGCTCTAATAAGGTTTCTGGGCCCATAAGTGCATGAAGTTCATAAAGATGTCTCTACCAACCAATTATGATTATTCTGTCTTTAATTACTTCTTAATTGATGTGGAACTCAAGATATTATCAGCCTCTGCTTTGCTGAGGTTGACAGTTGAGCAGTACAGTAGAGGCCAAAAAAAGAACAAAAAAGTCAGAATGAGGAATAGAGAATGCTGCTTGAAAAAACTTAAAAATTTTTTGATATGGTCTTTGCTGGATATTTCCTCCCCTTATCTGTTTGTATTTTCACTTTTGGGTTGATAATTCCCAGACTGAGTTGAAATATGGTGATGTTTCTGCCATTCTCTTCAGAGTTCATTGTGAATTTCTTTTTTATCATCAGCAGAAGTAGATGGAGACTGAATTAAATGGGAGCTGCAGAACTTGTGAGTGTGATAATACAAATGGATTTTCTCTAACAGAGAAGAACAGCTGTCTCCATTATTTGAATGCTTCACCTTTCTCTATTCCATTAATTGGGTCTTTGATCACAAGCTGAGGTGGAGAGGCCCTGATAAGGAATAGGTT
The DNA here is from genome assembly GCF_057876585.1 of Rhinolophus sinicus. NCBI lineage: Eukaryota > Metazoa > Chordata > Mammalia > Chiroptera > Rhinolophidae > Rhinolophus > Rhinolophus sinicus. The sequence continues at coordinate 40,647,298 of NC_142506.1, forward strand.
ATTAGTAAAGTAGCCTAAAGGAATGAATTGGGCCTGGTACTTACTGCAGAAGATGAGATAAACTCATAATGCCTGTGTATGTGAGTGGTGTTGAGTGATAGGGACTCTGACTGCCCTGAACTGCTTGCAAAGGGAGAAGACTAATACTCTAGTGCTATGATAGCTAATTCAGGATATAAATTTAGCTCCTGGGAATGGAATAGGATAAAAATTCCATAAAGAGTTTTCTGTAAATGGCTTACATTTTTATATCAAACTGTGACAGAGTAGTCACTTAAAAAAAAGGTAAAATAAAATAAAAAGTTTCTTGATCTCACTATATATTGAACATAACTGGAGGCTTTCATATAAAGAGGAAAAATGACTGTTAAATTTGTTCACCAAGACATTAGTAAGAGAAACCTTTGAAGTGTGGTAAAGCTAAACTGGAGGAATTAAATTTGATTGAATCTAAACCTGTTTATTTTTCATTTCTGCAGAGCGGGTGTTGAGTGATTTGTAATACTTCATTGGAAATCTTCAGGAACTTGCTATCGTGTAATACTTTTCTTTCTTTCTTTCTTTCTTTTTTTTTTTGCTAAAGAATATGACTGCAGGGGACGAGGCCATATTGGTTTGTTGTTAATGTAGTGGAAAAAGGTACTATGGAGAAAACAGTTAATATTAAATTATGAACACAAGGTTATCTTTCTGCCACACATGCTCCACTGCCCTAGGCAGGGATAATCTGTTAATAGCATTCAGCCAAAATGACACCATTAAGGAACTGAAGCTACACATCTTTTGCAAGCTGAATGATGTACAAAGCTGGTTTTCTGTCATCCTAGATGCAATAAATTATCCATGCTGCTAAAAATTGATACAAGACAGAAGTTTGATAGAACCAGCACCCAGATATAAATGCAAGGCCAGGCTAGCAGGAAACAATGTGAAGATGTGAATACTGCCACCAGGATATTTTTATTTGTGTTTTTCTCTCTACCCTTAGCTGATTTTCTCAGACATTGGGAGTTAGAGTTGCAAATGTGCTGTAGTGACATTTTCATGGTAGAGAGTGAAGAGTTTCTGAGTGAGAGAGGGAGAATGAATAACACATACGATTATGCAGATGACCAACTCAGAAAGGTTTGGTTGTCAGGTATATTTTGGATGAATCATTGTATTTCAGTTTCTATTGTCAATGAGTGAATATGAAGCAAAAGACATTATAAATGACTTGAAAGTCATCTGATTGGTGTGTGGTATATTAGGAAACCATAATGTACTCATACTCAATACCCTTCGTAGTATTACTTCCATAAACATGCAGAATAAATAGCTAGGAAAACAGTTTTAGGTTTGTTTCCCTTGACAGTTTTTCTCATTTTAAATTAATACAAATGATTAATAGATTTAAGAGATATAGACCACCTATTTGCTCTAGCAGAGTTCCTCACTGTGTCAATAAAAAGATTTTCTAAACTGTAATGGTAATACCATTGAAACAAAGTGATATATTAAATCAATACATTAAATTTGTACTATGGTTTCCAGTACTCTGATAGGCATTAGAGATGTAAAGATAAAAAGATATCAACTTTAAAACCTTGCAATCTACTGGGGACTCAAACAATTGGGATGAAATGTAATAATGGAGGCCATAATTTCTTCGAAGAAGGAGACCAAGGAGACCCTATGTATGCCAGGGGAGTCAGTGCTGGCTTCACAGAGGAGGTGACCAGCATGAAAACAACTTTTTAATGATCCTACTACAGAGGAAATAAACATAATCAATAAACCAAATCACAGTCCTCATCACATTTCATATGATTTCAAGGGCAGAATTTGCAATATATATATATATAAACAGATAACTATAAAGCATAGAATTCAGAGGCAAATAAGGTGAGCCTGTGAGGTGTTTCTAGAAGCCCAGAAGTGAGAAGATTCAAATTGAACTAGGGTAACCAGGCAGGAGAGATTTTATTGGGATCCAGGGCATCATCCCCAGCCCTCCTCTCTCAGTCTCCACTCCCAATTATTTACCAATTTCAGTTTTCTCTATATATCAAGTATCTGTCATTTGCTCTATTTTGGTTCATATTTAAGAACATAACTGTCATACAGGGAGTCATGCGGGGTCTCTGGTCCCGCTCCCCACCTAAGAATGCAGGATACGGTGAGGCCAAAAAGAAACACCCACTTAGCCATAGGTAGGGGAGTCATACCACTATATTCTCGCTGGTGGCTGGGTTGGAGACACAGGAAGCAGGAGCCACACTGTCTGCAACCCACCGACCTAACTGCAATCTGCACTTGCCAGCCACCATCTTCTTGCTGGCCCCCATTTTCTGCTAGCGAAGCCATGGCAGTTATATTAGTGGCCAATTGCTCACTGGTTACAGCTGATGGCCAACTAGCCACAGCTGATGGCCATCCAATCACAGTTGATGGCCATTTACTACCTGAGCCAGCACCTTTCTATGTGAAGCTGAGAGCCTGGAAACTGCTTCCTGGGGCTCTGTCCCCACAATAACTATAGAGAACTAAATCTTTGACTCGTATCACTATCACTGCTATCTCTGCCTCAAGTTTGTTGGAGAGGTCCAGTTCGTCTTCTGGAAGGAGGCAGTGTGATTTTTCTAAAACAAAAGTTGAACTGTGACTCTCAGTTTAAATTTTGTGCTGTGGTTACTCTGAGGCAAAGACCAAATCCCTTAGTCTGTTGTATAAAGCTCAGTCTGCTCTGGCTCAGCTACCTCTTGAGCCTCTCTACTCTTGTCACTCTAACCACCTTTCCCTGCACCTGGGATCTAGATACATAACTACCCTCACTTTTTAAAATTGCCAATTCCTATTCACCCCTGAACCTTCAAGTATTGGTTGCCTTTGCTTACATTTCCTTCCCACACTCATCATCTCATCCTTTTTCATTTCCTAGTTAATTTGAATTCATTATTCAGATGCTGGAACTTTCCTGCCAATCAAATGTGGGGCAAGCTGCCCTTGCTTAAGCCCTTGTAGCACTCTGTGTTGCTCCTATCTTATATCTATAATTCTCCTATAGAGTTTGTTTTCTATGAAGGTAGGATCTGTGGCTTTCTTGTCCACTACATATCTCTAGTTCTCAGCACAGTGCCTGGCACAATGAGCAGCATTTGCTGAACATCAAATAAATAAGGTGGATACTACACAAGCAGCAGCCTGGAGAAATGGTTGGGAATGATCCCAGAAAGATATCAATACTAAAGGGAATGTGTTGAGATCATTCCAATCCTTGGAGACATTTCTCACTGACTGAGTTAGGGAGAACTTGGGTATCAGGCTCCATTGGGAGCTAAATAAAGAAGAAAAGAGCAGGATGTTTTTTAAAGTGCTGTGTGTTGACGGGAAGAGTATTAGAAAAAGAGAAATAAAAGATTGTGTGGTGAATCTTAGATGGCTAGGTGGACTACTTTCTCTTGTGCTAAATTGCTCAAACTGAAATTGAATATTCCATGCATTTGCCATATAATTGCTTACCTTTGCACTTTGTTTTGTACACTGTACACATTTTGACATCATAAGTGGTACTCTTGAGGTGGCTATAACATAGGGAAGTTATTTTCAATGTCTTATACCACAGTGAAGTAACTATAGATTAAAAATTTGATTAATGTGATGGAAGGAGAACTGACTCTGGGTGATGAACACACAATGGGATTTATAGATGATGTAATACAGAATTGTACACCTGAAATCTATGTAATTTTACTAACAATTGTCACCCCAATAAATTTAATAAAAAAAAATTGATTAATAATTAGTTGACTAAACATCATTTACTTCGTCCTTATCTTGTTTCAAAAACTAATAGACAAGAGAATGAAGGATGATGCTGGCTTGCAAAGAGTCCACAGCCTGGGAAAAAGGACTAGAAAAACAAAGTGAATGATTAAAATAAAGTGGCATAAGTGTTATGATAGGGTGCTGTGTAGGGCAGATATTGGGGAAAAGGAGAGAAAGGCAATTTCTTATAGGCAATGACATTTAAGCTGTATTTAAAGACCCAGGACTAATGAGTAAGGAAAAATAGGAAGAAAAATGAAGCCATAGGCAGAAGAAAGAGAAAACACACAAAGTCAAAGGAAGAATTTTAAAGAGTCTCATGGGCAACTACGTGGGAATAGCCACAACTTTTCCAGAACAACCCTGTCCTCAAATATTTTATCTCATTGTCCCGATGAGAATATTTATCCTTGTCAGATCCATCAATGGTCCTGGTTTCCCAGACTACTCAAAAGGCATATAAGGCCCTCCCTGATATGGCCCTGGCTTATCTCTTCAGAAACAACCTTCTTTCCATCTTTTTCAACACCAACAAAATGCTTATTTCTTCTTTCCTAGTACAGTGCAGTTTCTTTCTCCATGCCTTTATTTATGGCACTCCCCACTTACTGACATACTCTTTCTCCCAGCTGCCACCTCCAATCCACCTCCTCTCTCACCCCTGGGTCAGATGCCCTTCCCTTGTATAATAAATATACTGAATTCATTTATCCAACATGCATCTATCAAGAATCTCCAAGTTATTAAAAGCATTAATTCTGGGACCAGATACTTTAGATTTGAGTACTCTGCCTAATTTAGTAGTAGTGTGAACTCGGGCTATTTGTTTAACTTCTATATATGCTCCAGTGTCCTCATCTGTGAAATGAGGATAATCATAATACCTCCTTATAGGGCTTGGGGGCAGAAATGTTGAAATGATACTTTTAAAAGTATCTGTCACAAAATACTTAGACATAATTATCCTCACCATCACCATCACCATCATCATCATCACCATGATTAACTATTGCTGCAAGCCAAGCTCTAAGCTTACATAATGAAGATATGAAAGTGCTCCTGGATCAAGGATTTTGTAACCTGTTGAAAAGCAGACACATAACCAGATAGTAATAAAAGAGTATGGATTGTTCTATGATATGATAAAGTGATTGTGGGGACAGAGCCCCAGAAAGTAGTTTACAGGCTCTCGGCCTCACGTGGAGGGTTGCTGGCTCGGGTGGTGGATGGCCTACGGCTGTGGCTGATTGGCTGTCAGCTGTGGCCGGTTAGCCGATTGGCCGCTAGTATAACTGCTGCAGCTACCGAGGAGAGCCGAGGATTGCCGAGGAGCCGAGGAGAGCGGAAGAGAGTAGAGGAACAGAGCCGAGGAGAGCGGAGGAGAGTGGAGGAAAGTCGTCGGTCAGTCGGTTAGCAGAAAGGCGGATGGCAGGTCTCTCGTCCAGTGGGCCCAGTCTCCAGTGAGACCATAGTGGTATGACTCCCCTACCTATGGCTCCGTGGGTGTTCCTTTTTGGCCTCACCATATCCTGCATTCTTGTGTGGGGAGCGGGAGCAGAGACCCCGCAGGCCGCCCCGCTTGAAAAATGGTGCAGCGAGCAGGGTCTCCCCTCACGACAGTGATGATACCCTGTTTCCCCAAAAATAAGACCTAGCTGGACAATCAGTTCTAATGTGTCTTTTGGAGCAAAAATTAATATAAGACCTGGTATTATATTATTGTATTATTATATTATATTATATTATATTATATTATATTATATTATATTATATTATATTATATTATATTATATTATATTATATACCGGGTCTTATAGTAAAGTAAGACTGGGTCTTATATTAATTTTTGCTCCAAAAGATGCTTTAGAGCTGATTGTCCAGCTAGGTCTTATTTTCGGGGAAACAAGGTATAATTTCTGAAGAAGCAGTGTAGAATCATCAACATGGATATTTCGCACTATTTCAAATCTACTTAAAGGACTACCAGCTATTTTTTTATACAGTCAACTAAATTTGACATTAAGGTGTCAATGTAAATCAGAAGAACTTACTATAAAATGATTATTGCAGCTGACCATTAAATTTAGCTGAGAATAAGCATTCTTAGAACTGAGAAGGAACACCTCAAACCCATGTAGTTCTATAATTTTACGTTACAGATGAGGAAATTGTGACTGCCCACCTCCTACGCCAGTGATTAAGTCTTAGATTAGAGTCATGCAGTACAGTAGTGACTGTGTGAAGGGTAGGGTCCACATTTTCCCAATCTCAATTCAGCACCCTTTTCATGACTATACTGACATCCCTTTGGTTTTGTTCTTTCATTACAATGATTTGTTAAGACCCATACAAATCTCTGTTTCCTCAAGAAAAGTTAAACATCTCTTTCCAGTCTGCTATTCATCTGACATTCTGGTGTACCCACCTTCTGGGCTTGGGCTAATCCCGATACATCAGCAGGCAACCAGCATAGCCAGCCCTGAGGGTACCAGTCCAAAATGAATCTTTCCTTTTCTAATGCCACTGGATAGTTTTCCGAAACGCTACTTGTGGCATTTCATTGCATTCTGTATTGTTTCATATTTCGTGTATTGCTGTTAGATTGTTTCACATACATAAGTGTTTTCTATGGGAAAGAACTAATCACAAGGCATTTCTAAGTTGCCTATACTGTGCTACCAGGTATATGTAGATACTCAAATACATATCAAATGGAACTGATTTAAGGATGCTACCCAAAATGGATTAAAGTCTTAAGTGGAAGGCCTGAAACCATAAAACTCCTAGAAAAATGACCTAGGTATAAAGCACCTTGACTTGGGTCTTGGTAATGGTTTTTTGGATGTGATACCTAAAGCACAAGCAACAAAATAAAAAATAAACAACTGGGAGTACATCAAACCAAAAAGCTTCTGCACAGTAAAAAATAAATAAATAAACATCAACAAAGAGAAAAGGCAACCAGCAGAATGGGAAAACCATTTGCAAACCATTTATCTGATAAAGGGCTAATATCGATCAAATATGTAAAGAACTCATACAACTCAATAACAATAAACCAAATAACCCATTAAAAATTGGGCAAAGGACCCTAACAGACATTTCTCCAAAGAAGATACGCGAAAGACCAACAAGCACATGAAAAGGTACTTAACATCACTAGTCATTAGGAGAATGCAAATTAAAACCACAATGAGATATCACCTCATGCCTGTTAGAATGGTTATCATCAAAAAGACAAGAGATAACAAATGCTGGTGTAGTGGGGAGCAAAGGGAACACTTGTGCACTGTTGATAGGGTTGTAAATTGGTGCAGCCACTATGGAAAACAGTATGAAAGACCTTAAAAAATTAAAAATAGAATGACCATCTGATCTAGCAATGCCACTTATAGGAATATATCCAGAAGAAATGAAAACACTAACTCAAAAGATATCTGTACTCCCATGTTATTGCAGCATTATTTACAAGAGCCAAAACATGGAAACAGACTAAGTATTCATCAATGGATGAATAGATTAAATAGTTGAGATAGATACATAGATGCTAGATGATAGATAGATATGTTATTCAGCAATAAAAAAATGAGGAAATTGTACCATTTGCACTAACCTTGAAAGCATCATATTAAGTATACTCAGATAGAGAAAGATACATACTGTGTACTCTCACTTACAAGTGGAATCTAAAACAACAAAACAAAACATTGAAACAACCAAACCCATAGAATATGATATCAGACTTGTGGTTAGCAGAGGTGGAGGATGGGGGAATGGGAAATTGGAGGAAGGTGGTTAAAAGGTACAAACTTTCAGTTAAAAGATAAATAAGTACAGTGTTGTAATGTAAAACATAATGACTATATTTAACACTGCTGTATGATATATAGAAAAGTTGTTAAAAGAGTAAATCCTGAGTTTTTGTCACAAGGAGAAATTCTTTTCCTTTTCTTTCTCTCTCTCTCTCTTTCTCTCTCTCTCTTTCTCTCTCTTTCTTCTCTCTCTCTCTCTCTCTCTCTCTCTCTCTCTCTCTCTCTTTCGTATATATGAGAAGCAGATGTCAACTGAACCTGTTGTGGTAATCATTTTATAATATATGTAAATTAAACCATCATGGTGTATGCCTTAAAGTTACACAGTGATGTATGTTAAGTATTTCTCAATAAAATTGGAAATAAAGAAAATATTAGAAATTGTATATATATATTTAAATTAAGTACTCTTCTTCCAAGCTGTAAGTCATTTGGGTGAAAAATACACTTTTCTTTTTTTTTTTTTTTAATTTTATTTCATTAAATTTATTGGGGTGACAATTGTTAGTAAAATTACATAGATTTCAGGTGTACAATTCTGTATTACATCATCTATAAATCCCATTGTGTGTTCATCACCCAGAATCAGTTCTTACATCACCATATATTCGATCCCCCTTACCCTCATCTCCCACCCCCCACCCCCCGCCCCCCTTACCCTCTGGCAACCACTAAACTATTGTCTGTGTCTATGAGTTTCTGTTTCTCATTTGTTTGTCTTGTTCTTTTGTTGTTTTTGGTTTATATACCACATATCAGTGAAATTACATGGTTCTCTGCTTTTTCTGTCTGACTTGTTTCGCTCAGCATTACTCTCTCAAGATCCATCCATGTTGTCACAAATGTTCCTATATCATCTTTTCTTACCGCCGAATAGTATTCCATTGTGTATATATACCACAACTTCTTTATCCATTCATCTAGCGAAGGACATTTTGGTTGTTTCCATGTCTTGGCCACCGTAAACAAAGCTGCAATGAACATTGGAGCACACGTGTCTTTATCTCTAAATGTTTTCAGATTTTTTGGGTAGATACCCAGAAGAGGGATTGCTGGGTCATATGGCAATTCTATTCGTGATTCTTTGAGAAACCTCCACACTGCCTTCCATAACAGCTGCACCAGTCTGCATTCCCACCAACAGTGTATGAGGGTTCCTTTTTCTCCACAGCCTCTCCAACATTTGTTATTATTTGTCTTGTTGATGATAGCCATTCTGACTGGGGTGAGGTGATATCTCATTGTGGTTTTGATTTGCATTTCTCTGATGATTAGTGATGTTGAGCATTTTTTCATATGTTTATTTGCCATTTGTATGTCCTCTTTGGAGAAATGTCTCTTCAAGTCCTCTGCCCATTTTTCAATTGGGTTGTTTGTTTTTTTGTTGTTGAGTTGCATGAGTTCCTTGTATATTCTGGATACTAGCCCCTTGTCGGAGGCACTGTTAGCAAAAATCTTCTCCCATTCAGTTGGTGGCCTCTTTATTTTGTCAATGGTTTCCTTTGCTGTGCAGAAGCTTTTAAGTTTCATATAGTCCCATTCGTTTATTTTAGCTTTTACTTCCATTGCCTTTGGAGTCAAGTTCATAAAATGCTCTTTGAACCCAAGGTCCATAAGTTTAGTACCTATGTTTTCTTCTATGCAGTTTATTGTGTCAGGTCTTATGCTTAAGTCTTTGATCCATTTTGAATTAACTTTGGTACATGGTGACAAATAGCAGTCCAGTTTCATTCTTTTGCACGTGGCTATCCAATTCTCCCAGCACCATTTATTGAAGAGGCTGTCTTTGCTCCATTGTATGTTTTTAGCTTCTTTGTCAAAAATTATCTGTCCATATTTATGTGGTTTTATTGCTGGGTTCTCAATTCTATTCCATTGGTCTATGTGTCTGTTTTTCTGCCAAGACCATGCTATTTTGATTATTATAGCCCTGTAGTACAAGCCAAAGTCAGGAAGTGTGATACCTCCATTATTGTTCTTTTTTCTTAAGATTGCTTTGGCTATTCGGGGTCTTTTGTGGTTCCAAACAAATCTGATGATTTTTTGTTCTATTTCTTTAAAATATGCCATTGAGATTTTGATGGGGATTGCATTGAATCTGTATATTGCTTTGGGTAATATGGCCATTTTAACTATGTTGATTCTTCCAATCCATGAGCACGGAATGTCTTTCCATTTCTTTGTGTCTTCTTCAATTTCTTTCAAAAATGTCTTATAGTTTTCAGCATATAGGTCTTTCACATCCTTGGTTAAGTTTATTCCCAGGTATTTTATTCTTTTTGCTGCAATTGCAAAAGGAGTTGTTATTTGTATTTCTTTTTCTGAGATTTCATTGTTAGCATATAAGAAAGCAATGGACTTTTGTACGTTGATTTTGTAGCCAGCAACTTAGGGCTGTCCCCTATCACCTCTGCTTTTCAACATAGTGTTGGAAGTCCTTGCCAGAGCAATCAGGCAAGAGAAAGAAATAAAAGGCATCCAAATTGGGAATGAAGAAGTTAAATTATCACTCTTTGCAGATGACATGATGCTATATATAGAAAACCCTAAAGACTCCACCAAAAAGCTATTAGAAACAATCAACGAACACCTCATGTTTTACCCTGGAGGGGATTGTCAATTTCCTAGGCTATCTATCCTGCCTTAGGGGTTGAGATAATGGGGCACTCTGTTTGCTGGCTACACTGGTCATGTTGGTGCTTTCCCTTAACTGAATTACTGTACTTTTTCGTATTCTTCTGGCAGGAGAGCTCGTGCTGGTTACCGCAGGTGATGGCGAAGACAATGGCTCTGACCTGCTTCCATTGCATTTCCTCATTCAGTCCCACAATTCCCTTCTTTTATAATTCCTTGATCTGTGTGTTTTTGCCATAGAGATAAAATAATTGTATAATTCTGGAAAGTAAGAAATATTCTGGAAGAACAAAAATCAGAAGAGGTCCACGGAGATCATCTTGTTTAACCTCTGACCTATTCTGGGAGGGAATTCCTTTGGACAGAGAATTTCTGGTCTCTCTATTATGCTTACTCTACTGTTGTTACTTCCCAAAGGGCTTTTGGCAAGAGGAGTGAGGTCAGTAATCCACTTCCCTAAACAAGGAATGGGCATATTTTAGAACTTTCTGTTTCTTTTAATTTGGGCCTGAGTTTATGCCCTTCCGGCTCCTTTGATTCTAGTTCTTAAATAATCTAAAAGGGACTTCTTCTTAAAGAACAGGTTAATCTTCCTTTTGTGTATTTGACACACACATACTCCCTCTCTGCCCTTCATTCCTTTCTCCTTATTTCTCTTAACCTGCTAAGATAGAACATCACATTCCTCTAGTTCCTATTATCTTCTGACTTAGTGAGATACATTGCATTACACACACACATGATTTTTAAAAATACAATTAAAGCATACTGTAGCAGATGTGTCAGGGAGAATACTATTTCTCAGGCTGTAAGAAGTCATTGGAAGTTTCTCAAAGAATTATTTAACAAATTATGTAGCTCATAAAACTAACAATGAGATTATTACTGATATATTCATTAAGACAAAAGCTAACAGATAAAAGAGAAGATTCTTTGGTTAGAGAAAGAAATGAAAGCAAACAGAAAAAAGATTTTAAGACATAACTCTAAAATGAGCTTATAGATAGTCCAAAGAACATCTGCGTAGCTCACAGGAAACAGTTAAACTCTTTTTTAAAAAAAAAAATCAGAACATGAAAAGGATAAATAAAAAATAAAAGACTTTTCAAATAGCTTCCATGCTGTTGGTTAGTGGATCAATGTGATCACCGGAGGAAACCACAGAGATTTTTTTTCTGTGTAAATATTAATAATATAGGTAATTGAAGTGTTTTAAAAAATGTTTTTATTTTCCAATTACAGTTGACACTCAATGTTATATTAGTTTTAGGTGTATATCATAGTGGCTAGACATTTATATAATTTATGAAGGAACCGTCCAACAAGTATAGTACTCACCTGATACCATATGTAGTTATTACCATATTATTGACTATATTGCCTATGCTGTGCTTTACATACCCATGACTATTTTGTAAGTTCCAATTTGTACTATTTAATCTCTTCCCCCTTTTCACCCAGTCCTCCAAACTCCTTCCTATCTGGCAGTCATCAATTTGTTCTCTGTATCTATGAGTCTGTTTCTGTTTTGTTTGTTCAGTTATTTTGTTTTTTAGGTTCTACATACAAGTGAGCTCATATGGTATTTGTCTTTCTCTGTCTGACTTATTTCACTTAGCATAACACCCTCTAGGTCCATCCATGTTGTTGCAAATGATACGATTTCATTTTTATGGCCGAATAATATTTCATTATATATATGAGTTCTGACAATTAAGTTTGCAAACTTGCCACAATACGCTTACGCTGGCAGCAATGTATAAACAGCTCAGTAAGATTTCATAACCTTGGTATATCAGTGTCTCACAGCTGTTTTTGTGTCACCATGTGGTGGTGTCTTGCTGAATGGTGTTCATTGTTGTTGTTGTTGTGTGATTTTGTGTGCCATCACAAGAATGTCCAAGCTTGAATTAGAGCAATGAACAAGCATTAAATTTCTTGTTAAACTTGACAAGAGTGGAAGTGAAATTGAGGACATTTTGGTCTAAGTTTATGGGGATAATGCCATGAAGAAAATGGCAGTGTACAAATGGATTAAATGTTTTTCTGAGTGGAGAGAACACATCACTGATGAAGAAAAGTCAGGGCAACCAGTAACAAGCAGAACTGACAAAAACATTCCAAATATTCATCGAATTGTGCATCACAATAGTCGGCTGACTGTAAGAAGCATAGCAGACCAAGTAAACATTAATAGAGAAACAGTTAGGAAAATCTTAACTGAAAATCTTGGCATGAGAAAGGTGTGTGCAAAAATGGTCCCGAAGGAGCTCACCGATGAACAACAGCAGAGTTGGAGATTGCAACGACCTTTTGGAGAGGCAAGAGGATGTTTTGGGCCATGTTATCACTGGTGATGAAACATGAGTGTACCAATACAACTCTGAAACAAAGCATCAAAGTGCACAATGGAAGTCAGACAATTTTCCACGACCAAATAATTCTGTCAGTCCAAATCAAGAGTCAAAACAATGTTGCTAACATTTTTTGATATCAGAGGGATTATTCATTATGAATTTGTACGTAACGAACAAGCAGTTCACCAAGTTTACTCTTTGGAAGTGCTGGGAAGGCTGCGTGAAAAAGTTAGACGAAAATGACCTGAATTTTTTTGCCAACAATTCATGGCTCTTGCATAACAACAGTGCACCAGCTCATATGATACTATGTGTGAGGGAGTTTTTCAGCCAGTAAACAAATAACTGTATTGGAACACCCTTCCAACTACCTGATCTGGCCCCAAATTACTTCTTTCTTTACCCAAAGATAAAGGAAATATTGAAAGGAAGACATTTTGATGACATTCAGGACATCAAGCGTGATACAATGACAGCTCTGATAGCCATTCCAGAAAAAGAGTTCCAAAATTGCTTTGAAGGGTGGACTAGGCACTGTTGTCAGTGCATAGTTTCCCAAAGGGAGTACTTCAAAAGTGACCATAGTGATATAAGTAAGGTATGTAACAATTTTTCTAGGATGAGTTCACAAACGAAATTGTCTGACCTCATGCACACACACAGACACACACACGTATATATGTTTGGTTTTTGTTCATGGTTTTGTGGCTCACAGCTCCTGACACCCTTAGAATTTCCTGTAATAAAGGTGTCTTTCTTATGTTAATGAGATGACTTTTGGAAAGCCCTTAGCTAACCTAAGGATGGGGGTGCTCATTGCCAGGAGAACTAACCATGTGATTAGAGGACTGGAGCTTTCAGTCTCCCACTCCCCACTTGACCTCTGAGGAGAGGAGAGGGACTGGAGATTGAGTTAAATTACCAATGGCCAATAATTTAATCAATCCTGACTATGTAATGAAGACGGGATAAAAACCCAAAGGACAGGGTTTTGAGAGCTTCTGCGTTGGTGAGCATGTGGAAATTTGAGAAAGTGGCACACATGGAAAGTGCATTGAAGCTCTGCTTCCTTCCCCCATACTTTGCCCTATTCATTTTTCCCATGTTGCTATTCCTTAGTTATATCCTTTTGTAATAAACCAGTAATCCAGTAAGTAAAATGTTTCTCTGATTTCTGTGAACCACTCTAGCAAATTAATCAAACCCAGGGAGGGGGCCTTGGGAACATTTTATTTACAGCCATTTAGTCAGAAGTACAGGTAACAATCTGGGCTTGAGACTGGTGTCTGAAATGGAGCAGGCAGTCTTGTAGGACTGAACCCTTAACTTGTGGAATCTGAGGACATTTCCAGGTAGATAGTGGCATATCCAGTTGGTATGTGGAGAATTGCTTGGTGGTTGAAACACCCCTCCCCTCCAAGTGTGGAATTGGGATCTGGACAATTTAATACCATATCCTTAGTTCAATGGCCTCATAAAGGCTCAAATAGAGCACTAGCTTGGAGAGGATATCCTGCATATTTCGGGCATGCCCTTTCAAAATGTAGGGTATGCACTGAAGCAATAGTTTCTCTGGTTATAGAATACTGAATGTCTTACTATGGAACATTAAGTGACTATGTTGTCAGAACTGCTTATCACATCCTGAGTATTCAGACCTAGAAAGTCATAAGGTAAAGTGGATGTGGCAGTAATTCACTGTATAGTGGAAACTGTACCTTTGAGATCAAGTTCAAGCAGACCTGTAAGTCACAAATAAGTCACAGACATGGGTGTTCTAGAGGCCCAATTCACCTACCTCTGCTACTCCATGCAGCTCACATTCATGTCCTTCCTTTGAAGTACCATCCCTTTGTGATGTTAGCCATTCAGGGATGGCAAGTTGATTATAATAGACCCTCTTCACTGTGGAGGTATGATATAATCCCTCAAGAATACCAAATACCCACTTGGTGGCAGGTTTATATCAGAGTCCTTCTGCCTTGAAAGGGAAGTGATTCGACTGCATGGTTTGCCTTGCCATCCACAGTGCTTTGGTTAGCACCACTATGAGATCCTGTTGTTATCTCTTGTATTTTTTATGATAGCCTCTCTAACAGGTGTAAATTGATATTTCAATATGGCTTTGATTTGTATTTCCCTGGTAAGTGAAGCTGAGCACCTTTTCATTTACCTATTTGTCATTTGTATGTCTTCTTTAGAAAAACATATCTATTCAGCTCTACCAATCTTTTAACCAAATTGTATGATAATTTATTTTTTTTGCTATTGAATTGCATGAGGTCTTTATGTCTTTTGGATAATTAGCCCCTTATCAGATATATGATTTGCAAATATTTTCTCCTATTCCATAGGCTGCCTTTTCATTTTTGTTGATTGTTTCTTTCATTGTGCAGAAGCTATATAGCTTTATATAGTCTCACTTGTTTATTTTTCCTTTTGTTGCCTTTCTTTTGGAATCAAACCCAAAAAGTCTTTGCCAAGACTAATGTCAAGGAATTTTTTCTTATGTTTTCTTCTAGAAGTTTTACACTTCCAATTCTTATGTTTAAGCCTTTAATACATTCAAGTTAATTTTTGTGAATGACGTAAGATATGGGTCCAGTTTTATTCTGCATGTGGTTATCCAGTTTCCCCAACACTATTTATTAAAGATACTATCATTTCCTCATTGAGTATTCCTAGTTCTCTTGTCAAATATTAGTTGGCGATATATGTCTGGGTTTATTTCTGGGTTCTCAATTCTCTTCCATTGATCTATGTGTCTATTTTTATGCCAGTGCCATCTTTTTCTGATTACTATAGCTTTGTAGTATAGTTTGAAATCAGGAATTGTGATGCCTTTGTTCTTTCACAAGACTGCGTTGCCTATTTGGGGTCTTATGTGGGTCCATACAAAATTTAGGTTTGTTTTTTTCTATTTCTGTGAAAAATGCTATTGGAATTTTGCAAGGGATTGCATTGAATCTATAGATGGCTTTGGGTGGTATGGACATTTTAACAATATTACTTCTTCTGATACAAGAATATGGGATATCTTTCCATTTGTTTATATCTTTTTTCAATTTCTTTCATCAAAGTCTTGTACTTTTCAGTGTACAGATTTTTTTACCTCCTTGGTTAAATTTATTCCTAAGTATTTTGTTGTTTTCGATGCTATTGTCAATGGGGCTGTTTTCTTTATTTCTTTTTCTGGTGTGTGTGTATGGGTGTGTGTGTGTGTGTGTGTGTGTGTGTGTAGGAATGCAAATGATTTCAGTCGATTGATTTTATGTCCTCCCATTTAACAGAATTTCTTGATTAGTTCTAACAGTTTTGTGGTGGAGTCTTTAGGATTTTCTCTATGTAAGATCATATCATCTCCAAGAAAGGATTTTAGCAAACTTAAAGTTATAGCTGCTGTGTGGGCATTTTGAGACCCTCATACCAGTAACTCAGCAAGAAGAGAAAGGACCCTGATTATCAGTAAGAGACAGGGTTGCTTCTAATAATGGTGGTAGGGTGGAGTATGTCTGGAACACAGGAAATTTACTGGACCATCTTTTGCTGTTTCTGTATTCAGTAAAACTCATAAATGGGTAATTGAGCAACCATAACCTGACAAGAACCTGACAAGTGTGGGAATAGGCTCCTTGGGCATGAAAGTCTGGGCTACCCCACCAGACAAGCAACTGGGACTAGCAGAAGTTCAGGCTGAGGGAGAAAAAACATAGAAAGGATAGTGGGAAGGGACCAACTGTAACAACATGGGCTGCATTTTAATCCACTAAACCTTCTGGATTTTTTGTTTTAGAAATTGTGATGAGCTATCAGTTTGAGCAAACAGGTACAAGGAGAGAACTGAACAGGCAAATTAGCGCTTCACTCATATCCCTTAGGACCCATCACTTTGGTGTGCTCTAGCCCACTTCCAATCACCAATATATTTACATCTGTGCCTGAGGACTTTTCAGGCTTTTTTCGGAGTTGTATTTATGCTTGAAAGTTGCTAAGAGAGTAGAGCTTTAATTCCTTTACCATAACAATAGCAACAATAAAATGGTAATTATCTGAGGTCAAGGAAGTGATAACTAACCTTATTGTGGTAAACATTTTACAATATATATGTGTATTAAATTATCAATGTATACCTTATACTTACTCAATGTTATATGTCAATTATATTTTGATAAAGCTGGGAAAAACTGTATGTGTACAGGAAAAAAAAGAGAATGTTCTGCTTCTGTACACAACAGGATAGAAATACCAAGGCTTTGCTACCCCTGGGCATAGCTCTCAATCTTTGATTGGAGGGAGTTGGTGTGTCACTAATCCATCATCTTTACCCCTTGTGTGATATACGGCATATGGGAGGGGGAGAAGAAAGAAGGAAAGAGAGAGAGAGAGAGAGAGAGAGACAGAGAGACAGAGAGAGAGAGAGAGAGAGAGAGAGACAGAGACAGAGACAGAGAGCGAGACAGACAGAGAGAGAGAGAGAGAGAGAGTCAGAGAGAGTCAGAGAGAGAGACAGAGAGAGACAGAGATTTTAATGAATAGGCTGGTAAGTATGTAATTTTTAATGCATGCTGGGAGGCTGGAAATTCAGGTGAGTTGATGTTGGGTTATTGAGTCCAAAATCCACAGGACAGGCTAGAAATTCAGGTAGGGGTTTTATATTGTAGTCTTGAGGCAGAATTTCTTCTCAAGAAACCTCAGTCTTTGCTCTTAAGGCCCCCGAATGATTGGATGACGCCCACACAGGTTAATAAGATAATCTGCTTTATTGAAACTGTACTGATTATAAATGTTAATCACATCTAAAAAATACCTTCCCGGCAACATCTAGACTCTTGTTTGACCAAACAACTGGACACCATAGTCTAGCCAAAGTGACATATAAAACTAGCCATCACATGCAGCTTGTGTTTTATGGTGTTTTACAGTATTCCCCCCATAGGATTTAGCCTTACTTGCCCACTAGGACTTCACACACCCATTATTGGTTTCCTTCTTCCTTTAGTCACTATACGACCCTGATAACAGTGCTTCCAGCACCTCCCAAATAAATTATATACATTTTAATCCTTGGAAGAGAATTTATTACATTTTGAACTATTTATAGGAATCAAACCTTTTATAATAGACAGATTAGATAAATTGCACAATTTATTGGCTGTTTCTTACAAACTATCATAGGTTTCAACTATTATTATGAATGCCATTTTATAGGCACCTGAAGAGTCCTATGGGCATGGAGAATAAGAGAGGTTTAAAATCAGGGAGATACAGAGGGGAATGCGAAGAGCCACATATCTATCTGATCCCATAGAGAGGTTTCACTATTCCTCTCATGAGACTGGGGAAGAAACCGGAAGATATTTTAATGTGGCTTTTGAAGGAGTTCAGGCAGCAAATTGGCACCAATGCAATAGCACTCCCAGCAATTCCCTGGCATTGTAGGGCTGGTGCTGACAGTGTGCTGCAGGCTGTGTTGAAGCCATCTTGAGATAAACAACAAAAGCTTTATTTGTCTTGCTATCCTGGGGAAGGAAGGCAGGCTCTCGAGGCACCACCTCATTTCAAATTTCTTTTCAAAACTAGGGGACCGAAGGTGGGATATAGAAAAGGGAGACAAGGAAATATGGGATATAAACTAATTGACTTATGGTAAAATCATTTTTTAAGATTTCATGTTCCTACATGCGTGAATAGGCATAAGAGAACTCAGATCTTATGAAAATCAACATAAACAAATAAAGGAGTTAATGAAGTTAAGTCTTCTTTTGATTTAGTAACACTAGTCCAGAGATTCTAAACTTTGTACAGTATGGAACCACCCTGATATATCCATTTACATTCCTGTATGTAGAAGAATAACCAACATTTATTTAACACGAATTGAAGTTGTGCTAAAGATGTTATAACTGTTGACTCAGTTAAGCCTCTCAATAGTCTTATTATATATATACCATTTTTGTACCCATTTTATAGACAACTGAGAAAGAGAGTGCAAGTGATATTGTGCAAATCTTACACAGCCTGTAATTGGAACAGCCAGATTTGAAACTCGTGTTGTTCTCCAAAGCTCTTAATTCATTAGGACATCGTGCATCTATGAATGAGAGTATTATAGAGCAATTGGTACTACAATGGCCAAAAATAAACAATAAATCATTTTATATAAATGACTTCTTTGAAAAGGGTAACAGGCATTGGTAACAGTTTAGCTCTCATGGTCAAGAATTTTTCTTTGAGGGTACACTTAACTTGAACCTTATGAAAGACTGTATTGTCGTCTGACAGTAATTTGTAGTAATTACCAATTATATTTCATTGGTAGTAATTAGCCTGCTCATATTTTCTGTTTCTTCTTGATTCAGCCTTGGAAGATTACATGCTTCTAGAAATTTGTCCATTTCTTTCATATTGTCTAATTTGCTGGCATATAGTTGCTTGTAGTATTTTCTTAAATATTTTTTGTATTTCTGTGGTGTCTGTTGTCACTTCTCCTCTTTCGTTTCTGATTTTATTAATTTGGGTCCTCTCTTTTTCTTGATGAGCCTGGCTAAAGGTTTGTCGATTTTATTTATCTTTTCGAAAAACCAGCTTTCTTGGTTTCATTGATCTTTTTTATTTTTTATTTTTTGTCTCTATTTCATTTAATTCCACTGTGATCTTTATTATTTCCTTCCGTATACTCCCTTTGGGCTTATTTTGCTGTTCTTTTTCCAGTTCCCTTAGGTGTAAAGACAGACTGTTGATTTGAGATTGTTCTTATTTCTTTAGGTAGGCCTGCAATGCTATGAATTTCCCTCTTAAGAATGTTTTCGCTACATCCCATAAATTTTGGGACATTGTGTTTTCACTTTCATTTGTCTCAAGGTATCTTTTGATTTCTTCCTTGATACCACTGTTGACTCATTCATTATTTAGTAACATGTTATCAGCCTCCATGTATTTATGTGTCTTTTGGTTTTCTTCTTGTAATTGATTTCTAGTTTCATAGCACTGTGGTCAGAGAAGACACTTGATATGATTTCAATCTTTAATTTATTGAGACTTGTTTTGTGGGCTAGCTTGAGCTGTATCTTGGAAAATGGTTGCATGTGCACTTGGGAAGAATGTATATTCTGCTGCTTTGGCGTGAAATGCTCTAAAAAATACTGATTAAATCCAACTGGTTTAATGTGTCATTTAAGACCACTGTTTCCATATTGATTTTCTGTCTGGAGGATCTGTCAGTTGGTATCTGTGGGGTGTTAAAGTGCCCTACCATGATAGTGTAACTGTTGATCTCTGTCTTTATGTCAGTCAATATCTGTTTATATATATATATATATATATATATATATATATATATATATATATATATATGTAGGTGCTCCTACGTTGGGTGCATAGATGTTTAATAGAGTTATATCCTCTTGTTGGATTGATCCCTTTAATATTATGTAGTGCCTTTCTTTGTCTTTTATTATAGTGTTTGTTTTAAAGTCTATTTTGTCTGATATAAGTATTGCCACCCCAGTTTTTTTCTCATTTCCGTTAGGGTGATATATCTTATTCTATCCTTTACTTTCGTTCCGCGTGTTTCTTTTGATCTGAGGTGGGTCTCTTTAAACAGCATATGCATGGATTTTTTTTTTTTTTCTCCACTCAGTTACCCTATGTCTTTTGATTGGAGCATTTAATCCATTTACATTTGAAATGATTATTGATAGGTACATAGTTATTGCCATGTTATAATTTGTATTTCTGGTCTTCATTAGCTAGTTTGTTTTCACCTTTCGTCTGCTTAAAAGAGACCTTGTAACATTTCCTGCAATAGTGGCTTGGTAGTAATGAATTCCTTTAGCTTTTTCTTATCTGGGAAGCTCTTTATTTCTTCTTCAATTTTAAGTGATAGCCTTCCTGGGTAGAGCAATCTTGGTTGTAGGCCTTTGTTTTTCATCACTTTGAATATTTCCTGCTATTCCCTTCTGGCCTGCAAAGTTTCTGTAGAAAAGTCAGCTGATAGTCTTATGGGAGCTCCCTTGTAAGTAACTAGCTGTCTCTCTTTTGCTGCTTTTAAGATTCTCTCTTTATCTTTATTTAACCTTTGTCATTTTAAATTTGGTGTGTCTTGGTGTGGGCCTGTTTGGGTTCATCTTGTTTGGAACTCTCTGTACTTCCTGGGCTTTATGTCATTTTCCTTCACCAGGTTAGGGAAGTTTTCTGTCATTATGTCTTCAAATATATTCTCAATCCATTGCTCCCTCTCTTCTCCTTCTGGTATTGCTATGATACAAATGTTGTTGTGCTTTATTTTGTCCCACAGATCTCGTAAACTATTTTCATTAAAATATTGTTGTTCCGATTGGGAGTATTGTGCTATCTTGTCTTCTAAATCACTGATTCGGTCCTTTGCTTCATCTAATCTGCTGATTATTCCTTCTAGTGTGTTCTTCATTTCAGTTATTGTGTTCTTTATTTCTGACTGGTTATTTTTCATGTTTTCTATATCTTTCTTTATGCTTGCTATCTCTTTGTTGAAATTCTCACTAAGTTACTTCCTATCATCAGTATTTTAAACTCTGTATCTAGTAGGTTTAGTGCCTCTGTTTCATTTAGTTCCATTTCTGGAAGTTTCTTCTGTTCTTTTATTTGGGACATGTTTCTTTGTTTCCTCATTCTGGCTGTCACTCTTTGTTTGCTTCTATGTATTAGGTGGATCATCTATGTCTCTCAGTCTTTCCTGGATGAGCTTATGTAGTATGTGTCCTTTGTAGTTGAATTGCTCAGTCTCCCTAATCTCCTGTGCATGTGTTCCAGAATTGTCCCTTGTGTTGTGAGTGTTCTGTTGTAGTTGAGCCTTGATTGTTTTTGGCTTGTCAGTGGGTGGAATTGACTCTCTGGCTGAGTAGCTATGAGGATTGGTAATGCCCAGAGTGTGAGGGTTGACCCCTCAGTGGAGACTTTGCCCATGTGGGCTCTTGTGCCTGTTGAGAATTCCCTTTGGGTGTGCTGCTTGTAGGTCAAACCACGCAGTAATCTGGTTTGGTCTGAAGCTGGCCTCTGGGTGTGTTGTTTGTTGTGCCTCTTGGGTGGGGCTCTCCTGCAGGGCAATTTCAGAACAAAACAAACTAACAAGTACACACATACACACAAAAGCAAATACACTCACACATAAAAACAACAAACAAGGGTCTTTATTAAGCAGAAGACAGGTGAAAACAAACTAGCTAATGGTGACCAGAAATACAAATAACATGGCAATAGCTATATACCTATCAATAATCACTTTAAATGTAAATGGATTAAATGCTCCAATCAAAAGACATAGGGTAGCTGAGTTGACAAGAAAAAAAAAAAAAATCCATGCATATGCTGCTTAAAGAGACCCACCTCAGAGCAAAAGACACACACAAACAAAATAAAACACACAAAAATACAAAAAACAAACAAACAAACAAAAAGGAAACAAAAAAAGAAGAAAAAGTAAAGAAAGGAAAAGAAAAGAAAGGAAGAAAAAAAGTGAAAGGGAAAAACAAGAAAGAAAAAGTTAACATATACAGAAGGTGCCAAAAAATGTATACACATTTTAAGAAAAGAGAAAACTGCATTAAAATTACACTGACGGTAAACACTTTGAGTGCCTTTTGTAATTGTAGAAGTCAAACATGACTTGTATTCATCTTCAGTTATCAATATATATTGAATATTAAAATTTTAGTACAGCTTTCTCCTTTCTTAAAGTGCGTATACATTTTTTTGGCACCTCCAGTGTATAAAATAATAATAATAAAACAAAAAAACAGCAGAGATTTTGGCTTAACATCCACCAGCTATCTCTGGGTTGTCCACTGATGCTGTAGAAAATCTACTGTGTCTTGTGGAGGTGAGACCAGCCACTTGGCACCCAGAGTGCCCCTGGCAATGCAGCTGTAGGTGGGCAGGGCTGTGAGGTATGGTCAATAGTTTTTATAGTCAGTGCAGTTTCTTCTCTCATCCACATAAATGTGTGCTGAGAACACCACAGCCAACCACCAGGAGGTGAGTTTCTTCTCTGTGAGCAGGTTGCCTGGGTCTTAGGACACCTCTTCCGTGGGAGGATATGGAGGTTGAAAGATTTCTCAGCTTCTGAAGACCAAACGCTGCCTCTGCAACCCACTGCTGTGTATGTCTCATTGGCTCTAGTTGCCCCACCAGGACGCACCCAGGAATGGCGGGGATGGGGAGGCTGTTACCTTTGTGTCTCCAACCAGTCAAGCACTGTCACATTGTTCCAGCATTTTCCCCTATGCAGCAGTTGTAAAACAGGTTTTACCAGTTCTTGAGGGCTGCAGTTCTGTTCTGTAATCTGACACTGCTCTTTCTTCTGCTGGAACCTGCTTGTAATTCTAGGAAGGAGGTGTTAGGGAAAGCTCTGGGAGGGTGGTGTGGAAGTGTCCAGACTCCATGTCCTTTCTGTTTTCTGCCTGGATGTGAGGGCATAAGCCACAGTTCTCAGCCGAGATTTCTGCCTTGAATACTGGGCACCACTGTCCAATATGCTGATCCCTCAGGCAGGACTGTGGAGCACAGGGAGAGAACCCATCAGAATGGCCATCATCAATAGATCAACAAATAACAAGTGTTGGCACAGATGTGGAGAAGTGAACCATTCTGCACTGTTGGAGGATTGCAAATTGGTGCAGCCACTATAGAAAACAGTATGGGGGTCCCTCAAAAAATTAAAAATAGAAGTACCTAATCACCCAGCAATTACACTTCTAGGTGTATATCTGAAGAAATTTAAAACACTAATTCAAAAAAATACATCCACCCTTATGTTCACTGCACAGCTATTTACAATAGCCACGATATGGAAACAACCAAAATGCCCATTAATATATGATTGGATAAAGAAGAGGTGATACATATAGACAATGGAATATTATTCTGGCATAAAAAAGAATGAAATCTTACCATTACGATAACATGGCTGGACCTAGAGGGTATTATGCTAAGTAAAATAAGTCAGATAGAGAAAGACAAATAGCATATGATCTCACTTACATGTGAAATCTAAAGAACAAAATAAACAAAGAAACAAAACAACAACAGTCTCACAGACACAGAGAAGAAACTGATGATTACTAGATGGGGACGGGAGTTGAGGGTGTGTCAAAAAAGGTGAAGGTATTAAGAAATACAAGTTGGTAGTTACAAAATAATCATGGAGATGTAAAACACAGTATGGAGAATATAGTCAATAATATTGTAAAAAATTATGTATAGTGTCAGATGGGTACTAGACTTATCGGGGAATCACTTCATAAAGTATACAAATTTCTAACCCCTATGATGTACACCTGAAACTAATGTAAAATAATACTGAATATCAACCATAATTTTAAAAAAGTAGTCACAGGATATAAACTACAACATAGGGAATATAGTCAATAATATTGTAGTAACTATGTACAGTATCAGTTGGGTATTAGACTTATTTGTGTTATTACTTTGCAATGTCTATAAATGTCTAGTCACTATGTTGTTTTATACACCTGAAACTAATAAAAATAAAGAAAAAAAGAAAAACACATTGTAGGGTTTTTGCATGTTATCTTTCTTTCTATTTTCTGATACCATTATGAGAACACCTTCAACATAGACTCACCCCTAGAATCCTTGGATGTTGGATACCCATTGAGCAATAAAAGATTCAAGAAACATTGAAAATTGAGACTTAGGTTCCAGAATTCAATGAATTAGTGATCATTTTGGGGTGTTCAAAAGCATCATAAGTAAATATCCCCTAATAATCTTGCATAACATCAAACATTTCATATTGTTCATCCCAGTAAGAACAAAAAGGAAAGGTGTTTCGTGTAAATGCCTCAGCCATCAGAATTTGTAGGCTCTACGAATCCTCTTTTTCATTAAACTTTAGTAATGACTTATTGTTGGACCCCCACTGGCTGGAGTTACATGTACTGAGGTTATTTATGTCTTATGATTAGATGCTCAAATTGTTCTTCACTTTTGTTTTATATCTTAGAGAAAAATCTACTATTTTAAGTAAGTTTGGGTATAGTCATGTCCAAAGAGACTGATATTTGTACATTCCCTTCTTTTTGAGGATAATTTATACTCTTCCTATAATTATGCTGTTCTAATGGTAGCACTACTGGAGAAGCTAATTTTTAGTGATATTAAATGTTCTTACCCCAACGCTTTTTGTGTTATGTTGCTAAACTTTAAAGGAAAAACTTTCATAAAACTATATAAGGAAATGTAACATACAGGTAAACAGCCCAAAAATGAGAAATAGTATTTCTGAGGTATAAGAGAAGGCCAGGAAAGCAATGTGTCAATTTAATCCTGAAGGAAAATAATTTGTATAGGTATTCTACTGTGTGTGTGTGTGTGTGTGTGTGTGTGTGTGTGTGTGTGTGTGTGAGAGAGAGAGAGAGAGAGAGAGAGAGAGAGAGAGAGAGAGAGAGAGAGAGAAAGAGAGAGAGAGATCTTGGACAATTTTTTATATGTTTCAAAGTTATTTTATCTGAAGAATTAATATCAGGTTTATTTTTCTTCTGCACTTGGATAGGGGTGTATTTAAGATAAATAAGTTTGAGTAAGTCCTTTAATGGTCCAAAAGACAAAACAATATTCATATAAGGCATTATTATATATGAAACTGAAATATATAAAGTCATGATCTACTTAGTTTTCAAGTTGTGTGGCATTTCCTTGGGATGACAGAAGCATACAGAGAAAGGGGCATCTACTTTTGGAAATATGAGACTGTTCACTATATTCTATTCAAGATTTAAGCACAAATAGGCATCATCATATATCACTGCCTGGATCAATGCATTATAACATATAAGTGACAGCAATAATTACTAAGCAGTTTCTGCTGATGTGAAAGGAAATCAGAATTCATTTTATTTAGCATATGAGGTGTGAAACAATATGGTGAATGGTTAAATAAAAAAAAATTATAGAAAAAGACACACTGCTATTAATTCTCCTCAAAATACTGCCCCTTGCTTCAAACACACTCCTCCCATCCTTCTTGCCACTTTC
The DNA here is from genome assembly GCF_057876585.1 of Rhinolophus sinicus. Classification (NCBI taxonomy): domain Eukaryota; kingdom Metazoa; phylum Chordata; class Mammalia; order Chiroptera; family Rhinolophidae; genus Rhinolophus; species Rhinolophus sinicus. The sequence goes on from NC_142506.1 coordinate 40,672,940, forward strand.
TGAAGCAGTTCTGGAAGTCCTCTTTCACGAAAGTCTTTAGTTGCACTGTCATGGCTAACTCGATGTCATGAATCATTTCAACTTTGGGGAAGAGCCAGAAGTCTCATGGTGCCAGATCCGGTGAATAAGGTGGATGAGGACACACCATAATGTTTTTCTTTGACAGAAGTTGCTGTAAACCAGAAGTGAAGTGTGATGTGGAGCATTGTTATGATGGAGGATGATTTATGGCACACTTCAAAACACACCTTCTCTCATCCGTAGCTCACACCCAACTGACTGCACTGAATAAGCTGAAACCTGTCACACACTGTTACTAAGGTTCACCATGCCAGTTCCCATATTGAAGACACCTGCCTTTCCATTGGAAGGCACTCAACAGCAGCATTCGCCATATTTCTATACCACAACGGAAAAGCTTCACGTCACACATCACTTCTGGTATGGCAATCTCTGTCAAATAAGAACATTATGGTATGTCCTCATCCACCTTATTCATCAGCTCTGGCACCATGTGACTTCTGGCTCTTCCCCAAAATGAAAATGACCATGAATAGGAAAGGTTTTGAATCAATTCAGGACATCGAGGCAGTCATGACAGCGCAACTAAATACACTCATGAAAGAGGACTTCAGAACTGCTTCATAAAGTGACAAAAACAATGGGATAACTGTGTTCGAAGCGAGGGGGGATATTTTGAGGGGTATTAATGGCAATGTGTCTTTTGCTGTAATGCATTTTTTATTTATTCACCATGTCTTTTTATCACGCCTTGTAAGCAATTTTAGAATATTCATATTTAAGATTAGTTACTTTGAAAAACGAACAAAAACAAAAACTGAAGAGTAGTGATATTTAGTTTTCATTAAAAATCACAATTCTGCACTGCATTTTAAGTAATTTCTGGATTTCGCTTATTTTACCCTAATGTTGCTTTCAAATTGCATTACCTTCCCATAACTGATAGTATAGTCTTTATGGATTGATTTTTTTTTAATTGCTATCACTTCCAAATATGCTCCCTTAAAGTTTTATAGGCATTTCAATGAAACTTTGCTCTTGATAACAATCAATTTTAAGTGAAATTATAGTATGTTTTATGTTTACACAAATCTTTAAGAAATGCTTTATCATAAAACCACTAATTAAAAGGAAATAAATTCTCTCGAAGGGCAGATTTTTACCATGATAGGTGCTCAGAGACATTCTGTATCCTCTTATTGTCTTAGCCTTGCTCAGTCTCAGTTGTTGTTGTTGTTGTTGTTGTTTTTGGCTTCAAAATATTCATATATGAAACATACTTCATTAAGTAACATCTCTTAGGAAAAACAGTAATTCCATGGTGTGTCTGAAGTAATTAGTTTTCCCACCCTCACCTCAAGGAGGGATATCTAAATTTCCAAAGGCACTGGTACGACAATGAAATCACAGATAGTCTGATATAAAAGTCTCTTAAATTGTCTCTGAAGAGTTAAATCATTCAGTGATTAGCTTTGCTATTTTTAAAATAAAGATTTAGATGGTATTGGAGGAAAACCTATAAACATGAGGATTAGCCCATCCTAACTTCCAACCACAGTCAGCTTTCAACATTCTTATCAATTCTAAGTCTTGTGCTTGGTCAGCTCTTTCTTTCAATTCCTTTGAAGGAGTAAAATTAGCAAGCCTTTGTAATTAATTATTTGGATATAGCTGATGCCCTGGTTTGTGCCTTCAGTGACTGAATGGCACCTTGAAAATAGACAGAAATACAGGAAGAGCATCATGTTTAAGGTAAATGATCAGGTGTTTACTATGGACCTCGTTGAGTTTGAAGATTTTTTATAAATTTTTTATTGGTTTCAGGTGTACAAAACAACATAATGATTAGACATTTATACCCCTCACAAAGTGATAACCCGCCTCTCAGCCAACTACCCCTCTGACATCATATATAGCTCTTATTATACCATTGACTATGTTCCCTATGCTATACTATTCTCTCTATATATATAGATAGATAGATGATAGATAGATAGATAGATAGATAGATAGATAGATGATAGATAGATAGATAAATAGATAGAGATATATATGTATATATATGTAAAGTGGTTGCTGCAAATGGTTAGAGTCATTACCCTTAGTAATATTTTTACTGATATATCCTCTCGGGCAAGGGAAGCAAAAGAAAAAATAAACAAATGGGACTATATCAAACTAAAAAGTGTTTTCACAGCAAAGGAAACCATCAACAAAATAAACGGACATCGTACTGAATGGGAAAAGGTATTTGCCAATGATAAATCTGATAAGGGGTTAATATCCAAAATGTGTGTGTATATATATAATATAATATAATTCAATACCAAAAAACAAACAACCCAATTGGAAAATGGGCAGAGGACATGAAGAGACATTTCTCTAAAGAGGACATACAGATGGCCAATAGACATATGAAAAGATGCTCAACATCACTAAACATCAGAGAAATGCAAGTAAAAAATAAAATGAGATACCACTTCACTCCTATCAGAATGGCTATCATCAATGAATCAACATACAACAAGTGTTGGTGAGGATGTGGAGAAAAGTGAACCCTTGTGCAGTGTTGGTGGGATTGCAGATTGGTGCAGCCACTATGGAAAACAGTACGGAGGTTTCTCAAAGAACTAAAATTAGAACTACCTTATGATGCAGCAATTCCACTCCTGGGTATTTATCTAATGAAATCCAAAACAGTATTTCAAAAAATACATGCACCCCTATGTTTATTGCAATACTATTCACAATAGCCAATATATGCAAATAACCAAAATGCACATCAATAGACAATTGAATAAAGAAATTGTGGTACATTTATACAATGGAGTATTACGCTGCCATAAAAAGTTTCTACAGGACGTTCGGAAAGATATGTTCACAGGCAATTGTACACGACAACTCCTGTTGATTTAGTTCAGGAATGATCTCCTCTGAAAAGTCTTTTATAATCATGCAGTATGAGTAGATTCATCCTTCTCTATGTTCCTGCAATATTTTATTTGTTTCTCTCTTATTGTTATTGCACTGTATTCCCTTTTCCGCTTATGTTTCTGCCTTTACCACTAGTTGTGAGTTTCTTAAAGGCAGAAATTGTGTTCTATTTATTTTTGAAATCTATAAATGAAACATCATGCCTGACATAGAGTAGGTACTGAGTACATGTTTGACAAATGAAGCAACAGAAAAACATTTCCCTTTAACTTTGAAGGTTGTTTTCATATTCTGTAGATGCAAAGTCTATTGCCATGACTATTCCAGGGTCAGTTGAGATTCAAAGCAACTGACATAGATATGAATTACCAGAAATCTCTGTAACATGAAACATTTTTTCGCCTAAAACACATTCATCTCCAGTGACAAAACTTCTTTCACATTCACACTCATTTGCATAAAACGCAACTTCTGTTATGGATGCCACTTGCAACTAACAAAAGTCATTTATGCCATTTACAGCTTATATTCATGGGGAATGTTGAGTTTTATAATTCATTTGGCTGTAGTACCTTTGTGCATTTATAAAACTAAACTATGACTACAGCAAGAGCAGGAACAGTGTGGCTTGAAGCAGATAATTAAGCAATGGATAAAAGAAGAGGTGACCACAGCTTTTTGGAAAGTGGGAGAAAGTTGAAAGCAGAAAGGTAAAGTCAGGAGGTTTAACCTGGGGATTAAAAAAAAAAAAAATCTCTTTTAAAAAAGGATGGTAGAGAAGGGGGACACAATAAATCTAGGGCTGTTTTATGTCTGGGGGCAGGGATGATGTTTCTGTCAGTCCGTGTTCCAACAGAAAACAGATGGTGCATTCAAAACGGATAATTCAGTAAGGGCTTCTTTACAATGGGTTGTTTTCAAGGGTGTGAATGTAAGGCTACCACAAGGTAAAAATGTAGAAGCTGGGAGATGACTGTCATCATTCTTAGTCCTGAAGGAATAAGGGAGAAAAGTCACTTGACTGAACCTGGAATGACAGAGAACTTTAGTCAAAGGACATAGCCAGCCCAAGATAATCTTTCAAGGAGAGAGCCAAATGAATAAATAACCCACTCTCATCTTCTTCCTCCTCTGGTCTTCTAATGATGCTTCCCATTGGCTTTCTTCAACCAGAAACCAGAAGTCACAGAAACTCTTGTGATTTGAAAGGTAATCTCTATCATTTCCAACAAATTGTCATCTTCATACAAACTCATATTTGGCTTTCTATTATAACATGTCTACAAAATATATCTTTCTTGGCAGAAATTCACCTATCCTAATTGTGAAAAATCAGTTCATCGAATCATGAACAAGTAATTTAATTAAGTCTTAATCACAGATAGTCTAACTTTACGGATTTTGGAGTTGATTGGTCTTCATTTTATCTCCCCTGGTGCTAATGGATAGCTCAGAATATTTTATCGTGTGTGCTAAACTCTGGTGACAGGATGTTTCAATAATCTAACTGAATTTAGACACTAAATGAGCCTTAGTTTAGAGCACTCTAAGTGACATAAATGTAAGCGATTCATAGTCCCTATTATCCAGGAGTCACAATTGTGCAGAATTGGCAGTTCCTCAACTGTGTGGGATTGTGAGGAATGATTCAGTGTAGCAGTTGGTTCTGATAAAGACACCATCAAGGGTCAACCGTTCCCCTGGGAATACGCATTAGTGGGTTGACATGGAAAAGAATTTGCTGAATGCTCTTGGACTTTAGCCAGATGCCAGCCATAACTCATCTTTTAAGTTTTGATTTTAGTTTTTACCTGAAAGACTTTCAAAATTTTTTGCATGTCTAATTCTACCCACCCAATCCCCCTATTCCAAATATATAACCACCTGTAAATTTGGGATAACATAACTCCGTATAGGATTATTCTCAGATTAAATGCTTTAATGTATGTGGCATACTACCATGTTTTCCCCAAAATAAGACCTATCTGGAAAATAAGCCCTAGCAAGATTTTTCAGGATGACATCCCCTGAACATAAGCCGTAATACATCTTTTGGAACAAAACTTAATATAAGACATGGTCTTATTTTCGGGGAAACATGGTAAGCACGGTGCCTGAGAGGTAGCCGTTTTTTATCTTTTTAATTTAATATTACCATTACTATTATTTTTCACTATTAGCTAAATGCTAGTATCATTATTTTATCATTAGTACTACCATATTTTTACCATCTGCCTTTACTCATACAAGAAACCCCTCATATGAACCCTCATAACCTTCATGCACCAGTATTTAACTCGGAAATAAAGGCAGGCAGCCCTTGGCCTACTGAGTGATTCTCATGGCTGAGGAGGCAAGGTAGTCATAGGCTTGAATCTACTTCTCAGGTATCCAAAGGCTCAACATTGACTCTTCCAAAGTCAGAGGGTGAGCCCAAGCAGATAAGGAACACTAACACTATGTCAATAGAATACATAGCTGAACCTTAAATTCAGGGAGGTCACTACTTCACAAATGACTATCCTATCCAATGTGCACCTGGATTCAGTTCATAGAAACAAGTGGATTTGGTGGTAGGACAGGTCCAGAATCATTCAGCCACTATTATACTGGAGCTACAAGTAAGACTGAAGTAATTTTGTTTCCTAGAAAAATGTGAGATGCTGAAACTTGCCAGTAAATGGTAGGCATGAGATAAAATCAAGGACCAGAAGCAAGCTCTGAGGATAAGGGTACAAGTAACCCCATTGCTCATTGCCTTAATTGTTCTTCAATCACAGTGGATATTACTGATGGACTCTTCTTCTAGAGGTTGTGCTGAGGTCCCTACTTTGCTCAAGAGCATAGTCATTTAATTCTTATGGGAGAACTGCCCATGATGAGCTGCTATACCTTATGGTGACCCTCTTTAATGTGTTACCTACTGGGGCTAGACCCATGACCATAAGCCACTGGATTAGAGAACGTAAGCAATGTCGTTTTGCATTTTTTGGGTCATTGTTGCTTACTCAGATGTTTACACACCTCAGATGATCTGTGGGAAGAGCTTCTCAACAAGAAAACTATTTGTCACCTCTCCACAATGAAGCTCCAATCCCTCTAGTATTTAGTAAGGTGTTTGAATTCTTGCCTGGGGTCTGCCTTCTTAAAAAGAAAAATTGGGGTACGACAAGAGATAGTTTATATTTTGCAGTTATCTTCTCATTTCCTAAAATTTATTTTGATTTAGATGCAAAGATAGCCAATGTAGTGAAATTTTTTTAAATTAAGGTTTATTGGAATTTTATTAAACATGTGACTTTGTTCTAGATATATGTATGCATAAGTAAATAAATGTAAGTGGCTGTTTTTTCTTGAGATAACAATGGATGATTGTCTTTGCATTGAATTACTCTAACACAGTGGAAGATGAAACTTTTACTATTTGATCATCCAAATAAGCGTTACAAGTCACTCATGGCTATAAAAAAAAATAATGATTAGCTCTTCATCAACATGTTTTAACATTTGCTAGTTTTTCTATGTTTATCTTTAGAACAATAACTGCTAATATTTACAAGGATGTTTTCTCTCCACTGGATATATAGGAAACTTTTTTTTTAATTAAATTTATTGGGGTGACAATTGTTAGTAAAATTACATAGATTTCAGGTGTACAATTCTGTATTACATCATCTATAAATCCCATTGGTATATAAACCAAAAACAACAAAAGAACAAGACAAACAAATGAGAAACAGAAACTTATAGACACAGATAATTGTTTAGTGGTTGCCAGAGGGTAAGGGGGGTGGGGGGTGGGAGGTGGGAGATGAGGAAACTTTTAAGCATGATGAATTTACGTTTATACTTAAACGTATATAAAATATATTTATTTGTTTCATCCCCCACCCCAAATAAAGGAAAGTCTTTAATGGTGAAAATAGGAAATGTGTGATTCTATTAAACACTACCCACACACTGCCTAATATCTACTTCAGTTTTAAAAATAACTCATGATTTGGGCAACTTAACCAAGAAAGTTTCAAGTGATATTTCTCTAGATTATTTTCTTAGGAGGACAGTTCTTAGGTATATATTACTGAGAATCAAGGTGGGGACCATATTAGTAAAGATGGAGATAAATTCTCAAGGAGCTTCATTCCATCCTGGGCAGCAAAGTTGCCATCATCTACTACAGCTGCCAAAGGGCTTTGTGATTTGTTTTTTCCTTTTGGTTTTAAAATTAAATAAGGTTCAGAAAAGTGAAATACCTTATTCATGGTCACAGAGCTGGATAGTGGCTCTGGCAACTCGATTCAAGTTTTCCTAAGTTTCAATTCACTATTTCCTCAATATGACCACAATGTGATCAGGAACTAAGGAGATTTAGCACTTGAGTGCTATTGAATAAGGTTTTTGAAATCAGAATCAATACATAAAAGTTTTCAGAATTTGGGAGCTTTGATTAAATTCTTTGGTGACAATTGAGAATTTAAAACCATTATTATAATTGAAGAATTAAGAGAAAGAAAGCAATTGCAATTGGTCTAAAGATACTTTGTTTTTGTTTTTTTGAAACTGAAAGTGGTATCTTTGTGGCCAGTTTATAACTTCTTAAAACAACTATTTTGTAGTACCACTTGGCATCTTTCTATGCACCTAGAAGTATTATGTACAAATTGTCATGAGTCAACAAATGTTCGATTAATGAGTCATGGAGAACGGATAAGTAAAGAACTAAAGTCAGTGTGCTTTGCCCAGTAGAACCTTCTATAATCCTTGTGGGAGGGGCCATGTCTATCTGAAGCCAAACTGCATTACCATACTACCATACTCTCTCTTTCTCTCTCTACCTTTCTTTTTCTCACCCTCTTTCTCACACTAGTATTTATTGAGAGTTTACAATGTGTCAGGCACTCTACTAATCATTAGAGCATTAGATATGGATTATTTTATTTAATTCTTATTGCAGTCATATGAAATAAATTTTATAAACATAAAACAGAAAAACAGAATGTGTATGGTTGATATCTCCTTCACTGAGAAAGACACAGATACCGATTTAGCCAACATGGGCAGAATCTGTTGCAGTAATAGAAAATTCAACAGAAATTCTTAACTAAGTTTGAAACTATCCTATTTGTAGTGATCTAAAACATGATAAATGCTTGGGAAGCTTTAAAATTTTCTTAAACAGAAAACCAATGAAGCTATGCATTTTAATTAAGAGTTAACAAGATTCTGAAATAAGCTTACCACATATACTAGTTTATGAAAATTTGGTACTGATGATCACTAAAATAAGCATGAGGTATGATTTCTTAAGATCTTGGGAAGAGTCAAGCACACGGAGAAGAAATTTGTGGCTCATGATTGGTACCAGTACAACTGTTATCTTAAGAATTTCAGCATTTATAACAATAATGAAAGCAACGGACATACCAAGGTGAGTTAGCTGATTTTGGAAAATAGGAACACCATAAAAAGCAGAAAAATTCAATTACAATGAAAATATTTGTCCCCAAACACGTTCAACAGAAAATGTTTGTTTAGTAAATGTGTTTTTCACTAAATGATCTTTCATATTATTGCACCGAGCAAACTATGAGTAGTTTTCTTTTAATAATATCAAAATCGGACCTAAACTTCTGTCTTATAATATTGTCTATCACTCATTTCTTAATAAAAGAAAAAACAGTTTAAATTTCCTATATGCTAATATTTAAGATGTGAAAGTAAAATCTTTACATTAAATTTTTTTTCAATTTATTGGGGTGACAATTGTTAGTAAAATTACATAGATTTCAGGTGTACAGTTCTGTATTACATCATCTATAAATCCCATTGTGAGTTCACCACCCAGAGTCAGTTCTCCTTCCATCATCATATATTTGACCCCCCTTACCCTCATCTCCCACCCGCAACCCCCTTCCTCTCTGGTAACCACTAAACTATTGTCTGTGTCTATGAGTTTTTGTTTCTCATTTGTTTGTCTTGTTCTTTTGTTGTTTTTGATTTATATAACACATATCAGTGAAATCATACGGTTCTCTGCTTTTCCTGTCTGACTTATTTCACTTAGCATTATACACTCAAGATCCATCCATGTTGTCACAAATGTTCCTATATCATCATTTCTTACCGCCGAATAGTATTCCATTGTGTATATATACCACAACTTCTTTATCCATTCATCTATCAAAGGGCATTTTGGTTGTTTCCATGTCTAGGCCACCGTACACAAAGCTGCAATGAACATTGGAGCACACGTGTCTTTATGGATAAAAGTATTCAGATTTTTTGGCAGAAACCCAGGAGAGGGATTGCTGGGTCATATGGTAATTCTATTCATAATTTTTTGAGGAACCTCCACACTGCCTTCCACAGCGGCTGCACCAGTCTGCATTTCCACCAACAGTGTAAGAGGGTTCCTTTTTCTCCACAGCCTCTCCAACACTTGTTACTATTTGTCTTGTTGATGATAGCCATTCTGACTGGGGTGAGGTGATATCTCACTGTGGTTTTCATTTGCATTTCTCTGATGATTAGTGATGTTGAGCATTTTTTCACAGGTCTATTTGCCATTTGTATGTCGTCTTTGGAGAAATGTCTCTTCAGGTCCTCTGCCCATTTTTCAATTGGTCTTTTTGTTTTTTTGTCGTTGACTTGCATGAGTTCCTTGTATATTTTGGATATTAGCCCCTTATCGGAGGCACTGTTTGCAAAAATCTTCTCCCATTCAGTTGGTGGCCTCTTTATTTTGTCAATGGTTTCTTTTGCTGTGCAGTTTCATATAGTCCCATTCGTTTATTTTAGCTTTTACTTCCATTGCCTTTGGAGTCAAATTCATAAAATTCTCTTTGGACCCACGGTACATAAGTTTAGTACCTATGTTTTCTTCTATGCAGTTTATTGTGTCAGGTCTTATGCTTAAGTCTTTGATCCATTTTGAATTAATTTTGGTACATGGTGACAAATAGCAGTCCAGTTTCATTCTTTTGCACTTGGCTGTCCGATTCTCCCAGCACCATTTTTTGAAGAGGCTATCTTTCCTCCATCGTGAATTTTTAGCTTCTTTGTCAAAAATTGTCTGTCCATATTTATGTGGTTTTATTTCTGGGTTCTCAATTCTATTCCATTGGTCGATGTGTCTGTTTTTCTGCCAATACCATGCTGTTTCGATTATTGTAGCCCTGTAGTACAAGCCAAAGTCAGGAAGTGTGATACCTCCATTATTGTTCCTTTTTCTTAAGATTGCTTTGGCTATTCGGGGTCTTTTGTGGTTCCAAACAAATCTGATGATTTTTTTGTTCTATTTCTTTAAAAAATGCTATTGGGATTTTGATAGGGATTGCATTAAATCTGTATATTGCTTTAGGTAATATGGCCATTTTAACTATGTTGATTCTTCCAATCCATGAGCATGGAATGTCTTTCCATTTCTTTCTGTCTTCTTCAATTTCTTTAAAAAATGTTTTATAGATTTCAGCATATAGGTCTTTCACATCCTTGGTTAAGTTAATTCCTAGGTATTTTATTCTTATTGCTGCCATTGCAAAAGGAATTGTTTTTTGCATTTCTTTTTCTGAGATTTCATTGTTAGTATATGGGAATGCAATGGACTTTTGTACGTTCATTTTTTGTAGCCCTCCACATTACTGTATTCGTTGATTGTTTCTAATAGCTTTTTGGTGGAGTCTTTAGCGTTTTCTATATATAGCATCATGTCATCTGCAAAGACTGATAATTTAACTTCTTCGTTCCCAAGTTGGATGCCTTTTATTTCTTTCTCTTGCCTGATTGCTCCGGCAAGGACTTCCAACACTATGCTGAAAAGCAGAGGTGATAGGGGACAGTCCTGTCGTGTTCCTGCATGTGGAGTAAAGGGCTTCAGTTTTTCATGGTTAAATATGAGATTAACTGAGGGCTTGTCATACATGGCCTTTATTATGTTAAAGTATTTTCCTTCTATACCGAATTTATTAAGTGTTTTAATCATAAATGGATGTTGTATCTTGTCAAATGCTTTTTCTGCATCAGTTGATATAATCATATGATTTTTGTCCTTTACTTTGTTTATGTATTGTATCACATTGATGGATTTGCGGATGTTGAACCACCCTAGTGCCCCGGGGATGAACACCACTTGGTTGTAATTAATAATTTTTTTAATGCATTGTTTTATTCGATTTGCTAGAATCTTATTTAGGATTTGCATCTTTATTCATCAGAGATATTGGTATGTAGTTTTTGTGCATGTGTGTGTGTTGTCCTTACCAGGTTTTGGTATCAGGGTAATGTTGGCCTCATAAAATGAGTTAGGGAGTACTGTCTCTTCTTCAATGTTTTGGAAGAGTTTGAGCAGGATTGGTATTAGATCCTCTTTGAAGGTTTGGTAGAATTCAGTAGTGAAGCCATCTGGTCCCGGACTTTTGCTTTTTGAAGGTTTTTGATGACTGTTCAACTTCATTACTGGTGATCGGTCTGTTTAGATTTTCCAGTTCTTCATGGTTCAGTCTTAGAAGGCTACATGTTTCTAAGAACTTGTCCATTTCTTCTAGGTTATTGAATTTGGTGGCATATAGTCCTTCATAGTATTCTTGGATGATCCCTTGTATTTCTGTGGTGTCCTTGATAACGTCCCCTTTTTCATTTCTGATTTTGTTAATTAGTGTCTTCTCTTTTTTTATCTTAGTGTGTCTAGCCAAGTGTTTGTCAATTTTATTAATCTTTCAGAGCCAACTCTTTGACACATTAATTTTTTCTATTGTCTATTTGTTCTCTAATTCATTTAGTTCTAATCTGATATTTGTTATTTCCTTTCTTATGCTGACGTTGGGTGTCCCTTGTTCTTTTTCTGCTTCTTTAAGGTGTAACATGAGGTTATTTATTTGTGATTTTACTTGTTTCTTGAGATAGGCCTGTAGTGATATAAATTTCCCTCTTAAAACTGCTTTCGCTGCATCCCAAAAATTTTGGTAGGATGTATTTTCATTGTCATTTGTTTCTATGTATCTTTTGATCTCTCCTCTAATTTCTTCTTTGAATGAGTCCTTCTTTAAAGTTATGTTGTTTAATCTCCATGTATTTGTGTTTTCTCCTGCTTTCTTTTTGCAGTTGATATTCAATTTGAAAGCCTTGTGCTCAGAGAATATGCATGGTATGATTTCAATCTTCTTGAATTTGCTGAGTCTGATTTTATGTCCCAATATATGGTCTATCCTTGATAATGTTCCATGTACACTAGAAAAAAGTGTATAGTCTGATGTTTTAGCATGAAGTGCTCTATATATGTCAATTACGTCTATTTCATCTAATGTGTCACTTACAGCTGCTATTTCACTATTTATTTTCTGTTTGGATGATCTATCCATAGCTGTCAATGATGTATTTAAGTCCCCTAGTATAATTGTGTTTTGGTCAATTTCCCCCTTTTCTTCTGTTAGTAGTTGCTTGGTGTATTTCGGTGCTCCCTGATTGGGGACATAAATATTGATGACTGTTATGTCTTCTTGTTGTATAGTCCCCTTCACCATTATGAAATGTCCATCTTTGTCTCTTATTATCTTTTTCACCCTGAAGTCTGTTTCATCTGATATCATTATGGCTACACCTGATTTTCTCTGGTACCATTTGCTTGGAGTGTCAATTTCCACCTTTTCACTTTGAGTCTATGCTTGTCCTTGTAGCTGAGATGTGTCTCTTGGAGACAGCATATAGTTGGGTTTAGTTTTTTGATCCAATCTGCTACTCTGTGCCTTTTTATTGGTGAGTTCAGTCCATTTACATTTAGGGTGATTTTTAATATGTGAGGATTTCCTGTCATTCTATCTTTAGTTTTCTGGTAAGGCTGTGTCTCCATTGTTTCTTTGCCTTTTTGTTGTTGTCTATAATTTCTGTGTGGTGGTATTCTGTGATGTTTCCCTCTGTTTCTTGTTTTATGGCAGTATATATATCAGTTATGGAGGTTTTTTTTAGTGGTTTCCCTTAAGTTTATGTAAAAGAAAGTTTGATATTTAGAGTATTCCATTATCGTCAGCACGCTTACTTTCTCCATTCCCATATTCCAGTTCAGGCGTTTACTCTCCCCCTTTTTATGTTTTGGTTGCCACAAATTGTCCCTGTTGATGGTGGTCGAATAGCCTCCTTTAGTATTTCTTGTAGTGCCGGTCGTATATTAGAAAATTCCCTCAGCTTCTGTATGTCTGGAAAGGTCTTTATTCCTCCTTCATATCTAAAGGATATCTTTGCTGCATATATTATTCTTGGCTCACAATTTGTCTCTTTCAATAGTTTGAATATTTGGTTCCACTCCCTCCTGGCTTGTATAGTTTCAGCTGAAAAATCTGATGATAATGTAATGGGCTTTCCTTTGTAGGTTACCGTCTTCTTTTCCCTGTCTGCTTTGAGGATTCTTTCTTTGTCGTTGATTTTAGACAGCTTCAATACAATGTGCCTTGGAGAAAGCCTGTTGGGATTGAGGTAACTAGGTGTTCTATTTGCTTCTTGAATTCGAGGGTCCAGTTCTGTCCATAAGTTTGGGAAGTTCTCATCGACGATTTGTTTGAATATATTCTCTGTTCCTTTCTCTCTTTCTTCTCCTTCTGGTATGCCCATTTTTCTTATATTGCTCTTTCTGATGGAGTCTGAAAGTTCTTGTAGAGTTCTTTCATTTCTTTGAAGTCTCAAGTCTCTTTCTTCTTCCATCTGTGTCATTTCCAGGTTTCTATCTTCGATGTCACTGATTCTTTGCTCCATCTGGTCAACGCTACTACCTAAGCTGGTTATTTCATTCTTAATTTCTTCTATTGAGTTCTTATTCTCCAGAAATCCTATTGGTTCTTTTTTAAAATTTCAATCTCTTTCGTAAAATGCTCATGCTGTTCTTTGATTGTGTTTCTGAGTTCATTTAACTGCCTATATGTGTTTTCTTGCATCTCCTTGAGTTTTTTCAGAACTGCGATCTTGAATTCTCTGTCATTTAAGTCACATATTCTGTATCTTTAAGTGCCTTTTTTGGAGATTTTTCACTTTCTTTCTGAGCTATCTTGTTGCCTTGGTTATTCATGGCAATTACTGATTTACTGTTTCTCTTCCTAGACATCTACACAGGAGTGGCTTCTGCAACATGTTGATATGGAGCTGTTTTTCTTTTGTTTTCCATTACTTGTTGGTAGAATGTTTTATTTTCTCTCCGACTAAAGCCTTTTTTTTTCCTGTCTCACGAGGTAGTGCTATGTTTTCACTGCACTATTCTAGCTTCTCACACAATGGGTTGATTCCCTGGGAGATGGGCTTCTCCTCTGTTAAAAGTTTCCCTGTGTCATAGGGTGCATTGTCCGCGTGGGTGTGCAGAGAGCTTTTGAATTTCCAAAGCTCTTCCTGCACCAGATTCAGAGCTTGTATGTTTCAGCAGTTCTGTTTACTCCTGCATGGATCTGCCCAGATATGTGGGACCAGGGGCGGGGTTAGTTGTGAGTGGTGGCCCAGAGCAATGTCGGTGACCACCACCACAGTCGGTCCTGCTTCCACAGCTCCCTTCCCTTTGCGAGAACTAGTTGGGCTGCGAATCTTTGTCTGTGGTCCACCGTTCTCAGAAGAGCAAATATTCTGTTCTTTTGATCTGCCACTGCTACTCTTCCGCCTCTTGCACTGGGCAGGTGGGGGTGGGGCGAGCTCTGGGAGGGTAGGAAAGGGCCAGCTAATCTTAGTTCCTAAGGCTTCGTTTCTCTGCTTGGCAGTGAGGGCTTAATCCACCCTTTTCAACCTTCTTCCTTCAGTCTTTGCTCCGAGGTCTCTGCCGTGAGCGTTGGGTTCAGCCCTGTTATGTGCTGCCCCCTCAGCCCTGTGGTTCATAAGCGGAGCCCTAGCAGTCCCAGTTCTTTCCTTTACTGCAGCTGTGGTAGTTCCGGGATGCAGCGAGCTCGGGGCACTGAGCTAGGTCTGAGTCCTTCTCCCGCCCGCGCGGCTCTGTCTCCGCATTTCTCCCTTCCTTCCTCCCCCGCTCGCGCGATTCACCCACCTTTAGGTGAATTCAGTAGTGGGCCTCTTCGTCTTTCATGTCTGCTGTGCAGGGAGCCCTTTGTGGAGTTATTGTTGTTCAATTTGTTGTAAATTCCAGGAGAGTGTTACAGAGGCTCACCTCATGCCGCCATTTTGATCTTATTTTTTTAATGTACCGCTGGATTTTTTTTGCTAATATTTTGGTGAGGATTTTTGCATCCATGTTTATTAAGGAAATTGGCCTATAGTTTTCTCTTTTTGTAGTGTCTATGTCTGGTTTTTGCATCAGCGTAATGATGATCTTGTAAAATGAGCTTGGTAGCCTTCTCTCTTCTTTCTTGGATATTTTGGAATATTGTGAGGTGAATAGATGTTAATTTTTTTTCGAATGTTTTGTAAAATTCACTTCTGAAATTATCTGGTCCAAGACTCATGTTTGTTGGGAGTTTGCTTATTGATTCAAGTTCATTGGTAATAATCGGTCAGTTCAGATTTTCTGTTTCTTCTTGATTTAGCTTTGGAGGACACTGTGCTTCTAAGAATTTATCGGTTTCTTCCAGATTGTCCATTTTTTTGCATATATTTGCTTGTACTATTTTCTTCATATAGTGTTTTTGCATTTGTGCAGTGTCTATTGTTACTTCTCATCTTCCACTTCTGATTTTATTTATTTGGGTCTTTTCTGTTTTTTTCTTGATGACTGTGGTTAAAGGTTTATCAAAGAACCAGCTCTTGGCTTCATTGTTCATTTGAATTGTTTTTTAGACTCTATTTTGTTTATTTCCACTCTGATATTTATTATTTCCTCCTTTTTACTCATTTGAGCTTTGTTTGCTGTTCTTTCTCCACTTCCCTTAGGTGTAAAATTAGACTGTTTGAGATTTTTCTTGTTTCTTTAGGTAGACCTGCAATGTTATGAATTTCCCTCTTAGAACTTCCTTTGCTGTGTCCAATAGATTTTGGGTCATTGTGTTTTCATTTTCACTTGTCTCAATGTATCTTTTGATTTGTTCCTTGACTTCACTGTTTACCAATTCATTATTTAGTAGCATGTTATTTAGCCTCCATGTGTTTGTGTGTTTTTCAGTTTTTTGCTTGTAATTGAATCTAGTTTCATACCATTGTGGTCATAGAAAACACTTGATATGAGTTCAACCTTCTTAAATTTATTGAGACTTATTTTGTGACCTAACATATAATCTATCTTGGCAAAAGTTCCATGTTTACTTGAAAACAATGTATATTCTGCTGCTTTGGTGTGGAATTCTCTAAAAATATAAATTAAATCTATCTGTTCTAGTGTGTCATTTAAACCCACAGTTGATGTGCTGGTTTTTTGTTTGGAAGATCTGTGCATTGCTGTCAGTGGGGTATTAAAGTCCTCTACTACAATTGTGTTACTTTTGATCTCTGCCTTTATGTCAGTCAATATTTGCTTTACATATTTAGTTGCTCCTATGTTATGTGCATAAATGTTTACTATCCTTTTGCTAGATTGAACCCTTTTTTATTATGTTTTTTCTCTTTTTATAGTTTTCATTTTCAATTCTATTTTGTTTGATATATAGTATTGCTACCTCATCTTTTAATTCCTTTCCACTCGTATGACATATCTTATTCCATCCCTTTACTTTCAGTCTGTGTGTGTCTTTAGATCTGAGGTGGGTCTCTTTAGACAGCATATGCATGGGTCTTGTTTCTTATCCACTAAGCTACTTTATGTCTTCTGATTAGAGCATTTAGTTTATTTATATCAGAGTGATTGTTGATAGGTACATAGTTAGTGCCATTTTATTTTTCATGTTTTTGAACTTTGTTTGTTTTTTTTTTTTTCTTTCTTCTGCTTAAAGATGTCCTTTTAACATTTCTTGTAACACTGGTCTTGCCAGTAATGAATTCCTTTAGCTTTTTCTTATCTGGGAAGCTCTTTGTCTCTCCTTCAATTTTAAGTGTTAACCTTGTTGTGTAGAGTTGTCTTGATTGTAGGTCCTTGCTTTTTATCACTTTGAATATATCCTGCCATTCCCTTATGGCCTGCAAAGTTTTTGTTGATAAGTCCCCTGGTACTCTTATGGGAGTTCCTTTGCAAGTAAATAGTTGTCTTTCTCTTGCTGCTTTTAGGATTCTCTCTTTGTCTTTGATATTTGCCATTTTAACTATGATGTGTCTTGCTGTGGGCATGTTTGGGTTAATCTTGTTTGGGATTCTCTGTACTTACTGGGTTTGTATGTCTATTTCCTTAATTAGGTTAGAAAAGTTTTCAATCATTATTTCTTCAAATAAGTTCTTGAACACTTGCTTTCTCTCTTCTCCTTTTGGTACTCCAATGATGCAAATGTTATTATGCCTGATGTTGTTCTACAGGTTCTTTAAACTATTTTCATTTTTTTTAATTCTTTTTTTTTCTTTTTGTTGTGCTGATTGGGTGTTTTCCTCTACCTTGTTCTGAATTGCTGATTCTATCCTCTGTGTTATCTAATCTGCTGTTGATTTATTTTAGTGTATTCTTCATTTCAGTTATTTTGTTCTTTATTTGTTTTGGTAGTTTTTTATGCCATGTCCTTACAAGTCTTCTATCTCTTTGTTAAAATTCTTACTAAGTTCCTTAAGCATTCTTATAACTATTGTTTTAAACTCTGTCTCTTTTAGGTCCGTTGCCTCCATTTCATGTTTTTCTATTTCTGTAGGTTTCTTCTGCTCTATCATTTTGAATATGTTTCATTGTTTCCTCATTCTGGCTGCATCTCTTTGTTTGCCTCTATGTATTAGGTAGATCTCTTGTGTCTCTTATTCTTTGCTGGGTATCCTTATGTAATATGTGTCCTGTGTGGTCCAATGGCACAGTCTCCCTTATCTCCTGTACCTGTGTTCCTGGAGTGTCTTTTGAGTGTGTTGTGTGTGTTGTTCTGTTGTGATTGAACCTTGATAGCTTTTGGCATATAAGTGGGTGGGATTGACTCCCAGGCTGACTGACTGTGAAGATATCCCTATGCCCAGTGTATGAGCTGCTGTGTGGGGGTTGACCCCTCAAAGAAGGATTCACTCCCATGGGCTTTTGTGCCTTCTGAGACCTTCTTTTGTTTGTGGTGCTTGTGGGATAACCAGGTGTAATGCTCCAGTGTGGTCTGAAGCTGGTCTTTGGATGTGTTGTTTCTCGTGTCTCTTGGGAGGGGCTCTCTTTCAGGACAATTTCAGCCTTGCCTGTTAGTGGACCATGGCTACCTGGTAGGAGACACAAAGCTATATGTGTTTGGTTGCTTCCTGTGCTGGACCCGGAGGCATGTGGGGGTGTCCTCACTGTGAACCAAGGCTGGTTCCCACCAGTATTGGACCTGAGGCAGCTTAGCAAAAATTTCAGGGCCCCTTAGGCCTATCACCACCTGCTGGCTGCCCATAAAGTTCAGTTGTTGAAAGAGTCTCCTTAGGTGTTCAGGCTGGGTAGGTTGACCCGGTGTTGAGAGTACTCTTGGTGTTGCAGTACAAGATGGGGCAGGGTCTCAGGTGGTCACAAGACATGGCTAGTCGTTTCTAAAAAGTTAATGCAGATTCAATTCTTGTGACAGTGCCCATCCTGTCACCACTTTGCAAGGTGCCCTTAGAACACCTCAGCCAGCCACTGCTCACCTTAGGATAATGCCTGGCCTGTGACCACTTTGTGAAATACCCTTAGAACACGGCAGCCAACCACTGCTTGCCTTGGTTTCATAAATCTTTGAGAGGTGTCCAAGAGAGGCTGTGGCATAAATTTTGGATCACTGCCCACCATTAAAATATTGAGTGCTGCCTCGGGTGACCTACTTCTTAGGCTTGCAGTGTGGTGTCAGCCACACAGTCCCTGATAGTGCCCTTGGCAATGCAGCTATAGGTGGGCAGGGCAGGGTCCCAGAGAGCTACGGGTTGTGGGTCATGGTTTTTACAAAGTTCTTGCAATTTCAGTTCTTTCACCATTGCTGGGCATGTGACCACTTCATGAAAACGCCCTGAGAATATCGTGGCCAGCCACTGCTCACCTCGGGTCCACAGATCCCTGTGAGCCACCCAAGAGAGGCTACAGGACAGGTTTCAGGTCACTGCCAAACACCAAACTTTTCCCTGGCTGCCATGGGCTGTCTGCTGCTGTTAAAAGTTTCTGTAGTTTGTGCAGCAGGCCCATGTGCTCAGTAGTTAAGAGTCTTCCAGGCAATGCTGTACTAACTGTGCAGAGCAGGAACCCAGGATGTCACTAAGGTGGTATTCTCATGTGAATTTTACCAGACCAATGCAGTCTCAGATTTGGCTGTTAGGGAGAGGGTTCAATATAGAAAAGATGGCTCCACACAGGGATAATGGCAGCTTTCCCTCTAGCCCTCTCCCTGAAGTCAAACAACTCAGTGTTTCCCCATATGTCTCTGGCACCTCTTGAATTGTGGCCCCTCTACCAGAGACCAGATGAGTGTTTGCAAGTGAGTGAGTCTGTGTTTGTGTTCTCTAAGAGAGCGCCTGGGTTTCCAGCTGCCTTCTGTCTCACCAGGATGGGGAGACAAAGTCTTTGCTGATGTTTTCACTGCCAGTTGTTGTGGGAACTCCCCTTCCCGGTACAGGACCCCTGAGCTGGGGAGCCCAGTGTGGGGCTGGAACCCCTCCCTCTTCCAAGGGAACCTCCACAACTGAGGTGTTCCTCCTGGTGTTCCACCACTATCTGTGGTTTTGGGGTCAGCCCATTTCATGTCTCCACTCTTCCTACCTGTGTCGATATGCCCTCTTCTTTATATCTGTAGTTATAGGGGTTCTCCCTTTGCCCATTTTTTAATCATGTTTTTTTGTTGTTGTTATTGGTTTGTTTGTTTTTATGCTATTGAGTTGCATGAGTTTCTTATATATTTTGGAAATTAATCTCTTATAAGATATACGGTTTACAAATATTTTCTCCCAATCTGTAGATTGCATTTTCATTTTGTTGATTGTTTCTTTTGCTGTGCAGAAACTTTTTAGGTTGATGAGGTTCTACATGTTTATTTATTCTTTTCCTTTTTTTTAAATTTATTTTTTAAATTTATTGGGGTGACAATTGTTAGTAAAATTACATAGATTTCAGGTGTACAATTCTGTATTACATCACCTATAAATCCCATTGTGTGTTCACCACCCAGAGTCAGTTCTCCTTCCATCACCATATATTCGATCCCCCTTACCCTCATCTCCCACCCCCCACCCTCCACCCCCCTTACCCTCTGGTAACCACTAAACTATTGTCTGTGTCTATGAGTTTCTGTTTCTCATTTGTTTGTCTTGTTCTTTTGTTGTTTTTGGTTTATATACCACATATCAGTGAAATCACATGGTTCTCTGCTTTTTCTGTCTGACTTATTTCGCTCAGCATTACACTCTCAATATCCATCCATGTTGTCACAAATGTTCCTATATCATCTTTTGTCATTTTCACTTTTGGTTTCATATCCAAGAAATTATTGTCAAGGAGCTTGGCACCTATGTTGTCTTCTAGAGCTTTTATAGTTCCAGGTCTTACATTTAAATATTTAATTAATTTTAGTTGATTTTTTTTTGTATAATGTATGATAACCATTTAATTTCATTCTTTTGCATGTGGATATTCAGTTTTCCCAATACCATTTAATGAAGAGGCTATCCTTCAAGGTATGTTCTTGGCATCCTTGTTGAGGATCTGTTGACCATGTATGTATGGGTTTTTTCCTGGGCTCCCTATTCTCTTCCATTGATCTATGTGTCTTTCTTTACGTCCCTGACATACTGTTTTGAATAGTATAGCATTATAGTATAGTTTGAAATAAGGAAGTGTGATACCTCCAGATTTGTTCTACTCTTTTCAGGATTGCTCCAGATTTGTTCCACTTTTTTCAGGATTGCTTTGGTTATTTGGGGTCTTTTGTGATTCCACATAAATTTTAGCGTTTATTTTTCTATAAAAATGTCATTGGGGTTTTAATAATGATTACATTGAATTTGTAGACAGTTTTTGGTAGTAGGGACATTTAAGAAATATTAAGTCTTCCCATTTATGAATATGAGATGTTTTTCCCATTTATTTGTCTACTTTAATTTCTTTCATCAGTGATTTGTAGTTTTCAGTATACAAGTCTTTCACCTCCTTGATTAATTTTGTGCCTTAGTGTTTTATTCTTTTTGATGTTATTGGAAATGTAATTGTTTCTTAATTTCATTTTGGGATAGTTCATTGGTAGTGCATAGAAATGCAATTGACTTTTATATGATGATTTTGGATCCTGTAACTTTACTGAATTTCTCTCTTAACTCTATTTGTGGAGTCTTTAGGATTTTCTACAGATAAGATCATGTCATCTGGAAACAGATGATTTACTTCTTCCTTTCCATTTGGTATGCATTTTTCCCCTTTGCCTAATTGCTCTGGCTAGTAATTCCAGTACTATATTTGTATACTAATATAGTTTCAGAACTATAACTGAATATAAGTGGTGAGAGTAAACATTCTTGCCTTTTCTTGATCTTAGAGAAAAAGTTTTCAGTTTTCCCACTGTCGAGTATGATGTTGGCTTTGGAATGTTTATGTATGCCTTTATTGTATTGAAGTAAATTCCTTCTTTGTGTTGTTGAGGTGTTTTATCATGAAAATGTCTTAAATTTTGACAAATGCTTTTTCTATATTTATTGAGATGATCATGCAATTTATTCTGTTAACATATTGTATCATATTAATTGATTTTTATATATGGAACAACCTTGCATTCCAAGGATAAACCCCACTTGGTCATAGTGTATAATCCTTCTACTATGTGGTTGAATTCAGTTTTTTCATGTTGTTGAGAACTTTTAAAATCTATATTAATCAGGGATAGCGGTCTGTAGTTTTCTTTTCTTGTAGTGTCTTTGTCTGGGTTTGGTATCAGGATAATGCTCACCTCATAAACTAAACTTGGATTGTATGCCACAATACCATAAACTGGGTGACTTGTAAACAACAGAAATTTATCTCTCACAATTTTGGAGTCTAAGAAATCCAAGATCAAAGTGCTAGCAGATTTGCTGTCTGCTGAGAACTTGCTTTCTGATTCAGAGATAGCCATATCTTCTTGCTATGTCTTTACATGGAGAAAGATCTGAGGGAGTTCTTTGTTGTCTCTTCTATAAAGGCACTAATCCCATTTATGAGAGCTCAGCCCTCATAACCTAATCACCTCCCCACTTCTTAATACCATAACATAGGGTGTTAGAATTTCAATATGTATGAATTTGGGGGACTAAAACATTAAGTCTATAGTATCAGCTCCTTGGACAGTGCACTGAAAGGCTGGGGACATTGAAGTCATGTTCCACCTCTCCTGTCCTCCTGCAGGAGAAGCCTCAGTTCTGCACTTTCTCCAACATTTTCAGAGCCTTGCTGGCTATCCCAGTTGTCTAGACCATGCCAGTTGTTTAGCACTCCATGTGAGGTGACATTAAAACCAGCTCCTCAGAGAGCAAACTGGAAGCCTGGGGATATCATCTTTTTGCTCAAGTCTCTCTTTCTCTCCAGAAAGAGTAGCAACCCCTCTTGGCACTGAGCTATGCCAGGATGAGGGAGGGGCTGATGTGGGTAAAATGAACATGTTCTTGTACTTTCAGTGGCTGATGTCAGATTTGTGATCATCGGGTGTATCGCAAATCCTTAACTGGATTCTGAACTTCTTCTGAAAGGTATGGTGTTGCTTATATTGTAGTTAAATCTGTGTTTTTGTGGGGGCTGAGGGCTAGGATTTCTTATTCCACCATCTTGCTGAAATCACTCTCCCCTACAACCTCAGTACTATTTCTTTTTAAAAATCTACTTAGATTAAAATACAGCTAACATACAATATTATATTTGTTTCACATGTATGCCATAGTTATTTGACATTTATATATCTAAGGAAGTGATCACCATAATGAGTCCAGTAACTGGACATCTGATACTGTATCACACTATCACAATATTATTGACTATGAGGTGATCAAACAACATGGTGAATGTTTAAATAAAAAATTTTATTATACTAAAAGACATATTGCTATTAATATCCCTCAAAATACTTCCACTTGCTTTGAATACAATCCTCCCATCCTTCTTGCCACTTTCTGAAGCAGTTTTGGAAGTCCTCTTTCATGAATGTCTTTAGTTACACTGTTGTAGCTGTCTTGATGTCCTGAACCATTTTGACTTTGGGGAAGAGCCAGAAGTCTCATGGTGCCTGACTCAGTGAATAAGGTGGATGAGGATACATCATAATGTTTTTCTTTGACAGAAACTGCTGTATACCAGAAGTGATGTGTGACACAGAGCATTGTCATGATGGAGAATGATTTATGGCACACTTTAAAACACACCTTCTCGGGCCAGGCCGGTGGCTCAGGTGGTTGGAGCACTGTGCTCCTAGCACAAGGTCCCTGGTTCAGTTCCCACATGGGCCAGTAACCTGCGCCCTCTACAGCTAAGATTGTGAACAACAGCTCTCCCTGGAGCTGTACTGCAGTGAGCAGCCAGAGGTCAGTGTGAGCTGCCGTGGGCTGCTGTGCTGCCCTGGGCTACCATGTGCTGCCAGGAGTGGCCGGTGGCCAGTGTGAGTGGCAGGCAGCCAGTGTGAGTGGCGGGCAGCCAGTGTGAGTGGCCATGAGCTGCTGTGAGCTGCCGTGAGCTGCTGTGAGTGGCTGACCGGTGACCGACTGTCTCAGCCTGGGGGAGCACAAGGCTCATAATACCAGCATGGGCCAGGGAGCTGTGTCCTACACAACTAGACTGAGAAACAACAGCTTGAACCAGAATTGCGGGGGGAGGTTGAAGAAGGGGAAAAAAATTAAAAACAAAACAAAACAAAAAAATACACTTTCTCTCAACCATAGCTCAAACACAACTGACAGTTGAAACTTGTCACACACTGTTACTAAGGTTTGAGGCACCAGTTCCCATATTGAAGACCCCTGACTTTCTGTTGGATGGCACTTGGCAGCAGCATTCACCATAATTTTTTATCACAATGGAAAGGCTCTGAGTCACACGTTGCTTCTGGCATGGCAATTTCTGTCAAATAAAATGGTCTTGTAACAGTTATAGAAGATGTCAGAAGGGTAGCAGCTTGGGAGAAGGAGCTATCACTTTGTGGGGTGTAAATGTCTAAATTTCATGTTGCTTTGTACACCTGAAACAACAACAACAACAAAAATGGTGTGTCCTTATCTGCCTTATTCACCGGATTTGGCACCATACGACTTCAGACTCTTCCCCAAAGTCAAATTGACCATGACAAGTAAACATTTTGAATCAATTCAGGACGTTGAGGTAGCCACAACAGCACAACTAAAGACACTCACAAAAGAGGACTTCCAGAACTGCTTCAGAAAGTGGCAAGAATGATGGGATAAGTGTGTTAGAAGCAAGGGGAATGTTTTGAAAGGGATTAATGGCAATGTGTCTTTTACTGTAATAATTCTTTTTTTTTTTAATTAAATTCATTGGGGTGACAACTGTTAGTAAAATTACATAGATTTCAGGTGTACAATTCTGTATTACATCATCTATAAATCCCATTGTGTGTTTACCACCCAGAGTCAGTTCTCCTTCCATCACCATATATTCGATACCCCTTACCCTCATCTCCCACCCCCCATCCTCCACCCCCCTTACCCTCTGGTAACCACTAAACTATTGTCTGTGTCTATGAGTTTCTGTTTCTCATTTGTTTGTCTTGTTCTTTTGTTGTTTTGGTTTATATACCACATATCAGTGAAATCACATGGTTCTCTGCTTTTTCTGTCTGACTTGTTTCGCTCAGCATTACTCTCTCAAGATCCATCCATGTTGTCACAAATGTTCCTATATCATCTTTTCTTACCGCCGAATAGTATTCCATTGTGTATATATACCACAACTTCTTTATCCATTCATCCATCGAAGGACATTTTGGTTGTTTCCATGTCTTGGCCACAGTAAACAAAGCTGCAATGAACATTGGAGCACACGTGTCTTTATCTCTAAATGTTTTCAGATTTTTTTGGGTAGATGCCCAGGAGAGGGATTGCTGGGTCATATGGCAATTCTATTCGTGATTTTTTGAGGAACCTCCACACTGCCTTCCATAACGGCTGCACCAGTCTGCATTCCCACCAACAGTGTATGAGGGTTCCTTTTTCTCCACAGCCTCTCCAACACTTGTTACTATCTGTCTTGTTGATGATAGCCATTCTGACTGGGGTGAGGTGATATCTCATTGTGGTTTTGATTTGCATTTCTCTGATGATTAGTGATGTTGAGTATTTTTTCATATGTCTATTTGCCATTTGTATGTCCTCTTGGAGAAATGTCCCTTCAAGTCCTCTGCCCATTTTTCAAATGGGTTGTTTGATTTTTGTTGTTGAGTTGCATGAGTTCCTTGTATATTCTGGATACTAGCCCCTTATCGGAGGCACTGTTTGCAAAAATCTTCTCCCATTCAGTTGGTGGCCTCTTTATTTTGTCAATGGTTTCTTTTGCTGTGCAGAAGCTTTTAAGTTTCATATAGTCCCATTCATTTATTTTAGCTTTTACTTCCATTGCCTTTGGAGTCAAGTTCATAAAATGCTCTTTGAACCCAAGGTCCATAAGTTTAGTACCTATGTTTACTTCTATGCAGTTTATTGTCTCAGGTCTTATGCTTAAGTCTTTGATCCATTTTAAGTTAACTTTGGTACATGGTGACAAATAGCAGTCCAGTTTCATTCTTTTGTACGTGGCTATCCAATTCTCCCAGCACCATTTATTGAAGAGGCTGTCTTTGCTCCATTGTATGTTTTTAGCTTCTTTGTCAAAAATTATCTGTCCATATTTATGTGGTTTTATTTCTGGGTTCTCAATTCTATTCCATTGGTCTATGTGTCTGTTTTTCTGCCAATACCATGCTGTTTTGATTATTGTAGCCCTGTAGTACAAGCCAAAGTCAGGAAGTGTGATACCTCCATTATTGTTCTTTTTTCTTAAGATTGCTTTGGCTATTCGGGGTCTTTTGTGGTTCCAAACAAATCTGATGATTTTTTGTTCTATTTCTTTAAAATATGCCATTGGGATTTTGATGGGGATTGCATTGAATCTGTATATTGCTTTGGGTAATATGGCCATTTTAACTATGTTGATTCTTCCAATCCATGAGCACGGACTGTCTTTCCATTTCTTTGTGTCCTCTTCAATTTCTTTCAAAAATGTCTTATAGTTTTCAGCATATAGGTCTTTCACATCCTTGGTTAAGTTTATTCCTAGGTATTTTATTCTTTTTCTGCAATTGCAAGAGGAATTGTTTTTTGTTTTTCTTTTTCTGAGATTTCATTGTTAGTATATAGGAAGGCAATGGACTTTTGTGCGTTGATTTTGAGGCCGGCAACTTTACTGTATTCGTTGTTTGTTTCTAATAGCTTTTTGGTGGAGTCTTTAGGGTTTTCTATATATAGCATCATGTCATCTGCAAAGAGTGATAATTTAACTTCTTCATTCCCAATTTGGATGCTTTTTATTTCTTTCTCTTGCCTGATTGCTCTGGCAAGGACTTCCAACACTATGTTGAAAAGCAGAGGTGATAGGGGACATCCCTGTCGTGTTCCTGAACGTAGAGCAAAGGGCTTCAGTTTTTCTCCATTAATTATGAGATTAGCAGAGGGCTTGTCATATATGGCCTTTATTATGTTAAGGTATTTTCCTTCTATACCCATTTTATTAAGTGTTTTAATCATAAATGGATGTTGTATCTTGCCAAATGCTTTTTCTGCATCAACTGATATATTCATATGATTTTTGTCACTTTCTTTCTAAACTATCTTGTTGCCTTGCTTATTCATGGCGATTACTGGTTTACTATTTCTCTTCCTAGACATCTACAGGAGTGACTTCTGCAACAGGTTAATAGGAAGAGGTCTTTCTTTTGTTTGCCAGTACTTGTTGGTAGAATGTTTTATTATTTCTCCAACTGCAATTTATTTTTCTTCTCCCACACGGTAGTGCTGTTTTCTCTGCACTATTCCTGCTTCTCACACAATGAGGGGATTCCCGGGGAGACGGGCTTCTCCTCTGTTAATAGTTCGTCTAGGTCACAGGGCGCAGTGTCCCAGTGGGTATGCGGAGAGCTTTTGATGTTCCAAAGCTCTTCCAGGTCCTGATTCAGAGCCCGTATGTTTCAGCAGTTCTGTTTACTCCTGCAGGGATCCGCCCAGATAGGTGGGGTCAGGGGCGGGGTAAGTTGTGAGAGGTGGCCCAGGGCAGTGGCGGCAACCACCACCACAGCCAGTCCTGCTTCCACGGCTCCCTCCCCTTTGCCGGAACTAGTTGGGCTGTGAATTTGTGTCTGCGGCCCACAGTTCTCAAAACAGCAAATTTTCTGTTGTTTTGATCTGACACTGCTACTGTTTTGTCTCCAGCACCGGGCAGGTGGGGGCGGGGCGAGCTCTGGGAGGGGTGGGAGGGGGCGGCTAGTCTCAGTGCCCAACACTCCGCTCTCTGCTCAGCAGTGAGGGCTTAAACCACCGTTTTCAGCCTTTTTCCCTCAGTCTTTTCTCCGAGGTCTCTGTTGTGAGCGTTGGGTTCAGCCGTGTTATATGCTGTCCCCTCAGCCCTGTGGAGCCCTGGCAGAGCCCTAGCAGTCCAAGTTCTTCCCTCACTCACAGCTGCGGTAGTTTCGGGAAGCAGCGAGCTCGGAGCACTGAGCCAGGTCTGCGTCCTGCGCCTGCGCGGCTCCGTCTCTGCGCACTTCTCCCTTTCCTCCTCCCTCCCCTCGCGCGAATCTCCCACCAGTAGGCGATTTCAGTCGGTAGTGGGCCGCCTCGTCTTGCCCGTCCGCCGTGCAGGGAGTCCTTTGTGGTGCTTTTGTTGTTCGATTTGTTGTAAATTCCAGGGGAGCTTTACAGAGGCTCACCTCACTCCGCCATTTTTCCGGAAGTCTCAATAATTCTTTTAAATTTAAACATTCACCGTATTTCTGGATCACACCTTCTATATTCCTTATGCTGTACATTACTCTCCATGACTTACTTGTTTTACGCCTGGATATTTGAACTTCTTATTCCTCTTCACCTGTTTCCTCCCCTTTTAAAATTTTCAGTTACAGTTGACATTTAATATTATTTTATATTAAATTCCAGTGTACAGCATAACAGTTAAACATTTATATAATTTAAAAAGTGATCCCCCTTGACTAGCCTAGTACCCACCTGGCACTATACATAGTTATTAGCATATTATTAACTATATTCCATATGCTTTATTTTGCATCCCCATGACTATTATGTAACTACCAATT
Source organism: Rhinolophus sinicus (assembly GCF_057876585.1). Taxonomy (NCBI): domain Eukaryota; kingdom Metazoa; phylum Chordata; class Mammalia; order Chiroptera; family Rhinolophidae; genus Rhinolophus; species Rhinolophus sinicus. The sequence goes on from NC_142506.1 coordinate 40,701,142, forward strand.
TGTACTTCTTAATACCTTCATCCTTTCCATGCTGTACTCAAACCCTCTCAAATCTATCTCCCCAATAAATCTAATATCCATCTGACATCATAGATAGTTGTTACAATATTATTGGCTATATTCCTTGTGCTATACCTTACACTCCCATGTATACTTTCTAATAACTAATTTGTACTTCTTAATCTCTTCCCCTTTTTCATCCACCCTTAACCCTCCACCGATATGTCCACCATCAAAATGTTCTCTGTATCTATGAGTCTGTTTCTGTTGTGTTTTTTTTTGTTGTTGTTAATTTATTCTTTTGAGTCCACATATAAGCAAAATCTTCTTGCATCTGTCTTTCTGTCTGACATATTCCACTCAGCACAATACCCTCCAGGTCAATCTACGCTGTTGCAGATGGCAAGAACCCATTCCCTTCCATGGCCAAGTAATATATCATTGTATACATGTAGCACCTCCTCTTTATCCATTCATCCATTGATGGACACAAAGGCTGCCTCCACATCTTGGCTGTTGTAAACAGTCCTGCAATGAACATTTGGATACACACATCCCCTCAAAATAGAATTTTTGGTTTCTGCAGATAAATACCCAGAAGTGGGATTACTAGGTCCTTTATGGTCTATTGTTGTGTTTCTTGTCTTCATTGAAAAAATCTATTTGATTTCCGGAAAAATGGCGGCGTGAGGTGAGCCTCTGTAAAGCTCCCCTGGAATTTACAACGAATTGAACAACAAAAACTCCACAAAGGACTTCCTGCACAGCAGACAGGCAAGATAAAGAGGCCCACTACCTACTGAAATCACCTACAGGTGGGAGATTCGCGCGAGTGGAGGGAGGAGGAAAGGGAGAAGTGCGCGGAGACGGAGACGTGCAGGCGCAGGACGCAGACCTAGCTCAGTGCGCCGAGCTCGCTGCTTCCCGGAACCACCACAGCTGCGGGAGAGGGAAGAACTCGGATTGCTAGGGCTCCGCCAGGGCTCCACAGGGCTGAGGGGACAGCATATAACACGGCTGAACCCAACACTCATGGCAGAGACCTCGGAGAAAAGACTGAGGGAAAAAGGCTGAAAACGGCGGTTTAAGCCCCGCACTGCCTAGCAGAGAATGGAGCCTTAGGCACTGAGACTAGCCGCCCCCTCCCTCCCCTCCCAGAGCTCGCCCCGCCCCGACCTGCCCGGTGCTAGAAGCGAAACAGTAGCAGTGTCAGATCAAAACAACAGAAAATTTGCTGTTTTGAGAACTGTGGGCTGCAGACACAAATTCACAGCCCAACTAGTTCCGGCAAAGGGGAGGGAGCTGTGGAACCAGGCCCGGCTGTGGTGGTGGTCGCCGCCATTGCTCTGGGCCACCTCTCACAACTCACCCCGCCCCTGACGCCACCTATCTGGGCGGATCCCCGCAGGAGTAAACAGAACTGCTGAAACATACGGGTTCTGAATCAGGAGCTGGAACAGCTTTGGAATATCAAAAGCTCTCCACATACCCACCGGGACACTGCGCCCTGTGACCTAGATGAACTATTAACAGAGGAGAAGCCCGTCTCCCAGGGAATCCCCCCATTGTGATTCTTGAGAATAGTGCAGAGAAAACAAAGCACTACGGTGTGGGAGAAGAAAAATAAGTTGCAGTTGAAGAAATAAGAAAACATTCTACCAACAAGTACTGGCAAACAAAAGAAAGACCGCTTTCTATCAACCTGTTGCAGAAGTCACTCCTGTAGATGTCTAGGAAGAGAAATAGTAAACCAGTAATCACCATGAATAACCAAGGCAACAAGATAGCTCAGAAAGAAAGTGAAAAATCTCCAGAGAAAGCACTTAAAGATACAGAAATATGTGACTTAAATGACAGAGAATTCAAGATTGCAGTTCTGAAAAAACTCAACGAGATACGGAAACACAGATAGGCAGTTAAATGAACTCAGAAACTCAATCAAAGAACAGCATGAGCATTTTACAAAAGAGATTGAAATCTTAAAAAAGAACCAAATAGAATTTCTGGAGATTAAGAACTCAATAGAAGAAATTAAGAATGAAATAACCAGCTTAGGTAGTAGAGTTGACCAGATGGAGCAAAGAATCAGTGACATCGAATATAGAAACCTGGAAATGACACAAATAGAAGAGGAAAGAGACTTGAGACTTCAAAGAAATGAAAGAACTCTACAAGAACTTTCTGACTCCATAAGAAAGAGCAATATAAGAATAATGGGCATACCAGAAGGAGAAGAAAGAGAGAAGGGAACAGAGAACATATTCAAATAAATTGTCGATGAGAACTTCCCAAATTTGTGGACAGAACTGGACCCTCGAATCCAAGAAGCAAATAGAACACCTAGTTACCTCAATCCCAACAGGCCTTCTCCAAGGCACATTGTATTGAAGCTGTCTAAAATCAACGACAAAGAAAGAATCCTCAAGGCAGCCAGGGAAAAGAAGACGGTAACTTACAAAGGAAAGCCCATTAGATTATCATCAGATTTTTCAGCAGAAACTCTAAAACCCAGGAGGGAGTGGAACCAAATATTCAAACTATTGAAAGAGAGAAACCATGAGCCAAGAATAATATATCCAGCAAAGATATCCTTTAAATATGAAGGAGGAATAAAGACCTTTCCAGACATACAGAAGCTGAGGGAATTTTCTAATACACGACCTGCACTACAAGAAATACTAAAGGAGGCTATTCGACCACCATCAACAGGGATAATTTGTGGCAACCACAACTCAAAAAGGGGGAGAATAAAGGCCTGAACCGGAATATGGGAATGGAAAAAGTAAGCGTGCTGAAGAAAATGGAATACTCTAAATATCAAACTTTCTTTTACATAAACTTAAGGGTAACTACTCAAAATAAATCCAGAATTGAAATATAAACTGAAGTAAAAGAAGAAACACAGGGAAACATCATAGAATACCACCACACAGAAATAATAGACAACAACAAAAAGGCAAAGAAACAATGGAGACACAGCCTTACCAGAAAACTAAAGATAGAATGACAGGAAATCCTCACATATCAATAATCAACCTAAATGTAAATGGACTGACCTCACCAATAAAAAGGCACAGAGTAGCAGATTGGATCAAAAAACTAAACCCAACCATATGCTGTCTCCAAGAGACACATCTCAGCTACAAGGACAAGCATAGACTCAAAGTGAAAGGGTGGAAATTGACAATCCAAGCAAATGGTACCCAGAGAAAATCAGGTGTAGCCATAATGATATCAGATGAAACAGACTTCAAGGTGAAAAAGATAACAAGAGACAAAGACGGACATTTCATAATGGTGAAGGGGACTGTACAACAGGAAGACATAAAAGTCATCAATATTTATGACCCCAATCAGGGAGCACCGAAATACACCAAGCAACTACTAACAGAAGTAAAGGGAGAAATTGACCAAAACACAATTATACTAGGGGACTTAAATACATCATTGAGAGCTATGGATAGATCATCCAAACAGAAAATAAATAACGAAATACTAGCCCTAAATGACACATTAGATGAAATGCACATAATTGACATTTATAGAGCACTTCATCCTAAAACATCAGACTATACATTCTTTTCTGGTGTACACGGAACATTCTCAAGGATAGACCATGTATTGGGACATAAAATCAGTCTCAACAAATTTAAGAAGATTGAAATCATACCAAGCATATTCTCTGATCACAAGGCTTTGAAATTGGATATCAACTGTAAAAAGAAAGCGGAAAAAAACACAAATACATGGAGATTAAACAACATACTTTTAAAGAAGGACTGGGTCAAAGAAGAAATTAGAGGAGAGATCAAAAGATACATAGAAACAAATGACAATGAAAATACATCCTACCAAAATTTCTGGGATGCAGCGAAAGCAGTTTTAAGAGGGAAATTTATCTCATTACAGGCCTATCTCAAGAAACAAGAAAACTCCCAAATAAATAACCTCATGTTACACCTTAAAGAACTAGAAAAAGAAGAACAAGTAAAACCCAAGGTCAGCAGAAGAAAGGAAATAATAAAAATTAAAGCAGAAATAAATGAAATAGAGAACAAAAAGACAATAGAGAAAATTAATGTGAAAAAGAGCTCATTCTTTGAAAAAATTAACAAAATTGACAAACCCTTGGCTAGACTTACTAAGATAAAAGAGAGAAGACACTGATTAACAAAATCAGAAACGTAAAAGGGGAAGTTATCATGGACACCACAGAAATACAAAGGATCATCCAAGAATACTATGAAGGACTATATGCCACCAAATTCAACAACCTAGAAGAAATGGATAAGTTCTTAGAAACATATAGCCTTCCAAGGCTGAATCATGAAGAACTGGAAAATCTAAACACACCGATCACCAGTAACGAAATTGAATCAGTCATCCAAAACCTTCCCAAAAGCAAAAGTCCGGGACCAGATGGCTTCACTAGTGAATTCTACCAAACCTTCAAAGAGGATCTAATACCAATCCTGCTCAAACTCTTCCAAAAAATTGAAGAACAGACAGTACTCCCTAACTCATTTTATGAGGCCAACATTACCCTGATACCAAAACCCGGTAAGGACAGCACAAAAAAAGAAAACTACAGACCAATATCTCTGATGAATACCGATGCAAAAATCCTAAATAAAATTCTAGCAAATCAAATACAACAATTCATCAGAAAGATTATTCATCACGACCAAGTGGGGTTCATCCCCGGGGCACAAGGATGGTTCAACATCCGCCAATCCATCAATGTGATACATCACATAAACAAAATAAAGGACAAAAATCACATGATTATATCAATTGATGCAGAAAAAGCATTTGACAAGATACAACATCCATTTATGATTAAAACACTTAATAAAATGGGTATAGAAGGAAAATACCTTAACATAATAAAGGCCATATATGACAAGCCCTCTGCTAATCTCATAATTAATGGAGAAAAGCTGAAGCCCTTTGCTCTACGTTCAGGAACACGACAGGGATGTCCCCTATCACCTCTGCTTTTCAACATAGTGTTGGAAGTCCTTGCCAGAGAAATCAGGCAAGAGAAAGAAATAAAAGGCATCCAAATTGGGAATGAAGAAGTTAAATTATCACTCTTTGCAGATGACATGATGCTATATATAGAAAACCCTAAAGACTCCACCAAAAAGCTATTAGAAACAATCAAGGAATACAGTAAAGGTGCCGGCTACAAAATCAACGCACAAAAGTCCATTGCCTTCCTATATACTAACAATGAAGTCTCTGAAAAAGAAATACAAAAAGCAATTCCTTTTGCAATTGCAGCAAAAAGAATAAAATACCTAGGAATAAACTTAACCAAGGATGTGAAAGACCTATATGCTGAAAACTATAAGACATTTTTGAAAGAAATTGAAGAAGACACAAAGAAATGGAAAGACATTCCGTGCTCATGGATTGGAAGAATCAACATAGTTAAAATGGCCATAATACCCAAAGTAATATACAGATTCAATGCAATCCCCATCAAAATCCCAATGGCATATATTAAAGAAATAGAACAAAAAATCATCAGATTTGTTTGGAACCACAAAAGACCCCGAATAGCCAAAGCAATCTTAAGGAAAAAGAACAATAATGGAGGTATCACACTTCCTGACTTTGGCTTGTACTACAGGGCTACAATAATCAAAACAGCATGGTATTGGCAGAAAAACAGACACATAGACCAATGGAATAGAATTGAGAACCCAGAAATAAAACCACATAAATATGGACAGATAATTTTTGACAAAGAAGCTAAAAACATACAATGGAGCAAAGACAGCCTCTTCAATAAATGGTGCTGGGAGAATTGGATAACCATGTGCAAAAGAATGAAACTGGACTGCTATTTGTCACCATGTACCAAAGTTAATTCAAAATGGATCAAAGACTTAAGCATAAGACCTGACACAATAAACTGCATAGAAGAAAACATAGGTACTAAACTTATGGACCTTGGGTTCAAAGAGCATTTTATGAACTTGACTCCAAAGGCAATGGAAGTAAAAGCTAAAATAAACAAATGGGACTATATGAAACTTAAAAGCTTCTGCACAACAAAAGAAACCATTGACAAAATAAAGAGGCCACCAACTGAATGGGAGAAGATTTTTGCAAACAGTGCCTCCGATAAGGGGCTAGTATCCGAAATATAAAAGGAACTCATGCAACTCAACAACAAAAAGACAAACAACCCAATTGAAAAATGGGCAGAGGACTTGAAGAGACATTTCTCCAAAGAGGACATACAAAAGGCAAATAGACATATGAAAAAATGCTCAACATCACTAATCATCAGAGAAATGCAAATCAAAACCACAATGAGATATCACCTCACCCTAGTCAGAATGGCTATCATCAACAAGACAAACAATAACAAATGTTGGAGAGGCTGTGGAGAAAAAGGAACCCTCATACACTGTTGGTGGGAATGCAGACTGGTGCAGCCGTTATGGAAGGCAGTGTGGAGGTTTCTCAAAGAATTACGAATAGAATTGCCATATGACCCAGCAATCCCTCTTCTGGGTATCTACCCAAAAAATCTGAAAACATTTAGAGATAAAGACACGTGTGCTCCAATGTTCATTGCAGCTTTGTTTACGGTGGCCAAGACATGGAAACAACCAAAATGTCCTTCGATAGATGAATGGATAAAGAAGTTGTGGTATATATACACAATGGAATACTATTCGGCAGTAAGAAAAGATGATATAGGAACATTTGTGACAACATGGATGGATCTTGAGAGAGTAATGCTGAGCGAAACAAGTCAGACAGAAAAAGCAGAGAACCATGTGATTTCACTGATATGTGGTATATAAACCAAAAACAACAAAAGAGCAAGACAAACAAATGAGAAACAGAAACTCATAGACACAGACAATAGTTTAGTGGTTGCCAGAGGGTAACGGGGGCGGTGGGTGGGGGGTGGGAGATGAGGGTAAGGGGGATCGAATATATGGTGATGGAGGAGAACTGACTCTGGGTGGTGAACACACAATGGGATTTATAGATGATGTAATACAGAATTGTACACCTGAAATCTATGTAATTTTACTAACAATTGTCACCCCAATAAATTTAATTAAAAAAAAAATGCTCAACATCTCTAATCATCAGAGAAATGCAAATCAAAACCACAATGAGATATCACCTCACCCCAGTCAGAATGGCCATCATCAACAAGACAAATAGTAACAAATGTTGGAGAGGTTGTGGAGAAAAGGAACCCTCATACACTGTTGGTGGGAATGCAGACTGGTTCAGCCGTTATGGAAGGCAGTGTGGAGGTTCCTCAAAGAATTACGAATAGAATTGCCATATGACCCAGCAATCCCTCTCCTGGGTATCTACCCAAAAAATCTGAAAACATTTAGAGATAAAGACACGTGTGCTCCAATGTTCATTGCAGCTTTGTTTACGGTGGCCAAGACATGGAAACAACCAAAATGTCCTTCGATAGATGAATGGATAAAGAAGTTGTGGTACATATACACAATGGAATAGTATTCGGCAGTGAGAAAAGATGATATAGGAACATTTGTGACAACATGGATGGATCTTGAGAGAGTAATGCTGAGCGAAACAAGTCAGACAGAAAAAGCAGAGAACCATGTGATTTCACTGATATGTGGTATATAAACCAAAAACAACAAAAGAACAAGACAAACAAATGAGAAACAGAAACTCATAGACACGGACAATAGTTTAGTGGTTGCCAGAGGGTAAGGGGGGTGGGGGGGGAGGTGAGGGTAAGGGGGATCGAATATATGGTGATGGAAGAACTGACTCTGGGTGATGAACATACAATGGGATTTATAGATGATGTAGTACAGAATTGTACACCTGAAATCTATGTAATTTTACTAACAATTGTCACCCCAATAAATTTAATTTAAAAAGAAAAAAAAGAAAATACATCCTACCAAAATTTTTGGGATGCAGTGAAAGCAGTTTTAAGACGGAAATTTATCTCATTACAGGCCTATCTCAAGAAACAAGAAAACTCCCAAATAAATAACCTCATGTTACACCTTAAAGAACTAGAAAAAGAAGAACAAGTAAAACCCAAGGTCAGCAGAAGAAAGGAAATAACAAAAATAAGAGCAGAACTAAATGAAATAGAGAACAAAAAGACAATAGAAAAAATTAACATGACAAAGAGATGGTTCTTTGAAAAGATTAACAAAATTGACAAACCCTTGTCTTGACTTACTAAGATAAAAAGAGAGAAGACACTGATTAACAAAATCAGAAACATAAAAGGGGAAGTTATCATGGACACCACAGAAATACAAAGGATCATCCAAGAATACTATGAAGGACTATATGCCACCAAATTCAACAACCTAGAAGAAATGGATAAGTTCTTAGAAACATATAGCCTTCCAAGGCTGAACCATGAAGAACTGGAAAATCTAAACAGACTGATCACCAGTAACGAAATTGAATCAGTCATCCAAAACCTTCCCAAAAGCAAAAGTCCGGGACCAGATGGCTTCACTAGTGAATTCTACCAAACCTTCAAAGAGGATCTAATACCAATCCTGCTCAAACTCTTCCAAAAAATTGAAGAAGAGACAGTACTCCCTAACTCATTCTATGAGGCCAACATTACCCTGATACCAAAACCTGGTAAGGACAGCACAAAAAAAGAAAACTACAGACCAATATCTCTGATGAATACCGATGCAAAAATCCTAAATAAAATTCTAGCAAATCAAATACAACAATTCATCAGAAAGATTATTCATCACGACCAAGTGGGGTTCATCCCCAGGGCACAAGGATGGTTCAACATACGCAAATCCATCGATGTGATACATCACATAAACAAAATAAAGGACAAAAATCATATGATTATATCAATTGATGCAGAAAAAGCATTTGACAAGATACAACATCCATTTATGATTAAAACACTTAATAAAATGGGTATAGAAGGAAAATACCTTAACATAATAAAGGCCATATATGACAAGCCCTCTGCTAATCTCATAATTAATGGAGAAAAACTGAAGCCCTTTGCTCTACGTTCAGGAACACGACAGGGATGTCCCCTATCACCTCTGCTTTTCAACATCGTGTTGGAAGTCCTTGCCAGAGCAATCAGGCAAGAGAAATAAATAAAAGGCATCCAAATTGGGAATGAAGAAGTTAAATTATCACTCTTTGCAGATGACATGATGCTATATATAGAAAACCCTAAAGACTCCACCAAAAAGCTATTAGAAACAATCAACGAATACAGTAAAGTTGCCGGCCTCAAAATCAACGCACAAAAGTCCAATGCCTTCCTATATACTAACAATGAAATCTCAGAAAAAGAAATACAAAAAACAATTCCTTTTGCAATTGCAGCAAAAAGAATAAAATACCTAGGAATAAACTTAACCAAGGATGTGAAAGACCTATATGCTGAAAACTATAAGACATTTTTGAAAGAAATTGAAGAAGACACAAAGAAATGGAAAGACATTCCGTGCTCATGGATTGGAAGAATCAACATAGTTAAAATGGCCATATTACCCAAAGCAATATACAGATTCAATGCAATCCCCATCAAAATCCCAATGGCATATATTAAAGAAATAGAACAAAAAATCATCAGATTTCTTTGGAACCACAAAAGACCCCGAATAGCCAAAGCAATCTTAAGAAAAAAGAACAATAATGGCGGTATCACATTTCCTGACTTTGGTCTGTACTACAGGGCTACAATAATCAAAACAGCATGGTATTGGCAGAAAAACAGACACATAGACCAATGGAATAGAATTGAGAACCCAGAAATAAAACCACATAAATATGGACAGATAATTTTTGACAAAGAAGCTAAAAACATACAATGGAGCAAAGACAGCCTCTTCAATAAATGGTGCTGGGAGAATTGGATAGCCACGTACAAAAGAATGAAACTGGACTGCTATTTGTCACCATGTACCAAAGTTAACTCAAAATGGATCAAAGACTTAAGCATAAGACCTGAGACAATAAACTGCATAGAAGAAAGCATAGGTACTAAACTTATGGACCTTGGGTTCAAAGAGCATTTTATGAACTTGACTCCAAAGGCAATGGAAGTAAAAGCTAAAATAAATGAATGGGACTATATGAAACTTAAAAGCTTCTGCACAGCAAAAGAAACCATTGACAAAATAAAGAGGCCACCAACTGAATGGGAGAAGATTTTTGCAAACAGTGCCTCCGATAAGGGGCTAGTATCCAGAATATACAAGGAACTCATGCAACTCAACAACAACAAAACAAACAACCCAATTGAAAAATGGGCAGAGGACTTGAAGAGACATTTCTGCAAAGAGGACATACAAATGGCAAATTATGAAAAAATGCTCAACATCACTAATCATCAGAGAAATGCAAATCAAAACCACAATGAGATATCACCTCACCCCAGTCAGAATGGCTATCATCAACAAGACAAATAATAACAAATGTTGGAGAGGCTGTGGAGAAAAAGGAACCCTCATACACTGTTGGTGGGAATGCAGACTGGTGCAGCCGTTATGGAAGGCAGTGTGGAGGTTCCTCAAAGAATTACGAATAGAATTGCCATATGACCCAGCAATCCCTCTCCTGGGTATCTACCCAAAAAATCTGAAAACATTTAGAGATAAAGACACGTGTGCTTCAATGTTCATTGCAGCTTTGTTTACAGTGGCCAAGACATGGAAACAACCAAAATGTCCTTCGATAGATGAATGGATAAAGAAGTTGTGGTATATATACACAATGGAATACTATTCGGCAGTAAGAAAAGATGATATAGGAACATTTGTGACAACATGGATGGATCTTGAGAGAGTAATGCTGAGCGAAACAAGTCAGACAGAAAAAGCAGAGAACCATGTGATTTCACTGATATGTGGTATATAAACCAAAACAACAAAAGAACAAGACAAACAAATGAGAAACAGAAACTCATAGACACATACAATAGTTTAGTGGTTGCCAGAGGGTATGGGGGGCGGGGGGTGGGGGGTGGGAGATGAGGGTAAGGGGGATCGAATATATGGTGATGGAAGGAGAACTGACTCTGGGTGATGAACACACAATGGGATTTATAGATGATGTAATACAGAATTGTACACCTGAAATCTATGTAATGTTACTAACAATTGTCACCCCAATAAATTTAATAAAAAGAAATTAAAAAAAAAAAAGAGAAAATCTGTTTTGTATGGTGTAAGTATTGCTACCCCATCTTTTTTTTGTTTGTTTTTTGCTTGTTTGTTTCCATTTTCATGAAATGTCTTTTTCCATCCCTTTACTTTCAGTATGTGTGTGTCTTTTGATCCAAAGTGAGTCTTTTGTAGCAGCATATGTAAGGGTCTCGTTTACTTATCCATTCAGCCACTCTATCTTTTGACTGAAGCATTTAATCCATTTACATTTAAATCATTTACATTTAAAGTAATTGTTGGTAGGTATTTAGCTATTGACATTTTATTACCAATTTCTTTCTTTCTTTCTTTTCTTTTTTTGCCTAAGATTCTTTGTAATACTGGTTTGGTGGTGACAATCCCTTTTAACTTTTTCTTGTCTGGGAAGCTCTTTATTTTTCCTTGAATTCTAAATGATAGCTTTGCTGGGTAGAGTAATCTTGTTTGTAGGTCCTTGATTTTCATCACTTTGAATATTTTGTGCTGATCTCTTCTGGCCTTCAAACTTTCTTTTGAGAAATCAGCTGATAGTCTCATATGTGCTCCCTTGTAAGTAACTAACTGCTTTTCTCTTGCTGCTTTTAAGATTCTTTAAGCTTCAGCATTTTAATTGTGATGTATCTTGGTGTGGGCTACTTTGGTTTCACCTTGTTTGGGACTCTCTGCTTTTCTTGGGCTATATATCTATTTCCTTTGTGGGGTTAAGGAAGTTTTCAGTCATTATTTCCTCAAATAGTTTAATGATTTCTTGCTCTCTGTCTTCTCCTTCTCTATCCCTATGATGCAAATGTTGGTATGCTTGATGTTGTCCCAGAGGTCCCTTAAACTGTTCTCATTTTTTTGGATTCTTTTTTCTTTTTGTTGTTCTGGTTGGGTATTTTCTGCTACCTTATCTTCTAAATCACTGATCTGATCCTCTGCTTCATCTAATCTACTCTCGATTCCCTCTAATGTATTCTTAATTTCAGTTATTGAATTCTTTATTTATGACTGACTTTTTATGTTTTCTGTCTCCATTTTTATGCTTCCTATCTTTTTGTTGAAGTTTTCCCTGAGATCATTGAGCATGCTTATAAGCAGTGTTTTGAATCTGGTAGGTTGTTTGTCTCCATTTGTTTAGGGTTTTTATTTGTTTGCTTTTAGCTTTGTTCTGTTCTTTCATTTGGGACATGTTTCTTTGTCTCCCTGTTTTGGCTATTTCCCTGTGTTTGTTTCTATGTATTTGGTAGGGCTGCTATGTCTCTGGATTTTAGTAGAGTAGCCTTATGTAGCAGGTGTTTTATGGGGCCCAGTAGCACTTCTCCCTTGTCACTTGAGCTAGTGCTCCAGATGTGTCCCTTGTATGAGTTGTGTGTGTCCTCTTGTTGTAGTTGAGCCTTGGCTGTTTGCAAGCCGTGGGAGGGATTGACCCTCTGGCTGATTGCTTGGGAGAACTGACAGTAAATTTGCTTTAGCAATGCCCTGGTGCCTTCTCAGTTTGCCCTTTTGGTGTATTGTCTTCAGAGGTGATGGTCTAGTTCTGTCCAAAGCTGGCCACTGGGCACGCCAACGTCTTTTGAGAGGGGATCTGCTACAGGCCAAGTTCAGGCACAGCCTGGGCCTCACGCAAATCTACTTGGAATAAGCCACAAAGCGATCCACTGATGGTTGCTCCTGCACTGGAATTGGAGGAGCCTTGAGATGCCAAGCTGCAAACTGAGTATATCTATCACTAGTCCAGACTTGGGGCTGTTCAACAAGGGGTACAGTATACTCTGAAGCCAGATGCTGCGTGTTTGGGTTTTATGAAACTCTGAGAGCTTTCAGAAAAGCCTAACATGAGCCAAGAGAGGTCATTTGTATGGAAAAGCCTGGAAATGGCTTGGGTATGCCCAAAAGTTGGGTAGGGTAAAATCTCAGGTATCACCAAGGTGGGAGAGACAAACAGTGCTAGCCAGGTTGATGGAGACTCATATAGGGCTGCTGCCTGCATCTGCACACCAGGAGTGGGGAGGGCTCAACAAAGAAACAATAGATTCTTCCAGCACTTCTGCCTGAGATAAAACTTCCCCTCCACACCACCATAAAACCAGACAACTCATTTCCTTTCAGTATGTCCCTGGTACCTTTCAAGTTGCTGTGCCAGTGCTGGAGCTCAGAGCAAGTGAGTCCATCAGTGAGTAAGTCTGTGTCTGGGCCCTTTAAGAGGAAACACATAAACTGCACCCACCCTCCTCACTCAGCCAAAATCTCTCTTGGTTTTCACAGCCAGAAGTTATGGGGATTGTTTTCTCCTCAGCAACAGAACCCTGGGCTGGTGATCCTGGCATGGGGCTGGACCCCCTCACTCCTACAGGAGGTCCTCTGCAGCCAAGATATCCCTCCCAATTTTCAAAGGTCACACAGGGGGTTGGGTCCATCCTGTTCCTGTGTCTGCCCCTCCTACCAGTCTCAATGTGGATTCTTTTGTATGTCATTAGTTGTAAGACTTTGGTTCAGCTAGACTTCAGGCAATTCTCAATGATGGTTTGTCTGTAGTTTAGTTGTAATTTTGATGTAGTCATGAGAGAATGCAAGCATAGCATTTACCTACTCTACCATCTTGACCAGAGCCTTCAGTACTATTTCTCAGTTAGGGATAAATAAATAGATTCAATCATTATATCTGTCAATCTAGCATATACATGCACCAATTAACCAAGCAATCAAGAAAATATTTAAAAGTCATCTTGAAGAGTTCAGTGTTTATTCTCTGAACAGGTTTTACAAATTAGAAATTAACATTTAAGAGACAGCAAACAACATTGTGGCAAACCATGGGTGAAAAACTCACATTAACACATGGTCATGTGCGTTCTTTTTTCAGGGAAAACATTCCAAATTCACAAATTGTCAGTGCAAAAACAAAAACAAAAACAGAATTCCCATTGATTTCCATGTATGGCAAGGTCTGCATAAAACTTGTATGTTTCATACCTGTTCTCTCATTCACGCAAATTGTTGCCCTCGGAAAGCACTCTCAGTAAGCAGGGCTTAAGGCTATGTGGCATATTAGAAAGTACATTGGACAAGGACACAGAAATATTTGGTTCTAGCCTCAACGCTACCATTACCAGCAATGGTATCTGGAGTCTCATTTTCCTCACCTATAAAATAGGATAATAAATAATACTTCCATACTGCTTTCAAAGGCTTTTCATGAAGATTAAATGAGGTAATACATGAGAATCTGTAAGATATTGTTTATTTTTCTTTGTATACATGTTATATACATTTATTGTTACTAACTTTACTGTGTTTGTTCAATTGCTTTTGTCATGTAGTTCAATTGCTTTTTAAAAAATTACCTCTAGTATTAAATGTGGACAACGTCCAGTGCTGTGCTGGTAATCATGAAATGAGGGTAAAAAGTGCTCACTTGTGGTGTTTGTTCATATCTGTGATGTAAATGTTCTCATCATGGCCAATATTTAAGCTACCAATTCACTAAATTCCTAATTATTTAATAATTGGCTCTTGGAAGCTGGTGATGAATTGTTCCATCACAGCACTGAAATATCAATGAATATTTAACAAGAACAGAGGGAGTTCTAAGAAAAAAAATTTTTGTCTCAAACTTTGCTTGCTGTTCTTTGCATTTGTTCCAGATTCTTGCTCTCCTCCTAAACTTCTCTTTCTATCTCCCTTATCTGCTAAATCAACTACGGCTGCCTCTGGCTATTATGAAAATTGAAAACTAGCTGAACATTTATTTGTTTTTGACAAATACTCAAATACTATGAGTATAAAATACTGTGACAGTTAACAATATGAAAAATCTCATTTCATAAACCACTCTAAAAATGAAATAATAAAACAACTTTTAATAATCTGGTGAAAATATGTATTGAAGAAGAAAAAAAATCACACACAATATGTATTCCTTCTCCAACAGATAGTAGGTAGTGGCATGCAAATATAATGGAATTTGTTGTCAGAAGTTCTATGTTCAAATCTTAGTGCAGCCACTGCTTGATGTTTGGTCATGGGCAAGTGTCCTCACTCCCAGATTCAGCTTCATCTTCTATTCAGTGGAGACAATTGCATTTGTCCACTCACATGAGTTAGTTTTAAGTCTCACAGGAGATAAAATATTTGACAATCTTTTGTAAATAGTGAAGTACTAAACAAAAGTTAGTTACTAACATGACATAGTTGTACTTAATACAAGGAGTAGAAGAACTTTGCAAAGTTGTATAACTAAGGGAGATCAAAATACTGAGTAGTGGAGATCTGACCTAGGTTGGCAGTCATAGAAGGATTCTGTTCTGCAGTGATGACTGAGCTATAATCTGAAGGAGAAATGTGAGTTGGTTGAGGGAAGAGATGTTGGAACACATTCAAGGCCACAGGAGGAGCATGTACAAGGATCCTTAAAAAAAAACATAAAAGGAACTACAAAAAACTGAAAATCTTGTGTAAAGGAAAATTGACACCCTGACCTACCACCATACATATATTATACCCAGTCAGAGAAGAAAACAAAAGCAACTTTGCACCCTTAGATAACCACAAAAATTAGAAATACCCTTTCTAATATAAATCCCCAATGAATAAAACCTAGCACCCCTTCCTTAAAGTTAAAAACTTTGTCTTTGCCTTTTGTAACCTTGATATCTGCAGATATATAATGATCCTTGAAGATATGATAATCTAGTGAAGAAATTCTGTTTTTCAACAATTAAAATAATAAACAGACTAATTATTTTTAAAAAGAATAGTATGTAGCACATGTAGAAGCTATAAATTGTTGTTGTTGTTTTTTTTTTTTTTTAGTGGGGTTCCATCATTCTGGTTAAACATCTTCTAATATGTTTATATGCTAAGTAAAAAGAACTTCAGGTACTTTTGGAACTTGAAAGAATATTTATAAGTAATACATATTTTAAAAATGTATATGGGGCCAATGAAGAATCATGCTCCAAATATCTGGAAGAGTTTCTGAGACCTCCAATGAGGGTAGAGAATCTCACACCAAACACCAATCTTGATATAAAGGTTGCTCTCACTTATCTTGGGAACATTTGGGTATCAAATGTTTAAGTTTGAGTGAGGTTCCACAGAAAGGCATAAAGGAAGGAGCATTTTTTATTCTTTACTTGCAAGGAGAAGCCCAATTTATCATTATACCTCTGTTAGTTGTAACTCCAAGAGGATCAAATCTCCAAATCTTTCACTGCCACTTTGTACAGCCAATTCCACCTTGGTTGCCTTGGTGTTTATAGCAGACAACATTCTAAGTAAATGGCACTTTATATTAACAACTAGGTCTTTAACTCCAAATCCTTATGTGATTCTTTTCCTTGGTGAGCTGTCTGGATTAACATCTACTACTTAATTCTGCAAATTCATAAATTTTACTGATCATGATCTTCCTCTTCTCTAAAATGTAAGAATTATCTACTGCTTTCCTGTAGTGCTGGATGTCAAAAATAGAACTTGTCTCCCTTAAGGCTTACAGCTGAACCTGCCTAAGACCCTCCTCCATGTTTTCTTCTTTGGAACTGGGAGTGAATACCTTCAGGCTTTGAGTATTTCAGTGCAAGGATGAAGCACCCCCTGTGCAACCCCATTAGCTACCACAGAGGTGGAGAAGGAATGAAAGTCACAGAAGGAAAAGAATCCAAGAACAGAGGGTACCTTCTCCTCTAAGACCTGCCTAAAGGTCTTACATGACTTCCCAAGGATGTGACAGGCCTAATTCCTGCATTGAATGAGAAGCTAGGCTAGGTGAACTGCTGCATCAACTTCAGCCGGTACCTTCAAACCTGGTTTCACCAAAACCAGTTAAATGGGCGAAAAGTGGAGGAAGAACAAAGGGAAAGCTCACAAAAAGAGTTTTTTCTTTCTAGTTCTACTAATCCTTTAATCTTTCCACTAAGAGCTCTATGCTTCATAATAGTGCCTCATTTTGAAATATTGAGGCTTACATTTTGTCTTTGGTCATCACAGGTTCTTGTCCTGAGGAGTGGAGAGATGGAGGTTGGGGGAAATGAGAGGAGAGGAATAGAGTGTTGTATTTCTCTCAGAGTGAGTGACCAGCCATCATGTCTCATCCCAGTTTATGTGAAACAAAGGTGAAGAGAAATGTAAATTTGCTATAATCTTTTTTTTTCCCCAGTCAACAATGTGGAACAAATACCTGTAGTATTTTTATGTTAACTGATATCATGATACTTATTTGAATTTAATATTAATGCTAGAAGAAATTTTCTAAGAAACTAAAAGTAAAATCATAATTTTAAGATTTTATTGAATAATTAATATGATCTACAATGTTCAGGAGCAGGCAAATGAAGGTCAGCAGACACTTTATAATTCAAATACAAATAATTATGTAGCAGGGTATGAACATCCAGAAGTTAGTATTACATAATTTATAAGACTCTCATGAGAGAGAAATATTTAAGAAAAAAGAAAAAAAAAAAGGGAAAGAGAGAGTGAGATCAAGCACTCAAGTAAGACTCTTCTATATTTTTATATTATAGAAATGTATAGTATAGACATGCATGCAAAATATAGATAAATTCCTGCACTCTAATAAATATATACATTAGAAAAGGAATTTAACAATATCTTGTGGATTACAGAGATATTGGGTGGGTAATAATATAATGTAATAAATAGTTGAGTATCCTTACAGAAGGATTAAAATTTTCCACAAGGAACAAAAAGAGCCAAAATAAAAATAAAAATAACTTGTCTTGCTTTGGAAGCCTGTCCCCTATACCAGGAGAATGGGAAAGAACATAACTTAAGAGTCTTTAAATCACTCATTGGGTTAATAGTCCATTAATTCAAACTTTAAACTCACTATTAGAGGTGTTTGTCACCCCTAAAAGGTTTTTCTTTGCTCCTTTTTCTCAACATGGAATCTGGGGACCATGAATAGCAAATTTGCATATTCTGATGATTTTAAGAGAGGACTCCATTGGCCATGGACAGTTTCCTATGTGGTATGGTGTTATGTGGTTGGTTGGGTCTTGCCTCTGAGCATCCTGTCCTGGTGCTTCTTAGGTAGGGCTAGTCCCTTCTATTTATTTTGGGTGCTCTGTGGGACTGACTGCATCTTTGCCACAGTCTCCACTTAAGAGGTCTCTGCTTCCTATGGCCATCGTTCCCAACCCTAGGCCAGTTTGGATCCACCAATTCAGCATCTGCATGGTTCCTGGCCATTACAACTATATGCAAGGAATATTGTTAACAATATAGTGTGGAGGCTAAAAACATAGCCTGTGGCTTTTGAGCACAGGATAAATGAGTATCTGGGTTCCCTCACTTTCTAGGTGGGTAAATTTGACCTTGTTACTTATATTTTCCAGACTTAATGGTCTCCTCTCTACTGTGTTTCCCCGAAGATAAGACCTAGCTGGACCATCAGCTCTAATGTGTCTTTTGGAGCAAAAATTAAGACCCGGTATTATCTTATATTATATTATACCTGGTCTTAGGTTGTATTAAAATAAGACAGGGTCTTATATAAAAATAAGACTGGGTCTTATATTAATTTTTGCTCCAAAAGACGCATTAGAGCTGATGGTCTGGCAAGGTCTTATTTTCAGGGAAACAGAGTAAGAATAGTTAATTCATTCATTCATTTTTTTTAAAGCTTATTTAGTGCCTGCTATATACTAGGCACCTTGTTGAGGGTTGGGAATACTGAGGAAAACCAAAGTCATAGTACCTGTCCTCACAGAGCTTATTGTATGGTGAGGAAAGCCATCATTATCTATGCTGGAGAAAACTTAGAAACTTCAATGGTAAGAGAGCTGTTGTTATGGTAAAGGTTCTGCTACCCTGATACTCAAGAGGTGAGACCTGTGACCAATAAGTGAAATCACAGTGAAGATGTTTGGAGCTTCGTAAGAAGAAACTTGAAAAATAGTGCTTTCTAATCACAGAAAAGGAGACCTCCTGAAATAGTAAGGTCATCACTGGAAATACTCAGAGGTAGCATGACCACTGTCAGGATGTGACAGGCCTAATTCCTGCATTGAATGAGAAGCTAGGCTAGGTGAACTGCTGCATCAAGACTAATGTACAAATGGGGTATTAGAAACCCCTACTACAAATATTTTTTTTATTCCCATCCTCCCAACCCCCTCCACTTTGGCAACCACCAGCTTCTCTATATCTATGAGTCTGTTTTTTGTTTTGTATGTTCATTTTTTAAGATTCTGCATATAAGAGAAGTCATGTGGTATTTGTCTTTCTCTGTCTGACTTATTTCACTTAGCATAATACCATCTAGGTTGATCCATGCTGCAAAGGGAAAGATTCTATTCTTTTCTTATTGCCAAATAATATTCCATTGTCTACTTTATCCATTCACCCATTGATACACATCTAGGTTGCTTCCATATTTTGGCTATCACTAAGTAATTCTGCAATGAACATAGGGATGCATATAACTTTTTGAATTAGTGTTTTAATTTTCTTCAGATAAACATCCAGAAGTGAAATTCCTGGATCATATAACAGCTCTATTTTTTTTATTTTTTGAGAACTGTCCATACTGTCTTCCATAGTGTCTGCACTAATTTGCAATCCCACCAACAGTGTATGAGGGTTCCCTTTTCTCCACATCCTCACCAGCACTTCTTATTTATTGATTATCAATGACAGCCATTCTGACAGGTGTGAGGTAATATCTCATTGTGGCTTTAATTTGCATTTCTCTGATAGCTAGTCATGGTGAGCACTTTTTCATATGTCTGTTGGTATTTGTATTACATCTTTGGAGAAATGTCTATTTAGGTCTTCTGCCAATTTTTAAATTGGATTGTTTTTCTGTTTTTGGTGTTAAGCTGTATGAGTTCCTTATATTTTTTGGATATTAATCCCTTATCAGATGTATTACTGGTGAATATCTTCTCTTCTTCAGTAGGTTGTCTTTTCATTTTGTAAATGGTTTCCTTCGCTGTGCAAAAACTTTTCAGTTTGATGTAGTCCCAATTGGTTTCTTTTTTCTTTTGTTGCTCTTGCCCAAGGAGATATATCCAAAAAGATATTACTAAGATTGATGTCAAAGGGTTTACTGCTTATGTTTTCTTCTAGAAGTTTTATGGTTTCAGTTCTTACATTTAAATTTTTAATACATTTTGAGTTTATTCTTTTTTATGGTGTAAGAAAGTGGTTCAAATTTATTTTTCATGTATCTGTCCTGTTTTCCCAACACCACTTATTAAAGAAACTGTGTTTACCCCATTGTATATGCTTGCCTCCTTTGTCATAGGTTAGCTGACCACATAGGTGAAGATTTATTTCTGGACTCTCTATTCTATTCCATTGATCTATATATCTGTTTTTATGCCAGTACCACACTGTTTTGATTATTGTAGCTTTGCAGTGTAGTTTGAAATCAGAAAGCATGATGCATCCTTCTTTGTATTTTCTCAAGATTTCTTTGGCTATTTGGGGTCTTTTGTGGTTACATATAAATTTTAGGATTAATTTTTCTGTTTCTGAGAAGAATGCTATTTTTTTTAAAATAAGGATTGATAGAGTAATCTGTATATTGTTTTAGGTGGTAAGAACATTTTAACAATATGAGTCTTTCCAATCCATGAGCAAGGTATAGCCTTCTATTTATTTATATCTTCTTCAATTTTTTTCTTCAGTATCTTATAGTTTTCAGAGTATAGATCTTTCACTTCTTTGATTAAATTTATTCCTGGCACATAAAGAATCTGAGAGCTTCTAAGAGGGCTACACTTACTAGCTGAATACTCACACTAAAAAAGATAACTAAAATAATCAGGGATTTTACCACCTGAATAAAATGTATGTGAAGACCAAGGATTCATTTACCAATATTTGTCAAGAATTTGAAAGATTCTTATTTGAAATAGTCAGTAGGTCTTGTTATTTTCCACCTAGGTTAATCCAAGAGAAAATGGATTGTGAGATATTGGGGTGAATTTTTTATGAATATATTATTGTTAAGCATTGGAGGGTTTTGTGAATTACATGTTATGAGCATTTTTGTTGAATCCTTAAAAGGGAAGATTCTTACTTGTTTCTAACTCTTTAGTGGTAGAACTCTTGTGTAACTAGACTAACATTCTTAATGGATTAATGCCAGTTCAGCTACATAGTAATAATATGGGCAGATTTACTACAAAAAAGATGCTGATGATATCATCATACAGAATTTCTGTGATTAATTTTGCATAGTGTTCCCTTCAGTATTTTTCTGTTACTTTGAATGTAGTAAAAGTGGATTTAAGCATAGAATGAGAACTCAATATTCATGTAATATCTGATTCTATAGCTTAGTATCATAAAATTAATATAATACCCCCATAGAATATTTTGTAAAGAAAATAAAGGTATCAATTGGTATGTTACAAAAAATTATTCCTAGCTTTGTAATGCTTTTAGGTGCAACTGTAAATTGTATTTTTTTCTTATTTTCTTCTTCTGATTGTTTCTTATTGGTATATAAAAATGCAACAAATTTCTGTATATGTTGAATCTATATTCTGCAAGTTTACTGAATTCATTTATTAGTTCTATTAACTTTTTGGTGGCATCTTCAGGGTTTTCTATATGAAGTATTATGTCATCAGTAAATAATGAGGTTTTCAGTTTTTCCTTTCTAATTTGGGTGTCTTTTATTTACTTTTATTGTTTGCTTGCTGTGGTTAAGACTCCCAATACTATGTTGAATAGAGATGGTGATAGTGGGCATCCTTATCTTCTTTCAAGATACTTTTTTATTTCTTATTTGATTTCCTCTTTGATTCATTGGTTGTTGCATGTTGTTTTGTCTCCATGTATTTCTTAATTTTTTTTCTCCTTTTCTGCCTGTATTTGATTCCTAGTTTTATGCCATTTTGGCCAGAAAAGATGCTTGAGACGACTTCAATCTTCTTTAATTTATTGAGGCCTAATATATTTATTATCTGTTATCTACTCTGTAGAATGTTACATGTGCACCTGAAAAAAAGTGTATTCTGAAATATTCTATAAATATCTATTAAGTCAATCTGGTCTAAGATGATGTTTAAGACCATTGTTTCCTTATTAATTTTCTATCTAGATGATTTATCCATTAATGTGAATGGGTATTAAAATACCCTGCATTACTGTATTTCTGTGTCCATTAATAATTGCTTTATGTATTTAGGTGCTCCTATGTTGGGTGCATAGGTATTTGATTGTTATGTCCTCTGCTTGGGTTGGCTCTTTTATAATCATATAATGTCCTTCTTTGTCTTTTTTCACATTATTTTGTTTTAAAGTCTGTTTTGTCTGATAGAAATATTGCTACCCCAGTTTTCTCTTCATTTCTATTTTCATGGAATATCCTTTTTCATTCCCTTCACTTTTAGTTTGTGTCTTTCGATTTGAAGAGAGTCTCTTGTAAGCAGCCATAAATGGGTAACGTTTTTTAAACCACTCAGCTACATTATGCCTTTTTATTGGAAGATTTAATACATTTACATTTAAAGTAATTATTGATAAGTATGTAGTTATTACCACTTTGTTAATTGTTTTTATGTTGTTGTCATTTTTATAGTTCTCCTCTGTTGATTTCTTCTTCTGTTGATTTCTTCCCTTGTGATTTGTTGTTTTTCTTTAGTATTTTGTTTGGGTTCTTTTCTCTTTGTTCTTTGTACATCTTTTATGTGTTTTTGGTTTGTGGTTACTGTGAAGTTTATGTATGTCATTCTTTATTTAATGTAGTCTACTTTAAGCTGATAGGCATTTAAGTTTGAATATATTCGACAAGGACTACATTTTTACACACACCCCCCCTTCATGCTTTATGTTATTGATGTCATATTTTAGGTCTTTTGGTACTGTGTATCTCCTGACTACTAATTTTAGTTTGAGTTGAGTTTGATAGTTTTTTCTTTTGACCTTCATAGCAGCTTTTTAAATGTGTGTTTCACTGTATTTATTATAAATTTGGATTTATCTGTGAGATTTTTCCCTTTCTCATATTTTCTTATTTCTGGTTATGGCCTTTCCTGTTCTATTTAGAGAAGACTCTAACATTTCTTGTACAAGTAGTTTAATGGTGATGTACTCCTAGTTTTGCTTGTCCAGGAAACTCTTTATCTCTCCTTTAATTCTCAGTGATAATCTTGCTGAGGAAATTCTTCTGGGTTGTAGGTTCCTTTCTTGTAGCACTCTAAAGATGTACTGCCACTCCATTCCATCCTGTAAAGTTGCTGCTGAAAAATCAGCTGATAGCCTTATGGATTTTCCTTTGTATGTAACTCATGGTTTTCCTCTTGCTTTCTTCAAGATTGTCTCTTTATCTGTAACTTTTGCTATTTTAATTACAATATGTTTTGTTGTGGGTGTCTTTGAGTTCATCTTTTTAGGAACTTTCTGTGCTTCTTAGACCTGGATATCTGTTTCCTTTCTCAGGTTAGGAAAGTTTTCAGCCATTATTTATTTAAATAAAGTTTCTATCACAATCTTTCTTTCTTCTCTTTTTGGGATCCCTATAATGCAAATGTTCAAGCATTTGATGTTATTACAGAGGTCCCTTAAACTATACTCATGTTTTTAACTTTTTTTTTTCCTGCTGCTCTGGTAGTTGATTTTCACTAGTCTGTTTCCAGGTTGCTGATTCGTACTTCTCTGTTAGTTAGTCTGCCCTTTATTTCTTCTAGTGTGTTTTTCATTTCAGTTATTATATTGTTCAGACTTCTTGGTTCTTTACTATAATTTCTAACTTTTTGTTGAAGTTCTCCCTAAGTTCCTCTATTCTACTCTTGAGTTTGGTGGGCATTGTTATGACTATTTCTTTGAATTCTTTATGAGGTAAATTACCTAACTTCATTTCCTTACTGTTTTTCCCCCTAAGGATTTTTCTAATTCTTTCATTTGAGAGGTATTCTTCTGTCTTTTAATTTTGTTTGACTGTCTATGTTTTTTTTTAAAGAATTAGACAAAATAGCTATTCCACTCAGTCTTGAACATGCAGCATAATGTAGAAGCGGGCTCTGGGTAGGCTGAGTGTGCCAGGTGGTTTTGGCAGGCTGCTAGGAGTCAAACAGGCACCTAAGTCATCTTGTGCACTGGCCTACTGAGCAGGAGCATCTCTGGGTAGGGAGGCCAGCTGCATGTAGTAATGCCCTGTTGATCCTACTTGCTACCTTTGTTCAGGGCCAAAATGGGCTCAGGTGATATGTCTGGGAACATGCTGTAGTGACCTTAGAGGTAGGCCAGAGCACCTAAATAGAGACCCTGCCCACTTTATGGAAGTTGAGGGGGATGTAAACAATGGTACTGGCTGGCCCCTGCCACCCTGGGTAATTCCCTCAGTCCCCAGAGAGCTCCCATGGCTTCCCACACTTCTCTATACAGTCTCTCTCATTTGTTGTACTGAAAGTAGTCTTGTAAGAAATGATCTCTATGTAGGTAGTTTCGGTAAACCAGTTGGAGCCTAGCAGCCACTAAAGGTGCCTGCGGCACTGGCTTGCTAGATTAAAGCTGCTCCTGGCAAGGAGGCTAGGTGCGTATGTTGATGTCCTGTTGTTTCTGCTTGCTCCTTTGGTTCAGAGGCAAAAGGCCCTAGTCAACACATCTGGGAAGGCAAAAGGTTCCAGGCAATGTAGCTGGAAAGAGTTGTGATCTTGCAGGTAAACCGAAGCACCTAAGTATAGATTCTGCCCACCTTATCAGACTGAAGAGGGATGCAAACAATAGTGCTCACTGGGTCCTCTGACTGGAGAGTTTCTGCAGAAGCTAGAGAGCTACCTCAGTTTCTCAGCCTTCTGTATTCAGTCTCTTTGTCTTGTTTGTTGTTCATAAGCTGTTCATTCAGCCCTCAGCTGCCTCTCAAGATTAATTACTATCTATATGTGTATATTTGAGTTTGCTCCTAAGAGAAGGCAAGTTCAGCGTCTTCCTATGTGGATACCATCTTGGACCTGACCCAAGCCTAGTTCTTGATGTGATGGTTTGATACCCCCGCATGATTATAGCATAATTAACAGGTGAGAACTTAATGGTTATTGTCACAATTGACCCACTAGCTTCTCAAGTACATCTGTGCCTCTGCATAGAGTCAATTCCTTATGATGTGTACATTTCTCCCTTTCTCTGTTGTCAAGCAAGAATTAATGTGAAATTATCATACTATCATTACCAACTTACCAATGTGAACAGTGGCGGCTCGGGATGGAAGTAGAAGTGATGATAGAAAAAGAAAGGAAAAAAAAGAAAGAACAGCTGACTTCGCGCTCCTAAACACAGAAAAAACAGACCAAACCAGTCAAAGGCAAGGGAAGAGGTGAACACACAACCAAAGAATAGATGCAATATGATGAGGGTACAGAAAAACAGATTTATGATAAATATAAATGGAATGAAGGATATGTGAAGTTGGAATAGTAATGGTACTATAGGGTTAGAATAGGAAAAATAAATTATGGAACTCAAGAAAAGAATGAGATACAATTAGAGTGAGATAATGGGGGGAAAAGAAAACGCAAAGCAAAGGAAGAACAAATACAAGTTATTAAGTTACATTTTAGTTTCCATTAGGGGCATTCTTTTCTGTGTAGAGGATGGAACAAGAAGAAAATACTTGTGACTTTGTAGGCCTTTCCTACAAAATGTCGCACCACAGTCTAGTCTAGATGGGCTAGGTCCATGGCAGGTTGCCCCAGTTCCCTGTGGGGCCACCTCTCTCTCTCTGCATTATCTTAGAGATGGAATGAGAACATCCCTCAAGGTAGGCAAAATTCTTTTTTAGTACAAATATATCTTTGTATGAGTAATTATTTCTTAAACTCTGATTGTTCTTCCAGGCTAGATAGTATAGTCTTCTAAATAATACTCACTGGGTTCAGCACATGTTCTATTCAATAGAAAGCAAAATAAAATGTGTAATGCTTATTATTCTGCTTACAATCATGAGTGTTACTTGTTTCATTTGACAGAGATGAATTAATTATAAAGAAACCAAAGTAACTTATTTCCTGTCCTTTGTGATTCTCACTTCTTTTGACTGACTGGATATATGACATATATCCAGGGCATCAGCTCCACACATAGGAGGTTGTATGGAGATAAAAAATTAGAAAGAATAGCTGTGGCGAGCATCAGGAAGTTAAAACTAAATCTGATGGGATATTATTTTATTCCAAGTAGTAAATTTTTTAAATACTGAGATTTCTCTTTTGTTTTTATTTTATTCATAATTCATTAATGGCATTTTGTTCAACGTCTTGTCTTGAGCCCCTTTGTTCTTTAATCCTCATATTTCATACATGTCTGATCTCTGATACATGGTCCTGTGATACAAACTCATCAATGTCCTTGTTATACTGTATTTATATGCAATGAACTGTTCTTATCTTTTGCTCTGTAAGTGATATCTCTTCAATTTCACCACCCATTCCTCCCTTAATATTTATTTCTGACGTAATATCTGCTACTTTTTGCATTTCTCTTTTGAGGAAACAATCTTATCAGCTTATTAGCAAAATCTGTTAACAACTATTTAGGAATTTTAGGATGTATTTAGAATAATTAGCTTACACTTATGTTCTTTCACAAATATCACTGATAATTTTTATGTGTTCAAATAAAATTGGTATGTTTTCTGAGTTTGGGGCTTAAATAAATCAAACAACTTTATCTTAGGGACAAAGAATTCATTTTTGCAAGTTATTCACAAAGTGTCTTGACTGTCAGTTTTGGACTAAATGTGAACCTTTAGGGGTTGAAATTCATTTACTCCTGGCAAAATGTGACTTCCTGTTTCTAAGAATAAAGGTTTGAAAAGACTTATTAAAAGGAGGCTCCAAAAAGACTTTTTAAACTTCAAACAGGTCTTACAAAACAACATTTTGATGAGTTAAGTGCACATGAATTAGAAACATATGTATTATATTTCTCTTAAAATATACATGGGTTTAAAACGGAAAGGCAGAGGGAGACTTTTGGCAAAAAATCTATTTTAGGTTTGGCTAAATCCAAACCATTTGAAAAGTAATTTAAGTAATTTTTAAGGATGGGAGAAAAGACAGATTAAAATTATTAAAAACTTTGGACATTGAGTACATTTTAATTTTTTTTAATAATTTAAACTTACTTGAATAAGAAATTCTGGATTTGTTTAAATTTCTCCTACAATGAAGGGAAAACTGCCTGGGAGCAAAATCCATTTTTTCAGAATTTGTACACCTGAAATCTATGTAATTTTACTAACAATTGTCACCTCAATAAATTTAATTAAAAAAAAAAATCAATTTTTTCAAAAAAATCCAAATATTTGAGGGAAAGTTTGAAGAGCTTGATAATTTTCAATCAAGACCAGAATTTCCTGGAGGAAAAATAAGACTTAATTCAAAAGAGTTGTGACTTTTGTCCTGTTTTTCTACTCATGTTGCATCAGGAAAATTTAAAAACCCTTCTAAACCCTTGTTTCTTCATCTCTCACACTGGTGATGTCATGTATTATTTCTCCTCCAAACACACACACACATGAAATGCTGAGATTAATTGGATAACTCTTGTCAGCAGCATGCGTGTAGAGAAAAAAAAAAATCAGTGTTGAATGTACTATACTGAAGTCAGGCGTAGTGCCACAGTCCTCATTTAAAGGAAATGACAACAAAACATGGATGGTTTCAAAATGATTGCTTTGGTTGATATAAACCTAGGACCATTGGACCAGGATTTAAAAATTTAGTCAGTCTTACTGCTATGTAAGGGAGAGCCTGATCGTCACAGTTCCTATCTGTATCTTGTTCTTGAAATGTTCCTTTTTAATAAATATCAAGGTCTTGCTATCTAAGTGATTCATAGAAATATCTGGTCATTCAAAATGCTTTCCAAAATGAATATTATAGTAAGAGCATAAAATCAAAGTTAAAACCTAAAAGTGGCATGGATCTGTGAAAACCATTTAAAGGATACTATAGTGCAGAATACTTGGGACCATAAAAGTGTCATTTTAATCCTTCGGGATTTTTGTTTGTTTTGTTTTTGCTGGAGTGGTAGGTAAAAATTGAACAAAAACAAACAAAGAAAATAACTTGGAAAGGTAAGTGTAATGTTAAATGTCAATTCAGTTTAATAATTATTTATTGAGCATCTGTGTTATTCCAAGAATTATGCCTAGTATCTAGTTAAAAAGACAAATGAAAAATTGTCTTGAATCTAAGGTGTCTAGAATCTATAGTTGCTTCGAACACTGCATCTACCATTAGTAATACCTGTGTGATTGTGATTAATTTACATAACTTCTTTAAGCCCTATGTTCCACATTTATAAAAATTGGGATAAAATTATCTTTCCTGTAGATATGTTGAGTATTAGGTCAGTTCTGGAACTTAATACACTGACAAACAGTGGATTCTCTTGTTAATATAATATTCTGGGAAAACAGAGGAGAAAAGGGATATATACTCTGTGGTGGAGAAAGGTGAAGAAATAAAACCTTTTCAGCTAAGCTTTTGGATCATTTTGTTTTTACTCTGAGACAAACAACCTCAAAACATAGTGATTTAAAATAATGAATATTTATTATATCTTACAAATATGTGGTTTGGTTGTCTGGTTCTTCTAGTCTGGGCTAACACAGCTAGAAATGAATGTTCTAGCCTCACTCTTATATATGGGACCTTAGTTGAGATGCCTAATGGGGATGGAACAGCTAGAATGGCTTGGACCTCTCTAAGGTAGTCTGCCTTATCCAACAAACTATCCTAGGCTTATTTCCATGGGGAAAGCGTTTCCAGAAGCAAGCAACGGCGAGTTCCAATGCATAAGCCCTCTGTTTGCATCACATTTCTTATTGATCCATTTGTCAAAGCAAGTCACATAACCAAGACCAAATTCAAGGAATGGAGAAATAATTTTCACTCGTTAAGGGAGAAATGGCAAAGTCACATGACAAAGGGACATGCATACAGGGATGTATGAATATATTTGGGCCCTTTACTGCAACAATCTACCAAGGCCTAAATAAAAGTTACTGAACTTTTATGTATATAAGCATCACCAGGGCTGCTGATATGCCAGATTTATCTCGTTCAAGTATTGAGAAAAATGATAATTACATCCTGGATGAAGTTATTTTCTTTATGTTTGGCTATGGAATCAGCATTGAAGAGTATAAAGGATAAACTACAAATTAAAAATCCACTGAGTGGGAAGGTTCCCTGGCATTCCTTTAACTGCTTATAGAGGCATATGGGGGTAGTGGCAATATTTAGCTGCCTGTGTGGAGTAAGAAGGCACTAGATCTAGGGACACCCAAACAATTCTGAGGCATTTGTGTCTATCCCCTCTCGATGACCTCCACCCCACATTCTGAGATAATTAACTGTAAAGGTAAAGTATCTGTCATTGTCAAGCCTAAAAGCCTGCATGTAGCAATTACTACGCATCTGATGTATGTGATCAGTGAGACTGTAGGTATATATTTGAGACCAGCTCATGGGCATGAGCAATTGCTTATCTGTTGCAACATAGTACCAGGGTGGAACCAATCGTTACATGCCCAAAAAAGTTCTTGTATAGAAGTTTGTTAAAAAAATAAAACTTTCTGAGTAAAATTGACACTTTTTTTTTAATTATATTTATTGGGGTGACAATTGTTAGTAAAATCACATAGATTTCAGGTGTACAATTCTGTATTACATCATCTATAAATCCCATTGTGTGATCATCACCCAGAGTCAGTTCTCCTTCCATCACCATATATTCGATCCCTCTTACCCTCATCTCCCACCCCCCACCCCCCACCCCCCTTACTTTTTATAAAATATTTTGATTCAAGTGCTTCAGGTTATTCTGACAACACTTGGAAAAACTCTGCTTTAAAGTTTGGGTAGGAGTTCTCTGGGTGAAAAGGAAAGAAGGGGCATCCCACACAGAGGGCCTAGGATATGGTATAAACAAATAAAATGATAATGACAGTGAACAACAGGGCCCCATAGACATGGAGGAAATGGGACAAAATGGATAAAGAAAAAAATAACGGTAAAAAGAGGAGAGCAAGAAAGTTGATGAAAGAAGCAGGATGGTGGACTGATTTCTGAAATGGAATCCAGGCAAACAAACTGGATTGGGGATACTGGTGGATGGAATATAACTTGAGGTTATAAAATTGACACTACAAATAAGAATAGTTGTAAATATATGGCCCATGGTAGAATCGCCTTTTCATATTAATTCAGTAAAAAGAGCTTGCTGTGATCTTCAGTGAGTTAGCAGTTCAGCTATTTGGTCTCTACTTGAAGTCACATGTTGCAGGCCTTCTACTTATCCATGTGTATAAAACCTAAGGTCCAATAAATATTCTCAATCTCTAAGAACCATTCATGTTTTGTTGTGACTTGGACTGCAATATGTCAATACCTCCCTCACTCTTCATTATGTTTAATATTTTATGCATATATGAAATGATTGATCATCTAAACTGTTTGGATGTGATTACTCATCTTAAGTTCTGCTCATGGCCTGCTTATTTGCAAGAGGGCTTTGTTATTAAGAAGCAGTAATGCTCAGGCCCTCAACCCCCCTCCCATCTGGCAAGAAAAATGTGAAGGGATTAAAAAGTACAAATTGGTAATTATAAAATAGTCATGGGCTATAAAGTACAGCATAGGGAATGTAGTCAATAATATTGTGATAAGTATGTATAGTGCCAGGCAGGTACTAGAGAAATTGAAGGATCACTTCATAAATTGTATAAATGTCTAACCACTATGTTGTACACCTGAAACTAATATAAAATAATATTGAATGTGGACTGTAATTGAAAAAATAAAAAATAAAAAAGCTCTGAAAAAAAAAAAAAAAAGAAGCAGTAATGAAGCACTCTATTTTCAGCCAGAAAAATAAGATCCATTTAATTTTCAAGAGTTTTGGAGATGCTGAAGGTACTAAATATCCCTGCTGGCCTATAATAAATGAATTTTCTATGCCTACGATTTTCTAATATAACAGTTTCAGTAGCATTCTAATACTTTCTTAGTATTCAACTGTGGGTCTCTAAAAGAACATAAACTAAATAAATTAATTAAATCTCAATTAAAACTGTTTGGTATAACAATTATTTTATTCCACAAAGAGTTGCACAATATATCTCATTGGCATAAACCTGTGATATTCTTGTTTAATTTGGAAAGTTCCTCCACAACACTTCTCTACTTCTAACTCATGTTTTTTGTTTGTTTGTTTGTTTGTTTGTTTGTTTTCCTTGGGACTGCAACATCCTTGACTGTGTGGTTTGGACGTGTGATTTTGGAAGATATTTAAATACCTTGTGCCAAATTGAGCTTATTATCTCTTCTAAACTGGAATTATTTTTTGATGTCCCTAATTCTGTCATAATTTTTTGAAGATTAAGATTTCACTAATATCTTTCTCATCACCTAGTTCCCCAACAGGTTCCAAGCCCGGTGGTTTTTTATCTCTAAATGACTCAAACATTTACTGTTTCTTTCAATTATTATCGTCACTACTTTACTTAAAGTTTTTATTCCATCTCCTTTAGGTAATTGCAATTTAATAAATTTTATGAGCTTTTCTCATTGCCATCTTGTTTATCCATCTAATACATTCTGCTTATTGATTCATACATTTATTCAATAAATGTTTACTACATGCTACACTGTCCTCAACATCACAGATAAATCCATGAACAAATAAGACATAAATCTTTGCCTTCTTGAAGCTTACATTCTACTAAAGGAGGCAGAAAATAAAAGATAAATACATAAAATATATGCACTACTATGGTAATAAGTGCTAGGGGAATAATAAAACAGTGAAGCAGGATATAAAATATTAGATGGGGAGCTGAAATTTTACATTGGATGAATGGAGAAAGTCTTACTAGGGTATGAATTTTGAGAAAAACCTGAAAGAAAAAGGGAGCTAATTGTAATGCAGTTAGGGTAACTATAGTTGATATAACATATAAATTGATATCACATGGCTCAAAGTCCAAATGTTCTAATCACAGGTTGTATTTCTGGCATGACCTACCCCCTGAGATATTTCATTAGCATAAACTAAGGGTCCAGCATGAATAACAAAGATGCTCTTATCACTTTGGAAATTCCAAGCATTTAGAGGCTACTTCCCAGGAACCAAGGACAAAGGCAAATTAAATTCTTCATTACACAGGTTTCTTCCATAATGTGTCTTCCTTAGTCAACATGTGACCTCCAAGGTTGCAACAGAAGAAAGGGAGGAGATTATACTTTTGATAGGCCCAAAGTAACATATGAGGTCAGACAATTAAGTTTGCAAACTCACCCTAGAAAAAGTGCTACATACCTCATTGCTGAATATCACTATGGTCACCTTTGAAATACTCCCCTTGGGAAGCTATGCACTGACACCAAGTACCTAGTCTGCCCTTGAAAGCAATTTTGGAACTCTTTTTCTGGAATGACAATCAAAGCTGTCATTGTATCACCCTTGATGTCCTGAATGTCATCAAAATGTCTTCTTTTCAATATTTCCTTTATATTTTGGTAAAGACAGAAGTCATTGGGGACCAGATCAGGTGAAGAGGGAGGGTGTTCCAATACAGTTATTTGTTTACTGGCTAAAATCTCCCTCAAAGACAGTGCTGTGTGAGCTGGTGCATTGTCGTGATGCAAGAGCCATGAATTGTTGGCAAAAAGTTCAGGTCATCTAACTTTTTCATGCAGCCTTTTCAGCACTTCCAAATAGTAAACTTGGTTAACTGTTTATCCAGTTGGTACAGATTCATAATGACTAATTCCTCTGATATTAAAAATGGTTAGCAATGTCGTTGGAACAAGTTCACAAACTTAATTGTCATTCTGCTAGTCACACAGACACAGCTAGTTATAAAAGGGGCTGGGAAATATACTACTTGGCTAGCGGAAGATTTCTAGCAATTACTCTTACTATAGAAGGGGAGGAAGAAAGTGTAGTGCCCAGAAAGTTGTCTCTATCATACTTGCTATGTGGTTATCTGATGTAAGAGCAAATAGGTCTCATTCCCAATGTTTTTCATTACTTCTGCAGGACAGTTTTCCATGTATTATTTTCTGAATGTTTTTCTTTTTTCGTTTTTTAGGTCCCTTTTTGTTTTTATTTTTTATTTTTATTAAAATTTATTGGGGTGACAATGGTTAGTAAAATTACATAGGTTTCAGGTGTACAATTATGTAATACGTCACCCGTATAGCACATTGTGTGTTCACCACCCAGTCAGTTCTCCTTCCATCACCATATACTTGACCCCGTTTACCCTCATCCACCACCCCCATTCCCCCTTACCCTCTGGTAACCACTAAACTATTGTCTGTGTCTATTAGTTTTTGTTTATTTATTTGTTTGTCTTTTTCCTTTGTTGCTTTCAGTTTTATATCCCACATATCAGTGAAATCGTATGGTTCTCGACATTTTCT
This sequence comes from Rhinolophus sinicus, assembly GCF_057876585.1. NCBI lineage: Eukaryota > Metazoa > Chordata > Mammalia > Chiroptera > Rhinolophidae > Rhinolophus > Rhinolophus sinicus. The sequence goes on from NC_142506.1 coordinate 40,734,728, forward strand.
GTGTGACTTATTTCGCTCAGCATAATTACCTCAAGATCAATCCATGTGGTCGCAAATGGCACCATATCATCTTTTCTTATGGCAGAGTAGTATTCCATTGTGTATATATACTGCATAATTTTTATCTAATCATCTGACGAAGGACACTTTTGTTGTTTCCATGAAAACAAGTCTTAGAGAGGCTGTGGAGAAAACGGAACCCCCATACACTGTTGGTGGGAATGCAGATTGGTGCAGCCGTTATGGAAGGCAGTGTGGAGGTTCCTCAAAAATTAAGAATTGAATTACCATATGGCCCAGCAACCCCTCTCTAGGGTGTATACCCAAAAATATCTAAAAATATTTATCTGTAAAGATATATGTGCTCCAATGGTCATGGAAGCTCTTTTTTTTTTTTTTAGTTAAATTTATTTGGGTGACAATGGTTAGTAAAATTACATAGGGTTTAACTGTACAATTCTATAATGCATCACTTATATATCACACTGTGTGCTCACTACCCAGAGTCAGTTCTCTTTCCATCACCATATGTTTGACCTCCTTCACCCTCTTCTACCATCACCCCTCCCCACGACTTTTGAAATATTTCTTGTAGTTCAGGTCTACTGGTGATGAATTCTTGAACTCTTGTCTGCTTGAAGTCTTTATTTCAGCTTTGTTTTGGGGTATAGAATTCTAAAGTGACTATTTTTTTTCTTTCCGCATTTAAAGATAATGCTCCTTTACCTTCTTTTTTTTTTTTTACATTTTATAATAATACTTTATTATGTTTTGTATTAGTCTGCTAGGGCGGCCATAGCAAAATACCATACACTGGTGCCTTAAAAAACAGAAATGTATTTTCTCACAGCTCTGGAGGCTTGCAATCCAAGATCAGGTGTCTGGAAGATTTGTTTTCTGAAGCCTCTCTGTGTAGCTTTCAGAAAGCCCTCTTCTCACTGTGTCCTCACATTGAGTTTTCTCTGTGCTTTCACTTCCCTGGTGTCTTTTCCTCTTACAGGACCCCAGTCATATGGGACTAAAGGTAGAGAGATGTTATGGATTGCATTGTGTGCTCCTTTACCTTCTTACTTGGATTATTTCCAGTGGTAAATCTACTTTAATCTTTATTTTGTCCCTCTGCTCATAATGTGCCTTTTTGTCTAGCTGTGTTTGACTCTTTTTTACTGTTTTGGAGAATTTGATGATGATGATCTGCCTTGATATAGTTTTCTTCATGTTTTTCATACTTGCAACTCCAGGGTTATTGTTTTCATCCAATTGGAAAAAAAGTAAGAGATCATTCCTTCAAGTATATCTTTCTATTCCATTTCTCCCAAGTCAGGGACTCCTATTACACATATGTTAAACCACATGATGTTGTCCCACAGCTCACTGATTTTGTTTTCTGTTTGCTTTTTAATTTTTTTCTCTGTCTTTAATGTTACTACATATTCAAGTGCACTGTTATTTTTCTTCTGAAATGTCTAATCTGCTTTTGATTCCATTCAGCATACTTTGTTTTAACTCATATATTGTAGTTTTTACTTTTAGAAATTTGAACCGCTTATTCCCCTTCAACTTTCCCCCCTCTTTTTAATTTTTTCAATTAGAGTTGACATTCAATATTATGTTATGTTAATTTCAGATATATAGCATAGTGGTTAGACATTTATATAATTTAAGAAGTGATTGCCTTGACAAATCTAGTACTCACCTGGCACTATACACAGTTATTACCATATTATTGACTATATTCCCTATGCTTTACTTTATATCCAAATGACTATTTTGTAACCACAAATTTGTATTTCTTTTTTAAATTAAATTTATTGGGCTGACAATGGTTATTAAAATTGTATGGGTTTCAAGTTCTTTAATATATCATCTATATATCAATATAGATTCTTTAATATATCTATATCATCTATTCTTTAATATATCATCTATATATCACAATGTGTGCTCACCACCCAGAGTTAGTTCTCCTTCCATCATCATATGTTTGACCCCCTTTACCCTCTTCTACCATCTCCCCACCCCCTACCCTCTGGTAACCACTAAACTGTTTTCTGTGTCTATGAGTTTTTGTTTCTTTATTTGTTTGTCTTGTTCCCTTGTTGTTTTCAGTTTTATATGCCACATATGAGTGAAGTCATATGGTTCTCAACTTTTTCTGTCTGACTTATTTCACTTAATATAATCATCTCAAGATCCATCCATGTTGTCACAAATGGCGGTATTTCATCTTTTCTTATGGCAAAGTCGTATTCCATTGTGTATATATACCACACCTTCTTTATCCAATCATCTACCCGAGAACACTTTGATTGTTTCCATGTCTTGGCCACTGTAAATAATGCTGCAATGAACATCAGAGTACATACATCTTTATGGATAAAAGTTTTCAGATTTTTGGGTATATACTCAGGAGAGGGATTGCTGGGTCATTTGGTAATTCTATTCTTAATTTTTTGAAGAACCTCCATATTGCCCTCTGCCTTCCTTAGTGGCTACATCAATCTCCATTCCCACCAACAGTGTATAAGGTTTCCTTTTTCTCCACAGCCTCTGCAACACTTGTTATATACCTTATTGATGATAGCCATTCTAACTGCTGTGAGGTGATATCTCATTATGGTTTTTATTTGCATTCTCTAATAGCTGGTGAAGTTGAACCTTTTTTTCTTATATCTGTTGGCTGTTTGTATGTCTTCTTGTGATAAGTGTCTATTCATGTCCTCTGCCCACTTTTTATGGACTGTGGGTTTAAAGAGGATTTAATGAATTTGACCTCAAAGGCAAGGGAAGTAAAAGCTAAAATAAATGAATGGGACTGTATTAAACTAAAAAGCTTCTGCACAGCAAAAGAAACCATCAACAAAACAAAGAGACAACCAACCAAATGGGAGAAGATACTGGCAAACAACCCCTCTCATAAGAGGCTAATATACAATATACATAAGGAACACATACAACTCAACAACAAAAAGACAAACAATCCAAATTTGTATTTCTTAATGCCTTCACTTTTCTTAAGTTGCCCTCAATTCTCCTCCAATCTATCACCCCAGTAATCTAGTACCATATGAAAACATACATAGTTATTAATATTCCCTATGCTATATCCTACATCCCCATGACTACTTTGTAACAACAAATTTGTACTTCATAATTCCTTACCCTTTTTCACCCACCCCCAAAACCCCTTCCAACCGACCACCATGAAAAGATTCTCTGTATCTATGAGTTTGTTTCTGTTTTTTTTGTTTGTTTATTTTGTTCTTTAGATTCCGCTTATAAGCAAAATCACATTGCATCTGTCTCTCTTGGTCTGATATACTTCACTCAGCACAATTCCCTCCAGGTCCATCCATGATGCCGCAGATGGCTAAGAACCCACTCTCTTCAATGGTTGAGCAATATTCCATTGTATCTGTACTACCTACTCTTTATCCATTCATCCACTCAGGCTGCCTCCATATCTTGGCCATTGTAAACAATGCTTCAATAAACATATGTATGCACACATCCTTTCAAAGCAGCATTTTGGATTTCTTTTGATAAATACCCAGAAGTGTGCTTACTGGGTCCTTCTTTGTCACAGCCTTTGTTTTAAAGTCTATTTTGCCTGATGTAAGCATTGCTACCTCAACTTTTTTGTTTGCTTGTTTGTTTCTATTTTGAAAATATATCTTATTCCCATTCCTTTACTTTTAGTTTCTGTGTGTGTTTTGATCTGAATTGAATCTCTTGTAGACAGTATATGTAAAGGTCTTGTTTTCTTGTCCATTCAGCCACCCTATCTTTTCATTGAAGCACTTTACTAATTTACATTGAAAGTAATTTGTTGATAGATATGTGGTTATTGCCATTTTATTATTCACAGTTTTGACCTTTCCTCCTCCTCCTCCTCCTCTTTCTTCTTCTTCTTCTTCTTCTTCTTCTTCTTCTTCTTCTTCTTCTTCTTCTTCTTCTTCTTCTTCTTCTTCCTCTTCCTCTTCCTCTTCCTCTTCTTTCTTCTCCTTCTCTTCTTCTACAAGATGACCCTTTAAGAATCCTTGTGATTCTGGTTTGGTGTTGATGAACTTCTTTAACTTTTTTTTTGTCTGGGAAGCTCTTTATATCTGGCCTTTAATTCTATATAATAGTTTTGTCAGGTAGAGTAATTTTGGTTGTAGGACCTTGTTTTCTATCACTTTGAATATTTCCTGCCAATCCTTTCTGGCCTGCAAAGTTTCTGTTGAGAAATCTGCTGATAGTCTTATCAGAGCTCTCTTGTAGGTAAGTAACTGTTTTTCTGTTGCTGCTTTTAAGATTCTTTCTTTGTCTTTAAACTTTGGCATTTTAATTACGATGTGTCTTGGTGTGGGCCTCTTTGTATTCACCTGGTTGGGACTCTCTGTGTTGTCTGGGCTTGTATGTCTATTTCCTTCACTAGGTTAGGGAATATTTTTTTTTATCATTATTACTTCAAATAGGTTTTCAATTCCTGGCTCTCTCTTTTTTTCTTCTGGTACCACTGCAATATGAATGTAGGTACACTTGATGTTTTCTCAGAGACCCCTTAAACGCTCATCATTTGGAGGGGGTGTTCTTTTTGTTTTTGCTGTTCTGTTTGAGTGTTTCCTGGTACCTTATCTTCTAAATCACTGATTTGATCCTCTGCTTCATTTAATCTACTGTTAAATCTCTCTAATGTATTCTTCATTTCAGTTATTGTAGTCTTTATTTCTGACTTAAAAAAAATGTTTTCTATCTCCATTTTTACATTTCCTATCTCTTTGTTGATGTTCTCCCTGAGATCATTGAATGTCCTTATAATCAGTGTTTTGAACTCTGTATCTAGGAGATTGATTGCATTTATTTTGTTTAGTTCTTTTCCTGGAGCTTTGTTCTGTCATTTCATTTGGGATATGTTTCTTTTTCTTCCCATTTTGACTGCCTCCTTGTGTTTCTATTTTTTAGGTGGGGTTGCTATGCCTCCCGGTCTTAGTAGAGTGGCCTTACATAGTAGGTGGGGCTCAGTGGCACAGTATTCCTGGTCACCTGAACTAGATACTCCAGGTATGTCCCTTGTAGGGTTGTGTGTGCCCTTCTGTTGTTAACCTTGGTTGCTGTTTGCATGTCAATGGGAAGGATTGATCCTCGGGCTGATTGGTGGTGTGGACTGGCCATGACTGCAGTGGAGGAGCTGTGGTGCAGAAGCTGACCTTATAAAGCAGGATTCACTTTAGCAGGGCTCTGGTGCCTGCCCATTGTGCCCTTTGGGTGTGTCATCTCTGGAGCCTTCCAGGTTATGCTATGGCTGGATCCAAAGTGTTCCAACCCAAGGACCTCCTGGGAGGGGCCCCACCAATGCCAAGTTCAGCCATAGCCAGGTGCCCTGCCTGGGGCCACCTGGCATGATCCACAAAGCAATCTGTAGCTGGCCATTGCTCAGCATCAGCTTGGTAGTGCCTCAAGAGGCCAAGCAATGAATTCACGCTGCCTGTCACTAGTTCCATGCTTGGAGCTGCTCAACCAGAGGTATGGGAAATGCTGAAGCCAGATGTTACTTGTTTGGGTTTTGCAAACCTTTGACAGATTTTAGGACAGTCTGCAGCATGAGCTAAGATAAGTTGTTTATACAGAAAAACCCCTGGAAGGAGCTTGGGTGGGCCCAGAATTTGGGTGGGGCAGAGTCTCAAGGAATCAGGGTGAATAAAAGGTGTTAGCTAGGTTGATGGAGTCACAGCTGTCACCTGTGTCTGCACAATTGGAGGGGGGAGGTCTCAATAAAGAAACGATGGCTTTTGCCTACTCCTTTGTCTGGGAGAAAGCTGCCCTTCCAGTCCATGCCCTGAAGCCAGACAACACATTCTTCCTTGTATGTCCCTGACACATTTCAAGCTGCTGCCCCAGTGCTGGAGCTCAGACCAAGTGAGTCCATCAGCAAGTAAATCCATGTGTGGGCTCTTAAGGTGAGCACCTGAAACTTCAGTCACCCTCCATCTCACTCAGCCACAATCTGTGCTATTTTTCACACCCTGAAGTTATGGGGATTTCTCTCCCCGGCACTGGAACTCTGGGCTAGGGAGCCTGGTGTGGGTCTGGGAGCTCTTGCTTCTCCACTGGGGACATTTGCAGCTGAGATGTCCATCCCAATTTTTAATGGTCACACACATTGGGTCACAAACAGTGTGGGGCCAGCCTGTTCCGCATCTCTGCCCCTCCTACCAGTCTCAAGGTGTCTTCTTCTGTATGTCCTTAGTTGCAGGGCTTCAGTTCAGCTAGACCCCAGGTAATTCTCAATGATGGTGTTTCTGTAGTTTAGTTGTAATTTTGGTTTGTTCATTAGAGGATGTAAGCACAACATTTATATGCTCCACCATCTTAACGGGATCTCTCTAGATCAGTTTGGATTTGTTTGTTTTTCTCCTCATCATGAGTCATATCCTCTTGCTTCTTTGCATATATACTAATCTTTGATTAGATGCCAGACATGGTATATTTTATTTTGTTGGGTGCTGAACTTTATGTATCACTATAAATATTCTTGAGCTTTTTTATAGAATGTATTTATTTGGAATCAGATTGATCTTTTCAGGTGTTTGTCCCTAAGATGGTACCATGTTTTATGTAGGACTAATTATATCTTCTCTAGTGATATCAAACACCTCTGAGTACTCTACATTGTGAATTATCCACTCTGGCTGTTGGGCACAGGCATTATTCACTCTGGCTATTGGGCACAGGCCTTGTGTGATCGTTACATACTGTTTCTTCTGATTCTTTCAGATCCTTTCAAGGTCTTTTCCCTTGCCTTGGATACTTTCCTAATGTGCATGTGATGATCAATATCCTACTGAATACCACAGAAAAATCTCTATAGATCTCTAGGGTTCTCTCTGTACACAGATCTCTACTCTCCTGTACCCTGCTCTGTGTCTATTATCCTCCTTTGTTTCTCTGAATTCTCAGCTCTGCCTCTTCAACTCAAGATATATACAAAGCTCCATATGGGTCCTCCTTTTCTGTGCCATGTCCTGGGATTTCTCTCAAGGCATAGTGTATTTTTACCGTCATCTGGGACAATTATAGAATTCAGTTCTTTTGTTTTCTGTCTCCTATAGATTATTTTCCTTTTTTGCTTGCTGTTAAATAGCTTAAAATTATTATTTTATATATTTGTCTGTTTTTTCTACTTGTTTCAAGTGGGAAGTTAAATCTATTTCCTATTACTCCATCTTGATTAGAAGCGGATGTTGGCAGTATGGTTTGATTTGTGTTTTGTTTTGTATTTGTGTTCACTTCTTAAAAATATTATACCAAGGCAGTAATTATAATAAATATTTTCTAAATGGAAAAGGTGCTTATGTTTGAAAGTACTGTTTCCCCAAAAATAAGACCTAGCCAGACCATCAGCTCTAATGTGTCTTTTGGAGCAAAAATTAATGTAAAATAATGTATATTATTTTAACATAATATAAGAGCAGGTATGATATGATATAATACCAGGTCTTATATTAATTTTTGCTCTAAAAGACGCATTAGAGATGATTGTCTGGCTAGGTCTTAGTGTCAGGGAAACACGGTAATAGAGAATTGCAAACTTTTCTAGGGTAGTTCAGAGGTGTCTGTCCTCTGAAGGAATTAATTATCTGGAGAAAAGTAATCACTCTGTTATATTTTATCTCAGTCTATCACTGATTTCTGAGTCTATTTCAAATATTACTTGTTTGATATACTAAATTAATTTTTCAGTCGATATAATATATATATATATATATATATATATATATATATATATATATATATATATATATGCTGTCTTGTGTTTTCTTTCCTCTGTGTACTTTTTTTGTGTAGATTTTGATACTTCATTATTTAAAACAATTATAAAATTTGGCTTTAATATTTTTTCTTTGGCTAATACTTTCAGATATTCATAAATAACAAATTTTACTGGGCAAAAATCAGACAAGCAATTAAATAAAAACAATCTAATCTTTGCCTTAAAGCAACCATCCTTCCAATCACTTTATAAAGAACTAAAACATAAGGAAGCGTTTGAAAGAAGTAGACCTAAAGAGTGTTCATTTATATAAGCATATGAGCATATAAGGCCATGTGAAGTTGACTGCTCAAATCTTTTGTGTTCAGAGATTCACAGCATTAGGAATAAGAGAACATAAAAACTTTGGGTCTCACCAAACTTCAAGGTGCTTTTTAGGCATCGTTTGGGCGTGGTCACTTTTGGGCGTGGTTGCTTTTGCTTCATTTGCCATCTGGAGTAAAGCTCTACAGGCATTCTGACAAAATAGGTCATCATCATCAGAGAGAGAGAGATGGAATAAGAGTTTTCAGAAATTCTTGGAAAGACTAATAATATAAAAAAAAAAGTGTAACTGCAATAAGATAGATTTTAGGACAGCAATAGGATAAACTTTACTGAAATAAAAAAAAAAAAAAAAAAACCCAGAGCTGAGGAGACTGAAAAAGCCAAAAATAAAAATAAATAAAATAAAAATAATTAAAATGTTGGCATACTGCCCAGGGAAACAATTTAAAAATTGAAGTGGTGTTTGACCTCTAATCCCCAATCTTCAGACTTCCTCAAATCCACTCTAAAAGAAAAAGAGGGGAAACACAAATGACTAAAGATCATCCAATTTCCAGTGGGGGAGAAAGGTAAACCCACAATTTATTTTTACAGAGAACCATGTTCTTTTAGAGTCTATTTAGCCATGAACCTCAGAGTTAGTAAACAGGTTTTTTTCACCTCACCAAGGGGTTCATTTCTCACGTTTTTGTTTTTGATTATTTACTACCAAACTGTAGAAGTGTTTGAGAACTTTTTCTTCTCAATCTCTGCCTCATTTGAATTCAACAGTTTGTCTTTCCCCAGTGCATACAATTATCACCTCTCCAATCTAATTAGCTTCCAAGCTGCCACTTGTATGATATTGGCTCCATGTATTTTGATCTCTTAATTAGCTTTTGATTTATCCAATTCTGCAGTGTTGTCAAGTACATTTTATTTATTTATTTTTTTGCTGTTATATACTTTCAGCACTGCTTTACAGTATACTTTCTTTTTTAAAATATGTCCTTTTTAAAATCTGGTTTCCTACTTAACATAGCTCAAATCTGTTCTTGCTGCAAAATATTAAAACTCTGAAAAAAGAAAAAAGCCTGTATTGAGTCGTGGGTTTTTTTTTTTGGCTGTAATAGTGTACAACCCATAGCCAGATCAATTTTTTAAAAGATTCATTATTTTTCACTAGAGATTCCTGGAGTTTGTCATTGATGACAATTACTTTCTATTGATGTTAGGAAACTTCTCCCTTGCAGATCACATTTGTGAATTGGTAATGCCTTAAAGACTGTAGGATGTAGACATCTGAAAAGTGTTATTTCTTGACAGACTGTTTATGTACTAAGGTGGAAATTTCCCAAATATCTGCTCTGCCATTTCTGTTGCCCATGGGGGTTGAGAAATCCAATAGTTCTCTATGTTGGTAGTTGTCAAATCATATTACATTGCTCATCTGCTTCCATTGACTGTCACTCATTAAAACATTCCATCAAAATTTCTAAAAATATACAAACAGTTTTTTCTTTATGATTTTTATAATATTTTAAAGTTAAAATACTCCTGCCAGTTCATTGCACATAACAAGGGTTTATATTGACACATTTCAATGTTAAGTAAAAAGTAAATATAGTAGTTAAAAGTGAGAAGAATAAATATGAAAATATAAAACACGTAAAAATTTGCCATTGTGATAATGGCCATTGCAGTCGTGGTTTATTACAGCTTTCATTTTGCTTTTAACTACCCGAATTCTGAGTTTATGGGTGCTGGTTAAAATGAAATGAGTGATTCTGTTTCTGGTGTCATTAGAAGAAATTACTTTTAACTCACTTGTATGAGAGCATTATAAGCTAAATACATTTTTTAATCATTTGGAAATTGGAAAGTTTAGGTAAATAATAAACAGGTGGCTTTCTGTTTAAGTCACTAACTCAGTCAAGCTGCTTAAATATTCTGTCCTACTATTGTCTCACAGGAAATATCCAATACATGCTAGTTTTAATGATTATTTGACTGAATGGATTGAATCAGATTATATTTAAGCTTTAAGCTTTGTGTCTAGTACATTAAATGAAGTATTATATTAAGCTTTTCAGTACCCAGAGTAACCTTGAGTTTTTCAATACTTGCACATTTCTGTGTGTAGGGTAGTCATGTTGGATAAGAAAAGTGGGTTGTAATCTAATTACTTCACTGAGTCTACATTGACTTCATGACCCAATAAATTGATCACAGAAAGGAAGATCAGGCAGATCCCTTAGGAGGGGTTATGAGTTGGTCCAAGGGGACTTGGCACTTCTTAATTGTATCTGGTTGGTCAAGTATAGAAGAAAAAGAAAAGGGCAGGTGGCTGCAAGGCATGATACGGGAAAAGGACAAATTGAGGGATAGTGAAGATAAACCTTATCTACCTACCTATTATGCATTATGTGACAAACAATCCATGTTAGTGAGAATTTATCTCATGAATAGTTTTATAGTTTAGGAAGAATGTGCTGATAAAACTTCTTTATTCTAGGAGCATCAAGGACTTATTTTTTGAATGCCCAAAATTTGCCAGCCACAGTGTTACATCTATTGCCTTATTTGATTCTTAAAACCATGAGAGACATAGTCTCATCTTTGTTTTACAGAAAGGAAACTGACGCTCTGAGAGTTTAAGTAGTTTTACAAAGGTACATAACTGGAAAATGGCAGAAATTTGTTTGAGGATAGACATGTAGTATGTCCATGATTAGCCATCTGTGCTCTTACCATTGTGCTGTATTACCTCTTTTTCGTAATATTTCAATCTTTGAGCTATTGGAAGTTGACCTTGTTTCTGAGCTGGTAAGATTCTCATGATGTGTCAGTTTTGGCTGTATAGGTAACCAAATAGTTATCACTGATATAGTTATCAGTGTATATTTGCATATCTACCTCATGTAACTGTAGGCTATCTTGAACATTCTGGGGTCAGACCTGCATCTGTGGTCCCAGTGGCCTGAGTATAGCATGTTTAGAGGTATTTGAGGTGATGCCATGATTTTTAGGTAGTTCCTTAGTTCTCTTCCTGTAGTTCTCTTAGAAGCTTTCTACAAACATTAGAGCTCTAACCTTAAAGCTAGTAAAGAGTCAGCACTCCCTTGTTCACCTCAGAAAAAAAAGTAGAATGAAGCACAGGGAGAAAGTGAGGAGAGGCTGCTGTGTGAAGTTGCTGTGTAGTGCTTCACAGTCTTGCTTCTCTTATATATAGAGGAAGATTTGAAAACAAACTGAATTTTGTGGGCCATTGACACCACAAGTCTTCCAGTATAAGCTACCTTCTTGGAGGAAGTAGTATTGATCTATTTGGTCAACTATGAAATATGATTGATGTTCATGAACATTGGGAGAATGAGTACCCTAACAGAGTCACTAATAGTAGCTGCTTGGGAACTGCTAAGACCAGAAACTTGGGGAATTTTCAACTAGAGGCGATAGTAGAGAGAGCGCTCTAATAGTAATAGTCACAGGCAACTGCTGCCATCCTAAGAAATTGTAAGTGCCCCCAAGAAATTAGAGAAATTGAAGAAATGCCCAGTAGGACCAGTCACTGGGAGCCTACCAACAACTTGCTTTTATGTTAGTGTAGCCAATGATAAGAGAAGATATAACATTTAGCTGAGGAGGCCATGCCCAGCCCTCTTAATCATCTCAAAATAACTACTCTTGAAAGACAGTATGACCATCAATGGCTACTTACATTCAAGAGAGATAAACAATACCATTTGTTATTTTTTTATGGCTGCTATAACTAATTGCCACAAAGAGTGGCTTAAAACAACACACATTTATTGTCTTACTGTTCTTCAGGTTAGAAGTCTGATGTGGGCTGTTTTATTTTTTCTGGAGGCTGTACAGGAGAAAATCCATGTCCTTACTTTTCCAGCTTCTAGAGGCTGACTAAATTTCTTAGTTGTTGGCCCCCTTCATCCATATTCAAAGCCAGAAATATTGGATCTGTTTTCTGATCACAGCACTCTGATTTTCTTTGTTAGCCACATCTCCCTCTAATTCTGACTCTTTGGCCTCGCTCTTTCACTTTTAAGGATCCTTGTGATTACATTGGGCCACCCAGAAAATCCAGGATAATCGCCTTATCTTAAGGTCAGCTGGTTAACAACTTTAATTCTACCTGAAATCTTAATTCCCCTTTGCCATGTAACCTAACATGTTCATATATGCTGGACATTAGGACAAGGGAATCATTGGGTGGCCATTATTTTGCATACTATAATGGTCTTTCATTACAGATTTCATTGAAGAGAGAGGATTCCCACCAAGAAAACTGGTAAAAGGATCAGAAATTCTATCTGAATGCTCCAACCATTTATAGAGACTTCCAAATAATGACCTAAGCTAGAGTTATTTTGGGCAATATAAAGAGACATGAATCTGCTCTCAATCAGACTAAAGGGAGTGAATAGAAATAGACTCTAATCACAGAATCTCCAAAAATATGTAAATTTTCAATTGTAATAAATATTTCAGTGACAAATTATGGTTTCTAAAAGAGGGAACAGTGACTCACTTAAAAAGGCTTCTCTGAGGGACTGTTGATTGAGCTTAGATGAAACAAGAGAGTTAAACTACATGAAAATTTAGAAAACAAGGGGAGGAGAGATGGAACATGGCAACATCCCTGGTCAAGGCAGGAACAGGACTGAACAGAAAGAATGTTGGGGAATGTGAGAGGTGTCATGCATGATGAAGCTAGAGAAGAAAGCAGGGCCAGATCTTGTAGGGTCTGGCCACCACATTCACTACTTAAACCTTTATTCTAGGCTCAGTGGAGTGTCACTGAAAGGTGTTAAACAGAAGCTTGAAATGGAATACATGTAATTGAATATTTATCTTTTGAAAAGATCACTTTTGCTGCAGTTTGGTGAATGGATTAAGAAGGGTGTGCCAGAAAAAGGAGGCCAAGTAGATCTAAAGGGATCAGTTAAGAACTTCTGCCATGGTCTTGATGAGAGAGGGTAGTTGGCTTGGTAGAACTTCGGTACGGTAGTGACCATGTAAATGGAAAAAAGAATATACATATTGAGAGTTATGTCAGAGGTAAAATCATTAGGACCAAAGAAAGGATTCAAAATGGGAAGATGATGAAGAGAAATACACTGAGCATGATTTCTGGGTCTCATGGTTTGTGGGATTTGGCCAGGTGTTTTCTTGTTTTGGGTTTTCAGTTGTTGTTTTCATCTCCAGAGCCTTGATTCATCTGAGCCTGCATCTGCCCACATTCCAGGACCATCACCTGTGTAACTGTCTCTACTGCCGTGGAGATTATTTCTTGTTTTGTCCTAATAATGTTGGGCAACCGCTTTTGGTATATTGGCCTTTAAAGTTGGCCTCTGCTCACTCTACTATAGATGACCACATTCGCCTTCCTTTGCCAAATTCTCCTGCTATTATTTGTCCTTTCTGCTGACCAACCCATTGAAACTTTGATACAGAAAGTACTTGTTTGGTGGTAGCAGAAGATGATCTTCTGGGGGTTCACTATTGCAGATTTTGCCTTAATTTTCAGTTTGATTTTTAAACACCACCTTTGAATCATTGAATTATGACTACTATGATTGTTCCTGTTATTCAGATATAAGTCATTAAGGTTGTGCATCTCCCCCATCTCCACCTGATTGGCCTTGATATTTTACAGTGTTCAGAATTACACTATCTCACTTTCCTTCTTCCTCTCCAAGGACATGAGTGATTTGGTTTTCTAATTGCCATTTAATTATAGCATCCTGGTGATGATATCTAATCTGACTATGATAATTGTAGTCTAATTTAGTCTGAATGTGCGCTATAAAAATTAAAATTTTAAATATTCTAAAAATTAAAATATTCTCTAAATAATTGAACAAGGACTTCCAATTGGTCTTTTGACTTCAAAGAATTTTATCAATTTATAGAATAACAAACAACCAAATTCATAGTGAAATGACTATGAACTGCACTAATCACTTTGTGGACATTATTCCTATCTTTCAACAATTCTGAACAGCTGGCATTATTATATCTATTTTACAAATGAGAGAACAGAGGTGACTCATAGCAGTTAAATATTGTCACCCCAATAAGTTTAATAATATATATATATATATATATATATATATATATATATATATATATATCAGCAGCTAAATAGCTTAAAGAAAGGTAAATTATTTTCCCAAAGTTATATTTTAATAACTGATACTAAAGTTCTGATACCAAAGATCTATTTTCCTTACCTTTATGCTGGTATATTTCCTCCTGGGCTATAAATTATGCTTTGAGTAAGATCAACACTATTTTCCAGTCGTAGCCCATTTCCTGAAGTCCTCAGTTCCTTTGGAGTCAGAAGAGAAGCTGTATTTGACCATGAAACTGAATTACGTTGATAGCATTTTAGCACCTATTTTTTTTTAGCAAATCAGAGTACACATGGTTCCTCAACTCAGATCTTAGAAGTGGCTGTTGGTGCTGCCATTGCACCAGGGAACTGTTCTTATTTCTTAACTTCCAAATTAATAGTCCCCTGTTTCAGGTCTCCTCTTTCAGCTCTATTCACTCCATGGGTGATTCCAACTAAGAAAGGCTTGAGTATGGCACTGCTGAGTGATCTTAGAGCTATATTCCTTCTCTGATCCCAGCAGTCTTACTATTGTGATTCACATTTTTGTTTAAATTGATTACTTCTCAGGTTTGTGTTCAGACCTGCTGAGTAAACATGTTTCTGATTACCTCCCCCGCCTCCAGATTGCTTAGTTGCACTTTTCTAAATGGAATCTCAGTTTCTTCTTTTTCCCTTTCATTTTTAATCTCATTATATCCATTTGTATTGATTCTTAGTTGTCTGGTATATGCAAAAATTCCAAATTTGTAACATCTGCAAATTTTATTAACATGCTGTATACTCTGTCTCTCACATAATTGATGCTAACCATTAATAATCTAGATGTTAGAGAAGATAAGAGCTTCACACGGACCACTGAAACGCTCACAAAAGATCACTCCACACTCTGAACATTGCCATTTGTCAACATCCTTTATTTATGACCTTTCTGCAAAACTGACATTCATATGATCACATTTTCTACAAATTGAATGGTCATTTAAAAGCAGAATTTCAAAGTTGTATCTCTTATTTTTAAGGGCATGAGTGTAGTTTTTTTGCACTCTTGAATTTTGTGTAGAACTTATAATTTAAAATATTCTAACTCTGTGAAAGTCTTAAACAATGTGATAAGAAAGCATTTATGTAGCATTTTCTTATTCTTAATGTATCTATGACCATCAAAAGTCATTTTATAATTACCCACTGATTTGGATGAAGTGTATTATTTTTTATGTGGGGAAAGAAAATTAACATTTATTGAACATCAATGTGCAAAATATGTGGGTTCTTAAATTCAGAGAAATGAGATCTGGGATTTGATGAAATTTCTAGTTGAATTCACTGGCAAGTTATCCCTTTATGTTTTTATACTCATTTTCTTTTTCAAATTTCACTTTGTGAAAGATACTTAATTATTCAATTGTTAGTATCACTTTTATCGTAACATAATTCATTGGGTGATTGTTTTCACTGTAATGAGATCTATTTTTAAAGACCATTTCAGTGATTCCCATTTGAGAACTCTCTTTCTTTTGAAATATCCTGTGCTGCCCTATGCTTCTGTCTGTCTGTCTCTCTATTTTACCATACTTATTGTCTTTCTGTTTATCTCATTTCTAGAATTGATCATTTTAGGGCCTACTGCTGCTTAATTCTAGAGAATAAAGAAACAACCAATTGCATTCAAATTCATTAAAAAAAGGAGTGCCATGTTCTCAGGGAATTTTACTCATAAGTCATTAAATTTTTAAATAACATATTTGAATAAATTTTAACAAATTTAAAATAGGAGGTTATAATCAGAGAAAACTATCAATGTATTAGTTTTCTATCAATCATTAGTAAATGATCCCATTTTACACGAAAATAGCTCCATTCTTCCAGTGTAACTGTAGATATTTTAACTTATTTTCACATAAGGGCTTGAGGTACTCTCCATGTAAGAATTACTAATTAAATTCTAAATGGGAGAAAAAGTGAATAAAAATAATTTTGCTTATTTGTCCACAGTCTTGCCTCTGTGGCATTGAAGAGAAATATAGAGATTTATAGTTACATGTGCTCATGAGCAAAGGCTATAGCTAAGATTTACTGTATTAGAGGCTATTTTAACTGACTTTCTTTAGCATATTGAAGTAAAAGCAGGATCAAGGTCTATGCAATTTGGAAATGAATGTAACATAAACATTACTAGAACTACCTAACCAAATAAGCACTAAATTTTCTACTTTGGGAAATAGGCAGCTCCAGGATGGTGGATCTGTTCAAGTAATTAAATAAAGACCCAGGTTCCCTCCAATTTCTTGCTCTGTCATCTTAAAGAGAGGGTTTGGTATTCATAGTCATAAGACATCTGCTTTTCCTCTAGGTATCACATTTGCATTCTTTTTTTTTAATTTTTATTTTATTAAATTTATTGGGGTGACAATTGTTAGTAAAATTACATAGATTTCAGGTGTACAATTCTGTATTACATCATCTATAAATCCCATTGTGTGTTCATCACCCAGAGTCAGTTCTCCTTCCATCACCATATATTCAATCCCCCATACCCTCATCTCCCACGCCCCACCCCCCACGCCCCTTACCCTCTGGCAACCACTAAACTATTGTCTGTGTCTATGAGTTTCTCATTTTTTTGTCTTGTACTTTTGTTGTTTTGGTTTATATACCACATATCAGTGAAATCACATGGTTCTCTGCTTTTTCTCTCTGACTTGTTTCGCTCAGCATTACTCTCTCAAGACCCATCCATGTTGTCACAAATGTTCCTATATCATCTTCTCTTACCGCCGAATAGTATTCCATTGTGCATATATACCACAACTTCTTTACCCATTCATCTATCGAAGGACATTTTGGTTGTTTCCATGTCTTGGCCACCGTAAACAAAGCTGCAATGAACATTGGAGCACACGTGTCTTTATCTCTAAATGTTTTCAGATTTTTTTGGGTAGATACCCAGGAGAGGGATTGCTGGGTCATATGGCAATTCTATTCGTAATTTTTTGAGGAACCTCCACACTGCCTTCCATAACGGCTGCACCAGTCTGCATTCCCACCAACAGTGTATGAGGGTTCCTTTTTCTCCACAGACTTCCCAACATTTGTTACTATTTGTCTTGTTGATGATAGCCATTCTGACTGGGGTGAGGTGATATCTCATTGTGGTTTCATTTGCAATTCTCTGATGATTAGTGATGTTGAACATTTTTTCATATGTCTATTTGACATTTGTATGTCCTCTTTGGAGAAAGGTCTCTTCAAGTCCTCTGCCCATTTTTCAATTGAGTTGTTTGTTTTTTTGTTGTTGAGTTGCATGAGTTCCTTGCATATTCTGGATACTAGCCCCTTATCGGTGGCACTGTTTGCAAAAATCTTCTCCCATTCAGTTGGTGGCCTCTTTATTTTGTCCATGGTTTCTTTTGCTGTGCAGAAGCTTTTAAGTTTCATATAGTCCCATTCGTTTATATTAGCTTTTACTTCCATTGCCTTTGGAGTCAAGTTCATAAAATGCTCTTTGAACCCAAGGTCCATAAGTTTAGTACCTATGTTATCTTCTATGCAGTTTATTGTGTCAGGTCTTATGCTTAAGTCTTTGATCCATTTTGAATTAACTTTGGTACATGGTGACAAATAGCAGTCCAGTTTCATTCTTTTGCACGTGGCTATCCAATTCTCCCAGCACCATTTATTGAAGAGGCTGTCTTTGCTCCATTGTATGTTTTTAGCTTCTTTGTCAAAAATTATCTGTCCATATTTATGTGGTTTTATTTCTGGGTTCTCAATTCTATTCCATTAGTCTATGTGTCTGTTTTTCTGCCAATACCATGCTGTTTTGATTATTGTAGCCCTGTAGTACAAGCCAAAGTCAGGAAGTGTGATACCTCCAATATTGTTCTTTTTCCTTAAGATTGCTTTGGCTATTCGGGGTCTTTTGTGGTTCCAAACAAATCTGATGATTTTTTGTTCTATTTCTTTAAAATATGCCATTGGGATTTTGATGGGGATTGCATTGAATCTGTATATTGCTTTGGGTAATAGGGCCATTTTAACTATGTTGATTCTTCCAATCCATGAGCACGGAATGTCTTTCCATTTCTTTGTGTCTTCTTCAATTTCTTTCAAAAATGTCTTATAGTTTTCAGCATATAGGTCTTTCATATCCTTGGTTAAGTTTATTCCTAGGTATTTTATTCTTTTTGCTGCAATTGCAAAAGGAATTGTTTTTTGTATTTCTTTTTCTGAGATTTCATTGTTAGTATATAGGAAGGCATTGGACTTTTGTGCGTTGATTTGTAGCCGGCAACTTTACTGTATTCGTTGATTGTTTCTAATAGCTTTTTGGTGGAGTCTTTAGGGTTTTCTATACATAGCATCATGTCATCTGCAAAGAGTGATAATTTAACTTCTTCATTCCCAATTTGGATGCCTTTTATTTCTTTCTCTTGCCTGATTGCTCTGGCAAGGACTTCCAACACAATGTTGAAAAGCAGAGGTGATAGGGGACAGCCCTAAGTTGCTGGCTACAAAATCAACGTACAAAAGTCCATTGCTTTCCTATATACTAACAATGAAATCTCAGAAAAAGAAATACAAATAACAACTCCTTTTGCAATTGCAGCAAAAAGAATAAAATACCTGGGAATAAACTTAACCAAGGATGTGAAAGACCTATATGCTGAAAACTATAAGACATTTTTGAAAGAAATTGAAGAAGACACAAAGAAATGGAAAGACATTCCGTGCTCATGGATTGGAAGAATCAACATAGTTAAAATGGCCCTATTACCCAAAGCAATATACAGATTCAATGCAATCCCCATCAAAATCCCAATGCCATATTTTGAATAGTTTGAATATTTGGTTCCACTCCCTCCTGGCTTTTAGAGTTTCTGCTGAAAAATCTGATGATAATGTAATGGGCTTTCCTTTGTAAGTTACCGTCTTCTTTTCCCTGGCTGCCTTGAGGATTCTTTCTTTGTCGTTGATTTTAGACAGCTTCAATACAATGTGCCTTGGAGAAGGCCTGTTGGGAATGAGGTAATTAGGTGTTCTATTTGCTTATTGGATTCGAGGGTCCAGTTCTGTCCACAAATTTGGGAAGTTCTCATCGACAACTTGTTTGAATATATTCTCTGTTCCCTTCTCTCTTTCTTCTCCTTCTGGTATGCCCATTTTTCTTATATTGCTCTTTCTGATGGAGTCAGAAATTTCTTGTAGAGTTCTTTCATTTCTTTGAAGTCTCAAGTCTCTTTCTTCTTCTATCTGTGTCATTTCCAGGTTTCTATCTTCGATGTCACTGATTCTTTCCTCCATCCGGTCTACTCTACTACCTAAACTGGTTATTTCATTCTTAATTTCTTCTATTGAGTTCTTAATCTCCAGAAATTCTATTTGGTTCTTTTTTAAGATTTCAATCTCTTTCGTAAAATGCTCATGCTGTTCTTTGATTGAGTTTCTGAGTTCCTTTAACTGCCTATCTGTGTTTTCTTGTATCTCGTTGAGTTTTTTCAGAACTGCAATCTTGAATTCTCTGTCATGTAAGTCACATATTTCTGTATCTTTAAGTGCCTTCTCTGGAGATTTTTCACTTTCTTTCTGAGCTATCTTGTTGCCTTGGTTATTCATGGCGATTACTGGTTTACTATTTCTCTTCCTAGACATCTACAGGAGTGACTTCTGCAACAGGTTGATAGAAAGCGGTCTTTCTTTTGTTTGCCAGTACTTGTTGGTAGAATGTTTTATTATTTCTCCAACTGCAACTTATTTTTCTTCTCCCACACAGTAGTGCTATGTTTTCTCTGCACTATTCCAACTTCTCACGCAATGTGGGGATTCCCTGGGAGACGGGCTTCTCCTCTGTTAATAGTTCGTCTAGGTCACAGGGCGCAGTGTCCCGGTGGGTATGCGGAGAGCTTTTGATGTTCCAAAGCTGTTCCAGCTCCTGATTCAGAACCCGTATGTTTCAGCAGTTCTGTTTACTCCTGCAGGGTCCACCCAGATAGGTGGGGTCAGGGGCGGGGTGAGTTGTGAGAGGTGGCCCAGAGCAATGGCGGCGACCACCACCACAGCCGGTCCTGCTTCCTCAGGTCCCTCCCCTTTGCCGGAACTAGTTGGGCTGTGAATTTGTGTCTGCGGTCCGCAGTTCTCAAAACAGCAAATTTTCTGTTGTTTTGATCTGACACTGCTACTGTTTCGCTTCTAGCACCGGGCAGGTGGGGGCGAGTCGAGCTCTGGGAGGGGAGGGAGGGGGCGGCTAGTCTCAGTGCCTCAGGCTTCGTTCTCTGCTCGGCAGTGCGGGCTTAAACCACCGTTTTCAGCCTTTTTCCCTCAGTTTTTTCTCCGAGGTCTCTGCCGTGAGCGTTGGGTTCAGCCATGTTATATGCTGTCCCCTCAGCCCTGTGGAGCCCTGGCGGAGCCCTAGCAGTCCGAGTTCTTCCCTGTCCTGTAGCTGCGGTAGTTCCGGGAAGCAGTGAGCTCGGCGCACTGAGCTAGGTCTGCGTCCTGCGCACACGCGGCTCCATCTCCGCGCACTTCTCCCTTTCCTCCTCCCTCCACTCACACGAATCTCCCACCTGTGGGTGATTTCAGTCGGTAGTGGGCCTCTTTGTCTTGCCTGTCTGCTGTGCAGGGAGTCCTTTGTGGAGTTTTGTTTTTCGATTCTTTGTAAATTCCAGGGGAGCTTTACAGAGGCTCACCTCATGCAGCCATTTTTCCAGAAAGCAGCTTGGATTACATTTGCATTCTAGACAGAAAAGAGAAAGAACAAAAGGTGAAAGACGTGTAGCTGAGGCTATCATCTTTCACCAGGAAAACAACATTTTCCCCCAAAGCTCCCCCTCATAGACTTCTATTTACACCTCCCTAGCTGCAAGAGAATAAATAGTTTTAGCACGATGAATGTACACAACATTTATTTAATGAGGTAAGAGGAAGAATGGATTTGGGATGTCAAAAGCAAAGTGTGCTACAAAGCCTATGGCATGGAAATCATATACCATCTATATGACCTCTGTGTCTGAGATACATACATATCCATGCAACATCACTAACTCCTTCTCTGAATGTTCATGTCCCTCATATGTCCTAGTGAAGCATTACGAAATCCCACCTACCACTCTCAGTCTCTTAGTATAAGCATAAGCAGGTTGTCCTTCTGAACTGACATTATGAGAAACAAACAAACAAACAAAAACCTGTGCAGTAGGTGGCACAAACCTCTTACTGCATAGAATTTGAACCAGCTTTCTTGACCTTCTAAATAAAATACCTAGAGGAAGACCTTTCTTTAGAGCTACACGTACCAATATAAATGGGACTCAAGTTGTCTAGGAAAATGATATTAAAATCATGAATTATACCTCCCTGCTTATCCAGACAGCCTTCTGAAATTAACTAAACTCACCCCCAATCCATCACAGGTTCAGGATGAAGTATTATGCAGAGTTTAGGAACATGGAGGACTTGGAATGGAAATCAGCTCCACCATTTACTAGCTCTGAGATCTTTGGCAAGTTAATTAACCTCTGTTAACCTCTCTAAAGTGTAATAGGGTTAATAATTCTTACCTCTAAAAGATTGTTTGGAGATTAAAATAAATAATGTATGTAAAGAGTGTAGGACAAAATAACTGTTCAAGAAATGATAAAAACTGACAGCAGTGCTCTAGTGTGCCCACCATTCCAGGAGTATGGGAAAGACCTCTTCTCACATTAGAGGTACATACCTCTAATGTAGCAGAGAAGTAAGTTCTAAGTGAGACTATCATCATTATCATTCCTATCATTACATAATGTCTAATTTAAATTGAAGGCTAGTTGTGGGTCAGGTGTTTTGCATTCATTATATCCAATTCACAATAAACTTAACCAAAGAAGAAACAGGCAACATACCTTTGAGTCTATTTTATTTAGACTTTAAGAACATGTAAAAGCAACAGATTGATACTTAAATGCTCTTAAAAGTTAGACCATCATAATCATGATTTAACAGTCTTGCCCAATCAGTTCTATTTAGACTGCATGAGTTGAGATTCCTCAGCCTCTGGAGTGCCAAAAAGCAGAAGATAATGGAGAGTTTATTAAAAGAAAACCAGTCTGTGGGTGGATGGCTTTCAATACTAACCTAACCCATTTCTTCTTGTGTCTTGAATATGTCAGTCTATTGAGTTAATAGCAGAGTATTAGCTGAAAATCCAAAACAGGAGGAAAAACAAAATTTTATTAACTGCCTAAAAATCTTCTCTATAATGAAATAAGGTGCACACCAGCTCATAGAGAAATTGACCTCACCAAGGAAATAAGATCTCTTTGGTCTCTGTGAGGAGATGTGGTCTCAGAATATTATCTTTGTGTTCATAAGACTGTGACATTCTGCTCACTTGTCAATCATCCCCATGAGACTACAAGATATTAGGTTGGAACAAAAGTAATTGTGGTTTAAAAGGTTAAACATTACTGCAAAAACCTCTAATACTTTTGCACCAATCTAATATTTAAGGATAGGTACAGTGTTTTTTGAATCTCTGTTTTTTAGTACAGAGCTCCTATAAGTGTTTAACGAATGTTTAATTGAATGAATTCACAAACAAAATGTAATGAGAAATAACAGAAACTGGTATCTCAATGCCAACAAAGTAGCTAGTCTCAATTAAGTCGTCTTATTGAATTTCTGGTGTGACAATAGTTGTTTTATCAAATTTTATTCAACTCACAAGTTCACTGAGTATAACTGCAGTGTTGTCCAAGAGCCACTTGCACTCAAGAGCCATATTTTTCTGCCTCATAAATCCTGCCAACCAATCACAGACCATTGGAGGTCATGCCTTTTTCATGAAACCTTTTTATTTAACACCAACCAATTCTGATTTTCTCTCTTGTTTAATGTGTTTATTAACTCATAGACTATAATCATCACAGAAATATTTCAAACTGGCTCTTCTTGTTTCCTAATTGTTTCGTAAACTTTTTCTCATTTATTCACTCAGTCAGTAATCAGTTATTAAATGATTTTATGTGCCAGGTAGTGTTCTAGGTGCCTGGAATACATTGATGAAGAAATCAACTGAGAAAATTTTAAATGTCAAGTGAAGAACTCTAATATGACTCTTTAATACTCTAGGTGTAAGAAACATCCAAACCTGTAGAGAATTTTGTTTATTTGAGCCAAATGACAAAAATTGCCAAGAACCAAATCTCAATGAATTAAGAAAATGCTCCAGAGAATGACAGTTTTGCAAGTTATTTTATATGTTAGAATCAAAGAAGAAGACGTAAAGAGTGCTACATGAAATCCATTGGTGGTAGATTAATGGGGTGGAGAAAGTAGAGAAGCAAAGCAAAGCATGGAAATCTCTAGGATTGGATAAAAAGTAAAACAGAGAGACACATACTTCTTTTACATTGGTGAGTACATGATAATTAATGATTAACTTTTACAGCACATATAGATGATATTTGGAAAACAAAATAACAGTCGTTCAGTGGTCTCCTGCTCTGGTGCTGTGGAGTCTGGAAAAAGGGATTATTCTAACATTACAAGATACGTTATCTTAGACACAAAAATACAACAAACAGGCTCACTTAAGTTAAAGATTGAACTTTGTCAAGGAAGCCAAGGTTGTGATTACCCTCCATGACCCACTTTTAGTTAGAAATTTTTATATCCAGACAATCCTATGTGGTTAATTTCAGTCTCTGAGTTTCTACGGCCCACCATGCTGGCCTCCCATGAGCTTGTCAGGTTTAGTATGCAGCCAATTTTTCATCCGCAATACACTATGCTTGAACCCCAAGTGTGCCCCAACCAATTTTGGTGGATTGAATCTCACCATTAACTGAGAGAGCATATACCAAAGAGTAGGCTCAGGGACTCCTGAGAGGACTTTCCCTCTGACACCCATTGCCTCTACTTAGCACCAGACTCTGGAGGTCAAAGCATTGGGATTCATTCTCTGTCTGAGAATATTTAGCATGCATGCTTCAAATAATTTTGATGGGTTTCAGGTCTTTCAAGGAGGTGGGATTTATCCTAATCGAGTGATTTCATGGACTATGCTATTTAAATTATCATGCAACTTCCAGCATACAGGAATATCTGGAATTGACATAGTTGAAAACACATGCTTCATTAAGGAGTTTCAGGGTATACATCAGATGCCTCTACTTGAAATTGGAGTTTTAATTATCCTTGTGTCCAGTATAAAATATGTAAACTACTATTTGGGGCCTCCCTAACCAACTGACATATAGCAAAAAAAAAAATGTATATCATGATAATTTAGTTGCTTTACTTATTTAAGCTCTAAATTCCAACACAGAAGGTAATGAAAAATAACACACTGAAGAAGTCATATTTTACACAAGTATGTGGCACTATTTGAAAATAAACCTCTTGAGGGTAAATAATCAGTCTTTTTCAGGTTTGGCCCTGGACCTAATGAATGATCAGAGATGTGAGAGTACATCAAGATTTTTATGCAAAGATATAGCAATTTACCAAGTCCAAGTATCAAGTATGGAGAAAAGCATTTAGAGCTCACAATAAAGAGCCTAACAGGATGCTGAAAAATAGTTACTTTAAATAAACAGTCTTTAGTAATCTAAAATAATGCAATTAATAAGGATGCTTTCATAAGATTTAAAAGTGAAACTTTCTATTTACTGCTTATAAGACAGGATAGATAGTATGTTGTTAGGAAGGCTCCTGGTGGAGTAAACAAAGACAGCCATATCCTGAAACTCCAGGTTCTAAAGCAGCTCATTCACTCCAGGACAAAATGTAACGGTGCCTTGTGGTTAATAAATTATCTCGTAAATCCCTTTTGGCCAGACAAACAGAGCAAATCTGATAGATAGGAACAGGTTTTTTGCTAATCCCTTCAGGATGGGGATGGGCAAACAGAACAAACCTGACAGATGAATTCCATTAGAAGGCACCATCTCTTCTCCAAGCAGACAAGGAAATATATAAAAGTAAGAACTTTTGCCTCAGTCAGGGGCATCCCATTTGGGAACACCCTCCCCGTCTTTGCTTTTAATAAACTATCCTCTTTTACAACTCCTCACCTCTCCTTGGTCCAGGCTTCCATTCTTCGGTTTCACAAGACGTGATCCGGAAACTCACAGAAATTTCCTACATCACGGATTCATCTTTAAAAGTCGATCAGATACTTTAAAAATTAATTTCATTGTGATCAAAACCTTGATATTAGGTTATCTCTGAAGCTTATCAGGTATAATTTATTGGGTTAGTTTTTAAGTGGGATGTATACAAATATACTGATAAAAATGCCTTGAATAATAAATGTGCAAATTGATCATTGTGAGTAAATCCAATCTTGTAAATTGAATCATAATTTACAAATTTTAGGGAAATCTGTTAAACAAATAAGTCTTTTTTTTTAAATATTATTTTATTAAATTTATTGGGGTGACAATTGTTAGTAAAATTACATAGATTTCAGGTGTACATTTCTGTATTACATCATCTATAAATCCCATTGTGTGTTCATCACCCAGAGTCAGTTCTCCTTTCATCACCATATATTCGATCCCCCTTACCCTCATCTCCCACATCCCACCCCCCACCCCCCTTACCCTCTGGCAACCACTAAACTATTGTCTGTGTCTATGAGTTTCTGTTTCTCATTTGTTTGTCTTGTTCTTTTGTTGTTTTTCGTTTATATACCACATATCAGTGAAATCACATGGTTCTCTGCTTTTTCTCTCTGACTTATTTCGCTCAGCATTACACTCTCAAGATCCATCCATGTTGTCACAAATGTTCCTATATCATCTTTTCTTACCGCCGAATAGTATTCCATTGTGTATGTACACCACAACTTCTTTATCCATTCATCTATCGAAGGACATTTTGGTTGTTTCCATGTCTTGCCACTGTAAACAAAGCTGCAATGAACATTGGAGCACACGTGTCTTTATCTCTAAATGTTTTCAGATTTTTTGGATAGATACCCAGGAGAGGGATTGCTGGGTCATATGGCAATTCTATTCACAAATAAGTCTTTTAATGAATATAATCACTATGTCCTTCAAGTTCTTTACAACATTCTAACCTATGTAGAGTACACTTGTAAGTAAGTATCAGATGCCCATGTGAATGCAATTGCCTCTGATTTTGGTTTTCAACTACTTTTTTGTGACTGTTTCAGGGCTACTTTTGTCTCTATATTTGAAAATAGCCAGACATGGTTATGGCTACTGTTTAGTATATAAACATTGTTTTTTAATTGAAGGTTAATGGGGTGACAATAGTTAGTAAAGTTACATAGATTTCAGGTGTGCAATTCTGTATTACATCATCTATAAATCCCATTGTGAGTTCACCACACAGAGTCAGTTCTCCTTCCACCACCATATATTTGATCCCCTTTACCCTTATTTACCAACCCCCCGTTTACCCTCTGGTAACCACTAAACTGTTGTCTGTGTCTATGAGTTTCTGTTTCTCATTTTTCTGTCTTGTTCTTTTGTTGATTTTGGTTCATATACCACATATTAGTGAAATCATATAGTTCTCTGCTTTTTCTGTCTGACTTATTTCGCTTAGCATTATATTCTCCAGATCCATCCATGTTGTCACAAATGGTCCTATTTCACCTTTTCTTACCACCGAATAGTATTCATTGTGTATATATACCAGAGCTTCTTTATCCATTCATCCATCGAAGGACATTTTGGTTGTTTCCATGTCTTGGCCACCATAAATAAAGCTGGAATGAACATTGGAGCACACTTGTCTTTATGCATAAATGTTTTCAGATTTTTTGCATAGATACCCAGGAGAGGGATTGCTGGATCATATGGTAATTCCATGCGTAATTTTTTGAGGAACCACCACACTGCCTTCCATAGCGGCTGCACAAGTCTGCATTCCCACCAACTGTGTGAGAGCGTTCCTTTTTCTCCACAGTCTCTCCAACACTTGTTACTATTTGTCTTCTTGATGTTAGCCATTCTGACTGGGGTGAGGTGATATCTCATTGTGGTTTTGATTTGCATATCTCTGATGATTAGTGATGTTGAGCATTTTTTCATATGTCTATTTGCCATTTGTATGTCCTCTTTGGAGAAAGGTCTCTTCAAGTCCTCTGCCCATTTTTTCAATTGGGTTGTTGGTTTTTTTGTTGTTGAGTTGCATGAGTTCCTTGTATATTCTGGATACTAGCCCCTTATCGGAGGCACTGTTTGCAAAAATCTTCTCCCATTCAGTTGGTGGCCTCTTTATTTTGTCAATGGTTTCTTTTGCTGTGCAGAAGCTTTTAAGTTTCATATAGTCCCACTCGTTTATTTTAGCTTTTACTTCCATTGCCTTTGGAGTCAAGTTCATAAAATGCTCTTTGAACCCAAGGTCCATAAGTTTAGTACCTATGTTTTCTTCTATGCAGTTTATTGTGTCAGGTCTTATGCTTAAGTCTTTGATCCATTTTGAGTTAACTTTGGTACATGGTGACAAATAGCAGTCCAGTTTCATTCTTTTGCACGTGGCTATCCAATTCTCCCAGCACCATTTATTGAAGAGGCTGTCTTTGCTCCATTGTATGTTTTTAGCTTCTTTATCAAAAATTATCTGTCCATATTTATGTGGTTTTATTTCTGGGTTCTCAATTCTATTCCATTGGTCTATGTGTCTGTTTTTCTGCCAATACCATGCTGTTTTGATTATTGTGGCCCTGTAGTACAAGCCAAAGTCAGGGAGTGTGATACCTCCATTATTTTTCTTTTTTCTTAAGATTGCTTTGGCTATTCGGGGTCTTTTGTGGTTCTAAACAAATCTGATGATTTTTTGTTCTATTTCTTTAAAATATGCCATTGGGATTTTGATGGGGATTGCATTGAATCTGTATATTGCTTTGGGTAATATGGCCATTTTATCTATGTTGATTCTTCCAATCCATGAGCACGGAAAGTCTTTCCATTTCTTTGTGTCTCCTTCAATTTCTTTCAAAAAAGTCTTATAGTTTTCAGCATATAGGTCTTTCACATCCTTGGTTAACTTTATTCCTAGGTATTTTATTCTTTTTGTTGCAATTGCAAAAGGAATTGTTTTTTGTATTTCTTTTTCTGAGATTTCATTGTTAGTATATAGTAAGGCAATGGACTTTTTTGCTCTATACCTATTTTATTAATTGTTCTAATCATAAATGTATTTTGTATCTTGTCAAATGCTTTATCTGCATCAATTGATATAATCATATGATTTTTGTCCTTTATTTTGTTTATGTGATGTATCACATTGATGGATTTGCGGATGTTGAACGAAACTTGTGCCCCGGGGATGAACCCCACTTGGTCGTGATGAATAATCTTTCTGATGAATTGTTGTATTCGATTTGCTAGAATTTTATTTAGGATTTTTGCATCTGTATTCATCAGAGATATTGTTCTGTAGTTTTCTTTTTTTGTGTTGTCCTTACCAGGTTTTGGTATCAGAGTAATGTTGGCCTCATAAAATGAGTTAGGGAGTACTGTCTCTTCTTCAATTTTTTGGAAGAGTTTGAGCAGGATTGGTATTAGGTCCTCTTTGAAGGTTTGGTAGAATTCACTAGTGAAGCCATCTGGTCCCGGACTTTTGCTTTTGGGAAGGTTTTGGATGACTGATTCAATTTCGTTACTGGTGATCAGTCTGTTTAGATTTTCCAGTTGATCATGGTTCAGCCTTGGAAGGCTATATGTTTCTAAGAACTTGTCCATTTCTTCTAGGTTATTGAATTTGGTGTCATAAATTTCTTCATAGTATCCTTGGATGATCCTTCATATTTCTGTGGTATCCTTGATAATTTCACCTTTTCCATTTCTGATTTTGTTAATTAGTGTCTTCTCTCTTTTTATCTTAGTGAGTCTAGCCAAGGGTTTGTCCATTTTGTTAATCTTTTCAAAGAACCAGCTCTTTGTCACATTAATTTTTTCTATTGTCTTTTTGTTCTCTATGTCATTTAGTTCTGCTCTGATTTTTGTTATTTCCTTTCTTCTGCTGACCTTGGGTTTCACTTGTTCTTCTTTTCTAGTTCTTTAAGGCCCAACATGTGGTTATTTATTTGGGATTTTTCTTGTTTCTTGAGATAGGCCTGTAATGATATAAATTTCCCTCCTAAACCTGCTTTCGCTGCATCCCAAATATTTTGGTAGGATATATTTTCATTGTCATTTGTTTCTATGTATTTTTGATCTCACCTCTCATTTCTTCTTTGACCAATTTGTTCTTTAAATGTATGTTGTTTAATCTCCATGTATTTGTGTTTTCCCCTGCTTTCCTTTTGCAGTTGATATCCAATATCAAAGCCTTGTGCTCAGAGAATATGCTTGGTATGATTTCAATCTTCTTAAATTTGCTGAGTCTGATTTTGTGTCCCAATATATGGTCTATCCTTGAGAATGTTCCACGTACACTAGAAAAGAATGTATAATCTGATGTTTTAGGATGAAGTGCTGTATATATGTCAATTATGTCCACTTCATCTAATGTGTCATTTAGGGCTGCTGTTTTGTTATTTATTTTCTGTTTTGATGATCTATTGATCTATGCATAGCTGTGAATGATGTATTTAGGTCGCCTAGAATAATTGTGTTTTGGTCAATTTCTCCCTTTAGTACTGTTAGTAGTTGCTTATGCTCCCTGATTGGGGGCATAAATATTGATGACTGTTATGTCTTCTTGTTCTATAGTCCCCTTTACCATTATGAAATGTCCATCTTAGTCTCTTGTTACTTTTTTCACCCTGAAGTCTGTTTCATCTGATATCATTATGGCTACACCTTATTTTCTCTGGGTACCATTTGCTTGGAGTGTCAATTTCCAC
This sequence comes from Rhinolophus sinicus, assembly GCF_057876585.1. Classification (NCBI taxonomy): domain Eukaryota; kingdom Metazoa; phylum Chordata; class Mammalia; order Chiroptera; family Rhinolophidae; genus Rhinolophus; species Rhinolophus sinicus. The sequence continues at coordinate 40,764,734 of NC_142506.1, forward strand.
CCTTTCACTTGGAGTCTATACTTGTCCTTGTAGCTGAGATATGTCTCTTGGAGAAAGCATATGGTTGGGTTTAGTTTTTTTATCCCATCTGCTACTCAGTGCCTTTTTATTGGTGAGTTCAGTTCATCTACATTTAGAGTGATTATTGATATGTGAGAATTTCCTTTCATTCTATCTTTAGTTTTCTAGTTTGCTGTCTGTTATTTCTGTGTGGTGGTATTCTACGAAGTTTTCCTCTGTTTCTTCTTTCATTACAGTATATATTTCAGTTCTGGATTTTTTTTTCAGTGGTTACCCTTAAGTTTATGTAAAAGAAAGTTTGATATTTAGAATATTCCATTTTCTTCAGCACGCTTACTTTCTCCATTCCCATATTCCGGTTCAGGCCTTTACTCTCCCCCTTTTTGAGTTTTGGGTGCCACAAATTGTCCCTGTTGATGGTGGTCAAAAAGCCTCCTTTAGTGTTTCTTGTAGTTCAGGTTGTGTATTAGAAAATTCCCTCACATGTTCTGGAAAGGTCTTTATTCCTCCTTCATATCTAAAGGATATCTTTGCTGGGTATATTATTCTTGGCTCATAATTTCTCTCTTTCAATAGTTTGAATATTTGGTTCCACTCCCTCCTGGCTTGTAGAGTTTCTGCTGAAAAAGCTGATGATAATCTAATGGGCTTTCCTTTGTACGTTACCATCTTGTTTCCCTGATTGCCTTGAGGATTCTTTCTTTGTTGTTGAATTTAGACAGCTCAATACAATGTACCTTGGAGAAGGCCTGTTGGGATTGAGGTAATTAGGTGTTCTATTTGCTTTGTGGATTCGAGGATCCAGTTCTGTCCACAAGTTTGGGACGTTCTCATCAACAATTTGTTTGAATATATTCTCTGTTCCCTTCTCTGTTTCTTCTCCTTCTGGCATGCCCATTATTCTTATGTTGCTCTTTCTGATGGAGTCAGAAAGTTCTTATAGAGTTCTTTCATTTCTTTTAAGTCTCAAGTCTCTTTCTTCTTCCATCTGTGTCATTTCCAGGTTTCGATCTTCGATGTCACTGATTCTTTCCTCCATCTGGTCAACTCTACTACCTAAGCTGGTTATTTCATTCTTAATTTCTTCTATTGAGTTCTTAATCTCCTGAGATTATATTTGGTTGTTTTTAAAAAATTTAATCTCTTTAGTAAAATTTTCATGTTGTTCTTTGATTGTGTTTCTAAATTTACTAAACTGCCTTTCTGTGTTTTCTTGCATCTCCTTGAAATTTTTCAGAATTGTAATCTTGACTTCTCTGTCATTTAAGACACATATTTCCATATCTTTAAGTTCCTTTTCTGGAGACTTTTCACTGTCTTTCTGAGCTGTCTTGTTGCCTTGGTTATTCATCGTAATTACTGATTAATTATTTCTCTTCCTAGACATCTACACAGGAGTGGCTTCTGCAATAGGTTGATAGGAAGAGATCTTTCTTTTATTTTCCAGTATTTGTTGGTAGAATGTTTTATTTTCTCTCTGACTGCAGCCTTTTTTTCCCTCTCTCACACAGTAGTGATATGTTTTCTCTGCACTTTCCCAGCTTCTCACACAATGAGGGGATTCCCAGTGAGATCGGCTTCTCCTCTATTAACAGTTCGCCTGGGTCACAGCGTGCAGTGTCTGTGTGTGTATACAAAGAGCTTTTAAAGTTTGAAAGCTCTTCCTGCCCCAGATTCAGATCCCATATGTTTCAGCAGTTCTCTTTACTCATGCAGGGATCCACCCAGACAGGTGGTGCCAGGGGCGGGGTGAGTTGTGAGAGGTGGCCCAGAGCAATGATGGCGACCACCACCACAGCCGGTCCTGCTTCCACAGCTCCCTCCCCTTTGCCGGAACTAGTTGGGCTACGAATCTGTGTCTGTGTTCCACAGTTCTCAGAGAAGCAAATATTCTGTTCTTTTGATCTGACACTGCTACTGTTCCACTTCTAGCCCCGGGTAGGTGGGGGCGGGGTGAGCCTTGGGAGGGTAGGGAGGTGGCGGCTAGTCTCAGTGCCTAAGGTTTCCATTCTCTACTCAGCAGTGAGGGCTTAAACCACGGTTTTCAGCCTTCTTCCCTCAGTCTTTTCTCCGAGGTGTCTGCAGTGAGCATTTGGTTCAGCTGTGTTATATACAGCACCCTCAGCCCTGTGGGCCATAAGCAGAGCCCTAGCAGTCCGAGTTCTTCCCTCTCCCGCAGCTGCGGTAGTTCCGGGATGCAGCGAGCTCGGAGCACTGAGCTAAGTCTGTTACCTGTGCCTGCGCGTCTCTGTCTCTGCAGTTCTCCTTTCCCTCCTCCCCTGCTTTTGCCATTCTCCCACCTTTAGGTGAATTCAGTAGTGGGCCTCTTAGTCTTGCCTGTCTGCTGTGTAGGGAGTCCTTTGTGGAGTTATTGTTGTTTGATTAGTTGTAAATTCCAGGGGAGCTTTACAGAGGCTCACCTCACGCCGTCATTTTGATGACGTCCAATCCCCTCTCTTTTTATCTAAGTGAGCCTAACCAAGGGTTTGTCAATTTTGTTAATCTTTTCAAAGAACCAACTCTTTGTCACATTAATTTTTTTCTATTGTCTTTTTGTTCTCTATTTCATTTAGTTCTGCTCTGATTTTTGTTATTTCCTTTCTTCTCCTGACGTTTGGTTTCATTTGTTCTTCTTTTTCTAGTTCTTTAAGGTGTAATGTGAGGTTATTTATTTGGGATTTTTCTTGTTTCTTGAGATAGACCTTTAATGAGATGTCTGAAAAAAACATTTTAATTTGATGTACCCCCACATGTTCATTTTTTCTTTCGCTGCCCATGCCTGAGAGGATATAGCAGTAAAAATATTACTAAGGGTACTGCCTGAGAGTTTACTTCCTATATTTTCTTCTATGTGTTTTATGGTTTTTGGACTTACGTTTAGGTCTTTAATCCATTTTAAGTTTATTCTTGTATGTGGTTTGAAAAGATGGTAGTTTCTTTTCATTTCTTTTTTTGGCTTGTGTCTATCTAGTTTTTTCAGCACCATTTATTAAACAGACTGTCTTTACTACAATGTAAATTCTTATTTCCATTGTCGTAGATTAAATGACCATATAGGCATGGATTTATTTCTGTTCCATTGATATATGCATCTGTTTCAATGCCAATGTCATGCTGTTTTGATTACTATAGCTATGTAGTGTGATTTGATGTCAGGTAGCATAATACCTCCCTCTTTGTTCTTATTTCTCAGAATTGCCATGTCTCTTCAGGGTCTTTTATGGTTTCACATATATTTTAGGATTGTTTGCTCTAATTCTGTGAAAAATGTCATTAGTATTTTGATAGGGATTGTGTTGAATCTATAGGTAGCATGGACATTTTCACTATTCTTCCTATCCTTGAGCATGGTATATGTTTTCATTTATACGTATCTTCTTTAATTTCTCTCTTCAATGTCATAATTTTCTCAGTACAGACCTATTACTTTCTTGGTTAAATTTATTCCTAAGTACATTTTTTTTTTGATGCAATTTTAAATGGGATTGTTTTCTTGATTTCTCTTCCTGTTTGGTCATTATTGGTGTACACAAATGTAACCAATTTCTTAACATTCATTTTGTATTCTGCTAGTTTATTAAATTCATTTATCAATTCTAATAGGTGGTGTGTGTGTGTGTGTGTGTGTGTGTGTGTGTGTGTGTGTGTGTGTTATCTTTGGGGTTCTCTATATATAGTATCATGTTATCTGGAAATAATGACAATTTTACTTCCTCCTTATCAATTTGGATGACTTTTATTTCTTTTTCTTGTCTGATTGCTGTGGCTAGAGCTTTCAGTACTATGTTGAATATAATTGTTGAGAATGGGCATCCTAGTCTTGCTCCTGATTTTAAGGGGCCTGCTTTTATCTTTTCCACATTGAGTATGATATTAGCTGTGGATTTGTCATATATGGCCTTTATCATGTTGAGATATGTTCCCTCTATTCCCACTTTGCTAAGAGTTTTTTTAGTAAATTGGATGCTGGATTTTGTCAAATATTTTTTCTGCATCAATTGATATGACCATATGATTTTTATCTTTCATTTTTTAATGTAGTGCACCATGTTAATTGATTTGTGGATATTGAACCAATCTTGCATACCAGGAATGAATCCCATTTGAACATTGTGTATGATCTTTTTAATGTATTGCTGAATATGGTTTGTTAATATTTTATTGAGGTTTTTTGCATCTATGTTCATTAGGGATATCAGCCTATAGTTTTCTCTTTTAGTAACGTCTTTGCCTGTCTTTGCCTGTTATTAGGGTAATTGTGGCCTCATAAAATGAGCTTGGGAGCCTCCCCTCCTTCTGGATATTTTGGAATAGTTTGAATAATAAGTGATAATTCATTTTTTAAAGTTTGGTAAAATTCAACTGGGAAGCCTTCTGGTTCAGGACTTTTGTTTGTTTGGAGCTTGTTGATTACTGAATCAATTTGGTGGATAGTATTATCTGTTCAAGTTTTCTGTTTCTTCTTGATTCAGCCTTGGAAGATTGTATGCTTCTAGGAATTTATCAATTTCTTCCAGATTGTCTAATTTGTTGGTGTGTAGTTGTTCATAGTGTTTTTTATTTTTTATTATTTTTTTATATCTGTGGTTTCTTTTACCACTTCTCCACTTTCATTTCTGATTTTATTTATTTGGCTCCTCTCTATTTTTCTCTTCATGAATCTGGTTCAAATTTGTCAAAAGTGTTTATCTTTTCAAAAAAACCAGCTCTTGGTTTTGTTGATATTTTGTGTTGCTTTTGGTCTCTATTTCATTTATTCTTGCTGTGATCTTCATTATTTACTTCCTTGTACTCACTTTGGGTTTATTTTGCTGTTCTTTTTCCAGTTCCCTTAGGTGCAAAGACAAACTGTTGATTTGAGGTTTTTCTCGTTTCTTTAGGTGTGCTTGCATTGCTATGAATTTCCCTCCTCGGACTGTTTTTGCTCATCCCATAGATTTTGGGTTTTTCTGTTTTCATATTCATTTGCCTCAAGGTGTCTTTTGATTTCTTCCTTGATCTCATTGTTGCCCCATTCATTATTTTTTTTATTTTTTTTTTTATTTTATTTTATTAAATTTATTGGGGTGACAATTATTAGTAAAATTACATAGATTTCAGGTGTACAATTCTGTATTACATCATCTATAAATCCCATTGTGTGTTCATCACCCAGAGTCAGTTCTCCTTCCATCACCATATATTCGATCCCCCTTACCCTCATCTCCCACCCCCCACCCCCCCACCCCCCTTACCCTCTGGCAACCACTAAACTATTGTCTGTGTCTATGAGTTTCTGTTTCTCATTTGTTTGTCTTGTTCTTTTGTTGTTTTTGGTTTATATACCACATATCAGTGAAATCACATGGTTCTCTGCTTTTTCTGTCTGACTTGTTTCGCTCAGCATTACTCTCTCAAGATCCACCACATGCTAGCCCAAAAACAAGTCTCAATAAATTTAAGAAAACATTAAAGAAGACTAAAATCATATCAAGAAACTACAATAAACTACTCACTACAGTGCTATGAAAGTAGAATCAATTACAAGAAGAAAACTGAAAAACACACAAACACATGGAGACTGAATAACATGCTACTAAATAATGAATGGGGCCATCCATGTTGTCACCATTCATTATTTAGTAGCATGTTATTCAGTCTCCATGTGTTTGTGTGTTTTTCAGTTTTCTTCTTGTAATTGATTCTACTTTCATAGCACTGTAGTGAGTAGTTTATTGTAGTTTCTTGATATGATTTTAGTCTTCTTTAATGTTTTCTTAAATTTATTGAGACTTGTTTTTGGGCTAGCATGTGGTCTGTTTTGGAAAACGTCCATGTGCTTTTTAAAAAAATGTATATTCTGCTGCTTTGGGGTGAAATGCTCTGAAAATAGAAATTAAATCCATCTTGTCAAATGTGTCATTTAAGGCTACTGTGTCTGTATTGATTTTCTGTCTGGAGGATCTGTCCATTGGTATCATTGTAGTGTTGAAGTCCCCTATACTATGATTGTGGTACTGTTGATCTCTGTCTTTATGTCAGTCAATATTTGTGTTATATATTTATTTGCTCCTATGTTGGGTGCATTGATGTTTACTAGGGTTATGTCCTCTTGTTGGGTTGATCCTTTTATTGTATATAATGTCCTTCTTTGGCTTTTATTGTAGTCTTCATTTAAAGTCTATTAAAGTCTGATATAAGTATTGGTTTTTCTGATTTCTGTTTGTGTGAAATATCGATTTCCATCCTCATGCTTTTAGTCAGTGCATGTCTTTTGATCTGAGGTGAGTCTCTTGTAAACAGTATATGCATGTTTTTTTGTCTTATCCACTCAGCTACCCTATGTCTTTTGATTTAATTATTTTTTAATTAAAATTTATTAGGATGACAGGGGTACAATTCTGTATTACATCATCTGTAAATCCTGTTGTGTGGTCACCACCCAGAGTCAGTTCTCCTTCCATCATTTTACTAACAATTGTCACCCCAATAAATTTAAGAAAAAAATAATAATAATGAAAAGAAAAATATAAATGCCTACTAAAAAAATTATTAGGATGACAATGGTTAGTAAAATTACATAGAATTCAAGTGTACAATTCTGTAATATGTCATCTATATATCACACTGTGTATTCACCACCCAGAGTCAGTTCTCCTTTTATCACCATATATTTGACCCCGTTTACCCTTATCTACCACTCCCTCCCCCCTTAACCTCTGGTAACCACTACACTATTGTCTGCATCTTCAAGTTTTGATTTCTTTATTTGTTTTTCTTGTTTGTTTGTTGCTTTCAGTTTTATATGCTACATGTCAGTTAAATCATGTGGTTCTCGACGTTTTTGTGTAACTCATTTCACATAGCATAATAATCTCAAGATCCATCCACGTTATCGCAAATGGCAGTATTTCATATTTTCTTATGGTAGAATAGTATTCTATTGTGTATATATACCAGATCGTCTTTATCCAATCATCTATCCAAGGATGCTTTGGTTGTTTTCATTTTTTGGTCATCGTAAATAAAGTGGCAATGAACATCAGAGCACATATATCTTTATTGGTAAATGTTTTCAAATTTTTGGGGTATATACCCAGGAAAGGGATTGCTGGGTCATAAAATAAAAAGGTAACTAACTGAATGGGAGAAAATTTTTGCAAACAACACTTCTGAAAAGGGGCTAATATCCAAAATATATAAGGACCTCATACAACTCAACAACAAAAAAACAAACCACCCAATTAAAAAATGAGCAGAGAACCTGAATAGACATTTCTCCAAAGAGGACATACAGATGACCAATAGACATGTGAAAAGATGTTCAACATCACTAATCATCTGAGAAATGCAAACAAAAACTACAATGAGATATCACCTCACACAGGTTAGAATCACTGTCATCAACAATAACAAGTGTTGGAGAGGCTGTGGAGAGAAAGGCACCCTCATAGACTTTTCATAGGACTTCAGATTGGTGCAACCACTATAGAAGGCAGTGTGGAGGTTTTTCAAAAAATTAAGAATAGAATTACCATATGATTGGAGCATTTAATTCATTTACATTTACAGTCACTATTGATAGGTACATAGTTGTCGCCATTTTATCATTTGTATTTCCAGCCTTTGTTAGTCAGATTTTTCCTTTCTTCTCCTTAAAGAAGTATTTTATTACATCAGCTATAAATCACATTCTGTGTTCAACACAATTGTACCCCTGAAATCTATGTAACTTTACTAACAATTGTCACCCCAATAAACTTTAAGTAAAAAAAAAAAAGTATTTTAACATTTCCTGTAATACTGGCTTGGTGGTCATGAATTCCTTTAAGTTTTCCTTATCTGGGAAGTTCTGTGTCTTTCCTTCAGTTTTAAATGATTGCCTTGCTGGGTAGAGCAATCTTGGCTGTAGGCCCTTGTTTTCATCACTTTGAATATTTCCTCCCACTCCCTTCTGGCCTGAGAAGTTTTTGTAGAAAAATCAGCTGATAACCTTATGGAGGATCCCTTGTAAGAAACTAGCTCTCTTCCTCTTGGTGATTTTAGGATTCTCTCTTTGTCTATAACCTTTGCCATTTTAACGATAACATATCTTAGTTTGTGCCTATTTGGGTTCATGTTGTTTGGGACTCTGTGATTGCTGGGCTTCTATGTCAATTTCTTTCAGCATGTTAGGGAAGTTTTCGGTCATTTTTTTCAAATAGATTCTCTATCCCTTGCTCCCTCTCTTCTCTTTCTGGTACTCCATTGATGGAAATGTTTTGCTTGATTTTGTCCCACAGGTCTGTTAAACTATTTTCATTTTTTTAATTCTTTTTTTTCTTTTTGTTGTTTTGACTGTGTGTTTTCTACTACCTTATCTTCTAAATTGCTGTTTCAATCACCTGCTTCATCTAATCTGTTGTTGATTCTTTCTAGTGTATACTTCATTTCAGTTATTGCACTCTTTATTTCTGTCTCATTATTTTTCATGGTTTCTATGTCCCTCTTTTTTTCATGCCATATCTTTGTTGAAATTCTCAGCATTCTTATAATCGATGTTTTAAACTCTGTCTCTGGTATGTTGGTTGGCTCCATTTCCTTTAGATCCATTTCTAGAGGTTTCTTCTGTTCTTTTTTGGGGGACATGTTTCTTTGTTCCCTCATTCTGGTTGCCACTCTGTAATTGTTTCTACATATTAGGTAGATCTTCTATGTCTTTCAGTCTATGCTGGATGGCGTTATAGTATGTGTCCTTGTAGTCAAATTGCTCAGTCTCCCTAATCTCCTGTGCATGTGTTCCAGGAGAGTCCCTTGTGTTGTGTGTGTTCTCCTCTTGTAGTTGAGCTTTGATTGTTTTTGGTGCATCAGTGGGTGGGATTGACTCCCAGGCTGACTGTATTGACTATGCCCACAATGTATGAGCTGCTGTGTGGAGACTGACCCCCTCATAGGAGGCTTTCCCCCAGTGGGCTCTTGTGACTGTTAAGAACCCCCACGTTTGGTGTACGTCTTTGGGGGTTAAAAAGTAGTGTTCTGGCAAATGTTCTGTTTCATCCGATGTAAGTATGACTACACCCGATTTTCTGTGGATACCATTTGCTCGGGGTATTGATTTTCACCTTTTCACTTTGAGTCTATGTTCATCCTTGTAGCTGAGATGTGTCTCTTGGAGGCAGTCAATAGTTGGGTTTTATTTTTTGTCCAATCTGTTACTGTGTGCTTTTTATTGGTGAGTCCAGTCCATTTACATTTATGGTAATTGTTGGTGTATGAGGATTTCCTATATCTATCTTGTCTTTTGTTTTCTGTTATCTTCATGTCTCTATTGTTTCTTTGCCTTTTTGTTGCTGTCTGTTATTTTAGTATGGTGGTATTCTATGATTTCCCCCTCTGTTTCTGCTTTTTATATGTTACTAAGTTGGTGCAAAAGTAATTGTAGATTTTGCAATTATTTTCAACCTTTTAAACCATAATTATTTTTGTACCAACCTAATATATTCTCAGTTCTGGATTTTTTTTTTTTTTTTTTTTTTTTTTGGCGTTGTTTACCATTTAGTTTATGTAAAAGGAAGTTTCATATATATAGTATTCCTTTTTTCTTTAACATGCTTCTTATCTCCATTCCTCTTTGCAGATTCAGACTTTACTCTCTACCCTTTTATGTTTTTATTGTGACAATATTGTTATTCCCTACTTAAGCTGTAAGTTGATTTCAGAGTTGCAATAGCAAGTTGTATTTTTGCTTTGTTTAATGTTTTTATCTTTTTTATCCTTTTTGTTATGTTTAAGTGTATAGTGCCTTATTTGTGTACAAAGTCCTGTTTCCTGCTTCTGTCTGACCATTCATAATACTGCTCATGGTTTTGTATTCTTCTGATTTTTTTGTTTCTGTTTGAATAGTCTCCTTCAGTATTTCTTGTAGGGCAGGTCATGTGTAAAATTCCTTCAGCTTCTATATGTCTAGAAAGGTCTTTATTCCTCCTTCATATCTAAAGTATATCTTTTCTGGGTATGTTATACTTGGCTGATAATTTCTCTCATTCAATAGTTTTAATATTTGATTCCTCACCCTCCTGGTTTGTAAAGTTTCTGCCTGAAAAGTCTGATGATAATCTAATGAACTTTCCCTTATATGTTACTGCTCTCCCTCCCCCCACCTCCCAATGCCTTGAGAATTCTTTCTTTTTCATTAAATTTTGAAGCTTCAATACAGTGTGCCTCAAAGAATGCATTTTGGATTTGAGGTATTTGGATGTTCTGTTTGCTTCTTGGGTTCAAGGATCCAGTTCCTTCCACAGGTTTGGGAAATCTCATCAACTATTTGTTTGAATAGACTCTCTGTTTTCTGTCTCTTCTTTTTCTGGTATACCCATTGTTCTTATGTTGCTCTTTCTGACGATGTCAGAAAGTTCCTATAGAGTTCTTTCATATCTTTTAACTTCCAAGTCTATCTCTTTTTTCATCTGTGTATTTCCAGATTTCTGTGTTTGATATCACTAGTTCTTTATTCCATCTGGTCAGCTCTATTACCTAAGCTTGCTATTTCATTGTTCATTTCTTTTATTCAGTACTTAATCTCCAGAATTTCTATTTGGTTCTTTTTTTAAATTTCCATTTATTTGATAAAATGTTCATTTTGTTCTTTGACTGTGTTTCTGAGTTCATTAAACTTGCTGTCTGTGTTTTCTTGCATCTCGTTGAGTTTTTTTTCAGAACTGCAATGTTGAATTCTCTGTCATTTAAGTCATATATTTCTATGTCTTTAAGTTCATTTTCCGGATACATTTTATTTCCTTTCTGAACTTCCTTGTTACCTTGGTTAGTCATGGCAATTAATGAATTACTATTTACCTTCCTGGGCATCTATAGGAGTGGGCTCTGCAACAGCCCTATGAAGATGATATGAAGTTGATATGAAGATGTCTTTCTTTTGCTTTCCAGTAGGTGTTGCTAGAATGTTTTATTTTCTCTCCCACTGAAATATTTTATTTTCTCTCATGCTGTAGTGTTTTATTTTCTCTGCTGCAATGGAAGGTGGGCTTCTCTTCCATGAGCAGGTTGCCTAGGTCTCAGGGCACTGCCTCCATAGGAGTATGTGGAGGGCAATAGAGTTCTGAGCTTCTGAAATCCTGGTGCTGCCCCTGCATCCTGATGCAGAGCATGTGTGTCTCAGCAGCTCTGGTTGTTCCCTGCAGGGATCTGCCCTGAAAGGTGGGGGCAATGTTGTCCATGAGAGATGGCTCATGCATTTTTGGCTCCAAGCAATGGTGACTACTAGCCCATAGCTCTGTCTCCCCTACAGCTCTTTCCCTATCACCAGAATTAGTCAGTCACGCTGTGCATCTGTGGCTGGGGGACACTTGCTCCAGTTCTCAGGGCTGTGGATATTCTCTTCTTTAATATCACACTGCTACCATTTCTTCTGGAGACCACTTCTAACAGTGGGAGGGAAGGCATGAGGTGATCTCTGGGATAGTGGTGGGTGAGTTGGCCAGGCTCCGTGTCTTTGTTTTCTGTTTTCTGCCTGGCAGTGAAGGCTTAAACCACAGTTCTCACCCTTCTGTGTTTGATCTGTTCTCTGAGGTCTCTGCCCCAAATGCTGGGTTCAGTTATACTGTATGCTGATCCCTTAGGCAGGACTGTGGACCACAGGGTGTGTGACTGCAGCCTGGATTCTTCCCTCTCCCAAGACTGCAGTGAACTCCAAACTGCATCCTATAGCCCACAGCGTGCATCTTTGCACTTCCCCCCTTCCCTCCTCCCCTGCTTGCCTAATTTGCCCACCTTCATGTGATCCTATGTGAGGATCTCTCAGACGTGCTTGTGAGTTGTTTAAGTTATCTTTTGTTGAATTATAGCTGTTCGATTTGTTGTAACTTCCAGTGGTAATTTCAAGGAGCACTCCACACACTCATTTCTGTGATGTAATGTCACATTTCAGCCTTTTTAATAGCGAGTAATATTCCATTGTATATGTGTACCACCTCTTCTTTAGCCAATCATTCATTCAGAATCACCGAGGTTGACTTCATATCTTGGCTATTGTAAATAATGCTGCAATGAACGTATGGATGAACATGTCCCCTCAAACTAGCATTTTGGGTTTCTTTGGATAAATACCCAGAAGTGGAATTACTAGGTCCTTCTTTGTCTCTTGTTATAGGCCTTATTTTAAAGTATATTTTCTCTAATATAAGTATTGCTTCCTCAGTTTTTTGTTTGTTTTTGTTTATTTTCCTAAAATATATCTTTCTCCCATTCCTTTACTTTCAGTCTATGTGTGCCATTCAATTCAAAAGGACTCTCTTATAGTCATCACATATAAGTCTTGGTTTCTTATCCATTCAGCCACCTATCGTTTAATTGGAACATTTAATCCATTTATATTGAAAGTAGTTGTTGATAGATATGTGGTTACTGCCATTTTATTATTCAAATTTTGTATTTTTTCTTCTTTTCATCTTACAGAAGTTCCTCTAACATTCCTGGTAATACTGGTTTGGTGGTGATGAACTCCTTTAGCTTTTCTTCTCTGGGAAGCTCTTTACTTGTTTTTCTGTTTGTCTTCCTTCCTTCTTTCCTTCCTTCCTTCCTTCCTTCCTTCCTTCCTTCCTTCCTTCCTTCCTTCCTTCCTTCCTTCCTTCCTTTCTAAATGATAGCTTTGCTGGGTAGAGTAATCAAGGTTGTAGGTCCTTGCTTTTCATCACTTTGAATATTTCCTGCCAATGCCTTCTGGCCTGCAAAATTTGTGTTGAGAAATCAACTGGCAGTCTTATGAGAGGTCCCATGTTGGTAACTAACTGCTTTTCTCTTGCTGCATTTAAGATTCTCTCTTTGTCTTTAACCTTTGGCATTCGGATTATGATGTGTCTTGGTGTGGACCTCTTTGGGTTCATCTTATTTAGGACTCTCGGCACTTCCTGGGATTGAATATCCATTTCCTTTGCCAGATTAGAAAAGTTTTCTGTCATTATTTCTTCAAATAGTTTTTTTTCAATTACTTGCTTTCTTTTCTCCTTCTGGTATCCCTATGATGCAAATATTGGTATGCTTGATATTATTCCAAAGGCCCCTTGAACTCTTTTCATTTTTTTTGGATTCTTTTTTTCTTTCTGCAGTTCTGATTGGGTGTTTTCTGCTATCTTATCTTCTAAATCACTGATTCAGTCATCTGCCTCATCTAATCTCTTATTGATTCCCTCTAATGTATTTTTCATTTTAGTTATTGTAGTTCTTATTTGTAACTGGTTCTTTTCTTCTGTTTTCTATCTCTAATTTTATGTTTCTTATCTCTTTCTTGAAGTTCTCCCTGAGATCAGTGAGCATCTTTATAACCAGTGTTTTGAACTCTGCATCTTGTAAATTGCTTGTCACAGTTTTATTTGGTTCTTTCTCTGGAGCTTTGTTCTGTTATTTTATTTGGTACATGTTTCTTTGTCTCCCCATTTCGGCTGCTTCCCTGTGTTTGTTTCTATATATTAGGTAGAGCTGTTATGTCCAGGTGTGCCCCTTGTGTGGGTTGTGTGTCACCTCTTGTTGAAGTTGAGCCCTGGTTGCTGTTTGCACATCAATAGGAGGGATTAACTCTCAGGCTTATTTGTTGTAAGCACTATCCATTACTATAGGGAAGGAGCTGTTGTTCAGGGTATGACCCTATGGAGCAGGATTCGCTTTAGCAGGTATCTGATGTCTGCCCTGTCTACCCTTTGGGCATGTCATCCTTGGAAGTGGCTGAGTCATGCTCCAGTTCAATTTGAAGTGGGCCACTGGGCATGCCAGTTCCAGGGACACATGGGAGGGGCCCTGCTACAGGCCAAATTCAGCTACAGCCCTGTGCCCTACCCAAGGCCACCTGGCATGAGTCATAAAGCAATCTGCAAATGGCTATCATCTGTGCTGTGCCTGCAGGTGCCTCGAGGGGCTAAGCTGTGAACCAAGGATGGCTACTGCTGTTGCCATGCTTATGGCTGCTCAGCCAGAGGTGGGGGACACTTTGAAGCCATATGCTGCTTATTTGGGTTTTGTGAACCTTTGCAAGACTTTAGGAAAGTCTGCCACTTGAGCCAAGGCAGGCGGTTTGTATGAAAAAGCCACTGGAAGCAGCTGGAGTGTGCCCAAAAGTTGGGTGGGGTAGGGTCTCAGAATCATCAGGGTGGGGTGAATGAATCGAGTTAGCTAGGTTGATGGAAACTCAGACACCTGCATCTGCACGTTGGGAAGGGTGAGGCTCAAAAAAAAGAAACTTCTGTCAGTTCCTCCATCCATAAGAAAGCTTCACCTTCATCCCTCACTCTGAAGCCAGATAACTCAGTTTGTCCCCATATGCCCCTGTCACGTTTTGAGCTGCTGCCCCAGAGCTGTATCTCAGAGTGAGTCCATCAGCAAGTAAATCCATGTACAGGTTCTCGAAGAAGAGTGACTGGGAGTGCAGCCACCCTTCATCACACTCAGGACAATCTCCACTGGTTTTCACAACCAGAAATTATGAGGACTTCTCTTCCCAGCACTGGATCCCTGGGCTGGGGAGCTTGGTGTGGCACTGGGATCCCTCTCTCATCTAGGGGTGGATATCAGCAGCTGATATATCCCTCCTGATTTTTAATGGTCACACATGGGTGTGGGACCAGTTGTTTCCATGTCTCTGCCCCTCTTACCAGTCTCGAGGTATCTTTTTCTGTATGTCCTTAGTTGAAGGTTTTGGTTCAGCAAAAGTTCAGGTGTTTCTCTATGGTGGTTTTTTGATAGTTTAGTTTTAATTTTGATTTAGACATAAGAGAAGGTAAGAACAGCATTTACCTACTTCATTATCTTGATGGGAACCCCTCCTATACCAAGACTTTTTTAAAAGTGCTTTACAAAAATTGAATTATATAACCCTTACAACAGCCCTGGGAGGGTGGTACTATTATTATGTTTGTTTTACATATGAGAAAACTGAAGCAGAGCTAGTAAGTAATGTCTATAAAATCACACCAATATAATAAGTTTGTCTTTCTCTCTTTCCTAATTTTCAATTAAAAATGAGAATGAGCAGCAGCTTATCTTCCTGTAGTTTAGGAATGTGCTATCTCTGTAATAATATCACAGCTCCTTGCCATATTACTGGGAATATAGTGACTATGTGATTTTTTTAAAATTTTCAACTCATGACTTTATGACAATTAGAATGCTACCTTATATAAGTGGATGGCTTGAAAGTGATATAATGCATGATTTCATTTTTCTGAAAAACAGATAATAAATATCACTTCACTTTTTGCATCTATCTCAATGGCACTAACCTTCATTCCCTAGTCCCATCTTGTTGACCTTTTAGTCCCATTTTCTGACTCTGTCCTCCACACCCCCATCCTGAAGACAATCCCTGGTGTCCAAAAGGCCTTATGAATTATATTCAACTGGACATATTTAGTTTTAAGGTCCATTAATACTCTGAGTATTGGCTAATATGTTAGTTTGATCTTGCATTTGAATGTATTTCCCTAATATTGAATTCCCAGATTGTTTTAAATTCTCCATTAGAATCATTTGGGGGTATTTAAAAATGTATGAACGTTTGATGCCTTTTGATGTGAGTCTGTCAGTCAGTGCCAATGACTACAGTCAGAAGCTCTGGTGATGAGGACCTGAGCTACTGCTGGACTTAAGTAGAATACTGTAGAATCTTTAATGGCCTGAGTGATATCTTAACATATCTCTAATTTAATGCTTTTTTCATCTAATTTAGTTTCCTATCCAGACTATATTGTTTTCCTTCAGTGAAGTGAATTTCTGGGATAAAATGGAGAAGCAAGGTTAGAGGAAAATACTTCTAAGCATAACCCTACTACCTTTCTGAAATGTGCACTAGAAATGAGTTTGAACCTTGACAAAAGGTATTTGAAAAAAAAATTATTTATTTTTCTAATAATTTATCAAAAAAGATAAATTATTTAGACCAAACTGTAAAAAAAAATTTTTTTCTTCAAAATTATTACAGAATGTAATCTGTTTTTAGGAAATATCTAGAACAACTCAACAAGAAGAACAGTTTAGAAGAGTTCAGAAGTCTATTCTGAAACTTAAATGATGAGCCATGCTGGGCTGCCAGACACTTCACTCTTATGTTGAATTATAACCTTTGAGAACTAGACTGGACCTATTCAACAAACTGCAACATTTTTAAGATTTTCTTTAAAGGAAAAATAAAAGAAAATCTAGGTCTTTCTTTCCACTGCAGTGTGAGACTAAAATCTTTTAAGACCAAAAAAAGCAACAATTTTGGTAGCAATTTGGTGCTCATGCTTGCTGATATACACTTACTGATGCAGGATGTTTGGATTATACTGAAGTTTGAAGTATTTGTTTGGGGATAAATTGTCCCAGTTCATGGCCTAAGCCAAAGACTTCACCATGTGTGTACCAAGAATATTGTTTGTAACCCTGTTATAATAACATACATGAATACTTCTGTATGTCTAAATTAAATGTGTCACATTCTAAAACATATCAGTTAGCATTTATTTTTCACATTGGTAATATTTATATTAGCTCAGGATGGCTTCAGTAGTTCCTACCTTTATGGTACTGTTAACATGCTAAAGTTCCAACTGCTTGCCACATGAAAGCCAAAACTTGAGAGATGAAGTTTGTGGAAAGAAAAGCAGGTTTATTCAAAATGCCAGCATTCTGGGTGGATGGTAGACTGCTGTCCAAAGACCATCCCTCTCCTCCCAGCATGGCCAAAAAGTTTTATAGGCACATAGGGAGAGGCAGAACAAAGGAAAGGAGAAATTGGTCAGGCAATTCGTGGAGAAAGTTGCTTCCCAGAGGCCGGTTTGTTTTAGGAAAATGGAGTGGATCTTATGCGGATGCAAAAACTTCTTTCAAGTCAGTATCCTGGAGGTTTCCTGAGAAACCAGAGTCATTGAGCCTGGTGTGCATATGGTCTGGAGTAAGCAGAATTATGAAACTGGTATGCATAGTATATGTATAGTAAACAGAGTCATTAAGGTTTGGTGGAAGAGAAGCAAGAAAAGAGAAACTCTCAAAAAGTCATAGGCTAAACTACTGTTAAATTGAATTACACTAGAGGTTTGTTTAAGTCTTAAAATACTGTCTCTATTACAGTACCTTTAGACATATTTCTGTAAGTTAATATTATTTTGAAGCTGTGGCCCATTTCTCACATGAGCACAGTGATTTTGAATTACTTAAAAATCAAATGGTAAGTTAGAATAATTAAACCAAAGCATTAAAATTATGTGCACAGAAATTCTTTTTTTTATATTATTAACTTTGCCACCTTCAAGAAATAACTCCTGAGATTGTCTTTTTATGATAGGAAAACAGAGGCTAGGTTGGCTGAGAGCTCAGAGGAATTCAGTGAGGTTAAGCAGGAGAGGACTTTATGATTTCTGATCCTATGCCAATGCTGACCAGTGAAGTACACCCACTCCCTACTTTCATACTTCTTTCATTTTGAAGAGAGACACTTTAGTGAGCACAATACAGCACTCAGCCATGGGTTCAGGGTATTATGCTCCACAGCAGGACATCCTTTCATCCTGCAAGAAAATAGGCTTCCATGATAACCCTCAACTCTCAGCAAGAATGGCTAAGGACTGAATTAAGCTATTGCCCACAATTGCAAAAAATTGGATACAACATCTTTTCATTCTTTTTGAAGATATAATGACAATACATAATGCTTTCTTGAAGTAGAACAAATATATTCAACAGGCTGATGGGAGCATAAATATGTCTGTGACAACTATAATAGTTATGCAGCCTGCTTCTTGTTAATCAAGAGTTTAAGCCTTAGTCTGAATAAACTAAATTCTGTTGACTTATTTTTAAAGATCAAATCAAACTTTAGTAT
This sequence comes from Rhinolophus sinicus, assembly GCF_057876585.1. NCBI lineage: Eukaryota > Metazoa > Chordata > Mammalia > Chiroptera > Rhinolophidae > Rhinolophus > Rhinolophus sinicus. The sequence goes on from NC_142506.1 coordinate 40,782,576, forward strand.
TATCCCACAGATTTGACACAACACATCTGTTTCTTTTTTCATTTTTAACCTCTCCTAACATTTGTTCACTTTTAATGTAAATGTACCTTATGGATTGCTAAACTTTCTAGAGACTCCTGCATTCATTAATTGTTAATGAATGCTATTGGAAGTAAGGTGAATCTACACTATAATGTATTTAAGGGATGATTGATTAGATTTAGCTGTCAGGAAAGTACTTCCCACAAGAACAAGTCCACAAATATCATGTAGTTGTTGGCAGTCTCTCTCTGTGACTCTGGCCTTTCAAGTCAAGTTCTTGAGTTCACTGAATCAGAGAGAGAACTAACCTTTTAGCTTTTGTAATGGAACTAAATTTTTTGTAAAAGTATGGTGATTTGCTAATGAAAAGTATGGTGATTTTTTAATGAAAAATTGATAACCAATGCATATTTAATTGTTAAAATAATATCTGACTGATTGTTAAGAGATTTTTATTAAAATATAGATAACATACACCATTATATTAGTTTCAGGTGTACGTCATAGTTATTGAACAGTACCTACCTGGTGCTATATGTAGTTGTTACCATATTATTGATTATATTCCCTATGCTAAAGAAGTGATCACCATGATAAGTCCAGCAACCATCTGACAATATCATTGACTATATTTCCTATGCTATATATTGCATCCCCAAGGCTTATTTGTTTTATACCTGGAAATTTGAACCTCTTATTCCCCACCGTGTTTTAGTTGTTCAATTACAGTTGATGTTCGATATTATTTTATATTAATTTCAGGTATACAGTGTAGTGGTTAGATATTTATATAATTTACAAAGTGATCTCCCTGACAAGTACCCACCTGGCACTAGACATAATTATTAACATATTATTGATTATATTCCCTATGCTTTACTTTGCATCCCCAAGAATATTTTATAACTACCAATTTGTATCTTATCCCATAAACTTTTTCACCCTGTCCCCCAACCTCCTCCAATCTCTCACCCCAATAAATCTAGTACACACTATACACAGTTATTATAATATTATTGACTATATATCTTACGCTATATCCTACATCCCCATGACTACTGTGTAACAACAGATTTGTACTTCTTAATCTCTTCCCCTTTTTCACTCACCCCCAACCCCTTCCCATCTAGCAACCATCAAAATGTTCTCTGTATCTGTGAATTTGTTTTGGTTTCATTTGTTTGTTTATTTTGTTCTTTAGATTCCACTTATAAGTGATATCATATGACATTTGCCTTTCACTGTCTGACTTACTATACTCAGCACAATACCCTCTAGGTCCATTCATGCTTGTTGCAGACGGCAAGAGTCCATTGTTGTTTTTTTTATGGCTGAATAATATTCCATTGTATATATGTACTATATCTTTATTTATTCAGGGACACCAGGTTGCCTTCATATCTTGACTATTGTAAATAATGCTGCAATGAACATATGGCTGAGCACCTCCCCTCAAAGTAGCATTTTGTGTTTTTTTGGATGACTACAAAGAAGTGGGATTACTAGGTCCTTCTTTGTCTCTTATTGCAGTCTTTGATTTAAAGTCTATTTTGTTTCTGATATAAGTATTGCTACCCCAGTTATTAATATTTGTTTTCTTGTTGTTTCCATTTTCATGAAATACCTTTTTCCATTCCTTTATTTTCAGTCTGCGTGTGTATTTCAATCTGAAGTGTCTCTTGTAGGCAGCATATGTAAGGGTCTTGTTTTTTTATCCACTTGGCCCTATCTTTTGATTGGAGCATTTTAATCCATTTACAGTGAAAGTAATTGTTGATCAATATGTAGTTATTGTCATATTATTTATATATTTATTTATTTATTTATTTTGTCTTAAAGAAGTCCTTGTAATACTGGTTTGGTGGTGATGAACTCCTTCAGCTTTTTCTTGTCTGGGAAGCTCTTTATCTGTCCTTCAACTCTAAATGATAGCTTTGCTGGGTAAAGTAATTTTGGTTGTAGGTCCTTGCTATTCATCACATTGAATATTTTGTGCCAATCTTTTCTGGCCTGCAAAATTTCTGTTTGAGAAATCAGCTTATATTCTTATGTGTGCTCTCTTGTAGGTAACTAACTGTTTTTCTCTTGCTTTTAAGATTCTCTCTTTGTCTTTAACCTTTAGCATTTTAATTATGATGTGTCTTGGTGTGGGTACATCTTGTTGGGTACTGTGAGCTTGCTGAGCTTGTATCTTTATTTCCTTTGCCAAGTCAGGGAACTTTTCTGTCATTATTTCTTCAAATAGGTTTTCAGTTCCTTGCTCTCTTTCTGGTACTCCTGTAATGAGAATATTGGTATACTTGATTTTGTCCCAGTGGCCCCTTCAACTGTTCTAATTTGTTTGTATTCTTTTTGCTGTTCTGGTTGGATTTTTTCTGCTACCTTGTCTTCTTTTTTATTTTTATTTTTAATTTATTTTATTAAATTTATTGGGGTGACAATTGTTAGTAAGATTACATAGATTTCAGGTGTACAATTCTGTATTACATCATCTATAAATCCCATTGTGTGTTCATCACCCAGAGTCAGTTCTCCTTCCATCACCATATATTCGATCCCCCTTATCCTCATCTCCCACCCCCCACCCCCCACCCCCCTTACCCTCTGGCAACCAGTAAACTATTATCTGTGTCTATGAGTATCTGTTTCTCATTTGTTTGTCTTGTTCTTTTGTTGTTTTTGGTTTATATACCACATATCAGTGAAATCACATGGTTCTCTGCTTTTTCTGACTTATTTCGCTCAGCATTACTCTCTCAAGATCCATCCATGTTGTCACAAATGTTCCTGTATCTTCTAAATCACTCTTTTGATCCTCTGCTACATCGAATCTATTGTTGATTCCCTATCATGTATTTTTCATTCTGTTACTGTATTTTTTAATTTCTCACTGTTTTTTTTTTTTTTTTTTTTTTTTTTTTTATGTTTTCTATCTCTATTTTTATGTTTCTTATTTCTTCGTTGAAGTTTTCCCTGAGATCAGTAAGCATCCTTATAACCAGTGTTTGGAACTTTTCGTCTGGTAGGTTACTTATCTCCATTTTGTTTAGTTCTCTTTCTGGAACTTTATTTTGTTCTTCTATTTGGTACATGTTTTGTTGTCTCCCCATTTTAGTTGCCTGCCTATATTTGTTTCTACATATTAGGTAGAGATGCTATGTCTCCTTGTCTTAGTAGAGTGGCCTTATGTAGTAGGTGTGATTTGGTGCTCAATGGCACAGTCTTCCTGTGCCCTGCACCACAAACTCCTGGTCTGTCTCTTTTGTGGGCTGTGTGTGCGATCCTCTTGTAGTTGAGTCTTGGTTGTTATTTGCATGTTAATGGGAGAGATTGATACTAAGACTCATTGGTTGTGAGGACTGGCCATGATTACAGTGGAGGAGTTGTTGTGCAGGGGCTGACCCTACAGAGCAGGATCTGCCTCAGCCAGGCTCTGGTGCCTGCCCAATCCACCCCTCGGTGTGTCATCCTTGAAGATGGCTGGGTGATGTTCCAGCGCATTTCACAGCTAGGCACTGGGTGTGCCAGCTTCAGGGCCACCTGGGAAGGGACTAGCTTCATGTCAAGTTCAGCCACAGCTGGTGCATCACCTGGAACCTCCCAGCAGGAGCCACAAAGCAATCACAGATGGTCACTCCCTGTGCCATGCTTAGAAGTGCCTCAAGAGGCCAAACCAAGAACCAAGGCTGGCTGCCACTAGTGCAGACCTTAGGGCTGCTCACCCAGGGATACAGGACACACTCAAGCCTGTCTGGATTCTGTAGACCTTTAAGAGATTCTAGAAAAGTCTGCAGCATGAGCCAAGACAGGCAGTTTGTACAAAAAATCCACTAGAAGCAGCTTGGGTGTGCCTGAAAGTTGGGTGGGGCAGGGTCTCAGAATTATCGGGACATGGTGAATGAAAGACATTAAGCAGTTTGATGGAGAATCAGATATGGCAGCCCCTGTGTCTGCATGCTGGGAAATGGGAGGGCTCAACAGAGAAACAATGGCTTCTGCCCGCTCCTCCATCCAGGAGAAAGCTACTCTTCCAGGCCTCGTCCTAAAGCAAGACAACTCAGTTCCCCCTGTATGTTCCTGTCACCTCTCCAGCTGTTGCCTCAGCACTATAACTCAGAGCTAGTGATTCCATCACTGAGTACGTCTGGTGCAGTCCCTTTGAGAGGAGACCCTAGGACTCCAGACACTCTCCATCTCACTGAGCTACAATCTTCACTGGTTTTCACAATCAGAAATTATGGAGAATTCTCTCTCTGACACTGAAACTCTGGACTGGGGATGGGCTGGGACACCTTGCTCCTCTTGGAGGGACCTCCACAACTGAGATACCCCCCGATTATTAATGGTCACACGTTAGTTTGGAATTAGCCTGTTCTGCATCTCTGCCCCTCTACCCATCTCAAGATAGCTCTTTCTGTATATCCTTGGTTATAGGGCTTTGATTCCACAAGATTTCAGGTGATTCTAAATGATGGTTGTTTTGTAGTTTAGTTGTAATTTTGATGTGGTTGTGAGAGAAGGTAAGCATAACATTTACTACTCTACCATCTTGACCAGTGTCCCTGACTGATTTTTTTAAAGCATAAAATTAATTCTTAATAGAATTAGTCTCTAGTAAATATGTTTGGACTATGTGTAGTTAAACAGCAAATTAACTGACTTTGCAAGTAGGATAGTGCACAGTCATTGGTTTAATAAATATTTGTATATTGGTTCATTTGGGAAATGTATTTGGATCTTTATTCAACTCATGTAGTATAGTATCCTGATTCTGGATAGTTTTGAATAACATTTTCAAGAAGTTTGCACAAATTCAAAATCTATGTTTTTTATTCTTACTTTTCAGATGCACACTTTAAAGACTAGATACTATATAATTCGACAAATAAGACCTAAACATAAGACCTGAAATAAGAGATTGCATAGAAGAAAACATAGGTACTAAACTTGTGAACCTTGGGTTCAGAGAGGATTTTGTGAACTTGACCTCAAAGACAAGAAAAGTAAAAGCAAAAATAAATAAATAGGACTATATCAAACTAAAAAGCTTCTGCAGAGAAAAAGAAACCATCAATAAAACAAAGTGGCAACCAACTGAATGGAAGAAATATTTGCAAACAACATGTTTTCCAATAAGGGGCTAATATTCAAAATGTATAAATAACTCATACAACTCAACAACAATAAAATAATTCAATTTAAAAATTGGCAGAGGACCTGAACAAACACTTCTCCCAAGAAGACAAATAAACAGCCAACCAATACATGAAAAAATGCTCAACTTCACTAGCTATTAGGGAAATGCAAATCTAAACCACAATTGGCTACCACCTTACACCTGTTATTTCAATAAGACAAGTAATAACAAGTGTTGGAGTGGTTGTGGAGGAAAAAAACGCTCATACACTATTGGTGGGAAAGTAGACTGGTGTAACCACTATGAGGGTAAAAGGCATCAAATATATGGTGATGGAAAGAGAACTGACTCTGGGTGGTGAACACACAATGTAATAAATGGATTATGTATTACAGAATTGTACACCTGAAATCTATGTAACTTTACTAACAATTGTCATAAATAAATTAAAGTTTATTTATGACCCAGCAATCCTTCTTCTGGGTATCTACCCCAAAATCTGAAAACATTTATCTGTAAAGATTATGTCCCCTCCATGTTCATTCATTTCTATTTAATGTGTGTTAAAAGCTAACTCTCCATGCAACCCTCCCCATCCCCTGGCACCACCATTCTACTTTCTGACTGTATGCCTCATATAAGTGGTTTCATGTAATATTTTTCCTTTTTTGTCAAGCTTACTTCACTTAACATAATATATTCAAAGTCCATCTATGTTGCAGCATGTGTCAGAATATCATTCATTTTTCAGATGAATAATATTCCATTACATGCATATACAATATTTTGTTTATCAGTTCATTTGGTGATGAACATTTGAGATGTTTCCACCCAATTGTGAATAACACTGCTATGAACATGGGTGCACACATATGATTTCTTTTAAAAGGATTTTCATTCAATGAAAAGACATTTCTCACTGTATGTTCCTTTTGGATTTTTCTCTCTGGTCAATCAATGCATAAATATTTCCTTTTAAGTCTATCTCTGCTCTCTTCGCCTGACCCTCTCATCCTCTCCCTTGCACCCCCCCAAAAAAAAACCCCTAAAAAACAAAAAATAAAATAAAACTTGTATTAGCCACTGAACTGAAAAGCACGGAAGGGACAGTTATATCACATACAGCAGAACATGGAACTTGGTTAGCAGTGAAATGTGGTTAACAAGTTTATTTCCTTATTATCCCACATGTCACATTCTAAGGTGTTATTTCCCAGACTTCTCATTAGCTCCTCATTATTATTCTCCTCCATATATATTGCTCTTCTTTTTAAGATTCTTTGAAAAGCCCTGCTAACAAAATGTTACTATGTGAATCCCCAAGAACTTCTATTGTCATATCATTGGAAATGTGTCACTTTTCACTTAGAAAATAGTTAGCAATTAGAGGCCTAAATTTCCAGATTGAACAAATAAATAATAGTCAAAGAGAAATGACCAATGAATGCACATTAAATTTATTTTTGTCCTTAGCCTCTTGTTAATCCCTAATTGCTAGCAGACAGGTAGGAGGATAAATTCCACAGCTACTGTCCTGGCAGAATGCAATTAGAATGCCCAGCTAATTATTGGTCTGCCATGATGTTTAATTTAGACAAATGGCTTTTTAGTAAAGTGTTGCTTTCCTGACACGCAGCTAAAAATTACCTGTCCAAAACAGACACACACAATTCTGAGGACCCAAGGTCTAGTAATACCCTAGACCCCCACCACCCCTTTACTCATCATTATAAATACTCATATGTAGAGCTAAAGATATATCTGTAAGCCTCTGAATGACTTTAATAATATATCCTCAGAAATCAAATAGGAGGATTTGAATAGCAAACCAGTCTCACAGCATTTTCTTGCTGATTGTCTACTATTCTACCTTCATTTTTATTTGTGACATAACCTGGAAAAGACAATATTGAATCCTACCCTGATCCATTATTCTACAGATGGCAATAATAGATTTAAAAAGTTAAGGGCCATCCACAATTTCTGCCATCTGTATTTTCTGAAAAGTTGCTGCAACACTCATTTATTAATACTGTCAAGGCTTGCATTAGACCAGAAAGAGCCATGTACCACAGATGGCACTTTTCACATGCCTTTTCCTGGAGCTTTTGAAGAGTAAAGATCAGCAACACTTCCTCCTCTCAGCCAAGCAGTTCTCTGGTAGAAGTGAATTTTAGCACTTGAGGAAGCAGTCAGTTGAGAAAGATTCTTGCCAGAGCGTTATCAAGAGTAGATTGACAGGAGATCTAAGCAATTTTCACGCTCCAATCTGCCACCCTGACTCACGTAGAAGAATTATAATTACAGCTTTGAGCCATTTGACAAGATTTTTATCTCCCAAGAGACACAAGTAATTGGTAGAGTCTGGGATTAAAAATAAATATACCATATAAGTGGTAATCTGGGCTAACTCCCCTGATTTCAGGTAGGTCAATGCTTGCCACAATGGAAGACTGCTCTTTTGTATCCTTTTTAGGTTATTTTTGTCCCCCTCCCACTGGAGATTAGGTAATTTATAGAACTAATTCTGCCTTTTGAAAATAAGTAAACAAAAACAAAAGTATTCTTTATGCCATTCAAGTTATTTCAATATACCATTATCAGCCTACAATTTAGATCATTTTCTAGAGGAGAAAACTTGAAATCCTTTTCAGCTATCTTTCCTAAAAGAATGAGTCCAATCCCTTCTCAATTTCTTTGGTCACTTCTATTAATTTAGAAATTATTTATTATTATTTATGAGAGGCAATAAATAACAATACATATACTACTACTACTACTACTACTACTATACTAGCTTACATTTTCCAAGTGTGTTTATTTTACCAAGCTTTATAGTAATCACTTTACATGTGTTTTCTCATTTTTAAACAATACAAAACCCTAGGGAGCTCCTGAAGATCAGAGGGTTAAAATCTACTCAAGGTCATAAGCACTAAGTAACCAAGCAGGATTTGGATATAAGTGGTTTGAATTGAACCCTTTTAACCACCATGATTTGCTGCATAATATTTCCCATAAGTCAAACATCTTACAACTATTACAACAGTCTATGATTCCTTTCTTTATTAAAAGTACTCCACGTTCTTGAGGTTATTTTGATCTTATTCTACTATACATGACTTTGCTTTCATTAAACCTACATGCCTGTATTAAAAAGAAAGATTTTTTTTGTATCTCTATGTTATATCTGTCACGTAGGCAACTTTCCAAAGAAACCAAAGATTTCATATTTTATCATTTTATATTCCTAATGACTTCCATACTATCCATAGAATGCATTTAATTTCTATGTATAAAATTGTACACCTGAAATGTATGTAATTTTACTAACAATTGTCACCCCAATAAACTTAATAAAATAAAATTTTTTAAAAAATGGAAATAATGCTAGGTGAATAAAATCATAAATTTATAAATACTGCTTTAGTTTTATTCCATTTAAAATTAATCTATTTTTGTGAAATCTTTCTATGTTTTGAATTAGTGTACTATTTCCATAAGTAAATAAAAACTTGCAGAGTATTTCAATTACTTTATTCAAGGGATTGGGGCAGAGATTACATAATTCTTGCTCTAGATTTTAGAAGATATATTTCCTTTCAATATGGACATAGACCTCTAGATATTTATGTACACTTACGACAATGTAATCATACATTTATTTTTCAGTATACACTATCCATCATAAATAAGAACATAGGCATGTCTATAATATAAGGAATTTACTTTTCCGATTTGGAATTCTCTTAAATATCTAGGTTTATCACTCATCAGTACTAGGGCAGGACTCTAAAATTATTTTTTTTATCCATTTCCCTAAAATACACCTGTACATAAATATGCACCTATACATATATAGGTCTTTAAATATCTGGTCAGAACTTGATTTTGAGAGCAAAGAGCAGAAATGTGTTATAACCCAGGAATGTGAGAATCCAGACCACAGAGAAGGCTGGGATCATTTAAGTCCAAGCCAAAATCTGTAAGTGCATCTATACTTCAGACTTTTTCTAAAAAGATGAGAAAGACAATAGCCTTTTGTGAGGTTTTTGGATACAGCCTTTGCTTTTCGTGGATTTTCAGGAAGAATGACTGGTGTATTTGTGACATAAAACTGAGTCCTTAGATAATTACATTACCCACACTTGTTAGGCACATTACCAAATTTAAGCTGCTCTTAATACAGATGTTTTACCCCTTCTAAAAATTTACAAAATAAAACGTCCTCTGGTCCTCTAGCTACTGAAATACATATTAAAATTAGGGGGGCGGGGCGTGGGGGTGGGAGATGAGGGTAAGGGGGATCAAATATATGGTGATGGAAGGAGAACTGAATCTGGGTGATGAACACACAATGGGATTTATAGATGATGTAATACAGAATTGTACACCTGAAATCTATGTAATTTTACTAACAATTGTCACCCCAATAAATTTAATTAAAAAAAAAATTAGGACTTTATCCCCACATTTGCTAATCCATCTTTTTAAAAAATAAAAATGTTAAGAAAATCTTAAGTGGAAAAAGAGCATACCAGGAAGTTCAGACAATATTATAGTTTTTATAATAGAATGATACGTTTTTCCTAGTTCTTGGATATTACATTAGCCAAGATTTTTTTCATTTCCTTTAAAAAAATTTTTTTTTTATGAATCAGATATCTTTAATAGTTTTTTTTTTTTTATTAAATTTATTGGGGTGACAATTGTTAGTAAAATTACATAGATTTCAGGTGTACAATTCTGTATTACATCAGAGGGTAAGGGGGATCGAATATATGGTGATGGAAGCAATGGACTTTTGTACATTGATTTTGTAGCCAGCAACTTTACTGTATTCGTTGATTGTTTCTAATAGCTTTTTGGTGGAGTCTTTAGGGTTTTCTATATTTGGTATCATGTCATCTGCAAAGAGTGATAATTTAACTTCTTCATTCCCAATTTGGATGCCTTTTATTTCCTTCTCTTGCATGATAGCTCTGGCAAGGACTTCCAAAACTATGTTGAAAAGCAGAGGTGATACAGGACAGCCCTGTCTTGTTCCTGAACGTAGAGCAAAGGGCTTCAGTTTTTCACCATTAGTTATGAGATTAGCAGAGGGCTTGTCGTATAGGGCCTTTATTATGTTAAGGTATTTTCCTTCTATACCTATTTTATTAAGTGTTTTAATCATAAATGGATGTTGTATCTTGTCAAATGCTTTTTCTGCGTTAATTGATATAATCATATGATTTTTGTCCTTTATTTTGTGATGTTTCCCTCTGTTTCTTTTTTTATTTCAGTATATATTTCAATTCTGGATTTATTTTGAGTGGTTACCCTTAAGTTTATGTAAAAGAAAGTTTGATATTTAGAGTATTCCATTTTCTTCAGCACGCTTACTTTCTCCATTGCCATATTCCGGTTCAGGCCTTTACTCTCCCCCTTTTTGAGTTGTGGTTGCCACAAATTGTCCCTGTTGATGTTGGTCGAATAGCCTCCTTTAGTATTTCTTGTAGTGCAGGTCGTGTATTAGAAAATTCCCTCAGCTTCTGTATGTCTGGAAAGGTCTTTATTCCTCCTTCATATCTAAAGGATATCTTTGCTGGATATATTATTCTTGGCTCATGGTTTCTCTCTTTCAATAGTTTGAATATTTGGTTCCACTCCCTCCTGGCTTGTAGAGTTTCTGCTGAAAAATCTGATGATAATCTAATGGGCTTTCCTTTGTAAGTTACCGTCTTCTTTTCCCTGGCTGCCTTGAGGATTCTTTCTTTGTCGTTGATTTTAGACAGCTTCAATACAATGTGCCTTGGAGAAGGTCTGTTGGGATTGAGGTAACTAGGTGTTCTGTTTGCTTCTTGGATTCGAGGGTCCAGTTCTGTCCACAAATTTGGGAAGTTCTCATCGACAACTTGTTTGAATATATTCTCTGTTCCCTTCTCTCTTTCTTCTCCTTCTGGTATGCCCATTATTCTTATATTGCTCTTTCTGATGGAGTCAGAAAGTTCTTGTAGAGTTCTTTCATTTCTTTTAAGTCTCAAGTCTCTTTCTTCTTCAATTTGTGTCATTTCCAGGTTTCTATCTTCGATGTCACTGATTCTTTGCTCCATCTGGTCAACTCTACTACCTAAGCTGGTTATTTCATTCTTAATTTCTTCTATTGAGTTCTTAATCTCCAGAAATTCTATTTGGTTCTTTTTTAAGATTTCAATCTCTTTCGTAAAATGCTCATGCTGTTCTTTGAGTTTCTGAGTTCCTTTAACTGCCTATCTGTGTTTTCTTGTATCTCGTTGAGTTTTTTCAGAACTGCAATCTTGAATTCTCTGTCATTTAAGTCACATATTTCTGTATCTTTAAGTGCCTTCTCTGGAGATTTTTCACTTTCTTTCTGAGCTATCTTGTTGCCTTGGTTATTCATGGCGATTACTGGTTTACTATTTCTCTTCCTAGACATCTACAGGAGTGACTTCTGCAACAGGTTGATAGAAAGCGGTCTTTCTTTTGTTTGCCAGTACTTGTTGGTAGAATGTTTTATTATTTCTCCAACTGCAACTTATTTTTCTTCTCCCACACAGTAATGCTATGTTTTCTCTGCACTATTCCAAATTCTCACGCAAAGGGGGGATTCCCTGGGAGACGGGCTTCTCCTCTGTTAATAGTTCGTCTAGGTCACAGGGCGCAGTGTCCCGGTGGGTATGCGGAGAGCTTTTGATGTTCCAAAGCTCTTCCAGCTGCTGATTCAGAGCCCGTATATTTCAGCAGTTCTGTTTACTCCTGCAGGGATCCGCCCAGATAGGTGGGGTCAGGGGCGGGGTGAGTTGTGAGAGGTGGCCCAGAGCAATGGCGGCGACCACCACCACAGCCGGTCCTGCTTCCACAGGTCTCTCCCCTTTGCTGGAACTAGTTGGGCTGTGAATTTGTGTTTGCGGTCCACAGATCTCAAAACAGCAAATTTTCTGTTGTTTTGATCTGACACTGCTACTGTTTCGCTTCTAGCACCGGGCAGGTGGGGGCGGGGCGAGCTCTGGGAGGGTAGGGAGGGGGCGGCTAGTCTCAGTGCCTAAGGCTCCGTTCTCTGCTCGGCAGTGAGGGCTTAAACCACCGTTTTCAGCCTTTTTCCCTCAGTCTTTTCTCCGAGGTCTCTGCCGTGAGCGTTGGGTTCAGCCGTGGTATATGCTGTCCCCTCAGCCCTGTGGAGCCCTGGCGGAGCCCTAGCAGTCCGAGTTCTTCCCTCTCCCGCAGCTGCGGTAGTTCCGGGAAGCAGCGAGCTCGGAGCACTGAGCTAGGTCTGCGTCCTGCGCCCGCGCGGCTCCGTCTCCACGCGCTTCTCCCTTTCCTCCTCCTCCCTCCACTCGCGTGAATCTCCCACCTGTAGGTGATTTCAGTCGGTAGTGGGCCTCTTCATGTTGCCTGTCTGCTGTGCAGGGAGTCCTTTGTGGAGTTTTTGTTGTTCGATTCTTTGTAAATTCCGGGGGAGCTTTACAGAGGCTCACCTCACGCCGCCATTTTTCCCTCCTCTCAGTGTCCTTTATTTTGTTTATGTGACGTATCACATTGATGGATTTGCGGATGCTGAACCATTCTTGTGCCCCAGGATGAACCCACATGGTTGTGATGAATAATCTTTTTAATGCATTGTTGTATTTGATTTGCTAGAGTTTTTCTTAGGATTTTTGCATCGGTATTCACCAGAGATATTGGTCTCTAGTTTTCCTTTTTTGTGCTGTCCTTACCAGGTTTTGGTATCAGAGTAATGTTGGCCTCATAAAATGAGTTAAGGAGTACTGTCTCTTCTTCAATTTTTTGGAAGAGTTTGAGCAGGATTGGTGTTAGATCCTCTTATAAGGTTTGGTAGAATTCACTAGTGAAGCCATCTGGTCCCAGACTTTTGCTTTTGGTAAGGATTTGGATGACTGATTCAATTTCATTACTGGTGATCGGTCTGTTTAGATTTTCTAGTTCTTCATAGTTCAGCCTTGGAAGGCTATATGTTTCTAAGAACTTGTCCATTTCGTCTAGATTATTGAACTTGGTGGCATATAGTCCTTCACAGTATTCTTGGATGATCCTTTGTATTTCTGTGTCATCCATGATAACTTCCCCTTTTCAATTCTGATTTTGTTAATTAGTGTCTTCTCTCTTTTTATCTTGGTGAGTCTAGCCAAGAGTTTGTCAATTTTGTTAATCTTTTCAAAGAACCAGCTCTTTGTCACATTATTATTTTCTATTTTCTTTTTGTTCTCTATTTCATTTAGTTTTTTTTCATTATTTTTTTTTAATTAATTAGTTTTGCTCTTATTTTTGTTATTTCCTTTCTTCTGCTGACGTTAAGCTTCATTTTTTCTTCTTTTTCTATTCTTTAACATGTAACATGAGGTTATTTATTTGGGATTTTTCTTGTTTCTTGAGCTAGGCCTATAATGATATAAATTTCCCTCTTAAAACTGCTTTTGCTGCATCACCAAAATTTTGGTAGAATGTATTTTAATTGTCATTTGTTTCTATGTATCTTTTAATCTCTCCTCTGATTTCTTCTTTGATGTGGTCATTCTTTAAAAGTATGTTGTTTAATCTCCATGTATTTGTGATTTTTCCTGCTTTCTTTTTGCAGTTGATATCCAATTTCAAAGCCTTTTGATCAGAAAATATGGTTGGTATGATTTCAATCTTCTTAAATTTGCTTTTATGTCCCAATATATGGTGTACCCTTGAGACTATTCCATGAACACACAAAAAATGTATAGTCTGATATTTTAGGATGAAGTGCTCTGTAAATGTCAATTATGTCCTTTTCATAAAATGTGTCACTTAGGGCTGCTATTTCGTTATTTATTTTTTGTTTGGATGATCTATCCATAGCTGTCAATGAAGTATTTAGGGCCCATAGTATAATTGTGTTTAACTCAATTTCTCCCTTTAGTTCTGCTAGTAGTTGCTTGGTATATTTCAGTGCTCCCTGACTGGGGGCATAAATATTGATGACTATTATGTCCCCTTGTTTTCCAGTCCCCTTTAACATTATGAAATGTCCGTCTTTTTCTCTTGTTACTTTTTTCATCAGATATCATTATGGCTACACCAGATTTTCTCTGGATGCCATTTGCTTGGAGTTTCAATTTTCACCCTTTCTCTTTGAGTCTATGCTTGTCCTTGTAGCTGAGATGTGTCTCTTGGAGATAGCATATGGTTGGATTTAGGTTTTTCACTCTATCTGCTAATATGTGCCTTATTATTGGTGAGTTCAGTCCATTTACATTTAGGGTGATTATTGATATGTGAGCATTTCCTATCATTCTATCTTAAGTTTCTGGTAAGATTGTGTCTCCATGGATTCTTTGCCTTTTTGTTGTCTATTATTTCTGCGTGGTGGTATTCTATGATGTTTCCCTCTGTTTCTTCTTTTATTACAGTATGTATTTCAGTTCTGGATTTTTTTGATTGGTTACCCTTCATTTTATGTTCAAGGAAGCTTGATTTTTAGAGTATTCCATTTTCTTCAGCATGCTTACTTTCTCATTCCCATATTTATGTTATGACCTTTACACTCCCACTTTTTATGCTTTGGTTGCCACAAATTGTCCTTGTTGATGGGGATCAACTAGCATCCTTTAGTATTTCTTGCAGAGCAGGTCATGTATTCGAAATTCCCTCAGCTTCTGTATGTCTGGAAAGGTCTTTATCCCTCCTTCATATCTAAAGGATATCTTTGCTGGGTATATTATTCTTGGTTCATAATTTCTCTCTTTCAATAGTTTGAATATTTGGTTCCACTCCCTCCTGGCTTCAAGAGTTTCTGCTGAAAAATCTGATGATAATCTAATCGGCTTTCCTTTGTAGGTTACCGTCTTCTTTTCCCTGGCTGCCTTGAGGATTCTTTCTTTGTCGTTGATTTTAGACAGCTTCAACATAATATGCCTTGGCGAATGCTTATTGGCATTCAGGTAATTAGGTGTTATTCCTTCTTGAATTCAAGGATCCAATTCTTTCACAAGTTTGGAAAGTTCTCGTTGACTCTTTGTTTGAATATACTCTGTGTTCCCTTCTCTCTTTCTTCTCTTTCTGGTATGCCCACTATTCTCATATTGCTCTTTCTGATGGAGTCAGAAAGTTCTTGTAGAGGTCTTTCATTTTTTTTAAGTCTCAAGTCTCTTTCTTCTTCCATCTGTGTCATTTCCAGGTTTCTATCTTCGATATCACTGATTCTGTCCTCCATCTGTTCAACTCTCCTTTCTAAGCTATTTCATTCTTAATTTCTTCTATTGAGTTCTTAATCTCCAGAAATTGTATTTGGTTGTTTTTTAAAATTTCAATCTCTTTGGCAAAACACTCATATTGTTCTTTGATTGTGTTTCTGAGTTCATTAAATTGCCTTTCTGTATTTTCTTGCATCTAGTGGAGTTTTTTCAAAACCGCAGTCTTAAATTCTCTGTCATTTACTTCACATATTTCCATATCATTAACTTCATTTTCTGGAGACTTTTCATTTTCTTTCTGAGCTGTCTTGCTGCCTTGGTTACTCATGACAATTAACGATTTATTATTTCTCTTCCTAGACATCTGCAGGAGTGAATTTTGCAACAGGTTGATAGGAATAGGTCTTTCTTTTGTTTTCCACTACTTGTTGTAGGAATGTTTTATTTTCTCTCTGACTACAGCCCTTTTTTCTCTCTGACACTGTAGTGTTATGTTTTCTCTGCACTATTGCAGCTTCTCACCCAATGGGGGGATTCCCTGGATGGTGGCTTCTTCTCTCTTAAGAGTTCACCTGGGTCATAGGGCTCCGCGTCCCTGTGGGGATGCGAGAGCTTTTGAAGTTCCAAAGTTCTTGCTGCACCAGATTCAGAACCCCCGTGTTTCAGAAGTTGTTTTTATTCCTGCAGGGATCCACCCAGATAAGTGGGGACAGGGGTGGGGTGAGTTCTGTGAGATGGGCCAGAGCAATGGCGGCAACCACCACAACAGCCAGTCCTGCTTCCACAGCTTGCTCCCCTTTGCCAGAACTAGTTCAACTGTGAATGTGTATCTGTGGTCCACAGTTCTCAGAACAGCAAGTATTCTGTTCTTTTGATCTGACACTGCTACTGTTCCGCTTCTAGCATTGGGCAGGTGGGAGTTGGGTGAGCTCTGGGAGGGTAGGTAGGGGGCAACTAGTCTCAGTACCTAAGACTTCCATTCTCTGCTTGGCAGTGAGGGCATAAACCACCGTTTCCAGCCTTCTTCCCTCAGTCTTTCTCTGAGGTCTCTGCCATGAGCGTTGGATTCAGCCATGTTATACCCTGTACCCTCAGCCCTGTGGGCCATAAACGAAGCCCTAGCAGTCTGAGTTCTTCCCTGTCCCACAACTTTGGTAGTTCCAGGATGCAGTGAGCTCGGAGCACTGAGCTAGGTCTGTGTCCTGCGCCACGCGTGGCTCCGTCTCCCCACTTCTCCCTTCCCTCCTCTGCTGCTCATGCAATTTGCCCACCTTTAGGTGAATTCAGCCGTGAGACACTTTGTCTTGCCTGTCTGCTGTGCAGGGAGTCCTTTGTGGAGTTATATATGTTTGATTAGTTGTAAATTCCAGTGGAGATTTCCAGAGGCTCACTTCATGCCACCATTTTGATGATGTCTCTCATTATATTTCAGTCTAAATTTTCCCACTACTACAAATATTTATTAGTACATAAACATGAATTTTGGATGCTATCAAAATGGCAACATGAGGTGACCCTCTGGAAATCTTCCCTGCAATTTACAACAAATTGAACAACTATCATGCCACAAAGGACTCCCTGCACAGCAGACAGGCAAGAGGAAGAGGCTCACTACTGCATTCACCTAATGGTGGGCTAATTGTGCGAGCAGGGGAGAAGGGAGAAGTGTGGAGACGGGGCTGCGAGGGCACAGGACTCAGACCTAGCCAATCCTCCGAACTTGACGCATCCCAGAACTAATGCAGCTGCAGGAGATGGAAGAACTTGGATCACTAGGGCTCCATTTATGGCCCACAGGGCTGAGGGGACAGCATATAATACGGCAGAATGCAGTACTCGTGACAGAGACCTCAGAGCAAAGATTGAGGGAAGAAGGCTGAAAATGGTGGTTTAAGTCCTCACAGCGACAGAGAACAGAAGCCTTAGACACTGAGACTAGCCACCCGACCCACCCTACCAGGGTTCACCCCGCCCCCACCTGCCCAGTGCTAGAAGCAGAACAGTAACAGTGTTAGATCAAAAGAAAATAATATTTGCACTTCTGAAAACTGTGGTCCACAAACAGATTTGCAGCCCAACTCTCCGGCAAAGTGGAGGGAGCCGTGGAAACAGGACTGGCTGTGGTGGTGGTTGCTGCCATTGCTCTGTGCCCCCTCTCACAACTCACCCCGCCCTGTCCCAACCTATCTGGGTGGATTCCTGTAGGAGTAAACAGAACTGCTAAAACACATGGGCTCTTAATCTGGTGCAAGAAGAGCTTTGGAACTTCAAAAGCTCCCCACATTTCCACATGAACACTGTGCCCTATGACCCAGGCCAACTGTTAACAGAGGAAAAGCCCACCTCCCAGGGAATACCCCCATTGTGTGAGAAGCTGGAATAGTGCAGAGAAAAAATAACACTAAAGTGTGAGAGAGAAAAAAAGGCTGCAGTCGGAGACAAAATAAAACATTCTACAAACACGTACTGGAAAACAAAACAAAGATGTCTTCCTAGAAATCTGTTGTAGAACCCACTCCTGTAGATGTCTAGGAAGAGAAATAATAAATCATTAATTGCCATGAATAACCAAGGCAATAAAACAGCTCATAAAGAAAGTGAAAAGGCTCCAGAAAATGAACTTAAATATATGGAAATATGTGACTTATATGACAGAGAATTCTGAAAAAACTGAGCGAGGTGCAAGAAAACAAAGAAAGGCAGTTGAACAACTATAACTCCACACAATGAACTCAGAAAAACAATCAAAGAAGAACATGAACATTTACCAAAGAGATTGAAATTTGAAAAAGAACCAAATAGAATTTCTGGAGATTAAGGACTCAATAGAAGGTCTTAAGAATGAAATAGCCAGCTTAGGTAGTAGAATTAACCAGATCGAGGATAAAATTAGTGACATTGAAGATAGAAACCTGGAAATGACACAGATGGAAGAAGAAAGACACTTGAGACTTGAAAGAAATGAAATAACTCTACAAGAACTTTCTGACTCCATCAGAAAGAGTAATATAAGAATAATGGGCATGCCAAAAGGAGAAGAAAGAGAGAAGGGAACTGGGAATATATTCAAACAAATAGTTCATGAGAACTTCCCGAACTTGTGGAAAGAATTGGGTCCCCGAATCCAAGAAGCATACAGAACACCTAATAACCTCAACCCCAGCAGGTCTTCTCCAGGGCACATTGTATTGAAGCTGTCAAAAATCAGCGACAAAGAAAGAGCACTCAAGGCAGCCAGGGAAAAGAAGACGGTAACCAATAAAGGAAAGCCCATTAGAGTATCATCAGATTTTTCAGCAGAAACTCTACAAGCCAGGAGGGAGTGGAATTAAATATTGAAACTGTTGAAAGTGAGAAATTATGAGCCAAGAGTAATATACCCAGCAAAGATATCCTTTAGATATGAAGGAGGAATAAAGACCTTTCCAGACATACAGAAGCTGAGGGAATTTTCTAATACACTACTTGCACTACAAAAATACTAAAGGAGGCTATTTGACCACCATCAACAGGGACAATTTGTGGCAACCAAAACATAGAAAGGGGGATGGTAAAGGCCTTAGCCGAATATGGGGATGGAAAAAGTAAGCATGCTGAAGAAAATGGAATACTCTAAATATCAAAATTCCTATTACATAAATTTAAGGGTAACCACTCAAAAAAAATACAGAACTAATATATACACTGTAATAAAAGAAGAAACAGAGGGAAACATCATAGAATATCACCATACAGAAAAAATAGACAACAACAAAAAGGCAAATATACACTGGAGACACAGTTTAACCAGAAAACTGAGATAGTGTGATAGGGAATTCTCATATATCAATAATCACCCTAAATGTAAATGGACTGAACTCACCAACAAAAAGGCACAGAGTAGCAGTTTGGATCCAAAAATTAAACCCTATTACATGCTGTCTCCAAGAAACATATCTCAGCTACAAGGACAAGGATAGATTCAAAGTGGTAGGGTGGAAATTGACACTCCAAGCAAATGGTACCCAGAGAAAATCAGATATAGCCATACTGATATCGGATGAAACAGACTTCAGGGTTAAAAATGTAACAAAAGACAAAGATTGACCTTTCATAATGGTGTGGGGACTATACAAAAAGATGACGTTAACAGTCATCAATATATATGCCACCAATCAGGGAGAACAGAAATATACCAAGCAACTCCTAAGAGAACTAAAGGGAGAAATTGACCATAATACAATTATACTAGGGGAACTAAATACATCATTGACAGCTATGGATAGATCATACAAACAGAAAATAATAAAGAAATAGCAGCCATAAATGACACATTAGATGATTTGGACATAATTGACATTTATAGAGCATTTCATCCTAAAACATCAGACTATACATTTTTTTTCTAGTGTACACGGAACATTCTCAAGGACAGACCATATATTGGGACATAAAACTAGCCTCAGAAAAATTAAGAAGATTGAAATTATATCAAGCATATTCTCTGATCACAATGCTCTGAAATTGGATATCAACTGCAAAAAGAAAGCAGGAAAAACCATAAATACATGCAGATTAAACAACATACTTTTAAAGAATGACAGGGTCAAAGAAGAAATTAGAGGAGAGATCAAAAGATGCATAGAAACAAATAAGAATGAAAATACATCCTACCAAAATTTTGGGTTGCCGCAAAAGCAGTTTCAAGAGGGAAATTTATATCATTACAGGCCTAGCTCAAGAAACAAGAAAAATCCCAAATAAGTAACCTCATGTTTCACCTTAAAGAACTAGAAAAAGAAGAACAAATGAAACCTAAGGTCAACAGAAGAAAGGAAATAACAAAAATCAGAGCAGACCTAAATGAAACAGAGAACAAAAAGACAATAGAAAAAATTAATGTGACAAAGACCTGGTTCTTTGAAAAGATTAACAAAATGGACAAAGCATTGTCTAGACTCACTAAGATAAAAGGAGAGAAGACATTGTCTGACTCACTAAGATAAAAAGAGAGTAAACAAAATCAGAAATGAAAAAGGTGAAGTTATCACAGATGACACAGAAATAAAAGGATCATCCAAGAACACTATAAAGGACTATATGTCACCAAATTCAATAACCTAGAAGAAATGGACAAGTTCTTAGAAACATATAGCCTTCCTAGCCTGAATCATGATGAATTAGAAAATCTAAAAAGACTGATCACCACTAAGGATATTTAATCAGTCATCTGGAACCTTCCCAAAAACATAACTTCAAAACCAGATGGATTCATTAGTGAAGTCTACCAAACCTTCAAAGTGGATATAATACCAATCCTGCTCAAACTCTTCCAAAATATTGAAAAAGAGATACTACTCCCTAACTCATTTTATGAGGCCAATATTACCCTAATTCCAAAACCTGGAAAGGACAATGCAAAAAAAAGAAAACTACAGAACAATATCTCTGGTGATTATAGATGCAGATTGAATATATGGTGATGGAAGGAGAACTGACTCTGGGTGATGAACACACAATGGGATTTATAGATGATGTAATACAGAATTGTACACCTGAAATCTATGTAATTTTACTAACAATTGTCACCCCAATAAATTTAATAAAATTAAAAAAAAAAGATGCAAAAATTCTAAACAAAATTCTAACAATTCAAATGCAACAATGCACTAAAAAGGCTATTCATCACGACCAAGTGGGGTTGATCCCAGGCGCACGAGGATGGTTCAACATATGCAAATCCATCAATGTGATACATCACATAAACAAAATAAAGGACAAAAATCATATGATTATATCAATTGATGCAGAAAAAGCATTTGGCAAGATACAACATCATTTATGATTAAAACACTTAATAAAATGGGTATAGAAGGAAAATATCTTAACATAATAAAGGCTCTATATAAGAAAATCTCAGCTAATCTCATAATTAATGGTGAAAAAGTGAAGCCCTTTGCTCTACATTCAGGAACACGATAGGGCTGTCCACTATCACTTCTGCTATTCAACATAGTGTTGGAAATCCTTGACAGAGCAATCATGCAAGAGAAAGAAATAAAAGGCATCTAAATTGGGAATGAAGAAGTTAAGTTGTAAGTCTTTGCAGATGACATGATGCTATATGTAGAAATCCCTAAAGACTCCACCAAAAACTATTAGAAACAATCAACGAATACAGTAAAATTGCCAGCTACAAAATCAAAGTACAAAACTCCATTGCATTCCTATATACTAACGATGAAATCTCAGAAAAAGAAATTTAAAAAAAAAATCATTTTGTAATTGCAAGGAAAAGAATAAAAGAGCTGAAAATAAATTTAATCAAGGATGTGAAAGAACTGTATGTTGAAATCTGAAGACATTTTTAAAAGAAATTGAAGAACACACAGTGAAATGGAAAGATATTCTGTGCTCATGGATTGGAAGAATCAACATAGTTAAAATGGCCATATTACCCAAAGCAATATAGATTTAATGCAATCCCCATCAAAATCCCAAGGGCATTTTTTAAAGAAATAGAACAAAAAAATGATCAGATTTGTTTGGAACCACAAAAGACCCCGAATAGCCAAAGCACTCTTAAGAAAAAAGAACAATGCTTAACGTATCACACTCCCTGACTTTAGCTTGTACTACAGGGCTACAATAATCAAAACAATATGGTATTGGCAGAAAAACAGACACGTAGACCAATGGAATAGAATTGAGAGCCCAAAAATAAACCGTGATAAATATGGACAGATAATTTTTGGCAAAGAGTCAATAAACATACAATGGAGAAAAGACAGCCTCTTCAATAAGTAGTGCTGGCAGAATTGGAAAACCATGTGCAAAAGAATGAAACTGGACTGCTATCTGTCACTGTGTACCAAAATTAATTCAAAGTGGATCTAAGATTTAAGCATAAGACCTGAAACAAAAAACTGCTTAGAAGCAAACATATGTACTAAACCTATGGACTTTGGGTTCAATAGCATTTTATGACTTTGACTCCAAAGGCAATGGAAGCAAAAGCTAAAATAAACGAATGGGACTATATCAAACTTTAAAGCTTCTGCACAGCAAAAGAAACCATTGACAAAATAAAGAGGCAACCAATTGAATGGAAGAAGATTTTTGCAAAAAGTGCCTCTGATTAGCAGCTAATATCCAAAATATACAAGGAATTCTTGCAACTCAAGAACAAAAAAACAAACAACCCAATTGAAAAATGGGCAGAGGACCTGAAGAGACATTTCTCCAAAGAGGACATACAAATGGCAAATAGACATATGAAATATGCTCAATGACACTAATCATCAGAGAAATGCAAATAAAAACCACAATGAGATATCACCTCACCCCAGTCAGAATGGCTATCATCAACAAGACAAATAGTAACAAGTGTTGGAGGAGGCTGTGGAGAAAAGGAACCCTCATACACTGTTGGTGGGAATGCAGACTGGTACAGCCATTCTGTAAGGCAGTGTGGAGGTTCCTCAAAAAATTACGAATAGAATTACCGTATGACCCAGCAATCCCTCTCCTGGGTATCTATGCAAAAAATCTGAAAACATTTATGCATAAAGACAAGTGTGCTCCAATGTTCATTGCAGCTTTGTTTACGGTGGCCAAGACATGGAAACAACCAAAATAACCTTCAATAGATGAGTGGATAAAGAAGCTCTGGTGTATATACACAATGGAATGCTATTGGGCAGAAAGAAAAGGTGATATAGGAACATTTCTGACAACATGGATGGATCTTGAGAGTATAATGCTAAGCGAAATAAGTCAGACAGTAAAAGCAGAGAACAATATGATTTCACTGATATGTGGTATATAATCCAAAAACAATAAAAGAAGAAGACAAATAAATGAGAAACAAAAACTCATAGTCACAGACAATAGTTTAGTGGTTACCAGAGGGTAAAGGGGGAGGGAGGTGGAAGATGAGGGTAAATGGGATCAAATATATATGGTGATGGAAGGAGAACTGACTCTGGGTGGTGAACACACAATGGGATTTATAGATGATGTAATACAGAATTGTACACCTGCAATCTATGTAATTTTATTAACAATTGTCACCACAATAAGTTTAAAATAAGTAAATGCATAAATCCATAAGTATATAAGTAAAGAAAAAGGAAAAAAAAGAATGCAACCAATTTCTGAATATTAATTTTTTAGCCTGCCACTTTACTAAATTCATTTATCAGTTCTAATATATTTTTGGTGGAAACTTTGGTGTTCTCTGTATATAATATTACATCATTTGCAAATAATGACAATTTTACTTCCTCCTTTCTAATTTGGATGCTTTTTTGTCCCGTTTGATTGCTGTGGCTCGGACTTCCAGTAGTATGTTGAAAAAAAGTGGTGAAAGTGGACATCGTTTTCATGTTCCTGATCTGACAAAGAATGCTTTTAGCTTTTTCCCATTGAGTATGATGTAGCTGGGTGTTTGTCATTATATGGCCTTTATTGTGCTGAGTTGTGTTCCCTCTATTCTCATTTTCTGATTTTTTTTAATCATAAATGGATGCTGGATTTTGTGAAATGCTTATTCTGTGTCTATTGATATGATCATATGATTTTTATTCTTTATTTTGTTTATGTGGTGTATCATGTTAAATGATTTGTGGATATTGAAACAAGCTTGCAACCCAGGAATAAATGCCACTTGATTGTTGTGTAACATATTTTTAATGCATTGCTGAATTCTGTTTGCTAATATTTTGTTGAGGATTTTTGCATCTATGTTCATCTGTGATACTGGCCTATAGATTTCTATTTTTGTAATGTCTTTTTCTGGTTTTGGAGTCAGGGTAATGGTGGCATAGGACAATGAGCTTAAGAGCCTCTCCTCCTGTTTTTGTTGTTGTTGTTGTTGTTTGTTTGTTTTTTTGATTTGGTTGAAAAGAAGAAGTGTTAATTCTTTTTTTTATTATTTTATTAAATTTATTGGGGTAACAATTGTTAGTAAAATTACATAGATTTCAGGTGTACAATTCTGTATTACATCATCTATAAATCCCATTGTGTGTTCATCACCCAGTGTCAGTTCTCCTTTCATCACCATATATTTGATCCCCCTTACCCTCATCTCCCACCCCCCACCCCTTACCCCCCTTACCCTCTGGTAACCACTAAACTATTGTCTGTGTCCATGAGTTTCTGTTTCTCATTTGTTTGTCTTGTTCTTTAGTTCATTTTGGTTTATATACACATATCAGTGAAATCACATGGTTCTTTGCTTTTTCTCTCTGACATATTTCGCTCAGCATTACACTCTCAAGATCCATCCATGTTGTCACAAATGTTCCTATATCATCTTTTCTTACAGCCGAATAGTATTCCATTGTGTATATATACCACAACTTCTTTATCCATTCATCTATCGAAGGACATTTTGGTTGTTTCCATGTCTTGGCCACCGTAAACAACGTTGCAATGAACATTGGAGCACACGTGTCTTTATCTCTAAATGTTTTCAGATTTTTTGGGTAGATACCCAGGAGAGGGATTGCTGGGTCATACGGCAATTCTATTCGTAATTTTTTGAGGAACCTCCACACTGCCTTCCATAACGGCTGCACCAGTCTGCATCCCCCCAACAGTGTACGAGGGTTCCTTTTTCTCCACAGCCTCTCCAACATTTGTTACTATTTGTCTTGTTGATGATAGCCATTCTGACTGGGATGAGGTGATATCTCATTGTGGTTTTGATTTGCATTTCTCTGATGATTAGTGATGTTGAGCATTTTTTCATATGTCTATTTGCCATTTGTATGTCCTCTTTGGAGAAATGTCTCTTCAAGTCCTCTGCCCATTTTTCAATTGGGTTGTTTGTTTTGTTGTTGTTGAGTTGCATGAGTTCCTTGTATATTCTGGATACTAGCCCCTTATCGGAGGCACTGTTTGCAAAAATCTTCTCCCATTCAGTTGGTGGCCTCTTTATTTTGTCAATGGTTTCTTTTGCTGTGCAGAAGCTTTTAAGTTTCATATACTTCCATTCGTTTATTTTAGCTTGTACTTCCATTGCCTTTGGAGTCAAATTCATAAAATGCTCTTTGAACCCAAGATCTATAAGTTTAGTACCTATGTTTTCTTCTATGCAATTTATTGTGTCAGGTCTTATGCTTAAGTCTTTGATCCATTTTGAATTAATTTTGGTACATGGTGACAAATAGCAGTCCAGTTTCATTCTTTTGCACGTGGCTATCCAATTCTCCCAGCACCATTTATTGAAGAGGCTGTCTTTGCTCCATTGTATGTTTTTAGCTTCTTTGTCAAAAATTATCTGTCCATATTTATGTGGTTTTATTTCTGGGTTCTCAATTCTATTCCATTGGTCTATATGTCTGTTTTTCTGCCAATACCATGCTGTTTTGATTATTGTGGCCCTGTAGTACAAGCCAAAGTCAGGAAGTGTGATACCTCCATTATAGTTCTTTTCTCTTAAGATTGCTTTAGCTATTCGGGGTCTTTTGTGGTTCCAAACAAATCTGATGATTTTTTGTTCTATTTCTTTAAAATATGCCATTGGGATTTTGATGGGGATTGCATTGAATCTGTATATTGCTTTGGGTAATATGGCCATTTTAACTATGTTGATTCTTCCAATCCATGAGCACAGAATGTCTTTCCATTTCTTTGTGTCTTCTTCAATTTCTTTCACAAAAGTCTTATAGTTTTCAGCATATAGGTCTTTCACATCCTTGGTTAAGTTTATTCCTAGGTATTTTATTCTTTTTGATGCAATTGTAAAAGGAATTGTTTTTTGTATTTCTTTTTCTGAGATTTCATTGTTGGTATATAGGAAGGCAATGGACTTTTGTGTGTTGATTTTGTAGCCAGCAACTTTACTGTATTCGTTGATTGTTTCTAATAGCTTTTTGGTGGAGTCTTTAGGGTTTTCTATATATAGCATCATGTCATCTGCAAAGAGTGATAATTTAACTTCTTCATTCCCAATTTGGATGCCTTTATTTCTTTCTCTTGCCTGATTGCTCTGGCAAGGACTTCCAACACTATGTTGAAAAGCAGAGGTGATAGGAGACATCCCTGTCATATT
The DNA here is from genome assembly GCF_057876585.1 of Rhinolophus sinicus. Classification (NCBI taxonomy): domain Eukaryota; kingdom Metazoa; phylum Chordata; class Mammalia; order Chiroptera; family Rhinolophidae; genus Rhinolophus; species Rhinolophus sinicus. The sequence goes on from NC_142506.1 coordinate 40,808,953, forward strand.
CCTGAACGTAGAGCAAAGGGCTTCAGTCTTTCTCCATTAATTATGAGATTAGCAGAGGGCTTGTCATATATGGCTTTTATTATGTTAAGGTATTTTCCTTCTATACCTATTTTATTAATTGTTTTAATCATAAATGGATGTTGTATCTTGTCAAATGCTTTTTCTGCATCAATTGATATAATCATATGATTTTTGTCCTTTATTTTGTTTATATGATGTATCACATTGATGGATTTGCATATGTTGAACCATCCTTGTGCCCCGGGGATGAACCCCACTTGGTCGTGATGAATAATCTTTTTAATGCATTGTTGTATTCGATTTGCTAGAATTTTATTTAGGATTTTTGCATCGGTATTCATCAGAGATATTGGTCTGTAGTTTTCTTTTTTTGTGCTGTCCTTACCAGGTTTTGGTATCAGGGTAATGTTGGCCTCATAAAATGAGTTAGGGAGTACTGTCTCTTCTTCAATTTTTTGGAAGAGTTTGTGCAGGATTGGTATTAGATCCTCTTTGAAGGTTTGGTAGAATTCTCTAGTGAAGCCATCTGGTCCCGGACTTTTGCTTTTGGGAAGGTTTTGGATGACTGATTCAATTTCGTTACTGGTGATCGGGCTGTTTAGATTTTCCAGTTCTTCATGGTTCAGCCTTGGAAGGCTATATGTTTCTAAGAACTTATCCATTTCTTCTAGGTTGTTGAATTTGGTGGCATATAGTCCTTCATAGTATTCTTGGATGATCCTTTGTATTTCTGTGGTGTCCGTGATAACTTCCCCTTTTACGTTTCTGATTTTGTTAATCAGTGTCTTCTCTCTTTTTATCTTAGTAAGTCTAGCCAAGGGTTTGTCAATTTTGTTAATCTTCTCAAAGAAGCAGCTCTTTGTCACATTAATTTTTTCTATTGTCTTTCTGTTCTCTATTTCATTTATTTCTGCTCTAATTTTTGTTATTTCCAATCTTCTGCTGACCATGGGTTTTACCTGTTCTTCTTTTTCTAGTTCTTTAAGGTGTAACATGAGGTTATTTATTTGGGAATTTTCTTGTTTCTTGAGATAGGCCTGTAATGAGATAAATTTCCCTCTTAAAACTGCTTTCGCTGCATCCCAAAAATTTTGGTAGGATGTATTTTCATTGTCATTTGTTTCTATGTATCTTTTGATCTCTCCTCTAATTTCTTCTTTGACCCAGTCCTTCTTTAAAAGTATGTTGTTTAGTCTCCATGTATTTGTGTTTCTTCCCGCTTTCTTTTTACAGTTGATATCCAATTTCAAAGCCTTGTGATCAGAGAATATGCATGGTATGATTTCAATCTTTTTAAATTTGTTGAGACTGATTTTATGTCCCAATATATGGTCTATCCTTGAGAATGTTCCATGTACACTAGAAAAGAATGTGTAGTCTGATGTTTTAGGATGAAGTGCTCTATAAATGTCAATTATGTCCATTTCATCTAATGTGTCATTTAGGGCTACTATTTCGTTATTTATTTTCTGTTTGGATGATCTATCCATTGCTGTCAAATATCTATTTAAGTCCCCTAGTATAGTTGTGTTTTGGTCAATTTCTCCCTTTAGTTCTGTTAGTAGTTGCTTGGTGTATTTTGGTGCTCCCTGACTGGGGGCATAAATATTGATGACTGTTATGTCTTCTTGTTTTACAGTCCCCTTCACCATTATGAAATGTCCATCTTTGTCTCTTGTTATCTTTTTCACCTTGAAGTCTGTTTCATCTGATATCATTATGGCTACACCTGATTTTCTCTGGGCACCATTTGCTTGGAGTGTCAATTTCCACCCTTTCACTTTGAGTCTATGCTTGTCCTTGTAGCTGAGATGTGTCTCTTGTAGACAGCATATGTTTGGGTTTAGTTTTTGATCCAATCTGCTACTCTGTGCCTTTTTATTGGTGAGTTCAGTCCATTTACATTTAGGGTGATTATTGATATGTGAGCATTTCCTGTCATTCTATCTTTAGTTTTCTGGTAAGGCTGTGTCTCCATTGTTTCTTTGCCTTTTTGTTGTTGTCTATTGTTTCTGTGTGGTGGTATTCTATGATGTTTCCCTCTGTTTCTTCTTTTATTTCAGTATATATTTCAGTTCTGGATTTTTTTTGAGTGGTTACCCTTAAGTTTATGTAAAAGAAAGTTTGATATTTAGATTATTCCATTTTCTTCAGCACGCTTACTTTCTCTATTCCCATATTCCGGTTCAGGCCTTTATTCTCCCCCTTTTTGAGTTTTGGGTGCCACAAATTGTCCCTGTTGATGATGGTCGGATAGCCTTCTTTAGTATTTCTTGTAGTGCAGGTCGTGTATTAGAAAATTCCCTCAGCTTCTGTGTGTCTGGAAAGGTCTTTATTCCTCCTTCATATCTAAAGGATATCTTTGCTGGATATATTATTCTTGGCTCATGATTTCTCTCTTTCAATAGTTTGAATATTTGGTTCCACTCCCTCCTGGCTTTTAGAGTTTCTGCTGAAAAATCTGATGATAATCTAATGGGCTTTCCTTTGTAAGTTACCGTCTTCTTTTCCCTGGCTGCCTTGAGGATTCTTTCTTTGTCGTTGATTTTAGACAGCTTCAGTACAATGTGCCTTGGAGAAGGCCTGTTGGGATTGAGGTAACTAGGTGTTCTATTTGCTTCTTGGATTCGAGGGTCCAGTTCTGTCCACAAATTTGGGAAGTTCTCATCGACGATTTGTTTGAATATATTCTCTGTTCCCTTCTCTCTTTCTTCTCCTTCTGGTATGCCCATTATTCTTATATTGCTCTTTCTGATGGAGTCAGAAAGTTCTTGTAGAGTTCTTTCATTTCTTTTAAGTCTCAAGTCTCTTTCTTCTTCTATCTGTGTCATTTCCAGGTTTCTATCTTCGATGTCACTGATTCTTTCCTCCATCTGGTCAACTCTACTACCTAAGCTGGTTATTTCATTCTTAATTTCTTCTATTGAGTTCTTAATCTCCAGAAATTCTATTTGGTTCTTTTTTAAAATTTCAATCTCTTTCGTAAAGTGCTCATACTGTTCTTTAATTGAGTTTCTGAGTTCATTTAACTGCCTATCTGTGTTTTCTTGTATCTCGTTGAGTTTTTTCAGAACTGCAGCCTTGAATTCTCTGTCATTTAAGTCACATATTTCTGTATCTTTAAGTGCCTTTTCTGGAGATTTTTCACTTTCTTTCTGAGCTATCTTGTTGCCTTGGTTATTCATGGCGATTACTGGTTTACTATTTCTCTTCCTAGACATCTACAGGAGTGACTTCTGCAACAAGTTGATAGGAAGAGGTCTTTCTTTTGTTCAGCAGTTCTGTTTACTCCTGCAGGGATTCGCCCAGATAGGTGGGGCCAGGGGCGGGGTGAGCTGTGAGAGGTGGCCCAGAGCAATGGCAGCGACCACCACCACAGCCAGTCCTGCTTCCACAGCTCTCTTCCCTTTGCCGGAACTAGTTGGGCTGTGGATTTGTGTTTGTTGGCCACAGTTCTCAAATATAGCAAATTTTCTGTTGTTTTGATCTGACACTGCTACTGTTTCGCTTTTAGCACCGGGCAGGTGGGGGCGGGGCGAGCTCTGGAGGGGAGGGAGGGGGCGGCTAGTCTCAGTGCCTAAGGCTCCGTTCTCTGCTCGGCAGTGCGGGCTTAAACCACCGTTTTCAGCCTTTTTCCCTCAGTCTTTTCTCCGAGGTCTCTGCCATGAGCGTTGGGTTCAGCCGTGGTATATGCTTTCCCCTCAGCCCTGTGGACCACAAGTGGAAGGTTTACTATTTCTCTTCCTAGACATCTACACGTGTGACTTCTCCAACAGGTTGATAGGAAGCGGTCCTTTGTTTTCCAGTACTTGTTGGTAGAATGTTTTATTTTTTCTCCAACTGCAGCTTATTTTTCTTCTCCCACACGGTAGTGCTATGTTTTCTCTGCACTATTCCAGCTTCTCACACAATGGAGGGATTCCCTGGGAGACGGGCTTCTCCTCTGTTAATAGTTCGTCTAGGTCACAGGGCACAGTGTCCCGGTGGGTATGTGGAGAGCTTTTGATGTTCCAAAGCTGTTCCAGCTCCTGATTCAGAGCCTGTATGTTTCAGCAGTTCTGTTTACTCCTGCAGGGATCCGCCCAGATAGATGGGGCCAGGGGCGGGGTGAGTTGTGAGAGGTGGCCCAGAGCAATGGCGGCGACCACCACCACACCCGGTCCTGCTCCCACAGCTCCCTCCCCTTTGCCGGAACTAGTTGGGCTTTGAATTTGTGTCTGTGGGCCACAGTTCTCAAAACAGGAAATTTTCTGTTGCTTTGATCTGACACTGCTACTGTTTCGCTTCTAGCACTGGGCTGGTGGGGTTGGGGCGAGCTCTGGGAGGGTAGGGAGGGTGCGGCTAGTCTCAGTGCCTAAGGCTCCATTCTCTGCTCGGCAGTGAGGGCTTAAACCGCCGTTTTCAGCCTTCTTCCCTCAGTCTTTTCTCCGAGGTCTCTGCCATGAGCGTTGGGTTCAACCGTGTTATATGCTACCCCCTCAGCCCTGTGGGCCACAAGCAGAGCCCTAGCAGTCCGAGTTCTTCCCTCTCCCGCAGCTGCGGTAGTTCCGGAAAGCAGCGACCTCAGAGCACTGAGCTGGGTCTGCGTCCTGCGCCCGCGCACCTCCATCTCCGCACTTCTCCCTCTCCTCCTCCCCCCGCTCATGTGAATCTCCCACCTGTAGGTGATTTCAGTCAGTAGTGGGCCTCTTTTTCTTGCCTGTCTGCTGTGCAGGGAGTCGTTTGTGGAGTTTTTGTTGTTCAATTCTTTGTAAATTCCAGGGGAGCTTTACAGAGGCTCACCTCACGCCGCCATTTTTCCGGAAGTCCCACCACGGTCTCACTGGAGGCTGGGTTCACCGGACGCGTGTCCTGCCGTCCGCCTTTCCGCCAACCGACCGACCGATGCCTCTTCTCCACTCTCTCCTCTGTTCCTCCGTTAATTCTTTTTTGAATGTTTGGTAGAATTCACCTGTGATGCCTTCTGGTCTAGGACTTTTGTTTATCAGGTGCTTGTTGATCACTGATTCGATTTCATTAATAGTAATCAGTTGATTCAGATTTTCTGTTTCTTTTTTATTTAGCTTTGGCAGGTTGTATGCTTTCAGGAGTTTATCCATTTCTTCCAGATTGTCCAGTTTGTTGCTCTGTAATTTCTCATAGTATTTTCTTAATATATATATATATATTTTTGTATTTCTGTGTTGTTTGTTGTCACTTCTCATCTTTAATTTCTGATCTTATTTGGGCCCTCTCTTTTTTTCCTAAATGAATCTGATTAATGGTTCATCTATTTTGTTGATCCTTTCAAAGAACCAACTCTTGGTTTTAGTGATCTTTTGTTGTTGTTGTTGTTGTTGGCCTCTATTTGTTTATTTCTGCGTGAATCTTTGTTATTTCCTTCCTTCTACTCACTTTGGTCTTTGTTTGCTTTTTTTTTCTGGTGCTTTAATGTGTAACATTAGATTCCTTATTTGAAGTTGTTCTTGCATCTTCAGGTAGGTCTGTATTGCAGTTTTCACAGCTTTCACTATGTCGCATAGATTTGGGGTTATTGTGTTTTTCATTATCATTTATCTCAAGATATGGTATCTTTTGATTTTTTTCCCCTTTATTTCATTGTTAACCCACTCATTGTTCAGTAGCATGTTAGTTAGCTTCCATGTGTTTGTGTATTTTTCAGTTGTTTTTTTTAAATTGATTTCTAGTTTCATACCATTGAGGTCAGAGAAGGTACTCAATATGATTTTAATCTTCTTAAATTTATTGAGACTTATTTTGTGTCCTAACATGTGTTCTATGTTGGAAAATGTTCCATATGAACTTGAAAAAAATATGTATTCTGCTGCTTTGAGGTGAAATGCTTTACAAATGTCAATTAAATTCATCTAGTCTATTGTGTCATCTAAGGCCTCTGTTTCCTTGTTGATTTTCTGTAAGGAATATCTGTCCATTTATATCAATGAGCTATTAAATTCTTCTTCTATGATTGTGTTACTGTCAGTCTCTCCCTTTATGTTGTTTAATGTTTGTTTTATATATTTAGGTGCTCCTGTGTTGGACACATAGATGTTTGCTAGGGTTATGACCTCTTGTCAGATTGATCCTTTTTCCATTATGTAATATTCTTCTTTGTTTCTTATTATAGTTTTTATTTTAAAGTCTATTTTGTCTGATACATGTATTGCTATCCCAGCTTTGTTTTTCATTTTCATTGGCGTGAAATATCATTTTTCATCCCTTCATTTTCAGTCTATGAGTGTCTTTCAATCTGAGGTGGGACTCCTATAAACAGCATATGTATAGGTCTTGTTTTCTTATCCATTCAATTACTCTGTGTCTTTTGATTGGAGCATTTGACCGAGTTACATTCAAAGTGATTATTGTAGGCACACAGTTAATGCCATTTTATTGTTCATATTTTTATCTTATTTTTTCTGTTCATTTGTCTTTTCCTTTCTTTGTCTTAAAGAAGTGCCTTTAACATTTCTTGTAATACTGGCTTGGTGATAATGAATTTCTTTAGCTTTCTCTTGTCTGGGAAGATCTTTATCTGTCCTTCAATTTTAAATGATAGTCCTGCTGGGTAGAGTAATTTTAGTTGTAAGCCCTTGCTTTTAATTACTTTGAGTATTTCCTGTCACTCTTCTGGCCTGCAAATTTTCTAGTGAGAAAACAGCTGACAGTCTTATGAGAAGGCTCCCTTGTAAATAACTATTTGTCTTTCTCATTCTGATTTTAGGATTATATTTTGTCTTTAACCTTTACCATTTTAATTATAATGTGTCTTGCTGTGGACTTTTTTGGGTTCATCTTGTTTGAGACTCTGCACTTCCTGTCCTTTTATCTCTATCTCCTTCACTGGATTTGGAAGTTTCCAGTCATTATTTGTTCAAATATGTTTTTGATCTTTTGCTTCATTTTACCTCCTTCTGGTACTCCTATGATGTGAATACTGTTACACATAATGTTGTCACAGAGGTCCCTTACGCTCTTCTTATTCTTTTGTTCTTTTTTCTTTTTTGCTGTCAATAGGTCTTTTGTGCTACCTTGTCTTCCAATTCGCTGATTCTACCCACTGCTTTTTATAATCTGCTGTTGATTCCTTCTAGTGTGTTCTCATTTCATTATTGTGTTTTTCATTTCTGACTGTTTCTTTTCTTTTCTTTTTCTTTTTTTGCTGTCTATGTTCCTCTTTTCTCTTTGCTATCTCTTTGTTGAAGTTCTCATTATGTTCTTTGATCATCCTTATGATCAGTATTTTCAACTCTGTCTCTGGTAGGTTAGTTGTTTCCATTTTGTTTAATTCTTTTTCTGGAGATTTTTCCTGTTCTTTTATTTGAGATATGTTCCTTTCTTTCCTCATCTTGGGTGTCCCTCTGTTTTCTTCTATGTATTCGTTAGATCTCTTATGTCTCTCATTCTTTGCCAGATGGCCTTACATAGTAAGTGTCCTGTGTGGTTTAGGGGTGCAATCTCTCTGATTACCTGTTTGTGTTCCAGGAGTGTCCCTTGTGTGTGTTGTGTGTATTCTCCTGTTGTTGTTGAGCCTTGATTGCTTTTGGTTATCAGTGGATTGGACTGATTCACAGGCTGACTGGCTGTGAGGGTTGGCTACATTCACAGTGTGTGAGCTGCTGTATGGGTGCCGACCCCTCAGAAGGAGATTTGCCCTAGTAAGCTCTTGTACCTGTTGAGACAACCCTTTTTGTGTGCTGCTTGTGGGACCAGTTGGGTAGTGCTCTGGTGTGGTCTGAGGCCAACCTCTTGGTGTGTTTTTTTCTAGTGCCTCTTGAGAGGAGCTCCCTTGCAGGGTAAGTTTAGCCTTGTCTGTGACTGGCCTGGGGCTACCTGGTAGAAGCTACAAAGCTCTATACAGTTTGTTGCTGCCTGGGTTGGACCTTGAGTCATGTGGGGGTGGCTTCATTATGAATGGAGGTCAGCTTCCACCAGTACTGAGCCTGGAGCAGCTTAGCAAAAGTTTCAGGTCCCCTGGGCCTGTTGCCACCTGCCAGCTTCCCATAAGGCTCAGCTGCTGAAATAGGCTTCTTAGGTAAATGGGTCCGACTACCTGACCCAATGTTCACAGTGCCGCTAGTGATGTGGCCTGAGTTTGGTGGGGTGGGATTCCAGGGAGTCACAGGGTGTTGCCCATGGTTTTTACAAAGTTAATGCAGATTCAGTTCTTGCACTAGTGCTGGGCCTGTGGCTACTCCACAAAAATGCCCAGAGAACACCACAGCCAGCCACCACTTGCTTCAGGCCTACAGATCTGCAAAAGTCACCTAAGAAACAATGTAGCTTAAGCTGTGGCTGACTGCCTACCACCAAGGGTTTACCAGGCTGCCACAGGCCATCCACTGCTATAAAATTCTTCCACAGCTTGCGGGGCAGGGCTGGCCACCCAGAAGTCAAGAATGCACCTGACAATGCCACACTAGTTGTGTGTAGCAGGGTCCCAGGGAGTGACCAAGGTGGTGCATGTGTGGGTTTTACCAAACCAATGAGATTTTAGATTTTACCCTTTGGGAGATTGTTCAAAATGGGAAAGATGGTGCTCTCTTATAGGCTACATGTGAGGTGGGCTCCACACAAGGACAATGGCAGTTGTCCCCTAGCTCTTGCCCTGAAACCACACAACTCAATATTTCCCAGTATGTCTCTGGTGCTTCTTGAGTTACCAACCCCTGCTGGAGCCCAGGGTGATTGCTTGTAAGCAAGTACGTTTGTGCACAGGTACTTTAAGAGGATGTCTACATTTCCAGATGCCTTCCATCTCACCAGGATGGATGGATGGAATCCTCACTGATTTTCATGGCCAGATGTTGTGGGGACTCCTCTTCCCAGTACAGGCAGGACCCCTTGTCTGGGGAGCCCAGTTTGGGGCTGGGACACCTCACTCTTCAGGGGGTACTTCTGCCACCAAGGTGTTCCCTCTGGTGCTCAACCACTACCTGTGTGTTTGGAGTCAGCCTGTTTCACATCTCTGTTCCTTCTACCAGTGTCCATGGAGCCTTTCTTTATAGCCTTAGTTATAGGGGTTCTGTTTAGCTTGTCAGTCTTCAGGTGATTCTCAAGGTTGATTGTTCTATAATTTAGTTGTAATTTTAATATGATCCCAGAAGGCAGCAGGCATAGTGTTTACCTATTCCACCATTTTGGACTTTACCCCAATTTTTCAATAACCAATGTTTATTGCTTGAACGTTTATTTTCAATAAGCATTTATTGAGAAAAAGCAGCTGAAATAAAAAGAGATTTCGGAAAGAGATAACAAATTTTAATTCTATCTTAAAATATAACCCAAACACTTTAAAAATAAAATAAATATTGTGGACCATACATGTACTATGAATCTCACATTGTTTTTGCTAGGCACAGTAACTAAAATCTGTTTCATCTGCCTGGAGTCTGCACTAGAGACTATTTGGGAGCAGCATATAAAAGCCAAGCTTATTTAATTTCTTCATATGTATTTTTTTAACTCAGTCTACTAACACTGATCCTCCTTTCTCTGACCAACTCACCACCGTCTTAAGGGATATCATTTCATCTATAGAGCACCAGCCCCTAGATGCTTTGAATTTTATTTTTTAAATCCATAATGCCCTATTCTGCATTAACCTGTCAGATAGAATATTTGATATATAATCATGTCTGTTCTCAGGTAAAATATTTCCTAATCACTGGTATTCTAGACATTACCAATGGGGAATAAATTGGGGGAGTATAATGCTCATTCACAATATTTTATTTTGTAAAAAATGCTATGTTCCACCCAGTTTGCTAAAATATTTATTGTCCAATCCCCTGCCATCAAAGAACCTGACTTAGCAAACAAATATGTTTTTAAATATTAAAACGTCAGTGTTTTTTATGATAACTGGTAGATCTTTAGAGAATAAAGTACAGAAATTTTTGGTATATGATAGAAGCTCCATCTTGGCTTGGGTCACAAATGATAGTCTGGTTCTGGAAATAGGTGATGACAGTTTTCTTGACCTCAGATTTTTCTTTTGGTATAATCTGGGACAGCACCATGGAATTATCTCTTCCAATGATTTCAATGCATCATAAGTACCCAGGAATAATAAATATGACAAAAATCTTAACTTTTAACTTACTTTCATTTTGTGTTCTAGATTGGTGATAGAAACTTTGTTCTTGACCAAATACAACCAAATGCAAAATGTCTGCAAATAGAAAGTGAAAATATTCTCTAGCCTAACCCTGTTTCACCTAGCCTCTGAGATGTAAAACTAAAGTGGTCAAGGATTTTCATCATGTCAACTATAAGACTTTAACCAATAGTAAATGCTGACTTGTCCTTATATGAAGATGAATCATTGTTTCCTAAACATGTGTTCAGAAATCCAAGCTTTTATATTGCTGTGGTATTCAATGGATTTAAGGCAAGATAAAAAAAAAAATGAGGAAACTAGCATTCATTAAATATCCACCATTTGCAAGGCCTCTGCTATGAGCTTTATATGTGCCATCTCATTTACATCTCCAAACAGCCCTATGTGATAATTATGTTTTGACTTTTAACTATAGAGAAATCATGTCTCAGGTAGGTTACTTTATTTATAGCCACATATATAATTAATAGAAAATATGATATTTGAACCCATGTTTCTCTGGCTGTAAACTCACAAAACTTTCAATGTTAACTTTTGTTATTAATGGCTTCAAATCAAAACTAGAGAATTTGAAATTTCCATTTAATAAAGTTATTTGCACCATAGAAGTAAGTGTTTTCTCTTTTTCATTGGAAAATTATTGCAAATGTAAAAGGTAGTGAAGGGTAATGAGCACAGGATTTTGTGTCTTGTTCCTGCCATTTAATAATTTTTTTATTTTTTTATTTTTTTAATTAAATTTATTGGGGTGACAATTGTTAGTAAAATTACATAGATTTCAGGTGTACAATTCTGTATTACATCATCTATAAATCCCATTGTGTGTTCACCACCCAGAGTCAATTCTCTTTCCATCACCATATATTTGATCCTCTTTACCTTCATCTACTACCCCTCCACCCTTACTCTCTGGTAACCACTAAACTATTGTCTGTGTCTATGAGTTTTTGTTTCTTCATTGCTTTGTCTTGTTCTTTGGTTGTTTTCAGTTTTATATACCACGTATCAGTGAAATTATTATGTATATACAATGGAATACTAGTCTGCCATAATAAAAGATGAAATAGTACCATTTGCATCAACATGAATGGATCCTGAAATAATTGTGCTGAGCAAAATAAGTTGTCTCTTTCTGGGAACATCAACCCCAGTAACTTGTGCTAACTGAAAGCAGAAGAAAGTGCTGTTAACCACGTTGCTCTGAATGCCTGTCAAGTCAGTCCGAAAAAGACAATAGAGTTATGTACAGTGTCCAGATTCTGAAATCCCTTAACTTCTCAGTTTCAGGAATACAAGAATATGGTATTACCCTTGCTTTTGGAAAACCATCTAAAAATAACCTCCTTACATTCCAAACACAATGATCTCTAACTATGGTATTATCTCAAGGCATCTGAAGATATAGAGATACTGAATCTTGCCGATTGTTACATATTCTTCCAGGCTGTAAGAGCAGAAGTTTTCCCCTTATGACCTTTCACCTCCTCCACTCTTGCTTGGGTTTTAAACTTATACAAACATAGTTTAAGCTATTAGCTTTATTCACTTGTTGGCATTTCTATTCATTCACTGCAAAAGGCACCAAATTGTGTCAGGAAAAGTCTGTTATTCGGAGCAACACTTTCCCAGATAGATGCAGTAGGTAATAAATAAATGAGGACTACTTAGGTACAAAATTGGTATTTTGGCATAATCTTATCAAATTCTTGTTTTGTATGCCTATTCTATACATACCATGATTTTAGAGTGGTTGGAAAAGAGAAGTGTAGCTTTATCTTTCAATGGGATCTTGTAAATCTGCCATATATCATTGGATTAAAACATGTAATTTAAAAGCTAAAGTGACCTAACTTATATTTTTCCTATCCCCTTTCCTCAAGGAAAGTAAAAGGGGAAGAAATAAATGGACATGGTAAAATGCATTCCTTTTCCCTCTTTTACCTGAATATGGTAAGGCACTCAATGCATTTCTATTTAATTCTTTTGGAAATCCATTTTTTTTTTCATCCAAACCAGCTGTTTTCTCTGAAGAGCAACCTGAAAAATAAATATTGTTTGGGTAATTTTTTCCCAAACATACATTCTTTGAGATAGGGCTGACTAAACCCATGAATGATTTACACTCCTATTATTCAAAGAGCTTTATAGCTTCCCATTAGTCTCCTCCTCAGACCCCAAAGCACACGCACTGAGTACACAGCTAATGTAATCACATTTAGACGAAATGACATTTTTTAGAACAGCAAAGTTTTTGTTAAAATCTTCTCAATTTTAGAGAAAATTAGGGAGAAAAGCCCACAGTAGAGCTTATTATGTATTGTTTATTTTTTCTATTACATTTAATGCTCTAGTTGCTTCTCTCAGAGTGAATTAAATCCAATAATTATAAATAATTAATATTTCTATAGAGCAATACTAAATCCAGTTATCATTTGAAGATAAAAAAATGCAATGGCACCTAATAAAACATATGCCTTAATATTATTACTAAATCAAAGGCAATGTGAAATCTCCAGAGATTCAGGCCTCAGGAAGATACATGATATAAGTGGATGGATTAGAAAGAAGGAATAGATAGATTATTTTCTTGTATGGATGTCTAGATGAGACTCACTGATGCAAATTCTTCCAATCACACCACAAAATTAACATCTATATAACCCTCAATTTTTTATTTAAATAGGTATCATATGCCATATGACTTCTGTAGCTTATGGCAGTTTTTGCATATAAAACATTGTAATATACTTCATATTCAACTTAGATGATTTTCTCAGGGCAAACTTTCTAAAATTAATCTAACAGTACACTTTCTTGCTTGACAGAGGCACTTCCTCAATATCTTGTGTTTTACCTGCACTTTTTATTCTGAAGGAAGTATACATGTATATATACTGATACATGTGAAAAAAGAACAGCAAAAACATGACCATAACTTCTAGATTCCCAAAAATATGTTCATTCTGGTTAAATAAAACACTGGACAGTTAGAGTTATAAAAAAGGTAATAAATATTTTATAACAAGAAATAAATACAAATCTCTGTTAAGACTGATTGAAGAAGATAGTTCTTCATCACCTATATTAGTTTATTTCTCTCTCCCCTGTCTCTTACCTGCAATTACATGCAGGAGATCTTTTGCTTTGTATTCAGAATGGTTGAGGGCAGTTCTTTCAGAACCTCACCGCTAGGTGAGAAGTCATTGACTGCAGCTTTATCTTATGGAGTGGGTTGGAAGGAGATTTTAAAGCATTTGTAGGTAGTTGTTAAATATTCCACTTATTTAACAAACAGTAAGTATACAATTACAGATGAAAGATGCATTTCCTGCTCTTTAAGAGCCTAAGGCTTCTGTCATCCATCCATCCATCCATCCATCCATCCATCCATCCATCCATCCTTCATACATCCATGCATCCATTCCTAGGCATGCTCGGTGCTTGGAAAATGTAATAGGAATTGAGGAAAATAGGAAATTTTTTCTGATAAGACCTGTACTTGAGTGCCTGCTAACTTTATCTTTCAGATTCAGACACTTAACAGCTATTCTCATGCAAGACAGAGCACGTTTTTTTTGTTTGTTTGTTTTTAATTTATTGGGGTGACAATTGTTAGCAAAATTACATAGATTTCAGGTGTACAATTCTGTATTACATCATCTATAAATTCCATTGTGTGTTCACCACCCAGAGTCAGTTCTCCTTCCATCACCATATATTTGATCCCCCTTACCCTCATCCCCACCCCCCCACCCCCCTTACCCTCTGGTAACCACTAAACTATTGTCTGTGTCTATGAGTTTCTGTTTCTCATTTGTTTGTCTTGTTCTTTTGTTGTTTTTGGTCACGTTTGACACTAGAAGAGGTTCTATAAAATGCTTGGGGAAAACCTCTCCAGAACTCTATCAAATGCCATGAAAACATAAAAAAAATCCATTTGTTAAGATTTGAGACACTCCTTCTTGTAGTAAATAAATCTAGGAATTGTATCAAAATTCATAAATTTTAGAACTAAAGTTAGAAAGGTGAGGTTGCACATCTTTAATATGTTCGTATGTTTAATTTCAGAATAGTTTCTTGTCCAATGATACCCAATTTTCTTGCCCAATTTTGATGTCATCAATACAGGAAACATGAAAGTCTTGGTTATGGATTACTTGACATCAAAGATAAACCCACTGAAGCCATGTTGAACAAAAATTTGAAAGTATATTGCAAAGATACAAGGGAATCATATAGATATTTGCCCCAGTATATAGATAGTAGTCAACAACTAAGCTAGTTACTCTTTCTTTTTTCTTTCAGTGTCCTATATGTCCCATAATCTCTTGTCTCTTTCTGGATGTCTGCTTTCACTTTTTCTTATTTGCCATGTAGTTGGAACACAAAGGACAACCCTGTCCCTTTACTTCACACTTCTGATCAACTGACTAAACTCCCTGTATACCCATTTTAAATTCCTAGTTAAGAGACTCTGATTGACATAGTTTAGTCAATTGGTTGAATTTCCTGAGTGAGATGCTATCATATCTCTAATATTTAGAGAATGAGAATTTTTTTCTAAATCAGTGTAATCCATGGACTCATTTCACACTGAAGCACCCCAAAGGAAAGTAGCCTTAGAGTTCTATTTTGTTCTTTAAATATATTCTTTTTACATACAGTAACTTTTATTTTTATGTCATTCTTTATTGTTTCTGGGTTTATGCAAAGTAATGTGTTCCAACTGAAAAACAAAGATTAAGTTTTCAAATAAATAAAGTCTGCTGAGTCAATGATAATACATTACTTTGAGCAAATCTTTTCCCTGCTGAAATGAAGAATTTTGTTATTATCTACCCCCTCATCATTTATCCCATGTATATCTTTAAAGATTAATTTAACTCAACACATTTAATTCAATGTATTTTTATCTAAATATTTTCTCTTGTACCTGTTTTCATTAGCTTTAATTAATTTGTCTTTATTAATTGCTTTTAAACTTTTCATCTTTTAAGCTCTCAAATGATATCTGCTTGATTGAAACTAGTCAAGTAGTCAAGGAGTAGCTAGAAGAAATAATTATTCCATTGCATACAAATTAGGTTCATAATTTATGTGATTTATAGCCTTTTATTCTACTACTGAGTTTAATAATTTTCTCTTTAGTCTTTTTCAACTCCAATTCAGCCCACACTTCAGCTAGAGCTGTTTTAAAACAAATGTTTTTTATACATAAAGACACGTGTGCTCCAATGTTCATTGCAGCTTTGTTTACGGTGGCCAAGACATGGAAACAACCAAAATGTCCTTCGATAGATGAATGGATAAAGAAGTTGTGGTATATATACACAATGGAATACTATTCGGCGGTAAGAAAAGATGATATAGGAACATTTGTGACAACATGGATGGATCTTGAGAGTGTAATGCTGAGTGAAATAAGTCAGACAGAAAAAGCATAGAACCATGTGATTTCACTGATATGTGGTATATAAACCAAAAACAACCAAAAAAAAACACAAGAGGACATATATTTTTAAAATCATCAATATATCTTTGTAGAATATCAATAAAGGATCAAAAAATAGCATGTGGATATCCATTTGAGATATTATTGAAATCGTTCCAGAAGAAGTTTGATTGTGACTTTGTCCAGGGTAGAAAACATAAGAATAATTTGGGGGTATATGTTAGCATAATCGGCACAACTTGAGATGAATATGGAAGAGAAAGACTGGCTCTAACATTTTTTTTTAGATGCGAGTCCTTTTAAGTGGCACCAAATACTATGCTAGGAAAAACTAGGGGAAATTTTGATTGAGGGAAACCCGTCAAATTGACTTCAATCTGTCAAGTTCGTGATGCCTGGGAAAGTACAAAACAGAACTATCAGGTAGAGAATTGTATGTAGAAGACTAGAGAAAACTCAACTTGAGGTTTAAATTTGGGAATTGGGAGCATAAAGCTGGTATCTAAAACAGTGGGAATGGATTAGATCATTGAAGGAGTGTAGAAAGAGTGAGAAAAGGTCCTGAGACATAGCAATATTTAAGAGTTGAATGGAACAGGGTAATAAACAGCACATGATACTTCCAAGGGGAAGCCAAAGACAGCAGTAAACAAATAGAAGTTAATGTTATCAAAATAAAACAAAACAAAAAAACAGAAGGTGAACTATTTGAGGTAGAAGGGAGTGATCAACACCATTGAGTGCTTTTGAGAAAGCTAATAAAGAGGGCATGGAAAGAAACATGGAGTTCAAGTTCATTTGTACTGAGAACAAATTTAGTAGAGAACATAGGCTGAAGCACAGTGGGGCTGCTTGATTAGTGAATGGGAAGGAAAGATGTGTAAGAGAACAAAAGCTGGAATGCACAGGTTATATCTGGGAACAATGAAGTGCTGACCTGTCTGCCCAATGTCTGTGTAAGTGTTATTTAGAAGCAGGAGATAGAACTGGATAAGGAAGAGAGACCAGATTGGGGGAGAATGTGATGGAATAGCTAAGAAATTAATGTAAGTAATAGAAATTATCAACATATAGTCCCCAGTTAGTCACAATAATTATTCTGCTATTCCCTACGTCTGTGACTATTGGTCAAATTACTTAACCTCTCTGTGCCTTTGTTTTCTCACCTATAAAACATAAATTATAATGAAGTCTACCCCAAAGGCTCATTGTGAGAATTTAATAAGATAGTATATACAAAGTTCTTTGTGCAGTGTCTGGTCTCTAACAAATATTCATGAATTATATTATCATAATTATTAGTAATACTGTATACACTTAAAAATGACATATTTGCAATACTAAAACAAAGAGTATCTAATTGTGTGATTTTCAGCCATTGGATTACTTAGCCCTTGGAAAGAAGGAATATTTGGAAAAAGTTCAAAGATGTTTGTATTCCCATTTCTCCCTTCCTGTAGCCCCTGGTAACTTCTATTCTTTCTGTTTTTATGAATTTGCTTATTCAACTAAGTAAACATTTAAAGTACGTAAAAATTCTTTCTGGAGACGCTCCAATTGTCTCCTCTAAAAAGTTTTAGAAATGGAGGTGTTGACAATTGCAAAACATTGTAAATATACTTAATTCCACTGAACCATATGCCTAAAAATGGTTCAAAATTAAATTTTATGTTATGCATATTTTACCACAATAAAAATTTACCTAGAGAAAACTGTTAGTTTTTAACCCTGCTTCTGACAAGACCAGATGATCTTAGGGAAGTCATTTCAAAACTCTTTGGAACCATTTTTCTCATCTATGAAATGGAATTAGGCTAAGTTATTTTTTAGTTTTATTCGACCTCCAAATTCTGTAACTGCAGTATTCATGAAACTTAGAAAAATATAAGTGAAATGATAGTGCAGAAAAGACTAAATATTCCAGGGACATACTTTATTGTGAGTAAAAAAACAACCGTCTCCAAAGATGTTTTCATGTAAAATGTAAATATACATATTTATGTATTTGGATTATTTACTACATTCACAAATAAAATTGTAGTTTGTAATTGTTCATAGGATGTTTTCACAAAGCAGTCTAGCCGACTGTCCCCTCGTACCTTTTCCTAAGGAAAGAAGAGTCTGTGAGACTGTGCCTTCTGGGACTTTGCTTCATCTTTATGTTTACACCTCATGTCTCTCTGTCTGGTCCCCAAAAGATGGTTTGCCAGCCAAGGACGGGTAAGATTTCTCACGTGAGGAACAACCTAAGACAGGCAGAACCATGTGGGGAACCCCACTGAGCTACTATGGAAAATATGGGAAGGAGCATTGCCTCCCCTTCCCCCTGCTTAAAGGAAGTCACTGCTGACACTGACTTTCCCTCTCACCTGATTGTGAGAGAAGTTAGGAGAGCAATAATATCAGCTCTCCCTGTTTAGCTAAACAACAAAGTTTTATCATGAGAGACTTATCCCCAGGAGGGTACACACCTTAAATAAGTCATCATAGGACTTTCTGCTCTGGCTGTTTGCAGGCAGGGATAATTGGATTAAATCACCTTTGTGATATGATGGATGAGTTTCACAGACCGCAGATAAGATAATTTTTACTCCCTTGTACAAGCAATAAAAGCCACCACCAGTCGGCCTGATTTTGCGCTCCAGTCTTTCATGACTGTGAGACCTTTGGCCCTCTGAGATTCAACTACATTAAGTTTCTGTTTCTTTCTTTCTTAAAACTTAACCTAAAGCTGCCCCCTTTGGTTCCCTCACTGCCCGTGTTGTGCTGGATGCGACATCTGGTGCCCATCTTGGGGCTCGAAAAGGGAAGATCAACTACGAGTCGTGGGGTTCTGCAGATATGGCTGAAGGGCTCTGAGCATCTCTCGTGACAACTAAGTGGGGTAAGGAGGTAGGCTAAGGACTTGGAGAATTTAACCAAGGTGAAGAGGGAAGTAAAAGGAAAATAAATACTAATACTTTCATGTGTAAGAGTGTGATTGTGTGAGTGATTGCTTATAACTCCACACCTTTGGCTATGTTTGAGTGGGCTCAAACCTGAGGTTCCATGGTCACGTCATATGGCATAACGGTGTGTTGTGCAGGGTGCCAGGTGGGGTCTCAGTTTCCGCTCCTCACATAAGAACGCAGGACACGGTGAGGCCAAAAAGGAACACCCACGGAGACATAGGTAGGGGGAGTCATACTACTATATTCTCGCTGTCGGCTGGTTTGGAGAAACAGGAAGCAGGAGCCACACCGTTCGCAACCCTCACTGCACCGCTTGCTAGCTCAGCCACCGTCTTCTTGCTAGCCCCCATTTTTTTTGCTAGAGTAGCCACGGCAGTTATATTAGTGGCCAGTGGCTCACTGGTTATAGCTGACGGCCAACTAGCCACAACTGATGGCCATCCAATCACAGTTGATGGCCATTTACTACCTGAGCCAGCACCTTTCCATGTGAGGCCGGGAGCCTGGAAACTGCATTCTGGGGCTCTGTCCCCACACGGTGACTTGGCAAACAGCCAACCTGGTTCGGGAATTATACAAACGCATCTTGGCTACGATGGACCCTAAGGTCCCGCGAGGGACGTGGCAAGATGAGCATCAGAGTGGAATTGGAGTGAAACTCCTTCTTTTTCCTTTCCTGTTCCTTTACTAACATGGGTAATGCAGAGAGTAAGTACAGGCCTTATATCTGCCTGCTTAAAAAACTTCTTAAAAAAGCAAAACATAAAACTTCAGAAAACCACTAAACTATTGCCTGTGTCTATGAGTTTTTGTTTCTCATTTGTTTGTCTTGTTTTTTTGTTGTTTTTGGTTTATATACCACATATCAGTGAAATTATATGGTTCTCTGCTTTTTCTATCTGACTTATTTCGCTTAGCATTATATTCTCAAGATCCATAGGAGAAGGGGGATGAAATATATGGTGATGGAAGGAGAACTGACTCTGGGTGGTGAACACACAATGGGATTTATAGATGATGTAATAGAGAATTGTACACCTGAAATCTATGCAATTTTATTAACAATTGTCACCCCAATAAATTAAAAAAAAAAAACTTCAGAAAAGAAATTAGAGGAACTTCTTTTTTTTTTTTTAATTTAATTGTATTAAATTTATTGGGGCGACAATTGTATGGAAGGCAGTGTGGAGGTTCCTCAAAAAATTACGAATAGAATTCCATATGACCCAGCAATCCCTCTCCTGGGTATCTACCCAAAAAATCTGAAAACATTTAGAGAAAGACACGTGTGCTCCAATGTTCATAGGAACTTCTTAAAGTGATTGAAATTCATTGTTCTTGGTTTCCAACCCTTGGAACACTTGACATAGATAAATGGGAGGAAGTCGGCCAAGACCTCCGTGAATTACATTCTAACAGAGTGTCATTGCCAGGTTCGATTTGGGAAACATGGGAGCTAGTTCATTCGGTTTTGGAACCGCTCCAAACAGATTTAGAGGAGGAGAGAGAGAAAGATGATAAAGACCAATCAAAAAAGACAAAAGATGGTCAAGATGAGGACGAAGGATCTGAGACAGCGTCCACCATCATACCTAAAAATCTTTGTCCAAATTTAGATGAGTGTTGTAAAGATGTTTGTCCTCCTCCTGTGACAATAGGATTGCAGCTTATTACATGGAGCTGGAAATATGGTAAACCACTAGGCACATATGGCTTTTTCAATTTCAAATAATTAAAATTAAGTAAAAGTTTAGTTATTCAGATGTACCAATAAAATTTCAAGTATGCATTAGCCATATGTGTCTAGTGGCAGATATAGAATATTACATTATTTCAGAAAGTTTTATTGAAAAGTGCTGATTTAGAGTGTTCCGCATTCCTTTTATATTTTGGATATTTTCCATGGGATATAGCTTTCCCTACGATCATCATCCAAACACAATTAGTAAATGACCAAACCTGGAATAGATGCTGGAGTTTCTCCTTCTATTTTTTTTTTAATTAAAATTTTTTTTTTAATTTCAACTACAGTTGACAAACAATATTATATTATTATTGGGTGTATAGCATAGTGGTTAGATGTTTATATAGCTTATGAAGTAATCCCCCCATAAGCCGTGCACACACTTGACATCATACATAGTTATTAAAATATTATTGACTATATTCCCTAAACTATACTTTACATCCTTGTGAATATTTTGCAATGGCTAATTTGTACATCTTAATCCCTTCACCTTTTCACCCACCTCCAACCCCATCCCACCTGACAACCATCAGTTTGTTCTCTGTTATCCATGAAGTTGTTTCTGTTTTGTTTGTTCATTTATTTTGTTTTTTAGATTCCATAAATAATTGAGATAATATGGTATTTGCCTTTCTTTGTCTGACTTATGTCACTTAACATAAGGTCTATCCATGCTGTTACAAATAGTAAGATTTTCATTTTTTATGGCAGAGTAATAGTTCATTTTATATATGTGCCACTTCTTCATCCATTCATCTTTTGATTGGAGCATTTAATCCACACATTTAAAGTAATTATTGATAGGTATGCAGTTATTGCCAATTTGTTGTTTGTTTTCTGATTGTTTCTGTAGTTCTCGGTTTCTTTCTTATTCTCTTGCTCTATTTTCATGTATATTGGTGGCTTGTATATTGGTAGCGTTGTGTTTAGATTCCTTTTTTTTCTTTTTTTTTATTAAACTTTTTTTGGGGTGACAGTTGTTAGTAAAGCTGCGTAGATTTCAGGTGTACAATTCTGTACTATAAATCCCATTGTGTGTTCACCACCCAGAGTCAGTTCTCCTTCCATCATCATATATTTGAACCCCTTTACCCTCATCTACGACCCCTACACCTCTTACCCTTTGGTAACCACTAAACTATTGTCTTTAGTTAAGAGTTTTTGTTTCTCATTTGTTTCTCTTGTTCTTTTGCTGTTTTTGGTTTATATGCCATGGATAAAGAAGTTGTATATATACACAATGGAATACTATTCCACGATAAGAAAAGATGAAATAGGACCACTTGTGACAACATAATACATCTTGAGAATATAATGCTAAGCGAAATAAGTCAGACAGAAAAAGCAGAGAACCATATAATTTCACTGATATGTGGTAGATTCCTTTCTTTTTATTTCTTGTAATTCTCCTACAGATTTTTTTGTTTGTGTTTACGATGTGCTTCATATATACCAAGCTATGTTCATAGCACTCTATTTTGAGTTGATGGTTGCTTAAGTTTCAACACATTTTAAAATCACTACCATTGTTACTTAACCCCATCATGTTTATGATTTTGATAGTTTTTTTTTAATTTATTGGGGTGACAATTGTTAGTAAATTTACATAGATTTCAGGTGTATAATTCTGTATTACATCATCTATAAATCCCATTGTGTGTTCACCACCCAGAGTCAGTTCTCCTTCCATCACCATATATTTGATCCCTCTTACCCTCATCTACCACCCCCCTTATCCTCGGGTAACCACTAAACTATTGTCTGTGTCTACGAGTTTTTGTTTCTCATTTGTTTGTCTTGTTTTTTTGTTGTTTTCGGCTTATATACCACATATCAGTGAAACCACATGGTTCTCTGCTTTTTCTGTCTGACTTATTTTGCTTAGCATTATACTCTCAAGATCCATCCATGTTGTCACAAATGTTGCTATATCATCTTTTCTTACCGCCGAATAGTATTCCACTGTGTATATAGACCACAACTACTTTATCCATTCATCTATCGAAGGACACTTTGGTTGTTTCCATGTTTTGACCACCGTAAACAAAACTGCAATGAACATTTCAGATTTGGGGGGTAGATACTCATGAGAGGGATTGCTGGGTCATATGGTAATTCTGTTCGTAATTTTTTGAGGAAACTACGCAGTGCCTTCCATAACGGCTGCACTGGTCTGCATTCCCACCAACAGTGTATGAGGGTTCCTTTTTCTCCACAGCCTCTCCAACACTTGTTACTATTTGTCCTGTTGATGATAGCCATTCTGACTGGGGTGAGGTGATATCTCATTGTGGTTTTGATTTGCATTTCTCTGATGATTAGTGATGTTGAGCATTTTTTCATATGTCTATTTGCCATTTGTATGTCCTCTTTGGAGAAATGTCTCTGCAGGTCCTCTGCCCATTTTTCAATTGGGTTGTTTGTTTTTTTGTTGTTGAGTTGCATGAGTTCCTTGTATATTTTGGATATTAGCCCCTTATCGGAGGCACTGTTTGCAAAAATCTCCCATTCATTTGGTTGTCTCTTTATTTTGTCGATGGTTTCTTTTGCTGTGCAGAACCTTTTAAGTGTCATATAGTCCCATTAGTTTATTTTAGCTTTTACTTCCATTGCCTTTGGAGTCAAATTCATAAAATGCTCTTTGAACCCAAGGTCCATAGGTTTAGTACCTATGTTTCCTTCTGTGCAGTTTATTCTGTCAGTTCTTATGCTTAAGTCTTTGGTCCATTTTGAATTAATTTTGGTACATGGTGACAAATCGCAGTCCAGTTTCATTCTTTTGCATGTGACTATCCAATTCTCCCAGCACCATTTATTGAAGAGGCTGTCTTTCCTCCATTGTATGTTTTTAGCTTCTGTGTCAAAAATTATCTGTGCAGACCCTGTGTCCCACAGCAGACCTCTCCCGCCGCCAGGGCAGCATATCTAGCATTTGAGGCAATAACCTCAGCTGATACCTCCAGTTAAGCCTTAGTCTGGACAAAGGACACAAACTCCATACCCGGGCCCCTCCCCCCGCTCTTCCAATCCTACCCCCACCCTTCCAGAGACTTGAACTGGCCCCTGAACTGAGGAGCAGTGTCAGATTACAGAGGAGCCTTGGCGCTCTGGCTCTGGGAAGACTGGCGGGCGGCTCTGGCACAGGGAGGAGGCTGAAAGGAGTGTGGTTTTTGCTGGCCTAGGAGAGAGGGGACTCCTCCGTCCCCAGCCACCACCTTTTCTGGCCTGCGGGAAGGGTGTGACACAGCTGGACTGGGAAAGACAGGACACCTCCTTCCGTCCCCAGCCCCCACCCTTTCTGGCCTGCCTAGGGTGGGGCAATTACATGGGCGGAGGCACTCCCAGGGATCAGCGGTAAGCTGCAGATGCAGCTCCCAGCTTTCAGCACCTGAGAAATCTCCCGCCCGCCACACACACACACAGAGGGAAGAAGTGCCCTAAGACTCAGGAGAACTGGACACAGGGCTGGTGGTACTACTCTCAGTGTGCATATGAGCAGGCAAGGGCAGAAACTGCACTGGTATTATAAAAACTACCGTCCACACCCCTCAGCCCCACGCATCTAAATCTGCAGTCCTAACGTAACTCTGGGCACCAGGTGACCGGCTCTACCTACACAATACGCAGGGGACTCTTTGGTAATGCAGAGGACAACCTGGCGATTACTTGGTAGGCTTAAGCCACACTGGTGCTGCTTTTTGTTTTGTTTTGATTTGTCTTTATATCTTTGATATCTTTGCCTTGTTGAGTGGGGGTTGTTGATTGTTTTCTACATGTGAATGTATTTGATTTTTTCTTTATTGTTGTTGCTGTGCTTGGTGATTTGCTTTGTTCTGAAATTGCCCTACCAGGGCCCAGCTTAAGAGGCACAAGATTCAACATAGCCAGAGGCCAACTCCAGACCAAACCAGAGTACTACCAGGTTTGACCTACAAGTGACACACCCAGAGGGGATTCTTTACAGGCACAAGAGCCCATAAAGGCCAAACCACATTTAAGCGGTCAACCCTCATGCAGCAGAACACCCTGCGGTGGGCAGAGCCAAGTCTCACAACTAGTCAGCCTAGGAGTTAACCCCACGTACTCACAAGCAAAAAGCAATTAAAGATCTTCTTTAACGGGACAATATACACAACACAAGAGTCACTTTTGGAGCACATGCAGAGGAGAAGAACGAAGTAGTGCAAATCAGATATAAAGGACACACACTACATAAGATAACCCAGCAAGAACTAAGAACTCCAGGGGATCTACCTAATATGTTGAAGCAAACACAGAGTCAGCCAGAATGGGGAAACAAAGAAACATGTCCCAAATAAAATAACGGAAGAAACCTCCAGAAATTGAACCAAATGAAGCAGAGGTAACCAACCTATCAGAGACAGAGTTCAGAACACTGATGATAAGAATGTTTAAGGAGCTTAGAGAGGACATCAAGAAGGATGTAGAAATCATAATGAACAACCAGTTAGAACTAAAGAACACAATTACCGAAATAAAGAACTCACTTGAAAGAATTAACAGCAGGTTAGATGAAGCAGAGGATCGAATCAGTGACTTAGAAGACAAGTTAGCAGAGATCACCCAAACAGAAAAAACAGAAAGAAAAAAGAATAAAAAAACAATGAAGATGGTTTAAGAGACCTATGGGATAACATCAAGTGCAACAACATGCACATCATAGGAATACCAGAAGGTGAAGAGAGGAAACAAGGGATTGAGAACATATTTGAAGTAATAATGTCCAAAAATTTCCCTAACCTGATGTAGGAAACCAACATACAAGCCCAGGAAGTGCAGAGAGTTCCAACCAGGATAAATCCAAACAGGTCCACACCAAGACACATTATAGTTAAAATGGCAAAGGTTAAAGACAAAGAGAGAATCCTAAAAGCAGCAAGAGAAAGACAGAGGGTTACATACAAGGGAACTCCCATAAGGCTGTCAAATGACTTTTCTGCAGAAACATTGAAGGCCAAGAGGGAGTGGCAGGAGATACTCAAAGTGATGGAAAACAAAGGCCTACAACCTAGGTTGCTTTATCCAGCAAGGTTATCATTTAAAGTTGATGGACAGATAAAGAGCTTCCCAGAAAAGAATAAGCTAAAGGAATTTATTACCACCAAGCCAGCATTGCAAGAAATACTAAAAGGATTTCTGTAAATAGAAGAAAGATGAAAACAATCTAACTACAAATTTTAAAATGGCAATAACTATGTACCTATCAATAATCACTTTAAATGTAAATGGTTTAAATACTCCAATCAAGAGACATAGGGTGGCTGAGTGGATAAGAAAGCAAGACCCTTGTATATGCTGTATATAAGAGACTCACCTCAGATCAAAAGACACACACAGGCTGAAAGTGAAGGGTTAGAGTAAGATATTTCATGCAAATGGAAATGAGAAAAAAGCTGGAGTTGCAATACTTATATCTGACAAAATAGACTTTAAAATGAAGAACATATTAAAAGACAAAGATGGGCACTACATAATAATAAAGCGATCGATCCGACAAGAGGACATAACCCTAGTAAACATTTATGCACCCAACATAGGAGCAACTAAATATATAAAACAGATATTGACTGACATAAAGACAGAGATCAACAGTAACACTATCATAGTAGGGGACTTCAACACACCTCTGACTACAAGGGACAGGTCTTCCAGACAGAAAATCAATACGGAAACAACAGCCTTAAATGATACATTGGACCACTTGGATTTAATCGATATTTTCAGAGCATTTCACCCCAATGCTGCAGAATACACATTCTTCTCAAGCACACATGGAATATTCTCCAAGATGGACCATATGTTAGGCCACAAAACAAGTCTTGATAAATTTAAGAAAATTGAAATCATACCAATTGTCTTCTCTGACAACAGTGCTATAAAATTAGAAATGAACTACAGGAAAAAAAAAACTGGAAGACACACAAATTCATGGAGGCTGAATAATATGCTACTAAATAATGAATGGGTCAAGCAGGAGATCAAGGAAGAAATCAAAAGATATCTTGAGACAAACGAAAATGAAAATACGACCACCCAAAATCTATGGATGCCGCGAAAGCAGTCCTAAGAGGGAATTTCATAGCATTGCAGGCCTACCTAAAGAAACAAGAAACATCACTAATCAACAGTTTATCTTCACACTTAAGGGATCTGGAAAACGAAAAGCAAAATAAGCCCAAAGGGAGTACAAGGAAGGAGATAATAAAGATCAGAGGGGAAATAAATGAAATAGAAACCAGAAAAACAATACAAAAGATCAATGAATCCAAGAGTTGGTTCTTAGAGAAGGTAAAAAAAATTGACAAACCTTTAGCCAGACTCATTAAAAAAAAAGAGAGGACGCAAATTATTAAAATCAGAAATGAAAGAGGAGAAGTGACAACAGACACCGCAGAAATACAAAAAATTTAAGAAATTATTATGAGCAACTCTATGCCAACAAATTTGACAATCTGGAAGAAATGGACAATTTTCTAGAGGTGTACGACCTTCCGAGGCTAACTCAAGAAGAAACAGAAAACTGAATAGACTGATTACCACCAGGGAAATTGAATCAGTAATCAACAGTCTCCCAAAAAACAAAAGCCCTGGACCAGATGGTGTTACAGGTGAATTTTACAAAACGTTCAAAAAAGAATTATCACCTATTCTCCTCAAGCTCTTCCAAAAAATCCAGAAGGACGGAAGACTCCCAGACACTTTTTATGAAGCCACTATCACCCTGATCCCAAAATCAGGCAAAGACACCACAAAACAAAGAAAACTATGGGCCGATATCGCTAATGAACATAGATGCAAAAATCCTCAACAAAATATTAGCGAACAGAATTCAGTAATACTTTAAAAAGATCATACACCATGATCAAGTGAGATTCATCCCTGGTATGCAAGAGTGGTTCAACATCCGCAAATCAATTAATGTGATACACCACATTAACAAAATGAAAAATAAAAATCATATGATCACATCAATAGATACAGAAAAACCATTTGATAAAATCCAGCAGCCATTTATGATAAAAACCGTTGAGAAAGTGGGAATAGAGGGATCATATCTCAACATAATATAGGCCATATATGATAAACCCACAGCTAACATCATACTCAATGGGGAAAAGCTAAAACCATTCCCCTTAAGATCAGGAACAAGGCAAAGTTGCCCACTTTCTCCACTTCTATTCAACATAGTGCTGGAAGTTCTAGCCACAGCAATCAGAAAAGAAAAAGAAATAAAAGACATCCGTGCGAGGGAAGTAAGAGAAAAAATAAACATGTGGATTACATCAAACTAAAAAGTTTTTTCACAGCAAAAGAAACCATCAATAAAACAAAAAGGGATCCTACTGAATGGGAAAAGATATTTGCCAATGATATATCTGATAAGGGGTTAATATCACAAATTTATAAAAAAACTCACTCAACTCAACTCCAAAAAAAAACAAACAACCTAATTTAAAAATGGGCATAGGACATGAAGAGACATTTTTCTAAAAAGGACATACAGACGGCAAACAGACATATGAAGAAATGTTCAAGACTTCCGGAAAAATGGCGGAGTGAGGTGAGCCTCTGTAAAGCTCCCCTGGAATTTACAAAGAATCAAACAACAAAAACTCCACAAAGGACTTCCTGCACAGCAGACAAGCAACACGAAGAGGCCCACTACTGACTGAAATCACCTACAGGTGGGAGATTCGCGCGAGTGGAGGGAGGAGGAAAGGGAGAAGCGCACGGAGACGGAACCCCGCGGGCGCAGGACGCAGACCTAGCTCAGTGTGCCGAGCTCGCTGCATCCCGGAACTACCGCAGCTGCGGGAGAGGGAAGAACTCGGACTGCTAGGGCTCTGCCAGGGCTCCACAGGGCTGAGGGGACAGCATATAACACGGCTGAACCCAACGCTCACGGCAGAGACCTCGGAGAAAAGACTGAGGGAAAAAGGCTGAAAACGGTGGTTTAAGCCCGCACTGCCCAGCAGAGAACGGAGCCTTAGGCACTGAGACTAGCCGCCCCCTCCCTCCCCTCCCAGAGCTCGCCCTGCCCCCACCTGCCCGGTGCTAGAAGCGAAACAGTAGCAGTGTCAGATCAAAACAACAGAAAATTTGCTGTTTTGAGATCTGTGGACCGCAAACACAAATTCACAGCCCAACTAGTTCCAGCAAAGGGGAGAGAGCAGTGGAAGCAGGACCGGCTGTGGTGGTGGTCGCCGCCATTGCTCTGGGCCACCTCTCACAACTCACCCCGCCCCTGACCCCACCTATCTGGGCGGATCCCTGCAGGAGTAAACAGAACTGCTGAAATATACGGGCTCTGAATCAACAGCTGGAAGAGCTTTGGAACATCAAAAGCTCTCCGCATACCCACCGGGACACTGCGCCCTGTGACCTTGACGAACTATTAACAGAGGAGAAGCCCGTCTCCCAGGGAATCCCCACATTGCGTGAGAAGTTGGAATAGTGCAGAGAAAACATAGCACTACTGTGTGGGAGAAGAAAAATAAGTTGCAGTTGGAGAAATAATAAAACATTCTACCAACAAGTACTGGCAAACAAAAGAAAGACCGCTTTCTATCAACCTGTTGCAGAAGTCACTCCTGTAGATGTCTAGGAAGAGAAATAGTAAACCAGTAATCGCCATGAATAACCAAGGCAACAAGATAGCTCAGAAAGAAAGTGAAAAATCTCCAGAGAAGGCACTTAAAGATACAGAAATATGTGACTTAAATGACAGAGAATTCAAGATTGCAGTTCTGAAAAAACTCAACGAGATACAAGAAAACACAGATAGACAGTTAAAGGAACTCAGAAACTCAATCAAAGAACAGCATGAACATTTTACGAAAGAGATTGAAATCTTAAAAAAGAACCAAATAGAATTTCTGGAGATTAAGAACTCAGTAGAAGAAATTAACAATGAAATAACCAGCTTAGGTAGTAGAGTTGACCAGATGGAGCAAAGAATCAGTGACATCGAAGATAGAAACCTGGAAATGACACAAATTGAAGAAGAAAGAGACTTGAGACTTAAAAGAAATGAAAGAACTCTACAAGAACTTTCTGACTCCATCAGAAAGAGCAATATAAGAATAATGGGCATACCAGAAGGAGAAGAAAGAGAGAAGGGAACAGAGAATATATTCAAACAAATTGTCGATGAGAACTTCCCAAATTTGTGGACAGAACTGGACCCTCGAATCCAAGAAGCAAATAGAACACCTAGTTACCTCAATCCCAACAGACCTTCTCAACTGACCTTATTTCAGTTCTGGATTCTTTCTGAGTGGTTACCCTTAAGTTTATGTAAAAGAAAGTTTGAATCTTAGAGTATTCCATTTTCTTCAGCATGCTTACTTTCTCCATTCCCTATTCCGGTTCTGGCCTTTACTCTCCCCCTTTTTGAGTTTTGGTTGCCACAAATTGTCCCTGTTGATGGTGGTCGAATAGCCTCCTATAGTATTTCTTGTAGTGCAGGTCGTGTATTAGAAAATTCCCTCAGCTTCTGTATGTCTGGAAAGGTCTTTATTCCTCCTTCATATCTAAAGGATATCTTTGCTGGATATATTATTCTTGGCTCATGATTTCTCTCTTTCAATAGTTTGAATACTTGGTTCTACTCCCTCCTGGCTTGTAGAGTTTCTGCTGAAAAAAAACTGATGACATTCTAATGGGCTTTCCTTTGTAAGTTACCGTCTTCTTTTCCCTGGCTGCCTTGAGGATTATTTCTTTGTCTTTGACAGCTTCAATACAATGTGCCTTGGAGAAGGCCTCTTGGGATTGAGGTAATTAGGTGTTCTATTTGCTTCTTGGATTTGAGGGTCCAATTCTGTCCACAAGTTTGGGAAGTTCTCATTGACAATTTGTTTGAATATATTCTCTGTTCCCTTCTCTCTTTCGTCCCCTTCTGGTATGCCCATTATTCTTATATTGCTCTTTTTTTAAAAAAAAAATTATTTTATTAAATTTATTGGGGTGACAATTGTTAGTAAAATTACATAAATTTCAGGTGTCAATTCTGATGGAGTCAGAAAGTTCTTGTAGAGTTCTTTCATTTCTTTTAATTCTCAAGTCTCCTTCTTCTTCCATCTGTGTAATTTCCAGGTTTCTATCTTCGATGTCACTGATTCTTTCCTCCATGTCGTCAACTCTACTACGTAAGCTAGTTATTTCATTCTTAATTTCTTCTATTGAATTCTTAATCTCCAGAAATTCTGTTTGGTTCTTTTGTAAAATTTCAATCTCTTTCGTAAAATGCTCATGCTGTTCTTTGATTGTGTTTCTGAGTTCGTTTTACTGCCTATCTGTGCTTTCTTGCATCTCGTTAAGTTACTTCAGAACTGCAATCTTGAATTCTCTGTCATTTAAGTCTCATTTTTCGATATCTTTATGTTCCTTTTGTGGAGAGTTTTCACTTTCTTTCTGAGCTATCTTGTTGCCTTGGTTATTCGTGGCAATCACTGATTTACTATTTCTCTTCCTAGACAGCTACAGGAGTGGCTTCTGCAACAGGTTGATAGGAAGAGGTGTTTCTTTTGTTTTCCATTACTTGTTGGTAGAATGTTTTATTTTTTCTCTGACTGCAGCTTTTTTTCTCTCTCTCTCACATGGTAGTACTATGTTTTCTCTGCACTATTCCAGCTTCTCACACAATGGGGGGAATCCCTGGGATATGGGCTTCTACTTTGTTAATAGTTTGTCTAGGTCACAAGGCGCAGTGTCCCAGTGGGTATGCGGAGAGCTTTTGAAGTTCCAAAGCTCTTTCTGCACCAGATTCAGAGCCCGCATGTGTCAGCAGTTCTGTTTACTCCTGCAGGGATCCACCCAGATGGGTGGGGCCAGGGACAGGGTGAGTTGTGAGAGGTGGCCCAGAGCAATGGCGGCGACCACCACCACAGCCAATCCTGCTTCCACAGCTCCCTCCCCTTTGCCGGAACTAGTTGGGCTGCGAATCTGTTTCTGTGGTCCACAGTTCTCAGAACAGCAAATATTCTATTCTTTTGATCTGACACTGCTACTCTTCTGTTTCTAGCACAGGGCAGGTGGGGGCGGGGCAAGCACTGGGAGGGTAGAGAGGATGCGGCTAGTCTCAGTGCCTAAGGCTTCCGTTCTCTGCTCGGCAGTGAGGTCTTAAGCCACTGTTTTCAGCCTTCTTCCCTCAGTCTTTTCTCCGAGGTCTCTCCTGTGAGCGTTGGGTTCAGCCGTGTTATATGTTGCCCCCTCGGCCCGGTGGGCCATAAGCGGAGCCCTAGCAGTCCGAGTTCTTCCTTCTCCCACAGCTGCGGTAGTTCCGGGATGCAGCGAGTTCGGAGCATTGAGCTAGGTCTGCGTCCTGCGCCGGCGGGGCTCCGTCTTCGCACTTCTCCCTTTCCTCCTCTCGCGCTTGCGCGATTGGCCCACTTGTAGGTGAATTCAGTAGTGGGCCTCTTCGTCTTGCCTGTCTGCTGTGCAGGGAGTCTTCTGTGGAGTTATGTTGTTCAATTAGTTGTAAATTCCAGGGGAGCTTTACAGAGGCTCACCTCATGCCGCCATTTCGTTGACGTCTCGATAGTTTTTAAATTTCTTTTGTCTCTATGTATTTGTGTATATCCCTTAATTTACTGTTGTAATTACACATGATCTTCCTACATTTGCCTTTTAACATCTGTAACAGCTTTAATGTTGGTTTATCCACTGCTTTTATTATGTTTGCCTTTCTCAGACAGAATTATTTTCTTTGCAGTATTTTCATATATATATATATATATATATTTCTTCTTCTTCTTCTTCTTCTTCTTCTTCTTCTTCTTCTTCTTCTTCTTCTTCTTCTTCTTCTTCTTTTCCTTCTCCTTCTCCTTCTTCTTCTTAAGAAAGTCCCTTTAACATGTCTTGTCATACTTCTTTGGTGATAATGAACTCCTTCAGTTTTTTCTTGTCTAGGAAGATTGTTAGCTCTCCTTCAATTCTAAATAATAACCAGTTTGGATAGAGTAATCTTGGTTGTAGGTCCTTACTTTTTATCACTTTGAATGTTTCATGCCATTCCCTTTGGGCTTGCAAAGTTTTTGTTGAGAAATCAGCTGACAGTCTTATGGGAGCTCCCTTGTTGTTAACATTCTAAAAACTATGTATAGTGTCAGATGTGTGCTACACTTATTGGGGGTATCACTTCATAAATTATGTAAATGTCTAACCACTATGCTGTACATGAGAAGCTAATATAAAACAATATTGAAGGTCAACTATAATTGTGAAAAAAATAGTCATGAGGCTATCTCTCTCTCTCTCTCTCTCTCTCTCTCTCTCTCTATATATATATATATATATATATATATATATATATATATATATATATATATATATATATATATATATATATAGTACAGCATAGGAAATATAGTCAATAATGTTGTAATAACATTTACAGTGTCAAATGGGTAATAGACTTATTGGGGTTATCACTTTATGAGGTATAAAAATGTCTAATCACTATGCTGTTTTGTACATGTGAAGCTAAAAGAAAAAGATTCTCTCTTTATCTTTAAGTTTTGCCATTTTAGTTATGATGTGTCTTGGTGTGGAACTCTTTGGGTTCATCTTGGTTGGGGTTTTCTTCATTTCCTGGGGTTGTATGTCTATTTCCTTCATTAGATTAGGGAAATTTTCAGTCATTTTTTAAAACAGTTTCTAATTCCTTGTTCTCTCTCTTCTCCTTCTTGTACCCCTATGATGCCAATGTTTGTATACTTGATGTTGTTCCAGAGGTCCCTTAAACTATCCTCATTTTTAAAATTCTGTTTTCTTTCCGCTGTTCTGGGTGGGTATTTTCTGCTACCTTATCTTCCAAATCACTGATTTGATCCTCTGTGTCATCTAATTGCTGTTGATTCCATCTAATATATTGTTCATTTCAGTTATTGTATTCTTCATTTCTTACTGGTTCTTTTTTTATATTTCGAGGTCCTTTTTTATGTTTTGTATCTCCTTGTTAAAGTTCTCACAAAGATAATCTATTCTTCCCTTAAGTTCACTGAGCATTCTTATAACCAGTGTTTTAAACTCTGTATCTGGTAGATTGCTTTTCTCCATTTTGTTCAGTTCTCTTTCTGGAGTTTTGTCTTGTTCTTTCATTTGAAACATGTTTCTTTGTTTCCTCATTTTGGCTGCTTCCTTCTGTTTGTTTCTATCTACTATGTAGAGCTGCTGTATCTCCCAGTCTTGGCAGAATGGCCTTATGTAGTAGGTGTCCTATGAAGCCCAGTGGCACAGTCTATGTGTTCACCTGAGCCAGGTGCTCCAACAGTGACCCTTGTGTGTGCTCTCCTGTTGTAGTTGAGCCTTGATTGCTGTTGGCACATCAGTGAGTGGGATTAACCTTCAGGCTGATTGGCTGTGAGGACTGGCCATGACTACAGTACATACACTGTTGTGTGGGGGCTGACACCACAGAGCAGGATTCACTTTACTGGTTCTTTGGTGCCTGCTTAATCCATCTTTTGGGTGTGTCATTCGTAGTGCTGTGTGGTGCTCTGGTGTGGTCTGAAACTGGCTACCAGATGTATTTGTTCTGGGACCTCTTGGGAGGGACTCTGTTGCAAGCCACCTTCAGCTGCTGCCTGTATCCAGCCCAGGGCCACCTGGTAGAAACTACAAGTGATCTGTGGTTGGTAGCTGCTTGTGCTTGGCTTAGATGTGCCTAGCACTGGTTTTGCTGTGAACTGAGGCTGGGTACAACTAGTGCTGGGCTTTGGGCAAGTTAGCAAGAAGTACAGGGCATGCTGAGGTCAGCTTCTGCTTATTTGGAGTTTGTGCGCCTTTGAGAGATTTTAAGAAACTCAACAGCAGGGACCGGGCCAGCTCTTTGTGTGAATTAGCCTCTGAAAGAGGTTTTGGCCAAGTGCCTGAATTGTGTTGGGTGAGGTCTCAAAGAATCACCAGGTGGGTGACAGTGGTGTTAGCCAAGTTGATGGACTCAGATTTAGCACATGCATGTGCCTGCAAGCTGTGTGTGCAGGATTCAACAAGGAACAATGGCATCTACCAGCACTTTAGTGATAGCTGTCCCTCCAGCCCTTGCACTCAAGCCAGACAATTCAGTTTCTCCTGGTATGTCCCTGGCACTTTTTTAGCTGCTGTCCCTTCTTTGGAGCTTAGGGTGAGTGTTTGTGAGGAAGTGAGTCTTTATACATGCCTTTTAAGAAAGTGTCTGTGTCTACAGTAGTCCACCATCTCACCCAACTGAGCCACTGCTATTTTTACAGCCAGATGCTGTGGGGACTCCTTTTCTTGGCACTGGTGCTTTGGGTTCGGGAGTTCAGTGTGGTGCTGGGATACCTTGCTCCTCAGGGTAGACTTCTGAAGCTGAGATATCCATCCTAATTCTTAACTGCCACACGCAGGTGTAGGACTATCCCCTTTCTTGTCTCTGTACCCCCACCAGTCTCCTCATGACTTTTTTGTATCCCTAGTTATAGGATTTCTGTTCTGTTAGTCTTCAGGTTGTTCTCAAGGGTGGTTATACAATTTAGTTGTAATTTTGATGTGGTCATAGGAGGAGGTGAACACAGTGTTTACCTACTTTGCCATCTTGACCAGAAATCTGGAGTATCTTCTGAGAAAATGTGCCACCATTAAACTGTCATCTCTTCCTATTATTGTTTAATTTTTTAAGATACACACCTGAACAGTATACTTTTTAAGCTGAAATATTCTATGGCAAATTTTCCAGACATGTCATTTTTTAATTTGAAGCAGTTTTTTTATGACTTCTACTATTTATTGTAATATAATTGCATTATAAAGCATAACATAAAATCATGAAGTTCTACATGAAGTTCTCATTTCCACATTCCGTAAAGATGAGCAAATCAGAAGTTGAAGAAAAACCATTGTTGTCATTCCATGCCCATCTGGAAATAGACTTTGAAGCCAGGGGAAGACATAATCTCATTTGTTTTACAACATAACAGATGCCAGCAGTGGATTAACTAATTCAGGGTTGTTTTCATTTTGGTTCCATGGGGCAGGTCTTTAATAGAAACAATGTATTAATAAAGAAGATCCAGAAAATGATGTTGAATACTGGTGGTGGTAAGTAGGAATGTCAAGAACTAAGGTCTGCAAAAAAAATCATCTTTCCAAGAGAGAAAAACCTGGCTGCAGAAAGAGTCTTATGAGACTCCAGCTTTGTTGAAGAGGACAGCTTTATAAATAGATACACAATAATAGCAGACAGCTGTTCAAAATAATTGTCAGGCAATATTTGGTGATGACAACCTGAAGAAAGTCATCAATGCAATTACTTCACACCAGATCAATCTAGTGGATCTGTTGAACCCTCTTGCCTACTGTGAGTGAAATACTCAGTATTCTTCAAATGACAATTTGACTTGCTTATTTTTTCTCTAATAAACAACGACTTCAACTGCAATTATATTGTTGTAACATCATTAATAATTTAATTGAAGACAATTAACTCAGTGGGTCAAAGTTTCAAACATTTGAGGGTAAAATTCAACAAAATTATGTCTATAGAGAGCTGTTCTTTCCCAGCATTAATTAATTAACTATGTTCTTAACACTAGTCAGTTATTTCAGAAAATTATACCAGCTGACTGTAAATCAAGACAATGTCCTATTGCTGATAGCTATATCACTTTATCATGAAATATGTAGAAGTTCCCAATAGTTCTATAAACTCAATCAATGGCTCCCCAGGTGCATTTATTTTATAACTACTAATGGTCATCATCTTTTCTTCATTTCTTTCCAAATCCCCTTACTTTTCATCTTCTACCTTTCCGAATCCTTTCTCTTCAAACACCCACTAGTTATATAACTATCAATTTCCTATGGTTAAACCACAGTTTCATGAACTTTTCAGGTCTTTATTAAACTTCTGTGTTAAAATGTCATATTATTTGATTAACATATTAACACTTTCCTGAGACGATTAGAATATAGTGTTTTATGTGAGCTTTAAACAAGTATTTGTAGCAGATCTGCTTCTTCCTTGAAAACAAATTAGATTTGCATGACACCATATCATGGGACAAATATTCAACAATAAAATGTAAAGGTGATTTATTCAACAAATATTAATTCAGTGATAATTATATGTGTAGTGGAGACAAGTTATGGGATTCCAGTGGGGAGTTTTGCTAAGTAAAACAAAATGTTCTTCAAACTTGAAATTGATGCTAGAACAATTTATTTACCTGCAGCTTTGGCATAACATTTTCTTATCCTCATCTCTACCTTTAGATACTGTTTCCTGATAAAATAAATCTCGGTTTGGTGACATTGATTACACCAGTAAATATATCCTGAGCACCCATTATGTGTAAGTAACTGTATTGGTGGGAGGATGTATACAAACACATAAAAAAAGACTCTTCTTTTATTAAATAAGACCTAAATAACTGGAGAGATATACCGTGCTGGTTGTTTAGAAGACAATATAGTTAAGATGTCAATTCTCCTAAATTTACCTATATATTTAAAGAATCCTAATCAAAACCTAGCAGACTTTTTTGTAGAAATTGACAAGTTGATTCTAAAATTTACATAGAAATGCAAATGATCTATGACAGACCTATTCTAGATCCTTTGTATGAGTGCATGTATTTTAGCTACACATGTAAATAATTATAAGATATGTCTGGAGTTACAAATATTAAGGTGAGAGGTAATTTTAATTATATTTTCAACTGTCAATAACATTTACTTATTCTCACTATAGTTAATGAAATAATTAGATACTTATGTTTCCTATAATTACTCCTCCACAACCTCCAAATTTTGTTAGTAATATTTTTTTACACCTGAAATCTATCTAATTTTACTAACAATTGTCACCTCAATAAATTTAATTTAAAAAAAAGTAATATTTTTATATGCTCAAGATTTATAGCAGTTTTATTCTGTTTGATTATTATAAGCTCATAGTTGCTCAGTTTTATTTCTCTATAGAATATAATTTAGTGCTCAACAATAATAATTTCACCATGGAGTCTCCCTACCTCAGCTTTTTATTTTACTTTATTACTTAAAAAAAATTTTTTTTCCATCACCATATATTTGATCCCCCTTACCCTCATCTCCCACCCCCCACCCCCCACCCCCCTTACCCTCTGGCAACCACTAAACTATTGTCTGTGTCTATGGGTGATGAACACACAACGGGATTTATAGATGATGTAATACAGAATTGTACACCTGAAATCTATGTAATTTTACTAACAATTGTCACCCCAATAAATTTAATTTGAAAAAAAACAATAAATAAATATAATACAAAAAAAAATTTTTTTTATTTTTTCAGTTACAGTTGACATACAATTAGTTTCAGGTGTACAACACAGTGATTAGACATTTATATACTTATAAAGTGATCACCCTGATAAATCTAGTACCCATCTTCACTATATTCCCTATGCTGGAATTTATAATCCAGTCACTTTTTTGTAACTACCAATTTGTACTTCTTAATCCCTTCCCGTTTTTCACCCATCATCCCAACCTCCCCCCAATCTGGCAACCGTCAAAATGTTCTCTGTATCTACCAGTTTGTTTCTGTTTTGTTTATTCATTTATTTTGTTCTTTAGATTTCACATATAAATGAGATCGCATGGTATTTGTCCTTATGTGGTTTATTTCACTCAGCATAATACTCTCTAGGTTGCATGTACAAGATTTTTTTTTTTTTTTATGGCTGAGTAGTCTTCCATTGCATATATGCACCACCATTGATTTATTGATGGGTTTTTATGTTGCTTTCATATCTTGGCTATTGTAAATAATACTGCAATGAACATATGGATGCGTATGTCCTTTTGAGTTAGTGTTTTAAGTTTCTTTGAATAAATATCCATAAGTGGAATTGCTGGGTCCTTCTTCATCTTTTCTTATATATTGCCTTTCTTTTAAAGTCTATTTTGTGCAGTATATGTATTGCAACCCCAGTATTTTTTGTTTCCATTTTCATGTAACTTTTTATCTGTTTACTCTCATCTGTATGTGTCCTTCAATCTGAAGTGAGTCTCTTACAGGCAGCATATGTAAGCATCTTCTTTTCTTATCTATTCAGCCACCCTGTCTTTTGATTGGAGCATTTAATCCATTTACATCTAAAGAAATTATTAGATATTTAGTTATGGCTATTTTTTAATTCATATTTTTAATTCTCCTTCCTTCCTTCCTTCCTTCCTTCCTTCCTTCCTTCCTTCCTTCCTTCCTTCTTCTTCTTCTTTTCTTCTTCTCCTTCTTCTTCTTTTTCAACAAGTCTCTTTCACATTTCTCGTAACTGGTTTGGTGGTTATTAACTCTTTTAGCTTTTTCTTATCTAGAAAGATCTTTAGAATCCTTCAATTCTAAATGATAGCCAGGCTGGATAGAGCACTATTGGTTGAAACATCTTATTTTTCATCACTTTGAATGTTTCCTGCCAACCCCTTCTGATCCACAAAGTTTCTGTTGACTAATCAGCTCATAGTCTTTTTTGGTTTCTCTTCACATTCACAGTAATCCCTTTATGGAGACTTAGTTATAGAAAACCTCATCTCTGCTCATATTCTGACTTCTCCATACAGGAGCTCATAGTCTTATTTGAGCTCCCTTGTAGGTAATTTAGATTTCACATATAAATGAGATCACATGGTATTTGTCCTTACGTGACTTATTTCACTCAGCATAATACCCTCTAGGTCTATTCTTGCTACTTTTAAGAACACGTGTGCTCCAATGTTC
This sequence comes from Rhinolophus sinicus, assembly GCF_057876585.1. Classification (NCBI taxonomy): domain Eukaryota; kingdom Metazoa; phylum Chordata; class Mammalia; order Chiroptera; family Rhinolophidae; genus Rhinolophus; species Rhinolophus sinicus. The sequence continues at coordinate 40,847,983 of NC_142506.1, forward strand.
ATTGCAGCTTTGTTTACGGTGGCCAAGACATGGAAACAACCAAAATGTCCTTCGATAGATGAATGGATAAAGAAGTTGTGGTATATATACACAATGGAATACTATTCGGCGGTAAGAAAAGATGATATAGGAACATTTGTGACAACATGGATGGATCTTGAGAGAGTAATGCTGAGCGAAACAAGTCAGACAGAAAAAGCAGAGAACCATGTGATTTCACTGATATGTGGTATATAAACCAAAAACAACAAAAGAACAAGACAAACAAATGAGAAACAAAAACTCATAGACACAGACAATAGTTTAGTGGTTGCCAGAGGGTAAGGGGGGCAGGGGGTGGGGGGTGGGAGATGAGGGTAAGGGGGATCGAATATATGGTGATGGAAGGAGAACTGACTCTGGGTGATGAACACACAATGGGATTTATAGATGATGTAATACAGAATTGTACACCTGAAATCTATGTAATTTTACTAACAATTGTCACCCCAATAAATTTAATTAAAAAAAAAAAAAAAAAGATTCTCTCTTTGTCTTTAACTTTTTCCATTGTATTTATGATGTGTCTTAGTAAAGGCCTCTTTGGGTTCATCTTGTTTTGGACTCTGTGCGCTTCTTAGGTTCATACGTCTACTTTTTTTACGAGGTTAGGGAAATTTTCCATCATTATTTCTTCAAATACGTTTTCAATTCCTTTCTATTTCTTCTCCCTATGGTACACCAATGATGTGAATATTGGTATGCTTGATGTCCCAGAGGCCCTTTAAACTGTCTACATATTTTTGGACTCTTTACTCTTTTTGCTTTTCTCATTGGGTGTTTTCTACCTTATCTTCTATATATTGCTTATTTGACCCTCTGCTTCATCTAATCTACTGTTTAGTCCCTCTAATGTATTTTTCATTTCAGTTATTGCATGCTTCACTTTTTACTGGTTCTTTTTTTTTCATGGTAAACACAAGATGTATGAGGCTTCTGCAGATATAACACAGCATATTGTTTTCCAACAAACTTCTTTTATAAGTAGAAAGAGTACATATACGCTAAAATAACAATAAAATATACTATAGTAAATACATAAACCAGCAACATAGTCATTTATTATCATTATCAAATATTATGTAATGTTCATAATTGTATGCACTATACAGTACTTTTATATAACTGACAGCACAGTAGGTCTGTTTATACAAGCATCACCACAAACATGTGAGCAATGCACTTTGCTCTAACATTATTATGGCTACAATGTCACTACACATCGTAGGAATTTTTCAGCTCTACTATAATCTCATGGAACCACTATCTTCTATGAGATCCATTATTGGTGCATTAACTATTATATGATCTTGAAAGTAATCAACACTTCTAATATCTGCCTTATGTTGATAATTATAATTTCCTAGATTTTTATTGATGGATAAATTTCAGAGCATAATTTGTTTGACACTTACAGATATAAGCGCATATTTGTTGAATTACTAAATGAAAACTAATAATGGGGAGAAAAAGTGAGTATTTCTGAAAAGAAATTCACTGTGTCAACTCAAAGCCATGTCCTTTGACTATCTGAATCTTCGTCCTTCTGACTGAGTAGCTCTGGATGTGAGTGAAACCTAAGATTCCAGAGCTGCTTATATACATTTTTTTCCCTTCTGATTTGTTGTGACATTCTCTGGTTTGTGGGCTGGCAGAGTGGCTTGATAACCTCTGTATTCCCTATAGATTTCAAATACTTCTTCCAAGGAAGATAAGTTTCTATTCCTTTTTCTAAGTCAGTAGTGCTGCTCTTTTGAATCTCAAGAATGAAAAAAAAAAAAAAGTGGAAGAGGGAAAAAACAAACTCAGAATTCTTGGACAGTCTACTTGCATTAATCACATGTAATAAAGACAGATAAGAGGTGATGTTATCAAAATGGTGGTGTGAGGTGAGCCTCTGGAAATCTCCCCTGGAACTTACAACAAACTGAACTATAACTCCACAAAAGACTCCAAGCACAGCAGACAAGCAAGAAAAAGAGGCTTACTATTGAATTCACCGAGGGGTGGGCAAATTGAGCAAGCAGGGGAGTAGAGAAGAGAGAAGTGCAGAGACGGGGTCTCGCAGGCGCAGGACGCAGACCTAGCTCAATGCTCCGAGCTCGCTGCATCCCGAACTAATGCAGCTGAGGGACAGGGAAGAACTTGGACTGCTAGGGCTCCGTTTATGGCCCACAGGGCTGAGGGGACAGTATATAACATGGCTGAACCCAACGCTCACACCAGAGACCTTGGAGCAAAGACTGCAGGAAGAAGGCTGAAAATGGTAGTTTAAGCCCTCACAGTTGCAGAGGAAAGAAGCCTTAGGCACTGAGACTAGCCGACCCCTCCCTACCCTCACGCAGCTTGCCCTACCCCCACCTACCCAGAGCTAGAAGGAGAACAGTAGCAGTGTCAGATTAAAAGAACAGAGTATTTGCAGTTCCAAGAACTGTGGTCAACAGACACAGATTTGCAGCCCAACTAGTTCTGGCAAAGTGGAGGGAGCTGTGAAAGCAGGACCGGCTGTGGTGGTGATACCACCATTGATCTGGGCTGCATCTCACAACTCACCCTGCCCCTGTACCCATCTATCTGGAAAGATCCCTGCAGGAGTAAACAGAATTGCTGAAAGACAAGGACTCTGAATTTGGTGTAGGAAGAGCTTTGGAACTTCAAAAACTCCCTGAATCTCCACACGGACACTACGCACTAAGACCAGGCGAACTGTTAACAGAGGAAATATCTGCCTCCCAGTGAATCCCCCCATTATGTGAGAAACTGCAATAACGCAGAGAAAACATAACACCACAGTGTGAGAGAGAAAAAAAGGCTGAAGTCATTGAGAGCATAAAACATTCAACCAAAATGTACTGGAAAACAAAGAAAGACTTCTTCCTATCAACCTGTTGCAGAACCCACTCTTGTAGATGTCTAGGAAGAGAAATAGTAAATCAGTAATTGATATGAATAACCAAGGCAATAACACAGCTCAGACAGAAAGTGAGAAGTCTCCAGAAAATGAACTGAAGGATGTGGAAATACATGACTTAAATGACAGAGAATTCAAGATTGAAGTTCTGAAAAAACTCAATGAGATGCAAGAAAACACAGAAAGGCAGTTTAATGAACTAAAACCACAATCAAAGAACAACATGAACATTTTATCAAACAGATTGAAATTTTTAAAAAGAACCAAATAGAATTTCTGGACATTAAGAACTCAATAGAAGAAATGAGGAATGAAATAACCAGCTTAGGTAGTAGAGTTGACCAAATGGAGGAAAGAATCAGTGACACTGAAGATAGAAACCTGAAAATTACACAGATGGAAGAAGAATGAGACTTGAGAATTAAAAGAAGAACTCTACAAGAACTTTCTGACTCCATCAGAAAGAGCAATATAACAATAATGGGCATATCACCAGGAGAAGAAAGAGAGAAGGGAACAGAGAGCGTATTCAAACAAATACTCAATGAGAGAACTTACCAAACTTGTGGAAAGAATTCGATCCTCGAATTCAAGAGGCAAATAGAACAACTAATTACCTCAACCCCAACAGGCCTCCTCCAAGGCACATTGTATTGAAGCTGTCAAAAATCAATGACAAAGAAAGAATCCTCCAGGAGCCAGGGAAAAGAAGAAAGCAACCTACAAAGGAAAACCCATTAGATTGTCATCAGATTTCTCAGCAGAAATTCTACAAACCAGTAAGGAGTGGAACCAAATATTCAAACTATTGAAAGAGAGAGATTATGAGAAAAGAATAATATAACCAGCAAAGATATACTTTAGATATGAATGAAGAATAAAGACATTTCCAGACATTCAGAAGCTGAGGGAATTTTCTAATACACGACCTGCACTACAAGAAATACTAAAGCAGGCTATTCGACCACCATCAACAGGGACAATCTGTGGCAACCAAAACATAAAAAGGGGGACAGTAAAGGCCTAAACCGGAATATGGAAATAGAGAAAGTAAGCAGGCTGAAGAAAATGGAATACTCCAAACATCAAACTTTCTTTTACATAAACTTAAGGGTAACCATTCAAAAAAAAAAAAATTCCAGAACTGAAATATATACTGTAATAAAAGAAGAAACAGAGGGAAACATCATAGAATACCACCATACAGAAATAATAGACAACAACAAAAAAGCAAAGAAACAATGGAGACACAGTGTTTTGAGAAAAATAAGAGAATGAGAGGAAATCCTCAAATATCAAATATCACCATACATGTAAATGCACTGAACTCACCAACGTAAAGGCACAGAGTGGCAGATTGGATCAAGAAACTAAACCCAACCATATGCTGTCTCCAAGAGACACATCTCAACTACAAAGACAAGCATAGACTCAAAGTAAAAAGTGGAAATTGACACTCCAAGCAAATGGTATCCAGAGAAAATCAGGTGTAGCCATAGTGATATCAGATGAAACAGACTTCAGAGTGAAAAAGGTAACAAGAGACAAAGAGGGACATTTCATAATGGTAAAGAGGACTATACAACGAGAAGACATAACAGTCATCAATATTTATGCTCCCAATCAGGGAGCATCAAAATATACCAAGCTACTACTAACAGAGCTAAAGGGAAAAATTGACTAAAATATAGTTATACTAAGGGACCTAAATACATTATTGACAGCTAGGGATAGATCATCCAAACAGAAAATAAATAATGAAATAGCAGCCCTAAATGACACATTAGATGAAATGGACGTAGTTGACACTTATAGAGCCCTTCATCCTAAAACATCAGACTATACTTTTTTTTTTCTAGTGTACATGGAACATTCTCAAGGATAGACCATATATTGGGACATAAAATCAGCCTCAGCAAGTTTAAGAAGTTTGAAATAATACCAGGCATATTCTCTGATCACAAGGCTTTGAAATTGGATATCAACTGCAAAAAGAAATCAGGAAAAAACACAAATACATGGAGATTGAACAACATACTTTTAAAGAACGACCAGGTCAAAGAAGAAATTAGAGGAGAGATCAAAAGATACACAGAAACAAATGGAAATGACCATACATCCTACCAAAATTTTTGACATGCAGCGAAAGCAGTTTTAAGAGGGAAATTTATGTCATTACAGGCCTATCTGAAGAAGGAAGAAAAAATCCAAATAAATAACCTAACGTTACACCTTAAAGCACTAGGAAAAGAAGAACAAATGAAACCCAAGGTCAGCAGAAGAAAGGAAATAATAAAAATCAGAGCAGAACTAAATGAAATAGAGAACAAAAAGACAATAGAAAAAATTAATGTGATCAAGAGCTGGTTCTTTGTAATGATTAACAAAATTCACAAACCCTTGGCTAGATTCACTTATAAAAAAAGAGAGAAGAGACTAACAAACAAAATCAGAAATGAAAAAGGGGAAGTTATCACGGATGCCACAGAAATACAAAGGATCATCCAAGAATACTATGAAGGACTATATGCCACCAAATTCAACAACCTAGAAGAAATGGACAAGTTCTTAGAAACATGTAGCCTTCCTAGACTGAACCATGAAGAATTCGAAAATCTAAAAAGGCTGATCACCAGTAACAAAATTGAATCAGTCATCCAAAACCTTCCCAAAAGCAAAAGTCTGGGACCAGATGGCTTCACTAGTGAATTTTACCAATACTTCAAAGAGGATCTAGTACCAACCCTGCTCAAACTCTTCCAAAAAATTGAAGAAGAGACAGTACTCCCTAACTCTTTTTATGAGACTCAAATTACCCTGATACCAAAACCTGTTAAGGACAACACAAAAAAATGAAAACTACAGACCAATATCTCTGATGAATACAGATGCAAAAATCCTAAACAAATTTCTAGCAAATCGAATGCAACAATGCATTAAAAAGATTATGCATCACGACCAAGTGGGGTTCATCCCAGGGGCACAAGGATGGTTCAACATATGCAAATCCTTCAATGTAATACGTCACTTAAACAAAATAAAGAACAAATATCATATGATTATATCAGTTGATGCAGAAAATGCATTTGACAAGATACAACATCCATTTATGATTAAAACAGTTAATAAAATAGGTATAGAAGGAAAATAACTTAACATAATAAAGGCCATATATGACAAACCCTCAGCTAGTCTCATTATTAATGGTGAAAAACTGAGACCTTTGTTCTACATTCAGGAACATGACTGGGCTGTCCCCTATCACCTCTGCCTTTAAACATAGTGTTGGAAGTCCTCGCCAGAACAATCAGGCAAGAGAAAGAAATAAAAGATATCCAAATTGGGAATGAAGAAGTTAAATTGTGACTCTTTGCAGATGGACAAAGACATGATGCTATATGTAGAAAACCCTAAAGACTCCACCAAAAAGCTATTAGAAACAATCAACGAATACAGTAAAGTTGCCGACTACAAAATCAACGTACAAAAGTCCATTGCATTCCTATATATTAACAATGAAATCTCATTGTGTATATATACCACAACTTCTTTATCCATTCATCTATCGAAGGACATTTTGGTTGTTTCCATGTCTTGGCCACAGTAAACAAAGCTGCAATGAACATTGGAGCACACGTGTCTTTATCTCTAAAAAAAAAAAAAAAAAAAAAGAAAAGAAAAAAGAAAAACAATGAAATCTCAGAAAAAGAAATTTTAAAAAAGTAATTCCTGGACTTCCGGAAAAATGGCGGCGTGAGGTGAGCCTCTGTAAAGCTCCCCTGGAATTTACAACGAATCGAACAACAAAAACTCCACAAAGGATTCCCTGCACAGCACACAGGCAACACGAAGAGGCCCACTACCGACTGAAATCACCTACAGGTGGGAGATTCGCGCGAGTGGAGGGAGGAGGAGGAAAGGGAGAAGTGCGCGGAGACGGAGACGCGCGGGCGGAGGACGCAGACCTAGCTCAGTGCGCCGAGCTCGCTGCTTCCCGGAACTACCGCAGCTGCGGGAGAGGGAAGAACTCGGACTGCTAGGGCTCCGCCAGGGCTCCACAGGGCTGAGGGGACAGCATATAACACGGCTGAACCCAACGCTCACGGCAGAGACCTCGGAGAAAAGACTGAGGGAAAAAGGCTGAAAACGGTGGTTTAAGCCCGCACTGCCCAGCAGAGAACGGAGCCTTAGGCACTGAGACTAGCCGCCCCCTCCCTACCCTCCCAGAGCTCGCCCCGCCCCCACCTGCCCGGTGCTAAAAGCGAAACAGTAGCAGTGTCAGATCAAAACAACAGAAAATTTGCTGTTTTGAGAACTGTGGACCGCAAACACAATTTCACAGCCCAACTAGTTCCAGCAAAGGGGAGAGAGCTGTGGAAGCAGGACGGGCTGTGGTGGTGGTTGCCGCCATTGCTCTGGGCCACCTCTCACAACTCACCCCGCCTCTGACCCCACCTATCTGGGCGGATCCCTGCAGGAGTAAACAGAACTGCTGAAACCTACGGGCTCTGAATCAGGAGCTGGAAGAGCTTTGGAACATCAAAAGCTCTCCGCATACCCACCGGGACACTGCGCCCTGTGACCTAGACAAACTATTAACAGAGGAGAAGCCCGTCTCCCAGGGAATCCCCCCATTGTGTGAGAAGTTGGAATAGTGCAGAGAAAACATAGCACTACTGTGTGGGAGAAGGAAAATAAGTTGCAGTTGGAGAAATAATAAAACATTCTACCAACAAGTACTGGCAAACAAAAGAAAGACCGCTTTCTATCAACCTGTTGCAGAAGTCACTCCTGTAGATGTCTAGGAAGAGAAATAGTAAACCAGTAATCGCCATGAATAACCAAGGCAACAAGATAACTCAGAAAGAAAGTGAAAAATCTCCAGAGAAGGCACTTAAAGATACAGAAATATGTGACTTAAATGACAGAGAATTCAAGATTGCAGTTCTGAAAAAACTCAACGAGATACAAGAAAACACAGATAGGCAGTTAAAGGAACTCAGAAACTCAATCAAAGAACAGCATGAGCATTTTACAAAAGAGATTGAAATCTTAAAAAAGAACCAAATAGAATTTCTGGAGATTAAGAACTCAATAGAAGAAATTAAGAATGAAATAACCAGCTTAGGTAGTAGGGTTGACCAGATGGAGGAAAGAGTCAGTGACATCGAAGATAGAAACCTGGAAATGACACAAATAGAAGAGGAAAGAGACTTGAGACTTCAAAGAAATGAAAGAACTCTACAAGAACTTTCTGACTCCATCAGAAAGAGCAATATAAGAATAATGGGCATACCAGAAGGAGAAGAAAGAGAGAAGGGAACAGAGAATATATTCAAACAAATTGTCGATGAGAACTTCCCAAATTTGTGACAGAACTGGACCCTCGAATCCAAGAAGCAAATAGAACACCTAGTTACCTCAATCCCAAAAGACCTTCTCCAAGGCACATTGTATTGAAGCTGTCTAAAATCAACGACAAAGAAAGAATCCTCAAGGCAGCCAGGGAAAAGAAGACGGTAACTTACAAAGGAAAGCCCATTAGATTATCATCAGATTTTTCAGCAGAAACTCTACAAGCCAGGAGGGAGTGGAACCAAATATTCAAACTATTGAAAGAGAGAAATCATGAGCCAAGAATAATATATCCAGCAAAGATATCCTTTAGATATGAAGGAGGAATAAAGACCTTTCCAGACATACAGAAGCTGAGGGAATTTTCTAATACACGACCTGCACTACAAGAAATACTAAAGGAGGCTATTCGACCACCATCAACAGGGACAATTTGTGGCAACCAAAACTCAAAAAGGGGGAGAGTAAAGGCCTGAACCGGAATATGGGAATGGAGAGAGTAAGCGTGCTGAAGATAATGGAATACTCTAAATATCAAACTTTCTTTTACATAAACTTAAGGGTAACCACTCAAAAAAAATCCAGAACTGAAATATATACTGAAATAAGAGAAGAAACAGAGGGAAACATCATAGAATACCACCACACAGAAACAATAGACAACAACAAAAAGGCAAAGAAACAATGGAGACACAGCCTTACCAGAAAACTAAAGATAGAATGACAGGAAATGCTCACATATCAATAATCACCCTAAATGTAAATGGACTGAACTCACCAATAAAAAGGCACAGAGTAGCAGATTGGATCAAAAAACTAAACCCAACCATATGCTGTCTCCAAGAGACACATCTCAGCTACAAGGACAAGCACAGACTCAAAGTGAAAGGGTGGAAATTGACACTCCAAGCAAACGGTACCCAGAGAAAATCAGGTGTAGCCATAATGATATCAGATGAAACAGACTTCAAGGTGAAAAAGATAACAAGAGATAAAGATGGACATTTCATAATGGTGAAGGGGACTGTACAACAAGAAGACATAACAGTCATCAATATTTATGCCCCCAATCAGGGAGCACCGAAATACACCAAGCAACTACTAACAGAACTAAAGGGAGAAATTGACCAAAACACAATTATACTAGGGGACTTAAATACATCATTGACAGCTATGGATAGATCATCCAAACAGAAAATAAGTAACGAAATAGTAGCCCTAAATGACACATTAGATGAAATGGACATAATTGACATTTATAGAGCACTTCATCCTAAAACATCAGACTATACATTCTTTTCTAGTGTACACGGAACATTCTCAAGGATAGACCATATATTGGGACATAAAATCAGTCTCAACAAATTTAAGAAGATTGAAGTCATACCATGCATATTCTCTGATCACAAGGCTTTGAAATTGGATATCAACTGTAAAAAGAAAGCGGGAAAAAACACAAATACATGGAGATTAAACAACATACTTTTAAAGAAGGACTGGGTCAAAGAAGAAATTAGAGGAGAGATCAAAAGATACATAGAAACAAATGACAATGAAAATACATCCTACCAAAATTTCTGGGATGCAGCGAAAGCAGTTTTAAGAGGGAAATTTATCTCATTACAGGCCTATCTCAAGAAACAAGAAAACTCCCAAATAAATAACCTCATGTTACACCTTAAAGAACTAGAAAAAGAAGAACAAGTAAAACCCAAGGTCAGCAGAAGAAAGGAAATAATAAAAATTAAAGCAGAAATAAATGAAGTAGAGAACAAAAAGACAATAGAAAAAATTAATGTGACAAAGAGCTGGTTCTTTGAAAAGATTAACAAAATTGACAAACCCTTGGCTAGACTTACTAAGATAAAAAGAGAGAAGACACTGATTAACAAAATCAGAAACGTAAAAGGGGAAGTTATCACGGACACCACAGAAATACAAAGGATCATCCAAGAATACTATGAAGGACTATATGCCACCAAATTCAACAACCTAGAAGAAATGGACAAGTTCTTAGAAACATATAGCCTTCCAAGGCTGAACCATGAAGAACTGGAAAATCTAAACAGACCGATCACCAGTAACAAAATTGAATCAGTCATCCAAAACCTTCCCAAAAGCAAAAGTCCGGGACCAGATGGCTTCACTAGTGAATTCTACCAAACCTTCAAAGAGGATCTAATACCAATTCTGCACAAACTCTTCCAAAAAATTGAAGAAGAGACAGTAATCCCTAACTCATTTTATGAGGCCAACATTACCCTGATACCAAAACCTGGCAAGGACAGCACAAAAAAAGAAAACTACAGACCAATATCTCTAATGAATACCGATGCAAAAATCCTAAATAAAATTCTAGCAAATCGAATACAACAATGCATTAAAAAGATTATTCATCACGCCAAGTGGGGTTCATCCCCGGGGCACAAGGATGGTTCAACATCCGCAAATCCATCAATGTGATACATCACATAAACAAAATAAAGGACAAAAATCATATGATTATATCAATTGATGCAGAAAAAGCATTTGACAAGATACAACATCCATTTATGATTAAAACACTTAATAAAATGGGTATAGAAGGAAAATACCTTAACATAATAAAGGCCATATATGACAAGCCCTCTGCTAATCTCATAATTAATGGAGAAAAGCTGAAGCCCTTTGCTCTACGTTCAGGAACACGACAGGGATGTCCCCTATCACCTCTGCTTTTCAACATAGTGTTGGAAGTCCTTGCCAGAGCAATCAGGCAAGAGAAAGAAATAAAAGGCATCCAAATTGGGAATGAAGAAGTTAAATTATCACTCTTTGCAGATGACATGATGCTATATATAGAAAACCCTAAAGACTCCACCAAAAAGCTACTAGAAACAATCAACGAATACAGTAAAGTTGCCGGCTACAAAATCAACGCACAAAAGTCCATTGCCTTCCTATATACTAACAATGAAATCTCAGAAAAAGAAATACAAAAAACAATTCCTTTTGCAATTGCAGCAAAAAGAATAAAATACCTAGGAATAAACTTAACCAAGGATGTGAAAGACCTATATGCTGAAAACTATAAGACATTTTTGAAAGAAATTGAAGAAGACACAAAGAAATGGAAAGACATTCCGTGCTCATGGATTGGAAGAATCAACATAGTTAAAATGGCCATATTACCCAAAGCAATATACAGATTCAATGCAATCCCCATCAAAATCCCAATGGCATATTTTAAAGAAATAGAACAAAAAATCATCAGATTTGTTTGGAACCACAAAAGACCCCGAATAGCCAAAGCAATCTTAAGGAAAAAGAACAATAATGGAGGTATCACACTTCCTGACTTTGGCTTGTACTACAGGGCTACAATAATCAAAACAGCATGGTATTGGCAGAAAAACAGACACATAGACCAATGGAATAGAATTGAGAACCCAGAAATAAAACCACATAAATATGGACAGATAATTTTTGACAAAGAAGCTAAAAACATACAATGGAGCAAAGACAGCCTCTTCAATAAATGGTGCTGGGAGAATTGGATAGCCACGTGCAAAAGAATGAAACTGGACTGCTATTTGTCACCATGTACCAAAGTTAATTCAAAATGGATCAAAGACTTAAGCATAAGACCTGACACAATAAGCTGCATAGAAGAAAACATAGGTACTAAACTTATGGACCTTGGGTTCAAAGAGCATTTTATGAACTTGACTCCAAAGGCAATGGAAGTAAAAGCTAAAATAAACAAATGGGACTATATGAAACTTAAAAGCTTCTGCACAGCAAAAGAAACCATTGACAAAATAAAGAGGCCACCAACTGAATGGGAGAAGATTTTTGCAAACAGTGCCTCCGATAAGGGGCTAGTATCCAGAATATACAAGGAACTCATGCAACTCAACAACAAAAAAACAAACAACCGAATTGAAAAATGGGCAGAGGACTTGAAGAGACATTTCTCCAAAGAGGACATACAAATGGCAAATAGACATATGAAAAAATGCTCAACATCACTAATCATCAGAGAAATGCAAATCAAAACCACAATGAGATATCACCTCACCCCAGTCAGAATGGCTATCATCAACAAGACAAATAGCAACAAATGTTGGAGAGGCTGTGGAGAAAAAGGAACCCTCATACACTGTTGGTGGGAATGCAGACTGGTACAGCCGTTATGGAAGGCAGTGTGGAGGTTTCTCAAAGAATTACGAATAGAATTGCCATATGACCCAGCAATCCCTCTTCTGGGTATCTACCCAAAAAATCTGAAAACATTTAGAGATAAAGACACGTGTGCTCCAATGTTCATTGCAGCTTTGTTTACGGTGGCCAAGACATGGAAACAACCAAAATGTCCTTCGATAGATGAATGGATAAAGAAGTTGTGGTATATATACACAATGGAATACTATTCGGCTGTAAGAAAAGATGATATAGGAACATTTGTGACAACATGGATGGATCTTGAGAGAGTAATGCTGAGCAAAACAAGTCAGACAGAAAAGCAGAGAACCATGTGATTTCACTGATATGTGGTATATAAACCAAAAACAACAAAAGAACAAGACAAACAAATGAGAAACAGAAACTCATAGACACAGACAATAGTTTAGTGGTTGCCAGAGGGTAAGGGGGGCGGGGGGTGGGGGGTGGGAGATGAGGGTAAGGGGGATCGAATATATGGTGATGGAAGGAGAACTGACTCTGGGTGATGAACACACAATGGGATTTATAGATGATGTAATACAGAATTGTACACCTGAAATCTATGTAATTTTACTAACAATTGTCACCCCAATAAATTTAATAAAAAAAAAAAAAAAGAAAATACAAAAAAAAAAAAAAAGTAAATACAGCTTTCACTTGTCTTTCCTTTCTTCCTTCCTCCCTCCCTTGTTACCTCCCTGCCTCCCTCACTTCCTTCTTTGTCCCCTTCTTCTAACAAACAGTTATAGCAATAAATAACAGAAGAGATTGTGTTTGTCTGGAGAAGTGGGAGAATGCTTCTCGATGGTGCAACAAGCTGAGCTGAGCTTTGAAAAAACAGTAACTCTTCGTTAGTTAGAGGAACAGGAAATGGCATCCCAGGCAACTAGCACATTGTGGTAAAGGGCATGGATGCAGGGCCCTGAAGGAGATGGTAAGGTTTCTAAGAAGGGTGGTCATCAGCAATAAGGTTGGTAATGATTTAGGGTAGATTGCAAAGGACTTGAATATCATGGTGAAGAGCCTAACGAAGGACCCTTTTTTAGCCAGGAGCCTTGGGAAACAAGACCTGCTGAAAAGTGAATCTTTATTGACTCCTCATAAGTGTCCAGGTACAACAAAACCAAATTATTAAAATCACCTGAGATTAAAACAAATGAGTTTCCCAAACAGAAACCAACCAAGTATCAATTATTTCACCTTTAGAGGAGAGATTATTTTTAAGCACAGACAATAATCACAGAATTACATAAATGTCCAATAAAGTTTTGTTAATTTAAAATTAATAGTATCAACAGTTACACAAAATAATGTTTCCATGAATTGCCAGTAAAATAAACAACTCCTAAGGAAGCAACCAAGATCATATACCATCATGAATAGCGACTTCCAATCCCATTACTAATTAGAATGGTTTGGAAAATGTGGCGGCCTTTAAGAAATCTGGTTTATGCCACTGTCACTTCCAGAGTAAAATTTCTATTATCAGTTGTTTTTCCTAATTTGATTATAATCACACTACTTTGGAGTCTGTGTGGAAATATTTAGAATTGCCACAGTTTTCACCATTGACTCTTTATGTGAATTTTCAAAGAGCTGAGATAAAAATTTTATTGGTTATATACGACAGTTATACATAAATATGTCTCTTTTGGTAAAATGTTGAGTGAAATACAATGCTTGTTTTATTTTTTATTTTTTTTTTAAATCATAGTTGTGTGGATTCAGTCTTTGTTCTCCAAGTTAATGGAATCTATAACTGGGCTTCAGTCAATCAGCAATTGCCCCCAAAATGCAAAGTATCATGCATTTTTCCAGGGAGACATTCCATAGTTTTCATCATATATTCAACGGGGTCATGACTCCCCCAAAATTCAAGAACGATTAGCATAGAAAAAGTGTGACTGTGATTTGCTTTTATTCCTATCTCAAACATAGGACTGTGGCCAGCCATGTATCTTCAGTGCCTAATTTGAAAAATGGTCCTTAATGGCAAAACTTTGATGTTATAAAAGGACCATGTACTCAGCTCAATAACTATAAGCCTCTTTCCCTCTAAGTGTGAAACAGCTCTTAAACTTCCAAGGAATTACCTCTGGCAGAAGTGGTTGCTTAAAAGAAGATGACAACTGACAAATATGTTTTTCTGATATTCATTTTAAAATTGGTGTGGGACAATATGTATATGCATAAGAGGATAAATATGTATGGAAATGTGGTAGATACTGTCCATCTTACCTCTTTGCAGAGATAATAAAAAAAAAGTAGCACAGTGTTAGATAATCTATTAATGTATTTCACAACAAAGCCAATGTATTAGCTGACCAAAATATCACTGTTTTTTGTCCCTGATATAAAAACTGCCACACTTGCTCTTTTGCCTTGTCCTTACTGTCCTACTGTGGAATTAACCCCTGGTCATTCGCAAAAGGTGAAAACATTCACAGACTATACAAAGTGGGAAAGCGAGAAAAGCTTTTATTAAAGTTAAGGCAGAGATAAAATGCCCATGGCAAGGTCCAACGATGACAGCTGCCTCAAGTAGTAAGGAGAGAAACACCGACGGGGAAGAGTAACTGGGGCAGAGTCGAGTCTGAGAGTGGACAGCTGCACCTAACTTCAGGTTAGCTTTCTCTTATATAGGAAAGGGGAAGTCAGCCAGGCAGGTTTGAAGGCTGACATCCTTCCTGGGGTCTAGTCTGTTTAAAGATGATGTTATCTCTGGACACTGCACTCAGACTCAGCCGTGGAGGCCTGAGACTTTAATATCTTACCAGTAAAAACTACAAGAAGTTGTAAATTGGATTCCAGTGTCTGGGTGCCTGAGGATTAAGAAATTGCTCTTTCTCAGGTTAGGATGTTGTTAATTAATGAGGTATGGGTAGCCTTGAAAAAGGGAAAAAGCAGAGTTCTTCAGTTAATTAGTAAGGGAAGAAACAAAGAGAAAACAAAGAATATCAGGATGGATGAAACTGCAAAACAACTAACTCTAATTACACGTGGCTAAATAGCAAGCTATGCGGTGAGTTAAACGGCAAACCAGGTAAGTCTAACTGTGTCATTGATTCCCTGAATTTCACCCTTACACTTATTAACATCTGTTTAGAGTTGTCTGAGCTCTGCTTTTCTGAATTCTACTAATTTTATTTTGTTCTGTGAATGTTTAAATACTTTTATTACAAATTCCTGCAATTCATTTAATCTTTATAGGATGTTGGTGCTCTTTTGAAAGGCATTTTTATGTGGAAGCCTCAATATGATAAACTGACTCAAATATCAGAATTCTTCTTAATGCTATTATATCTTTTTAATGCCTATGAATATACAAGCTGTGGGTTTACTAAATTGTCTGAGCATTATTCTAGTTACAGACATTTATGACAAATTCTGAATTTCTAACTATTGCTGTTTAGTTGCAGAGAATACTTATTTTCAGTGCACTGGTCTGAAATTTAGAATTATATCAGCATGTTAGATTTTTATTTTATTGTTTCCTTGTGATTTTGGCTATTAACAAGCCAATAATAAGCTAGCACTACTACTAACAATCTCTTACTTTGAAATAGGTAATAAAAGGGAAAGAATGAGTATTTATCCTACCTTTTTCAGAGGAAATGGAATTTATTCGGGTTGATGAGAGGAAATTGTTCTTTATAGAGGAATGCCAAGTAATAATTCTATACAGAAGGAATGATAAAACTAGAAAGATCAACATTTTGTAACTCCCAATACAATAATTAATTCAGTCAAGGATCATCAGTGGATGCTAAAACCATTGTGGGAAAGGCTTTTGAGGAGAATAAATAATTCACACTTTGCCAAAGTGTCAGTTAACAAACTACTTGTCACTTGCAATGGGGAAAAATATACCTGTACAATGAAGACAGCTGGCTTTCTCCACCCTAACCAAGAGATCAAATGTGCAACAAAACTGATATTATGTGTGTGAACTAAAATTAATATTTAACTGCAATTTTTAAAAAGCATTTATTTGAGTAAAAAGGAGCTGCAGCCCAGGAGACACAGATTCAGGTAGCAGTTTAAATTTTGTTTCACCGAGAAGGTAAGGTCACATTTTATAGGGAAAAGTTCCTACCCAGGTCCTCAATTAGGTCTGTTTAATGGAAATGAGGCATCCAGATTATGCAGTTCTGATTGGACAAGTCAGATTTCAGTCTGTGTTGGTAGAAAGCTGAAACCAGGGTTTCCCTGTAGTGGTTGACTCAGATGGTTTAAATAAGCAGGCCTAGTGTCAGAAGCCAAGTTTAATCTGAGGTTCTTCTTGGCATGCAGAGTATGTGAAAAGCCGCTGTCAGTAAATTGCCCTTAGATTCTCATTAGTTATAAAATTTGAGCCCTCAGTTGACCATGTGGAGTCCATTTCAGCAGGTAAATTCTTTCTTGGGGTTTGCATCAAATGAATCTTTCCTCTCAGTGGTCACATATACCAACCAAGGTGAGGTGATTTGAAGTATGCTTCATTTATGAAATGTTCTCTCAAACATGTTTAACCAGAATCTAATCAATGCTTTAAACATAACTTACAATTCTATAAATTATAAATAAAGAAATAAGAAAGAAATTAGGTGACAGCACAAGAAAATATTCAGATGTGCCAGAATGTGGCACATTCTACAAGAGAATGAGTCTGATTTGGTCATGCATAGGCATACAAAATAGGCAGCAGGACTATTGTTGTGAATGAAAAAAGACTGAAAAGGAAAAATATCCAAATGTACAATATGGAACTTCATTGATCCTGGATTTTTCTTAAAATCATAATATACATTTTAGAAACAACTGGGAGAAACTTGAATATGGACAACTATTTAGATGATACTATAATATTTTTGTTAATTTCTTAGGCATGATAATGACATATGACTATAAATGAAAATGTTCTCATTCTTACGAGATACATACGGGATCATTGTGATATCTTTCACTGACTTTCACATAGGTCATTAAAAAAAAGAAATACATTCACATTATAGCTACATTAAGCAAATGTGGCAAAAGTTAACAATTATTGAATTTAGATGTTGAACATATGGATGTTCGTTGTTCATTTAAATATTTCAGCATTTTAAAATATGTATAATACAAATTTGGAAACAAAAGAATAATGGTGTATGTGTTTTGTATGTGAAACTTTATTTGTATATACGTATATAATTTAATCTCTAGAAATTCAATCAAAATCCTTTGTCTCAGGATTCTTTGTATGTTCACATGATGCTACTTTATAGAGGGTTGAAGGGCCCCCAATTCAACCTGTGAAGCAATGTCAGCTCATTTTGGATGGAAATGTTCTCCTTCCTCTAAACTCTGTAATGCATGCACAGAATTTATGTGCTGTCAACAGAGTGATGGATGTTCCTAATACTATGAAGCAATTATAAACATACTTTGTAATCTTAACTGTATAGACTAACATGAAATAAGAAAAGACAGGGCATGACAGTAAAACCTGGGATGAAAGTAGAGATTAGAAATCTAAGAGCACAGAAAACATTGTCAAAGTGTATAAAAGGGGGAATTAAGAGACTGGTGAGCATAAGGAGGCAGGATGTATGGAAGCCATGTGGCATAAGAATGTGCCATATGTTGCTGAAAGGTGGCAAGGAATGGACAAGTGCCCTGAAGAGATGATGATGGTAAAATCACAGTGATGAGGACCAGACAGAGGTCAGCACAGCATAAGTGGGTGGCATTTCTATCACAAGGTGATGGAAAACCTAGAAACAATTCAAAGCTAGCAGATGGTAAAAATAAAGGAATCAACGTGAGCTGGTAAGCAGGGGATTTTGAGGTCAAGAAAAGTCAAGCGATTTGAAGCCAAGTCATATTAGAAGAGTGAAAATACTATGACTTTTGGAATCAGGTAAATATAGTGTTAAATTATGGCTTTGCTGTTTACTACCTCTGTGACCTTGGGGTCTCAGTTTCATCTTTTAAAACTTATAAGTCGAATTGTACACCTGAAATCTATGTAACTTTACTAACAATTGTCACCCCAATAAACTTTAATTAAAAAAAAAAACATATAAGTCAGAATTTTGAATAAAGATAATAGGTGAAAAATAAACTTTTAATTTTTTATAAACTTTCATTTATTTAAGTGTGTTTTTCCAGGACCCATCAGCTCCAAGTCAAGTAGTTGTTTCAATCTAGTTGTGGAGGGCGCAGCTCACAGTGGCCCATGTGGGGATCGAACCAGCAACCTTGTTGTTGAGAGCACTGCACTATAACCAACTGAACTCACTGATCACCCCCTAAATTTTTAATTTTACTCACAGAATTAATCAGATATAATTTTATATTTATGTTATTTGATTATGTACATCATTATAACATAAACATAATAGCAATTTAGAGAGGATTGTAATCTATTAAGAGTTTTTATATTATTATTAGCCCTCTCTGACGAGGGGAAAAGGTATGGCTTAGTGGAGCAGAGGACAACCATAAAACAAAAAACTCACACTGGGTGAAATCCCTTGAATTGACATCATTTATCATTTATATTGATTCAACAAATATTTGTTGATGACATGCTACCGTGTTTCCCCAAATATAAGACCTAGCCGGAAAATCAGCTCTAACACGTCTTTTGGAGCAAAACTTAATATAATATAATACATTATATATAATATATATAATATATTTATTATAGTAAAATAAGACCAGGTCTTATATTAATTTTTGCTCCAAAAGACGCATTAGAGCTGATTGTCCGGCTAGGTCTTATTTTCGGGGAAACATGGTATGTACATCAGACATTATAATAGGCAGTAGGCTTATATTGAATGGATAGGATATCTGTCCTCCAGGGATTTATAATATGTAAGTCTCTGCTATATCTGTTCATATTTTCCTTCAACAAACATTTATTGAGTATTTTCTATATACTTTTATTGGGCTCCTTATGCACAACATTCCTAAAACTAGTCATGCCTATGTTTGTTCTCAGGTTTTGCTTTTGAGAGAGTCTAGGACAAGGAACTGCTAGAAATGGCTGAATGAAAAATGTGAAGATGAATAAATTATGTTAACACCATTTAAAAGCTTGCAGTCTGGTAATTAGAGAAGTTCGCACAAAAATGACAAAAGCAGGGTAAAATGTGACATTCCAGAAGAGTCACAAACAAAGCTCAAAGAAAGGAGACATCACATAACCATCTAATTTGCTAATGAGGAAGAAGGAAGAAGCAGTAGAAAAATCTTGATAGAAAAAAGTGTCTCTGAGAAGATCTTAACTACTGGATAGAATTGCAAAGGATTAAGATGATGCATTAGTTTCTCCTGGCTGCTGAAGCAAATTACCACAAACTGGTTGGCTTAAGACAACAGAAGTGTATTTTCTCACAATTCAGGAGAGCAAAAGTATGAAATCAAACTGACAGCAGATTTGCTTCCTTCTGGAAACTTTGAGGGAGAATCTGTTCATACCTCTCAGCTTCTAGTGACTATTGGTAATCATTGATTTTCCTTGGCTTGTAACCACATCATTCCAGTCTCTGCCTTAAATTTCTCATAGCATTCTCCTCAGTGTATCCCTGCGTGCCTTCTCTTCTTCTTATAAGGTTACCAATTATTGGATTTAGGGTCCATACTGAATCCAGGATAATTTTATCTTGAGATCCCCAATGAATTACATCTGCAAAGACCCTATTTCCAAGTAAGTTCACATTCTAAGGTTTTGGATGAACATGAATTTTGTGGGGGACATTAGCCAACCCAGTATACTTGGAGAGGGACAACTTTTAACTGAAGAGAAGAAGCATGATCAAATGTACTTTAAGGATATGTTCACAGGGAAAAGAGGTGTCCAGTGTACAAGTTGTGGGAAAAGAGTAATACGGCCTAAAGAAACTAGTTTTTTCAAAGTTTAATACTGAAAGCCAGTGTCACATTTTATGTGACCATTTCTCAGAACAATCATATTCTGTCTTCCAGGAGAGTTAGTTGCTTCTTCCTTTGTATTCCCATCATACTTTGTTCTTAGCTCTCTAATAGCTTTCACCACATTGTATTGTAATTTTATGTCCATGTATCTAATTTTACTAGATTGATTGAGGGTGCAACTGTGTTATTTGGCTTTGTTTTCTCAAGGCCTAGTACATTGGTGGGCATATAATAATCAGTGAGTACTTGTGGAAGGTGGAAAGAAGAAGCAAGAAAGGAAGAAAGAAATGAAGGAAGGGTGGGATGGATGGATGGATGCATGGATATGTAGTAAGACTTGCGATGGAATGCAGAGGATTCTGAATGCCAGCTTGAGAATTTTGTACTTTTTTCTGTAGATAATTGGCAGTCTTTACAATTCTAAATTGGGGAATAATTAATTATAAATATGCTTTAAAATAAAATATCTCATAATGGTATTTAATATGGATTGAAAAGAAAAGCAAAACCGCAAGAGAAAGATCAAGTTCAGAGATCACTGGGAT
The DNA here is from genome assembly GCF_057876585.1 of Rhinolophus sinicus. Lineage (NCBI taxonomy): Eukaryota > Metazoa > Chordata > Mammalia > Chiroptera > Rhinolophidae > Rhinolophus > Rhinolophus sinicus. The sequence goes on from NC_142506.1 coordinate 40,868,947, forward strand.
AGAACAAAGATAGCAGTTGAGCACCTAAAGGAGCCCTTGTGTATTGATATGTGGTATATAAACCAAAAACAACAAAAGAACAAGATAAACAAATGAAAAACAGAAACTCATAGACACAGACAATAGTTTAGTGGTTGCCAGAGGGTAAGGGGGGCGGGGGGTGGGGAGTGGGAGATGAGGGTAAGGGGGATCGAATATATGGTGATGGAAGGAGAACTGACTCTGGGTGATGAACACACAATGGGATTTATAGATGATGTAATACAGAATTGTACACCTGAAATCTATGTAATTTTACTAACAATTGTCACCCCAATAAATTTAATAAAATAAAATTAAAAAAAAAAAAAAGAAAGAAAAAAAATTGGAAGTGATTGGACTGTTGTAGCTTTATTAACATAAAAAGATAGGCAAGATAAAACTACATAACTTTTGTGTATAAATAATTAATTCAACTAGGGATATTTAAAGAGTTTAGGTAGAACATTCCAGAATTCAGAATTAAGCATTCAACTAGATATTGAGGTGTAACTTTGAAGGGATCAAGTTTGAAGTTTGGCATTGGAGGTCATTTAAAGAGGGAATGGACTTCCAGCATGGCATACAATTGCCTATGAAGAGAACAAAAAGGAAGAGAAATGGCTTACGAACAGAACTTTAAACATAATCAATATTAAGGGAAATTGATAAGGAAAAATAATCTGCAAAAGAATTAGAGAAGCAGTGAGGGAGTACTGTGCATTTTCCCTACTGCTAAGACAAATTTAATGTGCATTCAACTGTCTAACAGTACAATATGCTCATTCTGGATTTCAGCATTTTTATAATATGGCCACTTCAAATTATGAACAATAAATTACTTGTAGACTAGTGCACCATGTAATATTTTTCTTGTGACTGATATGTTCTGGGAAATAAGTACTACTATGTGTATCTTGGCAATTTTTAACTTTGCTTTGGGAATGAGAAGATTGCACTTGAATACATGTTTTGAGGTAGGCAGTTGGGTCCAGATCAGAGGCCCCAAAAAACAAAATTGTACCACATGAAAGCTGTGTTTATATAATCCCTTTTACTTTGTTTTCCTCCTTCATAAACTCTTCCACCTTAGGTAGTGAAAGATCTCTCCTAACACTCAGAAAGTAAAGGAGACTTCCGGAAAAATGGCGGCATGAGGTGAGCCTCTGTAAAGCTCCCCTGGAATTTACAAAGAATTGAACAACAAAAACTCCACAAAGGACTCCCTGCACAGCAGACAGGCAAGACGAAGAGGCCCACTACTGACTGAAATCACCTACAGGTGGGAGATTCACACGAGCGGGGGGAGGAGGAGAGGGAGAAGTGCGCGGAGACGGAGCCGCGCGGGCGCAGGACACAGACCTCGCTGAGTGCGCCGAGCTCGCTGCTTCCCAGAACTACCGCAGCTGTGGGAGAGGGAAGAACTCGGACTGCTAGGGCTCCGCCAGGGCTCCACAGGGCTGAGGGGACAGCATATAACACGGCTGACCCAACGCTCACGGCAGAGACCTCGGAGAAAAGACTGAGGGAAAAAGGCTGAAAACGGTGGTTTAAGCCCGCACTGCCGAGCAGAGAACAGAGCCTTAGGCACTGAGACTAGCCGGCCCCTCCCTCCCCTCCCAGAGCTTGCCCCGCCCCCACCTGCCCGGTGCTAGAAGGGAAACAGTAGCAGTGTCAGATCAAAACAACAGAAAATTTGCTGTTTTGAGAACTGTGGACCGCAAACACAAATTCACAGCCCAACTAGTTCCAGCAAAGGGGAGAGACCTGTGGAAGCAGGACCGACTGTGGTGGTGGTCGCCGCCATTGCTCTAGGCCACCTCTCACAACTCACCCCGCCCCTGACCCCACCTATCTGGGCGGATCCCTGCAGGAGTAAACAGAACTGCTGAAACATACGGGCTCTGAATCAGGAGCTGGAAGAGCTTTGGAACATTAAAAGCTCTCTGCATACACATCGGGACACTGCGCCCTGTAACCTAGACGAACTATTAACAGAGGAGAAGCCCGTCTCCCAGGGAATCCCCCCATTGTGTGAGAAGTTGGAATAGTGCAGAGAAAACATAGCACTACCATGTGGGAGAAGAAAAATAAGTTGCAGTTGGAGAAATAATAAGACATTCTACCAACAAGTACTGGAAAACAAAAGAAAGACCTCTTCCTATCAACCTGTTGCAGAAGTCACTCCTGTAGATGTCTAGGAAGAGAAATAGTAAACCAGTAATCGCCATGAATAACCAAGGCAACAAGATAGCTCAGAAAGAAAGTGAAAAATCTCCAGAGAAGGCACTTAAAGATACAGAAATATGTGACTTAAATGACAGAGAATTCAAGATTGCAGTTCTGAAAAAACTCAACGAGATACAAGAAAACACAGATAGGCAGTTAAAGGAACTCAGAAACTCAATCAAAGAACAGCATGAGCATTTTACGAAAGAGATTGAAATCTTAAAAAAGAACCAAATAGAATTTCTGGAGATTAAGAACTCAATAGAAGAAACTAAGAATGAAATAACCATCTTAGGTAGTAGAGTTGACCAGATGGAGCAAAGAATCAGTGACATCGAAGATAGAAACCTGGAAGAAAGAGACTTGAGACTTAAAAGAAATGAAAGAACTCTACAAGAACTCTCTGACTCCATCAGAAAGAGCAATATAAGAATAATGGGCATACCAGAAGGAGAAGAAAGAGAGAAGGGAACAGAGAATATATTCAAACAAATTGTCGATGAGAACTTCCCAAATTTGTGGACAGAACTGGACCCTCGAATCCAAGAAGCAAATAGAACACCTAGTTACCTCAATCCCAACAGGCCTTCTCCAAGGCACATTATATTGAAGCTGTCTAAAATCAACGACAAAGAAAGAATCCTCAAGGCAGCCAGGGAAAAGAAGACGGAACCTTACAAAGGAAAGCCCATTAAATGATCATCAGATTTTTCAGCAGAAACTCTACAAGCCAGGAGGGAGTGGAACCAAATATTCAAACTATTGAAAGAGAGAAACCATGAGCCAAGAATAATATATCCAGCAAAGATATCCTTTAGATATGAAGGAGGAATAAAGACCTTTCCAGACATACAGAAGCTGAGGGAATTTTCTAATACACGACCTGCACTACAAGAAATACTAAAGGAGGCTATTCGACCACCATCAACAGGGACAATTTGTGGCAACCACAACTCAAAAAGGGGGAGAGTAAAGGCCTGAACTGGAATATGGGAATGGAGAAAGTAAGCATGCTGAAGAAAATGGAATACTCTAAATATCAAACTTTCTTTTACATAAACTTAAGGGTAACCACTCAAAATAAATCCAGAATTCAAATATATACTGAAATAAAAGAAGAAACATAGGGAAACATCATAGAATACCACCACACAGAAATAATAGACAACAACAAAAAGGCAAAGAAACAATGGAGACACAGCCTTACCAGAAAACTAAAGATAGAATGACAGGAAATGCTCACATATCAATAATCACCCTAAATGTAAATGGACTGAACTCACCAATAAAAAGGCACAGAGTAGCAGATTGGATCAAAAAACAAAACCCAACCATATGCTGTCTCCAAGAGACACATCTCAGCTACAAGGACAAGCATAGACTCAAAGTGAAAGGGTGGAAAATGACACTCCAAGCAAATGGTACCCAGAGAAAATCAGGTGTAGCCATAATGATATCAGATGAAACAGACTTCAAGGTGAAAAAGATAACAAGAGACAAAGATGGACATTTCATAATGGTGAAGGGGACTATAAAACAAGAAGACATAATAGTCATCAATATTTATGCCCCCAATCAGGGAGCACCGAAATACACCAAGCAACTACTAACAGAAGAAAAGGGGGAAATTGACCAAAACACAGTTATACTAGGGGACTTAAATACATCATTGACAGCTATGGATAGATCATCCAAACAGAAAATAAGTAACGAAATAGTAGCCCTAAATGACACATTAGATGAAATGGACATAATTGACATTTATAGAGCACTTCATCCTAAAACATCAGACTACACATTCTTTTCTAGTGTACACGGAACATTCTCAAGGATAGACCATATATTGGGTATAAAATCAGTCTCAACAAATTTAAGAAGATTGAAATCATACCATGCATATTCTCTGATCACAAGGCTTTGAAATTGGATATCAACTGTAAAAAGAAAGCAGGAAAAAACACAAATACATGGAGATTAAACAACATACTTTTAAAGAAGGACTGGGTCAAAGAAGAAATTAGAGGAGAGATCAAAAGATACATAGAAACAAATGACAATGAAAATACATCCTACCAAAATTTTTGGGATGCAGCGAAAGCAGTTTTAAGAGGGAAATTTATCTCATTACAGGCCTATCTCAAGAAACAAGAGAACTCCCAAATAAATAACCTCATGTTACACCTTAAAGAACTAGAAAAAGAAGAACAAGTAAAACCCAAGATCAGCAGAAGAAAGGAAATAACAAAAATTAGAGCAGAACTAAATGAAATAGAGAACAAAAAGACAATAGAAAAAATTAATATGACAAAGAGCTGGTTCTTTGAAAAGATTAACAAAATTGACAAACCCTTGGCTAGACTTACTAAGATAAAAAGAGAGAAGACACTGATTAACAAAATCAGAAACGTAAAAGGGGAAGTTATCACGGACACCACAGAAATACAAAGGATCATCCAAGAATACTATGAAGGACTATATGCCACCAAATTCAACAACCTAGAAGAAATGGACAAGTTCTTAGAAACATATAGCCTTCCATGGCTGAACCATGAAGAACTGGAAAATCTAAACAGACTGATCACCAGTAACGAAATTGAATCAGTCATCCAAAACCTTCCCAAAAGCAAAAGTCCGGGACCAGATGGCTTCACTAGTGAATTCTACCAAACCTTCAAAGAGGATCTAATACCAATACTGCACAAACTCTTCCAAAAGATTGAAGAAGAGACAGTACTCCCTAACTCATTCTATGAGGCCAACATTACCCTGATACCAAAACCTGGTAAGGACAGCACAAAAAAAGAAAACTACAGACCAATATCTCTAATGAATACCGATGCAAAAATTCTAAATAAAATTCTAGCAAATCGAATACAACAATGTATTAAAAAGATTATTCATCACGACCAAGTGGGGTTCATCCCCGGGGCACAAGGATGGTTCAACATCCGCCAATACATCAATGTGATACATCACATAAATAAAATAAAGGACAAAAATCACATGATTATATCAATTGATGCAGAAAAAGCATTTGACAAGATACAACATCCATTTATGATTAAAACACTTAATAAAATGGGTATAGAAGGAAAATACCTTAACATAATAAAGGCCATATATGACAAGCCCTCTGCTAATCTCATAATTAATGGAGAAAACCTGAAGCCCTTTGCTCTACGTTCAGGAACACGACAGGGATGTCCCCTATCACCTCTGCTTTTCAACATAGTGTTGGAAGTCCTTGCCAGAGCAATCAGGCAAGAGAAAGAAATAAAAGGCATCCAAATTGGGAATGAAGAAGTTAAATTATCACTCTTTGCAGATGACATGATGCTATATATAGAAAATCCTAAAGACTCCACCAAAAAGCTATTAGAAACAATCAACGAATACAGTAAAGTTGCTGGCTACAAAATCAACGCACAAAAGTCCATTGCCTTCCTATATACTAACAATGAAATCTCAGAAAAAGAAATACGAAAAACAATTACTTTTGCAATTGCAGCAAAAAGAATAAAATACCTAGGAATAAACTTAACCAAGGATGTGAAAGACCCATATGCTGAAAACTACAAGACATTTTTAAAAGCAATTGAAGAAGACCCAAAGAAATGGAAAGTCATTCCGTGCTCATGGATTGGAAGAATCAACATAGTTAAAATGGCCATATTACCCAAAACAATATACAGATTCAATGCAATCCCCATCAAAATCCCAATGGCATATTTTAAAGAAATAGAACAAAAAATCATCAGATTTGTTTGGAACCACAAAAGACCCCGAATAGCCAAAGCAATCTTAAGGAAAAGGAACAATAATGGAGGTATCACACTTCCTGACTTTGGCTTGTACTACAGGGCTACAATAATCAAAACAGCATGGTCTTGGCAGAAAAACAGACACATAGACCAATGGAATAGAATTGAGAACCCAGATATAAAACCACATAAATATGGACAGATAATTTTTGACAAAGAAGCTAAAAACATACAATGGAGCAAAGACAGCCTCTTCAATAAATGGTGCTGGGAGAATTGGATAGCCACGTGCAAAAGAATGAAACTGGACTGCTATTTGTCACCATGTACCAAAGTTAATTCAAAATGGATCAAAGACTTAAGCATAAGACCTGACACAATAAGCTGCATAGAAGAAAACATAGGTACTAAACTTATGGACCTTGGGTTCAAAGAGCATTTTATGAACTTGACTCCAAAGGCAATGGAAGTAAAAGCTAAAATAAACAAATGGGACTATATGAAACTTAAAAGCTTCTGCACAGCAAAAGAAACCATTGACAAAATAAAGAGGCCACCAACTGAACGGGAGAAGATTTTTGCAAACAGTGCCTCCGATAAGGGGCTAGTATCCAGAATATACAAGGAACTCATGCAACTCAACAACAAAAAAACAAACAACCGAATTGAAAAATGGGCAGAGGACTTGAAGAGACATTTCTCCAAAGAGGACATACAAATGGCAAATAGACATATGAAAAAATGCCCAACATCATTAATCATCAGAGAAATGCAAATCAAAACCACAATGAGATATCACCTCACCCCAGTCAGAATGGCTATCATCAACAAGACAAATAGTAACAAGTGTTGGAGAGGCTGTGAAGAAAAAGGAACCCTCATACACTGTTGGTGGGAATGCAGACTGGTGCAGCCGTTATGGAAGGCAGTGTGGAGGTTCCTCAAAGAATTACGAATAGAATTGCCATATGACCCAGCAATCCCTCTCCTGGGTATCTACCCAAAAAATCTGAAAACATTTAGAGATAAAGACACGTGTGCTCCAATGTTCATTGCAGCTTCGTTTACGGTGGCCAAGACATGGAAACAACCAAAATGTCCTTCGATAGATGAATGGATAAAGAAGTTGTGCTATATATACACAATGGAATACTATTCGGTGGTAAGAGAAGATGATATAGGAACATTTGTGACAACATGGATGGATCTTGAGAGAGTAATGCTGAGCGAAACAAGTCAGACAGAAAAAGCAGAGAACCATGTGATTTCACTGATATGTGGTATATAAACCAAAAACAACAAAAGAACAAGACAAACAAATGAGAAACAGAAACTCATAGACACAGACAATAGTTTAGTGGTTGCCAGAGGGTAAGGGGGGCGGTGGGTGGGGGGTGGGATATGAGGGTAAGGGGGATCGAATATATGGTGATGGAAGGAGAACTGACTCTGGGTGATGAACAAACAATGGGATTTATAGATGATGTAATACAGAATTGTTCACCTGAAATCTATGTAATTTTACTAACAATTGTCACCCCAATAAATTTAATAAAAAAAAATAATAAATAAATAAAAATAAAGTAAAGGAGACTGACTGATACATTCATAAGAAGGAGCCAGCAGATGTAGTTGGCAAAGATGTAGCATTTTTACCAGCACTTTCCCATATTTTTCCCATGGCAGTGTTGACAAAAAAACCTCCAGCCTAAGAGAAAGCTTATAAAAGTTTTTATGAGCCAAACTGACAACAATTGCTGGGAAGGAAAGTCTCAAAGTTTTGAAAAAATGCTCTGGAAAATGACCATTTTGCAAATTATTTTATACATTAGAAACAAAGGAGGAGGGATACATGAAATCCATTGGTGTTAGATTAAGAAGGTAGGAGAAAGTAAAGTGGGGAAATCTCTGGGATTGGATAAAAAGTACAATGGAGGGACACACTTTTTTTACATTGGTGTATACAGGATAGTTAATAGCATTTTATAGCACATAGAGTTAGTATTTGGGGAACAAAACAATAATGAGGGATTGTGTAGTTTCCTGCTCTGGTGTGATGGGCTGTGCTGCCTGGTGATTCTGGAAAGGGATTACTCTGACATTCCAAGAGTATGTTATTTTAGATACAAAAAGACAACAGATAAGTTCATTTAAGGTAAAGATTGACCATTCTCAAGGAAGCTACAGACCAAGGATGTGACTACCAGGCATAACTTACTTTTACTTTAGAATTTTTATGTTAAGATGATCTTATGTGGCTATTTTCAGCTTCCTGAGCTTGTCAGGTTTAAGTTGTGGCCCCTTTTCTATCTACAGTAGACATTATTAATCAAATGTGGTCAATATTCTTGCTTAACTCCATCTTGGAATAATTCACAATGTAGCATTCCAGAGCATCAATACCAATTAATGGGGGTTGGTAGGGGTGATAATAGGCATCCATGATCTTCTTAAACCATCAAGAATTACATACAAAATGAAGTGAGAACATGAGCAAATAAAAGTGTTAATATCAAAAATTCTGGAATTATGGAAGTATTTGACCAGCTACTATCCTTCAAATCAGACAAAATGGGTGAATAATTGTCTCATATGGCAAGATTTGAGGTGAGGGTGGAAGGAGAAATTGTAAAACATCAGTTTGGTCAACAAGTCGTGTTTAAGAATGAATTATGAAAAACTGTTTTGGGCTAAAAGAGTTAAGGAATCCTGAGGTCAGAAAGAGAAAAAAATCAAGGGAAAAATAGAAAAACCGGGGAAAAAGTGTGAGTATGTAAGTGAAAGAAGTGAGGCAGGTAGAGAAAAAAAAGGAAGCAGAATCTTTTGCTTTAAATGAAAACAGACATCACTATCTCTCTGAGTTTCATTAAATATTTAGGGCCATGTACTGGCCTTTCTGATACTCAGCCCATTGAAATGCTCAAGTGATTCTGATTTAAAGCTGTATTAATTGTGAAGTTCACAAAAAATATTCATTTGCCTGGCCACAAAGAGCAAATTCGTTTTAATGTAAAAACAAAAGGCAAAAGTTAAAAAAAAAAAACACTTTATTTTTATCTTTTTTCTTTGAAAATGTTTGTATTTTTGCGACAAATTAAAATACATAAAAGTAAAATGAATAATATAGAAACAGAATATGAGCTTTGTAAGGTGATTCCGTTTCTCTATTTTATTCTCTACTTAATATAACTAAGTGATGGAGGAATATTTTTCCTGTGAGTCCCCAAAAGATGTAGATGGTGTTGGATCTGCCAGCAGTTTCCGGGTGTAGGCCGGGATCATGTCTCGTGAGACCAAAGAATGAAAACACAGACCCAGGATAGGCAAAGAGTTTTAAAAAGAGGATAGTTTATTGAAAGCAAAGAGTCAGAATTGTACACCTGAAATCTATGTAATTTTACTAACAATTGTCACCCCAATAAATTTAATAAAATAAAATTTTTTAAAAAAAGGAAAGAAAGCAAAGAGTCAGAGCTCCCAAGCGGGAAGGGGTCCCTAATGGGAGTGACCCATGACTGAGGCAAAAGCTGTTACTTTTATACCTTCCCTTGCCTGTTTGGGAAAGGAGAGCTGTTTGAAGAAAGGAACTGTTTGAAGAAGGGAACTGGCGCCTTCTAATGAAATTTGTGTATCATGTTTGTTCTGTTTGTCCATCCTGGAGGAATAACCCACTCTTATCTATCAGATCTGCTCCAATTTTCAGGCCAAAAGGAATTTTATAATTAACCTCAAGGCCTTGTTACATTATGTCCTGGAGTAAAGGAGTGATTTCAAAACTTGGAGTTTTAGGATATGGCTGTCTTTTTTTCATTTCACCAGGGACCTCCCTGTCTACCTAGGGACATGCTAACTATCCTATCTTACCACCATTATCAGGAGAAGCTCTGCAAAAGGCCTAGGGCACCGTAAGGCCTTCTGTCATCTTCCAGCTGCCTGTAACACTCAGCATCAGAAAAATCCTCCGGTGATGTTTAAGTTGGTAGGGGCATGATTTCAGGAAGTCACAGGAGTGGATTGAGTGGTGTGCACTAGGCTAGTGCAGATTCAGAATTGGCACAAGTACTGAGCCTGGGGTTACTCAAAAGGCTCAGAGCACACTGAGGCCAACTGCCAACAAACCTGGTGCCTGAGGATTCTCAAGACTAACAATTGTCACCCCAATAAATTAAAAAAAAAAAGAGTTGTCCAAGTAACTGCAACATGGGAAAACCTTGGATGCCCACTGGCTGCCAACTGTTGAAAACTCATGGAGATGTGCAAGAATTTGGTGAGGTGAGGTCTCAGGGAGTCAAAAGGGTGAAGCTAGCGGATTTCACCATGCCAATGAAAATTTTGCTGTGTGGTGGGAAGGCTCAACACAGGAAAGATGATGTCTACCTGTGAACTACACTAGAGGAGGGCTCAACATAGGGGTAGTGGTGGCTGTCCCTCTAGCCCTCGTTCTGAAGCCACTCAACTGAGTGTCTCCCTATATGTCTCTGATACCTCCCAATCTGCTGTTCCTCTGTTGGAGCCCAGGGTGTGTGTCTGGATGTGAGCCATACGTGTGAGGGCCCTCTAGAGGAACACCTGGGTTTCCCAAGACTTCTGTCTCACCCTAAAAGATGGAATCCTCACTGATTTACAGCCAGATGTTGTGGAGTTCCTCTTCCTGGTACTGATATTCCAGGCTGGGGTTCCTGGTGTGAGGCTGAGAGCCCTCACTGCTCAGGAGAGACCTCTGCAGCCAAGATATCCCTCCCAATCTTCGACCACCACATGTGGGTGTGGAACTAGCCCATTTCACATCTCTGCCCCTCCTATCAGTCTTGTGGCTTCCTCTTTATATCCTTAGTTTTAGGACTTCTGTTCATCTAGACCTCAGATGGTTCTCCAGGTTGATTGTTCTATAAATTATTTGTAATTTCAATGTGGTCATGGGAGGAGACAAGAACAGCATTTACCTACTCCACCACCTTGACAGTACACCAAATCTTTTCTTAATTGGTTTTGTTAAAGTTTAATTTTAAGTAAATTATTTACAACTGTTTCCTTTCTTGGTGGGGCAGGTTCTGAAAATGATGGTATTCTCATTGATTATGATATGTTATGTGTTTTAAAATATGTTGGTTCTTCCATGTTTTTGTTTCTGTTTTGTTTGTCTATATGATTCTTTATATTTCACATATAAGCAAAATCACATTGCATCTGTCTTTCTCTGTCTGACATGCTCTGCTCTGCACAATAACTTCCAGGTCCATCCGAGCCACTGCAGATGATAAGAACCATTCCCTTCCTGGTGAGCAATATTCCATTGAATACATGTATCACCTACTCTTCATCCATTCATCCATTAATGGACACACAGACTGCCTCCAAATCTTGGCCATTGTAAACCATGCTGAAATGAATTTTTTTTTTAATTAAATTTATTGGGGTGACAATGGTTAGTAAAATTACATAGGTTTCAAATGGACAATTCTATAATACATCATCTATATATCACATTGTGCGCTCACTACCCAGTCAGTTCTTCCATTACCATATATTTGAACCCTTTTACCCTCTTATGGGTGCACATGTGCCCTCAAAGTAGCATTTTGGATTTCTTCTGATAAATAACCAGAAGTGGGATTACTGGATCCTTCTTTGTCCCTTGTTATAGCATTTGTTTTAAAGTCTATTTTGTTTGGTATAAATATCGCTACCCCAGATTTTTTCATTTGTTTGTTTACTTTTCATGAAATATCATTTTACGTTCAGTCTGTGTGTCTCTTCTGATCTGAAGTGAGTCTCTTGTAGACAGTATATGTAAAGGTCTTTTATTCTTTTCCATTCAACTACACTATGTCTTTTGATTGAAGCAATTAACTAATTTACAGTCAAAGTAATTGTTGATAGATACGTAGTTATTATTCATATTTTTTTATCTTTTTGTTTTTGTTTTTTTCTTATCTTAAGGAAGTCCCCCTAACATTCCTTCTAATACAGGTTTGGTGGTGATTAACTCCTTAAGCTTTTCCTTTTCTGGGAATCTTTTGATCTCTCCTTCAATTTTGAATGGTAAACTTGCTGGTTAGAGTAGTCTTGGTTGTAGGTCCTAGACTTCATCACTTTGAATATTTCATGGCACTCCCTTCTGGCTTGCAGTTTCTGTTGAGAAATCAGCTGATAGTCTTATGGAAGCTCCCTTATAGGTAACTAACAGATTTTGTCTTACCACTTTTAAGATTTCCTCTTTGCCTTTAAGCTTAATTGTGATGTGTCCTAGTGTAAACCTCTTTGGGTTCATCTTGTTTGGGACTCTGTGCACTTCCTGGGCTTAAATGTCTACTTCCATCACTGGGTTAGGAAAGTTTTTTGTCATTATTTCTTCAAATGGATTTTCAATTCCTTGCTCTCTCTTATCTCTTTCTGGTACCCCTATGATGTGAATGTTAGTACACTTGATGTTGTCTCAGAGGCCCGTTAAACTATTCTCATTTTTTGGATTCTTTCTTCATTTTGCTGTTCTGGTTGGGTGTTTTATGCTACCTTATCTTTCAAATTGCTGATTCGATCCTCTGCTTCATCTAATTTATTGATGATTCCCTCTGATGTATTCTTCATTTTAGTTATTGTATTCTTTATTTCTGACTGGTTCTTTTTTATATCTCCTATCTCTTTGTTGAAGTACTCCCTGAGATCACTGAGCATCCTTATAGTCATTATTTTGAACTCTGCCTCAGGTAGATTGCTTTTCTTTATTATGTTTAGTCTTTTTCTGGAACTTTGTTCTGTTCTTTTATTTGGGACATCTTTCTTTGTCTCCCCATTTTGGTTTCTTCTCTGTATTTGTTTCTATGTATTAGGTAGGTCTACTATGCCTCCCTGTCTTAATAGAGTGGCCTTGTTTAGTAGGTGTCCTGTGGTGTTCAGTGGCTCTCTCTCCCTTGCCACGTGAGCCAGGTGATCCAGTTGTGTCCCTTGTATGGATTGTATGTGCCCTCCTGTTGTAGTTGAGTCTCAGTTTCTGTTTGTATGTTAATGGGAGGGATTGACTCTTGAGTTAGGCTGGTCATGACTACAATGGAGGAGCTATTGTGCAGGAGCTGGCCCTATGGAGCAGGATTCACTTTAGCAGGGCTCTGGTGCTTGCCTAGTATGCCTTTCAGTGTATCATCCTTGGAGGTACTCAGGTGATGATATGGCTTGTTCCTAAGCTGGCCACTGGACATGCCAGCCCCAGAGCCTCCTGGGAGGGGCCCCACCACAGGCCAAGTTCCACTGCAGCCTGTGCTCTGCCCTGGGGCAACTGAGAAGAGCCAAAAGCAATCCTCAGATGGCCTCCACATGCCCTGGGCTTGGAAGTGCCTGCAGAGGCCAAGCCATGAACTAAGGCCAGGTTTTGCTATTGTCGGGCTTTCGGCAAGAGGTACGGGACACAGCCAGATGCTGCTTGTTATTGTTTTGTGAACTGTGAAGAGATTTTAGGAAATTCTGCAGCATGAGTCAAGACAGGCCACTTGTAAGGAAAAGACACTGGAAGCAGCTTGGGTGGTATTGAAAGTTGGGTGGGGCAGTGTCTCAGAGAATCAGAGGATGAGGCAAACTAATGGTGTTAGCCAGGTTGATGGCAACTCAGACACGGCAGCCACCTGTGTCTACATGCTATGAGTTGGAAGGGTTCAATAAAGAAAAATTGGCTTCTACTAGCTCCTCCTACTGGGAGAAAGCTGCCCCTCCAGCTCTTGTTTTGAAGCCAGACCTCCCTGTATATCCCTGGCACCTTTCAAGCTGCTGCTACAGTGTTGGAGCTCAAAGTGTGTGAGTCTGTCAGCAAATAAGTTTGTTACAGGCCCTTTAAGAGGAATGCCTGGGACTTCAGCTGCCCTCATTTGACACAGTCATAATCTCTGCTGGTTTTCACAGCCAGAAGTTATGGGGACTTCTCTCCCTGATACTGGAACTCTAGGCTGTGAAGCCTGGTGTGCGGTTGTGACCTCTTGTTCCTTTGGTGTGTGTGTGTTGGGGGGACTTCTGCAGCTGAGATATCCCTCCAGATTTTTAATGGTCACTCCCAGGTGTGGGACCAACCTGTTCTGCATCTCTGCCCTGCTTATCAGTTTTGAGGTGTCTTCTTCTGTATATCCTTAGTTGTAGGGCTTCAGTTCAGATAGGTTTCAGGTGACTCTTAATGATGGTTGTTCTGTAGATTAGTTGTAATTTTGATGTGATATGAGATGAAACAAGCACAGCATTTAGCTACTTTACTATTTTGACTTGGAAAAACGTTGGTTCTTTTGAAACATTCATTGAGTCCCCACAACTTGTCAGGCATGCACTGGTCATCCTCACCCCTTAGCTAAATCAACAACGGCCATTTGGCTTTGGGTTTGGGATCCTTTTATATAGATGAAGGGAAGGTAGGAAAGTTGAAAGTTTGTCAAGAGTGTCCCTAACATTTCTCAGTATTTTTTATAATAATTCCTATTGTAAAAAGATCTACTAGATTTTGGTTTAAGAATCTCAAATTCAGTTGCTACTGTTTTTCATCTCTAGCACATGAAAAATACCTAAAACTGTATCTTGATAGTAGTTAGAGAGTAAGTGTGGCACAAATTCTTTCCGTTTTCTGACTGTGATGTCAATCTCCCACTACTGCATTCAAGCAAAATGCTGAAGGCCCTCTCTGTTGATAATCTTAATGGTAGATTTTTTTTTTTTAATTTTTATTTTATTAAATTTATTGGGGTGACAATTGTTAGTAAAATTACATAGATTTCAGGTGTACAATTCTGTATTACATCATCTATAAATCCCATTGTGTGTTCACCACCCAGTCAGTTCTCCTTCCATCATCATATATTCGATCCCCCTTACCCTCATCTCCCACCCCCCACCCCCCGCCCCCCTTACCCTCTGGCAACCACTAAACTATTGTCTGTGTCTATGAGTTTCTGTTTCTCATTTGTTTGTCTTGTTCTTAACAATCCAGTCTGCTGTCCTGGTGTTTTCTAGTTGCTTAGAGCTTGTTGTCAGCAGCCCATTTGGCAACCTGGTAGGAGAGCTTAATTAGCAGGGAAAGTTGAAGAGTGTTACCCAGAGGGAGCAGGAGTTATGTGTCCACTGGGAGCCTGGAAGACAAACAAAGAATTTGGGAAACTTTTATTTTCTCTGTTGGGGAATCTTTTTCTCCATAAGACTAGAGTTCAAACAGGGGCCAGTACCTTGTTGCCACCACATGAGAGACACAGAATCAAAGTGACCTGAAAATGAATGTTGGTTAGAACGGGGATCAGAAATTTGACTTGCAGTCAGAAAGCCAAAAGAGATATGTTGCTCTCCACAGTAAAAGGTTATTGATTACTGCAAATAAGAACTCACTATTGCCTGAAGTTTAAGTTTATTCAATCTTTTGCCCTTTGAGAGCCTCTTGCTGTTAAGAACTGCTATGGGATTTAGCACTTGTTTAATATAAAATGAATTATTTGTGATCAGTCATGACTGCTCTCATAGGTTAAAAGTCTGCTGTCAAGGTGATATTGAAGAACACTTAACATAATGTAGATTTTACTGAATGGCCATCTTCAAAGGGATCTTAGCACCACACATCCTGGCATTCTCATCACTGTGTCTGACCTTCAGAATTGATGGATTTGGTGCTGGAACAGCAGACTCTTTTTAAAAATGTCCTACTATTGTACAAGAAGGTACCATGTTATTTTAAGCTGGAGAAATGGAAAAGCAGTACCATGATATAGACAATATAAATTAGGTTTGCAATCATTGATACACGTACCAGTGTGATATCAGAGAAAAGGGTTAATCATGCCTGTGTCTACCAAGTTCTTGTATCTACAATCTCTTTAGCAAGAGTCTGGGCATTCATAACATAACCTGAGGTCCACATAACCTAAGAGGCTTTTTGTAGCCTACGCTTCTCTGTTTTGTAGCTTGCTCTTCTCTGTTTCTAGTTTATAGGATAACTTTTTTTTTTCTGAAATTATGTGCTTTATTTGTAAGATTACAAAAGAAATACCTAGTGATAAATGCCATTAATATTTTTAAACTACTTTTAGTGTATTTTTTCAGTTTACAACAAAATTGAGAGGCAAGTATAGAGATTTTCCATATACCTCCTAACCTATGTGTAGCCACCCCTGTTACTAACATCACTCACTAGAATGGCAAGTTTTTTATTAAGCATGAACTTACATTGACACATCATTATCACCTAAAGTCCAGAGTTTACCTAGGAGTTCACTTTAACAATACATCATATGGGTTTAGACAAATGTATAATGACGTATCCGTCATTGTATTATGCAGAGTATTTTTACCATACTAAAGATTCTCTGTGCTCTGAAAATTTATCCCTCCACCCATCCAAACCCTGGGAAGCACTGACCTTTTTATTGTCTTCATAGTATTTCCTTTTTCAGAATGTCATATAGTTGGAATCATACTGTATGTATACTTCTAAAACTGGATTCTTTCAGTTAGTAACAAGCATTTAAAGTTCCTCTATGTCTTCTTGGCTTGATAGTTCATTTCTTTTTAACATGAAAAAACATTCCATTATCTGGATGTACCACAACTTATTACCTACTGAAGAACATGTTTATTGCTTCCAAGTTTTGACAAGTATGAGTAAAGATGTTATAAACATACTTGTGCAGGTTTTTGTGTGAACATATTTTCAACCCCTCTATGTAACATAAAACATGTAGGTAAACATACATAATAAAATACATTGTTGCTATCATTTTGAACAAATTGTTATTTGTTAGATCAATTAAGTATAAGAAAAATAAATTCTTTATTTTACTTCATTTATTCCTTCGATGATCTTCCTTTTTTATGTAAATTTGAGTTTCTGACCTCCATTATTTACCTTCTTTCTAAATAATTTCTTTCAACTTCTCTTATAAGACAGGTAAGTTTACTAACAACAAATTCCCTCAATTTTTGTTTAAGAAAGTCTTTACTTTTTCTTAATTTTTGAAAGAAACTTTCAGAGTACAGACTTCTGTGCTGGTGCTTCTTTTTCTCTCAACACTTTGAATATTTCAGTCCACTCTCATTTTACTTGCATATTTTGAGTAAAATCAGACGTAACTCTTATCTTTGTCCCTCTATAGGTAAACTGCATTTTTTCCCCTCTGTATTTTTAAAGGACTTTTTCTTATCTTTGATTTTCTGTACTGTGTAAATGAAATGCCAAAATGTAGTTTTTGTTCATTTTCCTTTTTAAAAAATTTATTTATTTATTTATTTATTTATTTATTTATTTATTTATTTATTTATAAGGTTATCCTGCTTGGTGATTTTGAGCTTCCTAAATCTGTGGCTTGGTGTCTGACATTAATGTGGAAAAATTTATCTCAGTCATTATTGTTTCAAATATCTTTTCTGTTCCTTTCTCTCTTCCTGTTCTTTCTATTAGAATTCCCATCATACTTATGTTACACCTCTTATAGTTGTCCCATATTCCTTGGATATTTAATTCTGTTATTTTTTTTCACTCTTTATTCTCTTTGCTTTTCTGTTTTTAGGGATCCTATTGATATACCCTCTAGGTCAGAAATTCTTTCCTTGGATATTTTTGGTCTACTAGTAAGTTCATCAAAGGTATTCTTCACTTGTCTTATCGTTTTGTCTCTAGCATTTATTTTTGTGGGTTTTTTTTAGGATTTTTATCTCTTGCTTACATTGCCCACCTCTTCTGACATGCCATATATTTTATCCATTAGAACTCTTAGCATATTAATCATAGTTGTTTTAAATTCTCAATCTGATAATTCCAAAATCCCTGCTATGTCTGTTTCTGATGCTTAATCTGTGTCTTCAAATTGTGCTTTTTGCCTTTTGGTATATGTTGTAATGTTGCCTTGATAGCTGGACATGTTGTACTGGGTAAAATAAACTTCTGTAAATAGGAGTTTAGTAACATGATGGTGAGATTGTAGAGTAGTGAGGGGAGCATTCTATAGCCCTATGGTTAGATCTCAGTCTTTGAGCCTATGCCACTGAACCAGAACTTCACAAGTAGTTTCTCAGTGTTTTCTCCATGCTTAAGTAGGCCAGGATGCCTAGAATGGCTTGGAGTTGGGTATTTCCCTTCCCCATGCCAATTAGGCTTTGACAGTGACCCAGGAAAGTTAGGTTTTGGTTAATTGATTTTCTCTTAGGGCAGAACTTGTTAAGAAGAAAACAGTTCACTGGTATATTCCAAATGGTTCATTTACCCCTCCCCCAACTGGCACTCCAAGGGGATTTTTCTCTGCTATTTACTATGGGAACCTGGTCAAGCCTCTGGACATAAATCTCACAATATTTTGAGACTCCCTTCCCCCCACTGATGTTCCCTCCTGGATATTTTAACTCTCAGAGTTGTCTAAACTGAGTCTTCAGTAATTCATCAATTACTATCTGGTTTTCCTACCCCCACACTGGTTCCGATTGCAGTTTCCACTCATGAGTCTTTGTTCTGGGAAGCCACCACTCCCTGCATTTGTCTTTCTGTCTCTCCAATCTTGGGGCAACAATTTACCCTGTGTCCTCCCCTCTCTTATGGATTGGAGAAGATATGTTGATTTTTCATTCTGTTGAGATTTTTACTTATTAAGATAATGTGGTGATTTCCATGCTCCTTACATGCACTTCTGGACTGAACTATTTTTTGAATCCATAAAGTATGACATCATTAACATTTTGAAAATGTATTTTCTTTACAAAGTTGTCTTTTAATTTTTGACGTTCATTTTACCACACTGGAATATTTTCAAATTGGAATATTCTATTTTTAACCTACTAGTGAGTACATTTATAATTTATAAAATAATTTAAGCCATTTCTGTAGTCATACAAATTAGGTTTCCATCCTAATTCTTCAGATGATAAATTTTATAACCAACATTTTCCTTATACCTGCAAATTCTTCATTTTTTTATTTATAAAATATAGGATTTATACCAGGATCATGATTATAAAATTAATAATTTGATATAATGTCTTTTCTAGAATGTCTGATATTTGCATTCAGCTTTGATACCATATTAGAAATAATCATTTGTTCAGTTTCACTGCTCACTTTTAATCTTATGTAATAACGTTCTCTCTTTTTTATTTTTTAGTATTTTCTTTGTTAGTCAGGTGGAGCACATATTCAATTAACTGCTTCAGGAGAGATATGTGGGTGGTATACTTTCTGAGTCCTTGCATGTCTGAGAATATCTTTCTGCTGCCTTATTACAGGAACCAGTGGTACAGAATTCTTGCATCAAACCCTTTTTGCCCAGAGCTCTATGGATAATTACTACCTCAAGCAGTGCTCCAGAGAAAATGAACAGCCTGTTTTTGATATTAATAGTAACTCTATTTTTTGTGTGTGTCAATACTTTTAACATTTTTTGTTTATTCTTGAAAATAAACTAGTAAACTAGTACATGCCAATGTTCTTTGTAGTTCCATGAAGCCTTTCTTCGTTATATCTGTGACCTAATACTTCTTTTTCCATCTCAGGGAAGTTTTCTTCCACTTTATTCTTAACTATGTGACCTTTGTGCCATATGCTCTGTTATTTCTTTATGAGGTTATTATTTTGCACAGATTGGTCTCCTGAATCAGTACTTTAAGTCTTATAGTTTTCATCCCTTTATCTATAAGTTTTGGAAATATTTCTTAAATTAATCTTCTGCTTCACTAACTTGATTTTATTTAGTATTAATTCGTTAATTGACAGACCCCATCATGGACTTTAATAATCATTCAAAATAGACTTCTGTGTTCTAGTTTTTTGTGTTGTTTTTTTTATAGATCCTTTGCTCATTTTTATGGAGGGGGATGGGCATAGTTACCCAGTATTAACTCACAGCAAAGCAGAAATTGAGAAGTTCTGTCAGCTATTATTTCAAGTGACTGCCTGAAAACTTTATATCTAGATGAAGGAGCTTATATTTGCTGTAAAATTACAATAACTGTTCAGAGAGCCCACAGTCTTGGGAGAAAGGTGAGGCAGCTAAGGCAATAGGCAGATTCAGCATGAATCCCTTCATCTGTTCAGAAACATTATTTCTTTATTCTTGTCTGTTCTTATGTGGCTACCTACTCAAGAACAAACTGAAGTAGTGTTTATCCTCTGTCAATTTTAGGTACCTGGGCCAGAGCCCAGCCTGCAGTGTTGCCCTAAACTTTGCTTATGGTGGACCCATGATTAGGGCTGCCTGATTTAGCAAATAAAAATATAACACACTCAGATAAATTTGATTTTCAGATAAACAATAGATTTTGCTCTTGTGTATGTTACAAATACCGCATGAGACATAGTTATTAAAAAATGTGTTGTTTACCTAAACTAGGCATCCTGTATGTTACCTGGAAAACCTACCCATAAGCCACATCCTGCTTTTCAACACTCCATTTAATTCTTAAGGATAGTATTCTTTCACAAGACACAAGACTGCATCATAGTGCCTTCCGGGTCTTCCTTCACTCAGGTCCTATCTGCATTCTTCCTTGTGGAAATCCCTTGATATTTCGTGTCAATTTCAGATGTAACATATAGGTTCCAGAACTGAACTGATGCTGGTTTCACAATATTTTTATATTTCAGTGATAATTTCTGTAGAATTCTGGAGGGATGTAAGAGTGTGTGTGTGTGTGTGTGTGTGTGTGTGTGTGTGTGTGTACATGAAGTAAGGAGAAGATTTTGATAGATAAAAAGAAAGTTAAATGCTTGTGCTTACACTGTCATTATACTAAAAAGTTTTGTCACATCTAATTCAACTTTCTAGAGCTCCTGTGCCTAGCTGCGTAGCCCCATTAAAAATGGTTGGACAGTACCCCATTAAAATTAAATCAAGCAAAAGGAATTATATGGTTAGATAAACTGGGCCATCTTATGCTGTAAATGATTTAACAGACTGAGAAAGCTGGCTTTCCCCAAACTATCCCCTTCGAGATTTGTTTTCCCAACCCCTCTCTATTCTATGTTTACTACCTTACCACTGGAGTTCATCTACCCCTCTGGGAAGTTAATAAACCAAAAGAAGATAAATGCTCCATGGGAAACTGTCTACCAATAGAAAGTAATCATACTAACATTTATTGAATATTTAATATATACCAGGCACCAAGCTAAGTGTTTTATATACCTTACCTCATTTGCTCCTCTCTACACTCAATAGAATGGTTATTAACCCTCCTTTTCCAGACAAGGAAACATATAACCAGAGAGCTTAACAGTCTTGGCATAGGCCACACAATAAGATTTGAATGCAGTTTTTCTACTCTACTATATCATTCCAGAGTTCCTTATTCTCAATTGCCCCTTTTAGAAACAGTTGGGATTTTGTTTGGGCCTGCTCAGTTCTTTTCTCCTTCAATTTCTCCTACAGAAACAACTGTGGGTTTAGGTGTTAGTGTATGTTACTGATTTCCATTATCAGTATCACATTGCATGTTGCCCCCACGATCATACTCAGATAGCCATCAAAGGCAACTTTCTCTTCCTGTAGTTAATAAAGCATTGTTCCTATATGCAGAGGTTGTTTTATTTATCCACCAACTCACAGAGCATCAAATAAAATTTTATGACCTAGAAAAAGTCTAAAATATGGAATTCAAAAGGGAATACAAAGCTAAAATATATTGAGTAGCCAGTTCCCAAAACAAAGTGGATCAAAGGAAAATCCCTAGTACCTGCTCATAATTGTGTTGCTTATTTACTTTGCGCACTGGTGGCTCATATTAATTACAGGAGATCCCCTGTAATTTTCATGATGTTTATCAATGGTCCACATTGTCTCCAGTTGTTTCCACTGAAAGAAATAACTTTCCAATGCCATCATTCTGTGCATTATGCGGTGTTACTATCGCAGTAGCTTGTAATGAAACAAAGTATTTAACTCACACTACCACAGTGCATTCCAGTGCATTCATCTCATGAAAATTTCTGACCATACCTTTGGTTGATTATTAAAATGAAGGGTCATGAAAGGCCTAGAACCAATGAATGTCACATGAATGTCCTCACCAAATCATTTCACTTTTGATACTTCTTGTTGGGCCACTCCATTGCTGGAAACTCGTATGAAAAAATATAGGCATAACTGTGATTGTATTGTGAAGCTTCAGAGAAGAAGGTACAAGAATGAGAAATAAACAATTACAAATTGAGTGCCTACTATGTACTTATTGCTTTCCACGTGCTACTTAATGCCCAAACAACCCTATGAATCATCTTCCATTGCTCTCTTTTTACAAAACCAGGAATGGGAAATCAGAGAAACTACATTATTTGCTGAAGGTAATGCAGCCCATTAGAGCATTATCTAGCTCAGAGTTAATCTATCTCTAAAGTTCCAAGTTTTCCCCCTTGAACCACAAACAACCTCTATTTCACTATCTATAAAATGTATTTCCTCAGAAGTAAACTTCTGGCTTCATGTATGAACATTTAGTGTCTTGCATTCATCTTAATCATTGTTAATTTTAATTTAAAAATATTTGTTGGATTAGCTGATTCTGACATGGATACATTTATAAATATAAAGGAACCATTTTCTTCAATTTACTGTTTGCATAGTTAAGCAAAAGTCAAGCAGAAATATATCTAACAAGTGAAATTTGCTACATTTTATAAATGCTAAGCTATTTAGTCCCAAACTTGGGATTCGACAGGGCCAGATTAAAACTCTACCACAAACATGAAAATACCCAAAGGAAGAGAAGCCACAAAGAGTGTAAATAAAGACAGAGGAAAAGCTCAGATTTTTTTTTAAAATTTTATTTTATTAAATTTATTGGGGTGACAATTGTTAGTAAAATTACATAGATTTCAGGTGTACAATTCTGTATTACATCATCTATAAATCCCATTGTGTGTTCATCACCCAGAGTCAGTTCTCCTTCCATCACCATATATTTGATCTCCCTTACCCTCATCTCCCACCCCCCACCCCCCACCAAACCAAAAACAACAAAAGAACAAGACAAACAAATGAGAAACAGAAACTTATAGACACAGATTATTTTTTGTTCTATATTTGTGGTCATAATTATTTCTTTTGTGGTTAAAGAAGAAAGGTTCACCTTGTTTTCTGTAAAAACGAGACGAGCAGATGCCCATTCCCCCAAAACTCAAATTAACTTTCTCAGAAGTTAGAGTCCTTGTCTCAGTGGGAGGTTGAGAGCAGTTAGTTTAACCTCAAAGCTGATATAATAGAAATGCTGTAAACATATATTTGGGGAGACATTAAAAGCAAAACAAACGCAACTTTAGAAGAAAAGATCAGGCTATAAACTAAGGTAAGACGAGTTCATAAAATGTTGTTTTCTAATTAACAGGTAGTGTTTTGTTGTTGTTTTGTTTTCTTTGCTGAATTTTTTTTAAGTTTATTGGGGTGACACTTGTTAGTATAGTTACATAGATTTCAGGTGTACATTTCTGTATTACATCATCTATAAATCCCATTGTGTGTTCACCAGCCAGAGTCAGTTCTCCTTCCATTACCATATATTTGATCCCCTTTACCCTCATCTACCACTCCCCTGCCCCCTTAACCTCTAGTAACCACTAAACTTCTTTGCTGATATTTATCTCCCAGAATCAGGCTATTTCCCAGAGATAAACATTGCACATAGAATAGGATCTTAAACCAACAGACATGAAATAGTTGTAATAGGAAGCAATATCAATTAGTCAGTAATAAAACCTAATATTATCTTTCACCTAAGGCAGTCTTTAAACATTCAAATAATAATAGCAGCTAATATTTATTAAGCACTTATAATGGGTCTGGCCCAGTGCAAAGTGCTTTACATGGCACTCCTCGTGTGGACTAGCCATCATTTCAGGATTAATGGGGAAACAAAATTCTTCTCTTTAAGAGTAGCTGATTAAGAAAAGGTGACCAGTGCAGCTGGGGCCAGGCGCCTGTCTCAGCATGTGAAGTAGCACAGTGTCAACAGCTGCTATAGCAATCTGGAGTTTATGCAACCAGGCTTGATAATTGTGAATTGTCCTATTCAAAAGTGGGTAAGGGGGGCGGGGGGTGGGGGGTGGGAGATGAGGGTAAGGGGGATCGAATATATGGTGATGGAAGGAGAACTGACTCTGTGTGGTGAACACACAATGGGATTTATAGATGATGTAATACAGAATTGTACACCTGAAATCTATGTAATTTTACTAACATTGTCACCCCAATAAATTTAATAAAATAAAATTTAAAAAAAAAAGTGGGTACCACAGAGAATCAGAGACTGCATGTAAAATAGAGCCAGATAAGAACGTAGATTCCTATTTATGATTAGGGGCTCTGTTCATGTGTTCATTCACACAAAACTGGCATTCATTGAGCATCTTCTATGTACCAAGTGCTAAGATAGGTGATGAAGACACAAAGATAAATATGACATAATTCCTTTTGCAAAGGTGCTCTGGAAAAAGACAGACACTAGATCAGTAAGTCCCCAAAAAGCATAACTGTAAGAATGGAATAGTGGCATTTGCAACAACATGGATGGATCTTGACATTATTATGCTATGAGAAATAAGTCAGAAAGAAAAAGTTGAGAACCATATATTTTCACTGATATGTAGGATATAAAACCGAAGGCAACAAAGGAACAAGAAAACCAAAGAAACAAAACCTCATAAACACAGACAATAGTTTAGTGGTTACCAGAGAGTAAAGGGGGTGGTAAACAGGATCAAATATATGGTGATGGAAGGAGAACTGACAATGTGTGGTGAACACAAAATGTGATATACAGATGATGTATTACAGAATTGTACACTTGAAACCTATTAAACTTTACTAACAATTGTCACTCCAATAAACTTTAACTAAAAGAAAGAAAGAAAGAAAGAAAGAAAGAAAGAAAGAAAGAAAGAAAGAAAGAAAGAAAGAAAGAAAGAAAGAAAGAAAGAAAGAAAGAAAGAAAGGGCAGGAGTACTAGGTAGGAAGAAGGGGTTCATCCTGTCAGGGTATGTCAAAGGGAAGATAGAACTGGGTTGACAACTTGGATAAGAGAGAAAATAATATTTCAGGCAAATGAAACAGCATTCACAAAGCACTTATGCATGAACCAGCAAGGTTTATTATTTTATTATTTTTTTTATTTTTTCAATTAAAGTTTATTGGGGTGACAATTGTTCAATTGTTAGTAAAGACGTAGATGTCAGGTGCACAATTCTGTACTACATCATCTGTAAATCCCGTTATGTGTTCAACACCCAGAGTCAGTTCTCCTTCCATCATCATATATTTGATCACCTTTACCCTCATCTGTCACCCTCCTCCCCCTTTACTACTGAACTATTGTCTGTTTTTATGAGTTTTTGTTTCTCATTTGTTTGTCTTGTTCTTTTGTTGTTTTTGGTTCATATACCACATATCAGTGAAATCATATGGTTCTCTGCTTTTTCTGTCTCTCTTATTTTGCTTAGCATTATACTCTCAAGATCCATCCATGTTGTCACAAATGGTCCTATTTCATCTTTTCTTACCACCGAATAGTATTCCATGGTGTATATATACCACAACTTCTTTATCCATTCATCTAGCAAAGGACATGTTGGTTGTTTCCATGTGTTGGACACCGAAAATAAAGCTGCAATGAACATTGGAGCACACTTGTCTTTATGGATAAATGTTTTCAGATCTATTGTGCAGATACCCAGGAGAGGGATTTCTGGGTCATACGGTAAATCTATTTGTAATTTTTTGAGGAACCTCCACACTGTCTTCCATAACGGCTGCACCAGTCTCCATTCCCACCAACAGTGTATGAGGTTCCTTTTTCTCCACAGCCTCTCCAACACTTGTTACTATTTGTCTTGTTGATGATAGCCATTCTGACTGGGGTGAGGTGATATCTCATTGTGGCTTTATTTGCATTTCTCTGATGATTAGTGATGTTGAGCATTTCTTCATGTGTTTATCTGTCATTTGTATGTCCTCTTTGGAGAAATGTCTCTGCAGGTCCTCTGCTCATTTTTCAATTGGGTTGTTTGTTTTTTTTGTTGTTGAGTTGCATGAGTTCCTTGTATATTTTGGATATTAGCACCTTATCAGAGGCACTGTTTTGAAAAACCTTTTCTCATTCAGTTGGTTGCCTCTTTATTTTGTCGATGGTTTCTTTTGCTGTGCAGAAGTTTTTAAGTTTCATATAGTCCCATTAGTTTTTTAGCTTTTACTTCCCTTGCCTTTGGAGTCAAATCATAAAATGCTCTTTGAACCCAAGGTCCATAAGTTTACCACCTATGTTTTCCTCTATGCAGTTTATTGTTGCAGCTCTTATGCTTAAGTCTTTGATTCATTTTCAATTCATTTTAGTACATGGTGACAGATGTCAGTCCAGTTTCATTCTTTTGCACGTGGCTTTTCAATTCTGCCAGCACCATTAATCGAAGAAGCTGTTTTTTCTCCATTGTATGTTTTTTGCCTCTTTGTCAAAAATTGTCTGTCCATATTTATGTTTATTTGTGAGTTCTCAACTCTATTCCATTGGTCTACGTGTCAGTTTTTCTGCCAGTAGCATGCTGTTTTGATTATTGTTGCCCTGTAGTACAAGCTAAAGTCAGGGAGTGTGATACCTCCAGCATTGTTCTTTTTTTGTAAGATTGCTTTGGCTATTCAGGGTCTTTTGTGGTTCCAAACAAATCTGATGATTTTTTGTTCTCTTTCTTTAAAAATGCCATTGGGATTTTGATGGGGATTGCATTGAATCTGTATATTGCTTTGGGTAATATGGCCATTTCAACTATGTTGATTCTTCCAATCCATGAGCACGGAATATCTTTCTATTTCTTTGTGTCTTCTTCAATTTTTTTCAAAAATGTCTTGTAGTTTTCAGCATATAGGTCTTTCACATCCTTGGTTAACTTTATTCCTAGGTATTTTATTCTTCTTGCTGCAACTGCAAAAGGAATTGTTTTGTATTTCTTTTTACTTCTTTTTCTGATATTTCATTGTTAGTATATAGGAATGCAATGGATACGTTGATTTTGTAGCCGGCCATATTACTGTATTTGTTGATTGTTTCTAGGAGCTTTCTGGTGGAGACTTTAGGGTTTTCTATATATACCATCATGTCATCTGCAAAGAGTGACAATTTAACTTTTCCATTCCCAATTTGGATGCCTTTTATTTCTTTCTCTTCCCTGATTGCTCTGGGAAGGACTTCCAACACTATGTTGAAAGCAGAGGTGATAGGGGACATCCCTGTCATGTTCCTGAACGTAGAGCAAAGGGTTTCAGTTTTTCACCATTAATTATGAGACTAGCTGAGAGTTCGTCATATATGGCCATTATTTTGTTAAGGTATTTTCCTTCTATACCTATTTTATTAAGTGTTTTAATCATAAATGGATGTTATATCTTGTCAAATGCTTTTTCTGCATCAGTTGATATAATCATATGATTTTTGTCCTTTGTTTTGTTTATGTGATGTATCACATTGATGGATTTGTGGATGTTGAACCATCCTTGTGCCCCGGGGATGAACCGCTCTTGGTTGTGATGAATAATCTTTTTAATGCATTGTTGCATTTGATTTGCTAGAATTTTGTTTAGGATTTTTGCATCTGTATTCATCAGAGATATTGGTCTGTAGTTTTCTTTTTTTGTGTTGTCCTTACCAGGTATTGGTGTCAGGGTAATGTTGGCCTCATAAAATGAGTTAGGGAGTACTCTTTACTTCAAATTTTTTGAAGAGTTTGAGCAGGATTGGTATTAGATCTCCTTTGAAGGTTTGGTAGAATTCACTAGTGAAGCCATCTGGTCCCGGACTTTTGCTTTTGGGAAAGTTTTGGATGACTGATTCAATTTTTTTACTAGTGATCAGTCTGTTTAGATTTTCCATTTCTTCATTGTTCAGCCTAGGAAGGCTATATGTTTCTAAGAACTTGTTCATTTCTTCTAGGTTATTGAATTTGGTGGCATATAGTCCTTCATAGTATTCTTGGATGATCCTCTGTATTTCTGTGGCATCCGTGATAACTTCCTCTTTTTCATTTCTGATTTTGTTTATTAGTGTCTTCTCTCTTTTTGTCTCAGTGAGTCAAGGCAAAGGTTTGTCAATTTTGTTAATCTTTATAAAGAACCAGCTCTTTGTCACATGTATTTTTTCTGTTGTCTTTTTGTTCTCTATCAAATTTAGTTCTGTTCTGATTTTCATTCTTTCATTTCTTCTGCTGACTTTGGGTTTTATTTGTTCTTCTTTTTCTAGTTCTTTTAGGTGTAACGTGAGGTTATTTATTTGGTATTTTTTGTTTCTTGAGATAGGCATGTAAAAATATATATTTCCCTCTTAAAACTGTTTTCATTGTATCCCAAAAATTTTGGTGGGATGTATTTTCACTGTCATTTGTTTCTATGTATCTTTTGATCTCTCCTCCTATTTCTTCTTTGACCCGGTCATTCTTTAAAATTATGTTCCTTAGTCTCCATGTATTTGTGGTTTTCCTGCTTTCTTTTTGCAGTTGATATCCAATTTTAAAATCTTGTGATCAGAGAATATGCTTGGTATAATTTCAATCTTCTTAAATTTGCTGAGGTTAGTTTTATGTCCCAATATATGGTCTATCCTTGAGAATGTTCCATGTTCACTAGAAAAAAATGTAGAGTCTGATGTTTTAGGATGAAGTGCTCTACAAATGTCAATTATGTCCATTTCATCTAATGTGTCACTTTGGGCTGCTATTTCATTATTTAATTTCTTTTTCGATGATCTATCCATAGCGGTCAATGATGTATTTAAGGCCCCTAGTATAATTGTGTTTTGGTCAATTTCTCCCTTTAGTTCTGTTATTAGTTGCTTGGTATATTTCAGTGCTTCCTGATTGGGGGCATAAATATTGATGACTGTTATGTCTTGTTGTTGTATAGTCCCCTTTACCATTATGAAATGTCCCTCTTTGTCTCTTGTTATCTTTTTTACCCTGAAGTTTGTTTCATCTGATGTCAGTATAGCTACACCTGATTTTCTCTGGATACCATTTGCTTGGAGAGTCAATTTCCACCTAGTCACTTTGAGTGGGGTGGGGGTTAGGGTGAGGGTGAGTGTTTGGGACAGGGTTCGGGCTAAGGCTTCAGTCAGGTTTAGAGTTAGGGTCCAACCAGTGTTAGGGCCACAGTTAGCGTGAAGTTTGGGACAAGGTTAGGGTTGGAATTAGGGTGAGGGTGAGTGTTGGGAATGTGTTCGGGCTCAGGCTACAGCCAGGTTTATAGTTAGGGTCGGGCCAGAGTTAGGGACAAGGTTAAAGCGAGGTTTGGGACAAAGTTGGGTTGGGGGTTAGAATGAGGGTGAGTTTGATACAGGGTTTGAAACAGCTCCAGCTTCAGTCAGGTTTAGAGTTAGTGTCAGACCAGTGTTGGGGCCATGGTTATCGCGAGGGTTGGGGCAAGTTCAGCATGGAGTTAGGGTGAGGGTGAGTGTTGGGACAGGGTTCGGGCTCTGACTACAGTCAGGCTTAGAGTTAGGATCCGGCCAGTGTTACGGCCACGGTTAACGTGATGGTTGGGAAAAGGTTGGGGTGGGGGTTATTGTGAGAGTAAGGGTTGTGATAGGGATCGAGCTGTGGCTACAGCCAGGTTTAGAGTTAGGGTCCGACCAGTGTTGGGGCCTCTGTTAGTGTGAGGCTTAGGATAAGGTTGGGGTGAGGATTAGGGTGAGTGTGAGGGTTGGGAATGTGTTCGGGCTCAGGCTACAGCCAGATTGATAGATAGGGTTGGTCCAGTGTTAGGGCCACAGTTAGCACCAGGGTTGGGACAAGGTTGTGTTGGGTGTTGGAGTGAGGGTGAGTTTGGGACAGTGTTCGGGTTCTGGCGACAGCCAGCTTTACGCTTAGGGTCGCGCCAGTGTTAGGGCGAAGGTTAGCATGATAGTGGTGACAACGTTGGGGTGGGGATTACGGTGAGGGTGAGTGTTTGGGACAGGGTTCGGGAAAAGGTTCAGTCAGGTTTAGATTTAGGGTCCGACCAGTGTTGGGGCCACGGTTAGCACGAGTGTTGGGATAAGGTTGGGGTGGGAATTACGGTGAGTATGAGTGTTGGGAATGTGTTCGGGCTCAGGCTACAGCCAGGTTTATAGTTAGGGTCGGGCCAGAGTTAGGAACAAGGTCAGAGCGAGGTTTGGGACAAAGTTGGTTTGGGGGTTAGAGTGAGGGTGAGTTTGATACAGGGTTCAGTCTCCAGCTTCAGTCAGGTTTAGAGTTAGTATCAGACCAGTATTGGGGCCACGGTTAGCGCGAGTGGTGGGACAAGGTTGGGGAGGGTTTACGGTGAGGGTGAGCATTGGGACAGTGTTTGGGCTCTGGCTACATCTAGGTTTGGAGTTAGGGTAGGGCCAGTTTTATGGTCATGATTAGCGCCAGGGCTGGGACAACGTTGGGGTGGGGGTTAAGGTGAGGGTAAGTGTTGGGACAGGGTTCGGGCTAAGGCTTCAGTCAGGTTTAGAGCTAGGGTCTGACCAGTGTTGGGACCATGGTGAGCATGAGGGTTTGGAAAAGGTTGGATGGGAATTAGGGTGAATGTGAGGGTTGGGAATGTGTTCGGGCTCAGGCAACAGCCAGGTTTATAGTTAGGATCGGGCCAGTGTTAGGGTCACAGTTAGCTCGAGGGTTGTGAAAGTTTGGGGTGGGAGTTAGTGTGATGGAGTGTTGGGACAGGGTTCGGGCTCTGGCTACAGCCAGATTTAGAGTTAGGGTAGGGCCAGTGTTAGGGTCACGGTTAGCGTGAAGTTTGAGACAATGTTGTGGTGGGGGTTAGAGTGAAGGTGAGTGTTGCGACAGGGTTTGGGCTCTGGATTCAGTCAGATTTAGAGTTAGTTTCTGACCAGTGTTGAAACCACGGTTAGCATGAGGGTTCGGACAAGGTTGGGGTGGGCGTTACGGTGAGGGTAAGTTGGGACAGGGTTCGGGCTCTGGCTACCAATAGGTTTAGAGTTAGGGTCGAGCCAGTGTTAGTGTTATGGTTAGCGTGAGGGTTGGTACAATGTTAGGGTGGGGGTTAGGGATGGGACTGGGTTCGGGTTCTGGCTACAGCCAGGTTTAGAGTTAGGGTCGTTGCAGTGTTGGGGCCACGGTTATAGGCGATGTTGGGACAAGGTTGGGGCGGGGGTTATTGTGAGGGTAAGAGTTGGGACAGGGTTCGGGCTCTGGCTACAGACAGGTTTATAGTTAAGATCAGGCATGTGTAAGGGACACAGTAAGCTCAAGAGTTGGGGTGTGGGTTAGGGTGAGGGTGAGTGCTAGGACAGGGTTCGGCTGAGGCTTCAGTCAGGTTTTGAGTTAGGATCCGACCAGTGTGGGGTCATGGTTGGCGCAATGGTTGGGACAAGGTTGTGGTGGGGGTGAGAGTGAGGGTTAGTGTAGGGACACGGTTCGGGCAGGCCAGTATTAGGGACACGGTTAATGTGAGGGTTGGGACAAGGATGGGGTGGGGTTATTGTCAGGGTGAGGGATGAAACCGGGTTTGGGTTCTGGGAAAACCCAGACAATGCTGGGGGAGCTGTGGGCCTAGGCACATGGCCTGGCTGAGGGTGAGTACCCAAAGCCTGCGCTGGGGACCAGGAGCGGGTGGGGGTGGAGGCGAGGTTTGTGCAGCCTTCAGGTGCCAGCCAGTGTTGGGGCAGCCATGGGCCTCAGGCCAGCGTCTGGCTGAGGGTGAGTGCCCAAGACCTGCTCGGGGGACCACGAGCAAGTGGGGGTGTGGACAAGGATTGTGCAGACTTCAGGTGCCGACCAAGCTGTGGCAGCCTTGGCCTTGGCAACCGCCTGGCAAAGGATGAGTGCCCAAGGCCTGCACGGTGGACCAGGAGTGGGTGGGGGTGGGGATGAGGCTTGTGCAGCCTTCAGGTACAGGCCAGTGCTGGGGCAGCTGTGTAATTGAGGACACCGCCTGACTGAGGGTGAGTGCCCAAGGCCTGTGCAGGGGACCAGGAATGGGTGGGGGAGGTAATGAGGTTTGTGCTTCCTTCAGGTGCAGGCCAGTGCTGGGACAGCAGCAGGCCTGGAGCCACCACCTGACCGAGGGTGAGTGCCCAAGGCTTGCGCAGAGTACCAGGAGTGGGTGGGGGTGGGGATGAGGTTTGTGCAGCCTTCAGGTGCCTGCCAGTGCTGTGGCTACCTCAGGCCTGTGGCAACCGTCTGGCTGAGGGTAATTGCCCAAGCCCTGAGCGGGGGACCAGAAATAGGTGGTGGTGGGGATGAGGTTTGTGCAGCCTTCAGTTGCCTGCAAATCCTGTGGCACCATTGGGCCTCGGGCAACCTCCTTGTTGAGGGTGAGTGCCCAATGCCTGCGCGGGGGACCAGGAGCCGGTGGGGGTATGAACAAGGTTTCTGCAAACTTCAGGTGCTGAACAGTGCTGGGACAGCCGTGGGCCTGGGGCCACCACCTGGCTGAGGGTGAGTGCACAAGGCCTGCTCAGGGGACCAGGAGCGGGTGGGTGTGGGGAAGAGGTTTGTGCATCCTTCATTTGCTGGCCAGTGCTGTTGCAGCCTTGGCCTGGGCAACCACCTGGCTGAGGGTGAGTGCCCAAGGCCTGTGCTGGGGACCAGGAGCATGTGGGAGTGGGGATGAGGTTTGTGCAGCCTTCAGGTGCCAGCAAGTACTGTGGCAGCCGCGGGCCTGGGGCCACTGCCTGGCTGAGGGTGAGTGTCCAAGGCCTGCGTGGGGGAGCAGGAGAGAGTGGGGGAAGGATAAGGTTTGTGCAGCCTTCAGGTGCTGGACGGTGCTGGGTCAGCTGTGGAACTGAAGCCACCGCCTGGCTGAGGGTGAGTGCCCAAGGCCTGCGCGGGCGACCAGGAGAGGGTGGGGGTGGGATAAGGTTTGTGCAACCTCCAGGTGCTGGCCGTTGCTGGGACAGCTGTGGGCCTGCTGCCACACCTGGCTGAGGGTGAGTTCCCAAGGCCTGCTCACGGGACCAGGAGCGGGTGGGAGTGGGGAAGAGGTTTGTGCATACTTCAGTTGCTGGCCAGTTCTGTGGCAGCCTTGGCCTGGGCAACTGCCTGGCTGAGGTTGAGAGCCCAAGGCCTCCATGGGGGATGAGGAGTGGGTGGGTGTGGGATGAGGTTTGTGCAGCCTTCAGGTGCCTGCCAGTGCTGTGGCAGCCTTCAGACTGGGCAACCGCCTGGCTGAGGGTGAGTGCCCAATGCCTGCACGGGGGACCAGGAGCATGTGGGGGTGGGGACAGGTTTGTGCAGCCTTCAGGTACTGGCCAGTGCTGGGACAGCCTTGAGTCTGGGGCCACCACATGGCTGAGGGTGAGTGCCCAAGGCCTGCTCTGGGGACCAGGAGCGTGTGGGTGTGGGGATTAGGTTTGTGCAGCCTTCAGGTGCCTGCCAGTGCTGTGGAAGCCATGGGCCTGCAGCAACCACCTGGCTGAGAGTGAGTGCCCAAGTCCTGCATGGTTGACCAGGAGAGGGTGGTGTGGTGGTTTAGGTTTTTGCAGCCTTCAGGTGCCGGCCAGTGCTGGGACAGCCGCAGGCCTGGGGCCAAAGCCTGGCTGAGGGTGAGTGCCCAAGCATACATGGGGGACCAGGAGCGGGAGGGGGTGGGGACGAGGTTTGTGCAGCCTTCAGGTTCCAGCCAGTGCTGTGGCAGCCTTGGGCCTTGGGCAACATCCTGGCTGAGGTTGAGTGCCCAATGCCTGCGCGCGGGACCAGGAGCGAGTGGGGGTGGGGACGAGATTTGTGCAGCCTTCATGTGCTGGCCATTGCTGGGACAGCTGCGGGCGGCACCACACCTGGCTGAGGGTGAGTGCCCAAGGCCTGCTCAGGGGACCAGGAACGGGTGGGCATGGGGAAGAGGTTTGTTCATACTTCAGTTGCTGGCCAGTGCTGTGGCAGCCTTGGGCCTGGGGCAACTGCCTGGCTGAGGGTGAGGGCCCAGGTCCTGCGTCGTTGACCAGGAGAGGGTGGTGGTGTGGATTAGGTTTTTACAGCCTTCAGGTCCTGGCCAGTGCTGGGACAGACGCGAGCCTGGGGCCACCACCTGGCTGAGGGTGAGTGCCCAAGTCCTGCTCTGGGGATCAGGAGCCGGTGGGTCTGGGGACTAGGTTTGTGCAGCCTTCAGGTGCCTGCCAATGCTGTGGCAGCCTTGGGCCTGGGGCAACCGCCTGGCTGAGGGTGAGTGTCCAAGTCCTGCTCAGTTGACCATGAGAGGGTGGTGGTGGGGATTAGGTTTTTGCAGACTTCAGGTGCTGTCCAGTGCCGGGGCAGCTTTGGAAATGAGGCCACCATCTGACTTAAGTTGAGCACCCAAGGCCTGCCCAGTGGACCAGGAGCAGGTCGGGGTGTGGATGAGGTTTGTGCAGCCTTCAGGTGCCTGCCAGTGCTGTGGCAGCCTTGGCCTGGGCCAACCGCATGGCTGAGGGTGAGTGCCCAAGTCCTGTGCAGCTGAGGGTGAGTGCCTAATGACTGCTAGGAGAACCAGGAGCGGTGGGGGTGGGGACGAGGTTTGTGCAGCATTCAGATACTGGCTAGTGCTGGGACAGCCAGGCTCCTGGGTCCACCACCTGGCTGAGGGTGAGTGCCCAAGGCCTGCTCTGGGGACCAGGAATGGGTGGGGGTGGGGACGAGGTTTGTGCAGCCTTCAGGTGCCTGCCAGTGCTATGGCCACCTTGGGCCTGGGGCAAACGCCTGCCTGAGGGTGAGTGCCCAAGGTCTGCATGGAGGACTAGGAACGGGCAGTGGTGTGGATGATCTTTTGCAGCCTTAAGGTGCCAGACAGTGCTGGTACAGCCGCTGGACTGGGGCCACCGCCTGGCTGAGGGTGAGTGCCCAAGGCCTGCGCTGGGGACCAGGAGCGGGTGGGGGTGTGGACGAGGTTTGTGCAGCCTTCAGGTGCCAGCCAGTGCGGGGGCAGGTGTGTATCTGAGGTCACCCTCTGGCTGAGGGGAGTGCCCAATGACTGCGCGGGGAACCAGGAGCAGGTGGGGGTGGGACGAGGGTTGTGCAGCCTTCAGGTGCCAGCCAGTGCGTGGGCAGCTGTGGATCTGAGGTCACCGTCTGCCTGAGGGTGAGTGCCCAAGTGTCACGTCCAGCGCAACTCGGGCAGTGAGGGTGCGAGAAGGGGCGGTTTGGGTTAAGTTTTTAAGAAAGAAACAAACAGAGACTTAATGCGGTTAAATCTCTCCGAAGGCCAGGGGTCTCTCAGTCTCAGAGGACTGGAGCCCAGATTTGAGCTGACTGGAGGTTTTTATTAATAAGTCCACAAGGGAGTAGCAGTGTTTTTGGCATGGTCTGTGAGACTCACTTATCACGTTATAGAAACAACCCAAACCAAATATGTTGATCTTCAAACAGCTGGAGCAGATAGTCCTTGAGGTGAGGTATGCACTTCTTTTAAGGGACATATATCACATGTTGAAATTGTTTCACAGAGCTGAACAGAGAGTTTAATCTTATCATTCTCAAGACTTTTCTCACAATTAGGTGAGAAGGAAAAGTCAGAGCCAACAGCCGCTTTTCCCAGGCAGGGGGAAGGAGAGGCAAGGCTCCTTCCCATATTCTTCTAAGGCAGCTCATTGGGGGTCCCCACTCAGTTCCACCTAACTTAGGTTATATCTCCCGTGAGATATCTTACCCATCTTTGGCTGCAAACCATCTTTTGGGGACCAGACAGAGAGACATACGGTGTAAATACAAGGATGGAACAGAGTCCCAGAAAGGCACAGTCTTACAGACTCTTCTTTCCTTAAGGAAAGACACAGGGGGGACAGTTGGCTAGGCTGCTGTGTGATTACATCTCCCCCTTTTTTGTTTTTGAAGTATGAGAGACACAGACCGTGCAGTTTCTTCATTTATAGCCCGTCGGAGGGCTATTTGTCCACATCTGAGGACTACACAAAATGAACAAAGAATAATAAGCAGAATAGCAATAGCCCCACCAAACCCTCCACCCAGAGTCTTTATCCATTTAACAGGGTTTAAATTGGAAAGTCCTTCTGCAGCCGCAGAAAGTGTCTCTTCTTCAGGGAGGAACCGAAGCTTGGCACTGGACATCTGATCAACTTCTTGTTGTAATTGTATAATGTCCACAGTGAGGTTAGGCATATGTCCCAGGAGATGGGCTCGCACCTTAGACCAAGGGGTATGAGTTTGATTATAAGAAAATGGGGTTACACAGTAAGTGGATACATTCTAATCACATTTTAGGGTAATCATAGTGTGAAGATTTGTTACTTGATCACCAAGAAATACAACAGTGGTTTCTAGATCTGTTAATCTAACATTAATTTCTTGATCTATTTTGATTTGCTGATTCCAAGATTTACTAGTATTTTCATGCCATTTTTGTACAAATTCTGTAGTTTGAACAGTTTGATGTAGAGCAACACCAGAAACAGCAGCGACAATGGTTATAGCAATTATACCCATAATAGCAGTAGTCAGAAATCCTACAAATCTTTTAGTTCTATGTAATATCTTATGAAGCAATTGAAGAACAATATGAACAGTGGGAGAGCCCTCCCATACTTGAGGGGCTTGGACAGGAATCCATAGACCCCATGTTTTCCTCAAGATCATTATCTGATCTTGGGAGGAATTATAAATTGAAGAATCTATGCAAGTGAACAAACGACACTGATGGCATTCAACTATTTTTAAGGTTGAATCAGTTGTGAACTTTCCCATCAGAAAAACAAAAGGAGTTTTAAGACATACTTGTAAATTAAACATCTGTGTTTTTTCAAACTTAAAGGTATATTGATTACCAATATCTTTAGTATAATTTCCATTCCAAATCTGATTTTGACCTAAACCTAAAGCTACTTTCCATAGAGTCTTTTGTACAGGACCCCGAATAGGAGTAATCATTTTTAACTAAGGTGGTGCTAAAACTTTACCTTTCCAAAAAATAGAAATATTATATGGTGATTTAATGATCTTTGGGAAATTGAGCTCTGACATTTGATCTCTTAGGGATTGAGGTTCAGAGCATTTTACTCTGGAACATACATGAATAGCAATCCCATAAGGTCCCCAATCAACTACAGTACCAAGGGAATTGCTAAATAACACTTGATCTAAGCTTCCTCTACATTCTTCCCAATGAATGCGGGAGTGTGTGTCAACCCATTTAACTTGAGGACACGGATGAAGAGAAGGAGGAAAAAGATGAATGCTTAGCTCTTGAGTCTGAAATCCTTGACCTGAAAGCATAAACAATTTTTTATAAGTGTCATTTCCCTCTCCCTTGGGAATCACCCAAGCTTGATCAGAGAGAGGAAAACATGGAGAAATAGGGCCAATACAGATAGGTATATGTTCAAAACCTAAGGCAGTGTGGCCAGAGAGTATAAACTCTCAGCCTTCTTCATCAGGGAACTCTGGGCCTCTTTGATCCTCAGGTCCTGGAAACCAGGAGCTATCATTAATGTCAATTAAAGGAGGATCATCATTCCAAGTTACAGGTGTTAACAATGGAGGATTAGGAACATAAGCCCAATAGGTAAAATTATCAGCATAAACACTCATTGGAAGGCAACTCACAAATGAAAAGAATAGCCATCTTGGAAACCAATATGTTGGTATCTGTTTGGAGGAATATTTCTTTAATTAAATTTTTATTAGCCTCTCGGGACAACTTTTCAAGTTGTCTCCAAGTAGGGAGTGTGGTAGTACTCAGGTCAGGAGCCTTAGTTGAGGATGAAGCAGCAGGCACCGGGGCAGGATGGCTACAGGCGTTACTGTTTCATATCAGGTGATGGAAGTGGAGTCACCACAGGCGGCTGCCGACGGGGCTGGTGTGGCATCTCGGGAGCTGGTGGCTGATAATGGGGTCCCATGAAGTGATGAAGCCAGCGGCACTGGTCCCTCTGTGGACTCACACTGGTGATCGGTAGTGATTTTGTCCGGCGAGTGATTACCACTCTGGAATGGGGTGCGAGGTCCACAGTATGGCTTGATGCACCGACTAGGCACCCACAAAGGATGTTCTTTCAGTCCTGGAGAGACACAGGCAAAACCTCGTCCCCATGTTAACAGAGTCCCTAACTGCCATTGATTAGTTTGAATATCCTTCCACCAAATGGACACATCCTCTAAAGCCTTATGACTATGGAGATTTTTAAAATGTCTTCTTGCAGCTGTGTGGCCAAGGGTGGCTCTGTATTACTGCTAGAGGAATTGAAAAAATTTAAAGTAAACATGGCTTTGGCCAATTGTACTTGTGGAGGATTGTCTCCCCGCTTTTGTTTTTGAAGTTGTTTTTTGAGAGTACAATTAGCACGTTCTACAATAGCTTGTCCTTGGGGATTATAAGGAATCCCTGTGGTATGATTAATTTTCCACTGTTCACAAAATTTTGTGAACTTGTTACTAGTGTAAGCTGGGCCATTGTCTGTTTCAATTGCTTGGGGGAGGCCCATAATGGAGAAGCAAATAAGTAAATATCTGCAAGAGTGGTTAGCATTTTCTCCACTTTGAGGGGTGGCCAAGATGAAACCAGAGGAGGTATCAATAGTGACATGAACAAAAGATAAACGTCCAAAGGAAGGGACATGAGTTACATCCATTTGTCAAATAGCATTAGGAACTAGTCCTCGGGGATTAACCCCTTCAGGGCACTCTTGAGAAGCATTAAGAATTTGGCAGGTTTGGCAAGTTTGAACTGTGTCTGGCCTGTTTATAAGTAATAGGAAAATGAGCCCGAAGGCCAGCAGCATTTGTATGGGTTAAAGAATGAAACTGGGTTTCCTCAGTAACTAGAACATTAGCAATTAAAGAATCAGCAACAGTATTGCCACACGTCAGTGGTCCCGGTAGGGAGGTGCGGGAGCATATGAGTAATGAAAAATGGATGTTGTCAGTTTCTAACAACCTGTTGAAGCTGATTAAAAAGAAACTGAAGCGATGGGTTTGAGTTATTAGACAGTAATGCCGTCTCAATATTTTTTACTGTGTGAACTACATAAGCTGAATCAGAGACAATATTTAAAGGTTCAGTATAATCTTGTAAGGCAGTTAGCACAGCAACTAACTCTGCTCTCTGTGCAGAGGTACAATTAGTTTGAATGACTTGTTAATTTATTTCACTTACAATTGCGCCCTGCCGTTACTAGACCCATCAGTAAAAACTGTCACAGCTTTTGAAATTGGATCTGGACTTAATCTTTTAGGGAGAATCCAACTGGTCTTTAGAAGGAATTGAAACAATTTATTTTTTGGATCGTGATTATCAATAATTCCAAAATATCCACAAATAGCTATTTGCCAGATTTCAGAATGGGTATTTAAGTGTGTAATTTGTTGTTTTTTAAATGGGACTACTATCTTGTTAGCTTCGATTCCATTTAAATGAAGAACTCTGGTGCGAGCTCGTGAAACAAGCTCTGAAATTAACTCTAAATAAGTTGGGAGTGATTTGACAAAATTATTAGGCAGAAACAACCACTCTACCAAGTCAATTTGTTGGACAATGACCACTGTAGGTGAATGAGGAGTGGGAAAAATTAAAATCTGCAAAGGCTGTAATGGATCTATGCGCTGGATCTGGGCTTCCTGAATTTTCTTTTCTACTAAATTCTAACTTCTGACAGGCTTGAGGAGTCAGAGTACGGGGACTGTCTAATTGAGAAGGACCCAGCAAGAGACCAAACAAATCACTGAGCGCATAGGTTGGGATTCCGAGAGTGGGACACAGCCAATTAATATCTCCTAACAATTTTTGTAAATCATTTAATGTAGAGATTTGGTCTCTTCTGATTTGTACCTTTTGAGGCCTAATCATCTGTCTGTCCACAATAGCTCCAAGATATTTTACAGGAGTCATGGTTTGAATCTTATCAGGAGCAACACAGAGACCTGCCAACTCAAGTTGTTTCTGAAGCAACTTAAAACAATCTGCTAAAATATCTGCAGTAGATGCAGCACAGAGAATGCCATCCATATAATGAATGATGTAACAACCTGGAAATTCTTTTCTGACTGGTGAAACAGCTCTGGCTACCAAAAACAGACAAATTGTGGGACTATTAAGCATTCCCTGAGGAAGAACTTTCCATTGATATATTTTACTAGGCTCTCTATTATTTAGAGAGGGCACTGAAAATGCTAATCTAGGACAGTCTTGAGGATGTAAAGGGATAGTATAAAAACAATCATGTAAATCTATTATTACTAAAGGCCAATTTTTGGGAATCATGGATGGTTGGGGGAGTCCAGGCTGTAACGGACCCATAGGCTCAATCAAAGTATTAATTGTTCGTAAATCTGTGAGCATTCTCCATTTTCCTGATCTCTTTTTTATGACAAAAACAGGAGAATTCCAAGGGCTAGTTGAAGGTTCTATATAATCTTGTTTTAATTGACTTTGTACCAATTCAGTCAAAGCCTCTAATTTTTCTTTTGAAAGGGGTCACTGTTCAATCCAATGAGGTTTATCACTATTCCACTTAAGAGCCAAAGGAGTTTTTAGCTCCATGACAGTGGCCCCTAACAAAACGGCTTATGATTTTGTGAATTAAATCCCAATCCTTCACGTCCAGTCTGGAATGCAGGCTGAATAGGTTGAGTAAGTTCCTGATTAAACTTTCTTAAAACTTGTCCTGGTTGGAAACCCATCTGATTCATTATTTTTTGGCTCTGAGAGCTATATTGTCCTGGGGGTATCCAGATTTCTGCTCCCCATTGAGAAAGCAGATCTCGACTCCACAAACTGATTGGAATATCAGCGATAAAAGGCTGTAAAAATCCTTTTTGTCCTTCTGGCCCAAGGCAAGGAAGAATGCAGGTGCTCTGAAGCAGTTCTGAAGCCCCGCCTATCCCCACAACATTAGTGTTAGATGGTTGTACTTGCCAATTAGCTGTCCAATCTTGAGAATTTATTATAGAGATGTCTGCACCAGTGTCCATCAATCCTAAGAATATTTTATTATGAATCTTAATTTGACAGACTGGGCGGATGCCAGAAAAGTACCTGCTGATCCGGTACTTCCAAATCCTCCATTTCTTTTTTGGGTTCCCCTCTTTTTAGGGGGTATATAAGGAATTAAAAGAAGCTGTGCAACTCGCACCCCTTTTTTGCAAACCAAGGGACTGAGGAGGACATAACAATTTGAATTTCTCCCTTGAAATCTGGATCTCTTATTCCAGTGTGGACTATAACTCCTTTTGATGTTAAGCTTGAGCGACCAAGGAGAAGTCCAACTGTATTTTGAGGGATTGGTCCAATTATTCCTGTAGGCACATGAAGGGGGGTTTCCCCTGGAAGTAGCAGTATATCTTGAGCTGTACAAACATCAATTGTAGCACTTCCCTCAGTGGCAGGGGTTAATTGTTGAACAGATAATTTTGAGGAGGAGGTACCGTCTGGTAATTTTGAGGTGCCGCCTGACTCACAAACGCCCCGGTTGTTGTCTGGGCCTGGGGTTGGCCCCGCTTCCTGTTTCCCTGAAGCGGGGTCCCATCTTTATGATATTTAGATTGGCATTCGGAGGCCCAATGGTTTCCTTTTTTACACCGAGGACAAACCCCGGGTTGTTTAGGACCCTGGGGAGAAGGACTTTGTAGCTGGGAGCCACTTTTTTTCTTAATTCTGCAATTCTTTTTAGTATGTCCTGGCTTGCCATAATTATAGCAAGTGCCAGAAAACTTGTCTTTTCCCTGAATTGCCCCTGTAATGGCATTAGCTAACATAGCAGCTTTATGGTCTTCTGTCCCTACTTCTTGACACAGCCTAAGATATTCATAGCATCAGTTTTTCCTTTTTGTGTGCCAATGGCACATTTACAATCTTAGTTTGCATTTTCAAAAGCCATAATTTGTAAAATGATATCTGCGGCAGCAGGATTAGTGATTTGTTTATTAATGGCTTCTTGCAAATGGGCAAGGATCTCTGAATAAGGTTCCTATGGACCTTGTAAAATCTTTTAAAAAGAGGAGGGAGTTTTGCCCTCTATCTCAATCTGTTCCCATGCTGCTAGACAAATTTGTTTTAGTTGTCCAATAGCCACTTCTTCCATATCTGCCACAGTCACCGCTGATGACCATGCACCACCCGAGGCAGCACCCCTCTACGCAAGGCCCAGAGCCTGGAAACTGCTCTCTGGGACTCTGTACCCACAGTCCCCATCTGTCTCTCTCCGCCTCTCTCTTGCTCTG
The DNA here is from genome assembly GCF_057876585.1 of Rhinolophus sinicus. Lineage (NCBI taxonomy): Eukaryota > Metazoa > Chordata > Mammalia > Chiroptera > Rhinolophidae > Rhinolophus > Rhinolophus sinicus. The sequence continues at coordinate 40,911,034 of NC_142506.1, forward strand.
TCTCTGGCCTTTTCTCATCCTCTCTCTCACCTTCCTGGGTCAGGAGAGGTGACGTGCAGCCAGTGAAGGGACCGGAGATCGGGCGGGACGCCGTTCGCTGACGAAGGGCGAAGGCCCAGACGGAAGGCTGTGTGACGAAGAGTGGCGGCATACTGGAGCTGCTGCAGCCTGGTGGAGCGGGTGGCTCTCCGTGGCTTTGGGCCAGTCGGTGGGGCCGGCCAGGGCCAGGGCCAGGGCCAGGGTTGCACATGCCTAGGGCCAGGGGGGACGGAGATGACCCTGCAACCCCCTCGGGCACCCTGAGCGGGGGACTGCACAGCAGCCAGGAGGGTCTGCGGGGGTGGGGCTGGGGGTGAGCGGGGTTGGGGTGGGGGGGCGGGGTGAAAGCCATTCGGGGCCTGGGGAGTCCCAGGATGCCAGGGTGCCCAGACTTCTGTCGCCATCAGGGAAGTGACAGAGGCCTGTGGAGCCATGGGTGGCGCAAAGGGGCCTCGCTGCGGGCCAGGAGTAACCTGCTGCCTACGCCAGCGGTGTCCAGAGGAGGCGGGGAGCAGGCGGGAGGCGCGCTGCTGGGGGAGACAGCTCATGAGGCAGGGCGCGCGCTCATGAGGCAGGCCCGGCGCAGGCTCTTGGGGCGCCGGGAGCCGGGTCCCAGCATCTATGGCCATACCACCCTGAACGCGCCCAATCTTGTCTGATCTCGGAAGCTCGGCAGGGTCGGGCCTGGTTAGTACTTGGATGGGAGACCGCCTGGAAGTACCGGGTGCTGTAGGCTTTTGCTCACTTCTCCTTTTGTGCGGCGGCCCCAACGTGGCTCCCTCTGAACCTCTTCCGCCCCTTGCCCCTCTGCAGCTGCCCAGCCAGCCTAAGGTTGCAGCGACGACATAGGCTGCGGTGGTGACCGTCTGCGACCACCAGGGTGACGACGGTGGCGGCGGTAACCGCAGTGACCGCAGCGGTTTCGGTGATGGCAGCCGCGACAGTGACCAGTGTGATGGCGGCAGCGTCGGCGGTGATTACCGTGCTGACGGCGGCATAATTGGCTGCGGTGACCACAGTGATGGAGGTGGCCTTGGCGACCGCAGTGTCACCGGCAGCGTCGGCAGTGGTGACCGTGGTGATGACAGCAGCGTCGGTGGTGTTGACCGCGTTGACGGTGATGGTGGCGTTGGCTGCAGTGACGGCATCAGCATCGGGGTTGATGACCGTGGTGGCCACGATGGCAGCGGCGAAAACGGTGCCCGCAGCAGTATCGGCGATGGCATCATCGGCGGTGACCACGGTGACGACGGCAGCGTCGGTGGTGATGACCACGATGACGCTGGTGATGGTGTCGGCGGCAGTGACCGCGGTGACCCTGGTGGTGGTGACCACGATAATGGTGATCGTGGCGGCAACCATGGTGATGGCTGCGGCCTCGGAGGCGGCAATCGCGGTGATGGCGTTTATGGAGGTGAATGCGATAATTGCGGCTGAGGCGGAAACCGCAGTGAAGGCTGCGGCATCGGCAATGGCGGCGGCGGGGTTGACCACCATGATGGCGTCGGCAGCGGCGACCGCGGTGACAGTAGTGGCAGTGGCAAACGCGGTGACAGAGGCAGCATCAGCGGTGGTGACCATGGTGACGGTGGCAGCTTTGGCCATGACGATGACCACATGGTGTCTGTGACGGCGGTGGTGGTGGGGATGCAGTTATGGCAGTGTCGGCTGTGACCAGAGTGACGGCAGCGGTGGCGATGACCAAGGTGACAGTGGAGGTGTCGGCCACGGCATTGGGGGTGGTGACTACGGTGATGGTGGCAGTGTCAGCGGCGACGATATCAGTGACGGTGGTAGGGGAAGCAACCACTGTGTCAGCAGTGGCGTCGACGAAACGGTGACTGTGGTGGTGTCAGCGACGGAGGTGGCTGTGGTGACTGCGGTGATGGAGGTGGCTGCAGTGAATGCGTCGATGGCGGTGGTGGCGGCAACTGTGGTTGCGGCAAGGTCTGTGATGGCGGCCGCGGAGGTGACCATGGTGACGGCTGCAGCGTCGGCAGTGATGACCGCGGTGATGGCAGTGGTGGCGGCGTCCTCGGTGATGGTGGCAGCATCGGCAGCGGTGACTGCAGTGAAGGCTACAGCGTGTGCGGCGGCAACAGCGGTGACAGCTGTGACGGCGGCGATTGAGGTGACGGTGGCAGTGGTGGCGACTGTGGTGACTGCGGCAATTTCAGCGACGCCGGCGGTGTTGTTGACCATGGTGATGGTGATTGTGGCAGCGACCGCACTGACGGTGGGGGGCGCGAACAAATGTGGCCGCGGTAGGTTCGGCAATGGGGGCTGCGGCGGCGACCGTGGTGAAGGCGGCGGCATCAGCAGTGGCGACCGTGGTGACGGCTACGGCGGCGGTGACCACGGTGATGGCAGCAGGTTCGGCGGTGACGAGCGCGTTGACCGCGATGGTCGCGGTGACCATGTTGACGGCATCGGCAGCAGCAACCGCAGTGAAGGCGATTGTGACATTGACCGCGGTGATGGTGGCAGATTCATCGGCGGTGACCACGGTGACGGCGGTGGCAGCGGCAAATGCATCGATGGCAGTGGCGGTGGCAACTGTGGCTGCGGCGGAACCAACGATGGTGACCAGGGTGGTGACCGTGGTGACGGCGGCAGCATCAGCAGTGACGACCGCAGTGACGTTTGTATCATCAGTGGCGGCGACCGCGGTGATGGCGGTGGCCTTGACGACCGCGATGACAGTGGCCGTGTCGGCTGCGGTGACCACGGTGATGGCTATGTGTGTGGCGACTGCACTTTCGGTGGTGGTGGCAACGTCCAAGGTGACGGCAGCAGTGGCAGCAACCGCGGTGACCGCGGTGGCATCGGTGGCTGCGAACGCGGTGACGGCGGTGGCAGCGGCGTCCTGGGTGATGGCGGCAGCATCAGTGGCGGTGATGGCAGTGAAGGCAGCAGCTTGTGTGGCGGCGACAGCGGTGTCAGTGGGAGTGGCGGCAACAAATGTGGCCGCAGTAGGTGCGGCAATGGGGGCCATGGCACCATCCGCGGTGACAGCAGCGGGGTCTGCGTCAGCGACCACGGTGATGGCGGCGGCAGTGGCAGTGATGACCACAGTGACGGTGGCATCGTCTGCGGCAGCGACCGCGGTGATGGAGGTGGCCTCAGCGACCGCGGTGACACTGCCACGTTGGCGGTGATGACCGCGGTGATGGCGGCAGTGTTGGCGGTGGCGAACACCATGATGGCAGCGTCCTCGGCAGCATCGACCATGGTGACGGCGTCGGCGGCAGCGGCAGCAAATGCAGTGATGGCGGTGGCATCAGTGGCGGCAACAGCAGTTATGGCGCTGGCGTCGGGGGTGTCGACCACGGTGAATGCGGCATCGGCGGCGGTGACTACCGTGATGGCAGCAGCGTTGGAGGCGATGAACACGGTGACGATGGCATCATCGGGGGTGACGACCGTGTTGAGGGTGATGGTGGCGGTGTCTATAGTGATGGCGGCGGCCTTGACGGTGGCATCTGCAGTGACGGTGGCGAACTTGGCGACAGCATCTGCGGTGACAGCTGCTGGCTCGACGGCAGCAACCACGGTGACAGAGGCGGCGTCGGCGGCGTTGACCGTGGTACCGGCGGCGGCCTCGGCGGTGGCAACCACGGTGTCGGCAGCGGCCTCGGTGGCGGAGACCGCAGTAGCGGCGGCAGCATCAGCAACGGTAGCATCAGCGGCAGCGACCGTGGTGACGTCGAGACCTCAAAGGCAGTGACCGAGGTGACGGCAGCAGTCTTGGCGTCGGCGACTGTGGTGACAGTGGCGTCCCCTGTGGCGGTGGCCACGGTGATGGTGGGAGGGTTGGGGGTGACTCCCGCATCAACAGCGATGGTGGCGGCGCCCGCGGTGGTGGCGGCAGACTCGGTGGCGGCGATCGCAGTGACGGCGGCGGCCTTGGCAGCATTGACCGTGGTACCAGCAGCGGCCTCGGCGGTGGCGACAGTGGTGGCAGCAGCGATATCGGCGGCGGTGACTGCGCTAGCGGCGGCGGCATCGGCGGCGGCGACTGTGGTGGCAGCGACGGCCGCAGCAGCGGCAACCGCGGTGACGGTGGCCACCTTGGCCGTGGCACCCGCGGTGACGGCAGTGCCCACGGCGGCATTGACCATGGTGATGGCGTCGGACTCGGCAGCAGTGACCACAGTGATGGCGGCGGCCTCGGCGGCTTAGACCGCGATGATGGCGGCGGCCGCAAAGGCAGCGACCGCGGTGATGACGGTGGTCTCGGAGGTGGCGACCACGGTGACGGTGGCGTCTTCAGAGGCAGTGACCATGGTGAAACTGGCAGGGTCGGGTGTGCCACCCACATCAACAGCGATGATGGCGGTGACCATGGTGATGGTGCCATGTCAGTGGTGATAACCGCAGTAACGGCGGTGTTGTCGGACCTGACGACCGCTGTGACGGTGGCATCATCGGGGGTGACAACTGCGTTGACGGTGATGGTGGCGGCATCCACCGTGAAGGCAGCGGCCTAGGCAGCGGCGACCTCGGTGACGGTGGCGGCCTTGGTGGCGGTGACCGAGGTGCCAGCGGCGGCAGCGGCGGTGGTGACCGCGGTGACAGTGGCAGGGTCAGGGGTCATGCCCGCATTGACGGCGATGGTGTTGGTGACCACCATGACGGTGCCACATCGTCGGCGATGACAGTGGTGCTGGTGGTGGCCTTGGCGGCTGTGACCGTGGTGGCGACGGCAGCCTCGGTAGTGGCGACCGTGGTAGTGGCAGCAGCATGAGTGATGGCGACCATGGTTTGGTGGCGGCGAGCACGGTGATGGTGACATATCAGTGATGATGACCGTGGTGACGGTGGCATCGTCGGACCTGACGACCGTTCTGAACGTGGCATCGTTGGAAGTGACGACCACGTTGACGGCAATGGTGGCAGCGACCGTGGTGACAGCGGTGGTCTCAGTGGCCTTGACCATGGTGACGGCGCCGGCCTGTGAGATGGTGCACACTGTTATGGCGTCGGCCTCAGCGGCAGCGACCGCAGTGTTGGCGGCAGCCTCGGCCGCAACGTCCAAGGTGACGTTGGTGTACTCAGCGTTGGTGACTGCAGTGACTGCGGGAGGGCCTGGGGGGACGCCCACATGATGGCAATGGTGGCGGTGGCTGTGGTGACAGTGCCACGTCGGCAGCGATGACAGAGGTGATGGCGGCGGCCTCGGCCGCGACGAACACGGAGATGGCGGCGGCCTTGGTGGCGGTGACCATGATGACGGCGGCAGCCTCGGCGGCGGCAACCGCGGTGATGGTGGCCGCCTTGGCAGCAGTGCCCACAGTGACGGCAGCGCCCGTGGCGGCGATCACCATGGTGATGGCGTCGGCCTCGGGGGCTGCGACCACACTGATGACGGAAGCCTCGGCGGCGGCGACTGCGGTGATGATGGCGGCCACGAAGGCAGTGACCGCCGTGATGGCGGCGGTCTCAGCTGGGGCGACCGCGTTGACGGTGGAGTCCTCAGTGGCAGTGACCGTGGTGAAACTGGCAGGGTCGGGGGTGCCACCCACATCGACGGCGATGGTGGCGGTCATCGTGGTGAAGGTGCCACGTCGGCGGTGATGACCACGGTAACGGCGGCATTGTCGGACCCGACGACCGCTGTGACAGTGGCATCGTCAGGGGTGACGACTGCGTTGATGGCAATGGTGGCGACGTCTGCGGTGACGGCGGAAGCCTCGGCGGATGCGACCTCGGTGACGGCGGTGGCCTCGGCAGCGGTGACCGCGATGCTAGCGGCGGCTGTGGCGGCGGTGACCATGGTGACAGTGGCAGGGTCAGGGGTGATGCCCGCATTGACGGCGATGGTGGCAGTGACCGCCATGACGGTGCCACGTCGTCAGCGATGATGGTGGTGTCCGCGATGGCCTCGGCGGCGGCGACTGCAGTAGCAGCGGCAGCCTCAGTGGCAGCAACCACAGTTGTGGTGGTGGCATCAGCGGTGGCGAATGCAGAGACGGCGGCGGCCTCGGTGGCGGTGACCGTGGTGATGGCATCAGGGTCGGTGGTGACCACCGTGTTGACAGGGATGGTGGTGCTGACTGCGTTGCTGGTGCCACATCATTGGTGATGACCGCAGTGACGGCGATGGCGGCGGCGAAAACGGTGACCGCGGCCGTGGCCGCCATGGCGTGGCCATGGCAGTGACCACAGTGACGGCGGCAGTGTTGGCGGTGATGACTGCAGTGACAGCAATGGTGGTGGTGACCGTGGTGACAGTGCCACATCGGCTGTGATGACACCGGTGACGGCGATGGCGGTGGCGAAAACGGTTACCGGGGCAGTGTCGGCGATGGCGGCTGAGTCGGCGCGGTGACCGCGGTGATGACAGCAGCGTTGGTGGTGGTGACCCTGGTAACGGCGGCAGCTTTTGCGGTGATAGCCACTGTGACAGTGGTGGCAGCATGGACTGAGATGATGGTGGCAGCGGCAGCGACTGCAGTGACCGCGTAGGTTTCGGTGATGCTGGCGGCTTTGGTGACCATGGTGATGGCAGTTTTTGCAGCTACCGCGTTGTCTGCGGCTGTGGCGGCAACAAATGTGGCCACGGTAGGTTCGGCAATAGTGGCCACAGTGGCGACTGCGGTGCCGGTGGCAGGGTCGGCAGTGACTACCGCATTGACAAATGCAGCGTCGGCGTTTGCAACTGCGGGGACGGTGGCGGCATCGGCAGCATTTACCACGGTGACGGCGGCAGGGTTGGTGCAGGCGACCGCTGTGATGGTGGCGGCGTCAGCTGCGGTGACGGTGGCAACCGTGGCAGTGGCGACCATGGTGACGGCGGCGGCCTCGGCGGCGGCCACTGCAGTGACGGCCGTGGCATCGTGACTACGACAATGGCGGCATCGTCGGAGGCGGCAACGGCAGTGACGGCGGCAGTGTTGGCAGTGATGACAGTGTTGACGGCGATGGCAGCGGTGATTGTGGTGATGGCGGCCACATCGGCGGTGACGACTGCATTGACGGCTATGTTGGCGGTGACAGCAGTGACGGCGGCAGGGACGGCGATGACCGCGGTGATGGTGACATCGTCAGTGACAACACCGCGGTGACATTGGTGGCCTCGGTGAATGCGATGTCAGCGGCTGTGTCAGTGGCGGTGTCCGTGGTGATGGCGGCAGGGATGGCGATGACGACCGCATTGATGATGTAGTGGTGGTGACCGCGTTGACTGTACCACGTCATTGATGATTACCGCGGTGACGGCAGCGGCGGCAGTGACTGCGCTGTCGGTTGCATCGTTGGCGGCATCGACTGCAGTGATGGCGACTGCGTTGGCGGCGGTGACCGCAGTGATGGTAGCAGGATCAGCACAGATGACCGTGTCAAAGGTGATGGTGGCGGTGACTATGGTGATGGTGCCACGTCAGCAGTTATGACCACGGTGAAGGTGGCATCGTCAGCGGTGGTGACCGCGGTGACAGCGGTGGCCTCGGTGGCTGCGGTGACGGCGGTGGCCTCGGTGACCTCGGTGATGGTGGCGGCGGCAGCAATGACTGTGGTGATGGCTGCGGCGTCGTTGGTGGTGACCGCCGTGACAGCGATGGTGGCGATGACTGGTCTTACTGTGCCACGTCGGCGGTGACGATCGTGGTCACGGCAATGGTGGCAGCAAAAATGGGGACTGCGGCATTTTCAGCCACAGAGGCAGCGGCGGCGACCCCGGTGACTGTGGCGGCGGTGACGTGGGCAACCGTGGTGACAGCGATGGCCGCGGTGGCCCTGGAGACCAAGAGGACGGCAGCCGTGTCAGCGGCGGTGACCACGGTGACGGCGGCAGGGTCGGCGGTGACGACCACGTCGATGGCGATAGTGGCAGTGACTGCGGTGACGGTGCCACGTTGACGGTGATAACCGCGGTGACATCGTCGGCAGTGATGACCGTGTTGACGTCGATGGTGGCGGTGACCAAGTTGACTATGCCACGTCGGCAATGATTACTGCAGTGATGACGGCAACATCGGCGGCAGCGACCGCGGTGACGGTGGCAGCCTTGGTGGCGGCGACCAATGCGACGGAAGTGGCGATGGCAGCGGTGACCACAGTTATGGCGGCGGCGTTAGCGATGGCGACTGCAGTGACGGAGATGGTGGCCGTAACAGGTGTGATGGTGGCACATTGGCGGTGATGACAGTGTTGACGGCGATGGTGGCCGTCACTGGGGTGATGGTGCCACATCAGCGGTGATGACCATGGTGACAGCGGAGGCCTTGGTGGCGGCGACCACAGTGACGGCGGCGGCCTCGGTGGCGGCGGCCATGGTGACTGCGGCAGGGTCGGGGGTGACGCCTGCATTGACCGCGATGGTGGTGGTGACCACGAGGACAATGGCTGCCTCAGTGGAAGCACCCGCAATGATGGCAGTGGCAACGGCGGCGACGACCACGGTGACGGTGGTGTCCTCAGCGGCAGTGACCGCAGTGACTGCGGCAAGGTTGGGGGTGACGCCCGCATTGACCGCGATGGCGGCGGTGACCGTGGTGACGGTGCCACATCAGCGGTGATGACAGCGGTGAGGGCAGCATTATCGTGTCTGACGACCGCGGTAACGGTGGAATCGTCGGTGGTGATGACTGCATTGACGGCGATGGTGGTGGTGCCCAAGGTGACGACAGCGGACTCGGAGGTGGCGGCAGCCTCGGATGCGGCGACTGCGGTGTCAGCAGTGGCCTTGGCGGCGGTGACCATGGTGATTGAAGCATCCTCGGCAGTGGTGACCACAGTGACTGCGGCAGGGTCGGGGGTTATGCCTGCAATAACGGCGATGGGGGTGGTGACCGCGGTCATGGTGCCACATCAGCGGTGATGACCGCGATGATGGTGGCATCGTCAGGGGTGACGACCGCGTTGACGGTGATGGTGGCAGCGTCCGCGGTGACGACCATGGTGACAGCGGCGTCCTCAGCGGTGGCGGCCACAGTGACAGTGGCGGACTCGGCAACGGCGACCGCAGTGACAGTGGCAGGGTCATGGGTGATGCCTGCATCGACAGTGCCACATCAGCGTTGATGACGGCAGTGTCGGTGAATTCGTCGGACCTGATGACCCCGGTGACAGTGGTATCGTCGGGGGTGATGACCGTGTTGAGGGCGATGGTGGCAGCGTCCACGGTGACGGCAGCGCCCTCGTTGGCAGCAACCGCGGTAGAGGTGGCAGCCTGTGCGGCGGTGGCCGCGGTGATGGCATCGGCCTCAGCGGCGGTGACCGCGTTGGTGGTGGCGGCCTGGGTGGGGGAGACCATGGTGATGGTAGCATCGTCAGGGGTGACGATCGTGTTGACGTTGGTGGCCTCAGCGGCAGCGACTGCAGTGACGGTAGCGGCCTCAGCGAAGGCGACCGTGCTGACGGCGGCGGCCTCGGCGTCGGTGACCGCAGTGTCAGCCGTGGCTTCGGCGGCAGTGACCGCGGTGACTGTGGCGTCCTCGGCGGCGGTGACCGCAGTGACTGCAGTAGGGTCGGCAGTGATGTTTGCAATGACCGCGATGGTGGCGGTGACCACGGTGTCGGTGCCACGTCGACGGTGATGACCGCGTTGATGGCGGCATTATCGTGCCTGACGACCGCGGTAACGATGCCATCGTCGGTGGTGATGATCGCATTGATGGTGATAGTGGCGGTGTCCGAGGTGGCAGCATCTGCCTCGGAGGCAGTGACCTCAATGACTGCAGCAGGGTTGGGGGTTACGCCCGCATCAACGGCGATGGTGGCGGTGACCATGGTGACGGTGTCACATCAGCAGTAATGACCTCTGTGATGGTGATATTGTCGGGCCTGACGACTGCGGTGACAGTGGCATCGTCAGTAGTGACGACCACGTTTACGGCGATGGCAGCGACCAAGGTGACGGCGGCGGCCTCGGGTGCGTTGACTGCGGTACCGGCGGTGGCCTCAGCGCCAGCAACCGCAGTGGTGGCGGTGGACTCGGAGGGTACGTCCGGGGTAACGGCGTCGGCCTTGGCGGCGGTGACCGTAGTGACTGAGGCAGGGTTGGGTGTGACGCCGCATTGACGGCAATGGTGGCAGTGACCACGGTGACAGTGCAAATTCGTTGGCAATGACCGCGGTGCTGGCGGTGGCCTCGGCAGCAGAGACCACGGTGACGGCGGTGTTCTTGGAGGCAGCGGCCGCATTCACGGCGGCAGCCTCAGCGGCAGTGACCGCGGTGCCGGGGGCGGCCTTGGCGGCGGTGACCACAGTCACGGCGGCGGCCGTGGTGGCGGCGACCGTGGTGGCGGCAACCGTGGTGGCGGCGGTGTCCGTGGTGACGTCAGCGGCCTCGGAGGCGGTGACCGCGGTGACTGTGGCGTCCTCGGTGGGGGTGACCGCAGTGATTGCGGCAGAGTCAGGGGTGATGACCACAATTATGGCGATGGTTGCGTTGACCGCAGTGACGATGCAACATCAGCAGTGATGACCACGGTGACGTTGGCTTCGTCGGACCTGACGACTGCGGTGACGATGCCATCATCGGGGGAGACGACCACATTGATGGCGATGGTGGCGGCGTCCGCGGTGATGGCGGCAGCCTCCGCGGCAGCGTCCGCGGTGATGGCAGCGGGCTCGGTGGCAGCGACCGTGGTGATGGCGGCGGCCTTGGTGGCGGTGACCGCAGTGACTGTGGCAGGGTCGGGGGTGACACCCGCAATGACGGCGATGGTGGCGGTGACAGCATTGATGGTGCCACATCATCGGAGATGACCGCGGTGCCAGCAGCGGCCTCAGCGGCGGCGACCAAGGTACCGGTGGCGTGTTCAGTGGCGGCATCCCTGGTACCAGCGGCGGCATCGGCAGCGGCGACCGCAGTTACAGTGGCAGGGTCGGGGCTGATGCACACATCGACAGCGATGGTGGCGGAGACCGCGATGACGACGGCTGCTTTGGCTGCAGCGCTCGCAATGACCAAGGCAGCCGTGGTGGCGACGACCATTTTGACGGTGGCATCCTCGGTAGCTGAGACCACAGTGAGTGCGGCAGGGTCAGGTGTGACGCCCGCATTGACGGTGATGGTGGCAGTGACCGCGGTGACAGTGCCACGTCGTCGGCTATGACCGCAGTGCCTGCGCTGTCCTCAGCAGCTGCAACCACAGTGACGGTGGTGGACTCGGCAGCGGCTACCACACTGATGGCAGCGACCTCGGAAGAGGCGACCGTGGTGATGGCAGCGGTTTTGGTGGCGGCGACCGCAGTGATGGTGTCCTCAGTGGCGGTGATCGTGGTGACTGCGGCAGGGTCAGGGGTGACGCACGCATCAATGGCGATGATGGCAGTGATCGTGGTGATGCTGCCACGTCGGTGGTGAAAACCATGGTACAGTGGAATCGTCGGACCTGACAACTGCGGTGACGGTGGCATCGTTGTCGGTGATGCCCACATAGACGGAGATAGTGGTGGTGACCAAGGTGATGGCAATGGCCAGTGTGGCGGTGTCTGCGGTGATGGCGGGGTCTCGGTGTCGGCGACCACGATGGTGGCGGCAGGCTTGGCTGCAGTGATAACTTTGGCAGCGGCGTCCTCGGCGGCGCTGACCGAGGTGTTGGTGGCGGCCTCGGCAGTGGCGACCGCATTGGAGGTGGCAGCTTCGGCAGTGGCATCTGCAGTGCTGGTGGCTGCCTCGGCGGCGGTGACAGCAGTGACGGCGGCAGCCTCGGTGGCAGCGACCGTGGTGACAGTGGCGTCCTCAATGGCGGTGTCTGCGGTGACTGTAGCAGGGTCGGGGGTGACCCCCGCATCGTCAACGATGGTGGTGGTGACCACGGTGATGGTGCTACTTCATCGGTGATGACCGCTGTGACTGTGGCATCGTCGAACGTGACAACCGCGGTGACGGTAGCATCATCGGGGGTGATGACGGTGGTGATGGCGATGTTGGCGGTGACCACTGTGACGGTCCCACATTGGTGGTGATGACCGCGGGACGGCAGCATCGTCAGGGGTGACGACCGCATCGACAGTGATGGTGGCGGTGACCGCGGTGACAACGGCTGCCTCCCCGGCAGCACCCGCGGTGATGGCGGCGGGCATGGCCGTGACGACCATGGTGACGGTGGCATCTTCGGCGACGGTGACCACAGTGACTGCGACAGGGTTGGGGTTGACGCCCGCATAGACAGCGATGGTGGCAGTGACCATGGTGACGGTGCTATGTTGGTGGTGGTGACTGCGGTGACAGTGGCACCGTCGGACCTGACGACCGCGGTGATGGTAGCTTCGTTGGGGGTAACGACTGCATTGACGGCGATGGTGGCGGCGACCATGGTTGTGGCGGCGGGCGCGGCAGGGGCAACCATGGTGATGGCGGTGGTCTCGGCAGAGGCGTTCGCGGTGACAGTAGCAGCCTCGGCGGCGGCGACCGCAGTGATGGCGGCGGTCTCAGTGGCAGCGACCACGGTGTCGATGGCGTCTTAGAAGGCAGTGACCGCGGTGACAGTGGCAGGGTCAGGAGTGACTCCACATCTACAGCGATGGTGGTGGTGACCATGGTGACGGTGCCATGTTGGCGGTGATGACCGCGGTGTCCGTGGCATCATCGGACCTGATGACCACAGTGATGGTAGCATCGACGGGGAAGACATCCGCGTTGACGGCGATAGTGGCGGCGACCAAGGTGATGGTGGCGGCCTCTGTGGCGGCGACCATGGTGATGGCAGAACCTCGATGGCGGCGACCGTGGTGACGACGGTGAATGCAGCGTGCATGGCAGCAGTGACCACAGTGACTGTGGCAGGTTCGGGGGCGAGGCCCACATGGACGGCGATTGGGGCGGTGACCGCGGTGACGGTGCCACTTTGTTGGCAATGATGATGGTGCCGGCGGGGGCCTCGGCGGCGGTGACCAAGGTGACGGGGGCGGCTTCGGTGGCGGCGACCTCAGTGATGGCAGAGGCTTCGGCAGCGGTGCTCGTGGTGACGGCAGAGGCTTTGGCAGCAGCGAGTGTGGTGACGGAGGTGGCCTCAGTGGCAGCGACCATGGTGACAGTGGAAGGGTCGGGGCGACGCCCACATCTACAGCGATGGTGGCGGTGACCGCGGTGATAGTGCCATGTCGGCGGTGATGACCGCGGTGACGGCAGCATTGTCTTGCCTGATGACCGCTGTGACAGTGACATCATCGGTGTTGACAACTGCGTTGACGGCGATGGTGGCGTTGATAGCGGTGACAGTGCCACTTTGGCAGTGATGACCGCCATGACGGTGGCATCGTCAGACCTGACAACTGCGGTGACGCTGGCATCGTCGGGGGTGACGACAGCGGTGATGGCGATGTTGGCGTTGACCACGGTCATTGTGCCATGTTGGCGGTGATGACCGCAGTGACGGCGGCATTGTCGGGCCTGACGACCACGGTGACGGTGGCATTGTCGGGGGTGACGACCGCGTTGATGGCGATGGTGGTAGCAACCGAGGTGATGGCGACGGCCTCGACGGCGGTGACCACAGTGACGGCGACAGCCGTGGCGGCCACAACCATGGTGAATGGTGGCGACCTCGGCGATGGCGACCGCGGTGACGGCAGCAGGGTAGGGGGTGACACCCGTAATGACAACGGTGGCGGTGACGGCAGTGATGGTGCCACATCAGCTGTGATGACCGCGGTGATGGTGGCTTCCTCGGACTTGACGACCATGGTGATGGTGGCATCGATGGAGGTGACGACAGCATTGACGGAGATGGTGGCGGTGTCCGTGGTGATGGCAGCGGCCTCAGCGGTGGCATCCGCGGTGACGGCGGCAGAGTCGGCGGCGACGACCATGGTGACGGTGGCGTCCTTGGCGGCAGTGACCGTGGTGACAGTGGCACAGTCAGAGGTGACGCCCGCATTGACAGCGATGGTGGCAATGACCTCGGAGATGGTGCCACGTAGTCGGCAATGACCACGTTGACGGCATGGCCTCAGCATTGGCGACCGCTGTGATGGCGGCGGCCTCGGAGGCGGTGACTGTGGTGATGGCAGCGGCCTCGATGGCAGTGACCTTGGTGACAGTGGCACTCTCAGTGGCGCCAACCGTGGTGACGGTGGTGTCCTCAGCGGTGGTGACCGCGGTGACAGTGGCAGGGTTGGGGGTGACGCCTGCAATGACGGCAATGGTGGAGGTGACGGCAGTGACAATGCAACATCAGCGGTGATGACAGTGGTGACGGTGGCTTCGTTGGACCTTACGACCGCGGTGACAGTGGCATCGTCAGGGGTGATGACCACGTTGTCAGTGATGGTGGCGGCGACTGAGGTGACGTTGGCGGCCTCAGTGGCGGAAACCGCGGTCATGGCGGCGGCCTTGGCGGCGGCATCCGCAGTAACGTGGTGGACTCGGCGACTGCAACAGCGGTGTTGGCAGCAGAGTCGGGGGTGACGCCCACAATGACAGCAATGGTGGCGTTGACCACGGTAACGGTGCCACGTTGGCGGTGATGACCGCGGTGATGGTGGCATCATCAGACCTGACAACCGTGGTGACGGTTGCATCGTTGGGGGTGACAACCTCGTTGACGGTGATGGTGGTGGCGTCTGCGGTGACAGCAGCGGCCTCGGCGGCGACGACCGCAGTGACAGTGGCAGGGTCGGGATTGATGGTTGCATCGACAGCGATGGTGGCTGTGACCGCGGTGACGACAGCTGCATCGGCGTCGGTGACCGCAGTGGCGGTGGCGTTCTCTGCGGCGGTGACCGTGGTGACGGTGTCAGGGTTGGGGGTGATGCCCGCATCGACAATGATGGTGGCAGTGACCACGGTATTGACGGCTGCCTATGCGGCGGCGACGATGACCACGAAGATGGCGGCATCCTCGGCAGCGGGGACCGAAGTGACGGCGGTGGACTCAGTGACGGCGTCTGCAGAGACAGCGGCGGCCTCGGTGGCCGCAACTGTGGTGACGGCTGCAGCCTCGGCGGCGGCGACCGCGGTGATGGTATCGGCCTCTACGGTGGCGACCAAGGTGACGGTGTGGGCCTCAGCGGCGGTGACCGCAATGATTGCAGCAGAGTCGGGGGTGACGCCCGCATCGACAGCGATGGAGGCGGTGACTGTGGCAGAAGTCCGCGGTGACGGTGGCATCGTCGGACCTGACAACCGCGGAGACAGTGGCATCGTCGTCGGTGATGAATGAATTGACGGCGATGTTGGCGGTGACTGAGGTGATGGTGGTGGCCTCGGCGGCGGTGAACCCTGTGATGGCAGCGGCCTCGGCAGAGGCGACTGCGGTGACGGCGGCGGCCTTGGCAGTGGCAGGCACGGTGACGGCGGCTGTCCCGTTGGCAACGACTTCGATGATGGTGTCGTCCTCAGCGGCGGTGACCGCGATGACAGTGGCAGGTTCAGGGGTGATGCACGCATCGACAGCGATGGTGGCGGTGACCGCGGTGATGGTGCCACGTGGTCGGGGATGACCACGGTGCTGGCGGTGGCCGCAGCAACGACGACTACGGTGATGGTGGCGGCCTCAGCGGAGGCGTCCAAGGTAAAGGCAGTGGACTTGGCGACGGTGTCCGCGGAGACGGCAGCGAAGACCGCGGTGGCGGCAGCGGCCTCAGCGGCGGCGACAAGGATGGTGGCGGCTGCCTCGGCGCCGGCGACCATGGTGACGGTGGCGGCCTTGGCGTAGGCGACCGCGGTGACGGCGGCGACCTCAGTAGCAGTGACCATGATGACAATGGCAGGGTCGAGGGTGACGCCCACATCAACAGCGATGGCGGCGGGGACCACGGTGATGGTGCCACGTCGGTGGTGATGACCGCAGTGAAGGTGGCATCATTGGACATGATGACTGAGGTGACAGTAGCATTGTCGGGGATGACAACCGCATCGATGGAGATGGTGGCAGTGACCGCGGTGATGGTGCCACGTCGTCGGCGTTGACCATGGTGATGGCGGCAGCCTTGGCAGAGGCGTCTGTGGTGACGGCGGCGAATTCAGCAGCGGCGAGCACAGTGAAGGCGGCGGTCTCGGTGGCGACGACAGCGGTGACGGTGTTGTCCTTGGCAGCGGTGATGGCAGTGTCTACGGCAGGGTCGGGGGTGACGCCTGCATCAACAGTGCTGGCAGCGGTGACTGCGGTGACGGTGCCACATCAGCGGTGAAGACCGCAGTGACAGTGGCATGGTCGGACCTTACAACCGCGGTGACAGTGGCATTGTCATGGGTGACGAAGAAGTTGATGGTGATGCTGGTGGTGACCGAGGTGATGGCGGCAGCCTTGGCGGCGGCATCCGTGGTGATGGCGGCGGCCTCGGCGGCGGCGACCGCAGTGACGGCAGATGCCTCGGCAGAGGCATCTGCGGTGACAGCGGAGGCCTTGGCGGTGGCGTCTGCGATGGCATCGGCGGCCTCGGCAGTGGCGACTGTGGTGGCCGCTGCGGCCTCGGCGGCATTGACCTTGGTGGTGGCGGCAGCCTCGGCGGCGGCGACCGCGGTGATGGCAGTGGCGTCGATGGCGGCGACCGCGGTGATGGTGCCACGTCGGCGGTGATGACCGCATTGACGGCGGCATTGTCGGGCCTGACGACCGCGGTGACGGTGGCATCGTCGGGGGTGACGACCACGTTGACAGCGATGGTGGCGGCAACCGCATTGGCGGCAGCGGCCTCGGCGCCAATGACCACGGTGTCGGCGGCGACCTCGCCGGTGGAGACCACGGTGACGGCGGCAGCCTTGCCAGTGGCGACCCCAGTGCCGGCAGCGGACTTGGCTCCGGCAACCGCTGTGACAGCAGCGGCCTCGGCAGTGATGACTGCAGTGGCGGCGGCAGCCTCAGCGGCGTCGTCCGCCGTGTCAGCGTCGGCCTCAGTGGCGGTGACTGCCGTGACTGCGGCAGGGACGGGGTGACGCCCGCATCGACGGCGATGGTCGCGGTGACCACAGTGACTGTGCCACATCATTAGCGATGACCGTGGTCGCGGCAGGGTCCTCTGCGGCAGCAACCGCGGTGTCGGTGAGGCCTCGGTGGCGGCAACCCCGGTGGCAGCGGCCGCCTTGGCGATGGCAACCGCGTTGACGGCAGCTGCCTCGGCAGCAGCGATCATGTTAATGGCGGTGGCTTCAACTGTGGCGATCGCAGTGACAGTGGCAGGGTCGGGGTGATGTCCGCATCAACAGCGATGGTGGCAGTGACCCCGTTATTGTTGGCTGCCACTGCGACGGCTCCAGCTGTGATGGAGGCGGCCGCATCGGCGACGACCACAGTGATGTTGGCATCCTCAGCGGCGGTGACCACAGTGTCTGTGCCAGGGTCGGGGGTGACGCCCGCATTGACGGCGATGGTGGCGGTGACCGCAATGATGGTGCCACGTTGGTGGTGATGACAGCGATGATGGCAGCATTGACAGGCCTGACAACCGCGGTAACAGTGGCATCGTCAGGGGTGACAACCGCGTTGATGGCCATGGTGGTGGCGACCGCGGTGCCAGCAGTGGCCTCGGAACCGGTGAACGCTTTGGCAGTGGCAGGCTCAGCAACTGCGACCGTGGTGAGTGTCGGCCTCGTCGGCGGAATCCGCAGTATCGGTGGTGGCCTCGGTGCCGATGACCGCGGTGCCGGCGGCGGCCTCAGCAACGGCGACCGTGGTGATGGCATCGGCCTTGCCGGCGGCTACCGTGGTGGCTGCAGCTTCCTCGGCGGCGGTGATCGCCGTGACTGCGGCAGGGTAGGGGCTGATGCCCGCATCGACGGCGATGTTGGCGGTGACCGCAGTAACGGTGCCACGCTTTAGGCAATGACCGCGGTACCGGTGGCGGCCTCCGCGGCAGCAACCCCGGTGGCGGTTTCTGGCCTCGGCGCAGGTGACCGTGGTGGTGGAGTGGTCTCGGCGGCAGAGACCCCGGTGTGGCGGCCGCCCTAGCAGTGGCACCCATGGTGACAGGATCGCCCATGACAACGACGACCACGGTGACGGTGGTGTCCTTGGCGGCGGTGGCCACAGTGACTGTGGCAGGGTCAGTTGTGATGCCTGCATTAATGGCAATGGGGTCGGTGACCGCAGTGATGATGCCACGTCGGTGGTGCAGACCACGGTGACGATGGCATCGTCGGACCTGACAACCGTGGTTTCGGTGGCATCGTCATGGGTGACGAACAAGTTGACGGCGATGGTGGTGATGACCGAGGTGTCGGCGGCGGCCTTGGCAGCGGCGTCCGTGGTGATGGCGGCGTCCTCAGCGGCGGCGACTGCGGTGGCGGCGGGGGCCTCGGCGGTGGCGACCATGGTGTTGGCGTAGGCCTCGGTGGCGTTGACCACGGTGATGGCAGCAGCCTCGGAGGCAGCAACCACGATGATTGTAGTGGCCTTGACGGCAGCGACTGCAGTGACAGTGGCAGGGTCAGGGGTGATGCCCGCATTGACAGCGATGGTGGCAGTAACTGTGGTGATTGTGCCATGTCGGCAGTGATGACCGCGTTGATGGCGGCATTGTCAAGCCTGATGACCGCGGTGACGGTGGCATCGTCGGGGGTCATGACCACGTTGATGGCGATGGTGGCGGCGGCCGCTGCATCGGTGGTGCCCGCAGTGATGGCACCCACGGCAGCGACGACCACGGTGACGGTGGCATCCTCGCCGGTGGTGACCACAGTGACTGCGGCAGGGTCGGTTGTGATGCCCAAATTGATGGTGATGGTGTTGGTGACCACAGTGATGATGCCACATCAGCGGTGAAGACCGCGGTGACGGTGGCATCGTTGGGCCTGACAATCGCGGTGACGGTGGCTTCGTAGTGGGTGACAAACAAGTTGACGGCGATGGTGTTTGTGACCGAGGTGACGGCGGCGGCCTCGGGAGCGGTGTCCGCAGTGATGGCGGCAGTCTCGGCGGCGGTGACTGCGGTGGCAGCGGTGGACTCAGCGGCAGCGACCACGTCGGCATCGGCAGACTCGGCGGTGGTGACTGCGGTGTTGGCTGCAGCCTCGGCGGCAGAGACCGCTTTGGCAGCGACAGCCTCGGTGGCGGCATCCGCAGTAACGTAGTCAGCCTCGGTGGGGGTGACCGCGATGACAATGGCAGGATCAGGGGTGACGCCCGCATAGACAGTGATGGTGGTGGTGACCGCAGTATCGACAGCTGCCTCTGCGGTGGCGCCCGCAGTGATGGCGGCGGCCACAGCGAAGACAACCATGGTGACAGTGGCATCTTTGGCGGGAGTGACCAGTGTCTGCGGCAGCGTCGAGCGTCACCCACATTGACGGTGATGGTGGCAGTGACCGCGATGACGGTGCCACGTCAGCTGTGATGACCGTGGTGATGCCGACATCGTCGGGCCTGATGACCTCGGTGACGGTGACATCATCAGGGGTGACACCCACGTAGACGGCAATGGTGGTGGCGACTGCGGTGGCAGCGGCAGCCTCGGTGCCGGTGAATGCGGTGACGGCACCAGGCTCGGCGGCGACGACCGCGATGATGGCGGCGGCCTCGGCGGAGGTGTGCGGGTTGATGGCGGTGGCCTTGGCGGTGGCAACCGCTTTGGCAGCGACACCCTCGGTGGCGGTGTCCGCGTTAGTGGAGTCAGCCTCGGTGGCGATGACCGAAGTGACTACCGCAGGTTCGGGGGTGTCACACGCATAGACGGCAATGGTGGTGGTGACCGTGGTGACGGTGGCAGCCTCGGCGGCAGAGACAGCGGTGACGGCGATGTTGGTGGTGACCACGGTGATGGTGCCACGTTGGCAGTGATGACCGTGGTGACGGCAGCATTGTCGGGCCACGGTGACGTTGACAACGGTGATGGCGGCAGCCTCGACGGCGGCGAGCGCGGTGACATTGGCAGGGTCAGGGGTGACACCTGCACCGACAGCAATGGTGGCGGTGATCGCTGTGACGGTGCCACGTCATTGGTCATGACCAGGGTGCCGGCGGTGGCCTCGGTGGCGCCTACTGCTGCGGTGGTGGCTGCCGTGGTGACGGCGACCACGGTGACGGTGGTGTCCTCGGCGGCGGTGACCACAGTGACTGCGGCAGGGAAGGGGGTGACGACCGCATCGATGGCTATGGTGGCATTGACCGCGGTGACCGTGCCACGTTGGTGGTGATGACCGCCATGACGGTGGCATCATTGGACCTGACAAACGCGGTTACGGTTGCATCGTCGCGGGTGACGACCGCGTTGACAGCGATGGTGGTGATGACAGAGGTGACGGTGATGGCCTCAGCGGTGGCTTCTGCGGTGATGGCAGCAGTTTCGGTGGCAGCGACTGCCGTGGCGGCGGCGGCCTCAGCGGCAGCAACTGTGTTGGCGGCAGCGGCCTCGGCGGTGGTGACCACAGTGACTGCGGCAGGGTCAGTTGTGACATCTGCATCGATGGCGATGGTTTCGGTGACCATGGTGATGGTGCCACGTAGGCAGAAGTCCACGGTGACGGTGGCATCACAAGGCCTGACAATTGCAGTGATAGTGGCATTGTCGTGGGTGACGAACAAGTAGATGACGATGTTGGCGCCGACCGAGGTGATGGCGGCGGCGACCGCAGTGACGGCGTCGGTTTCGGCAGAGGCGTCTGCGGTGATGGCAGCGGCCTCGGCGGCGGTGACCACAGTGACGGCGGAGACCTTGACAGCAGCAGGCACAGTGACAGCGGTGGTCTCGGTGTCGATGACTTCGGTGACGGTGTCGTCCTCGGCGGCGGTGACTGCGATGACAGTGACAGGGTCGGGATTGACGCCCGCATCGACAGCGATGGTGACGGTGACCACGGTGACGGTGCCACGTCTGTGGTGGGAGCCTCAATGGCGGCGACCGCAGTGTCGGCGGTGGCCTCGGCGTCGGTGACCGCTTTGGAGGTGATGGCTTCGGTGGCGGCGTCCGCAGTAATGGAGTTGGGCTCAGCGGCGGTGACTGCCGTGATAGCGGCAGGTAGGGGTTGACACCCACCTCGACGACAATGGTGGCTCTGACCACAGTGATGGTGCCACGTCGTCGGCGATGACCGCGGTGCCGGCGGCAGTCTCGGCGGTGGCGACCATAGGTGATGGTAGTGGCATTGCCGACGGCGACCGCAGTCACGGCGGTGGCCTCGTCGCCGGCGACCACGGTGGCAGCAGCAGCCTCGTTGGCAGAGACAGCAGTGATGGTGATATTGGCGGTGACCATGGTGACGGTGCCACGTTGGCGGTGATGACCGCAGTAACGGCGGAATTTTCGGGTGTGACAACAGTGGTGACGGTGGCATCGTCGGGGGTTACGACCGCATTGAGGGCGATGGTGGCAGCGACCGTGGTGGCAGGGGCTGGCTCGGTGGTAGCAACCACGGTGACGGTGGCGTCCTTGGCGGCGGCGACCATGGTGACAGTGGTAGGTCGGGTGTGACGCACGCATCAACAGCCATGCTGGCGGTGACCGCGGTATCAACGTCTGCCTCTGTGGCGGCACCTGCGGTAATGGCGGCGGCTGCAGCAACGACGACCAGGGTGACGGTGGTATCCTCGGGGGCGGTGACCACAGTGTCTATGGCAGGGTCGGGGGTGACGCCCACATTGACGGCGATGGTGGTGGTGACCACGATGATGGTACCATGTCGGCGGTGATGACCGTGGTGATGTCGGCATTGATGGGCCTGAAGATCGCAGTGACAGTGGCATCATTGGACCTGACGACCACGGTGATGGTAGCATCTTTAGGGGGGACGACCGCATCAATGGCGATGGTGGCGGTGACCGCGGTGATGGTGCCATGTCGTCTGCAATGACCGCGGTGGCGGCTGCAGCCACAGCGGCGGTGACCACCATGACGGCGGCAGGTTCAGGGTTGAGATTGCATCGATGGAGATGGTGGTGGTGACCGCAGTGACAGAACCATGTCATCAGCGATGACCGCGGTGGCAGCGGCGGACTTGGCGGAGGTGACTGCAGTGGCAGCGGGGGCCTCGGCTGCGGTGACCGCGGTGGCGGAAGAGGCCTCGGCGCCAGAGACACTGCTGACGGCCGCCGTCTCGGCAGTGGCGCCGCGGAGATGGCAGCGCCAAAGGCGGCAACGACCACGGAGACGGTGGCGTCCTCGGCGGTGGTGACCATAGTGACAGCTGCAGGATTGGTTGTGACACCCGAATCGATGGCAATGGTGATGGTGAATGTGGTGACGGTGCCACCTCGGCGGTAAAGACAGCGGTGACGGTGGCATCATCGGACATGACAACCGCGGTGACGGTAGCATCGTCGTGGGTGACGAACGAGATGACAGCGATGGTAGCAGCGACCACGTCGGTGTGGGAGGCCTCGGCGGCGGTGCCCGCGGTGGCGGTGGCAGCCAAGGCAGCGGCGACAGACTCGGCGGAAGCGTCCGCAGTAACGGAGTCGGCCACGGCATCGGTGACCGCAGTGACAACGGCAGTGTCGTGGGTGACGCCCGCATCGACGGCGATGGTGGCGGTGTCCGCGGTGACAGCGGCAGCCTTGGCGGCGCAGACAGCAGTGACGGCGCTGTTGGTGGTGACCACGGTGACACTGCCACGTTGAAGGTGATGACCACGGTGACGGTGGCATCGTCAGACATGACGACCGCGCTGATGGTGTCATGTCGAAGGTGAAGATCACGGTGATGGTGGCATCGTGTGACCTGAAAACTGCATTGATGGTGGCATCGTAGTGGGTGACGAACAAGTTGACAGCGATGGTGAAGGTGACCAAGGTGACGGTGGCGGCTTCGGCGGCGGTGTCCTCTGTGATGGCAGAGGCCAGGGCGGCGAAGCTCACTGCTGCACCCTGGTGGCACGGGTGGCTCTCCCTGGCTTTGGGCCACTGGGTGGGGCCAGCCAGGGCCAGGGCCAGGGTTGCGCGTGCCTAGGGCCGGAGGGGACGGAGAGGACTCTGCGAGCCCCTCAGTGGCCCTGAGGGGGCGGCGGACAGCAAAGCAGCCGGAGGAGGGTGCGGTTGTGGGGCTGGGGGTGGGGATGAGAGGGGTTGGGGAAGAGGGGGGCGGGGTAAAAGCCGTTCGGGGCTGGGGAGTCCCAGGATGCCAGGGCGCCCAGACGTCTGTCACAGTTAGGGAAGTGACAGAGGCCCGTGGAGCCACGGGGGGCGAGAAGGGGCCTCGCTGCGGGCCAGGAGTAGCCCGTCGCCCACGCCAGTGGCGTCCGGAGGAGTCGGGGAGCGGGCAGGAGGCCGACCGGCAGACATGCTCTCCACCCCAGTGGCCCAGCAGCACGGCGCGCGCTCACGAGGCAGGCAGGGAGCAGGATTTTGGGGGCGCCGGGAGCAAGGTATCAGTGTCCACCGCAATACCACCCTGAAAGCGCCAGATCTCGTCTGATCTAGGAAGCTTATCAGGGTCGGGCCTGGTTACTACTTGGATGGGAGACCGCCTGGGAATACCTGTAGGATTTCATTCGCCTCTCCTTTTGACCCAACGCGCCGACCTGGCTCCCTCCGGACCCCTGCCGCCCCTTGCCCCTCTGCAACCGCCCAGCCAGCCGAAGGTCCCCCTGGCCAGCGGCGGGTCAGCCGCCCGTCACTACAAGCTCGCAGCCCCGGCCGCACAACATGCCCATCGGCCAGGGCTCCCCCCCACAACCTCTTCGCAGTCCTCTTCGGTCCTGCAGTCCATCAGCCCTATCCCTTCGCCAAGCCGCGTTCACCTCCGCCGCCGCCAGTGCTGCCCTCGCCCCAGCCACGGCTGCCGCCATCGCCGCACTCCCTAAATGTCCCGCCTCCGCCGCAAGCACCGCCCTCTTCCCCGCTACCGCCACCGCCGGCGCCATCGCTGCCCGCGCCCCAGCGCCCACCGTCAAACCCCCATTGTCGCCGCCGACATCGCCGCCCTGGCGCCATCCCCGCCGTTTCCATCGCCGAACTCGCCACCCTCCCCTGCCTCCGCCGCGCCGCCGCTGCCGCCTCAGCTGCAGGGGCCTCCACCGCCGTGGGCTCCTCCCCAAACTCCCAGGCCCAGGGCTGCCAGCTGGTGCAGGCCTCCAGCAGTCTTGGGGGTGCGGTTGGCGGTGAGCCTGGTGGCGGTAGGGGGGCGGGTTGTATGCCGGTATGGGTCCGGGGAGACCCAGAATGCCAGAGTTCCACGACTTCTGACACCATCAGGGAAGTGGCAGTGTCCTGTTGAGCCACGGTTGGCGTGAAGGGGCGTCGCTGCCTGCCAGGAGTAGCCCAACGCCCACGCCAGGGGATGGTGGAGCCGGCCAGCGTGTCGATGCTCGCCACCCGAGCGGCCCAGCTGCACGGCGCGCGCTCAGGAGGCAGGCCGGCAGAAGGCTCTTGGGGCCAGGGGAGCCGGGTCCCAGCGTCTACGGCCATACCACCCTGAACGCAGCAGATCTCGTCTGATCTCAGAAGCTAAATAGGGAGGGGCCTGGTTAGTACTTGGATGGGAAACCGCCTGGGAATACCTGTAGGCTTCTGCTCGCCTCTCCTTTTGCACCGCCGCCCTGGCGTGGCTCCCTCCGAACCCCTGCCGCCCCTTGCCCCTCTGCAGCCGCCCAGCCAGCCGAAGGTCCCCCTGGCCAGAGGCCGGTCAGCCACCCGGCACTACAAGCTGGCAGCCCCGGCCGCACACCAGGGCCGTCGGCCAGGGCTCCACCCCACACCCTCTTCTTAGTCCTCTTCGCTGAGGCAGGCCGTCAGCTTGCAGCAGTTATCCAAGCCTGTGTCTCCGCCGGCAGGCACCTCTACCCACACCCCCGCGCGCCCCCTCCCGTCGCCCACAAGAGCCAGGAGCCCTCCCTTCCCGCCGTTCGCAGTGGCCCCAACACACAGGGCACAAAGAGCTGGGACAAACCAGGGGACGGAGGGAGCAGCACCCCAACACACCGCACGCCCTCGGACTCCAGGAGAGACCACCACAAGGGGAAGTGCAGACACGCAGGCACACAACCCTCACAACCAGGGTGCCTGTGGGCTACCACTCTCCTCCAGCGGGGGGGGGGTCCCTGGGCGGGGCTCGGAGCCCACTGGCCCTCCGGCCTGGCCTGGGGCCTTCAAGGGTGACTGCCAATGCCCGGGCACTGCGTCTGTAGTGGAGCCCAGCCCCGGGCACGACCACACTCCGGTGGACAGGCTGCCACTTCAACACAGCCTCAGTGAGTCTGTCCCAGTCCGTGTGCCCGCCTGTGCGTCCCTCCCCCACCCCATGTCTCTCTGGATCTGTGACGTGCCTGTTGGGCTCTGCCTCTCGCTCAGGAGCTCTCTCCCCGCGTGCCAGCCCCCTCTTTCTCTGTCTCTGTCCATGTCTCGCTGTATGTCTAGATACATACATGTACATATACGTGTATATTTCCATCTTGCTCCCTCTTACTCCTCCTCCCGTTCTGTCTGTCGGTCCCTGTCCTGCGGGGACTCTAGTCCCTCTCCCCGCACAAGAACACAGGATATGGCGAGGCCAAGAAGGAACACCAACAGAGCCACGGATAGGGGGCTCATAGCACCATGTCTCACGGGCGGCTGGCTTGGCGACACGGCAAGCCGGAGCAGCCCGATCCCCAACCTGTCGGCCGCTTCTCTGCCAACCCACCGACACACCGACCGTCGACCCACCAAGCCGGCCCACTGCAATCCGCGCCCCTCTGCAATTTGCAGTCCACCACCCGCGCTTCCTAGCTTGGCCACCGCAGCACCTCCGGGGGCCCATGGCCAACTGGCAACAGCTGATGGTCAAGCGGTCACAGCTGATGACCATGCAGCCCCCACGCAGCACCCCTCTACACGAGGCCCAGAGCCTGGAAACTGCTCTCTGCGAGTCTGTCCCCATAGTCCCCGTCTGTCTCTCTCCGCCTCTCTCTTGCTCTGTCTCTGGCCTTCTCTCATCCTCTCTCTCCCCTCCCTGGGTCAGGAGAGGTGATGTGTAGCCAGTGAAGGGACCGGTGATCGGGCAGTACGCCAGTCGCTGAAGAGTGTAGAGGGCCCAGAGGGAAGGCTGTGTGACGAAGGGTGGTGGCAGACTGGAGCTGCTGCCCCCTGGTGGCGGGGGCTCTCTGTGGCTTTGGGCCAGTGGGTGGGGCCAGCCAGGGCCAGGGCCAGGTTTGTGTGTGCCTAGGGCTGGAGGGGACGGCGATGACCCTGCGACCACCTAGGTGGCCCAGAGAGTTGGGGACAGCACAGCAGCCAGGGTGGTTAGCGGTTGTGGGGCTGGGTGGGGGATGAGAGGGGTTGGGGTATGGGGGCGGGGTAAAATCCGTTCGGGGCCTGGGGAGTCCCAGGATGCCAGGGCGCCCAGACCTCTGTCACAGTCAAGGAAGTGACAGAGGCCCGTGGAGCCATGGGGGGTGCGAAGGGGCCTCGCTGCGGGCCAGGAGTAGCCCATCGCCCTCGTCAGCAGCGTCCGGAGGAGGCGGGGAACGGGTGGGAGGCCCGCCGGCAGACATGCTCGCCACCCGAGCGGCCCAGCAGCATGGTGCGCGCTCACGAGGCAGGCCCTGTGCAGGCTCTTGGGGCGCCGGGAGCCGGGTCCCCGCGTCTACAGCAATAGCACCCTGAAAGCGCCAGATCTCGTCTGTTCTCGGAAGCTAAGCAGGGTTGGGCCTGGTTAGTACTTGGATGGGAGACCTCCTGGGAATAACTGTAGGCTTTTGCTCGCCTCTCCTTTTGCGTCGCCGCCCCGGCGTGGCTCCCTCCGAACCCGTGCCGCCCCTTGCCACTCTGCAGCTGCCCATCCAGCCGAATGTCCCCCTGGCCAGCGGCGGGTCAGCCGCCCGTCACTACAGTCTCACAGCCTTGGCCGCACACCAGATCCGTCGGCCAGGGCACCCCCCACACCCTCTTCTTAGTCCTGTTTGCTGAGGCAGACCGTCATCCTGCAGCAGTTAGCCGCGCCTCGTTCGCCACCGCCATCGCAGTGCTGGGTGTACCTGTGGCAGTAGATGCTCATGTGCACACATACTCAGGCCATGGGCCTCCCTGTCACACATACAGTTGTCCAGAGACTGAAGCCAACTTGAGTGACTGCCTGCATGTGTTTGATCTGGCGGCCCATGTGGAGAGAGGCCATATTGGTTCTATTAAACTTGGTCTTCCTACACGTAGGGCAGGGAGTGTCTCATAGGAGACACATATCCAGGTGACTGTTTCTTTGGCATTTGCTGGGTGCTAGGCTCTCTCAGACGCTGGGGACCGCATGGGGAATAGCACACATTGTCACCTGTCCTTATGGAGTTCAGAGACAAGAACAGGAAAGTGACAACAGTCAAGGAAACATTTAAAAAAAGGAAAGGGTAATTACAAGTGATGATAACAATTGGAAAACAAGAAGGGTCACATGAAAGTGAAATACGGTGAGGGTTAAATTAACCCTCAGCTAGGGAAAGGCCTAAATGACCACAAAGAACCAGCCATGGAAAAGGAGTGGTGTGAACTGGGTGTGGGTACAGCGAGTGTAAACCAATGGGGTGGAAAAGGGTCTGGCGGGTCCGAAAAACAGAAAGGAGAATGGAGAGAGTTCAGGGGGGCAGAGG
This sequence comes from Rhinolophus sinicus, assembly GCF_057876585.1. Lineage (NCBI taxonomy): Eukaryota > Metazoa > Chordata > Mammalia > Chiroptera > Rhinolophidae > Rhinolophus > Rhinolophus sinicus. Next base: position 40,938,452 of record NC_142506.1, read on the forward strand.
CTCTTGCAGGGCCCAGGGAGGACCATGGACTGTCCTCTGTGGAACTGTGCTCTGACCTCACACGCTCTTTACCAGCTGCTCCAGCTCACAGACATTGTGGTTCGGTTCCTTGGCCAGCCAGAAGCTGTTGCCCACCCTCATGAAGAGCCGTGATCTTGTTGCTGCACAGAAAGCCATCCGCCCGCTGGCCGCCGCAGTCCATGCAGGACACAGGCCTCCATAGCTGCCACAGGGGCACAAGAGTCAGTTGGCCCTGTCCTCAACATGCTCCCCGGGACACACTCTGGCTAGAGCTTCAGTCATGCAGAGGCACCTTGGAGAGCTGTGGCTCCCAGAAACACAAATTTATGACAGTGCCGTAGGGAAAAGCCTGTATGCCTCTCCACCTTCCACCCTCTCAAAGGGAGTAAGAAACTGTAGTGTTTAACCCACACTCGCCGCCCAAGGTCAGACAGTCTTTGCTATCATCTACCTCAGCCTGTCCCCTGCTGTGTGACAAGATTAAATGCGGACAGTATGCACATTAGCCTCATATTGCTGCTGTTCCATTGAGCAGGAAAAAATCATGGAAAGCACTTAGCACACATCTGGGTACATAGTGAGTGCTTTATGAATGTTACCTATCCCTCCTGTTAATGGGGTGAGGGGAGACTGGAAAGCAGGACTATTGAGGTTTATGTGGGTTAAAGGATCACATCAGCATCATTGCTATTCTGATTCCAGGAACAGCTGACGTTAGAGTTCTCGTTCAAGCTCCACCACAGCCAGGGAAGAAAGGAAATCCATCTCCATTTTTCATATATGAAATGTGAGGCTGGAGTTGTGAAGTAACTTACCTACTGCCTGACCTGACCGCACCGCCGCCTCTCCCCACACCACCAGCCATTAAATGATGGAGCCAGGATTCCAACCCTTGTCTGAGCTCAAAGTGTGCTCAGGACACTTGTGCCTCTACGAAGGACCTTTAAAGGGAAGAAGATTCAGTCATCATCTCCCCCATTTCTCTGGAGGCCTCTGGAGGCCCTGCCTAGGTCTGGGGTGTATCTTGGGCTCTGCCACTGACTTACTGTGTTACTTCTGGCACATCACTTTTCCTCTCTGGAACTCAATGTTCCCTACTGGAAATAGGCCCTGTGCAAGCCATTCCAATGGCCCCTATTTTAGTGCTGGTACTTTCACCAGCTCTCTATTAAGCATCGTCTTACCTTCTGTCTCACATAGAGAACAGGCAGCTCCTCTGGTGTATAATAGGAGCGTAGTCAATGTTGACGAGTATATAGTAAGTAAGAGCTACTGCTTCTTGAGCACATGGGCTGTGTCAGACCAGTGTTAAAGGTTTGCCTCAGCTAGTCCTTGTTACCAAACCCAGAAGTAAGTGTTCTAGTTGTTGTCATCTCACAGAGGACTACGCCAACTCTCCCCGGGTCAAGAGCTCAGCTAAGGTTGTGTTATGTGCAAGAAGAGATACTGAGAAGTTCTGGTTTAATTGTGTGTCTTCCTGTTTTACTTGTAATGGCTTGGTTTTCAAAGAATATCCACATGTTGCCTGATCTGCCCATGGATTTAAATTATTCTGGAGGAGGATCTTAAACAGCATTTTTTCTTTTTTGCATGTTGTGTGCCTGAGTCATGTCCCCAGCCATCTGGGTGGAAGCTGATGGGCTTCTCAAGATTATGAGAGGGGAATTATAGCACGTCCTTCATTAAGAGACACTCCAATCATGAAATAAAAGACTTTTCTGGGAGAAAGACAGAAACACTCCCACTTACATGTGCACACTGACTATGAGCTACACCCTGACTTGAGGAACATGCAACACACCTATCTCTAGCCACTGTGAAACTACAGTAAAAACCTGGCAGCACACTTACTTCTGGAACTTTTGGAGCATAGCTGGTTCAAGGAGAGAAATCTGAGTCACTCTCTGAGCCCTGCTCCCCCCTCTTTTGCTGAGTCAGTTGGACACGATCCCTCAGGGTACGTCCATGGATCTTAATTCTCTACTCTTTCCCCCTTGCTTCTGCCTCCCCTTCCCCCACTTCATTCAAGTTGTTGCTTCTCAGTCTATTTGTGGAGCACAGCCTCCAGGCCCATGCTGGGGGTATTATGACCCTTGCGCTCCCCGCCCCCTGGCTGAGGCAGGTAGTCGCTGTTGTAGGGTTGGCCGCTCACAGCAGCTCACGGCAGCTCTGGCCGGCTGCGGGCCACTCACAATGGCTGCCAGTGACTCACACTGGCTGCTGGACCTTCATGCTGGTCACTGGCTGCTCCTGGCAGCACGTGGTAGGTAGCCCACAGCAGCACATAGCAGCTCGCGGCCGCTCACAGCAGCTTACGCCAACCTCTAGCTGCTCACAGCAGCCTAGCTCCAAGGAGAGACCACGTTCACATCTTAGCTGTAGAGGGTACAGCTCACTGGCCCATGAGGGAATCAAACCAGCGACCTCCGCATTAGGAGCACAGTGCTCCAACCACCTGAGCTCCGGGGCCGGCCCAATTCTCTACTTTTTCAAGTCCTCATTCCTCCTCTTCCTATACTTTACAACATCATAGGCAGAGTGAGGAATGGATGTGGAACTCATTCTTCAGAGGCAAAACTAGCTGTCTGGGGGAGGGTTAGTGGGAACTGAGCCCAGGGACACGAAGCCATGATCACCTTGTCATGGGTTAGAGAGGTCATGCTTAGTTTCTTCTCTAGACTTTCCATTATTTGCAAATTCCCTAATGAAGGCCCTTTGGGATCAGAAAATAACACCACAGTTACAATTTAAAACAAACAAACAAAGACGTGAGAACCCTGGCTCAAATGCCCTATTTCCCTGAGGCAGCCCACAGAAAACAAAGTCATTTTTCAAGGCTACGGGCCACAGACTCACCACAGTAGGAGAAAATGTGTCTTCGTGCACAAACTTCCTGTGACAGCCTCCTCCATCATCTTCTGCACACGGAAGAGGAGGCAGCTGGAGGGGAGAACCCAGTGCATCCCAGGGGACAGTTTGGTTACTACTTTTCTTGCACACCCTCCTCGCTGTGTCTTCTGTACTTTCAAGGCCTGTGCCTATGACAGCTCCACACTCACATTTTACTGCATTAGTTTTTTCGGCTCTATGCATGGCAGGCTTCTTCTCAGGTATCGCAAAGAATGTCAAGCCCTTCGTTGACTACATTATCTAAGCAGCCCTCCCCACCCCACCTTCCATTCTCTGTTATAGCTCCCCTGTTATAAAGGACTTACAGAATTCCTGGCTGATGTGTTTACTGTCTGTCTCCTTTTTCTAGAACATGCCTTCCCAGAGGGCGTCAGCTAACATGCCTTGGTCACTGTTGTATCCCTGGAGCCTAGAACAGTGCCCGGTGTGTGGAAGGTGCTCAATAAATATTTTTGAAGTGAAAGGATGAACAGATGAACCAGTGAGTGAAAGAAGTACATAATAGAATCAAGAGGGTGGCAGGTGAAAAATCAGCCCTGGGATATGGCAGACGTGGGTTCTGATCCATAATGGGGGACCTACCAGCTGGATACGTGACCTTAGTTTGGAAAGTGGATGCTCAGCAGGTGAAGCAACTCGCCCAGAGAAGTGGAGCTGCCCAGAGTGGAAACAGAATTCCGGCCCAAGTCTGGCTTCCAGGCTGCAGGTTTTCTCTACCATACTCAGGAACCCAACAGATCTTTCTACAGTGCATCTTGTTACCAGGAATGGTGTTTTATTATCTCAGCTCTTGGTCTCCTTGAAAGAAGTATTCAGTCCTGAGACAGAGTTTGTATAGCACAGAATCACAAGATGTTTATTACTACAAGCAAGTGTTCTCCCAGATGTTGAGTGGGTTGACCCAAGAGAGGGAAGCAGCCTCTCCTTACACTGTGTGTGTGTTTATTTGTGTGCATAAAATTGTACTCCTCCTCTCTCCAGTACATACTGTTCTCCCAGCTGGTATGCATCATACTCCCTTCGTGCTCCCCAAGTTGTCAGAGCTCATTAAAATGGCCCTGAGAAATATCATGTACATTCGGATAAGCAGGATGGTTTGTGTCTCTCAACTGTAACGATGCATCCCTTTGATTTAGGGGCATCTGTGAGCCTGGAATCCTGCTGGGCTGGTGCCCTAAGGGCATCAGTGCCCTAAGTGAGAGCACCTGGAAGGGGTGACAAACTAAGTAGGAGTTGCAGCAAGACTTTCTAACCGGGGCTAGGTCTCTCCTTCTGCGCATTTCTATTCATCTACCTATCCTATCATTCATCCCTCAAGAGTTTGAGACCCTTAAGTCTTTCAGGAACGGGGGCGACATGTCTCTTCCTTAGCTACTTCCTGCTGAAAGGGGGCGATGTCGTAGTCAGGGTCTCATCCTCTTGCTCTCTGTCAGAAGGACGGAGGTGTTGTCCCCGTACTGTTGGCAGGTGGGAGGTGAAAGCTGCTAGTGACAGCGTCGAGAGGAGATGGGTATAAATCTGAGTCTTCAATTTTCCAGTCGAACAGGTGGGAATCGCTAGACGACTATCATTTTTAAGTGCAACTGTACGAGTCTGGAGGAGACAAAGTTGACATGTTGATTGAAAAGACAAGGTGGAATAGTAGTAGAGGCAATATACAAACATAAAGCTACCAAGTCATGGGAGGTAGTGTCTTTTACCACACGCAAGACGGAATGACTTGCTTGACGTTACATAGCAAAATTACGAAGCTGTTCAGCCTAATTGTATATCTTACTAATATCTTCTATCTGACCGGTGGCATGTATATAAGTCCGGCAAGTCTTATTAATGACCGCACATACTCCCCCTTGATTCAGCTAATAAGTACTCAAGGGCAGGTGGGTTGTCGCTGATAACACTTGTAAGCGAATCAAGAGCCACTAGAGATTCTCGAAGGTGTCTCCAGTGTCTCGAGCTAGGGTGGCTGTGGCGTTTGTTAGGGTGGTTACAGCAGCCCCCTGATAGGCAAACCCTCCCCAAGGACCTACTAGACCGACGACAGCCCCAGGACCAACCAGAATAGGTCTTAAGGCCTGTTTGGTTTGGGAGTGAGTCATGTTACGGACAGTGATTGATACGTCCCGAGGGCCTATAAACCCTGGGTGTAATGTCCTTCCAACTGAGAATTGTCAACACATAGTAGGCCAGGGCTACAGGTGGTTGGCGGTAGACCACGTTTTGGTGACTCTTCACTGGGTAGTTCATTTTGAGCAGGACTACAGAGACATAAATGCCCAGGGGGAAGCATCAGCATCATGTGGAGAGGAGGAGTTAAAGCGTGGTTAGGTCTGATCCCCAAGTAGGGGCTCTACTGCATTGGCAAGATGCAGGCCTCCCCTCAGACCAGCATCCCTGGGCCCTGGCAGTACCCTCTGTGCTCTTGGATGCAGATAGTAAAGTTTCCAGGAATTTGCCTGTCCCTCCCAGTATGTGCACCATATCCTGTGGCTTGTAGTTTGTTTCCCATCATGAGCTCTATGACTAGTTGGACTCCAGAAGGTAGTATTTGCAGTGCACTTTCTAGAAATGCCCAGTGTAATGGGGTAATAAGGGGGCCAGAAGATTAAAGGTAACCTCCCTCTTGATACATACAGAAGTGACAAGGGTGAGATATGGATATAGATTTGAGGGTTTTGACCCTAATAGTATCAGACCGATTAACGAGTGGGGTGAGGTAAATGCAGCCCAGATGTGTAGCTGAGGGGTCAAACCCTACAAGGAAGGGAGTGGTCTTCGGCAATTCCTAGGGGACACCTGGAAGAAAGGTAAGGCTGAGATTAAAATGGGCAGGTTGAAACTGGGGAAGAGGAGGGGTGTTTCAGGGCTGCTCGTGGCATATCCAGCAGTCAGAGAGGCTATTTCCCTTTGCAGTTATGTTTGAAAAGTTTACCAGGGTGTGATTCTCCTATTCCCCCTGAAGGGGCAGAGAATATAATAGAAATCCAGGAGAACTAATGCCACGATGACGATTTCACCTAACTGTTTAAGAAATAATTATTTAGTGGGGTACCAGAAGAATAAGAACTGAGAGGAAAACCAAATAGTAAATAGAACTCAGGTGTCAGTTATCAGTACTCTGCGGCAATTTCTTGAATAATACTGTAACTTGAAGTCCTCTCGAGGATCGCAGGAGTACTGAGATCCGGTTGGCATGTCTTCTCCATCACCTTTCCATGGTTTTATCCGGGAGTGATGTATCCAGCTAGAATCTCCCGGTACCTTGACAGCTGTAGGGGTAGAAAGTAAGAGTGAAGGGGCCCTTCCAAGTGGGCCTTAGTTGGGATGTACGGGTGCTATCTTTCCAAGAGTTTATGATTCTCTGACTGCCAGGCAGGTCCTGGGTAGGAGACAGTGGTTTCTGCCCTACAGGTAAGGGCAGAGCCTTTTGTCCATAGGGCCTTAGGGACTCCTGGAACTTCCCTAGAGAGGTGATATATTGAAGGAGGATTGTAACCTCTGAATCTAAGAGTATGTCAGATGAGAGGAAGGCCCTCCTATATCGAGCCAAATGAGGGTGAACTGTACGGAAGCCTGGGGGTGTATTGGAACTTGCAAAGGAGCTATTGGTAGGAGGTTAAGCCACAGTTGACAGGTTTCTTGACAGAGCTTCCTTAGGAAGTTCTTAAGGGTTGCTTTGCCCTTTCTGCTTACCGGAGCTAAGAGATCTCTGTGAGGAATGTATGAAATATCGCTAGGGCCTTAGCTCCCTGTTGTGTAACATGTGAGGTAACAGAGGCCCATTGTCACTTTGTAAGGACCATGGCAGGCCAAACCCAGGAAGGATTTCTTATAGCAACTCTTAGAAAAGTCTTGGGCACTCTTTCCAGGTGGGGAATGACTCCACCCACCCGATGAAGGTGTCAGTAAATACCAAGACATATTGAAATCCTTTGCATGGAGGCAACTGAGTGAAATCCAATTGGCATTCCTCTCTTGCATGGCTTCCCCAAAGCTGAATAGACTATATAAGCAGTGGAGGCTTATTCTCCTGGGGACTGTTGTAAGTGCAAAGCATAGAGGCAGGACACACACCTGGATAATTGTCTTACATATAACTTTCCCACTAAACATTTTCCTGCAGATTTTGTGCATAGCATCCCATCGAAAATCACAGGAATCATGAAGTCCTTTAATTACTTTCCACTGGAGGGACTGTGGAAGGTGTAGCCTTTGACCTAGCTCATACCATCCCTTCTGAATGGCCCAGTTTTCTTCTCTCCTGACGTACATGATGGGGGAAGAGTAGGGCCCGGTAAAGAAGGATTGAGAGTCTCTATAAATTTCTATTGAGAGAGAGTGGTGGCTTTGGCTGCCTGATCTGCCTGATGAATTCCATGAGCTGTTTCATCTTGTCCCTTTTGACATCCCCAAAGGTGGATTACTGCCACCTCCATAGGTAAGTGTACGGCCTCGGCCTCTCAGGGGGATAATATCTGAGGTCCATATTTTATAAGAGTGCCTTTGGCAGTGAGGAATCCTCTTGCTTTCCAGATAATAAGCATGGGTACGCAGCACTAAGAAAGTGTATTTAGAGTCCGTGTAGGTACTGAGCCTTTTGTTTCTTCCTAGCTGTAAAGCGCAAGTTAGGGGGATGAATTCAGCTAATTCAGCTCAAATCCGGGTGGTAGTGCTTTGGCTTCCATTGTTCCCAATGCGGTGATTATGGCATATCCTGAATGCAAGAATCCTTGCCTTACAAAGCTGTTATCATCAGTAAACCAAGTCTCTGCATTTTCTAGTGGTTGGTCCTTTAAGTCTCTCCTGCTAGCATAAGTTAGGTTGAGGGTTTCTTCGCAGGAGTTTATTGGGATGCCCTCGTCTGGGCAACGACATAGTAGAGTGACAGGGTTAAGGGTGGTGTTCCTTTAGATAGTCATGTCAGGATTTTCTAATAGCAACAGCTGAGAGTTGAATATCCTGCTGTCCATCATCTAATGGGGGCCTTTAAGTACTAGTAAAGTAGCCACCTGGTGGGAGGTGAAAACCTGTATGGCCTGACCTAGAGTCACTTAAGAAGCCTCTTCTGCTACAATGGCAGCTGCCTCTACTGCTCAGAGGCAACCTGACCAGCCCTGTGCCACTGAGTCTAATCTCTTAGATAGATACCTCTTAGATAGATAGAATGGAGAGAGTGCCGAGTGGGGCCTAATTCCTGGGTTAATACCCCTAGGGCTATACCTTGTTTTCAATGACGTATAGCCAATGAGGGTTTGTCGGCTGAGGCAGTTTTCAGGCCGGAGCCCAAGTAATACCTCTCTTTAATTTCTCAAAGACTCACAATTGCTCCGAGCCCCGGACAAGGGATTCTTGTTCCTCTCTCTCCTTGAGGACTTCCTATGCAGGCTGCACCCTGAGCCTATATCCAAGGGGCCAGAGTCTACAGCACCCCGAGGGTCCATGGGATAGTCTAAGTGGCCTTTTGGTCATGGGAGAGGGCAGCAGAGTAATTGCCCTGACCTTGTCAGGAGATAACTTTCGTTCTCCTGGGGTAAGGATTGGTGCTACATATTGGACCTGTTGACTGACTAGTTGAGCTTTGGTCTAGAGACCTCATAGTCTTGTTTGGCTAGGAAAATTAAAATCTGCATAGCATGCAGTTGTGCTAATTCATGAGTGCGGGAGCAAATGAGTAAATAATCTACATATTAAATAAGCACTCCCTGCTCAAGGGTCAGGCAGCCTGGGTCCCTAGCTAAAGCCTGACCAAAGAGGTGTGCGCTGTCTCCAGTCCTTGTGAGAGGGCAATGCAAGTGAGCTATTGATGATTCCCACCCCCCTCCCATTCAGAGGCAAAGAGAAATTGGGAGGAAGGATCCAGGGGTATACAGAAGAAGGCATCTTTTAAATCTAGGTGTGAGAACCATTCTTTCTCTGGGGGTATCTCTCCAAGAATCATCAATGGGTTTGGAACCACAGGTTGGAGGGACACCAAAGCCTCATTAGTGACCCTTAGATCTTGGATTATTCTATATTCCCTGAAACTTTCTTTACGGGGAACCTGGGATGTTGCAGGGAGATGAGCATGGTTTTAGCAGACCATACTTGAGGAGTTTGTTAATAAGGGGCCCCAGGCCCTCTTGGCTTCAGGTTTCAGTGGCTATTGTCACTGGTGGAGGTGATGGGAGGGATCTTTAAGTTGAATCTTAACTTGAGTAGTGTGTTTAGCTCATCCTGGGATTTCTGTGGCCAAACTTCTGGGTTCACTGAGCTGAACTATTCAGATTTCATCGAGACAGAGGTCTCTTTGTCAGTGAGTACTACAAGTATATGAGGAGAGGATTTTCGACAACCAGATATGCTCCCACTTTCTGGATTACATCCCTGACAAGATCAGGTCTGGGGCATTGTGGCATAACTAAGAATGAGTGACAAAATAGAGCCTCCCCCCATGAACAACATAGAGGAGGAGTAAATCTCTGGGTTATGGACTTTCCCTCAACCCCAATTACTTAGCAGGATTTGAGAGAGAGTGCACCGGACAAAGGGTTCACAGTGGAATAGGCGGCTTTCGTATCAAATAGCAAATTGATGGTCCTACCTGCCATGTCGAAGGTCACCCTAGGGTCTGTCCCTTCAATGGTGAGTCCGGAGCTGGAAGGAGCTTTGGGCCCTTTCAGTTCAAGACCACGATGAGTTGGGAGTCTGACGGGGTGGTCCTTCGGCCCTCCAGGCAGTCTTTTCCATGGTGGCTGAACTTCTAGCAGTTGGGACATGGTGTCCGTGGCTTTTTCTCCTCAGGGCATCCGCATTGCCCGAGTCTGGTCTTTCTTCAATTGTAACACTTTCTTGGAGAGATCTTCCCTGGGTGACCTGGAGTTGGCTTTTGGACTTGTAAAGCAGACAATAATTGAGCCTAGCTCTTATTCCTTTGCTTTTCTTTCTCCTGTTCTCTCTCCCTGACCTTTTCCTCCTTCTCTTGGTCCTGATTGCAAAGGACCAAGGAAGCTATGTTAAGCAGCTCCCCCAGAAGAGTGCTGGGACCTACTGCTAGACTCTATAACTTCCTCCTGACGTCTGGGTCAGAATGAGTAATGAACCAGTCTTTGAGTATTAACTCTCCTTCAGGAGAATCAGGATCTACATTTGAAAATTGTGAGAGCCTCTCTCTGAGTCAGTCAGAAAAACGGGGGGCGGGGGGCATTCTCATAGGGGCTTTTGTTAACGTTAGCTAGCTTCTGGTAATTAGTTTCTTAATCATTCTTTGTCCTACGCCCTCAGTTAAACAAAGACCTAGAGGATTTCACTGCCAAGCTCCTTCTGGGAAATTATAGTCCCTGTTGGGGTCAGTGCTGGGTTTAGCCAGTTGCCCTGTTGGATAATTATTAGGCTTAGTCATATTAGATTTAGAGTTAGTCAGACACTGACTGTGTAACAAATGGCAGTCTCTATAATTGTGTCATTTTCTGCCTTGGAGAGACTTTGTCACGTGATGACATGAACATCTCTCTAGGTGACGTCCAAAGTAAGAGTGGGCCTCTGAAACCCATTGATTTATGTTTCAGGGTCATTGGATTAGCCCCCTAGGTCTGTCTTTATGTGGAGGAAGTCCTGTATGGAGAAGGGGACCCACACTCTCCTAGAGCTGCCTGTTAGGCCTCCACTTACCTCCTGGGGAAGACAAAATTTGGGGGCACCAGGGTACCCTGGGCATGGAGGTGAAGGCCCTTTGGGTCTGAGGAGGGGCAGTTAGGAGGGGCCGTGTCTCCTAGTCCTTTAAGAGGAGGGGGCAGGAGGATGTCTGCTGGGCCGTCCCTGATATCAGGACCTCTCTGTGGACCAGTTAATGGGGCTCGAACTACTGAAGTGTCTGTCTTACAGGAGCTACAGAGGTCTGAGTGATCACTGAGGTCCATAAAGGCCTGGACATATGGTACTTTGGTCCACTTTTCTAGTTTGTGTCAGAAGAGGTCCGATTGTAAGATGGCTTATGCTTTAGACTTTCATTTTCAGGTCCGCTTTCTCCATCCGCTAATTTATATTGAGGCCAAGTCGTATTGTAGAGAAAGATGAGCCTCCTCTTCTTTAACGTCTCAGGGTCAAATTTGTTCCAATTTAGCAGAATACCACTGTTGGGGATTCCTGAGGGAAAGAGTCCTTGTCACCCATCTATAAGAAAAGACACACTCAGAGTCAGGAGTTAGGGCATCCCCTCTCTATACCCCATCTCCGAAACACTTCCTAAGCAAAGTATACCCCTTTCAGACCATGGGACGGGCCTGTTGCCGTCCCTGAAGCTATGAAATTATGCATATCCTGACCACGTGTTTGCCCTCGTGTGCCCCTAGGCTATGGACTTAATGCAAACCACACCTCACGCTTGCGAGAAAGCCTCCATCTTCCCCCCGCCCTTGTATTGAGGAGAGGTGAAACGGTGGGTATCATCTTTGTCCCTTTCCCCTTTCATGTTCCCTGTGAGCGGGTTGACGCAACGGCCCTCAAAGCAACTGTTGCTCTGAACTCTTAGATGGACCCTAGATCTTTTGGCTAGTTTGTAGTCATCCCACCTTTGGTTATCCGTCCAGATCTCAGAGATTATCCTATCTATAATGACCCTAAGAGCCTATCCCTGAATGGGCTATTAAAATTGGTCAACCTGATCATTCAGGAGGTAAAAGAGAGATCTGTCCTTGCCATCAATGTCAGTATTTGTCCAGTTCTGGACCACACTAGTCACAATCTGAGGAATCTGACTGAGCCCAGGGAAGAGAAGACAGACAGTAGCACAGGAAGCTGAATCCCAGATGAGTGGGCTGGACTCTGGGCAGAGGTGTTTCTGCCAGTGCCAGTCAAAGGGCGGTGGGCTCCCAACATTAGGGATAGCACAGACACAACAGGAGAAGTGGTCCAGAAAGAGTGGGCTACTTGGAGACATAAGTCTAAAGTCCCCAGTCCCCAGAGGTGCGGGAGGAGTTCACGGAAGTAGAGAACACTGTTTTGCGAGCTCAAGGTACATCCTGGGGTCCTTGGTATGAGCTTAAGGGAAGCTAAGTAAGCACAGAGCTCCTCAAAGCCATCACTCTCACTCATTTTGAGCCATTCCACGTGGACTGTAAGGGGAAGAGGAGAGAGAGAGAGAGAGAGAGAGAGAGAGAGAGAGAGAGAGCGCTTTCATTGCTGTGGCAGAAGGAAGGCTGGAAGTAAATAGGGTGCCCGATGTGGGGTGGAGACAAAGTGGAAGATACCCACTCCTGGGAGGCTGTACTATTCCCATCATGGGAATTGCCGTGGGGAGGGAGAACTGTATGCTTGTGGACGGTGTGCCTCACTGCATGGTTATTTTCTTTAGACTGGCAGGGTGCCTGTTACCTCTCTTCCCCAATCCGTGACACATTCATCCTATCTTGGGAGTCTGCAAGCAGCAGGGGCTCTGGCAGTGTTTAGGAGCCTAACCCATGCACACGATGTGGCTAAGGCCTTCCCGGAGTGGTTTCGTCACGGCAATGGAAGAAGGTGGAGAGAGTGGGTGAAGGGAGCAGTGTCTGAGAGAAAGCAGACAGTGAAAGCAATTTGAGGCTTCCCTAAGGGAGGAGGGAAAGCCAAGAGCCAAGTGAGAAAGTCAAACACAGAGGGCTGAGCCACCTTGTGGCCACACTTCAGGTATTGCTGCAGGGAGGGGGTGGTGTGTTTGTGAACCGAGTTCCTGGTCAGCTCGTGGATTTTTTCTTGTGCCCAGTGGGACTTAAGCCTCATGTCCCAGACCTCAACCGAGTCATTTTCCCACTGGAGACTTCTTTAAGGTAGAAGATGCCTTAGAACCTTTTAAAGGTCCATCCCGGGCCCACCAAATTGTGTGGCAGACGGTGTCTCAGCCACAGAAAGGAGTTAGAGAAACAAGAAAGAAAGAAAAGTACTTTGAATCCAGTGGATCCGAGTCACAACACCAGAAAGCTGTTACGGGGAATGACGTTGCTCCTCAATTCTTTGGTCTTCTAGAAGGAAAGAATTCAGTCAAGAGAGAGAGTTTGTGCAGCATAGAACAACAAGAAGTTTATCAGTGAAAGCAAGCATAGTCCGGCATGGAGCAGGCCGACCCAAGAGAGGGAAACACACTCTCCTTTCTTTGTCTGAGAGCTTCTATTTCTGTGTGTTGAACTGTCTCCCCCCCTGCCCTCTCCGGTACCTCCCATTTTCTTGGCTGGAGTGCCTTGTACTCCCTTCTTGCTCCCAAGGTTGTCTGAGCTCATTACAATACACGGAGAAGCATGGTGTACATTCTGATAAGCAGGATGGTTTCTCTCTCTCTCTCTCTCTCTCTCTCTCTCTCTCTCTCTCTCGCTCGCTCGCTCGCTCGCTTCTAACAACACATCCTTTGCTTCAGTTGCATGTGAGAGCCTGGAATCCTGCTGAGCCAGTAGACACTGGAGACCTAAGTGAGGGCAGCTGCAAGGGGTCTTGACCTAAGTAGGAAATACAGCCAGGGGCTTTCTAACTTGCTCTAGGTCTCTCCTTCTCCTGCTCATTGCTATCTCTGTACCTAACCTATCACAACTGGTCCCAAGGACCCTCCCTCTCCCGTTCGCTCAACCTGAGTGTTGGTACCTACGTGTAAAGTCTTCGTCATCACTGTCAGTGTCTGAGAAGCTTTCCACCAGCCAGTCTTTACAAACAGAAACATAAGCAATAAAGTTATTAGAAAGACTTCCTTCACCTCCCCCTCCTCCACTGGAGGCTATTGAGAGTCATAGAGCATTACCATGATATTTCCTCCAGGTTCTCAGACCTTCCATGGGCTCTGTGGGGTCAGAGCCCTTCAACAAGACGTTGGTCACAGATGCCATTTCTACAACCAGGCAGATGCTGTAGGAATTACCTTTCAACTACTCACTGCCACTGGCCCAAAATTGCTCCCTCTCCAAACTCATCAACCGGAAATTGCAGCTCTTATGTATAAAGTTGAGTGTGGGATGCATGACTGAGCAGTTGGGCGTTTTAATTTATTTGAACTCACATCATTAATTAATGATCAAGTGGAAACAAATTAAAAAGAGTCACACTGGGCCACTGGCTGTTGTGATGGATAGCCCATCTCTAGAACTGAAAGGTGTGGAAGGTGTGCCCTCCCCTCCCCAGCTTGTTCCATCAGAGAGGTTTTTGGGTCTGATCTGATCATTTACTTGCAGGAAGTTCAAGGACTTGTGTGCATGTGTCAAGTGCTACTTCAGGCTCTGGGGATACTCAAAGTGTAAGGTCAAAACCAGATCCTAAAGGATCCCCAGGAGGGGGCCCCCCTGCAGACAAAGCTGAGAGCATGGCTGGCACACCTGTGTGAGACACAGTCAGAGTGTTGGGTGAGGGCACTTCCCTGTCTTCTGAAGCCCACGCTTCTCACCCCTAACTCTGCAGTGGAGCTGAGGGAGGCAGTGGCAAAGACCTCTAAATGGGTGAACGACTTGTTCAATGATAACTGGAAAAGATTGCTGAAAGAATTTCAGAAAGACACAAATACTTGAAATGACACACTGTGTTCATGGGTTGGAAGACTTAATAATGTTACTTTTTCAGTATGACCCAAAGTGATCTACAGATTCAGTGCAAGACCCATCAAAAGCCCTATGTTATTTGTATATAATAGAAAGAGAAAAACATACTAAAATACATGTGGAGCCACAAAGCACGTGGTTAGTCAAAACGGTGTCCAGAGTGAAGAACAGAGACAGAGTCCAAACTTCCTGGCTTCAAAACACATGACAAAGGAACAGTGATCCACACAGAATGGTACTGACATAAAAACAGTCACATCGATCTGTGAAAGTAAAGAGAGGGCCAAGACATACAGCCACATCTACATGGTCATGTAATGTACGAGCAGGGAAGCAACAATGAGGCAAAGACAGTGTATTTAATAGGACACTGAAACCATCAAGTCCTAGAACAAAATATAGGCAGTAAAGACTCTGACATTGCTCTTAGTGACATATATCTCCTGGGGTAAGGAACACACACACACACACACACACACACACACACACGGGACACCATCAAACTAAAAAGCTTTTGCATGTCAAAGGAAACCACCCACAAAATGAAAAGACAAACAACTGAATTGCAAAGATAGTCACCATTATATCCGATAAGAGGTTATCATTCAAATAAATAAAGAGCTCATAGAACTCAATACCCAAACAATCAAGAATCCAATTAAGAAATGGGCAGAAAAACTTAAGATATTTCTCAAAAGAAGACATACACATGGACAATGGGCATATGAAAGATGCTCAAAGTCACTAATCATGAGAAAAACTGCAAATCAAAATCACAATGAGAAATCAACTCACACCTGTCAGAATGGCTACAGCACAGAATGATTCAACAAACAGGAAATGTTGGCCAGTATGTGAAGAAACGGGAATCCTCCTGTGCTGTAGCTGAGATTGAAAACTGGTGCAGGCGCTATGGAAAACAATTCTGAGATTCCTGAAAACATTAAAAATAGAACTGGCTTATTACCTAGCAATTCCCCTTCTGGGTATTTATCTGACAAAATCCAAAACACAAATTTCAAAAGACATATGCACCCATATGTCTACCTCAGCTCTATTTACAACAGCCCCAATAAGGTAGCAGCCTAGTTGCCATTCAGTAGACAACTGGATCAAAACCAGAAAAACATCGTCAACAACAACAACAAAAAAACCACAAACAACCACAGGTGACATATATATAAAATGGAACACAACTCGGCAAGAAAAAAATGTTACCATTTGTGACAACATGGACGGACTTAGACGGTATTATTCTAAGGAATATGGGTCAAACAGAGAAAAGCAAATACCACATGATCTCACTTGTATGTGGAATCTCAAGAAAAAATAATAAAATGGACACAGACTGATAGGGACAGAGAACAAAGTGATGGCTGCCAGAAGGGAGGGGGCTGGGAGCTGGGTGAAACAGGTGAAGGCTTTAAGACATACAAAATGCTGATTACAAAACAGTCACGAGGATGTGAAGTACAGCGTAGGAAATCTAGTCAATAATGCTCTAATAATTACGTATGGTGCCAGGCAGGTACTAGCGAAACCAGGGTGATCACTTCTTAAATTATATAAAGGTCTCACACTATGTAGTTCACCTGAAACTAATATAAAATAATGCTGAATGTCAGCTGTAAATGAAACATGAAAAAACAAAACAAAAACATGCTCTGAGATTTGGCTGGTTCTGTGGGAAAGATAATTTTTAAATAGCAAAGCACAAAATGTTGATGTCAGCCGCAGCACACTCAGAGCCCATGGACACAATTCCTTTTTCTAAGACCTCATTCATATAGCAAAAGAACAAATCAGACTTCCACACATTTCCTTTTTGTCTCTGATCCCATATGTGCCTTCGTCAGTCTTCAAAGCATCAGGTGACACCCAACCAGTCGCAGGTACCCTCTCCCATTAGATCCGACCTGAGTCTTTGTAGTAAAGCGTAGAATCTTCCTCCTCACTGCCAGCGTCAGAGAAGTTCTCCACAGGCCAGTCTTTGCAAACAGAAAGATGAGCAATACATTTATTAGAAAGAGTGTCTGTCTCCCCCATTCGGCCTCCTCCAATTGAGGCTATGGGAAGACACAGAGCATCACCCTGATCTTTCCTGCAGGTTCTCAGGCCATCCCTGGACTCTGTGAGGTCAGAGCCCTTCAACAAGGCATTGGTCACAGATCCCAACCTTCCAGTCAGTGATAGCTGAAGGAATCACCTTCTTGTTCCCACTGGCCCACAATTGCTCTCCCCTCCAAACTTTCAACCTGAAATTGGAACTGTTATATACAAACTTGAGTGTGGCTCCTGTGACTGCACAACTGGATATGTATTTTCTTTTAATTCATCGAGTTAATAAATGATCAAGTGAAACAAACTAAAAAGAGTCACAGCTGGCCACTGGCTCCCCCAACGGATTGGCCAAAGCTAGAACTGAAAGATGTGGAAGGCGTATCCTCCCCTCCCCAGATTGTTCCTGCAGAGTCACTCGCAGGCTTGAACTGATCATTCACTCGTAGGAACTTCAAGGACTCATGTACACGTGCCAGGTGCTTCTTCAGACTCTGGGGACAGTCAAACAGTAAGGTCAACACCAGCTATTAAAGGATTCCCAGCAGGGGGCCCAACTACAAGTGGAGGAGACCAGCAGGGCTGGCACACCTCTGCTAGACGGAGTCAGAGTAGTGGTCGGGGCCACTTAGCTGTCCTCAGGAATCCCCTCTTCATCCACCTGAACACTGGATTAGAGCAGGAGGAAGGCAGTGGCAAAGACCCCTAAGAGGGTGAATGACTTGTACGATGAAAACTACACAGCATTGCTGCAACAATTAAAAAGGACACAGAATTTTAATGATGTGCTGTGATCCTGGCTTGGAAGGCTTAATATCGTTACCATTCAAATACAACTCAAAGGGGTCTGCCGATTCAGCACAACTCCTATGAAAAGCTCAATGTCATTTCTACAGCGATAGAAAAAAACAAATCATAAAATGCTTATGGAACCACAAAGGACCCCTGTAGCCAAAAGCATCTTGAGAAGGAAGAACAAAGACAGAAGCTCCATACTTTTTGGCTTCAACACACATGACAATGCTACAGGAATCTACAGAAAACAGTATGCCGCTGGTGTAAAGACAGACACATTGTTCTGTGGAACAGAAGACAAAATTCCCAAACACACATCTATGACCAAATGATTTTCAAGAACGGTGCCAAGAACACACCATGGAAGAAGGGGAGTCTCTTCAACAATCAACCCAATGGCAAAGCACCCACAGAACAGGAGAAAACACTTGGAAGCCTACTATCTGAAAAGGAGCTAATATCCAATATATATATGACATACCAAAACTTCATTATGAAAAAAAAAGGAAAGGACCCAATTAAAGAAGGGAAAAAGACTGAAAAAAAAAAAAGAAATTTATACAAAGAAGACATACAAATGACCAACAGACCTTTGAAAAGATGCTCAACAGCACAAATCACCAAGGAAATACCAATCAAAAGGACAGTGGAATACTGCCCAACACCCATTAGACTGTATTATTCAAAAGTAGAAAAGATAATGTGTTGGCGAGGATGTGAAAACATTGGATCCTTTCTACACTGTTAGTGGGCATGCAAAATGGTGCAGTCATCGTGGAAAACAGCATTGAGGTTCCTCCCAGTATTACAAATAGAACAACCCTAGGACACACCCATCACACTTTTGGGTCTACATCCCAAGGGAATGAAATCAGGAGCTGCAGGAGATAAGTGCACGGCCCTGATCATTGCTGCATTGCTCATAACAACACAGACCTGGAGAAACAGCCCCTGTGTCCAGGGACAGGTGAGTGCATAAAGAAAAGGTGGTACGTGCATTCAGTGGACTTGCATTCCCATTGAGAAATGAAGGGAATCCTGCAATTGGCAGCAACATGAATAAACCCGGAGGACATTATTCCACGAGATATAAGCCAGTCTTAACAACAAAGGAAAACACACACAAATAGTTTCTGATTCCATTTAAATGAGTTTCTAAAACAGTCAAATTCATAGACGAGAGAGTACAAGGGTGGTTGCCAAGAATTGAGGGGACAAAGAAATATAAAGTTACGCTGAAAGGGTGTACAGTTTCAGCCATGTGACATGAAAAACTTTTAAAGATTGGCTGTACCACAATGTACATACCATGCACGCTACTGTAGTTATATATTTAAATATGTACAGAGGTCAGATTTCATGTTATGTGTTTTGACCACAAGAAAAAATAAGTGAAATGAAATAGAAACTAAGGAGAACTGACCCTGGGTGGTCAAACACATGATGTGAGATATAAATGATGTATTACATAGTCATACACCTGAAATCTATGTTACTTTACTAACAATTGTCACCCCAATAAATTTTAAAAAAATAGAAAAGAAAAAGAAAGAAAGAAAGAAATGGAGAGGGGAAGAGGGAGTGAGAGGGCAAGATGAAGGAGGAATATCGGAAGCAATGACAACAAAAAGCAGAGAAGGTAGAAAAGGAGTAGAGAAGAAAGGGTCTGGTTGTCACACAGGCCAATAAAGAAGACCACAGGGCAGGAGGAAAGCTTCTGTCTCCGGGTTGTCAAGAAGATGTGTACAGTGTTTGCTCCAGAAACATGGCTGTTTCCTATCCCCATTCAAGAAACAGCCACATGGCATCTGAAGTCTGGGCAAGACTGGGCTCACAGCTTGATGTCACACAGCTTCTCCCGACCTTGAAACCACCACCTGTCCTGGGAACCCTCCCTGTGTCTTCGTATGCTGCTCTAAATTGTTTTCATCGTCAAGTGCGGCCTAAGGTTCTCAGAGCTGTTCTCACAAATCGAGTCTACTGGGCCACTGTCTCTGAATTCTTGGAACACAGCTGTTGGTTGCATTTCGTACCACACATCAGGGTTCCCTTCAGCACCACAGGGAAAGCACCATCTAGAAATTAAGGACTCCTAAGACAACTTGGTCTCAACAAGACAGTTTCTGGGGTAAACAAGTGATATTTTGCACTCTAGAAGTCTTAAAGATCTGCTTAGTGGGGCAAGTTTGAAGACTACAGGACAATGAAGTTCTACTAAAATGCATGTAATTCACAGGAGTCCTGGTTCAATGGAAACTCCCACTATAATTGGGCCCGTTTTATATTTATCTTGACTTAAAATACTCCCTTCACTTGATTTCTTACAGAGCGCTGCAGAAGAAACCGTGACCCTATTTCCAGCCAAAGGTTCAGAACGACTGTGAGTAGTGATGCTCCTGCCTCACGGCTGAACTTTCCTTCCCCTGTGTTGCAATGCACAACCTCCCCTTTGTCCCATATGAACAAAGCCCAGTGCCACCCTGATGCTGAGGACCTGTCAATGACCTCTTAGCTCCTTTCAACACAGTGATGCTGACTCGCACACAAAGCCAGAGCTACGATGAGTGATGGAAGGCCCATTTTCCACATGAGACACACACTGTGTATTCTTAGTAAGAGTGTGTGAGGGGATATGTTAGACCTCCATGGAGAAAGTCACAGTGAGTAGCACCCAACTGTTCCTGGAGGCTCCTCTGGGCTCAGATTCCTCTAGAAATAAGGGTGGCATGGGGCTACAGCAGGGGCCAGCTGCAAGACGAGCCCTGCACAGCACTTAGCTATATTGGGTGGGAGGAGTCATTCTGAGTCCTTTAATAGAAAAACGACGTGAATGAGGGGAGTGGCAGATGTGACACAGCATGACCACTCAAAATGCCACGAGACATCCTAAGAGGTGATGGCCGTAAGTAATTGAAGTTGCCACAGATGCAGAACAGAGATTCTAAAACACACGTTGTCCATTTAGACCCCAGCGAACATTGCGTTGGGACGTGATGGATTTGCTTCCAGGTTAACTGCCATACACTTGGCACACAAATGGTACACACATTTAGAGTACAATGTGATTAGTATGTACACACCACATACCTATCCACAAAGATGCCATGAGATGAGAATGTTTATTGTGAAACATGACAGCTGCAACTTCAGGAACATAAATCTAGGGAAACACTCCTCACACAAAAATTTATACACACACACAAACTATAACACTCAGGGATGCACACAGAGACAGTCACTCCCACACATGCACATTGAATGACCAAATTGGAACTGGAGAACATGTAAACAATTCTGTACTTAGAAAGCCAGGTTCTATCATCACATCCCCAGTTCTCATCGCCAACAGGAAGCTGACATCACGGTGACTCTGCATTTTAAAGCCAGCAAGAAAACCCCTATTTTGTCATGTTCTCCACTTTTTGTCACCAAGTGAGGAATTCTAGAATACGCACCATCGACAGTGTCCACTGGAGCATCCTGAAATGATAGAAAATATGACAAGGATCAGATCATGCGGTTTGTGTTTGCACAGGTCTTTGGTTTCCATAATGACAATAGAAAACCAACGGGAACACTGGTGGGTCAAGAAACCCAAAACAAGAAATCAAGCAAAACTACTCATGTCAAAAGCCATACCTTTTGCTGCAGGGAAGTATCTCACATAGGCATTTTGGGTTGTCAGTTACACAGTTGTATTCCAAAAGGAAAAAAAAAAAAAACCACTGCATAGGAAAAAGATTACTCCCATATATTCTGTTCCTAATGCTGCCATTGTTGAATGCACATTCAAAACAAGTATCAGTTGGTAACAAATTCACACTCAACAGTCTCCTCAGCCAGAAGATTGTCTGTCTCATCTGGAATGAACATGCTAACATTTTCAATCTTAGTTTGACTGAGTGTACTAAAGGAGCATTTCTGTCTCAGAGGGTGGAAGGCAAGCTTACCGTGATAGGTTTGATGTCCTCATTGCAATTATCAGGGACAAGGTCTTCCTCTGAGATGTCAGGGAGAGCTACAAGAACACAGTAAATGTGCCATTGGTGATACTAGTCAAACACACTCAGGGAGATTAGCTTGATGCGGACATGAGAGAGACTGTGTGGCTATGGGATTTTCATATCTATGAGCTGAACATGTGCCGGGCCGCACTCCTTGGTGGAAGGCGCAAGGCCAAGGAGAGGAGAGGAAAGAAGTGAGACATGGGGTCTTTGGTGTCCAGCTAAATGGAATGTAATTAATTGGAAATACTCTGAAACCGGGTAAACAGTTAAATGCATGTTGTGTTTCAGTGAGAGATTTTCATGAATTTTTCTGTCCTTTTTAAAACACAACACAGTCGCACTTTTTCCTGAAATGTTACAAGACCATTGCAGTTTTCCCTGAATTCATATATGCTGTCCTCCCTTTTTCATCTCTATTATTGGATTTTCTTAACTTTTTGACAGTGGTGAGGTAGAAATGCTATTTACGCTGCTTTCAATAATTTGTGACTATGCAGGTCAGGAACCTGGATTCTATGCACAATGCTACGGATTCATCACTACTGCCTAGATCCAGTCTTTTTCATCATCTCCACCTCAGTTCCCATTAACAAATCACTCTAGTTTCACCCTCCTTCCAATCCTTGTTATCTCTACATTGTCCCTCCACTGTGAATCTGCCTGTGGCAGGGACGTCATATGAGTGAATCACAAATTATTTTCTTTCTGTGTCTGCCTGGTGTTACTAAGCATGTCAATTTCTCAATGTTCTTTCATGTTGCAGCATTTTTCAAAATTCAATTCCTGTTCATGACTGAATGACATTCCACTTTGGGTACACATCAGACTGTATTTATCCACTCATCACTTGATGGACTTTGGAAAAGTTTCCAACTATTGGCTGTTGTGAAGAATGTTGCTATGACATCCGTGTACTGATATCCTGGGATCCTCTAACTTTGACACATAATGTTATGATCTTCGTCAAACTTATAGAATGTCACAGCAGCAGGCATAAACCTTAGCATGAACTGTGCACATTTTAATCAATAAAACATTGATATCATTGCAATGACTGTAACACACGTATCACAGGAACGTCAGGTGTTAATAACAGGGAGCATTGGAGTGGTGGGCTGCGGGAATGAATGTTGTGTATCATTTTGTCAACTCCTTTGTTAATCCCAACCTGTTGTCAACAAAGTCTCTCAATGTGTACAAATTTGGAGACATTGTATTCTGGAGGGACCTATTCAGCAAAAGTTAAACACTCAGCTAACGTGAGCATTAGCTAAGGACATTGTCTGCTGTTCAACGTGAACCATATTTTGAGTTGTCAATGCATCTTGACTTCATAGTTACAGGAGTACTAATTTTGTGAAGATACTTAAATTTGCAGGCATAAAAGAAGAACGTGGCTTAACATTTTTGTAGTTTTCTGTTAAAACTAGGACACACAAAATTCTTCCTGCATTAACTTAATGAGCATATATCCACAGTACCTTCTGCTGGGTCCCTGTCAGGGTAGAACTTGAGGCGTGGCCACTCACGCACTCTTCTTTCCCATCTCTTGCTGGAAACTGATAAGTGGGATCTGTTTATGGGAAGATAGCTTCCCTTATCCTGGCTGCTACTTCCTGGGAAATACATGACAATAGAATCTTTGACATCTTACTGGCAGGAGATCATAGGGACTTTAGGAATAGTTTATTCACACTTCCAACTATTGTTCCCTTATTTCACCAGCTAGCTGAGTAGATGACCCACAGGACATAAAGATGGACCTAGAAATATCTTGTAGTTTGCTATGCAACTAAATCCCCCAACAGACAGGTTTTGTAGAAAAAATCTTTAATTAGCTGAGGCATTATAGAAACGCAGCAAAACACAGTGACTACACCTGAGTTCCAATCCTCTACAGAAGCTGCACATACCTGAAAGATATGGAGACTGCTCTTGGACTCAGTACTCCGTTTCAAAGTGAGAAAATGTGAAGAGGACCTCCTTGTTAGTATTATGTGATGAGGCTAAACAAAATTAAATACCGTAAAGCCTCCAGGCAAATCAAAGACAGGTGTGTAATTGCTCTGACTTTCCAATCATTGAGTGGCTGCAGAATGAGCTAGACACTTGTTGAGGTTAAATACAGATAACACCTGGATGGTTCCACCTAAAGGGCATGAGGGAGGTGACTTTTCATCCTCTATATGGGTGTGATGCTTACAGCTCATGGAGAGTGTGTGTTATCATCTCTTGTGATGCCCACAGCAGCGCCACCTCAAGGAAGGCAAGCCAGGGTCATGACCCACTTTTTACAATAGTGGGCGTAGAAACTTTGCATGATTAAGCAACTGGCCCTGACTCACAACACTGCTATGTGATAGATCTGGGACCACTATTTGGTTGATGTCCTAGGCATAGAGACCAGAGGCCCTGAGACAACTGAGATCATGCCCGGGACCCCTGAACCTCCAATCTCCAGGCCCCAAGGTTTCTGCCAGGGAGAGATGATGACCTCGACCAGGTGGTGGAGCCATGAGGATCCAAACCCACAACACAGCCCTACATTCCACGTTTCAGTCCCGGACACAAATGCGACAGTTTCCTACAAACCAAGACCCTCTGAAAGAGCAGGGGAGTCCACACTGGTGGCTATCGGCCCTGAAGGGCTTCACACTCTCAGCGTTTTCTCACCAACTGTCCCCTCAACAGAAAACCACCCTGAGTGACCAGCAGTCTGTGGGCCTCCCACGCCACCTCAGAACATTCTGGACCAACTCCCACATGACAGCTCTGCCAAAAATAGCTTCCGTTTAATTGACCTACTCTGATGAGCAATTCATGTACGTGACCCGGGAAAGCGGCCTTCTGCACTGGTGCCCTGGTAATTCATAATTAAGTGAACTAAGGCTCAAACCTCCACTGTCTGCTGACGACTGATGTCAGCACCCTTCTGAACAGGCTGGCCTCGGGCCTGGCAGAAAGCGGGCAGTGACTGCACGGGTTCTGAGTGTCCACATCGCTGCCTATGGCTTCCCTCACCTCAACCCAGGATCCAACTGCCCCTTCATCCCTCCCGACACTGCAGAGGCATGAAACAGATCCCCATGTCCTCTGAGAGGGACACTTCATTAGTCACAGCTTGTGAACTCACCCCAGACCCTCCTAATCTGTCATCCATGTTCATGCCACCCACTCATTGACTGGGTCACGGCTACCACTCTCCCGGCCAGGAAGCACCCGGAGACACAGGGACCCTGTGTACTTCAACCCATGCAATCCCTCCATGAAAACCCAGTGGGAATATAAAATGTGCACCCATTGTGGAAACAGTATTGAAGTTCCTCATAATATTGCAAATAGATGCACTAATCCCGCTTCTATTTATCCATTCCAAGCAGTTGAAATCAGCATCTCCAGAGGTAACTGCACGGCCCTCATCACTGCTGCTCTGCTCACAACAACCCACATCAGGGGAAAGCATAAAGAAAATACATTTAATACATATTATTCACTGTGAACAAGAAGGGAATCCTGCCATTTGAAGCATCACGAATGAACCTATTCTATGTGAGATAAGCCATTCTCAGAAAAAAGCAAAAACACATACTTTATGATTCCATTGAAATGAGTATGTAAAATAGGCCAACTCATAGAAACAGAAAGTACAAGTGTTGGTGCCAAGAGTGGGGTGGGTATATGGAGTCACTGTGAATGGGTGTACAGTTTCAGCAATGAGAGATGAAGAACACGCAGAGATGGCCTGCACAATGATGTACATATAGTGAATTCTACTGTACTATATACTTAAAAACATTCAGAGGTTGGATTTCATGTTGTGTATGTTCTCCACATTTAAAAAAGTAAGTGTAAAAGGATAAAAAGTAAACAAACTAAAGAAAGAAAAAGAAGAGTGTGAGTGAGTAGTGGGTAGAGAAAGTGAGGTAGAAGGAATAAGATAGAATGAAAGAAGCAATCAAAACAGAAAGTCTTGAAGGAAGGAGTGAGTAAAGTACAAAGGGTCTGGTTGTCCCACAGGCAGATTAAGAAGGCCACAGAAAGGAGGGAGCTCCACTCTCCAGGTTGTAAAGATGTTGATACAGTGTTTGCTCCAGGAACTTGACGGTGTCCTATCGAATCCCCATCCGAGAAACAGCAAAATAGCATCTCAAGTGTGGGCACGGCTGGACACAGGGATTGAGGTCATGCTGCTTCTGCGGACCTTGAAATCTCCACCTGATTACCACGTGACCTGGGTGCCCTTCCTGTGTCTTCCTCAGCTACTCTAAATTGTTGTCATCGTTATGTCCTGGAAAAGCTCTCAGAGCTGTTCTAACACATCTATTCCACTAGGCGGCTCTTGGTTAATTCTCGAAGCCCAGCTGTTGGTGCTAATCATTTTAATACAGCATCTCACACTTCAGGGTTCGCTTCAGCACAAGGGGAAACTATCATGGAGATTGAAGGACTGCTGGGATAAACTTTTCTCTAGTAGGAAGTTTCAGGGGTAAACAAGTGACATTTTACATTCAAGCTATCTCATTTTTCTTGGCTTTGTAGACAAAGGATTGAAACCTAAATGATAATCAAATTTTCTAAAATGCATATTATTCAGAGTAGTCCTGCTCCAAACAACACTCACACTTAGTTTGTCTTAACTTATATTTATATTGCCTTAAAATAACTCCCTTCACTTGATTTCTTCCAAAGCCCTTCCGAAGAAACCATGACCATATTTCTCTGTGAATGTTCTAGAAGGATATGTGTGGCCATGCCCTGTCACTCCAATGAATTTCTCTTTCCCTG
Organism: Rhinolophus sinicus; assembly: GCF_057876585.1. Taxonomy (NCBI): domain Eukaryota; kingdom Metazoa; phylum Chordata; class Mammalia; order Chiroptera; family Rhinolophidae; genus Rhinolophus; species Rhinolophus sinicus. The sequence goes on from NC_142506.1 coordinate 40,964,550, forward strand.
CCTTACAATGCACTACCTTTCTCTCGTCCTCCAGAGAAGGGGATTCGGTGCCACCCAGTTGCTGAGTCCTGATGATGACCTCTCAGTTCCCTTTCAATGTACAGTGTTTCTTGCCTACACGCAATAATCATAGATGGCATGAGTAATGGAAGGTAGATTTTCGACGTGAAAATGGCATTGTGTATTCTTAGCAAGAGTCTGGCAAGTCAAATGTTAGATATCTATGGACAGTCACAGTGAATTGCCCCCAACTGTAACTGGAGGCATCTCCTGGCTCACATTCCTACAGAACAGGTTGTGGTATGAGCTACACTAGGGGCCCCCTGCAATAGGACGGAGTCCTGCCCAGAACTCAGCTGTGTTGTGTGGAGGAGTCGATCTCAGACCTTTGATAGAAATCTGTTGTGAATTAAGTAAGTGCTAGCAGTGACATGTCATGAGCATTCGAAATTCCATGAGAGGTACTAAAGGTGATAGTCATAATTGAATGAAACTAGCATTGATGCACGGTCAGGAGTTCTGAACCGAGTTTGTCACTTTAGAACCCAGCGGGCACTGTCTTGTGTGGTGATGGATTTTTCCAGGTTAATTGCCATCTACATGGCATACAATGGGTGCACACATTTATCTTATTGTGATTAGTACATATGCCACATAGCTATCCACTCACAATGCCATGAGATGGGAATGTTTTTGTGTGTGCTCTCTTTTTTAAAATTAAAGTTTATCGGGGTCACAATGGCTAGTGAGATGGGAATTTTTATTGAGAAAGTTGGCGCCAGCATTGGTGGACTTTACAGGAATATTAATCTAGGGAAATACTCGACACATAAGAAAAAAAAACACAAGCACAAACACTCAGAATCACACAAATGGATGCATAGAGATACAAACTCACTCCCACATAAGGCCATCGAAACTTGTGGGTGGTACTGCAGAACATGGCCTCAATTATATACCTAAAAGTCAGTTTCTATCACTAGGTCCACAGTTCTCATTGCCAGCAGGAAGCTGGCATCAGAGTAGCTCTGTACACTAAAGTGAGCATGAAAGCCTCAGCTGTATCATCTTCTAGATCTTTCTTCACTAAATGAGGAATTTTAGAATACGTACCAACTCCAGTGTCCACTGAAGCCACCTGAAATGAAAGAAATATGATGATGACAAGATCGGTGCCAGAATGTGTGGGCACAGATCTTTGGGTCTCTTAATGACAGTAGAAAACCAATGGGACAACTCGTACGTCGAGGGTACCCATACAAGAATAGAGAAAAACTACTCCTGTCAAAAGCCATGACCTTTTGCTGGAGAAATTTCTCACGGAGGCATTTTGGGTTGGCCGTTACACAATTATATTCCCAGGGGGAAAAAAATGCTGCCTAGGAAAAACTCACTCCTATATATTCTGTTCTTAATGCTGCTATTTTCTAATGTTTTTTTGAAACATGTATCTGTTGGTAACAGGTTGACACTCAACATTCTCCTCAACAAGAACATTGTATCATCTGTAATGGACATGCTAATATTTTCATGTCTTAACTTTACTGAAATGAAATAAAGTACCACTTGTCACTTGGAGGAAGGAGGGTGAGCTTACATTGGTGGTAGATGGGACCACATCTGCCCATCTACTGGGAAGCTCCTCAGTCAGGGCCTCAAGGAGATCTGTGAGGATACAGAGTAATGATCAGTCATTGCTGGTGCTGCTTAGGGACGACTAGATGTCTTTGTGCAATAAGGACATGGGGTGAGAGTGTCCCAATGAGGATGACAAGTGTGAACTGAGGTGCGCTGGTGCACCCTCCACACTGGATGAAGGAAGGCCAAGGAACAGAATGTTTGTTTTTCTAGATAAGGGGAACCTGGTCTATGTGAAAGAGTCAGTCCAACAGAGAGTAAACACTGAAAAGCATGCTACGTTTCAATGACAGACTCCTATGATTCCCGCTGCCTGTTTGGAAATTCACATAAATCGCCATATTATTCCTGACTTCTTCCAAGAGCTTTTGTTTTCCTAAAGAATCCACAGATGCTCCAAATGTATGTATCATTTCTTCTGTAAGATTATGTAATGGATGAAAAAGCAAACTTCATTAGGGAACTGCACTCAATTCTAAGGAAGTTATCCCACGATATCTATTCACTAATCATTTCCATAAAGAAAATTAAATACAGAAGATTTGAAAAGGCTGAAATCACATTATTTAAAAGAACCACTATTAATCCTGTTTACCTTCTCTCCCAGTCTTCCTTTATATACAATATGTGTGTCCATTGAGCCAGAGTCTATCCATACTTGCATTGACATTGACAGTGGGATAGATTGTTATGGAGGGGCATGGAGGGGAGCACTGACTCTCTACGGCAGCTGCACAAGAGATTTGCTACAAGGGTGATGGGCTCCAGGCTCCTCACCAGTTTTCCTTTGAGTTCTTATAGGCCACTGTCCCGTGGGTATGTGCTTATAAGGTTTGAGCATTTGTAGGGCTGGTTGAGACTTTGTCTCCCTGTTTAACTCCTTGGGGACCGAGGCTGAGGAGTGAACTCAGGAGTGACAAATGTGGATCCACATGATCCAACATGGGGATGCCACACCTCTAAGGATTCAGCTGGTCAGCCGCAGGTGGATCCTACGTGTGCCTTTCACACCGACAACAATGGCAAACTCAGCTGTTAAATGCAGCTGTAGATGCCCCGGGCTGTGTGACCCTGAAGACACCTCTCACGATTTGCAGTGTTTGGGAACTCAGTAGACACTAGCCTTCTGGGCATAGACACGGAGGCTGGGACTCTCTTGCTGTTTGGCTAGTGACCCTGTGGCTGAGGGGTGAGTGCAGGTCGGTGTTCAAGGGCATCAGTTATGGGAACCATGCCTAGGTTTACATTTTGGCTCCTCCCCTAGAGGTCAAGAGCTTTGGCCATTCGTGTCTACACCATCTCCATGTGAGGAAAAGGAATATTAAACCTCTAGGAGCAGCTGAGTTGAGGGAAAATGAGGTACATGTGTAAAGTTTGTGGTAGTGCCAAGATTTATTTATTTATTTATTTATATTTATTCATTTGATTATTTTTGATAGTTGATGTCTATATGGTGTTGCGCATGTGGGCCAATTTTCTGAGAAATTCAAACACGCACACTCTCACATTCTAATCACACCACACACATTTACAAAAGAACCCTCCCTTCCCCAAACCTCAAAATCAGAAACCTCACCACCTAAATGTTGTCATTGCTTCTGCGGACCTTGGAAGTGGTCACAGTCCTTTTCTGGACAATAAGTTAATCTCCTTATCCCCACATACACATTCCCAGCAGGAACCTGGAATCAACTGGGCCTCTCCAGACCACACCAACAAAATGCCCCACCTTCCTCAGGACCAAGATTTATTTCAGAAAGTGATGTCAGAATACATACATGTATCATCTCCTGTGGCATCCTCCTGCCATGAGAGAAAAGAAAACTCTGTGAGAATCACATAAAGCTGGGCATTCTTTGCACAGGTGTTCTGTTCTTGGTGACTTTAGGACACCAGGTGGAAAACAGTGGTTGAGTCAATGAGTCCAAAAGAAAACCTCCAGAACTCCTGTGCAAAGGGCTCCTTCTCTTCACGGATGGTCACCCAAGCCTATTTGCATGGAGAAACACAAAAGACTATATCAAAAAGGAAAGTGTTTTCCTGAGGACAACCCTCGCTCACATACAGTCTGTAACTGACACTGTCATTTTTGAATCCCCGTTCGAATCAAGTATCAGGTGGCCTAGACTCTCTCTTGATGTTCTCCCTGCAGAGAAAGTTGTGTCCATCAACTACACTGTACATCCTCACATTTTCACACCTCAATTGTAATGAAAAAGAAATGCAGCAACATTCCTCACTTAGAAGGAGGAGGACTAGCTTACCTTTATGGAAGATGGCTCCACCGCATAAGCCCACCTACTGGGAAGCTCCTCCAGCGGGGCCTCCGGGGGACCTGTGAGGGCACAGAGTATAAGTGTCGGTCATTGCTGGTGTTGCTTATGAATTTCTAAGGAGCTGTGCTCAATATGGAGGTGGGGAAAGAGTGTATGGCTGAGGAACGTTGATAAGGCTGAACTGAGCTGCTAAAGGCTGAAGGTTTGGTGAAAGAAGTAAAGACAAGGAGAGGAGCACGAAAAGATGACAAAGAGAGCCTTTGCCTTTCTAGCTAAAGGGACCCTAATCCCCGTGAAATAATCCATCTAAGAAGAGTAAGCACTAAAATACATGCTATGTTTCAAATGCAGACTCCTGTGACTCCTCCTGCATGTTTTGAAATTCTGCTAACTTCCCATGGCCTTCTTCACTGGCGCCAGGCTATCTTACCCCAAATCCACACATGCTCCTACTGTATTTATCATCTCTTCTGTAAGGTTATGTACTTGATAAACAGAAACATTCACTGGGGGACTCAACTCAGTTCTAGACAAACTATACCGTTGTATTTTTTCACTAACACTTTTTCATCAAGACATTCAAACACAGGATTTTGCAACTCGGAAAATCTCATGACTTAAAACCACCACTATCAGTGCTGTGAAACTGCCCTCCCAGTCTCCTTGATTCAATGTCTGTGTCCATTGAACCAGAGTCGGTTAATACTCACACTGGCAATGGCAGTGGGAGAGGTCATTATGGAGGGGCCGTGGTGGGAGTACTGCCTCTGTACCCCAGCTGCGCAGGAGATTTACTACAAGGGTGACGGGCACCAGGCTCTCCATCACTTTGACTTTCTTTTTCTTTTCTTTTTCTTTCATTTCTTATTTTTCACTGTCCTTTGGGTTTGTGCTGATAGGGTTTGAGTGATTTCAAAGCTTATAGTGATGTAGTCTCCCTGACTATGAGCTGGCTGAGGAAGGACCCCAGCAGTGACAGATGTTGAGCTACATGGTCCTACCTGTGGGCATCACACCTCGTAGAATCTGAACTGAGCTGGAGCAGGTGGATCTTACGTGTGCCTCTGACACCAATGACTCTGCTAAAGTCAGCTGCTCCACGCACATGTAGGTGCCCTTGGCTGTATGACCCTGAGGACACCTCTCACAAGGGGCAGTGTGTGTGAGCTCTCTAGACATTAGCCCGTCCAGGCATGTACACAATGCTGGGACTCCCTTGCTTTGTGAGTAGTGATCCTGTGGGTAAGGGGTGCTTGAGGGTCAGTGGTCAAGAGCATCTACTTTGGGACGCATCCCTGGGTTCACATTTTGGCTCATCCTCTAGAGGTCAAGAGTTTGTGCCATTCATGTCTGCACCATCTCCAAGTGAGGAAACGGAATATTAAACCTCCAGATGCAGCTGTGGTGAAGGATCAATGTAGTACTTATGCAAAGTGTGCAGTCGTGTCAAGATTCATTTTTATTTTAAAATTGATGTCTATATTGTGTTGTGCATGTGGGTCAATTTTCTGAGACAGTCAAGCACTCACACACTCTCACATTCTAATCACACCATTCACATTTACAAAAAAAACCCCTTCCCCAAACCTCAAAATCAGAAATCCTGTGGCTAAGGGGTGGATGCAGTTCAGTGGTCAAGAGCATCAACTTTGGGACCCACCCCTGGGTTCACATTTTAGCTCCTCCACTAGAGTTCAAGAGCTTGTGCCATTCATGTCTGCACCATCCCCTTGTGAGGAAAGAAAATAGGAAAGAAACTTCCGATGTAGTTGTGGTGAGGGAATAAAACCACGTATTGTGTGCAGTAGAGTTGAGGTTTTCTTTAGAAGATGGGAACGTGTATTGGGTGTAAGTGGGTAAATCTCATGAGGAAGTCACACACTCACAGCACTGACATCTGCAGTCACACCACACACATTGACACAAGAATATCACCCAAACTGCAAACAAACAGACCTCACCACCTAAATATTAGAGATTTTGGAGACAGTAGAACTGGCCCAGTCCTTTCTGGACAATCATTAAGCCTCATTGAACTGCCAAACTCATTCCTAGTAGGAATCCAAAATCAGGTGGGCTCTACAGACAACCAGCGAGGAAGTCCCACATTCTCCAGCACCTAGATTTTTCCACAGCAAGTGATTCCAGAATACATACATGTTTCTGTGGCTGCATCCTCCTGGGGTTAAAGAGAAGAAAACAAGGTGAGCATCTCATTAGTATGAACACTGTTTCAAAAGGGCTTCTGTTCTTTTAGTGACTGGGGGCACCGGGTGAGAAAGAGTGCTTGGGCCTGTGACCCCAAGGGAAAACATCCAGAACACTGGTGCAAACATCTGGAGCATTTCATGGGTGGTCTCTCAAGCTCCTTTGGATTGGCAAATACAAAATACTTCTCGAGGAGGAAAGTGTCTACAGGACAACGCTTGCTAACATACAGTCTTCAATTAACACTGCCATTTTTTAATGCCATTCCGAAACAGGTATCACACTGCACTCTCTCCTGGTATTTCCCCCAGCAAGTAAATTGTCTGCATCACCTGGACTTTACCTGCTAACATTTTCATGTCTTAGTTTTACAGAATGTAATAAAGCAGCATTTCTGCCTCAGAGGGAGGAAGGCAAGCTCACCTTGAAATGTTCGATGGATTTATTGGACTTGTCCCTGGGAAGGCCGTCCTCTGGGATGTCAGGGAGAGCTAGAATAAATGTGAGTCATTGGTGATACTACTGAAACATACTCAGGGACATTAGCTTGATGTGGACATGAGTGAGAGTATGTGGGTGTGGGTATTTCAAACTATGAGCTGAACATGTGCCAGGATGACCTCCTTGGTGGAAGAAGCAAGGCTGAGGGGAGAGAAGGAAAGAAATGAGACATGGGGACTTTGGTGTCTAGCTAAACAGATGTAATTGATTTGAATAATCTAAAAATGGGTAGACAGTGAAATGCACATGCGTTTCAGTGAGAGATTTTCATGACTGTTTTGCCCACTTTAAAACACAACAAATTCGCACTTTTTCTTGAAATGTTAAAAGACCATTCCAGTTTTTCATGAATTCATATATGCTGTCCTCTCTGCATCTTTTGAATTATTGGATTTTCTTAACTTTTTAACAGTGATGAAATATACATACACTACTTAATTAAATATACTCTTTATGCTGCTTTTAATAATTTGTGATTCTATAGGTGAGGAACATGGATTATATTTACGATGCTATGGACTCCTTACTACTGTCTAGCTCCAATCTTTTTCATCATCTCCACCTCGGTCCTATTGACAAATCACTCTATCTACTCCCTCCTTGCAGCCCTCGTTATCTCTACTTTCTTTCTCTGGGAATCTGCCTGTTGCAGGACCTCATATAAGTGGAATCACACATTATTTCTCTTCCTGTGCCAGCCCGATGTCACTAAGCACGATATATTTACAAGGTCCTTTCGTGTTGTAGCATATTTCAAACTTCAATTCCCATTCACAACTGAATGGCATTCCCCTATGTGTATACATCAGATTGTATTTATCCAGTCAGCACTTGATGGACTTTGGAAAAGTTTCCATCTGTTGGCTGTTGTGAAGAATGTCACTATGACGTTCGTGTACAGATATCCTGGGATCCTCTAACAGTGACACATAATCTTATGGTCTTGGCCAAACTCATGGACTGGCACAGCACCAGGAGTGAATCTTAATGTGACTGTGTGCATTCGAATCAATAAAACATTGATATCACTTCACTAAGCGTAACAACTATGTTACAGGTACGTGGGGTGTTATTAATACAGGACCCCGGAGGGGTGGGCGTGAGAAAGCTGTGTATCATCTTGTCAATTCTTATGTTAATCGCAACCTATTCTCCACAATCTCTATCAATGCTCACAAATGTCCAGGAGGGATCTATTCAGCTAATGGTAGAAAATCAGCTAATGTCTGAGCCTTAGCTTGTGATATGTTTTGCTATTCAACGTAAACCAAATTTTGAGTTGTCAATGCATCTGTACTTCCATAATTACAAACATACCGATTAAATCACAACATTTCAATTTGCACACAGGAAAAAGATTGCAAATTAACATTTGTATAGTTTCCTCATAAAAATGGGACACTAAATAATTCTTCTTGAATTAACTTAATGTACATATTTCCATAGTACCTTCCTCTGCGTCCTCTAAGGGATGGACCCTTCGGGCTGGACGGATGTGTACTCTCCTGGAGCACATCCTCCTGAGGACACCTGATATTCTCATCTTCAGGGGAACTGTGTCCTCATCCTCGCCGCAACATCCTGGGAAATGCATGACAAGAGAGAGAACCGCTGACTTCTTTCTGGCGGCAGACCATAGGGATATTAGAAATAATTTATTAACACTTCCAACTATTGGTGTCTTTATTCACCAGCTGCCCAGATGACCTTCCTGAAGCAAAGTTGGACCTAGGAACATCGAGCAATTTGGGGTACACCTAATTCGCCAACAGGCAGATTTTGTTGGCAAACACCTTTATTTAGATGAGACATTCTAGAAACACAGCAAAGGCCAGTGAACAACCTTGTAGCTCGGGCTTCAATCCCATTTAGAAGCTGCACTTACCAAGGAAAGTTACGGAGACCACTCTGGGCCTCAGTGCCTGTTCTGAGATGCGGGAGTGTGAGGACGACCTCCTTATTGGTATTATGCAATGAGGCTAAACACAATACTGGCAAATCCTTCAGAAAAACAAATAGCTGGTGCTATGTAAGTATTCAGAGTGTCTAATCATTGAACGACTGCAAGAATGAGCTAGATAGACCCGTGGTGTGGTTAAATGGGGAGAGGAGATACGGATGGCTCCACAGCAAGAGAGGGTGAGAGGTGACTTGTCTTCCTTTACAAGAGTGTGATGCTTCATAGCTCATAGACAGTATCCGTTATCATCTCCTGTGATGACCACAGCTGCCCTATGTCAGGAGAGGCAAAGCAGGGGCTTTGACCCACATTTTACGGCAAATGGCACAAACATTTAGATAGACTAAGTGGCTCACCCAGACTCGCAACACTGCTGTGTGAGGGATCTGGGAGTAGGAAAAAAGTGGTTGGTGTCCAGGGCACAGAGAACAGAACCCCTGAGTCACCTGAGATCATGCCCTGGACCCTGGAACCACACCAACCCTCAAATCCTTCTGCCTCAAAGTTTCTGTGGAAGCAGGTGATGCCCTGGGCGAGGTGACTGAGCTACGGACAGTCCAGATTCATAACACAGCCCTGTCTTCCACATGTTAGTCCTTGACTCAGATACAGCAGTTTCCTTCAAACAAAGCCCATCTGAAGGACCAGGGCAAGTCCACACATTGGGCCATCCTTCCTCAGTGTCTTCACTCTATTAGTGTTCCACACCAAGCTTTCCCCAGGATCAGGTGACCACTCTGAGGGACCAGAGGTCTGCGTGCCTCCCAAGCCAGCTCAGAACATTCTGGGTCAAATGCCATGTGACCACTTGGCCAAAACTAGCTTCCCTTTAATTGACCTACTCTGGATGAGTGGTTCATGCACATGACCCAGGAAAGTAGCCATCTGTGCTGGTGCTTTGGTAGATAGTTCAATGAATTATGGCTCAGACCTCCACTGTGTGCAGACTACTGACGTGAGCACTCGACTGCGCAGCCTGAACTCGGGCCTGACTTAGAGCGGGAAGTGGCAGCACAAGCTCTGAGTGTCCCCTTCCCTGCCCGGGAACCCCTCACTACATCACAGCCTCTACAACCTCCTCATTCCAACCGACCCAGAAGAAGCAGGGGGCAGAGTCCCGTTCCTCTGAGAGGGACCCTTACTTAGTCATAGCCAGTGACCCTCCCTGACAACTACCCAGGCCCTCGTAATCCTAGTCCTTTGCACCCACTCGAGGCAAGGCCATGTCGCACTGATCTCCCAGGAAGCACCCACACAGCCAGGTCCCCTGTGCACTTCAACCCATGGATTCTCACCATGTTGTGCCCTTCTATTCTTAAAACCTCTGGATTGAGACTGCTGATGTCAGGTGTTGGATTTTACAACTGCAGTCAGAGGAGTTGCCCTGACCCCGACCCAGTGAAAGCAGCATGTCTGTGCCTGCGCTGAATCTATTCTCCTGAAGAATGAGTGCAAAACTGGCACTAGGAAATGCTATAGTTTTCTACGTTTAGGAAAATAAATGTCAGCCCTTGGGTTGGAAGAATCAGAAATGTAAATTAAGTGATATAAATAAACTACAGATGAATTGATCACTCCACAGACAAATTGGGGTGGTGGGAAGGATTTAAAAAATGAGGAAAATATTTTCAGTGAAAGGTGACGAGCCTGCTGAAGGAGCAGCATTCGGGCGATCAGTGGGAACGTACCTCCACAGCAGTTGAGATTTCCCATCGCTAGGATCTGAGGTGTGAGAGCCTAAGAAGGTCTCGCCTCTTTCCTCTCAGTACACAGAGTGACAGTTGGAAGGGAAGGCAGTTGGGCATCATCACGTTACCATGGTGACCTGTCATCTTAGAACTTTCAGGGAGAACACTGTCTACACTACTACAGGGGCCCAACTGCTGCTTTCTAGACTAGTGTGTGTGTTTACATGACACATGTGGCATTTAAGAGTGCATGTTTGGTTTCAAATACTGAATCCCCTCATTATTATGCATGTCATGGAAACAGGTTACACGAGAAAAATGACCTGCCACCTACATATATTTGATAGTGAAAATTACAGGGTGAACACGAACAGGGCCAACATGTTGAGAATCACAATTTGTTCCATTCATGTTTGATAGATCACTCCCAACCATTTTCACTATTCCTGAGACTCCAGACTTTCTAGAAAGAACAGCTTGAGATCAGTTCCACATAAAAAGCAGAAGTAATAGTGTTAAGTCCGGGAATCTTTCAACCCTCAGAAAGACAGAGACACACAAGACAATGTAAGTCACACAGCGAGGTTTATTTCCAGCTAGCTGGGGTCCCCATCTCTGCCCGACGCAGCGGGTTTTAACAAAGGACCCCTAGCCTACAAAGCTAAGGGTTTTTATAGCAGTTCTAAGGTGCTTAGTAATTACTAAAGTCTTAGGGAGTACAGTATGGACTTTAATTTTTACATAACTAAGACATTTTGTAATTTTTAAAGTCTTAGGGAGTGCAGATTGTGCTATGTTTCAAGGAGTTCACAATAGATACGTTTTAAAAGCTTTCATATCAGGAGATAAAACATCTGGTCTCTATGCCCACATCCTGGAACTAACAATTAGGCCATTAGGTTGTTTTAAGCTCAAGGCTGTTAGGCTGTTAATCTTACTCTGACTTTAAAGTAACAGTTTTTGAGCCCAGGGCTGCCAGGGCTGTTAACCCTCTCTTAACCGTAAAGCGGCAGTCCTTATGTTAACAGTCCCTTACATTCCCCCTGTTTGTTGTTTATAATGAGGAATCTTGCTCATTTATGGGCCAGCTGAGGTCTCCAGGGGCGGGCACTCTTTTATATTGTTGTCTGAGGACCATGAGCTGGACAGTATTAACCCGATCTTTTACAAAATTAATAAGCTTGTTTAATATGCAAGGGCCAAAGGTTAAAATAAGCACAAGTAAAATAATTGGGCCTACTAAGGTTGATACTAAAGTGGTGAACCAGGGGGATCTATTAAACCAAGTTTTAAACCAGTTTTTTTGAGCTTTTTTTTTACGTTTTTTTTTTTTTTTTTTTGGCTAGCCCTTCTCTAACTTTTGTCATAGATTCTTTTACTACCCCAGTATGGTCAGCATAAAAACAGCATTCTTTCCCCAGTGTAACACACAATCCACCTTGTTGGAGGAACAACAAATCAAGTCCTCTTTTATTTTGGAGTACTACTTCAGATAGGGAGGTGAGCGACTTCTCTAAATGACTAATAGAGGTTTCTAACCTTTTTATATCCTCATCTATGGCCGCTCTCAGGGAGGTCATTTCTGATTGTTGAGTAGCTAGGGAAGCTATGCCGGTCCCGGCTCCGGCTATTCCTAAACTGAACAGAGTGGCAATGGTTAGAGCAGTGATGGGTTCTCTTTTACTTCTCACACTTGTGTCACTATCCCAATGTAAATATATACTCTCCTCAGGGTGATAGAGAACACGGGGCAATACAGCTACCAGGACACAGAATTTATTAGAGGCGTTGAAGACCGAGGTAGATAGGCACGGGGTGAGGCCAGTCTTTGAACATATCTACCATCCATTAGTATTGGGGATGAACCATTTGATGTCACTTTTCCAACTAGGGGTGTGGTCTATGGAGGCACATAGACTTAGCTTAGCCCGGGGCACTTTCCCTAAACAGGTTCTATTGCCACTTACTAGTTGCAAGGTTAAGCCAATTTTACTATCCCCCCATGAACACTGAGAGGGGTTCTTACTGTTAGAGGCAGTGTAAGTGGCATTAAGCCCAATTGCCTCGTAGAACGGGGGCTTAACGTCATAGCACAGCCAACAGGAAGTTGTGAGGTTAGGACTGGTGGCATTAAGGGTCTCATATACAGTGTGCATTAGTTTCCGTAATGAGTCTTCAGTAGCTTGTGTAACAGGGGTCGAAGGAGTTACAGGGGTCTTGGGCTGGGTTCCTTCGACTTTTCTTGTGGTGTCTTTATCCCTGGATATTCCTGGGGTCTTGGTAGGGATAAGAGGGGCCAGTACTTTATTTGGACCTACCTGAGTGCTAATTGTTTCGACCGACAGTCGAATAGTCAGAAGACTGCCGGGGTGTGGGCCCATCCATACCAACCGACCCATATCTAATTGGAACCCCCAAGTTAATCCTGAAAACCAACCACGTTCTTTCCGTGCCGCGTATTGGTTAAATTGGACACGTACCTGGGGTACTTGGTTGTGGGGGTCCCTAAAGGAGAATTTGACAAGATCTTTATTCCCAATGTCCCACTGTCGAGGCCCATCATAGGAGGTGACACAACTCCAGCTACCACAATAGTAGCAGTCTGGGCCGCCACAGGCTTTCCAATTGTTTCTGAGGTTCCCCGGACAAGCCCAAAACCCTTGTGCACTATGTCCTTGATAGGTGTCGATTAAGGCCCGCTTGGACCTGACTGAGTAGTCATACTGCCATCCACATTTAAGGCCAAAAATGTCACGCAGGTCAAAAAACAAGTCTGGCCACCACGTATTGACTAGGGCAGTATGGGTAGTGCTATTAAGGGTCGTTTGGGTCTGTCCGTCCGTTAGGGTCCAGGTTAGCTTATGGGGTTGGTGTGGGTTGATCCCCGCGTGGCTTTTTTCCCAGATGTTGAATAGAAGCAGGACTAGCAGCCGCTCCATCATCGGCGGATACAGGGGGCTTGACGCTTCTTCCAGGCCTGAAGAGTTGCAGCTTTAGAGGGTTATCAGGGTGCTGCCGCGCAGTCCATTCCTCAGCTTGTGTCTGCTCCAGCTGGTTGGCTCGACGCACATGAGAGTGATGGACCCAAGGCCCGATGCCGTCAACCTTCAAAGCAGTGGGGGTAACCAGAATAACCACATAAGGACCTTTCTATCTTTTCTCCAGTGTTCGGGACCTGTGTCTCTTTACCCATACCCAATCTCCCGGAACGATGCCATGTTCCGGGTTTGGTGCGTCTTTAACTTTATACAGGGAACGCACTAGAGGCCATATCTCATGCTGGACCCCTTGCAGGGCTTTTAAACTGGCCAGATAACTTGGGGCCACATTGGGGTCCAGATCCAAGAGAGTCCGGGAAATAATGGGGGGGGGGGGTGCCCCGTATAGAATTTCGAAAGGTGTCAGACCATGTACATATGGTGAGTTCCGGACCCGGAAAATGGCATAAGGTAAGAGGGTCACCCAGTTCCCGCCAGTCTCGATGGCCAGTTTGGATAAGGTCTCTTTTAAAGTCCGATTTATTCTCTCTACCTGCCCTGAGCTCTGGGGATTATATTCACATGTAACTTCCAATTGGTCCCCATAGCTCGGGCTAGCCCTTGTAGGACTTTACTGATGAAAGCTGGGCCATTATCGGAGCTTAAAACTTCGGGGACCCTATATCTGGGAAAAATTTTTTTTAATAACACTTTAGCAACAACTTGGGAAGTTTCCCGTTTCGTGGAGAAGGCTTCCACCCAGCCTGAAAATGTGTCAACCATTACTAGTAAGTACTTATACCCAAACTTCCCCGGCTTTACCTCAGTGAAATCCACTTCCCAACTCCGTCCTGGCACCCTTCCCCGTATCCTTGTACCTGTATGTTGGGGTCCTTTTTCACTGGGTTTCATAGCCTGGCACCCAATGCACCGATCTACGATCTTTTGGATTTGAGCTGCTTGTCGGGGAAACCGGAGGCGGGCGGACTCGAGAATTGACAGCAATTTTCTTTTCCCCAAGTGGGTGGCTTGGTGCAGGTTGGAAAGAAGAAACAGTCCTAGGTGTGCCGGCAGTATCAATCTTCCTTCTGTATCCCGATGCCACCCTTGCTGATCAGACTCTGGACAGTGGTGGCTCTGGATCCAGTGCAGGTCTTCCAGAGTGTAGTCAGTGGTGGCAGGCACGGGAGCTCGGGTGTGGGCAGGTTGAGGGCTAAAGCTGATGCTGGTGTAGCCATTGCCGCCATCTTGGCAGCTTCATCTGCTCGCCTGTTTCCTTCAGCTTCTGGAGTCCGTGCAGTCTGGTGCCCGGGGACGTGGACGACTGCAACTGCCCGGGGCATTTGCACGGCCATCAGCAGTCTCTGTATCTCAGGAAGATTGCGCAAAACTTTTCCTTCTGCTGTAACAAAGCCCCTCTCCCGGTAGATGGCGCCATGCACATGAATAGTGCTAAACGCGGAGCGGCTATCGGTGTAGACAGTCACTCGCTTTCCTTTGGCCCGTTCCAGCGCTTCTGCCAGGGCAATCAGTTCGGCCTTTTGGGCTGAGGTCCCCGGGGAAAGCGAGGCACTCCAAATAATGTTCCCACCTTGGTCTACCACCGCTGTGCCCGCCCTCTGCACACCATCTATAATGAAGCTGCTTCCATCAGTGTACCATATCAACTCACTGTTAGGTAAAGCGGCGTCCTGGAGGTCGGGGCACACTTGGGTGATTTCTGTCATGATCTCTTGGCAATCATGCAGAGGAGCCTCCAGATCCGGGGTCGGCAGCAGGGTGGCTGGATTCAAAGTGGTGGGTTCAGCGAAGACGATCCGGGGTGCATCTAGCAAGAGTCCTTGGTAATGGGTTAGGCGGGCATTGGTCATCCACTTACCAGGGGGACATTTCAGGACCCCCTCTATGGCATGGGGGGTCACCACCTTCAGATGTTGCCCGAAAGTGAGTTTATCTGCATCCTTCACCATTAGGGCTACCGCCGCGATAATCCTTAAGCATGGGGGCCATCCTGATGTAACTGGATCTAACTTCTTAGATAAATAGGCAACCAGATGTTTCCAAGGCCCCAGGCGCTGCATCAGTACCCCTTTCGCTATTCCCTTTTTCTCATCAACGAAAAGAGTGAAGGGCTTCAGGGGGTCTGGCAATGCTAGGGCCGGGGCTCTTAAGAGGGCGACCTTGAGTGTCTCATATGCCTTCTGTTGGTCTGCCCCCCAGGCCCAAGGGACCTTGTCCTTGGTTGCATCATACAGAGGCTTCGCTATTTTAGCATACCCCAGAATCCACAGCCGGCAGTAGCCTGTCATCCCTAGAAACTCACGGACCTCTCGGGCTGAGGTCGGGACTGGAAGTCTAAGAATAGTTTCTTTAATGGCCTCTATCAGCCACCTAGTTCCTTCTTGTAGCTTATATCCCAGATAGATGACTGTTTGCTTGCATATTTGGGCCTTCTTTGCACTGGCCCGATAGCCTAGCTGCCCCAGCTCTTGGAGGAGGTCTCCAGTGGCCTGCCGGCATTCGGCTTCAGATGGGGCCGCCAGGAGCAAATCATCTACATACTGCAGGAGCGGAACTGAAGTATGGCTCTGGCGAAACGAGTCCAAATCCTGATTTAGGGCTTCATTAAACAGAGTTGGAGAGTTCTTGAAGCCTTGCGGTAGTCTAGTCCAGGTCAGCTGCCTGGGGGTTCCCGAATTGGCAACATGCCATTCGAAGGCAAAAATGTGTTGGCTGCTAGGTGCCAGGGCTATGCTAAAAAATGCATCCTTTAGGTATAAAGTAGAATACCAAATATGTGAAGGGGGTAAATGACTTAGTAAGGTATATGGGTTAGGGACCGTGGGGTGGATGTCTTTAACCCTTTTATTTACTTTCCTCAAGTCCTGGACTGGCCTATAATCGTTCCCCCCTGGCTTCTTAATGGGGAGGAGTGGGGTGTTCCAAGCAGAATGGCAAGGTTTTAGTATTCCAGCTTCCAGGAGACGGTTAGTGTGTGGGGCAATCCCTTTTCGTGCTTCAGAGGACATGGGGTACTGGCGGATCCGGACAGGCTGAGCCGAGGCTTTAAGTTCAACTACTACTGGTGCTTGGCGGACCACTCGACCTACACCCACTATTTCTGTCCACGCCTGAGGGTATGTTTTAACCCAATAGTCCATCTCATGGGGCCATCCAGAAGGGGGAAGGTTGGAGGGTTTGTCTTGCAGGGCAAACAGGCAATGTTCATCCGCAAGAGACAGGGTTAAAATATGGAGGGGCTGTCCTTGGCCATCTAATACCTTGATGCCATCCGGCTCAAAATGGATTTGGGCCTTGATCTTAGTCAGGAGATCGCGCCCCAATAAGGGGGCCGGGCATTCAGGGATAACCAGGAAGGAGTGGGTAACTTGGTGGCGGCCTAAGTCCACTTGGCGCTTACTGGTCCACCGATAAGCCTTAGACCCAGTTGCCCCCTGCACCAAACTGGTTTTCTGAGACAAGGGCTCTGTATGTTTGTTCAAAACTGAGTACTGAGCTCCTGTATCTACCATGAATCCTACTGGCTTCCCCTCCACATATGCAGTTACCCAAGACTCGGGGAGGGGATCCGAGTCCCGTCCCCTCTAATCACTGTCCATCCCTGCCAGCAGAACTCGTGCGTCTTGTCCGGTTTGGCCCTGGCGCTTGGGGCATTTCCTCTTCCAATGTCCATACTCTCTACAGTAGGCACATTGTCTCCTATCCAGTTGGGGACGCGGCCTCCACGGTCAGGCCGGCCCGGCCAGATTTGGTCTTTCCCTGACAGTACCTTGTACGCCTGCCAACAAGATCTTGGCCATCTCCCTCTGCTGCCTCCTATTCTCCCTACTCTGATGTTCTCTGTCCTCCTTCCTGATTCATTCCTGCAATTCCTGATTTTCTTTCCTAATTCTATCTTTTCTTTCTTCGGGAATCTCTCGAGTGTTGAAGACTCTTTCTGCTACTTTCATTAAATCCCGAATAGACATCTCTCCTAGTCCCTCCTGTTTATATAATTTTTTTCTTATATCTGGGGCGGCCTGGTTTATAAAGGACATAATTACAGCCGACTGGTTCTCCTCTGCTAGGGGATCCAATGGGGTGTACTGCCTATAAGCATCATAGAGGCGCTCCAAAAACACAGCCGGGCTTTCATTTTCCCCTTGCATTATAGCTTTTACCTTGGCCAGATTGGTGGGGCGGCGTGCCGCCGCTCGGAGACCTGCCATAAGAGTCTGGCGGTAAACTTGGAGACGCCCCCTACCTTCCGCATTAGCATAATACCACTCCGGTCTGTTCAAGGGAAAGCGCTCCTCAATCAGGTTTGGTAGAGTCGTTGGCCGTCCATTGTCGCCGGGTACATTCTTTCTGGCCTCGGTGAGGATCCTCTCACGCTCTTCGGTGAGGATCCTCTCACGCTCTTCGGTGGTGAATAAAGTCTTAAGAAGCTGCTGGCAATCATCCCAAGTGGGACTGCGTGTGTGCATGACAGACTCAAACAGGTCAGTTAAACCTTTCGGGTCCTCAGAAAAAGAAGGGTTTTGGGCTTTCCAGTTGTACAGATCGCTGCTTGAAAAGGGCCAATACTGGTATGCACGCTCCCCACCTGGGCCAGTCCCTTCTAGGGCTCGCACCGGGAGAATTGGCACCCCCGCGGAGGTGGAGGAGGAGGGCTCCTCCTCTGGAGTTTCTTCCCGGTGTCTACGGGACCTCAATCCCCTCACCGGTCGGTCCTTGGATTAGGGCGGGGGAGCCGGGGTAGAGGGAGCCGTTGAATGAGGAAGCTCAGAAGCAGCGGCAGCCTCAGGCTGGAGTGGCGCCGGTGCGTAAGGGGGGGGGGGGTTCTCTTCAAAATCTAGATCTATCAAAGAGGGATATATGCTTGACCCTTCCTGTAGGATGGGTTTTTGGGCCGGCTTCTCTGGGGGTTTCTGGCTAGCCGTGGGCCCCGCCGGCTGGCAGGAGGGTTCTGAAACAGTCAGGACCTTGGGGGGATCTTCCGGTTTATCAGGGACAAAGGGTTTAAGCCAGGAGGGAGGACTCTCCACTAAGGCTTGCCATACCAGAATATAGGGATATTGGTCCGGGTGGCGCCAATTAACAATCTCCCGGACCTTCTTAATGATGTCTAGAGAAAAAGTCCCCTGGGGGGGGGGGCAGCCCACATTAAAAGTAGGCCACTCTGCAGAGCAGAAGGTGTTAAACTTACCTTTTTTCACTTCCACGCCATAATCACGAGCTTTGGCACGGATGTCAGGAAAATGGTTCAGGAACAGAGTCTTAGGTGTTACTTGAGCCTGTCCCATAATGGTTATAAAGAGAAACCAGGAAAAGACAAAAGAAAGGACCGAAAACACAATGCCAGAAAATACACAACTTCACACAGGACTTTTCAACACCCACCGGCCGGTCAACCACACTACATCCACAGGCGCCGTTTCAATCACACCATACTCAGGATCCTTACCCCGGGCCCGTCCGAACGGCGTCCACTGTGGATGTCATTGTGCCACCTTCTCGTCGGGGACGTCTCCCACGACTTCCAGAGTTGGAGCCTCCAGGGTAGTAACCCGCTCCTTCCTTCCCATGAGAATTCTCAAAAAACCAGACCAAGCACAGACCAGACCAAGCAGAGACCTGTTTCAGCCTCTGGCCGAGAACTTGTTTCAGCCCTCCCTGATTAAGACCGGGGAGCCCTGTTTCAGACTTCCTCCGGTCAGAGGTGGCCAAACCTCTTACTGCGGTTCCCTCTATAAACCTCGGTATCGGGTGTTGTCTGTTTCTCTGAGACGGGGGGGGGATCCCGGACGAGCCCCCAAATGTTAAGTCCGGGAATCTTCCACCCCTCAGAAAGACAGAGACACACACAACAATGCAAGTCACACAGCGAGGTTTATTTCCAGCTAGCTAGGGTCCCCGTCTCTGCCCGACGCAGCGGGTTTTAACAAAGGACCCTGTCGTGCGGGAGACCCTGCTCGCTGCGCCATTTGTCGTGCGGGGCGGCCTGTGGGGTCTCTGCTCCCGCTCCCCACACAAGAACGCAGGACATGGTGAGGCCAAAAAGGAACACCCACGGAGCCATAGGTAGGGGAGTCATACCACTATATTCTCTCTGGCGGCACTATACTCTCACTGGAGGCTGGATCCACACTGTCCGCAAACCACCATCCACGCTTGCCAGCCCAGCTGCCATCTTCTTGATAGGCCCCCATTCTTCCTTCCTCTCTCTGCTAGCGTAGCCACAGCAGTTATATTAGTGGCCAATGGCTCACTGGTTACAGCTGACGGCCAACTAGCCACAGCTGATGGCCATCCAATCACATTGATGGCCATTTACTACCTGAGCCAGCACCTGTCTATGTGAGGCTGAGAGCCTGGAAACTTCTTTCTGGGGCTCTGCCCCCACACTCCACCCCTACAGGCTCTCGCCTCACAATCTACGCGACAAGGGTCTTCCGCGAGGGGCCCTGTGCGAGGAGCCTGAAGGTGAATGCAATATCCTGGACACAGCCAGGCTCTCTGGGCACAGCCAGGGTTTCTCAGGACACCACCAGTACTTCTGGGCACAGCCAGACTTCCTGGACTTCTTAGGGTACCACTAGTTTTCCCGGGCACAGCCAGGGTTTCTCAGGGCACCACCAGTGCTTCTGGACACAGCCAGACTTCCTGGACTTCTTAGGGTACCACCTGTCTTCCCGGACACAGCCAGGGTTTCTCAGGGCACCACCAGTGCTTCTGGGCACGGCCAGACTTCCTGGACTTCTTAGGGTACCACCTGTCTTCCCAGACACAGCCAGGGTTTCTCAGGGCACCACCAGTACTTCTGGGCACGGCCAGACTTCCTGGACTTCTTAGGGTACCACTAGTTTCCCCGGGCACAGCTAGGATTTCTCAGGGCACTGCCACTCTCTGTGGGCACAACCACACTTCCTGGACACAGCCAGGGCTCTCAGGGCACTGCCACTCTCTGTGGGCACAGCCACACTTCCTGGACACAGCCAGGGCTCTCAGGGCACTGCCACTCTCTGTGGGCACAGCCACACTTCCTGGACTCAGCCAGGGCTCTCAGGGCACTGCCACTCTCTGTGGGCACAACCACACTTCCTGGACTCAGCCAGGGCTTTCAGGGCACTGCCACTCTCTGTGGGCACAGCCACGCTTCCTGGACACAGCCAGGGCTCTCAGGGCACTGCCACTCTCTCTGGGAACAGCCCGACTTCCTGGGCACAGCCAGGGTATCTTCAGGGCTCAGCCAGACTTCCTGGACTCAGCCAGGGCTCTCAGGGCACTGCCACTCTCTCTGTGCCTCTCAGGGTACCCTGCTGGAACAACAGCGACTCACAATCAAGGTGCTTACATATTCTCAATGGCGGCCAGTCAAGAGACAAAAGCAAATATCCCCCAGTTCCACTAACAACAGTTCCCAAACAAACAGTCAAGCAGTCCATTAAATTAGGGATGGAAGGCAATTCCCCATAGTCCATAGTCATTCACCAGGGCTGTCCTGGGGGGTGAGGGATGACTTTGACCTCACCCACATCTCCCACGGAGGACTCAGCAAGCGTTACCTCCTGGGACTATAAGTCCTGCATCCGGGCTGCCTGAGCAGGAACTTCCCCGACCCACAGGGCCGCAACGACCTTCGCTTTCTCCGGCCTGTGCTGGTTGGGGAACCGTCCACATCTTTCCACCTCTCCACGGGGCTCCATCTCTGCAGCAGCTGCATGGCTTTTCCTGTGCCGGTGGGAGAAACGTCCACATCCTCCCACCCCTCCACGGGGGTCCAGCTCTCCGGCAGCTTCTCCTCCTGGTCTTCCTCAGACTGGGTGTTCACACGCACAAACCGCTCCACCGTCCTTTGGAGAGCTTTGGCTGGCACCATACCCTGCTCGCTGCGCCATTTGTCGTGCGGGGCGGCCTGTGGGGTCTCTGCTCCCGCTCCCCACACAAGAACGCAGGACATGGTGAGGCCAAAAAGGAACACCCACGGAGCCATAGGTAGGGGAGTCATACCACTATATTCTCTCTGGCGGCACTATACTCTCACTGGAGGCTGGATCCACACTGTCCGCAAACCACCATCCACACTTGCCAGCCCAGCTGCCATCTTCTTGCTAGGCCCCCATTCTTCCTTCCTCTCTCTGCTAGCGTAGCCACAGCAGTTATATTAGTGGCCAATGGCTCACTGGTTACAGCTGACGGACAACTAGCCACAGCTGATGGCCATCCAATCACATTGATGGCCATTTACTACCTGAGCCAGCACCTGTCTATGTGAGGCTGAGAGCCTGGAAACTTCTTTCTGGGGCTCTGCCCCCACAGACCCCTAGCCTACAAAGCTAAGGGTTTTTATAGCAGTTCTAAGGTGCTTAGTAATCACTAAAGTCTTAGGGAGTACAGTATGGACTTCAATTCTCACATAACTAAGACATTCTGTAATTTCTAAAGTCTTAGGGAGTGCAGATTGTGCTATGCTTCAAGGAGTTTACAATAGATATGTTTCAAAAGCTTCCATATCAGGAGATAAAACATCTGGTCTCTATGCCCACATACTGGAACTAACAATTAGGCCATTAGGTTGTTTTCAGCTCAAGGCTGTTAGGCTGTTAATCTTACTCTGACTTTAAAGTAACAGTTTTTGAGCCCAGGGCTGCCAGGGCTGTTAACCCTATCTTAACCGTAAAGCGGCAGTCCTTATGCTAACAGTCCCTTACATTAGTAACTCAGTTTTAAAGTCATATTTCTGTCTAAGCATATGATTGTCCAATTATATAAATCCTTGCCTCATTCTTTATGCATATTACTTATTTTTCTCTGCATGCAACTAAATCTATATACTTATTCATGTCTCCATCTCTGCCAATTCTCTGAACAGTTTCCTGACATTCTGTGTTTTCAATAGTGGCTATTCACAGAGTAATTCAGAAAAATGAATCCCTATATTTTACCAGTGGGTTGGGTGAATATATATAATCAATGCATTTCTAAATGAATTTTACCTAACTCAAAACTCTAGGAGTCAAGCTGTGTTTTGTCTCTTAATTCAATACCTAATCACAATCTTACAATGTGTCCATGCACACTTGCTACAGCAAGGTATGTATCAGACCCAAAAATTTGGAACAAGTGGCAATTTTAGGATAAAGATGAAAGTGTTCCATATTTCAAACAAAGTGGATACCCTTCACGGTGTGAAACGCTATAGTCCAAATCATTGCTGCTTCAGGGCTAATTTCTAGAACTAAAACATGAAATGGGTGGCAAAGGGTCACTAATGAGGTATAAAATCTGCATTAATATGCACGGTGCCATAGTTTCTCTAGGGATTACCCAATTGAGCAGAGGTGGGAAGAAAGTCATACACTGTCGTTCTAAAGGGAGAATTTTAATGGTCTCTGCCTGCAAACAAAGTGTGCATGTGTGTATGTGCACACACAGACAGAAACTGGAGCAGGAAATGGAGACTTGGGCTTGCTGATGACGGGGCCTATGCTCCTGGAATTATTGGGCTTTCAAGACAGAAAAGTGCATTGGTCATCTAGCGGGAAAAAAGCCAGTGACCTGTAAGGGAAATAAAATTAGAATCTCATCCACTTTCTGGTACCAATTGGTACAAGAAGACAATGGAACATTATAGTTAATGATAACCAGTGAGCCACGATCTTGTACTCAGTTAGAGGAGCTCATAGGTATGAAATGCACTGACAGCCACACCAGCATGAACGACCCCAGGTAATACTATTGTTCGCAGGAACCCTGTTCCAGGGGAATGAAAAATGTCAGAAAATAAAATTCCTAGAAAGACACTGACATAAGGACATGTGGTAAGTACTAAATTTGAGGTTACTTTTTGAAGGATTACCAAGTATTCCTCCCAAAACTCATCTTTGAAGTTATATCCCCCAGGACCAGAATGTGGAATTTTTTGGAGAAAGGGTCTTTACACAGGTCATCAAGTTAAAGTGAGGTCATTAGACAGATCACCAATCCAATATTTCTGTTGTCCTTATTTTTTCTTTAAAGGGGGAATGTGAACACAGACACACATAAAGATGATGTGAAGACACAGATGGAAGACAGGCATATGAGTCAGGAGACAGGCCTGTGACACATCCTTCGCTCACAGCCTCAGAAGGAACCAATGGTACCAGTACCTTGATTTTGGGCGTGTAGCTTCTACAACTGTGAGACAATACATTTGCTTTTCAAGCCCACACTTAAAGTGTAAACACACTGTAGTTGTTACAGCCAGTTTAAGAAACTAAGACACTGCTCTGTTTAAAGTGGGAGCTACTCCATTGGCACTGCCAATCCCCTTAACATTGTTATTTTTATTTTTTCCATAGTACTTGTCACCTTTATAAAAATCAGTATCTATGTCATTCATTATGCCTCAGTGACTTCATCACAAGAAACCTCAGTTACCGATTATTCTCTGTGCCTAATAATCATGGCTGGCTCATACTTGGCGTTCGATGACTATTTCTCAAGTGTCGAAGAAATTGATGAAGAAATCAACATTCATCCAGTGAATATGTCACGGCGAGGTGTCATATATTTACAGATAAGCAATAAGTAAGCACAGTGATCTTTCAGCAAAAAGGAAGGTGAGACGGTAGTTATTGGACAATAAAGACACATGGGTGGATGGCGGGTGTGACATTTTGTGCCAGTGTGGTGGGTGGGACACATTTCCAGCCGGTGCGGCCAGTGGGACTTATTTCTCCCCTGGGTGCTGGGTGGGACTTATTTCGTGCCCGGGTGCTGCAGATTTTCCTCAATAAAATGACCAAGATTCTACCCAACGCTGCAAGGACTGTTTGGATCACTCTGTTTGTCCAGAACTCCATGTGTGCAAGCTTACTGGCCCATGTTGGCCCATTTGGGCCTCGGTTCTGGGCTCAGAACAGTGTTAGTTAGAATCAGTCTTCATTTAAACTATCTGTGAAATGGAGTTAGTATGGTCTCTGCCGCCTCTGGAGAACGGGAGCAGTGGGTGAGATGAGGCCTGTGAAGGGCCTGGAACTATTTCTCAGTGAGCTTTGTCCCAGGGCCCCGGATTCTCACAATGAGCAAGGAAACGCTCTTTTCTGCTGCCATCTCCTGTGAGTTTTAAGAATAATACCTAAAAAAATGGCTGCGTGAGGTGAGCCTCTGTAAAGCTTCCCTGGAATTTACAACCAATCGAACAACAAAAACTCCACAAAGGACTCCCTGCACAGCAGACAGTCAAGATAAAGAGGCCCACTACCGAAGTCACCTACAGGTGAGAGAATCCTGCGAGCGGGGGAGGAGGGAAGGGAGAAGTGCAGAGACAGAGCAGCGTGGGTGCAGGACGCAGACCTAGCTCAGTGCTCCGAGCTCGCTGCATCCTGGAACTACCGCAGCTGCAGGAGAGGGAAGAACTCGGACTGCTAGGGCTCTGCTTGTGGCCCACAGGGCTGAGGGGGCAGCATAAAACATGGCTGAACCCAACGCTCACGGCACAGACCTTGGAGAAAAGACTGAGGGAAGAAGGCTGAAAACGGTGGTTTAAGCCCTAACTGCCCCAGAGAACGGAAGCCTTAGGCAATGAGACTAGCCGCCCCCTTCCTACCCTCCCACAGCTCGCCCTGCCCCCACCTGCCTGGTGCTAGAAACGGAACAGTAGCAGTGTCATAGCAAAATAACAGAATTTTTGCTGTTCTGAGAACTGTGGAACGCAGACACAAATTCGCAGCCCAACTAGTTCCAGCAAAGGAGAGGGAGCTGTGGAAGCAGGACCAGCTGTGGTGGTGGTTGCCGCCATTGCTCTGGGCCACCTCTCACAACTCACCCTGCCTCTGACACACCTATCTGGGCGGATCCCTGCAGGAGTAAACAGAACTACTGAAACATACGGGCTCTGAATCTGGAGCTGGAAGAGCTTTAGAACATCAAAAGCTCTCTGCATACCCACCGGGACACTGTGCCCTGTGACCTAGATGAACTATTAACAGAGGAGAAGCCCGTCTCCCAGGGAATCCCCCCACTGTGTGAGAAGCTGAAATAGTGCAGAGAAAACATAGCACTACCATGTGGGAGAAGAAAAATAAGCTGCAGTCGGAGAAAAAATAAAACATTCTACCAACAAGTACTGGAAAACAAAAGAAAGACCACTTCCTACCAACCTGTTGCAGAAGCCACTCCTGTAGATGTCTGGTAAGAGAAATAGTAAACCAGTAATCGCCATGAATAACCAAGGCAACAAGATAGCTCAGAAAGAAAGTGAAAAATCTCCAGAAAAGGCACTTAAAGATACAGAAATATGGGACTTAAATGACAGAGAATTCAAGATTGCAGTTCGGAAAAAAACTCAACGAGATGCAAGAAAACACAGATAGGCAGTTAAATGAACTCAGAAACACAATCAAAGAACAGCATGAACATTTTATGAAAGAGATTGAAATTTTAAAAAAGAACCAAATAGAATTTCTGGAGATTAAGAACTCAATAGAAGAAATTAACAATGAAATAACCAGCTTAGGTAGTAGAGTTGACCAGATGGAGGAAAGAATCAGTGACATCGAAAACAGAAACCTGGAAATTACACAGATGGAAGAAGAAAGAGACTTGAGACTTCAAAGAAATGAAAGAACTCTACAAGAACTTTCTGACTCCATCAGAAAGAGCAATACAAGAATAATGGGCATACCAGAAGGAGAAGAAAGAGAAAAGGAAACAGAATATATTCAAACAAATTGTTGATGAGAACTTCCCAAACTTGTGGACAGAACTGGACCCTCGAATCCAAGAAGCAAATATGTCGGAGCCTGCCGACGAGACGAATGGTCCCTGAAGTGGGGAGTGAGGATTGAGAAAAAAATAGACAAGAGACAAAGATGGGATCGGGAGGGCGAGCAGTTCTAATTAGACTGCTGCGCCTACTTTATTTTTCAGCTCTCTTTTATACACACAGAAACAAGAAGGTTACATAAAGCAGCTGAGGCAGCAAGTACAGATTAGTTATGTTTTAACAAAGTTTTGCCCTGACTGTTCTTAGACCTTTTGATATTTTCCCATTCCCAAGGCAGCAGGTGTCTGTTTGTTCTTTATGCTTATCGGAGTTCCCCTTAGCGATCCTCCCAAACTCTGCTTGAAGTTACATTTTCTTAACCCTTAATGCTCCAGCTCCCTACACAAATAGAACACCTAATTACCTCATCCCTACAGGCCTTCTCCAAGGCACATTGTATTGAAGCTGTCTAAAATCAACGACAAAGAAAGAATCCTCAAGGCAGCCAGGGAAAAGAAGACGGTAACTTACAAAGGAAAGCCCATTAGATTATCATCAGATTTTTCAGCAGAAACTCTACAAGCCAGGAGGGAGTGGAACCAAATATTCAAACTATTGAAAGAGAGAAATCATGAGCCAAGAATAATATATCCAGCAAAGATATCCTTTAGATATGAAGGAGGAATAAAGACCTTTCCAAACATACAGAAGCTTAGGGAATTTTCTAATACACGACCTGCACTACAAGAAATACTAAAGGAGGCTATTCGACCACCATCAACAGGGACAATTTGTGGCAACCAAAACTCAAAAAAGGGGAGAGTAAAGGCCTGAACCGGAATACGGGAATGGAGAAAGTAAGCGTGCTGAAGAAAAGAGAATACTCTAAATATCAAACTTTCTTTTACATAAACTTAAGGGTAACCACTCAAAAAAAAATCCAGAACTGAAATATATACTGTAATAAAAGAAGAAACAGAGGGAAACATCATAGAATACCACCAAATAGAAATAATACACAACAACAAAAAGGCAAAGAAACAATGGAGACACAGCCTTACCAGAAAACTAAAGATAGAGTGACAGGAAATCCTCATATATCAATAATCACCCTAAATGTAAATGGAATGAACTCACCAATAAAAAGGCACAGAGTAGCAGATTGGATCAAAAAAATAAACCCAACCATATGCTGTCTCCAAGAGACACATCTCAGCTACAAGGACAAGCATAGACTCAAAGTGAAAGGGTGGAAATTGACACTCCAAGCAAATGGTATCCAGAGAAAATCAGGTGTAGCCATAATGATATCAGATGAAACAGACTTCAAGGTGAAAAAGATAACAAGAGACAAACATGGACATTTCATAATGGTGAAGGGGACTATACAACAAGAAGACATAATAGTCATCAACATTTATGCCCCCAATCAGGGAGCACCGAAATATACCAAGCAACTACTAACAGAACTAAAGGAGAAATTGACCAAAACACAATTATACTAGGGGATTTAATACATCATTGAGAGCTATGGATAGATCATCCAAACAGAAAATATATAACGAAATAGCAGCCCTAAATGACACATTAGATGAAATGGACATAATTGACATATATAGAGCACTTCATCCAAAAACATCAGACTATACATTCTTTTCTAGTGTACATGGAACATTCTCAAGGATAGACCATATATTGGGACATAAAATCAGTCTCAGCAAATTTAAGAAGATTGAAATCATACCAAGCATATTCTCTGATCACAAGGCTTTGAAATTGGATATCAACTGCAAAAAGAAATCAGGAAAAAACACAAATACATGGAGTTTAAACAACATACTTTTAAAGAACGACTGGGTCAAAGAAGAAGTTAGAGGAGAGATCAAAAGACACACAGAAACAAATGACAATGAAAACACATCCTACCAAAATTTTTGGGATGCAGCGAAAGCAGTTTTAAAAGGGAAATTTATCTCATTACAGGCCTATCTCAAGAAACAAGAAAACTCCCAAATAAATAACCTCATGTTACACCTTAAAGAACTAGAAAAAGAAAAACAAGTAAAACCCAAGGTCAGCAGAAGAAAGGAAATAACAAAAATTAGAGCAGAACTAAATGAAATAGAGAACAAAAAGACAATAGAAAAAATTAATGTGACAAAGAGCTGGTTCTTTGAAAAGATTAACAAAATTGACAAACCCTTGGCTAGACTCACTAAGATAAAAATGGAGAAGACACTAATTAACAAAATCGGAAACGAAAAAGGGGAAGTTATCATGGACGCCACAGAAATACAAAGGATCATCCAAGAATACTATGAAGGACTATATGCCACCAAGTTCAATAACCTAGAAGAAATGGACAAGTTCTTAGAAACATATGACCTTCCAAGGCTGAACCATGAAGAACTGGAAAATCTAAACAGACCTATCACCAGTAACGAAATTGAATCAGTCATCCAAAACCTTCCAAAAAGCAAAAGTCCGGGACCAGATGGCTTCACTAGTGAATTCTACCAAACCTTCAAAGAGGATCTAATACCAATCCTGCTCAAACTCTTCCAAAAAATTGAAGAACAGACAGTACTCCCTAACTCATTTTATGAGGCCAACATTACCCTGATACCAAAACCCGGTAATGACAGCACAAAAAAAGAAAACTACAGACCAATATCTCTGATGAATACCGATGCAAAAATCCTAAATAATATTCTAGCAAATTGAATACAACAATGCATTAAAAAGATTATTCATCACGACCAAGTGGGGTTCATCCCCGGGGCACAAGGATGGTTCAACATCCGCAAATCCATCAATGTGATACATCACGTAAACAAAATAAATGACAAAAATCATATGATTGTATCAATTGATGCAGAAAAAGCATTTGACAAGATACAACATCCATTTATGATTAAAACACTTAATAAAATAGGTATAGAAGGAAAATACCTTAACATAATAAAGGACATATATGACAATCCCTCTGCTAATCTCATAATGAATGGTGAAAAACTGAAGCCTTTTGCTCTATGTTCAGGAACATGACAGGGCTGTCCCCTATCACGTCTGCTTTTCAACATAGTGTTGGAAGTCCTGGCCAGAGCAATCAGGCAAGAGAAAGAAATAAAAGGCATCCAAATTGGGAATGAAGAAGTTAAATTATCACTCTTTGCAGATGACATGATACTATATATAGAAAACCTTAAAGGCTCCACCAAAAAGCTGTTAGAAACAATCAATGAATACAGTAAAGTTGCCGGCTACAAAATCAACGTACAAAAGTCCATTGCATTCCTATATACTAACAATGAAATCTCAGAAAAAGAAATAGAAAAAACAATTCCTTTTGCAATTGCAGCAAAACGAATAAAATACCTAGGAATAAACTTAACCAAGGATGTGAAAGACATATATGCTGAAAACTATGACATTTTTGAAAGAAATTGAAGACACAAAGAAATGGAAGGACATTCCATGCTTATGGATTGGAAGAATCAACATTGTTAAAATGGCCATATTACCCAAAGCAATATACAGATTCAATGCAATCCCCATCAAAATCCCAATGGCATTTTTTAAAGAAACAGAACAAAAAATCATCAGATTGTTTGGAACCACAAAAGACCCCAAATAGCCAAAGCAGTCTTAAGAAAAAAGAACAATGATGGAGGTATCACACTTCCTGACTTTGGCTTGCACTACAGGGCTACAACATCAAACAGCATGGTATTCACAGAAAAACAGACACATAGACCAATGGAATAGAATTGAGAACCCAAAAGTAAAACCACATAAATATGGACAGATAATTTTTGACAAAGAAGCTAAAAACATACAGTGGAGAAAAGACAGCCTCTTCAATAATTGGTGCTGGGAGAATTGGATAACCACGTGCAAAAGAATTAAACTGGATTGCTATCTGTCACCATGTACCAAAATTAATTCAAAATGGATCAAAGACCTAAGCATAAGACCTGAAACAATAAACTGCATAGAAGAAAATATAGGTACTAAACTTATGGACCTTGGGTTCAAAGAGCATTTTATGAATTTGACTCCAAAGGCAATGGAAGTCAAAGCTAAAGTAAACGAATGGGACTATATGAAACTTAAAAGCTTCTGCACAGCAAAAGAAACCATCGACAAAATAAAGAGGCAACCAACTGAATGGGAGAAGATTTTTGCAAGCAGTGCCTCCGATAAGGGGCTAGTATCCAGAATATTCAAGGAACTCATGCAACTCAACAATGAAAAAACAAACAACCCAATTGAAAAATGGGCAGAGGACTTGAAGAGACATTTCTCCAAAGAGGACATACAAATGGCAAATAGACATATGAAAAAATGCTCAACATCACTAATCATCAGAGAAATGGAAATAAAACCCACAATGAGATATCACCTCACCCCAGTCAGAATGGCTACCATCAAGAGGACAGATAGTAACAAGTGTTGGAGAGGCTGTGGAGAAAAAGGAACCCTCAAACACTGTTGGTGGGAATGCAGACTGGTTCAGACGTTATGGAAGGCAGTGTGGAGGTTCCTCAAAAAATTACGAATAGAATTGCCATATGACCCAGCAATCCCTCTCCTGTGTATCTACCCAAAAAATCCAAAAACATTTATACATAAAGACACGTGTGCTCCAATGTTCATTGCAGCTTTGTTTATGGTGGCCAAGACATGGAAATAACCAAAATGTGTTCGATAGATGAATGGATAAAGAAGTTGTGGTATATACACACAATGGAATACTATTCGGCAGTAAGAAAAGATGATATAGGAACATTTGTGACAACATGGATGGATCTTGAGAGAGTAATGCTGAGCGAAACAAGTCAGACAGAAAAAGCAGAGAACCATGTGATTTCACTGATATGTGGTATATAAACCAAAAACAACAAAAGAACAAGACAAACAAATGAGAAACAGAAACTCATAGACACAGACAATAGTTTAGTGGTTGCCAGAGGGTAAGGGGGGCGGGGGGTGGGGGGTGGGAGATGAGGGTAAGGGGGATCGAATATATGGTGATGGAAGGAGAACTGACTCAGGGTGATGAACACACAATGGGATTTATAGATGATGTAATACAGAATTGTGCACCTGAAATCTATGTAATTTTACTAACAATTGTCACCCCAATAAATTTAATAAAATAAAATAAAATAAATAAAAAAAAAACAACAAAAGAACAAGATAAACAAATGAGAAACAGAAATTCATAGACACAGACAGTAGTTTAGTGGTTACCAGAGGGTAAGGGGGATGGGGGGTGGGAGATGAGGGTAAGGGGGATCAAATATATGGTGATGGAAGGAGAACTGACTCTGGGTGGTGAACACACAATGGGATTTATAGATGATGTAATACAGAATTGTATACCTGAAATCTATGTAATTTTACTAACAATTGTCACCCCAATAAATTTAAAAAATAAATTTAAAAAAAAATAAAAGAAAAAAATAAAAAACTGTAACACACTCCACAGATACAAAATATCGTACCACACACAAACACAAACTGGTTTCACCCAGAGATCACAAATTGACAGAATTAGTAATAACTATAGAGAACACATAAGATATTTTACCAAAAAACAGCTGGTTGTCACAAGAGCTCTATAACACAATGTAAATTTATAAGTTTTCCCCATTCCAAGGACCCATCGTCTGCACATGGACAGTGAGGTCTAAATAGTGAGACACCAACCAGCCTCTTTACAGCTCAGGCCAGGAAGCCAGAGGCCCCTCCACACAGAGTACAGAGAAAGCAGCCCTCCCACAGCCAAAGGGTCACCCCCAAAGACAGTCAGAGAAAGCACAGACCTTCGTCACATAGGCAGTAGGGATGGTGGGGTGGACAGGGTGTCTCAGATCTCCCACAAAATGGGAGGCACCTCCAGCCCCAAACCCAGTTAATCTGTGGCTCCAGCAGATGCTACTAGACCGGGATCTGTCCAGCACTGAAGGGTAAGGAAGGCTGGGGGGACAGATGCCCCTTATGGGCAGAGGCCCCTCAGGACACATTCCCCTGGAAGCTGGCACAGCCAGGCAGAGGCGCACTGGGAACCCCAGCTTCTCCCACTGACCACCAGGCCCAATGGAGTAAGTGCACCTGGCTGATTGTGTGGACCAGAGAGGATTAGTTTCCTGGGTCACACAGCCAAGCTCCCGGGACACAGAATGAGAAGGAAAGAAAAACCTAAAGAGATTTTTACAGAGGGACCCACAGCAAAGTTTGTCTCCGCAGACACCAGTCTGGAGAGAACCGCTTAACTCCCGGCCTGTGGGGCTGGCTCCAAAGACAGGCTTACCGGTGCCTGTGCCTGTGTCCTGTCCCTGCGTGGTAGTTCCTTCTTAGGGCAAAGGACACACAAAATACACACACAGGGAAAAAGGAACATCTCTGGGAGGAAAAAATAAAGAAGACTCTATATTCTCTAGGTACAAGAAGTTAGCTTCACTAATATTTTTCTGTCAATGTAAATGCAGAAAGGTGACAAGGCCTCACACCTTTTCTAACTTCTACCCAACTGCTGACAGAGACCAGGAATTGTAATACATGTGCACGTAGGATTCACATAAGCATGACGTTTCCTAAGACAGAGAGAAGAAATCAGACAAGGGTGGGAGGGGGCTCTTAGATTTTAGATGAAGAATGGGAGATGTACAGGTAATTCAGGAAAAGCTAAACACACATGGCAGGTAAAGTTTTGTGAGGCTCCTGCATGGAGTCTTCCTGTCTACAGCTAAGGGGATTGTACTCGGGGTTTTATTTGTGCTTCACAGCCTTTAAGGAGGCAGGACAAGGGGAGCCGGGCAGGACAAGGGAGGCTTCTATGGTTAAAACTGTCCCTTTTGAAAGTTTTATGTTGTTTAGCTCAGCGGGCCTGGGGCAGTTGTGGGCTGTGTTTACATTTCAGATCTACTGGCAGAGGGCCCGGGGGTGATGGTGAGACTTTCTCACTTCTATCAGACTGATAAATCAGCTTCCATTTTTCTCAAGTTTCTGATAGGTTATTAAATCCTTTAAGGCTGGTTTCAACATACCAATTCTCATAATCTTACATATCCAAATTTTTTAATATTTGCACTTCTCTTGATTTTCCCTTCTGCCTTTTTCAAACCTAATATTGATATTAGCTTCTGTAAGACCCAGGAAGCTGAATAACTAAATCAAAAGCTTAAGAATAGTTTAATTTCCTTGTATCCCTTTGCATTAAACATGTGGTCTTTCTCTAGGGTCCAATAAACAGCTGTTTCTCATGAACGTTCTCCAACACACTTTCAGATTTTGAAGTTTTTCGAATTCTAAGGATCCATAGTCTGGCCACTGACGGTAGGATTTTAATAGCTACTCAAACCAAAAAGTCTTTTTACAGTTTAACCAAGGAAGCCAAAGGCTTTCTTTCTGTCTCTGTGGTATTTCCTTGTCAGGACAAATGATACAAGAGACATAGACACCAGAAAACTGACCACCTCTGGGAGGAAAGATTCAATAGAGAAAACCTGTGAGTCGCTACTCCCGAGAAGCTAGCTTCACAAACATTTTTTCCTGACAGTCCACATGTACAAGAGAGGAAAAGGACACCCGGCACTTTTAAATTCTCCACAACCCTGCAGAAATAGACCAGGAAGGCTGGCAGGGTGAACAAAAACACCGCTTACCTCTAAGTGCAGAGGTCCTTGATTTCTCAGCTACAGCAGTTTCCAGGAGCTAGCAGTGCTCCAGCCAGTAATTCTCCTCGCTGACTCCCCAATCCTGTGGGGGCTTAAAACATTCATTATTTTGCTCTCACCTTTTAAGTGTGTTGTCCGAGAGCGGGTAGGCATTCCAGAATGTAGGAACAAAGCCTCCTGAACAAAGCCATTCAGGCCAAGCATTTATTACAAGAAAATATAGTCCCAAAATGCAGTACATAAGTGCAGGAAAAAAGGGACTGCACCTGAGCAAAGAAAATTTAGGATTATATTTGAATTAGGGCGCCAAATATTCAAGGGTGGAGTCACAGGTTACATCTGGGTATTTCCAGGGCGTTCCCAGGATGTGTCTTTGTGGACAACTCCCTCCCTTGGAGGAGGGATTCCCTGGTAGGAACTGTCATCGGGACACAAGGGGTGGAGATTTTTCCCTGACTGCAATGCTAGTAGGATTATAACCCATTACAATTAGCTGTATCTGTAGCGTTTCTTAGGAATTTTTCCCTGCCTATAATGCTAACAGTTTTGTAATCCATTACAATTAACTATGGCTGCACCTTTTCTTAGGAATGATCTCTCTTTTCTTTGTTTCATCTCACATCTTCCTTCCTTTCCTCCCCCCTCTCCCAGTGGCCCTGTTCTCTTGCCTAAGGTAACAACTTCTTATGGCTGAACTAATCATCAAATTAACATAGTCAGATTAACAGATAAAATTGAAGTTTAACATATGCGCAAGGGGAATTCACTTACAGGTGAAAATTCCAAAGACAGTGAGGTAAATAAGATTGGGTGCTTTGCGGGTAACTTAGGAAGAGTGGCACACTCATGGCGAATGGGGGGCAGGGGGTAAATTGTTAGACAACCCAGAACATAAAGGGACATGGGGGAAGGATGGTCAGCAAGCTCCACTGGGCGTCTTCCCGCCTCATGCTAAGGAGTTTATGCCAAGGCTCCCTTCCTAAAGTAGGTCTTTCTATATGAATCTCCTTGGGAGGAAAGGGGAGGGTCAAAGGCTGTTTCTGAGTCTTTTGTTTCCTAACTACCAGCTCAAAGTGAGTTTGCCCAAGGCAAAATTTTTGGTCTATTCACTCCCTCCTTTGAAACTAATAAAAGTTTCACATACAGCAGTTAAATTGGTAGATTGTTCCATATTTCATTGATCTAATCGTTCAGTCCTGAGAATCTGTACTCCCAAATCTCACCTTTTATTAAATATCCGATTAGTTGTTTATGTGGGGGAGGAAGAATCATTCCTCTACCCTCAAGGTTCTTCTGGCTGCTCTAATAATCAAACAGACATGAGACAGATTAGAAGAGAATATAAACAGATTTCATATATACATGTGGGAACCCCACACACAGGAGGGAGTCAGAGACCCAAGATGCAGGAGAGGCAGAGAGATAGAAAGGGAACGTGGGTAGATAAGACACCCTGAGCTAGAGATGAAGGAAGGTCCCTAGTCAGACAAAGACTGGTGTTGACAGAGACTGGAAGTCAGACAAGGACTGAAAAAGATGGAGAATGTGGGGTGTGAGGTGTGGGGTGCTGAGCTGCTGCCAGCTCAAGGTAGCCGACTGTGTGCGTGGCCTGTGGTTTGGGATCTCTTGGGGTGTCCTTGTGTCATGCGGGGGGCGGCCTGCAGGGTCTCAGCTCCCGCTCCCCACATAAGAACGCAAGACATGGTGAGGCCAAAAAGGAACACCCACGGAGCCATAGGTAGGGGAGTCATACTACTATATTCTCGATGGCGGCTGGCTTGGAGAAACAGGAAGCAGGAGCCACACTGTTCGCAACACTCCCTGCACCCCTTGCAGGCTCAGCCACCATCTTCTTGCTAGCCCCCATTTTCTGCTAGCAAAGCCACGGCAGTTATATTAGTGGCCAATGGATCACTGGTTACAGCTGACGGCCAACTAGCCACAGCTGATAGCCATCCAATCACAGTTGATGGCCATTTACTACCTGAGTCAGCACCTTTCCACGTGAGGCCGAGAGCCTGGAAACTGTACTCCTGGCTCTGTCCCCACACCTCGGCTGACTCCGCACTGTGTTCCCAGGTCCTCCATATAAGCCTTTAGGCCCCGCAGGACTGAAGTTCACACACCAGGCCAGTCCTGTGGACCAGAGTAGCCCCAGCCTTGGACAAGACACCTTATGCCAGGGAAAAGCTGAGGGACTCTACCCCAAACCACCCGACAGGTCCAGCTACCACAGCTGTGTTGGGGGGAGGCCCTTCCAGCAAAGCTGCCAGAGGAGCCTGGTGTTCAGCTCCCCCTGCAAATGCTGCACCTGGAGTGGAGGCCCCACAAAGCCCCTTCAGCCCCAGCTCCCAGGCCAGAGCCTGGGATCCCACCACAGCCTGCCTCCCCAGCTCTCCCTGGGGGCTACAGTCTTGTCGCTGCAGGCCTCCCTGTGGCCTTTCCATACCCAGGCTTTCAGGTCTCTGACCTGGGTTCCTTCTGAGTGGTCCTCCTCGGCTGCCTCTCTTACATGAAAAATAAATCTTTGGTTTGCACCCCACTGCCCCCAGTTGTGGTGACTTACAGAGGCACTCTAAGCACACTGGGAGTGAAAAAAACGGCTCTGGGGAAGGTCAGGAGCCCGAGAGGAGGGTAGCATAAGGCAACATAGGTAAGGGAAGGCAGTTAATTTAGGTATGCAAAGCCCAGTGCCAGGTTTCACCTCTAGGACTCTACATTCCTGCAGGCAGCTGCCAGGGCACAGATGACTGCACCTGGGGCACAGCCCCGGGTCTGACACCTTGGCTCAGAAGACTGAAATGAAGAGCCTTTCCTGACCTCCACTGCGGTGTTATTCTCTAGATGCACACAAGATGGCAGCAGACAATACCTTTTCCAGGTGACAGGCAAACAGGTATCATTATTAAAACTCACAGGATGGACTTCCGGAAAAATGGCGGCGTGAGGTGAGCCTCTGTAAAGCTCCCCCGGAATTTACAAAGAATCGAACAACAAAAACTCCACAAAGGACTCCCTGCACAGCAGACAGGCAACATGAAGAGGCCCACTACCGACTGAAATCACCTACAGGTGGGAGATTCGCGCGAGTGGAGGGAGGAGGAGGAAAGGGAGAAGCGCGCGGAGACGGAGCCGCGCGGGCGCAGGACGCAGACCTAGCTCAGTGCTCCGAGCTCGCTGCTTCCCGGAACTACCGCAGCTGCGGGAGAGGGAAGAACTCGGACTGCTAGGGCTCCGCCAGGGCTCCACAGGGCTGAGGGGACAGCATATACCACGGCTGAACACAACGCTCACGGCAGAGACCTCGGAGAAAAGACTGAGGGAAAAAGGCTGAAAACGGTGGTTTAAGCCCGCACTGCCGAGCAGAGAACGGAGCCTTAGGCACTGAGACTAGCCGCCCCATCCCTACCCTCCCAGAGCTCGCCCCGCCCCCACCTGCCCGGTGCTAGAAGCGAAACAGTAGCAGTGTCAGATCAAAACAACAGAAAATTTGCTGTTTTGAGATCTGTGGACCGCAAACACAAATTCACAGCCCAACTAGTTCCAGCAAAGGGGAGAGACCTGTGGAAGCAGGACCGGCTGTGGTGGTGGTCGCCGCCATTGCTCTGGGCCACCTCTCACAACTCACCCCGCCCCTGACCCCACCTATCTGGGCGGATCCCTGCAGGAGTAAACAGAACTGCTGAAATATACGGGCTCTGAATCAGCAGCTGGAAGAGCTTTGGAACATCAAAAGCTCTCCGCATACCCACCGGGACACTGTGCCCTGTGACCTAGACGAACTATTAACAGAGGAGAAGCCCGTCTCCCAGGGAATCCCCCCTTTGCGTGAGAAGTTGGAATAGTGCAGAGAAAACATAGCATTACTGTATGGGAGAAGAAAAATAAGTTGCAGTTGGAGAAATAATAAAACATTCTACCAACAAGTACTGGCAAACAAAAGAAAGACCGCTTTCTATCAACCTGTTGCAGAAGTCACTCCTGTAGATGTCTAGGAAGAGAAATAGTAAACCAGTAATCACCATGAATAACCAAGGCAACAAGATAGCTCAGAAAGAAAGTGAAAAATCTCCAGAGAAGGCACTTAAAGATACAGAAATATGTGACTTAAATGACAGAGAATTCAAGATTGCAGTTCTGAAAAAACTCAATGAGATACAAGAAAACACAGATAGGCAGTTAAAGGAACTCAGAAACTCAATCAAAGAACAGCATGAGCATTTTACGAAAGAGATTGAAATCTTAAAAAAGAACCAAATAGAATTTCTGGAGATTAAGAACTCAATAGAAGAAATTAAGAATGAAATAACCAGCTTAGGTAGTAGAGTTGACCAGATGGAGGAAAGAATCAGTGACATCGAAGATAGAAACCTGGAAATGACACAAATTGAAGAAGAAAGAGACTTGAGACTTAAAAGAAATGAAAGAACTCTACAAGAACTTTTTGACTCCATCAGAAAGAGCAATATAAGAATAATGGGCATACCAGAAGGAGAAGAAAGAGAGAAGGGAACAGAGAATATATTCAAACAAATTGTCGATGAGAACTTCCCAAATTTGTGGACAGAACTGGACCCTCGAATCCAAGAAGCAAACAGAACACCTAGTTACCTCAATCCCAACAGACCTTCTCCAAGGCACATTGTATTGAAGCTGTCTAAAATCAACGACAAAGAAAGAATCCTCAAGGCAGCCAGGGAAAAGAAGACGGTAACTTACAAAGGAAAGCCCATTAGATTATCATCAGATTTTTCAGCAGAAACTCTACAAGCCAGGAGGGAGTGGAACCAAATATTCAAACTATTGAAAGAGAGAAACCATGAGCCAAGAATAATATATCCAGCAAAGATATCCTTTAGATATGAAGGAGGAATAAAGACCTTTCCAGACATACAGAAGCTGAGGGAATTTTCTAATACACGACCTGCACTACAAGAAATACTAAAGGAGGCTATTCGACCACCATCAACAGGGACAATTTGTGGCAACCACAACTCAAAAAGGGGGAGAGTAAAGGCCTGAACCAGAATATGGCAATGGAGAAAGTAAGCGTGCTGAAGAAAATGGAATACTCAAAATATCAAACTTTCTTTTACATAAACTTAAGGGTAACCACTCAAAATAAATCCAGAATTGAAATATATACTGAAATAAAAGAAGAAACAGAGGGAAACATCATAGAATACCACCACACAGAAATAATAGACAACAACAAAAAGGCAAAGAAACAATGGAGACACAACCTTACCAGAAAACTAAGGATAGAATGACAGGAAATCCTCACATATCAATAATCACCGTAAATGTAAATGGACTGAACTCACCAATAAAAAGGCACAGAGTAGCAGATTGGATCAAAAAAATAAACCCAACCATATGCTGTCTCCAAGAGACACATCTCAGCTACAAGGACAAGCATAGACTCAAAGTGAAAGGGTGGAAATTGACACTCCAAGCAAATGGTACCCAGAGAAAATCAGGTGTAGCCATAATGATATCAGATGAAACAGACTTCAAGGTGAAAAAGATAACAAGAGACAAAGATGGACATTTCATAATGGTGAAGGGGACTGTACAACAAGAAGACATAACAGTCATCAATATTTATGCCCCCAATCAGGGAGCACCGAAATACACCAAGCAACTACTAACAGAACTAAAGGGAGAAATTGACCAAAACACAATTATACTAGGGGACTTAAATACATCATTGACAGCTATGGATAGATCATCCAAACAGAAAATAAATAACGAAATAGTAGCCCTAAATGACACATTAGATGAAATGGACATAATTGACATTTATAGAGCACTTCATCCTAAAACATCAGACTATACATTCTTTTCTAGTGTACATGGAACATTCTCAAGGATAGACCATATATTGGGACATAAAATCAGTCTCAGCAAATTTAAGAAGATTGAAATCATACCAAGCATATTCTCTGATCACAAGGCTTTGAAATTGGATATCAACTGTAAAAATAAAGTGGGAAAAAACATAAATACATGGAGATTAAATAACATACTTTTAAAGAAGGACTGGGTCAAAGAAGAATTTAGAGGAGAGATCAAAAGACACATAGAAACAAATGACAATGAAAATACATCCTACCAAAACTTTTGGGATGCAGCGAAAGCAGTTTTAAGAGGGAAATTTATCTCACTACAGGCCTATCTCAAGAAACAAGAAAACTCCCAAATAAATAACCTCATGTTACACCTTAAAGAACTAGAAAAAGAAGAACAAGTAAAACCCAAGGTCAGCAGAAGAAAGGAAATAACAAAAATTAGAGCAGAACTAAATGAAATAGAGAACAAAAAGACAATAGAAAAAATTAATATGACAAAGAGCTGGTTCTTTGAAAAGATTAACAAAATTGACAAACCCTTGGCTAGACTTACTAAGATAAAAAGAGAGAAGACATTGATTAACAAAATCAGAAACGTAAAAGGGGAAGTTATCACGGACACCACAGAAATACAAAGGATCATCCAAGAATACTATGAAAGACTATATGCCACCAAATTCAACAACCTAGAAGAAATGGACAAGTTCTTAGAAACATATAGCCTTCCAAGGCTGAACCATGAAGAACTGGAAAATCTAAACAGACCGATCACCAGTAACGAAATTGAATCAGTCATCCAAAACCTTCCCAAAAGCAAAAGTCCGGGACCAGATGGCTTCACTAGTGAATTCTACCAAACCTTCAAAGAGGATCTAATACCAATTCTGCACAAACTCTTCCATAAAATTGAAGAAGAGACAGTACTCCCTAACTCATTCTATGAGGCCAACATTACCCTGATACCAAAACCTGGTAAGGATCACACAAAAAAAGAAAACTACAGACCAATATCTCTAATGAATACCGATGCAAAAATCCTAAATAAAATTCTAGCAAATCGAATACAACAATGCATTAAAAAGATTATTCATCACGACCAAGTGGGGTTCATCCCCGGGGCACAAGGATGGTTCAACATATGCAAATCCATCAATGTGATACATCACATAAACAAAATAAAGGACAAAAATCATATGATTATATCAATTGATGCAGAAAAAGCATTTGACAAGATACAACATCCATTTATGATTAAAACACTTAATAAAATGGGTATAGAAGGAAAATACCTTAACATAATAAAGGCCATATATGACAAACCCTCTGCTAATCTCATAATTAATGAAGAAAAACTGAAGCCCTTTGCTCTACGTTCAGGAACATGACAGGGATGTCCCCTATCACCTCTGCTTTTCAACATAGTGTTGGAAGTCCTTGCCAGAGCAATCAGGCAAGAGAAAGAAATAAAAGGCATCCAAATTGGGAATGAAGAAGTTAAATTATCACTCTTTGCAGATGACATGATGCTATATATAGAAAACCCTAAAGACTCCACCAAAAAGCTATTAGAAACAATCAACGAATACAGTAAAGTTGCCGGCTACAAAATCAACGCACAAAAGTCCATTGCCTTCCTATATACTAACAATGAAATCTCAGAAAAAGAAATACAAAAAACAATTCCTTTTGCAATTGCAGCAAAAAGAATAAAATACCTAGGAATAAACTTAACCAAGGATGTGAAAGACCTATATGCTGAAAACTATAAGACATTTTTGAAAGAAATTGAAGAAGACACAAAGAAATGGAAAGACATTCCGTGCTCATGGATTGGAAGAATCAACATAGTTAAAATGGCCATATTACCCAAAGCAATATACAGATTCAATGCAATCCCCATCAAAATCCCAATGGCATATTTTAAAGAAATAGAACAAAAAATCATCAGATTTGTTTGGAACCACAAAAGACCCCGAATAGCCAAAGCAATCTTAAGGAAAAAGAACAATAATGGAGGTATCACACTTCCTGACTTTGGCTTGTACTACAGGGCTACAATAATCAAAACAGCATGGTATTGGCAGAAAAACAGACACATAGACCAATGGAATACAATTGAGAACCCAGAAATAAAACCACATAAATATGGACAGATAATTTTTGACAAAGAAGCTAAAAACATACAATGGAGCAAAGACAGCCTCTTCAATAAATGGTGCTGGGAGAATTGGATAGCCACGTGCAAAAGAATGAAACTGGACTGCTATTTGTCACCATGTACCAAAGTTAATTCAAAATGGATCAAAGACTTAAGCATAAGACCTGACACAATAAACTGCATAGAAGAAAATATAGGTACTAAACTTATGGACCTTGGGTTCAAAGAGCATTTTATGAACTTGACTCCAAAGGCAATGGAAGTAAAAGCTAAAATAAATGAATGGGACTATATGAAACTTAAAAGCTTCTGCACAGCAAAAGATACCATTGACAAAATAAAGAGGCCACCAACTGAATGGGAGAAGATTTTTGCAAACAGTGCCTCCGATAAGGGGCTAGTATCCAGAATATACAAGGAACTCATGCAACTCAACAACAAAAAAACAAACAACCCAATTGAAAAATGGGCAGAGGACTTGAAGAGACATTTCTCCAAAGAGGACATACAAATGGCAAATAGACATATGAAAAAATGCTCAACATCACTAATCATCAGAGAAATGCAAATCAAAACCACAATGAGATATCACCTCACCCCAGTCAGAATGGCTATCATCAACAAGACAAATAGCAACAAATGTTGGAGAGGCTGTGGAGAAAAAGGAACCCTCATACACTGTTGGTGGGAATGCAGACTGGTACAGCCGTTATGGAAGGCAGTGTGGAGGTTTCTCAAAAAATTACGAATAGAATTGCCATATGACCCAGCAATCCCTCTTCTGGGTATCTACCCAAAAAATCTGAAAACATTTAGAGATAAAGACACGTGTGCTCCAATGTTCATTGCAGCTTTGTTTACGGTGGCCAAGACATGGAAACAACCAAAATGTCCTTCGATAGATGAATGGATAAAGAAGTTGTGGTATATATACACAATGGAATACTATTCGGCTGTAAGAAAAGATGATATAGGAACATTTGTGACAACATGGATGGATCTTGAGAGAGTAATGCTGAGCAAAACAAGTCAGACAGAAAAAGCAGAGAACCATGTGATTTCACTGATATGTGGTATATAAACCAAAAACAACAAAAGAACAAGACAAACAAATGAGAAACAGAAACTCATAGACACAGACAATAGTTTAGTGGTTGCCAGAGGGTAAGGGGGGCGGGGGGTGGGGGGTGGGAGATGAGGGTAAGGGGGATCGAATATATGGTGATGGAAGGAGAACCGACTCTGGGTGATGAACACACAATGGGATTTATAGATGATGTAATACAGAATTGTGCACCTGAAATCTATGTAATTTTACTAACAATTGTCACCCCAATAAATTTAATAAAAAAAAAAAAAAAAAAAAAAAAACTCACAGGATTCTCTGGGTAGATACCCAGGAGAGGGATTGCTGGGTCAT
The DNA here is from genome assembly GCF_057876585.1 of Rhinolophus sinicus. NCBI lineage: Eukaryota > Metazoa > Chordata > Mammalia > Chiroptera > Rhinolophidae > Rhinolophus > Rhinolophus sinicus. Next base: position 41,007,668 of record NC_142506.1, read on the forward strand.
ATGGTAATTCTATTCGTAATTTTTTGAGGAACATCCACACTGCCTTCTATAACGACTGCACCAGTCTGCATTCCCACCAACAGTGTATGAGGGTATATATACACAATGGAATAGTATTCGGCGGTAAGAAAAGATGATATAAGAACATTTGTGACAACATGGATGGATCTTGAGAGTATAATGCTGAGCGAAATAAGTCAGACAGAAAAAGCAGAGAACCATGTGATTTCACTGATATGTGGCATATGAACCCAAAACAACAAAAGAACAAGACAAACAAATGAGAAACAGAAACTCATAGACACAGACAAGAGTTTAGTGGTTACCAGAGGGTAAGGGGGGTGGGAGTTGGGAGATGAGGGTAAGGGGATCAAATATATGGTGATGGAAGGAGAACTGACTCTGGGTGGTGAACACACAATGGGATTTATAGATGATGTAATACAGAATTGTACTCCTGAAATCTATGTAATTTTACTAACAATTGTCACCCCAATAAATTTAAAAAAAAAAATCCTAAATGAGAAAAAAAAAAAAAAAAGCTCACAGGAGATGGCAGCAGAAAAGAGCATTTCCTTGCTCATTGTGGGAATCCGGGGCCCTGGGACAAAGCTCACTGAGAAATAGTTCCAGGCCCTTCACAGGCCTCATCTCACCCACTGCTCCCATTTTCCAGATGCGGCAGAGACCATTACTAACTGCATTTCACAGATAGTTAAAATGAAGACTGATTCTAACTAACACTGTTCTGAGCCCAGAACCGAGGCCCAAATGGGCCAACATGGGCCAGTAAGCTTGCACACATGGAGTTCTGGACAAACAGAGTGATCCAAACAGTCCTTGCAGCGTTGGGTAGAATCTTGGTCATTTTATTGAGGAAAATCTGCAGCACCCGGGCGCGAAATAAGTCCCACCCAGCACCCAGGGGAGAAATAAGTCCCACTGGCTGCACCGGCTGGAAATGTGTCCCTCCCACCACACTGGCACAAAATGTCACACCCGCCATCCGCCCATGTGTCTTTATTGTCCAATAACTACCGTCTCACCTTCGTTTTTGCTGAAAGGTCACTATGTGTTTATTTATTGCTTATTCGTAAATTTATGACACCTCGCTGTGACATATTCACTGGATGAATGTTGATTTCTTCATCGATTGCTTCGACACTTGAGAAATAGTTATCGAACGCCAAGTATGAGCCAGCCATGATTATTAGGCACAAAGAATAATCGGTAACTGAGGTTCCTTGTGATGAAGTCACTGAGGCATAATGAACGACATAGACACTGATTTTTGTAAAGGTGACAAGTACTATGGAAAAAATAAAAATAACAATGTTAAGGGGATTGGCAGTGCCAATGGAGTAGCTCCCAGTTTAAACAGAGCAGAGTCTTAGTTTCTTAAACTGGCTGTAACAACTACAGTGTGTTTACACTTTAAGTGTGGGCTTGAAAAGCAAATGTATTGTCTCACAGTTGTAGAAGCTATACGCCCAAAATCAAGGTACTGGTATCATTGGTTCCTTCTGAGGGCTTTGAGAGAAGGATGTGCTATGGGCCTGTCTCCTGACTCATATGCCTGTCTTCCATCTGTGTCTTCACATCATCTTTATGTGTGTCTGTGTCCACATTTCCCCTGTAAAGAAAAAATAAGGACCACAGCGATATTGGATTGGTGATCTCTCTAATGACTTCACTTTAATTTGATGACCTCTGTAAAGACCCTTTCTCCAAAAAATTCCACATTCTGGTCCTGGGGGACATAACTTCAAAGATGAGTTTTGGGAGGGCACAATTTAATACACAACAGGCAGTCACGGTAGAATTCCTTTATGTGTAAGGTGATACACCCTAAATCTAATCCTTTTCCATGGGGCTGTGTGACGAGGGAACTTTCTCAGTACAACTATATAAAATATAATTCCTAATGGATGGAGCCAAGAGCAGTTGGCTTTTCAAACCGACTGAAGCCCCAAATCTGTGGAATCTCTATTCCCTTGCCATCCATCTCTTAAATTCATCTCATTCTTGGAGTAACTTGCCAACCGCAACGAATAGCTACTTATACACACCATTGCTTTGTTTTTACCTGATTCCTGTACAGCTGCTGAGACACTAGCAACATAGTCTACAACTTAGCTAAGAACAAAGTTAACTGAATCAGTGTCTGCTTAATGAATGGATGAATGTGAAGAAGATACTTTGACTCCCGGTGAGCCTCTAGCTTTGGAGACTGTGATGCTGGGGGCTTTAACTCCTCAGGGCTTTCCCATTCCTCTGAGGAAACTGCCAAGATCCTCAGCCAGATGTGGAGGAAACAAGCAGTTGCAGAAAACAGTGCAGCCTCTGGATTCTGGAGCCAAACTGATCTGGGTTTGAACCCTGGCTCCTCTACTTCTCATTGTGCAACCTGGGACAGATCACTCTGAGCTCATGAAGTGGAAGGAAGTTAATACATATGAACAGATTTACTGTGAAATGTAAACGAGATGGTGCATGTAACAGGCAAGCCACATGACTTTCTGTCATGCGGGAGACCCTGCTTGGTGCGCCATTTGTCGTGCAGGGAGGCCTGCGGGGTCTCTGGTCCCGCTCCCCACATAAGAACGCAGGACATGGTGAGGCCAAAAAGGAACACCCATGGAGCCATAGATGGGGGAGTCATACCACTATATTCTCGCTGGTGGCTGGGTTGGAGAAACAGGAAACAGGAGCCACACAATTCTCAACCCTCATTGCTCCGCTTGCAGGCTCAGCCACCATCTTCTTGCTAGCCCCCATTTTTTCTCCTCCTAGCGTACCCACAGCAGTTATATTGGTGGCCAATGGCTCACTGCTTACAGCTGACAGCCAACTAGCCACAGCTGATGGCCATCTACTACCTGAGCCAGCACCTTTCTATGTGAGGCCGAGAGCCTGGAAACTACTTTCTGGGGTTCTGTCCCCACACTTTCTTAACATGATTACTGTCTTCCCTTGAAATTCTCATTTCAATTTAGCAGCTGTGTCATTTTAAGTTATTACATCAACACAATGACAGAGGGAAACAGAGGACAATATTCAAAGGAGGCCTGAGTGATTTTGTCTCTGGAGAGAATAACACTGGTCGGGCATATTTACTTTTTAGATTAGAAGAGCTGATTTTATAAGACGTCTGCCATGTGTCAGGCATTATCATATAGCGATCAATGGCACAGTTGCTAGTTATTTTATAATTGAAGCTCCACCATTACCAGCTGTGTGAAATTGGGCAAATTACTTAATAATTCCAAACTCTAGTTCCCTTAACTACAGGGGGCAGAATACTACGTTCCTCATAGGGTCATAGATAGAAATAATCTAGTGCATTACAGGGCTCAGCAGACTGGGTCCCTCATAGTCAGTTTTCTGTAGTTGATATCAAATAGGAACTTGATTACAATTTTGCCGCTCCTGTGCAGGGCAGTGCCTCACTCCCAGGAGAGCCGCAGGGCCAGGGACAGGGCCAGACGGGGCACGCCCATTCACGGAGGGTGGCCTCAGGGCTCACAGCAGCTCCCCACCATCTAAGTCCATTGATTTCTGATACATGACAGACAACATGACATTGGGTAAAGAAGGGTCTTTCCAACAAATGGTGCTGGGCTTACTGGCCCTCCACATGAAGAGAAATACAATTGGACCCTAGCCTCTCACCACATACAAAAATTAATTAAAAATAGATGAAGGGCTTCAATATAGGAGGTAAAAGTATAAACTATCGAACAAAACATGGAGATACATTTTTATGACCTTGGATTAGCAATGGTTTCTTAGAATTCACACGACATAAAATCAGCAACAAAAACATAGACCAATTGGCTGTCCTCAAAATTAAAAACATACGTGCATCGAAAGGCGCTACCCAGAAAGTGAAAAATTAGCCCATAAAATGGAAGAAAATAGGTACACATTATGTATCTGCTAAAAGTCTGTTATCCACAGTAGATAAAGAACTTGTACAACTCATGAATAAAAAGACAAGCGACTAAAATTATAAAATAGACTTGAATAGAACCTTCTCCAGATGAGACGTACAAGTGGTCAACAAGCACAGTAAGATGTTCCCCATCCTCAGTCCTGATGCAAATGAAAGGAAAACCACAGTGTGATCCCCCCTCACACACACTACCCTCACTATAAATCCAGAAAACTAAAACTAACAAGGGGAAGCAACAATGTAGAGAGATTAGAACCCTAAAGCATTGCTTGAAAAAAATTAAAATGGTGTGGCCTCTGCATACAATACTTTGAAATTTCCACCGCGCCAAAAAAAAAGCACCCAATGTGGTGCAATAAATCCACTTCTAGGAATATGACCCCCAGACACAGATTGAAAATGGGTGAAAAGCTAATTTCTGAATCTGCAGCAACACTGTCCACAGCAGCAAAGACACGGAAACAATCCAGATGTCCATCTTAATCTGTAGTGAAAACTAAGCAAGCAATTGTGTGGTTACACCGGGGATTCTTTACATTGATATAATTATGACCATATTTAATAATTTCTAGAAATATATTTCCCCATAGCACACAAAAAAATTGAAATGCGGCAGAAGACATGTTTACTAATACACCCAAATGTATTTAGTTCCTCTACAATAGCAAAAAGTTGATAAATTTATGTTCAGTAATTAGTGTTTCATTATTCTCCTATTTGAAAATGGTCTAGACATGCAATAAATATCCATCACTGAATTTTGATAACAAAACTTTAAAGTTTCAAATTACTAAAGATACCTAGAAAATCTTTTCAATGCATATATACAATATAATTATCACTAAAAAGTTTACCTAAATATATTTTATTTTAATTCTATCTATTTTATATATTAGTTAAAACATAGAGATTTCAAAGTCAATTATTACTGAAGCTGTTTTCTTGACAGTTTATAACATGGTTAATAAACTTATTTTTATAAATCCAGTTAAAACATGAATTTTAGGTTAATAATTTTCAAAGACATGACTGTGTAATCAAACCAGGCTAAAACCAGCTTTAATATCAAATATTTCACCAGATCATCTGCTCCTGAATAGCGTTTGGGTTAGTTTGTATTTTATTTCTTAGTTTACATAAGCATTTAATTAAAGCCAATCAAATATTACAAACTGGTAACACCATCAGGAACAAGAAAACATCTGACCACAATCAAACACCTTTTCAGACGGAGATCACAAATTAACAGAATTAGTAATAACTGTAGAGAACACAATAAGATATTTCACCAAGAAAACAGCTGGTTGTCACAAGAGCTCTGTAACACATTTTAGAAGCTTTTCCCCATTCCAAGGACCCATCATCTGCACATGGACACTGAGGTCTAAATAGTGAGTCACCAACCAACCTCTTTACAGCTCAGGCCAGGAAGCCAGAGGCCCCTCCACACGGAGTACAGAGAAAGCAGCCCTCCCACAGCCAAAGGGTCACCCCCAAAGACAGTCAGAGAAAGCACAGACCTTCGTCACATAGGCAGTAGGGATGGTGGGGTGGACAGGGTGTCTCAGATCTCCCACAAAATGGGAGGCACCTCCAGCCCCAAACCCACTAATGTGTGGCCCCAGCAGGTGCTACTGGACCAGGATCTGTCCAGCACTAAAGGGTAAGGAAGGCAGGGGGGACAGATGCCCCTTATGGGCAGAGGCCCCTCAGGACACACTCCCCTGGAAGCTGGCACAGCCAGGCAGAGGCGCACTGGGAACCCCAGCTTCTCCCACTGGCCACCAGGCCCAATGGAATAAGTGCACCTGGCCGATGGTGGGGACCAGAGAGGATTAGCTTCCTCAGTCACAAGCCAAGCTCCCGGGACACAGAATGAGAAGGAAAGAAAAACCTGAAGAGATTTTTAGAGAGGGACCCACAGCAAAGTTTGTCTCCGCAGACGCCGGTCTGGAGGGAGCCACTTAACTCCCCAGCCTGTGAGGCCGGCTCCAACGACAGGCTTACGGGAGCCTATGCCTGTGTCCTGTCCCCGCGTGGTAGTTCCTTCTTAGGGCAAAGGGCACGCAAAATACACTCACAGGAAAAAAGGAACATCTCTGGGAGGAAAGAATAAAGAAAACCCTAGAGTCTCTAGGTGCAGGAAGTTGCTGCACAGATATTTTTTCTGCCAATCTAAATTCAGAAAGCAGACAAAGGCCTTGCACCCCTTCTAACTTCTGCCCAACTGCTGACAGAGACCAGGAATTGTAATACATGAGCACCTAGAATTCACACACACACAAAAATTTCCAAAGAGTGAGGAGAAATCAGGTAAATATGACATTTTAGACAAGGGTGGCAGTGAGCTCTTAGGCTTTAGATGTAAAAATGGGAGATTTACAGATAATTCAGGGAAAGCTAAACACACGTGCAGTAACACTGCCTCGTCCTTTCATTATAGTAAATAAGTTCCAGACACTGCTGCCAGTATCCCACACACAACTCAGTGCACAGGGGGGCAAATAGGACCCAATGCATGTGCATTGTAAAATGCTCTGTGGTCTTTCTGTGACTCCCATGGAAACTGTCACTGATGAACCCCATGCGGGGAGCAGGGAGCATGGGTCGCTTATTCTTTTTGGACTTGGAAAATGTTAAACTTTTAATGTTAATATCTGTGAGCACAATGTCTGCTTTTACTATGTTTTCTTGGCAACTGATGTGTACTTAGTGTGGGCATTGAAATGGTGGTTTCACCTCTCAGTGATAACTGAGATACTCTTAAGAAAGGGGAAAGTTTTTCATAACATTTTAGTTACACACTTAACATAAAACGTGGCTCATCTATAGCTTTAAGTCAAAAGGTAGAGAAGGGGCATCTGAATTTTAATGCTTTTAGTTTCAGGATTCTGTAGTTTTGACAGCTGTCCTACAGCATAAAACTGACACAACTGCTTGTGTATTTCACAGAGCAGACACCAGTGTGAGCTCTCAGCTCAGAGAATATCCAGACCAGAACAAACATCACTCTTTTTCTCTGGGCCTTTGGAGAACCTAGACCAAAATGACAACTCATTCAAGGTTCCTGCTGAGCAGTGGGGTTTTTCTGTTACTGTCTAGAGAACAGCACTGTAAGAACTTCCAGACACTGTAACATATGGGGTTATACCAGCAGCACCCTCGTTCATCTAACATCTACTCTGTCTCTTGATGGCATCCTTTTCTCTTCCGAAGCATTTGATCTCATGGTGTTTTTCATAGTAATAGTTCATGTTCAGGGATGTTAAATGTTTAAGGGTTCAGGGGTTTACAGCTGTAGGGTGGGAGGAAGGGGGTTAGAAGTCAGGGTCAGGGTTGGAGATTAGGGTCCAGAGTCCTGGTAGGGGGTCCTGCTCAGGCCCTGGTGTCTGGCTATGTGGGGCAATGGTCCATTTAAAGGTCTGGATCTGGGGTCCATGGTCCAGCTTGGGTGTCGTCTCTCATCTGAACACAGGTGAGTACACAAGTGAGTACTTTCTCCAAACCGGTTTCCCACGCACGTTTCCTCCGGGCCCAATTGAAGTGATCACTTCTTGTGGTACCACTTTTTCAGAGAACTAAGTGAGCACGGGGTATGCCTCTGGCATGAGAGCCAGGGCCAGCCTCGTGAGACAGAGGGCTTCATGAGAGCCAGGGTCCCGAGTCTCACGCGGGAGCTGGGGCGAGAGCCCCCCCCCCCCCCCCCCCCCCGTGATGTCTCTGGCATCCTGTGCTGGCGTCTGTTGTGAGGGGAACTTAGTGTATCCTGGAGGAGCTGCTGCTTCGGGGACAACAAGGGACGTCCTTCTGTGCATGCTTCACCTCAGTGTCTCCCCGGGAGGCGTGGACAAAGAGGGGAGGTAGGGAGAACCTTCCTGTGCACGAACTCTGCTGACCGGTGGGGGAGGGGAGGCTTGTCGGCCACAAGAGGACCCCGCAGAGGAAGGACATAGTGGGGGAAATCGCTGGTTTTTCTCTGTGGTGTCAGACAGTGTTCAGTGCTATTGTTTTGCGAACAGCTGTCCAGCGTTCCCAGCGTCATTTATGTGGGTTCAACTTTAAGCTCCGTTGTGTTCTATTGATCTATGTGTTTGGTTTTATGCCAATACCATCCTGCTTTGGTCGCTATAGACTTTTGGGGTCGAGTGATGTGGAAAACCGAAATTAAAAAGCCCGCTGTGTCTTCCACGTCCCAGGTCACGTACCCAAGGCACAGTGGCTACTAATATATTCTCCCTCCTTGCCTCTAGTTAACAAGGGCGATTAGCTTCACCCCCTTGGGTGAACTGGGTCTGTGTAGGTCTCAGCGTCTGTAATGAGCTTGGATGCGTTTTGTTTCTCTGGTGTGGTCCTGAAATGGTTGTTTCAAGTAGTTTACTTTCCAGTAATTTCAAAAGTCTGGAAAACTTTCAATAGCACTATGGATACTCTTTCTCTGCACTCAGATTCTGCAGCTGTCATCACTTTCCGACATTTCACACACAGTTCTCCAGTGAGTTTCATCCAAAACAGGTGTGCTTTCCCCGGGACTCACCACATGACCCACAAGTGTGGAAATGATTATGGCTTCCACATTACAATCCAATCCATGGCCCCACTTCGACTTTCACCACCCATCCCAACTGTGTGAAAATGTCTCTTTCCATTCTGATGTGACTCTATTGTTCTGGAACCATTACTGAGGCTTTCCCTGATTTTCATAAATTTGTATTTAAACTTCAGAAATGAATCCTATCTTGGATGCCTTTCATGCCCAGCTTCTTTCACTTAAGATTTTTTCAATGTCCATCCGTGTTCTCACAGGTACCAGTACTTCACTTATTTTTTATTGTGATTAATTATATGCAGCACAACATTTACCATTTAAACCATTTGAAGTGCATGTTTCTATGGCATTAACTGCATTTATGTTGTTGTACAAACACCACCAACACCATCCACCTTCAGAATTTCATTTTCCTCAATTAAAACTGTATCCATAAACTCCACATTCCCATTTCCCCACAACCCCTGGCAACCACATTCTACCTTCTGTCTCTGAATTAGGTTTTAGTACATAGCTTATATAAGTGGAATCAAATAATGTTTGTCCATCTGTAGCTGTCTTTTCTCACTTAGCATAATGACTTCCACATTCAGCCATGTGGTAACCCATGCCAGAATTTCCTTAGATATTAAGGCTGAATACTAGTCCCCTCGTATATACCACATTTTGCCCATTCATTCATCTGTAAACACTTGGGTGGCTTCCACCTTTCAGCTAGTGTGAATCCACTATGAATACGGGTGTACACATAATCTGTTTGCGTCCCTAATTTCAAATCTTTTGGGCATATACCCTGAAGTGGAATTGCTGGATTATACATTAATTCTATCTGTAAGTTTTGAGGAACTGCCCTACCATTTTCCACAGTGGCTGTACCATTTAATGTATTCCTTTATCTGGCCAAATAATATTGCAGTTTATGGATTTATCACATTGTCTTTCTCCTTTCATTGATGCACATTTGAATTGTTTCTACCTTTGGGCTATTGTGAAGATGCTGCTATGAATATTTGTGTACAAGTTTCCGTTTGAATACCTATTTTCAGTTCCTTGGAATATGTATCTAGGAGTAGTTGTTGAGCCATGTGGTAATTTTTTTTTCCTTTTTGAAGAAATGCTGAACTGTTATATAGATAGGCTGCATCATTTGACATTTCCACAAGCGATGTTTAAGCGTTCCGGTTTCTCTACATTGTTGCCGAGGTTTGTTATTTTTATTTATTTATTTTTTATTATAGCCTTTCTAGTGTGTGTGAAGGATTATCGCGTTGTGATGCCTCAGAGATATTGCCGTTTGGCTCCAGACCACTGCAATACACTGAATAAAGCGAGTCACATGAGTTTTTTGGTTTCCCAGTGCATTAAGTTATATTTATATTATACTGTAGTCTATTAAGTGTGTGATAGCAGTATGTCAAAAAATGCACAGCCTTAATTAAATAATACTTTATTGCTAAAAAATGTGAATCGTTACCTGAGCCTGTTGTAAAGCTAGCACAGGAGTGCCACAAACCTTCAGTTTGTAAAGACATGATGTCTGTGCAGCTCAGCAAAACGAGGTATGCCTTTATTGGACTGTCCAGCCCTTTGTGGCAGGAGGAGGTAGGGTAGGGGGGACGCCTGGGGTCGCTTCAGTACCACGGACAGCTCCCACTCCTGTGACACACACCTAAGCCGCTGTGCTCTGCAGGCGGGATCCCCTTAGAGATCATGTCTGGGTTCAGATGCCGAGCTCTTCATTCCAGCTCCATGCCAGGGGCCCATCTGTGTGTGCTTAAAACACCCGCAGGTCATGGATGTGAGGCCAGCCCGGGGTCGATCACCACGTGGCAAGAGATGTGACATGAGCCATAGGAGGGGGGTTTACAAGAGGGTCTCGGCTATAAGCCATCAGGCTTTGAGTAGCTGCTCCGTAGCTATGGCTCATTTTCTGAAAGTTTATTTGTGGGGGCAGCCTTCAATGTCAACTCAGATTTTCAAAGATGCCTAATTTGGTTTGATGTCATCTCATGTCATATGATCAGATCTAATTTGATCTTATGAACGCTGATGAGGCTGAATTAGCCAACATCATGCCCTGTTTCTACTATGAACAAATGTTGCCCATGAGGAGACACTGTTAGGTCAGATAGGACCGTGTTAGAAGGCCTGGTTGCCAGTGTCACCCCCTCGCAAACTGTGAGGAGCTGGTGTGTAGATTTCAAGGACTGCCTGTGGCCTCGCTCCTGGGAGGGTGACAAGGGCACCAGCTGAGTCGTGGCTGCCAAGCACATGGACAAGAGACCCGGGAAGTCCCTGGTCCCACGGGGGCCGTGGGCTGCATGTCCGTTTTCTGTGTTCCAGCCATCCTGCGGCAGAACTTTTCAGAACAGAGTGCAGAAGAGAACAGGTAGAAATGAACCCGTGCCTGGTGGGTGCACCGGTGTGCAAAGCTGTGCCCACACTCTGGTGGTCTGGATGTGGTCTGGCTCCTTAGGCTTCCTGGGTGTCTGGCTGAGTTGCACAGGTGTCACCTGGTCATACGCACATACCTGAGTGCCTGGATGTGCCTAACTCGTGTTAGCCAAAATGTTTGACTTCAGGGATGCCACAACCCTGCGCACCAGGTGACATTTAATCTCCCGAGGTCAGTGCCCATGAGGGGCAGGTCCTCTCTGGGCCTGGAAGATCTTGTGTCTGAGTCAGAGGGAAGAGAATGCCTGTTTGCTGGAGCCAGACGCCTCCATAATTACACATTCCCTGAAAGGCAGGCAGGAGGGCTCTCTTTGACAACTGGAACGTGTGTACTTTCAGAATGAGAACAGCCCAACAACTGACCCTCTGTTTAGAAAAGAGAAACAAAATCAGGAGAAGGAATTTGATATCTACTAAGATGGCATCTTCCTCCTGAACACTCCTGAGTGTGTTTTTAGGAATGTTACTGTTATTTGGAATAGCTTTACAGACTGAGTGTCCAGCAGCATGGCACTGACCACAGAAATAATGGAACACCCTGTAACCTTTGCAAGCCACGTGTCAGCACCCAAACATGGTTATGTGATGATGTTTACTGACATGAGAATGAAAATCCACTGAGCACTTTCCTGTCAGTATACGATACTTCGGTGGAAAGTTTTCAAGGCACTAAAAATGTTCTGTTCTCCTGCGTTCACCCCTCCCCCTCCCACCCTACAACCCCAGATCTTGTACTGTCCACTCAGTTTTGCCTTTTCCAGAACGTCATGTACTTGGATTCACACAGTATGTAGCCTTCTCAAATGGGCTTCTTTCACTTAGTAATATGCATTTAAGTTTCCTCTGTGTCTTTTCACTGAATTTTTCTTTATCACTTATAATATTCCATCGTCTAGCTGGACCAGTTTGCTTATCCATCACCCATTGAAAACATCTCAGTAGTGTCCAAGTTTTGGCAGTTACGAAAAAAGCTGCTGTAAACATCCATGTGCGGGTTTTGTGTGAACATGTGTTTTCAGCTCCTTTGGGCAAATTATGATTGAGCCTGACTGCTGGGTCGTATGATAAGAGTGTTTCAGTTTTGGAAGAAACCGCCACACTGTCACCCAAAGTGGCTGTGCCATTTGTGTCCCCACCAGCAGTGACTGAGAGTCCCTGCTGCCACACGTCCTGTCAGCACTTGGTGACGTCAGTGTGCTGGGGTGTGGCCAGGCTGGGAGGCGTGTGGAGATGTCGTCGTTTCAGTTTGCATATCCCTGGTGATGTGCCGTGGGGCACCTTCTCATGCGCTTACTACCATCTGTGTGTGTTCTTTGGTCTCTTCAGGTCTTTGCTCATTTGCTTACGGGTGTACTGTCTGTCTCGACTGGAGTGCAAGCTCCTGAGGGCAGGGGTTTGTCCTCGGGCCACTGTGTCCCCAAGGCCTAGAACAGTGTCTGGCTTAGAGTAGGTGCTCATAGACAACCAGGAGACAAACGAGTGAGCTCAGCAGTGCACAGCAGCCGTGTGGCTCTGCTGGGGGTCATCCAGCTCTGCAGCTACGTGTCCACTCACCTGAAGGATGTCGAGATCCACCGACACCACGTGTTCAATCCCAGAGGAAAGTTCTGGAAGTCAGAATTAGGCCCTGGCTAGGACTCAGAACGGGACATCTCTCAGTTGCTTTGTCTGTCCTTGGTGAGACCATGCACAGCTCGGCACTGGGTAAATGCCTGCTAGATGCACAAACAATTGGGCGAGCCCTGGATGATCTCTGCTGGGGGTGGAAGCCCCACTCCCCAAGGATGGATGCCTCTGCCTCATAGCAGCTTCGGGGACACTTCGCGACCTCACTTTCCTTGCTTCCTATCTCACTTCCCTGCTCTCTCCCTCCTGCTTCCTGGGATCACCTCTCGAATGATTACTGCACAAAAACCCTTGAGTCCATATCTGTTTTTAGGGCAATTGAAAATGAGCATCACCCCTTAACATAAATGTGGGGAAACTGAGGCCTGCCCAAGACCATGGAGAGCATCAGCCGGACCCTTGGCTTTTCCAGGACGGCCCGACTCTGGAGCTCAGCCTTGGGCCACAGTCCACAAGCCTCTGTGTGACATGTGAAGCATGGGGACAGATAGGGTGAGCCAGGCCTGGTACACGGCTGCACGGAGAAGCCCAGTGAAGCTGAAGCATGGCTCTTCTGTGAGGATCAGTGCCAGGTGCCATTCCCATGGTTCCTGGTCTTCCTAGCCCAGACACCGGCCGGCCCAGGGAGCCTAGCCAGGGCCGGCCAGGCCCTGAGATGCTACTGGGGGTCAAGCCAGGTACCTGCCCCCAGACCATGCTGCTGGGAGAAGCCAGACATTTGGAGAGTCACGTACACTCTGGGAAAGGCCACAGGGGCTTTCCAGGCATTTTCTCCTTTTTTTAAATATTGTTCCTCCCTCCCTTCTCTGGAGGGGTGTGAAGTGGTGAAGTAGGGTTTTCTCTCCATAAGAGCTGCTGGTGAGAGCTGCCTACTGGGTTTTGGCAAAGCAACAACATAGTTTGTGGCAGTGAGTTGTGTTTTGAGCGCCTCCAGAAAGGTACCTGTTCTGCAAAAGTGACCCTGCTGGGACACGTAAGCCCTCAGCTGTCCACAAGGGGGCAGTCTTGGCTTCCCAGTCTCCTTGGGCAGCTGGAGACACTGTGCCTGCTTGTCTCCCCGACACAGTGAGGGCAGGACCTGCTGTGCAGGGGCAGGGCCTGCGAGCTGGTCAGGACAGGGCAGACGGACACTGTGTGTCTGTCCCGGTGAGGTGACAGAGCTGCAGCACAGCAAGCAGTGCCTTCCTTGTCCCTCTGTCCCCGCCGACCCCCATGGTCCTTGATGGAGAGCCTGAGGCCTGCTTGGACCCTGTCTTCTGGGGGCAGTGAGGAGGGGAGCCCGGGGTCATCCCTGCTGGGGTCTGAAACAGGCAGTTTCCCAGGGTTCCGATAGTGAGGGCCTTGGCCTTAGATGGCCCACATTAAAGCGTGCCGGTGACTTTTCGTGCCTGTGTGACCCACGTGCACTCGCGTGTTTCTGAGGTCACAAGTGCAGAGCCGGCCCAGCTCCCGCAGTGTGTGATGCAGCCCCTGAGGGGCAGGTCTGGGCCCCGGGCTCCTCGGGGCTCCAAGCCAGGCGTGCTGATGCTCCTCGTGTGAAAAGCAGCAGATGGAGCCCCTTTAAAATGCAGGCAGGGGGCCGCCTGGCATGTCTGACACCTGGCGCTTTTGGGTGTTAAAACAGGACAAAGTGACCTTTGGACGGGGCCGGGGCAGCCTCGTGTCCCATGGAATGTTCGGCCATAAAGAGGAAGGAAATCCTGCCATTCACTGCAAGGTGGACGGACCCAGCGGTGCTGCTGGGCTCCGTGGCGTAAGTCAGACAGAGAAGGGCAGATGCTGCATGGTATCACTTACGTGTGTCATCTTAAAACACTCGAATTCATAGAGGCAGATCTATGGTGGCTGGGGGCGGGCTGAGGCCTTGTTGCATGAAGGCTACAACGTCGCAGTCTTGTGGGCCCAGAAGCCTCGCAGCTGATATGCAGCGTCCTCACTGCAGTGAACGGCTCTGCTGTGTCCTGGGAAGTGCCTCAGAGTGAATGTCAGGTGTTCTCATCACAGAAAATGGTGTCAGCGTGTGAGGAGGTGATGTGTCGCTTAGCGGGACTGCCTTCTCCTCTCATGTGTGTGCATCCACCCTCGTGTGTACCCTAAACACATACAGCTTTCACTGAAAAGTGTGTAAAGCCCAGTCCCAGAGGAGCTGGCGGAACACACAGACTCTCAGACAAGTCCTGGAGACCGCTACTTGACGGGCAGTTTAAAGCTACCTTCCCACTGAGTCTTCCTATGACAACTCTGTGTGAAGAATCCAGACCCTCGTTAAGTCTGGCTGTTCAGGAGAGCTAGCTGAGGTGCCTAACTTTTCAATAAGAAAAGTGCCCTCAGCCATGCGAGGGGCTGGGCTCATTCTGCATTTCCGTCACACATGGCACCCATCCAGCTCCCTGCTGCCTGGTCGGGCAGTCGGCCTGTCCCTCAGGTGACTAGGTAAATGCCCCGGGATGGCTCACGGCTCCTTTGTGGCTCGTCATGTGTAGCAGGGCAGAACTTCCAAGTGCCAGCTCCCCGATTGCAGAGTGTCAAGCCTGTCCCAAAGTTGGGCAGTGAAGCGGCAGTCTCCCCGGCAGGAAGGGGCAACAAGCAGGGTCTTGGGCGACAGCTATAGAAAGCCTCTTGCTTCCTGACTCCTTGGGGTCAGGGCTGGGCTGCATCCACACTGGCCACTGCGTAAATACACTCATGAAAAGGTCTGTCTCAAGAATGGGAGCCAGTCTCTTTTGGGGACATCGGGAGAGGGGCTCTGTGACATTGGGCTCTTTTTCTCATTTCTAGGTTTCTAGGATCTCTTTATTTATAGGGGGTGTTAGGCCTTAGCCTGATATATGAGTAGCAAATATTTGCTCCAAGCTTATCATTTCTTCCTTTTTAAAATATGGTACCTTTTCCCCTGGTGTAATGTTAAAATATCAGTTCTCTCCAATTTGATTTATAGATTCAATACAGTCCCCATAAAATGCTTCAACAGGTATCTCTTTGTGGAAATGGTGACCTAATTTCGAAATTTATATAGAAACACTTATAGAAGTACTTAATACCCCTGAATTGCACAATTTAAAATGATTAAAAGGTTACATTTTATTGAATCTAAATTTTAACACATAAAATATTTATCAAAAATTAAAAAAAATATAAAAGAGAAAAATGAAAAACAAAACATGCTACCAGCAGTGGAGAGAAGGCCAGCTCTGGTGCTGGGTGGAGCTTAGGAGAGGGTGCTGAGGGAGGCGCCAAGTGCAGCCCCAGCTCCATAGGTGCCTCACCCGGCTCTAGCGCCCCTTCCAGCCCAGCAGAAGCCAGCTCTAGTGCCACAGTTGCTGCTAGAAGTGGTGTGCACGTGGCTGTGTCTCTGGCTATGCCCCCGGAGGTGGCATCAGATCTAATGACACAAATGCCTCCAGCTCTAGAGCGGCTTTGCTTCTGTAGCCATGCAGCTGGATCTGGCTTTTGAGATGGCACAGGAGCCAGCGCTGGGAACAAGGCCATTGGGGACATCACCCACAGGCCTTCTTCCCCAGGGGCCAAACACGGAACACATCCCAGAGCTTTCCACAGAAGAACATCTTCCCAGGCTGAGTCCACCTGACGGGTGGTATGAGGACAGTGGCTCCCGACCCTGCTCTAGTCTCTGGCAGTTCCTCCCTGAGTAGCCCCAGCACTGACCCCTCCCCATACGTTCACTCTAGGGTTCTGTCTCTGGAGATTCCTGGTCAGCCAGCTGGGTCAAAAGAAGTGGGCACGGTGCTCCAGGTGTGGGCCGGGCATGCTGAGCTGTGTGTAAGCCACAAACTGCTTCAGGGCGACAAAGCCGCATCCTCCAGATACTGGTCCCCGGCCTCAACCCCCAGAAATCCGCAACCACAGAGACAGGAGCACTCTCTCTTACCCCAAAGCCCACACACTCTTAGTTGTTCCTGGAGTCTGTCACCCTGACAACGAGGGCAAAGGATTCCATATCCAGACGAGGTCAGGAGGGCATCGCCTTGAACGTCCTGTGCCCTCCCTGCTGTGTTGTCTCATGGGACTGGCCAAGTCCCCGGCTGGAATGGAAGCCTGGGGCGGAAGGGACTTCAGTCTGCTCCATTCAGTGAGCTACACCAAGTGCCTAGAAAAGGGCCTGCACACAATAGGCACTTAATATTATCTTCTTGACTGAATGAACTTCAGATACCTCAGTCAGCCCTCCGGGTTTCCTGCTCTGGCTACACCCAGGATAGGGGACTGTCCCCCGCCTCCCCCTCCAATAGAACATGAAGCCTTTACAGATGGAAAACAGCTCTTCCCAAAGCCACAGAATTAGTGAGGCTTGAGGCAGGAAGCTCCTTCATGGGAGAGAGAAAATCATAAGTAGGAACAACCACAGCCCTTGGCAGCCCTTTCCACGGGACCAGGCACGGGGTCAGCACTCTCCATAGCTTATCTCATTTAATCCTGACAAGATCCCTACAAGGGCGTTTGGTCCCCATAGCTCCCCAGTTTTCACACAAGCAAACAGGCTCAGAGGTGAGGTGACATTCCCAACATGTACAGCTAGGAGGTGGCAGAGTAACCACTGTGCTGTACAGGGGAGAGGCACCCACCTTTTACGCAGCAGGCGTGTGACCTGTTGGGTGCTTGTGGTGCGGGAGACCCTGCTCGCTGCGCCATTTTTCAGGCGGGGCGGCCTGTGGGGTCTCTGCTCCCGCTCCCCACACAAGAATGCAGGATATAGTGAGGCCAAAAAGGAACACCCACGGAGCCATAGGCAGGGGAGCCACACTACCACAGTCTCATTGGAGGCTGGGTTCACCGAACGCGCGACCTGCCGTCCGCCTTTCCGCCAACGGACCGACCGACGACTCCCCTCCACTCTCTCGATTCTGTTCCTCTCCTCTCTTCCGCTCTCCTGGGCTCTCCTCTTCCGCTCTCCTCTGCTCTGCTCCTCGGCAATCCTTCGTAGACGCAGCAGTTATACCAGCGGCCAATCGGCTAACCGGCCACAGCCCACAGCCAATCAGCCACAGCCGAGCCAGCACCTTTCCACGTGAGGCCGAGAGCCTGTAAACTACTTTCTGGGGCTCTGTCCCCACAGTGCTGGAGAAGTTTCAGTGGATAGATGGGAAGATGGGGACACGGAGTCTGCTCTGGGGGGCAGATACTACATATTCTAGCAGCTTCTCTGGCGTGCCTGCGTTCACGGTCCCCATCCAGGTCCAGGGACGATTACTTTTACACTGGGGTGGGACAGAAGAGGAACGGGTCAAACAATATGAATAGTATCAGACTGCAAAAATACTTATGGCCATAATGTGAAGTAAAAGCAGTATTTAAAGAATTTTCTGATATCCTGGCAAAAGTAATTGTTTTCACAGTAGCTGAATGAGTCAATCTCTCGGAACCCTCTCCCGCCTCTGAGCAGCTCACATTGTGGAACTGGAGTCTAATAATAAAAGGTGCAAGTTGAGTTGGAGGCAGGGGCACGCCCAGAATGACCCCTGGGTGTCCCCTTCCCTCTCCAGCGCTCCATTGAGCACAGTGGGCACGGCCCGCCCCCTGTTGGTCATCCTCAGCACTGCAGCCGCAGGCGGAAGAAAACCAGTCCCAAAAAAATACACCTTTGGGGTCTTCAAAGCAGTGGAGCTGGCTCCAGGAGAGATGAGAGGAACCTCGGATGTTCGATGTCCCCGGTTTATGTCCACTATCCTGGGGTGCCCAGTTTCCCCCCGGAGGTTCCGGCATGGGTGTTCCGGCCCCTGATCCCCGAGAAGCCGTCTAGTAGCCTGCCCCTGGCTCCCAGGCCACCCCGTCCCAGGGACCTCGGGGTAGAAAGCATTTACTGGACTCAGCGCAGTGGGTCATCGATGGATAACAGTGATAGCACACAGTCTCCTACGAGCCTGTGAGATCCTCGGGGTCCCCGCCCCAAGCATATTCCAGTTGCAGTGAAGGAATCAGGTCTTCCTTCTGTATCCTGGAGGACCCTCCCCATGGGGGCTTATCCTGGTCGCAGGCGCCCAGGGCGGTGGACACAGCACTCCAGACCCAGTCCTCTCCAGGCTGACCGACTGGGACCCTTGGGACCCCAGCCCATCAGCCTGGAATAGCTCCACTCCGGATGCGGTAAGCCACGGGGGTTTTGCTGGGAGACTGGGGCCGGACCTGGTCCCGCCTGGGCCTCAACGTGTGGCGCGTGCTCCCCCTTTCCCAAAGTCCCACCTTCAGAGATGTGGGCGTGCCCACTGGCCGCTGCGGGCAGGTCAGCTAACCGGCCTCCTCTGAGCCTCTAGCCAATCGGGGCCTCCAGACGCTGGCGCCGCCAGACAATCGAGGTGTCCACGGCCCGCGCCGCCCTCCTGTGATGCCGCGAGCCAATAGGTGTCCACTGTGGCTTCCCTCAAGAGTCGCGCAGCAGCCAGGGACGTCCCCCTGAAGTGGAGAAGATGCCGATTGTATTTGGGGGCTGGGCACCTGGAAGTGAGGCAGCATCGCCGGGGCCGTCGGAGGCGGGAAGGTGAGGGGTGGCGGGGGGGGGGGGGGGGGGGGGGGGAAGGGCGGCGCCTCTCCTTCCCGCGACTAGCCTGAACGTGGAGAGGCTACCGAGGGGACACGTGCAGCTGCATTGGCCTGCCCAGCCAGTCTCCTGTACCTCCCTGCGAGGCTTCCTGTGTTTGAGAAATGGATGGAATTTTAGAGCACAGATTTTCTGAAAATGGGGATTGTCCCTATGGTAGTACATATTGAGGCCAAAAGCAAATCATAATTATTCAGAAATAATGTTTGGGAAATCCCAGAAGAAAATGTTGTGGAGCTTGGGTAAGGGCAAAAACAGTGGCAGTCACCTAACTAGATCAAACAGCAGCCAACTGTTACTGGAACACGTTATGTGTATCAAAAAGATAAGGAAATGGTGTTGGTGCCAACTTGGTTTTAAACTGAAGCTTCACGTTACCTGTGTAAAAACCTGAGGGTGGAAGCACTTTGAACTTTGGAACTTTCCCCTTGGACTTCTAATTCTTGTCAGTGCTTTGCAACAAGGCACTAACTAAAAAGCCTGTTTTCTTTTTTCTTTTTAATTTAGTCTTTGATAAAAAGATGTTGCTTCCAGAAATCACATAGGAAGTTAGAAGACTCGGAATTAGAAGGACAATCCCTGCTCATCTAAATATGTAGATTATTCTAAGACGTATGAACTCTTAGAGGCCACGGGTGTTGTTCTCAGCATCTAGCCAACGACAAGCATATTTGGCAGCCATTCAGTGGCTTTAACTGTCTTGACTTTATTGCCTGACTTCAATTCTGTCTTTTATGTCCTGTGTCTTCTGCACACAGCTGGGTGTAGGAGTCCAGACATTCCTGTACACAGCACAAGGAAAAGCTGTGAAAACCGTGCTTATGGGCCAACACATTCCCTTTTTATTGTTGTTGGACTTCAGGGGCATAGAGTTGGATTAATCACAATCGCCCTGCCCCCATCCATGCGAAGGCTTGTTTTGATTTCGTTCTTTTTGATAGCGTAACACCACAGCCTGTTGCCCCAGAAATGCTGTGTAACAGTCGACCACAAAAGCTGGGTGGCTTACAAGCACGTGGTTTATTACTGCTGCACGCAGGGTGGGCAGCTCTGGGGGTCATGGTCCTCACTCACTCACTCACACATCCAGGGATTGGCGGGTCTCCCTTGGGACCATCAGGGCTACTCTGCTTGGCTCCACTTAACTCTCATCCTCAAGCAGGCAAGTCTGGGAGTATTCTCAGGATGATGGCAGAGGCGGAGACCTGCCAGGCGTCCTGAGCCCTCTGGTTGGAACTGGCATCTCTGTTGCATTTTGTCGCCAAAAGTAAAACACAGACAGCTCAGATGCAAGAGGAGGGGGCATTGTCTGTCAGGGCCTGTGGAATCAGATGAAATCTGTAGATCAATCTGGGCAGAATTGACATCTTTATGATATCAAATCTGGCTTTCAAATCTGGCATATTTCTCTGTTAATATATTTCCTCTCTAAGTACCTCTTTATGCAGTTGTATGGTTCTCCCTGTAGAGAACACATACTTTGTTTGTTGGAATTATTCCTGGGTACTTGAGTGTCTGTGACACTCTTGGAAATGTTGCTTTGCTGAAATTGTGTTCTCAATTTGTTTGCTGTCAGTGCAGAGAAAAACGGTTATCGTTGGTAGGTTCATCACATTTCTAGAAATTTTGCTGTACTGTATTATTATTTCCGTTAATTTGCCTGCAGACTGTTGGGTTTTCTACAAAAATGATCATACCATTTGCAAATAATGATAGTTTCCTTTGCTTTTTTTCTAATCCTTGAGTCTCAGATTGCTATTTCTGAGGCTGCTTGTTCTGGCCAGGACCTCCAGTCCAGTGGCCATTCAGTCTTGTCCCGGATTTTAAACGCAGTGCTTCCAGTATTTCCACGACTAGGGTGATGTTTGTCTAGGTTTTTTTTGGTTGGTGTGTTTTCATCCTTCATTTTTTTGTTGTTGTTTTAAATATGGATATTCTTTATCAGGTTAAAGAATTTTCTTTTCTCCTAATTTACTAAGAGTTTAAATCATGAATGGGTGTTGAGTCTTCGATTGGGATGATTTTCTTGTTGTTTCTCTTTTAATCTGTGGGTTATTATGGATTTTCTGTTGTCAAGCCATCCTTGGATGTCTAAGATAACCCCACTATGGGTGTGCTATATTATTTTTCCCTGTATCATTATATCCAATTTGCTATTATTTTACTGAGGATTTTGCAACTATTTTAATAAGTGAGATAAATATGTAACTTTTAATATTTTTGTGTGCTTTTGATTTCAGGGTTATGCTGGTTAGGTAGAATGAGTTGGGAGTGATTCCTTCTTTTTCCCTTGTCTGAAAGATTTTGTGTTAAATTGAGATGATTTCTCCTTTGAAACTTTTGTAGAATTCTGTGTGTGTATGTGTATGTTTTAAACTAATTGCTTTATTTTTTTGAATAATCATAGGACAATTCAGCCTATAGGAATTTTTTCATTTCATTTCATTTTTCCAAATTGTTAGCTTATAGTCATTGATAATATTTTCCTTTTTTTAATTTATTTTTTAAATTTATTGGGGTGACAATTGTTAGTAAAATTACATAGATTTCAGGTGTACAATTCTGTATTACATCATCTATAAATCCCATTGTGTGTTCACCACCCAGAGTCAGTTCTCCTTCCATCAACATATATTTGATCCCCCTTACCCTCATCTCCCACCCCCCACCCCCCTTACCCTCTGGTAACCACTAAACTATTGTCTGTGTCTATGAGTTTCTGTTTCTCATTTGTTTGTCTTGTTCTTTTGTTGTTTTTGGTTTATATACCACATAGCAGTGAGATCACATGGTTCTCTGCTTTTTCTGTCTGACTTATTTCGCTCAGTATTACACTCTCAAGATCCATCCATGTTGTCACAAATGTTCCTATATCGTTTTTTCTTACCACCGAATAGTATTCCATTGTGTATATATACCACAACTTCTTTATCCATTCATCTTTAAAAAAAAAAAAAAAAGGACAAAAAATCATCAGATTTGTTTGGAACCACAAAAGACCCTGAATAGCCAAAGAAATCTTAAGAAAAAAGAACAATAATGGAGGTATCACACTTCCTGACTTTAGCTTGTACTACAGGGCAACAATAATCAAAACAGCATGGTATTGGCAGAAAAACAGACACATAGACCAATGGAATAGAATTGAGAACCCAGAAATAAAACCAAATAAATATGGACAGATAATTTTTGACAAAGAAGCTAAAAACATACAATGGAGGAAAGACAGCCTCTTCAATAAATGGTGCGGGGAGAATTGGATAACCACGTGCAAAAGAATGAAACTGGACTGCTATCTGTCACCATGTACCAAAATTAATTCAAAATGGATCAAAGACTTAAGCATAAGACCTGACACAATAAACTACATAGAAGAAAACATGGGTACTAAACTTATGGACCTTGGGTTCAAAGAGCATTTTATGAATTTGACTCTAAAGGCAATGGAAGTAAAAGCTAAAATAAACAAATGGAACTATATGAAACTTAAAAGCTTCTGCACAGCAAAAGAAACCATCAACAAAATAAAGAGGCAACCAACTGAATGGGAGAAGATTTTTGCAAACAGTGACTCTGATAAGGGGCTAATATCCAAAATATACAAGGAACTCATGAAACTCAACAACAAAAAAACAAACAACCCAATTGAAAAATGGGCAGAGGACCTGAAGAGACATTTCTCCAAAGAGGACATACAAATGGCAAATAGACATATGAAATAATGCTCAACATCACTAATTATCAGAGAACTGCAAATAAAAACCACAATGAGATATCACCTCACCCCAGTCAGAATGGCTATCATCAACAAGACAAATAGTAACAAGTGTTGGAGAGGCTGTGGAGAAAAAGGAACCCTCATACACTGTTGGTGGGAATGCAGACTGGTGCAGCCGCTATGGAAGACAGTGTGGAGGTTCCTCAAAAATTACAAATAGAATTACCATATGACCCAGCAATCCCTCTCCTGGGTATCTACCCAAAAAATCTGAGAACATTTATACATAAAGACATGTGTGCTCCAATGTTCATTGCAGCATTTTTTACAGTGGCCAAGACATGGAAACAACCAAAATGTCCTTTGATAGATGAATGGATAAAGAAGTTGTGGTATATATACACAATGGAATACTATTCGGCGGTAAGAAAAGGTGATATAGGAACATTTGTGACAACATGGATGGATCTTGAGAGTGTAATGCTGAGCGAAATAAGTCAGACATAAAAAGCAGAGAACTGTGTGATTTCACTGATATGTGGTATATAAACCAAAAACAACAAAAGAACAAGACAAACAAATGAGAAACAGAAACTCATAGACACAGACAATAGTTTAGTGGTTACCAGAGGGTAATGGGGGAAAGGGGATGGTAGATGAGGGTAAAGGGGATCAAATATATGGTGATGGAAGGAGAACTGACTCTCGGTGGTGAACACACAATGTGATTTATAGATGATGATTACATCATACAGAATTGTTCACCTGAAATCTATGTACCTTTACTAACAATTGTCATCCCAATAAACTTTAATTACAGAAAAAAGAGAGAAATAATGTTAGAGTTTGATGGTAACCATCAGAATGACCAATCAGGTAAATTACGTGACGTTTCAGCATTTTTCTTTTTCTTCTTTTTTTTTTTCTTTTAAGATTTTATTGGGGAATGGGAACAGGACTTTATTGGAGAACAGTGTGTACTTCCAGGCCTTTTTTCCAAGTCAAGTTGCAAGTTGCTGTCCTTTCAATCTTAGCTGCGGAGGATGCCCATTCAGCTTCAACTTGTTTTCCTTTCAGTCTTAGTTGTGGAGGGCGCAGCTCTCTCCAGGTCCAGTTGCCATTTTCTAGTTGCAGGGGGCGCAGCCCACCATCCCTTGTGGGAGTCGAACCGGGAACCTTGTGGTTGAGAGGACACCCTCCAACCAACTGAGCCATCCGGGAGGCAGCTCAACTCAAGGTGCCGTGTTCAATCTTAGTTGCAGGGGGTGGAGCCCACCATCCCTTGCGGGACTCGAGGAGTTGAACTGGCAACCTTTTGGTTGAGAGCCCACTGGCCCATGTGGGAATCGAACTGGCAATCTTCAGAGTTAGGAGCATGGAGCTCTAACCACCTGAGCCACCGGGCCGGCCCCGACATTTCAGCATTTTCCACTTGTGCTGTCTCTGATGGTACAGTAACTGAATCTGAGAGCACTGATCAACGGTCCCTATTCAACCAACTGCCATCTTCCATATGGGCAAAATCTTCAACTGATATTGGCAGAATTCACAGTGTACCTCCTATCAAGGTTCAAATTGATCCTTCAAAGCCTCTGCCCAGAATTAATCAATATCCTATAAGTAAGAAGGCCTTCCAAGGTATAAAGCCAATAATAGAAGATGACATAACTCAGGGTCTTATTATTCTTTGCACTAGTCCTTGTAACACTCCTATTCTACCTGTGAGAAAGCCAAAGGGACGAGGGTGGAGGTATGTCCAGGACCTCTGAGCAATAAACCATATTGTCATCCCTTGACACTCTGTTGCTCCTGACCCTCATACGCTGCCCAGCATCCATCCCAACTGCAAGTAAATTCTTTACAGTAATTGACTTATGCAGTGCATTCTTTGGCATCCCAGTTGAGGAAGCTAGCCAATACCTTTTTGCTTTCACTTGGGAAGGAAAACAATTTATCTGGACGGTAATGCCTCAGGGTTTCACTTACAGCCCTTCTTATTTCACACAGATTCTGAAGACTGATTTGGATGACGTGTTTTCCCTAAAGGTTCCATCTTGTTACAATCCGTATGTGGATGATTTACTTCTTTGCTCTCCTCAGGTTTCTTCACAGGATGATAGCATCCATCTGTCGACACTTTTGGCCTTAAAGGGACATAAGGTCGCTAAAGAAAAATTACAATTTGCTTAAACTCAGGTTCGATATTTCAGACATTTAATATCAGAACAGGGTCTACACCTGGAACCAGACAGGCTCCATTGCATCCTAAATTTCCCGAGGCCCAAGACTAAGCACCAATTGCGAGGTTTTCTTGGGCTAATCAGCAATTAACAGAATTGGATCCCAAATCTCTCTCTTATGACAAAACCTCTATATGTCCTATTAAAGAGTGACAGTCCTGACCCAATTTCGTGGGAAGAACAGGATGACGTGGCCTTCAAGGCCTTGAAGGAGAGTTTAATAAACCCACCTTCTCTTGGGCATCCTAACTATCAGATTCCATTTTTCATTTCTGTGCATGAAAAGCAAGGAAATGCCCTTGGCATGCTCACTTAGAAACATGGGGATCAACATAAACCCCTAGGAAACTATAGTCAGCAACTGGACCCTGTGGCTCGGGGATACCCTTCTTGCCTCAGAGCTGTTGCTGCCACTGCCCTCCTGGTTAAGGCCACAGAGAAGATTATTGTGGGATCCCCTCTAACTATCTTTGTGTCTCATGCAGTAGAAGCTCTCCTAAATTCTCATCACACCTAGCATCTTTCAGTCAGTCGTCTAACTTCCTATGAAATCCTTTTGTCAACCGCTTCCCATATAACCCTTTCAGCTACTTTTCTTTCTTCTGAGACTGAGGAAGCCCCTCATGACTGCCTGCCATTAACAGATCACCTTCTCACTTCTCATGACGATTTGCAGAAAACTCCTCTAGATAAAGCTGATCTTTCCTGGTTTACAGATGGTCAATTTACTTAAAAAACAATAATGATAAGTACTGCGCTTATTATGCTGTTGCAGCCCCTTCTGAAGTCATCGAGGCAGCACCTTTGCCTCTGGCCACTTCAGCACAGCAGGCTGAATGATATGCCCTCACTCGAGCTTGCATTTTAGCAAAGGGCAAAACTGTGAACATTTATACTGACAGTAGGTATGCTTTTGGAGTGGCTCACAACTTTGGGATGCAATGGAAACATGGTTTCCTTACCTCCAATGGAGATAAGATTAAGAATGGTTCATATTTATGGGAATTATTAGATGCTATAGTTCTGCCTTAGCCATTATTAAGATTCCAGGACATTCTAAACTAGATTCCCTGAAAACTAAGGGAAATCACCTTGCCGAGATTTCTGCTAAGAATGCTGCCCTTAAAGGCATCAGCAGCAGTCAGACTTCTGTCATGGTCCAAAGAGAAGCTTCTTGTGTTACTGGCTAGAGAAGCCCAACAATCAGCTTTTGAAGAAAAACATGACTGGAAATCCAACAATTGCTGGTTTAATAAGGAAATAAACTCTGGTTTGGACCAAATAACAACCCAGTTCTACGAGAAATGCTAAAATACCCAGTCCTAACCACTTTACATGTGTTGAATCATTGGTCTACTGACAAAATGGTAGCATTCATGCACCAATATTGGTGGACAGATATTAATAAGGCTGAAAAAAGTGCCTACCTTAGGTGTCTCACCTATCCAAAGTACAACTCAGGGAAGCCTGTTCGCACTGCCCCTGGACATTTTAAATTGCCAAACGGACAATTTGCTGTCTGGCAAATGGACTTCATACAGCTTCCCCCATCTCATGGATACAAGTATGTTTTAGTCATGATACGTATATTTTCTCAGTGGGCTGAAGCTTTCCCTTGCAGACAAGCTAATGTGTCTGTAGTAGTTAAAGTACTGTTAGAAAAGATTATTCCTACTTGGGGAACTCCTCTTGAATTCCACAGTGATCGAGGAACCCATTTCACTGGGCAGGTGCTAAAACCAGTCTGTGCTATTTGGTCAGCTCTGTAACATTTTCACTGTGCTCACCATCCTCAATCTTCAGGATTGGTTGAATGCACTAATGGCATTATTAAGACTCAATTGGCAAAATTTTGGTAGAAACTCTTCAAATACCTTGGCCAAAAGCATTGCCATTAGTCCTTTTAAATCTCAGATCTACACCTTTTGTGACTCATAAGCTTTCATCTTTTGAGATAATTACAGGATGCCCTATGCATTTGGCCCCTGCCTCTCTTGCTCCACAGTTGGTGAAAGGAGACATACTTCAATATTGTAAAGGCTTAATTGCTTTTATCAACAATAATCATGCTTTAGTAGAACAATCGTTTCACAGTCCACTCCAGGGAAATGAAAAACTGAAAATTCATACTCTACAACCTGGAATTTTTTTTACCGGAAAAGACACCTCAAAAAGGATTCCCTCCAGTCACACTGGAAGGGCCCTTACCAGGTACTGTTGACTAACCTCTGTGCTGCTAAACTGCAGGAAGTAGACTCTTGGATACATGTGTCACACCTAAAGAAGGCACCAAATCCTGACTGGAACTGCACACAGTCTGGTGACCTGAACCTAAAGCTGTCAAAATTTAAAGCAGGTGACCTCTAAGGAAATGGGTTACCAAGTCTTTCTGGTTGTTGAATCTATCATCAAGAACTTTGATCTATTTAAGATAATAATAACCTTTGTCTCATTAGCTATAAGCTTAAACTTCTGCTTTACACCTACCATATAAACTAGGTTGTTATGTTCTAATTCTACCTTTAAATCTTATTGTTTTTAAGCTCTGCTCCTGATGCCCATCAACCCTGGACGCTAGCTGTTCCCAGTCCATGCACTCTCCTCTTGATGTAAGAGATGACACCCAGAGAAGGTCCTTCCTGACACTGAAGGACAAAAGGCTGAAGACTGTAAAACCTGAGACCTGAAGACCTGACTGTTGATCAATGATGCTTTTAGAGAAAGATCTTGATCAAAAGGAGGGAATGATAAAAGTGAACTGGCACTTTAAGTAAAGTGACCCGGGAGCTGGGAGGTCTATGGATGGAGCTGGGCTTCCTGTTATGCTCTAGTCCTGACTTCCTGTTAAACTTTATGGTTCTAACTTCCTTCAGGGGGAATATACTCATATATAGGGACCATCTTGGGAGAGTGGTAGAACACTGTAAGTGGGCGCCGGCCGGAGGTGTGCGTTCTCACATTGCTGCGGTGGTTTTGCTTTTACCTTTTCCCAAATAAACCCTCCTTTTGGCGGACTGCCTGGCAAATTATTTTGTTCAGTCGACAAGACTAACACCCTTGCAAACTTTCCCAACATAATTGCAAAGGGAAATGGACTCTCTGACTGTTGGACATGCCACACGCAGCCTGGAAACATCCCTCCTCTCCCCAGTTTCAGCCTGCCCTTTTTAATCTCAGCCTTATCTTTCTGTCTGGGGTCCCTAAAGAGTTCTTCCACAGTACTCCCTTTGTTGTCAGGTTAGACTTCTCAGCTACATGTCTGGGCTGCACTCACCTCACCCCACTAGTTAATCGGTCTGATACAACTAGGGTCAGAACCCTCAACTGTACATCCACATCTAGCCCTTGTCACTTCTGTACATATTGAGAGGGAGGCTACCTCTTGTCTGTCCAGTCCCCCTATTAGCCCATTACCTTTGACATTTCTAAAAGGGGTACTCCAAATACTACCATCTGGTGTCCAGCTAGTCACAGAGCTCACGACAGGACAGGCAACAACATCTTGGAAACTTCGCCACCTACCTCCAAGAGCAGGATGGGTACCAACAAGGCCCAGGGTTGCTGGGCTAAGGGGAGACCTTTCCTCTCCCCAATACAACAGAGCTCCTCCTTGGGGCTCAGGTCTGACCACATGGTTTAAGTCCTCCTTCCACATCGAGCTTGTACCCCCCTCCAGGGTATTTATTTCTCTGTGGTCCTCCTCAAAATGAACTACCCAACGAAAAGTTGCCAGGTGGGTCTACCACCACTCTCCTATCACCCTGGCTACACATGTATTGACAAGTCTCAGTTTGAAGGATGTGCCTTAGGGTTTTTAGGCCTTTGGGGCATATCAATCACGGTTCATAACATCACTCATCCCCAAGCCAAACAGGCCGTAGGACTCATTTAGTTGGTACTGGGGCTGCCATTGGTCTAGCAGCCCCTTGGGGAGGATCTGCCTATCGTGAGGCTACTTTAACCACCCTAACAAAGTCCTAGCTGCCCTAGCTCAAGGCATTGGAGCCTCCAGAATCTCTGGGGGTGCTTCGATTCATTTACAAATGTTGTCTTTGACTACTGACTAGCCCTTCATTACTTATTAGCTGGACAAGGGGGAGTATGTGCAGTAATTAGTAAGACTTGCTGCACTTGTATAAGTGCCACCAGTCAAGTAGAAGAAGATATTTAAAAGGTATATATAATCAGGCTGAATAGCTTCATAATTTTGCAAAGGAATGTCCAATGACTGACTCTATCGGGCAGGCAGTAAAAGACATTCTACCTTCCATGACTTGGTTTCTACCTTACTATGGCCTTTAGTTTGTATATTGCTTCTACTGCTATTCGGCCCATGTCTTTTTAATCTACCTGTCAAATTTATGTCCTCCAGATTATAACAGTTCCACTTAAAAATGATGATCCTCCAGAAATTCCAACCTGTCCCTCCAGAAACAGAAGACTCAGATTTAACCAGTCTCCTCATAACAATGTCGCACCACTTTCACCTCCTACCCACTGAAAGTACAGGGACAACACCTCTTTCCTCCTGACAGAGAGCAAGAGGATTGGACCCTGAGTATGACATCGCTTCCTTTCAGCAGGAAGTAGATACAAAAGAGACACATTGTCCCCTTTCCTAAGAGTTCAGGGTCTCAAACTCTTGAGAGGGGAATGATAGGATGGGTAGATAGAAATGAGCAGGAGAAAGAGAGACCTAGCCCTGGATAGAAAGCCCCTTACTACAGCTCCTACTTGGATCAAGACACCTTGCAGCTGCCCTCACTTAGGACACCAATGCCTCACTGGCCCGCCAGGATTCCAAGCTCACACATGCCCCTGAGTCAAAGGGATGTGTTGTTAGAAGCCAAAGAAGGAAGGAAGACATCCCACTTATCAGAGAATACATCCTGTTTTTCAGGACCATTTTAGTGACCTTCTCAAACAAATCATAAAAAGAAAATTGACAGAAACTACCTTGAGAAGCAAAAGGGAGGGCTGGACACCACTGCAGGAGAGAAAGAGATAAAGAGAAGGGAGAGGGGCAGGCAATTCTACCCAAACAAATAAAAGCCTTCATACAATGTAAGGAGAGGCTTTTCCCCCTCTTGGGATTGGTCCCCTCCACATCTGAGAGTGTATCTGCCTTTGTGAATAAACTCCTTACTACACTATGCATGCACAAAACACTGTCTCTTGACTGAACTCTTTCCCTTGAGAAGAGAAGAGCCAAGGAAATCATCACAACCCGGTAACACTTGCGTTAAAAGTCACAGCATAAAAACCATGGCTCCCGCTCAATTAGGTGGCAGAAAAATAACGGTATTTCAGCATCACGGCCTGTCCCCTGGTCTGATACCACCCGCACACACAGAAACAAGAAGACTGACTGCCAGCATACATGCCCCCCATACACGTACTAAAATGCACAGGGTCGAATTAGCAGGAACTTATAGATACACACATGCACAAGACTCACAATGGCACATTCACGTGTTCACAGGTGCACAGGTATCCAGACACCAGTACACAGCGACATTCCAAAACACATGTTCACACATTCCCAGAGATATACACACACACTTGGATGCAAGACAAGACCTGTGCCTACAGGCCTAAAGGAGACACACATGGGCTGGCTACTTGATCAGCACTTGGGAGCCCCTGGCTCTCCCACTCCATAAATCACCCTTCTCCCGCCAGTCAGAATGGCTTGCCTTCCAGCCAGCCCCTTGAATAGATGTCCAGTCTTCCCTAAGTAGAGAATATCTTAGTGCAGGCAGGCTCTTGCCCTCCAGTTAAAAGGGGACACCAGGTAACTGGCTTCTGAGGCCCAGGCAACGGACAGGGACAGAAAGGAGCAGGAGAAGTGGTTACTCACCAACCTCTGCAGTTGCTGAACGCCACGGAGGAGTTTTGGGTCAGGACGGCCAAGTCTCGGAATCAGAGGCAGGTCCCAAGCAGGGCTCCACAAAGGACTCTCTCTGCCACTGCACCATGGCCCCTGGAGCCACTGGGCGGGCATTGGGCACAGCCGCAGGTGCAGGTCTCCCCCGAAGACCGTGACATTGTAGAAGAAGCTGCCGCCAGGGTCCTCCTCGCTGCCTCCCAGGAAACCTGAGGTCTGGACCAGGGCGACTCTGAGGGCCCAAACTCTCTCTTTGGCTGTCGCCGCCAACACGACGTGGGACACCAAGAGGCTCTGGGCGTCAGTGCGCACTGGCACCGCCAGGGTGAGCTCTGCTCTGCGCGCCAGGGGCTCGCCTGCAAGGAGAAGGGATATTAGAGCCACAGAAACCTAGGAGCCCCCAACTCCTAGAGGCCCCACCCCGCTGAGTCCCGCATCCCCCAACCTTGCCCCCACTGCAAAGTGAAGGGCATTCCGCCAGGCAACCGCCAACAACTAGGCGGTACTTCCCTGGCCATCTCCATACCCGGGAGGTGCGTTAACACAGTCACCACTACGGAGCCCCGTGGCCCTGGGCACCCGGCTCTGGGACGCCAGCAAAGTGCTCTGCAACCTTGCCCGATTTAGGGGTGGGGCTCCGCGGGCTCTTCACAGTTCCCCAGGGGACAGCCACGTCAGAGCGTACCCCCTGGGGTGAACCTACCTTCCTGGGCAGGAAGTGGGGCTGCTCTGAAGCCTTTCCTGTTTGGCCCCTGTTGTGAGCGACTGAAAGACTAGTCACTACATTTCAGTCTCTTCCTGAAAGTCAAGAGGACATTTACCCCTGGGCAGGGCCCTATGTACCTGAGTGGTATTCATGACGCGAGTGGGGAACAAAGTCTGGGCACACAGGTTCAGACAGATTGAGTAACACAGCTTTATTTGGGAACCAATGTCCTTCCAGAGGCCAATGCTCTGGTACAGGGAAGGTTATACAGAATAGAATTTAATAATGAACCAAGTCCCAGAGTCAATCGAGGTGGTGAAGGCCCCGGTCTGAGAGAGGCGACTGGGCCGACGTGGGGTCTGAGGCGAGCTGGTCTTGCAAGGAAGAACTTTGGAGAGTCTGGGAGTAGGTGGCTTGCACCTCGCAGAGGGTCTTAGCCATAGCGCCCTGTCAGACTACTCATGGCCTTGCTCTGGAGTTCTGCTTTTATCCTCTCTTCCTTGGACTTGTTTACCTCTGAGGTGATAACCAGAAGTTGTTTTGGTGAACGTGTTTATCACTCAATTTTGTTATGCTCCGTTTCACACAAAAACATACACATGTTTACTTTCACTTTTATCAGTCTCACACTTGCGGCCATAGTCCTGTCCCTAGTGGTAACCAACTTGTTTTGCTAACCTCAATCCACATATATTATATATTCTACATGCTTTATACAGCCCCTTACACCTGCGCTTCTACCCTTCAGTGGCCCTGGGGCAGTGAAGACTCCGTAGCCCCTGGCACGGGAGGAACTCTCCTCCGTTTCCAGCTCCGGTGAGGCCGCTGTCGGTTCTCGGTCCCTGAAGGGGTGGAGTAGGGCCCCTCGGGACTTTGGGGATCCCTTTCTGCGCACCCTAACCAATCCCCAGGGCCCCAGGCTGTGCTCTGGGCACCGTCTCAGCGTCTCCGGACGCCACCGCGGGCGACGCCTCACCCTGGCTCTCCCGGACCCGTTGGATCTGGCGCTGGGACGTCCGCCGCGGTACCCTCCCAGCCCTTCGCCTTAATGATCCGCGTCCTGGGAGCCGCGGGGACCCCGAGACTTCCCCGGTCCCGCGACCGCCAGGGCCCCAAACTTAGCCAACGCGGCCCAGGCCAGTGCGCGCGAAGTTTGTCAAGTCCGGCTGGAAGCTGCCTGGGGTGGGGCGGCGGGGCGCGTGGGGCGGCGGGGCGCGTGGGGCGGCGGGGCGCGTGGGGCGGCGGGGCGCGTGGGGCGGCGGGGCGCGGGGGCGGCGGGGCGCGTGGGGCGGCGGGGCGCGTGGGGCGGCGGGGCGCGTGGGGCGGCGGGGCCCGGCTGACGGGGGCGTGGGAGGGGAAGGGTCCCTCCTCACCTACCTGTGCCGCGGGGTCAGCAGCAGCGGCAGCATCACCGCGCAGAGCAGGCGGCAATCGGCTTCAACCAGCGGATCCCTTGCAGCCCGATTGCAGTCAGGGTCCCGCACTCGCAGCCGGCACGAAAGTTCCCCGCGCGCCGCCCGACTCACTACTAGGGGCAGCAGGAGCCGCCAGCAGCCGCAGGACAGCAGGGTGTGGGGCGGAGGAGGCAAGGTGCAGAGGGGAGGCAGGGAGCGTGGAAGGGAAGCGGGAGAGGAAACGAGCGAGCGCGGGGAGGGCAGGAACAGGGGCGCCTCAGCCTGCAGTGACCCGGTGCTTCTCCGCGCAGCCGCCGCCGATGTTCCAGGCTCGCAGAGGAGCAGAGAAACCAGGAAGCGGTGGCAGAAGCGCAGCGGCCTGCACGGGGAGAGCCAGTGCATCCCCACCGGGAGACTCCGCTTGGGGCGCCCGAGTTCCACCAGTCAGCCCGGCATTGCAAGGGGGCCGCCTTGCCCTCTCTCTGCGCCCTGGGGCAGGAAGGGGCACAGGGCTGAGAGGGAGGCCAGAACCGTCTTTATAGGCAGGTGCACGCACTGCAGGGGCTGCACCAAAGATCAGAGAGAGACAACGTTATCTCAGTCCTTCTCTCTGCCTGAAGTCCCTATCCCCCTCTATTGCAGCTTGGGACCACAGCCTCTTCTATCCAGACCTGGCCCTCCCTCCTGGAGCACAGGCTGGTTGCAGCCCTCACCTGGCCTGGATCCCACGTGGGCACCTAACCTCCTGGACTTTGCTCTCCCCAGGCCATTCCTGAAATAGCCTTTGTACACTCTCCCCAGCTTTTCCAACTCAGCATTCCAGGCATACTTCTCCATCCTGGAGCAGGTGTGCAGTGAGAGCTCCAGCTGGGATCTCTCTTCTCTAGCAAGATCCTGAGCCTGGAGTCACTGCCCAGCCAGGCCTGCTGCCCTCAACACAGTGACCCTCCTCCCCATGGGTGTGTCTGTTGGAATATCTCTGCTTTGTGTCCCAGACTCTGCCCTACTTCCCTAGAGGATGGACACCTGTCTCTTTGGATCTTGTCCTTCACTCTGCTCCAGACCTGTGAGCCCTGGTGGGCAGGGAGGGGCCAGATGACTCAGGCCCCTCCCTGCCCACCAGGAGGGCCTGGTCTTATGGGAAACACGTGACTAGCACAACCCACTGTAGCAGGTGATTTCCTCTCCTGGGTCCCCTCATTTTAGGGGCCAGAGTGTGAGGGCACTGCAGCTTGATGGCTATCTCCACCTAGAAGCTTCCCTCCATGTCACCTGAGGCTGCAGAGACAGGATCCTGCACCAGGTAAGGGGAACACTAAAAATGGTTAAATTTCATGTAAGAATTTAGATTTCTGACTTTTGTTGAGAAATTGGAATGTGTGACCACATTGGGCCTACATTTCTGCTGTGGGCTCTGTAGCTTGCTGTAGGTCCCCTTCTCCCAGCCCTTGCAGGCATCTATTCTGTGACCTTTGATGAGACAGCTAGTTCCAGAGAAAGGTAGATGGTGATCAGTGTATGGGAAGACAGATGACTCCAGAACACCCCGGAGGACTTTCCCTAAGAAATGACCAGGGTTGACTCCTAAAGTCTGAGATAGTCAGGCAGCCCAGAGTGGGGTCCAGCAAGGTGCTATCTTGGAATCATGACATGCTTCCACTCATTCCTCTTGTGATTGCTGTGCTTTCATCCTCCTGAAAAGATGATTGACACCCAACTAGCAGCCTATATGACATGGAGTGTCACGTTCCACTACCTCACTCACTTCCCTACCAGGCTTATGGCTATTACCTCAGTCCTCCTCCCACCACCATCATTATTTCTTTATACACTACTTCATCCTGTACTTAAATTTTTAAAGGATATTTTAAATCACTACCATAAAGGAGAACCCAACATCTCTCTATAAATCAGATAACTGCCAAAAATCAATAAAATGAAAACAAAAGTTTTTATCAAATTCTACATACTGCTGCCTGCAAAAGGCACTGAGGCTGATGCTGAGTAGCAAGTGTTGGAACAGTGGTGAGACGCCTCACAGAAGCAGGGTCCTTCCCTTCCAGGCAACAAGAAGGATGAAAGGAGAACCGAGAAGGAATGACTCTTGCTCTGCGAGTCATGACATTTTCTGAGGAGTCCACCTAAGAAAATTGTCTTGCACACTTTGGAATACCAGCTCTGGGATATTTTTTGTCAGGTGGGTTTGTCTCCCTGACACTCCTAAGTCACCCCTGGCAGCTGTTTCTGCCCACACTACTCCCAGACACCTGGGGCTCTACCCAGGTAGAGACCCCTCCCCCAACATGAATGGGAGGCATACCACCGCCCTTGACCAGCCCACCCTGTAGTCCCCACAAAGACACCCAACAAGGCCAAGTGATTGAATCAGGCACACCTGCATGGAAACTGATGGTCGAATCCTCCCCATAGGGGCTTTGTGGGCTTGTCCCATCTTCCCGATCCCCTGTCTTCAGCTCAAGAAAGGGACACTTCCTATTTTTTCAAAACTCCATGGCTCAGATCTCTCCCCTTCTTCTTGAAAAATGCTGCCTCCCCCACACTGCTGCCTGCCTTTCCCTCTGGACCTCCTCCTCCTCCAGGTGAAATGCAGGCACAGAAATTCCCAAGTGGTCTATTGTGTAATATATATATATATATATATATATATATATATATATATATATATATATATATGCACACATAATGTATGTTTTGTATGTGTGTACTGTATGTATACCCCATATTTTCTTCATCTGTTCGTCTGTCCCTGAATACCATATACCATTCAGTCGTCATGGCTTCTTCGTCTCTTCCCATCAGTGTCCCCGACACTTGGGTGTTTCCATCCCTGGCTGTTGGGAACAGAGCTGCCACGTGGCGGTGCAGACATCTCATAAGGTATTCACTTCAGTCCTGGATCCGCCCAGAAGTGGGATGACTGGATCACATGGCAGTTCCATCTGAGGAATCCCCGTACTGTTTTTCACAGCTGTGGTGCCAACACTACACTCCTACCAATTTCTCTACAACTTTGCCAGTTCTTATCATTTTTATTTTGTAATAGTCATTGCCAGTGGGACTGAGGTATTATCTCATTGCAGTTTTGATTTGCATTTCCCTAATGATTCATGATGTGGGGGCATCTTTTCATATACCTGTTGTCCATTTGTATGTCTTCTTTGGAGAAATGTTCAAGTCCTTTGTCCATTTTAAAATCTGGATTTGCTTTTTTTTTTTTTTTTGCTATTGAGTTGTAGGAGTTCCTTGTATATACTGGAAATTAATTTTATTTATCAGGTATATGGTTTACAAGTACTTTCTCCCAATCCAACGGTTGATTTTTCATTCTGTTGTTTTCTTTACTGTGCAGAAGTTTTTTAGTTTGATAGTGCTACTATTTGATTTTTGGTTTTGTTACCTGTGCTTTTAGTACCATAACCAAGAAATAATTGCCAAGACCAAAGTTATGAAGGTTTTCCCTTTGTTTATTGTAGGAGTCTTACAGTTTCAGGTCTTCCATTGATGTCTCTAATCCATTTTGAGTTGATTTTGGGGGGGCGGAGTAAGGTAGAGGTCCAGTGTTACATTTTTTTGCCTGGGGATCTTCAGTTTTCCCAACACCATTTGTTGAAGAACTGTCTCTGTGTGTGCTAATAGACCCAGTGTGTGCTTTGGATACCCTTGTCAAAGATTAACTGACCGTATTTTGGGGGGTCTATTTCTGTGCTCTCTCTTCTGTGTGTTCTCTTATCTGTCTGTCTTTATTCCAGTAGCAATACCATTTTAATGACTCTGTCTCTAATATATTTTGAAATCAGGCGATGTGACCCCTCCAGCTTGGTTCTTCTTTCTCAAGACCATTTTGGCTATTCTGGGTCTTTTGTGGTTCCATATGAATGTTATTTCTTTTCCTATTTTTGTAAAAGAAATGTGATTTTGATGGGAGTAGCATGAGTTTCTAGATCTCTGTGGATAGTATGGACATTTTAACAACATTAAGTTTTCCAGCATGAGAGCATGAGATGATTTTCTGTTTGTCTCTTTTAATTTTATTCATAATGTTTCATAGTTTTCAGTGTACAAGTCTTTCACCTCCTTGGTTAAATTTATTCCCAGGTATTTTACTGGTGTGTTTTTTTTTAACTTTATTAATTTTTCTTTTTTAGTGAAAACAAGAAATACAGAAGAGGGACAGATTTTATTTTTTCTTCTAGCACATAGAAGACAAAAGTACTAACAATCCTTATTTAGTTTGACAGAGCAATTCTACAAGTACTTACATGGGTTAGGAACATAAAATATCAAGTACCACATTACTATTAGGGCAAGAAATATCAAGTAAGACAGAGTTATGTTTTTCTTCTTGAGATTATTTTCATAAGACAGCGACAATTTGCAAAATTTCAGACTCTTCAAAGATCACATTATTCAAATTATATTTCTAAAAATAGACTATATATGAAGAGATTAGAGCAAACTGATATATTATCAGTCTTCACACTGCACAGGAAACAAGTTTGATATTTTTGCAAACGTTCTCAATTACAAGCAAAAACCAGGCCTGTAAGTGTCAATTTTGCCAGCAAGCAAAAGTGAAGGAATTTGATTTTACTCACAGTGAAATAAGAAGTATATACCATTAATATTCCACATATAAGGTCATTCCTAGAATAATAGAGAGAAAACATCTAGACTTGCATTTTTGTGTATAAAAATCTACTGGTGAATTCAAGGACATAGGAAAAATTGGAGGAAAACTCTCTTCCAAGCATCCTCTTTAAACATTAACCACTTCGATTCTCCCACCCACCTCTCCTGGCAAGAGCATCAAGGCCTCTTCTCCAACCTCAGACCCTGCAAGGATCGTCTTCTCTGACTGCCTTACCAAACCCGCTCCACAGCAGGCTCATTTCTGTGTCTGGGCTTTCAGTTTCTCCAGCCTAGAGCACTCTCCCCACCGCTTTGTATCTAGATCTACTAAGCCCTCGGGGACCTTATGGCAGTGCCTTCAAAAAGAAAAGAGAAAAGAGGAGTGTGTATGTCATCACCACCACTATACCCCTCTGTAAGTAAGACAGCCCTGATAGCACTGCTGTCTCACCTTTTGTTTGTTTCTGAGCAATAACTGCTTGAGAGAGGAAGGGAGCAGAGGGGGGAGGAGGGAAGGGAAAGGGGGGCAAGGAGACAAAGGAAGGAGGAGGAGGGAGAGAGACAGACCAGAAATACATCTTCCTCGGTGCCCCCGGGTGGTTTATTGTCTAGGACTCAGAAAGGCTAACTGTTGGAAGGGACCCAATTCCAACCTTGCTTTGGACACTGTCACATATGACTGCCCAACCTTCCCAAAAACCAATTGAGTCTATGGGTAACCATTTGGGAAGGGAGTGGTTCCTGCATGCTGCCTGGGGTCTTAAGTCCACGGATAGTTCCTGAGGAGGCAGGCCATGGTGACTGTGCAAAGCTCATCCAAAAGACTGAGAATAGGTTTGGGTGGGCCACAGCACAGGCTTTCATACTCACCAGTAACTGGTCACAATGCAGAGTGACCAAGGGCATTAAGCAGATTAACATGATAACACAGAACACATGTCATCTGTTACCTCATTCATGCCTAGTAGCCACCCATCAGCCACCTGATTATTCTGCCAAGTAACCAGCAGGCTGGATGGTACAGGCCCAGGAAAGCAGCTGGGAACCAGTTAGTGGTAGCCTGGAATGTCCAGTTTGGGATCATGGCTGGTATCATCTATTTCAGCTTCATCTTACAGCAGTGACACT
The DNA here is from genome assembly GCF_057876585.1 of Rhinolophus sinicus. Lineage (NCBI taxonomy): Eukaryota > Metazoa > Chordata > Mammalia > Chiroptera > Rhinolophidae > Rhinolophus > Rhinolophus sinicus. Next base: position 41,046,525 of record NC_142506.1, read on the forward strand.
CAGACAGCTCACAATAGAGTACAGGGGTCAGTGCATATCTATGGCATCATGTGCTTGGCATTGAAGCAGTGGACAGCCATGCACTTGGAACACGTAACACTTTGCAGAACAGCACCGAGGCCCAGAGGAAGAAGAGCATAGGAATGTAAGCAACAATCTTGCAACTGGTTGAAGACTTAGAAGAACCAAAGAAAAAATAATCCCGTGTGAAGAGAAAGCAGATGGAGGATTGCATGCTGTTGTCTAAGCGTAGAATCCAAGAGAAGGTGGTAAGGAAACTTGTGCAGGAGCTTCTCACAGGTCAGGAGTTAGCCAGACTGCAGCCTGAAGGACCTGGGGCTCTCCACTGGTTGCCTTGCTGGATCTCAAATTCCTCTGTGGGGTCCTTCATCCATCAGGTAATACTGTAGGGGATTGAGCCACAGTTCTGCTTTCATAATCTCAGCAATCCTGTTGAATTCTAGGAGACTATGGTCTAAGAACCAGTTGAAGGAACTGGGGATGGTGTTCCCTTCCTGTTTCCTGTGGATATGGGACTGGGGGTGTTGGCCCTGGCGCCAGCGGATTGGAATGGAAAGGGACACCATCCAGCCAGAGGATCTGCGCTCATATTCCTTGATGAGCCCCTCATTTCAGAAGTAGAGGTTGCTTTGAAAGATGAGCCTGAATTTGCAGCCTATTCTAGGGTGTTTAAGCTCCTCAACTTCCAAATTGATGATGTACCTCATCATGTCTTCATCTTGGCCACTGGTCATAGGTGACAGCTAGGGATGTTTCCGAAAAGCAGTGACCCAAAAACCTGGGATATTCTGGATACTTCCACACTGCATATGGAGCCTTTGCATCCAGCCAAATTGCGCTCCAGCTGAAGGAAGGCCCTGTCTACCTGGGCACTTATGTTTGACAGCTCCTGATCAATGGCCTCTAGTGAGTCCATGCAGTTATTGATCTTCGGACCCCTGGCACCTGTCTTCTGTTTCACTCCTACCACCTTTTTCTCCTTCTGTGTTACCTTCTTTTCCTCCACCACCTCCTCTGCTACTCCCTCCTTTTCTGGTGTCGCTGAGATGGCACACTTTTTTGTCATCACTTCCTTGGCCTTTGCCCCAGACATCATTTGAGACCCCAACTCCCCTGCGCCACAGGCTTCTAGAAATTTCTCCCCAGCAGGACCGCTCAGTTCTCTACGCTGACAGCCATTTTCCTGTCTATTGTCTGCTGCCACTGAGGCAGAGGCAGAGGCTGCTTCCAGGCCCTCCGTAGCCTCATTCTGGCCCATTTTAGTCATCGCACAGCTGCAACTCCCAGCAACTTGAATGCAGAGCACAGGGCCACAGCCCCAGTGGGCCCGAGATGGGCCTCCCTCCAAGGCAGTTTCCAAACTGCCATCACATGTGTCTCCTCGGTTTTCTTGCTCTGGCCCTGGTTCAGGTCCTGATGTCCTGGAGCATGGTCAGGAGTAACAAGGCCACAGGTTTTAGAGACAGGAAGGTTGTTGCCCTCATCCAGGCCACTCATTTTGGTAGAAGTCAGACCCGCAGAATGAGAGAGCGATCCTTGTCCTCTGCAGAAGCCGTATCTTACTGGTTTTGATGATATTGTATATGAGGTTGTTTTCTTAATTTCCTTTTTGCACGGTTCATTGTTCATATATAGAACTGCAACCAATTTCATTTTATTTTTAAATAAAAATTTAAATATCTAAGGTGTACAGCATAATGTGTTGATATACATATACATGATGAAATGATGAGTACAGTCAAGCTAGTTAACATATCTCCTCATAGTTCCCAGTTTCTTTGTGATGCGAGCATCTGACATCTACTCTCTGAACAAATTTCTCGTATTCAATGCAGCATTATTAACTAGAGTCATAATGCTATATGTTTGCTCTCTAGACTTATTTATCCCACAAACTGCAACTTTGTCCCTTCTGACCAACATCTCCCCCTCCCCCACCTCTGCAAATTCCCTATTAACCACCATTCTGCTCTCTGCTCCTGTGTTTGTCCTTTTAGATTCCACATATGAAGGAGATCATGAAGGGATTTTTTTCTTTCAGTGTCTGGAAGCTCAGACGATAAAATCAAGAGTAAACAAGTGGGATTCCACCAACTAAAAAGCTTCAGTGCAGCAAAGGAAACAACCAAATAGAACAGCAGCCTGTGGATTGGGAACAGATACATGCCAACTACATGTCTGATAAGGGGTAGATATCCAATAAAACAGCTCAATAACAAAGAAACAAACAACCTGATTAAAACATTGACAAAGGATCTGAATAGACATTTTTCTGAAGAAGACATAAAAATGGCCAACGGCTGTATGAAACGGAGGAAATTGGTACAGCCATTCTGGGAAACAGTATGAAGGTTCCTCAACAAACTACAAATAGAAAATCCATATGCGCCAGCAGTCTCTTTTCTGTGTATAGAGCCACAGAGAATGAAATCAGAACCTCAGAGAGAGAAATCTCCTTCTTCAGGGGCCTCCCAGGTTGTCAGTGCCCACCAGGTGGCTGTGCCACCCTGAGGGCTCAGTGCCAGGACTGGCCCTCTGTGCCCTGGGGAGGGAAGGGCCCAAAGCGCCCCTTCCTCCCCGGGCCCACCCGGGCTGGCTGGAAGCTCAGGTTGGCTAGATGCCCATGGCAGGGACAGGGGTGCAGGGAGATTGAAAGGCTGTGTCAGGGCACCTGAGGAAGGAGGGCTAGGACGGGGCTGGGGTGGCAGCCTCCCATGAGGCTCCCGGAGCTAATGCTGCCTGTGGGGTCCAAGCTGCAGGAGCAGCTCCCTAGGGAGTCCCACAACCTCCCCTGGAGAAGATCGGCCTCCTGCACTGTCCCTGGGCCAGGGATGCAGGGGAGGGTTACCGGGAGAATATTCCCTACCAATGACCTTCAAGTGCCCAACTTGAAACCCTGGGTTTATTCTAGGGGCACAAGGATGGTTCAACATACGCAAATCCATCAATGTGATACCTCACATAAACAAAATAAAGGACAAAAATCATACCATTATATCAATTGACGCAGAAAAAGCATTTGACAAGATACAACATCCATTTATGATTAAAACACTTCATAAAATAGGTATAGAAGGAAATTACCTTAACATAATAAAGGCCATATATGACAAACCCTCAGCTAATCTCATAATTAAGGTGAAAAACTGAAGACTTTTGCTCTACGTTCGGGAACACAACAGGGCTGTCCCCTATCACCTCTGCTTTTCAACATAGTTTTGGAAGTCCTCGCCAGAGCAATAAGGCAAGAGAAAGAAATAAAAGGCATTCAAATTTGGAATGAAGAAGTTAAATTGTCACTCTTTGCAGATGACATAATACTATATATAGAAAACCCTAAAGATTCCACCAAAAAGCTATTAGAAACAATCAACGAATACAGTAAGGTTGCTGGCTACAAAATCAATGTACAAAAGTCATCACATTCCTATATACTCACAATGAATTCTCAGAAAATGAAATAAAAAAGAATTATTTTGCAATTGTAGCAAAAAGAATAAAATACCTAGGAATAAACTTAAGCAAGGATGTGAAAGACCTATATGCTGAAAACAATAAGACATTTTAAAAAAAAATTGAAGAAGACACAAAGAAATGGAAAGACATTTTGTGCTCATGGATTGGAAGAATCAACATAGTTAAAATGGCCATATTACCCAAAGCAATATACAGATTTAATGCAATCCCCATCAAAATCCCAGTGGCATTTTTTTAAAAAAAATAGAACAAGAAATCATCAGATTTTTTTTGGAACCACAAAAGACCCCTAATAGCCAAAGCAATCTTAAGAAAAAACAACAGTGCTGGAGGTATCACACTCCCTGCCTTTAACTTGTACTACAGGGCAAAAATAATCAAAACAGCATGGTATTGGCAGAAAACAACAGACACATAGACCAATGGAATAGAATTGAGAACCCAGAAATAAAACCACATAAATATGGACAGATAATTTTTGACAAAGAAGCTAAAAACATACAATGGAGCAAAGACAGCCTTTTCAATAAATGGTGCTGGGAGAATTGGATAACCACGTGCAAAAGAATGAAACTGGACTGCTATCTGTCACCATGTACCGAAATTAATCCAAAATGGATCAAAGACTTAAGCATAAGACCTGACACAATAAACTGCATAGAAGAAAACATAGGTACTAAACTTATGGACCTTGGGTTCAAAGAGCATTTTATGAACTTGACTCCAAAGGCAATGGAAGTAAAAGCTAAAATAAACGAATGGGACTGTATCAAACTTAGAAGCATCTGCACAGCAAAAGAAACCATTGACAAAAAAAGAGGCAACCAACAGAATGGGAGAAGATTTTTGCAAAGTGTGCCTCTGATAAGGGGCTAATATCCAAAATATACAAGGAACTCATGCAACTCAACAACAAAAAAATGAACAACCCAACTGAAAAATGGGCAGAGGACCTGAAGAGACATTTCTTCAAAGAGGACATACAAATGGCAAATAGACATATGAAAAAACACTCAACATCACTAATCATCAGAGAAATACAAATTAAAACCACAATGAGACGTCACCTCACCCCAGTTAGAATGGCTATCGTCAACAAGACAAATAGTAACAAGGCTCTGGAGAAAAAGGAACCCTCATACACTGTTGGTGGGAATGCAAATTGGTGCAGCCGCTATGGAAGGCAGTGTTGAGGTTCCTCAAAAAATTATAAATAGAATTACCATATGACCCATTATCCTTCCCCTACCCAAAAAATCTGAAAACATTTATCCATAAAGACACATGTGCTGCACTGTTCATTGCAGCTTTATTTACAGTGGCCAAGACATGGAAACAACCAAAATGTCCTTCGATAGATGAATGGATAAAGAAGCTGTGGTATATATACACAATGGAATACTATTGAGCAGTAAGAAAAGATGAAATAGGAACATTTTTGACAACATGGATGGATGTTGAGGGTATAATGCTAAGCAAAATAAGTCAGACAGAAAAGCAGATAACCATATGGTTTCACTGATGTGCAGTATATAAACCAAAATCAATGAAAGAACAAGAGAAACAAATGAGAAACAAAAACTTATAGATACAGGCATTAGTTTAGTGTTTACCAGAGGGTAAGGGGGGTGGGGGTGGTAGGTGAGGGTAAAGGGGATCAAATATATGGTGGGAAGGAGAACTGACTCTGGGTGATGAACACACAGTGTGATTTATAGATGATGTAATACAGAATTGTACACCTGAAATCTACGTAATTTTACTAACAATTGTCACCCCAATAAACTTTAATTGAAAAAAAAAAGAATCACAAAGTATGACAAATAGAAATCAAGCACTATTTAACTGCTACATTAAGTTCCTTAAAAGTACTTTCTTCTGATTTTGAGGGTGGTTGGTTAATGTTAAAAATATGACCTCTGGAAAGGAAACATCCAATTCATTTCCACCACTGACTGGTTAGGGTACCTGGGTAACCTTAAATTCCTCATTGGTAGAATTGTTAATGGAATGTCTTGTCATAATGTTTATAGGCTATTGTAAATATCGCTATGCCAAGTCACCAATTATTTTTAATTTTAACATTGCTATTTATGAAGAAAAATAATACATTTCAAATTTAGCCATTTTAATAATACCACACATATATAAAGCAATGATTTGAATACTTGAAAGATTTAAATTGAAATACTATACACTGTTAGTTAATTGATCCCTATTAGAAAAGTCAATAGCTTTAGAAGCTGACCTTCTGTACAATTGACTATTATTGTATTTGTCTTAGAGACAAGTGGTAGGAACAGAATCATTAAAGTGAAACATGAAGCATTTGATCTGACAAAAAAACCTGTTATAACTAATAAATGAATTCAGTAATGTGGCAGGATACAAAATTAATAGTCAGAAATCAGTTGCATTTTTATACACAAATAATAAATTATCAGAAAGAGAAATTAAGAAAACAGTCTCATTTACAATTCCATTTAAAAACACCTAGGAAGAAGTTTAACCAAAGAGGTGAAAGACCTGTACTCAGAAAATTATAAGACATTGACTAAGAAACTTAAGAAGATACAAATGGAAGCATAGACCGTGCTCCTGAATAAAATTTAACCTTTATTAAAATGCCCACACTACCCAAAGCAGTCTACAGATTCAATGCAATCTCTACCAAATACCAATGACATCTCTCACAGAACTAGAACTACTAACCCTAAAATTTATATGGCATGACAAAAGACCATGAATAGTCAAAGCAATCTTGAGAAAGAAGAACAAAGGTGGAGGTGTTGCGTCCAGCATGAGAGGGCAGTGGGGAGAGAGAAGGGCAGCGCAGGATTAAGAAAAGACAGTAGCCACGAATACAATGCAAACTGCGGTGCCAAGGGAATCAGCCTCAGGGACTGACCGCCTAATCAGGCCAACACGTAGTTTTCATTGGTAAACTTCTAAAGAGGTGAAAGATGGTTAATCTCAAGATCTGTGTGTTAGTAGCCTGCTGGCTGTCTTTCTGAAAGTTCCCATTGTGTTCCAGCTTGTACTTTGCCTTCACACACGCACATCTCCAAGGAATCCATTGAAGGGGAGGGAGCGATATAATTCCATCGGGCCTCAGTTTGCTGAGACTTCCCCTCAAAGGAGCTTTCCCGATATCTCTCCTTCGGGCCTCAGTTTGCTGAGGCACTCCCTTGTGAAATCCTGGGAAAAGCGTGGGGAGAACAAACGGTTTGGCAGCTGTAAGGCAACATCGAGGTATCACACGAGCTGTAGTCATCAAAACAGCACGGTACTGGCATAAAAACAGATGCATAGATCAATGGAACAGAATGGAGAGCCCAGAAATAAACCCATGCCTATCTGGTCAATTAACCTATGACAAAGGAGGCAAGAATATGCAATGGGGTAAAGACAGACTCTTCACTAAGTGGTTTTGGGAACACTGGACAGATATGTGCAAAGCAATGACACTAGGCCACTTTCTTACACCACATGCGGGAATAAACTCAAAATGGATTAAAGACTTAAATGTAAGACCTAAAACCATAAAATTCCTAGAAAAATACATGGGTAATACACCGCCAGTCATTGATCTTAGCAATCTTTTTTTGGATTAGTCTCCTCAGGCAAGGGAAGCAAAAGAAAAATAAACAAATGGGACTATGTTTAACTCAAAAGTTTTTGCACAGCAAAGGAAACCATCAACAAAATAAAATGGGAGAAAATATTCCACAAAATAGAATGGGAGAAGGTATTCTCAAGTGAATATCCGATAACAGGTTAACATCCAAAATATATAAGGAACACATACAATTTAATACCAAAAAAGCCAAACAAACACAAACAATCTGGTTAAAAATGGGCAGAGAACCTGAATAGACTTTTGTCCAAAGAGGACATACAGATAGCCAATGGACATATGAAAAGATGCTCAATGTCACTAATCATCAGGGAAATACAAATAAAATCCACAATGAGATATCACTTCACACCTGTTAGGATGACCATCATCAAATAAATCAACAAACGATAGGTGTTGGTGAGGATGTGGAGATAAAAGGGAACACTCGTGGACTGTTGTTGGGGTTGCAAATTTGTGCAGCCACCATGGAAAGTAGTATGGAGGTTCCTCAAAAATTAAAAAATAGAACTACCTTATGACCCAGCAATTCCACTTCTGGGTATTTATTTGAAGAAATCCAAAACAAAAATTTGAAAAAATATATGCACCCTTATGTTCATTGCAACACTGCTTGCAATAGCCAAGATATCAAGGAAACCTAAGGGTCCATTGATAGATTATTGGATAAAGATGTGGTACATATATACAATGGAGTATTACAAAGACATGAAAAAGAATAAAATCTTACCATTTGTAACAACATGGATGGACCTAGAGTATATTATGCTAAGTGAAATAAGTCAGGCTGAGAAAGACAAATACCATATGATCTCACTTATATGTGGAATCCAAAAAACAAAAACATGAAGAAACAAAACAGGAACAGGTTCATAGATACAGGGACCAAACTGATGGTTGTCAGATGAGAGCAAGGTTGGAGGTCTGGGGGAAAAAGATAAAGGGACTAAGAAGTTCAAATTGTCGTTACAAAATAGTCATGGGGATGTAAAGTACAGCACAGGGAATATAGTCAATAATATTGTAAAAACTATATATGGTGTCAGGTGGGTTCTAGATGTATTGAGGGATTACCTCATAAGTTATATAAATGTCTAACCACCACACGGTACACCTGAAATTGATATAATATTACATGCATACTGTCACTGAAAAAAGTCACCACCCTCAGCCCAAGGCAACCATTCCCAAATTCCTTCCTCCTCTCCATCTCCTGCTTCCCCTACAATCAGAGGCTGTTCTCTTCCTCCTCCAGGAAGAGAGCCTGGCAAGTTTCCCCACGGAGGAACCATGTTCTCTGCTTGGTGGGAGTGTGTGTGTGTGGTGAGGGTTTACAGATCTGTGTAGACAAGTGACATGTTGTCACTGACCGTGGCCTCACCTGACACCTCAGACCAAGTGAAGTCCTGGCCTGACTTGGAGGGAGATGAGGTCCGTCTCCATGGAGCCCACAGACAGAGCCCCTCACCACAGCTGCATGTGCCAGCTGTGTGGGCTGGCCCCTGGCATGGGGGTGGGGTTCCTCCCGCTGGATCCTTAGATGTGGTTGGCACTTTGTCTCATCTCCAAAGCCCCCAGTCTCATGCTCTGACCTCCCAGCAGCTTCTCTGAGCCCCTCTGTGTTTCACAAAGGCTTCTGCTCACACAGCTCAAGTGCATCCTGCCCTTGAAACTGAGACCTTCAACTGGATGCAGCCAGTTCAGGGTGGTCCCCGTGACACACTGAGCGGCCCTAGATGTGCTTTCCTGACTTAGGGGAAGGGTCCTGTGCTTGGAGGGAGAGGGAGTAGGTGCGGGTGTCCAGGCCGCCCTTCTCCTGTGCTGGATGGCAGGGTCAGGCTGATCAGGTGAGTTATGATGGGGTGCGGCAGGGGCAGGGCAAGTGGGGGTGCAGACTTCCAGCTAGGTGGTCACTCCCAGGTACCTTCATCAACCCCACTCCCAGCACGTCTTCCATCCGCCCCTAAGGTCTCAGCTCCAGGGTCTCCGCACCCTGTTTCCCCAAAAAAGCTCAAAATGGGCAAGGAGATCTGGGATGTAGGAAACTGCATCCTACACCTTAGCATTGTGTTTACATCATGACCAAGAATCTGTACTTCCAGGGATCTGTTCTAAAGTCAGATTCGTGGATGCAGATGTCCCCTTCAGCTCGGTGATGGAAATCAGAAATGGCTCATGTGGTCTCAGACACTGGATCCCAGATGCACATGGTGGGTCCATGCGTGTCTCACATCAGAGAACCCCAAAGACCCTGCCTGCACCTGGACACCAGGCACTGACGTTAGCGGCTGCTGAGCATTATTTGTCCATGTGGACCAGGATGAGTGGATCCCAGCCCCTCTCCATGGATATTAGTGTTCGTTCCAGTTTCCTGCTGTTTGAACCAGTGCTGTGAGGAGAATGCCTTGTAAATACATCTTGTAAAACGTCTTTGAAACATTGCGCAAGCCTGTCTGTGGGTCACATCCTAGGGTGAGCACTGCTGGGGGAGGGGAGCCCCTGTGGACCTGGGATGGGTCCTGTGTCCTGTCCTTCCAGAGGAGGGGCATTTCCCACTTCTGTTCAGGGGTCTGCTGGGACCTCTGCTTGCTCACGGTGTCCCTAGGGCTGGTCACCCCCAGACCAGGACCCTGCCAGTCTGATGGTGACAATGCTCTCTCTGCACTGTTTACATCTGTGTGTCCCCATCAGGAGGACTGGCATTTCTGACATGTATTGGTGGTAGGTGTTGCCTTTTGTTGGAATTGCATGTGATTGCTCTTTGTCATTTTTGAAACATTGATATTTGAGAAGTTTTTGCACCAAAGGGATGTTAAACCTTTCTTTGATTCGGGGTTGTGAAAAATGCTTTGGGGTTTCTGGTTTGTTTTCCAGCTTCTTACATTTTTTGTGATTCTGTTTTGGCCACAGGAAGTGCCAGCTACTTCCTGTCTGTCTTCTAAGGCTGATGTCACATGTGAACAGTGGTGTCTACCCCGAGATTAAGTACATACAATATTTACTAAAAGCCTTTATTTTATACATCTAATAATTCATCTACCTGAGGTTTCACTTTAAAAAAAAATGAGTTCCAATTAAAACAGAAACGAGTTCCAATTAAAATGAATGAGTTCCATTAAAAGATTAATGGGCAGACACAACAGGGAACCTATTCTATGCTTCCATTTAGAGGAAAGAACCAGAATAATTACAGTAACAGAGACAGAAAAGAGATTGGGGTTGCCAGGGGTTGGGGAAGAAGGAATGGGGAGTGAAGCATGTGGGTGATGGATTTCGGTTTGGGAGATGAAATATTTCATAGCTAGAGGGTGGCGATGGATGCCCGGTCTGCGAATGTACTAACTGCTCAGGAATGTGCAATGTATAACAATGTCTGTTGCATTTAATTACAATAAATTTAAACCCCAAATATAAGTCATCACATAAATATGACAAAAAATTAAAATTAAGCCAAACAACAAATGTAAACCATAAGAGGGAAGGGAAAGAACGTTCTGGTGGAGGACAGGGTTAAAGCTGTGGAACAGGAAATAGTTCTGAAGGGCGTTCCAGAGCCAGCCACCCCTGCAGGGGTGCGGGGCGCAGTGACAGCTCCATGTCCCCTGAAGGCACCGGAGCTGGAGCTGGTGCAGGTGATGGCTCTTCCCCTTCCCCTATGGTTGCTGGGCACAGTGACAGGTCCAGGTCCCTTCTCAGAAGGCTGCCCTCTTCTCAGAAGAACCTCGAGGGAGCAGAAAGCATTTTCCAGGGACTGGGAGCACGCTGGGTCATACCAGCGAACCAGGGGCGACAGACTCTTCTGCAGATCATGAGACTCTTGGTGTCACCCCGCATATGCACCGCACATTACAGGAGAATAAGCTGAGGCCTTCTCTCCTGCAGCCTCTCCATACTGGGGTCATCTCCTCCTGGTTACAGGGTCCCAGAGTGGAAGACACAGGACCCAGACCTTGTTCTCTTCAGGTGCCCAGGAATGACCCTGTCTCAGACAGACCCCTGGGCACTTCGAGGTTGTCCTGCCCATCAGCCTGGTGTCTCTGCCCTCCCTATCAGTGGGAACCGGACATGGTGCCCAGAGACTGGATGCCCCTGCCCCATAGCAGAGTTACCTCCAATCTCTTACTTCTTGTCCCCTTGTCATCTCCCAAGTGTGTACACCTCTTCTTACCCCCAGTGTGCATGTGTGTGTGTGTGTGTGTGTGCGTGTGTGTGTACCTGTGTCTGTGTGGAGATGCCCAGAGGAAAGGGCCCCACATGGGAAGGGGACACCAGGATCTCAGGGGCTCTCATTTCCAAAGCAAAAATTGTGGGAGGGTTAAGCCAGGGCCCAGGGTCAGATGTAGGTCATGGCCGTTGTAGTACAGACTGGGGACGTAGCAGGTGCCGCAGTCAGTCAGCCTCGGGGTACAAAAAAAGTGCAGACTGTGAGAGGACCTCTGTTAATATTAAGGGGTGCCAAGTAGATTCTCGAGCTTCTCAGGGCACTGTCCATCAGTAGATTGAAACCCTCAAAATTCTAATGACCAAATATAGAGAAAGACGCCCGTTTCTTAAGGAACTGTGGGTGTGGCTTTTGGTACCCGGATTAAGTTACAATCCACTACACAGAAAACCCACAGAGTGGTTCAAAGAGCTGTATTGGCAAAAGCACTGACTGAGATGGTGCAAAGCGAAGAAAGGCCTGTGGGTCCACTGACTTTCTGCAAGCAGGAAACCCGCTGAGCACATGGCCGTGTCCCAATGTCTCCTTCAGAAGTGGCCAAAGGGAGTAATGAACACGTGGAAAAGGAAGGCGGTCTTAGGGGACAGAGTGAAGGGAAAAATGGACAGGGAACTACTCCAAGTCACAAACATCAGGGAATTCCCTCTCCCCTGGTTAATAAGTCCTAACATTGTCCAAGGGACTGAACTTCCCAGGACTGCGACTGCCCTGTGTTCCCAGTCTTCTTTCTCACAGGACTGCAGTCACATGCTCTCTGTCCCCATGCAGGTGCTGAGCCCGTGGGAGCTTAGTAACTTCTCATTTACTTCCAAGGTGTATGACTTACAGGGCCCTCTGGGAGGGATACCATGAGATCCTGGATTCAAGTCTGATACCCTGATGAGATGGGACCTGGGGGACCTGAGATGCAAGATGGGGTGAAGACACCTGACACACACAAGGGACATGAACTATGGTGGCCAAGACTGAGAGCTGGAGCAAACGGCTTTCAGGGACCTGGGCCTGTCACCTTTTCCTGAACCCATGCCCTTTGCCCAGGACTTTGCAGTTTCTCTGCACCTTGACTGAGACTCCCCAGGAGCCCCTCCCCACTCCCGCTGTTTCCAACAGGGCTGTTTATTCCTGCCTGTCCCCTGGGAGCTTCCAAGCCCCTGGGGACCTGGAACTAGATTACTGCCCCTCCCTCACCTTGTCACTCCTATACCTCCTAATCTTCCCTGGGCAGAACCTCTCCTGGATTCATACCTGGGGAAGTGGAGGACTTTGCCTCCACGTGGACCGTCGGCCCCAAGCCCTGACTCTCACTTTATGACCTCCCACTCTGCAATGGTCTCTCCCACTCAGCCCCGCTACAGCCACCTGATACCCGCCCAGGTGGCTTTGACGTCCAGGGCCCCACATTCTTTCCACCCACTCTGACCATATGCTCACTCCATAGGTCACACATGCTCCCCACCAGTCCCACCTTTCCACTTCACCCCTCCCACCTGCCTGTACCCCTCAGGCTGTGACTGACTGCCATGCATGCCTGTTTATGTCTCCCTAGTCAATATTTTGAAGCGGCTGATGGTATTAGGAGGTGGGGCTTTGGAAGGTGGGGCTTTGGGAGGTGGGTGATGAGGTTTAGATGCAGTCAGGACTGTGGAGTCCTCAGGATGGGATTGGTGCCCTTAGAAGAAGAAGAGACCAGACCCTTCTCTCCTGTCTAGCAGGACCCATGGAGAAGGCAACCATCTGCCAGCCAGGAAGAAGACACTCTTCAGAAACCCACCATGCTGGCTCCCTGAACTGTGAGAAATAAGTGTGAGCCCTCAGACCTGTGGCGTCTGTGATGGTGCATGAGCTGCATGAGGCAGAGGCCTCGCCTTACCAATGCCCTCCCTTCTGAGTCCCGATGTCCCTCCATGGGCCTGCCAGCCCCACACCCTCTACAAACTACCAGGTGTGCCCTGGCCACCAGGGCATGTAGACCAGGCCTTCCTCTTGTATGTGGACAGCATGTGGAGCTCTCCACCCTTCCCCAGGCTTAGAGGAGAAACAAGGAGTTGCCCCCACCAGGACTCCTCCCATTGCACTGGAGGGCTTCCCAATGGCCTCAGAGAGTCTCCCCTGATGCCACCCTCCAGGCCAGAGGAACTAGGCTGGTCTTATCACCCTGGTCTCAGGTGTGTCCCCCCACCCATGTTCTTAGAGGCAAAGGGGCCGCTGGGGAGCCAGTGGGGTCAGAGACTTCCTAGCATGTCTCTCTGACCACAAACCCGAGGACCCTCCACCACTTTCCTTCTCTCTCTCTTTCTATCTCATCTCTATCTCTGGGCCAGGACCTCATGGGCATAGTTACTCTGGAGCACAACCTTCTTTCTGTTTTTCTGCAGAATTAATGTATGTGACTGGCACCCTGCAACATGGGCGGGGGGGCGTGCAGAACTGGGGCTGTGAGCTCTAAGCCAGGAAGCCTCTCTTCCTGCCCATGATCACCCAACCCCACCCAGGAATACCCTGTTGCCCCTCCTCCACCCTTAGTTCGTGGGGGAACTGTGCATGGCTGGGGGTTGTAAGGCAGCCTGGGAGCTTCATTCCTCATCTTCCATGAATTCAATCAAGCCTCTATTTTTCTGGAATTTTCTGCAGGACAGCTGGTTCTACAGCTTACAGTAAACTTCCCAACGCCCACTGCTTGCCCAGTGCCCCATGGACTACAGCAACCTCTCCCACCTTCAGCCCTTTGAATTTTAGGGGCAGGAGATAATGGGGGTTGGGGCTCTGGGGACTGTCACTGTGCCATTTCCAGCCTGACCCACATCTCCCCCTTTCCCCTCCTGGATCAGTGATGCCTTGGACCATTTGAGGTTAGCCAAGGGTGTGTGGCAACCAACAGGCTCATCCACTCACCTGGTAAATGCAAGGGCCCACTTTGTAACAGCAACACAGATGACCTCAGCTTTCCTTTCTCTGTGCCCAAACATAAAAGGCCCATGCCCAGGTGACCAGGGCCCAAGGGGGCACAGGGCTGGGCATTGGGTGCCATGTGTTGGAGTTCCCTTCCCTGGCAGCTTCCTGGGGGAGATTGTCCTTCCAGCTCACCCCTGCACCCCATCCCACTGACTCTTCCTGCTGTAAACCCACACTACCGGAACAGCCGCAATTCACAGGCCTATGCCCACAGCCGCCTTCACAGAACCTCCTACCTGGCCAGTGATCCCATTATTCCAGAACATGTCCTGTTCATTCTGCCTGCCCTCTGCCAACCTGGCATCTCCAGGCCACCTTAGACCACATCTGTCTGGGGTCCTCCATCCTGCACCCCGAACCCCAGGGCGCTGGGTCGGTGGACCCATGGTTGTCAAGTGAGTTCGGCAGTCTGGCCTGTCCCTGAAAGAGGCCATCAGCCCCCTAAGGATCCCTCTGTTCCCACTGGCCAGCCGCAGTGGCCCCGACACACAGGGCACGAAGAGCCGGGACAAACCAGGGGACGGCGGGAGCAGCACCCCAACACAACACGCGCCATCGACTCCAGGGGAGACCACAAGGGAAGAGTAGGCACGCAGGCACACAACCCTCACAACAAGGGTGCCTGGGGGCTGCCACTCTCCTACCGCGGGCGGGTCCCTGGGCGGGGCTCAGAGCCCACTGGACCGCCAGAGACCCTGGCGGCCCGCTCCGGGGGCTTCAATGGTGACTGCCAACGCCCAGGCAATGCCTCCTTAGCGGCGGGCACGACCACACTCAGGTGGAGAAGATGCCATTTCAACACAGCCTCAGTGCGTCCATCCAGTCCATGTGCCCGCCTGTGCGTCCCTCCCCCCCCCCGCTCCCCATGTCTCTCTGGCTCTGTGACGTGCCAGTTGGGCTCTGCCTCTCGCTCAGGAGCTCTCTCCCGCGTGCCAGCCCCCTTTTTCTCTGTCTCTGTCCATGTCTCTCTGTATGTCGAGAAACATACATGTACATATACGTGTATATTTCCATCTCGTTCCCTCTTAAGCCTCCTCCCGTTCTGTCTGTCGGTCCCTGTCCTGCGGGGACTCTAGTCCCCGTCCCCGCACAAGAACGCAGGATATGGTGAGGCCAAGAAGGAACACCAACGGAGCCACGGATAGGGGGCTGATAGCACCATTTCTCACGGGCGGCTGGCTTGGAGACACGGCAGGCCGGAGCCGCCCGATCCCCAACCGGTCGGCCGCTTCTCTGCCAACCCACCGACACACCGACCGTCGACCCACCAAGCCGGCCCACTGCAATCCGCGCCCCTCTGCAATTTGCAGTCCACCACCCGCGCTTCCTAGCTTGGCCAACGCAGCACCTCCGGGGGCCCATGGCCAACTGGCAACAGCTGATGGCCAAGCGGTCACAGCTGATGACCATGCAGCCCCCACGCAGCACCCCTCCACGCGAGGCCCAGAGCCTCAAACTGCTCTCTGGGAGTCTGTCCCCAGTCCCCGTCTGTCTCTCTCCGCCACTCTCTTGCTCCGTCTCTGGCCTCTCTCACCTCCCCGGGTCAGGAGACGTGACGTGTAGCCACTGAAGGGACCGGAGGTCGGGCGGGACTCCGGGTGCTGACGAGGGGCGAGGGCCCAGACTGAAGGCTTGTGACGAAGGGTGGCTGCAGACCGGAGCTCCTGCACCCTGGTGGCGCGGGTGGCTCTCCCTGGCTTTGGGCCAGTGGGTGGGGCCGGCCAGGGCCAGGGCCTGGGTTGCACGTCCCTAGGGCCGGAGGGGACTGAGAGGACCCTGCGCCCCCCTCGGTGGCCCTGAGAGGTGGGGGCAGTCCAGCAGCAAGGGGGGCTGTGCGGTTGTGGGGCTGGGATGGGGGATGAGAGGGGTTGGGGTAGGGGCCCGGGGTAAAAGCCGTTCGGGGCCTGGGGAGTCCCAGGATGCCCGGGCGCCCAGATATCTGTCACAGTCAGGGAAGTGACCGAGGCCCGTGGAGCCACTGGGGGGGCGCGAAGGGGCCTCGCTGTGTGCCAGGAGTAGCCCGTCGCCCACACCAGCGGCGTCCGGAGGAGGCGGGGAGCGGGCGGGAGGCGCTCAGGCAGACATGCTCGCCACCCGAGCGGCCCAGCAGCATGGCGCGCGCTCAGGAGGCAGGTCGGGAGCAGGCTCTTGGAGCGCCGGGAGCCGGGTCCAGCGCCTAAGGCCATACCGCCCTGAACGCGCCAGATCTCGTCTGAACTCGGAAGCTAAGCAGGGTCGGGCCTGGTTAGTACTTGGGTGGGAGACCACCTGGGAACACCTGTAGGCTTTTGCTCGCCTCTCCTTTTGCATCGCCGCCCCGGCGTGGCTCCCTCCGAACCCCTGCCGCCCCTTGCCCCTCTGCAGCCGCCCAGCCAGCCGAAGGTCCCCCTGGCCAGAGGCCGGTCAGCCACCCGGCACTACAAGCTGGCAGCCCCGGCGGCACACCAGGCCCGTCGGCCAGTGCTCCCCCCCCACACACTCTTCTTCGTCCTCTTCGGTCCCGCAGGCCGTCATCCGGATCCCTTGGCCCAGCGGCGGTCGCCACCGCCGCCGCCGCCGCCGCCGCCGCCACCAGCGCTGCCCTGGCCCCCGCCGCCACCACCAAAGCCCCCGCCATCACCGCGTTTCCCACACCCCCCGCCAGCGCTGCCCTCCCCCCTGCCCCCGCCGACACAACGCCGCCGCCGACGCCATTGCCGACCTCGCAACCCTCCCTCGCCGCCGCCGCCGCCAGCGCTGCTCATGATCAGCCCCCGCTTCTGCGCCGCCGCCGCCGCCGCCGCCATCACCACGCTCCCCACCCCCTCCGCCAGCGCTGCACTCGCCCCAGTCCGCGACCCCGCCGCCGCCAACGCCATACTCCCTCATTCAGCCTCCTCTGCTCTCCCCGCTGCCGCCGCCGCCATCACCCCTCTCCCCATCCCCGCCTCCAGCACCGCCCTCTCCCCCGCCCCCACCCCAGCCGCCGGCCTTGCCGTACTACCTCAATCTCCGGCCTCTGCTCTCCCGGCCTCCGCGCCAGCACCGCCCTCACGCCCTCTCCCGCCACCGCCGCCGCCGCCAGCGCTCCCCGCTCCCCAGTGCCCACCGTCAAAGCCCCCATTGTCGCCGCCGCCATCGCCGCCCTGGAGCCATCCACGCGGTTGCCATTGCCTACATCGCCACCCTCCCCTGCCTCCGCCGCGGACGCCGCCGCCGCCGCCGCCGCCGCCGCCGCCGCCGCCGCCGCCGCCGCCGCCGCGGGGTTCTCCCACAACTCCCAGGCCCAGGGCTGCCTGCTGGTGTAGGCCTCCACCAGTCTTGGGGGTGCGGTTGGGGGTAAACCTGGTGGCGGTAGGGGGGCGGGGTGTATGCCGGTCTGGGTCCTGGGGAATCCCAGGATGCCAGAGTTCCACGACTTCTGGCACCATCAGGGAAATGGCAGTGTCCCATGGAACCTCCGGTGGCGCGAAGTGGCCTCGCTGCGGGCCAGGAGTGGCCCGCCGCCCACGCCAGGGGCATTCGGAGGAGGCGGGGAGCCAGACTGGACGGGGACGCGGTGACGGCGGAGCCGGCCAGCGGGTCGATGTTCGCCACCAGAGCGGAGCATCTGCATGGCGCGCGCTCACGAGGCAGTCCGGGAGCAGGCTCTTGGGGCGCGGGGAGCCAGGTCCCAGCGTCGACGGCTATACCACCCTGAACGCGCCCGATCTCCTCTGAATTCGGGAGCTAAGCAGGGAGGGGCCTGGTTAGTACTTGGATGGGAGACCGCCTGGGAATACCTGTAGGCTTTTGCTTGCCTCTCCTTTTGCGCCGCCGCCCCGGCGTGGCTCCCTCCGAACCCCTGCCGCCCCTTGCCCCTCTGAAGCCGCCCAGCCAGCCGAAGGTCCCCCTGGCCAGAGGCCGGTCAGCCACCCGGCACTACAAGCTGGCAGCCCCGGCCGCACACCAGGCCCGTCAGCCAGGGCTCCACCCCACACCCTCTTCTTAGTCCTCTTCGCTGAGGCAGGCCGTCAGCCTGCAGCAGTTATCCAAGCCTGTGTCTCCGCCGGCAGGCACCTCTACCCACACCCCCGCACGCCCCCTCCCATCGCCCACAAGAGCCAGGAGCCCTCCCTTCCCGCCGTTCGTGGTGGCCCCAACACACAGGGCACAAAGAGCCGGGTCAAACCAGGGGACAGAGGGAGCAGCACCCAAACACACCGCACGCCCTTGGACTCCAGGAGAGACCACCACAAGGGGAAGTGCAGGCACGCAGGCACACAACCCTCACAACCAGGGTGCCTGTGGGCTGCCACTCTCCTCCCTTGGGGGGGGTCCCTGGGCGGGGCTCGGAGCCCACTGGCCCTCCGGCCTGGCCCGGGGCCTTCAAGGGTGACTGCCAATACCCGGGCACTGCCTCTGTAGTGGAGCCCAGCCCCGGGCACGACCACACTCCGGTGGAGAGGCTGCCACTTCAACACAGCCTCAGCGAGTCTGTCCCAGTCCATGTGCCCGCCTGTGCGTCCCTCCCCCCCGGCCCCCCACGTCTCTCTGGCTCTGTGACGTGCCTGTTGGGCTCTGCCTCTCGCTCAGGAGCTCTCTCCCGCGAGCCAGCCCCCTTTTTCTGTCTCTGTCCATGTCTCTCTGTATGTCGGGATACATACGTGTACATATACGTGTATATTTCCATCTCGCTCCCTCTTACGCCTCCTCCCGTTCTGTCTGTCGGTCCCTGTCCTGCGGGGACTCTAGTCCCCGTCCCCGCACAAGAACGCAGGATATGGTGAGGCCAAGAAGGAACACCAACGGAGCCACGGATAGGGGGCTGATAGCACCATTTCTCACGGGCGGCTGGCTTGGAGACACGGCAGGCCGGAGCCGCCCGATCCCCAACCGGTCGGCCGTTTCTCTGCCAACCCACCGACACACCGACCGTCGACCCACCAAGCCGGCCCACTGCAATCCGCGCCCCTCTGCAATTTGCAGTCCACCACCCGCGCTTCCTAGCTTGGCCAACGCAGCACCTCCGGGGGCCCATGGCCAACTGGCAACAGCTGATGGCCAAGCGGTCACAGCTGATGACCATGCAGCCCCCACGCAGCACCCCTCCACGCGAGGCCCAGAGCCTCAAACTGCTCTCTGGGAGTCTGTCCCCAGTCCCCGTCTGTCTCTCTCCGCCACTCTCTTGCTCCGTCTCTGGCCTCTCTCACCTCCCCGGGTCAGGAGACGTGACGTGTAGCCACTGAAGGGACCGGAGGTCGGGCGGGACTCCGGGTGCTGACGAGGGGCGAGGGCCCAGACTGAAGGCTTGTGACGAAGGGTGGCTGCAGACCGGAGCTCCTGCACCCTGGTGGCGCGGGTGGCTCTCCCTGGCTTTGGGCCAGTGGGTGGGGCCGGCCAGGGCCAGGGCCTGGGTTGCACGTCCCTAGGGCCGGAGGGGACTGAGAGGACCCTGCGCCCCCCTCGGTGGCCCTGAGAGGTGGGGGCAGTCCAGCAGCAAGGGGGGCTGTGCGGTTGTGGGGCTGGGATGGGGGATGAGAGGGGTTGGGGTAGGGGCCCGGGGTAAAAGCCATTCGGGGCCTGGGGAGTCCCAGGATGCCCGGGCGCCCAGATATCTGTCACAGTCAGGGAAGTGACCGAGGCCCGTGGAGCCACTGGGGGGGCGCGAAGGGGCCTCGCTGTGTGCCAGGAGTAGCCCGTCGCCCACACCAGCGGCGTCCGGAGGAGGCGGGGAGCGGGCGGGAGGCGCTCAGGCAGACATGCTCGCCACCCGAGCGGCCCAGCAGCATGGCGCGCGCTCAGGAGGCAGGTCGGGAGCAGGCTCTTGGAGCGCCGGGAGCCGGGTCCAGCGCCTAAGGCCATACCGCCCTGAACGCGCCAGATCTCGTCTGAACTCGGAAGCTAAGCAGGGTCGGGCCTGGTTAGTACTTGGGTGGGAGACCACCTGGGAACACCTGTAGGCTTTTGCTCGCCTCTCCTTTTGCATCGCCGCCCCGGCGTGGCTCCCTCCGAACCCCTGCCGCCCCTTGCCCCTCTGCAGCCGCCCAGCCAGCCGAAGGTCCCCCTGGCCAGAGGCCGGTCAGCCACCCGGCACTACAAGCTGGCAGCCCCGGCGGCACACCAGGCCCGTCGGCCAGTGCTCCCCCCCACACCCTCTTCTTCGTCCTCTTCGGTCCCGCAGGCCATCATCCGGATCCCTTGGCCCAGCGGCGGTCGCCACCGCCGCCGCCGCCGCCGCCGCCGCCACCAGCGCTGCCCTGGCCCCCGCCGCCACCACCAAAGCCCCCGCCATCACCGCGTTTCCCACACCCCTCGCCAGCGCTGCCCTCCCCCCTGCCCCCGCCGACACAACGCCGCCGCCGACGCCATTGCCGACCTCGCAACCCTCCCTCGCCGCCGCCGCCGCCGCCAGCGCTGCTCATGATCAGCCCCCGCTTCTGCGCCGCCGCCGCCGCCGCCGCCATCACCACGCTCCCCACCCCCTCCGCCAGCGCTGCACTCGCCCCAGTCCGCGACCCCGCCGCCGCCAACGCCATATTCCCTCATTCAGCCTCCTCTGCTCTCCCCGCTGCCGCCGCCGCCATCACCCCTCTCCCCATCCCCGCCTCCAGCACCGCCCTCTCCCCCGCCCCCACCCCAGCCGCCGGCCTTGCCGTACTCCCTCAATCTCCGGCCTCTGCTCTCCCGGCCTCCGCGCCAGCACCGCCCTCACGCCCTCTCCCGCCACCGCCGCCGCCGCCAGCGCTCCCCGCGCCCCAGTGCCCACCGTCAAAGCCCCCATTGTCGCCGCCGCCATCGCCGCCCTGGAGCCATCCACGCGGTTGCCATTGCCTACATCGCCACCCTCCCCTGCCTCCGCCGCGGACGCCGCCGCCGCCGCCGCCGCCGCCGCGGGGTCCTCCCACAACTCCCAGGCCCAGGGCTGCCTGCTGGTGCAGGCCTCCACCAGTCTTGGGGGTGCGGTTGGGGGTAAACCTGGTGGCGGTAGGGGGGCGGGGTGTATGCCGGTCTGGGTCCTGGGGAATCCCAGGATGCCAGAGTTCCACGACTTCTGGCACCATCAGGGAAATGGCAGTGTCCCATGGAACCTCCGGTGGCGCGAAGTGGCCTCGCTGCGGGCCAGCAGTGGCCCGACGCCCACGCCAGGGGCATTCGGAGGAGGCGGGGAGCCGGACTGGACGGGGACGCGGTGACGGCGGAGCCGGCCAGCGGGTCGATGTTCGCCACCAGAGCGGAGCATCTGCATGGCGCGCGCTCACGAGGCAGTCCGGGAGCAGGCTCTTGGGGCGCGGGGAGCCAGGTCCCAGCGTCGACGGCTATACCACCCTGAACGCGCCCGATCTCCTCTGAATTCGGGAGCTAAGCAGGGAGGGGCCTGGTTAGTACTTGGATGGGAGACCGCCTGGGAATACCTGTAGGCTTTTGCTTGCCTCTCCTTTTGCGCCGCCGCCCCGGCGTGGCTCCCTCCGAACCCCTGCCGCCCCTTGCCCCTCTGAAGCCGCCCAGCCAGCCGAAGGTCCCCCTGGCCAGAGGCCGGTCAGCCACCCGGCACTACAAGCTGGCAGCCCCGGCGGCACACCAGGCCCGTCGGCCAGTGCTCCCCCCCACACCCTCTTCTTCGTCCTCTTCGGTCCCGCAGGCCGTCATCCGGATCCCTTGGCCCAGCGGCGGTCGCCACCGCCGCCGCCGCCGCCGCCGCCGCCACCAGCGCTGCCCTGGCCCCCGCCGCCACCACCAAAGCCCCCGCCATCACCGCGTTTCCCACACCCCCCACCAGCGCTGCCCTCCCCCCTGCCCCCGCCGACACAACGCCGCCGCCGACGCCATTGCCGACCTCGCAACCCTCCCTCGCCGCCGCCGCCGCCAGCGCTGCTCATGATCAGCCCCCGCTTCTGCGCCGCCGCCGCCGCCGCCGCCGCCGCCGCCGCCATCACCACGCTCCCCACCCCCTCCGCCAGCGCTGCACTCGCCCCAGTCCGCGACCCCGCCGCCGCCAACGCCATACTCCCTCATTCAGCCTCCTCTGCTCTCCCCGCTGCCGCCGCCGCCATCACCCCTCTCCCCATCCCCGCCTCCAGCACCGCCCTCTCCCCCGCCCCCACCCCAGCCGCCGGCCTTGCCGTACTACCTCAATCTCCGGCCTCTGCTCTCCCGGCCTCCGCGCCAGCACCGCCCTCACGCCCTCTCCCGCCACCGCCGCCGCCGCCAGCGCTCCCCGCTCCCCAGTGCCCACCGTCAAAGCCCCCATTGTCGCCGCCGCCATCGCCGCCCTGGAGCCATCCACGCGGTTGCCATTGCCTACATCGCCACCCTCCCCTGCCTCCGCCGCGGACGCCGCCGCCGCCGCCGCCGCCGCGGGGTTCTCCCACAACTCCCAGGCCCAGGGCTGCCTGCTGGTGCAGGCCTCCACCAGTCTTGGGGGTGCGGTTGGGGGTAAACCTGGTGGCGGTAGGGGGGCGGGGTGTATGCCGGTCTGGGTCCTGGGGAATCCCAGGATGCCAGAGTTCCACGACTTCTGGCACCATCAGGGAAATGGCAGTGTCCCATGGAACCTCCGGTGGCGCGAAGTGGCCTCGCTGCGGGCCAGGAGTGGCCCGCCGCCCACGCCAGGGGCATTCGGAGGAGGCGGGGAGCCGGACTGGACGGGGACGCGGTGACGGCGGAGCCGGCCAGCGGGTCGATGTTCGCCACCAGAGCGGAGCATCTGCATGGCGCGCGCTCACGAGGCAGTCCGGGAGCAGGCTCTTGGGGCGCGGGGAGCCAGGTCCCAGCGTCGACGGCTATACCACCCTGAACGCGCCCGATCTCCTCTGAATTCGGGAGCTAAGCAGGGAGGGGCCTGGTTAGTACTTGGATGGGAGACCGCCTGGGAATACCTGTAGGCTTTTGCTTGCCTCTCCTTTTGCGCCGCCGCCCCGGCGTGGCTCCCTCCGAACCCCTGCCGCCCCTTGCCCCTCTGAAGCCGCCCAGCCAGCCGAAGGTCCCCCTGGCCAGAGGCCGGTCAGCCACCCGGCACTACAAGCTGGCAGCCCCGGCCGCACACCAGGCCCGTCGGCCAGGGCTCCACCCCACACCCTCTTCTTAGTCCTCTTCGCTGAGGCAGGCCGTCAGCCTGCAGCAGTTATCCAAGCCTGTGTCTCCGCCGGCAGGCACCTCTACCCACACCCCCGCACGCCCCCTCCCATCGCCCACAAGAGCCAGGAGCCCTCCCTTCCCGCCGTTCGTGGTGGCCCCAACACACAGGGCACAAAGAGCCGGGTCAAACCAGGGGACAGAGGGAGCAGCACCCAAACACACCGCACGCCCTTGGACTCCAGGAGAGACCACCACAAGGGGAAGTGCAGGCACGCAGGCACACAACCCTCACAACCAGGGTGCCTGTGGGCTGCCACTCTCCTCCCTTGGGGGGGGTCCCTGGGCGGGGCTCGGAGCCCACTGGCCCTCCGGCCTGGCCCGGGGCCTTCAAGGGTGACTGCCAATACCCGGGCACTGCCTCTGTAGTGGAGCCCAGCCCCGGGCACGACCACACTCCGGTGGAGAGGCTGCCACTTCAACACAGCCTCAGCGAGTCTGTCCCAGTCCATGTGCCCGCCTGTGCGTCCCTCCCCCCCGGCCCCCCCACGTCTCTCTGGCTCTGTGACGTGCCTGTTGGGCTCTGCCTCTCGCTCAGGAGCTCTCTCCCGCGAGCCAGCCCCCTTTTTCTGTCTCTGTCCATGTCTCTCTGTATGTCGGGATACATACGTGTACATATACGTGTATATTTCCATCTCGCTCCCTCTTACGCCTCCTCCCGTTCTGTCTGTCGGTCCCTGTCCTGCGGGGACTCTAGTCCCCGTCCCCGCACAAGAACGCAGGATATGGTGAGGCCAAGAAGGAACACCAACGGAGCCACGGATAGGGGGCTGAGAGCACCATTTCTCACGGGCGGCTGGCTTGGAGACACGGCAGGCCGGAGCCGCCCGATCCCCAACCGGTCGGCCGTTTCTCTGCCAACCCACCGACACACCGACCGTCGACCCACCAAGCCGGCCCACTGCAATCCGCGCCCCTCTGCAATTTGCAGTCCACCACCCGCGCTTCCTAGCTTGGCCAACGCAGCACCTCCGGGGGCCCATGGCCAACTGGCAACAGCTGATGGCCAAGCGGTCACAGCTGATGACCATGCAGCCCCCACGCAGCACCCCTCCACGCGAGGCCCAGAGCCTCAAACTGCTCTCTGGGAGTCTGTCCCCAGTCCCCGTCTGTCTCTCTCCGCCACTCTCTTGCTCCGTCTCTGGCCTCTCTCACCTCCCCGGGTCAGGAGACGTGACGTGTAGCCACTGAAGGGACCGGAGGTCGGGCGGGACTCCGGGTGCTGACGAGGGGCGAGGGCCCAGACTGAAGGCTTGTGACGAAGGGTGGCTGCAGACCGGAGCTCCTGCACCCTGGTGGCGCGGGTGGCTCTCCCTGGCTTTGGGCCAGTGGGTGGGGCCGGCCAGGGCCAGGGCCTGGGTTGCACGTCCCTAGGGCCGGAGGGGACTGAGAGGACCCTGCGCCCCCCTCGGTGGCCCTGAGAGGTGGGGGCAGTCCAGCAGCAAGGGGGGCTGTGCGGTTGTGGGGCTGGGATGGGGGATGAGAGGGGTTGGGGTAGGGGCCCGGGGTAAAAGCCGTTCGGGGCCTGGGGAGTCCCAGGATGCCCGGGCGCCCAGATATCTGTCACAGTCAGGGAAGTGACCGAGGCCCGTGGAGCCACTGGGGGGGCGCGAAGGGGCCTCGCTGTGTGCCAGGAGTAGCCCGTCGCCCACACCAGCGGCGTCCGGAGGAGGCGGGGAGCGGGCGGGAGGCGCTCAGGCAGACATGCTCGCCACCCGAGCGGCCCAGCAGCATGGCGCGCGCTCAGGAGGCAGGTCGGGAGCAGGCTCTTGGAGCGCCGGGAGCCGGGTCCAGCGCCTAAGGCCATACCGCCCTGAACGCGCCAGATCTCGTCTGAACTCGGAAGCTAAGCAGGGTCGGGCCTGGTTAGTACTTGGGTGGGAGACCACCTGGGAACACCTGTAGGCTTTTGCTCGCCTCTCCTTTTGCATCGCCGCCCCGGCGTGGCTCCCTCCGAACCCCTGCCGCCCCTTGCCCCTCTGCAGCCGCCCAGCCAGCCGAAGGTCCCCCTGGCCAGAGGCCGGTCAGCCACCCGGCACTACAAGCTGGCAGCCCCGGCGGCACACCAGGCCCGTCGGCCAGTGCTCCCCCCCACACCCTCTTCTTCGTCCTCTTCGGTCCCGCAGGCCGTCATCCGGATCCCTTGGCCCAGCGGCGGTCGCCACCGCCGCCGCCGCCGCCGCCGCCGCCACCAGCGCTGCCCTGGCCCCCGCCGCCACCACCAAAGCCCCCGCCATCACCGCGTTTCCCACACCCCCCACCAGCGCTGCCCTCCCCCCTGCCCCCGCCGACACAACGCCGCCGCCGACGCCATTGCCGACCTCGCAACCCTCCCTCGCCGCCGCCGCCGCCAGCGCTGCTCATGATCAGCCCCCGCTTCTGCGCCGCCGCCGCCGCCGCCGCCGCCGCCGCCGCCATCACCACGCTCCCCACCCCCTCCGCCAGCGCTGCACTCGCCCCAGTCCGCGACCCCGCCGCCGCCAACGCCATACTCCCTCATTCAGCCTCCTCTGCTCTCCCCGCTGCCGCCGCCGCCATCACCCCTCTCCCCATCCCCGCCTCCAGCACCGCCCTCTCCCCCGCCCCCACCCCAGCCGCCGGCCTTGCCGTACTCCCTCAATCTCCGGCCTCTGCTCTCCCGGCCTCCGCGCCAGCACCGCCCTCACGCCCTCTCCCGCCACCGCCGCCGCCGCCAGCGCTCCCCGCTCCCCAGTGCCCACCGTCAAAGCCCCCATTGTCGCCGCCGCCATCGCCGCCCTGGAGCCATCCACGCGGTTGCCATTGCCTACATCGCCACCCTCCCCTGCCTCCGCCGCGGACGCCGCCGCCGCCGCCGCCGCCGCGGGGTTCTCCCACAACTCCCAGGCCCAGGGCTGCCTGCTGGTGCAGGCCTCCACCAGTCTTGGGGGTGCGGTTGGGGGTAAACCTGGTGGCGGTAGGGGGGCGGGGTGTATGCCGGTCTGGGTCCTGGGGAATCCCAGGATGCCAGAGTTCCACGACTTCTGGCACCATCAGGGAAATGGCAGTGTCCCATGGAACCTCCGGTGGCGCGAAGTGGCCTCGCTGCGGGCCAGGAGTGGCCCGCCGCCCACGCCAGGGGCATTCGGAGGAGGCGGGGAGCCGGACTGGACGGGGACGCGGTGACGGCGGAGCCGGCCAGCGGGTCGATGTTCGCCACCAGAGCGGAGCATCTGCATGGCGCGCGCTCACGAGGCAGTCCGGGAGCAGGCTCTTGGGGCGCGGGGAGCCAGGTCCCAGCGTCGACGGCTATACCACCCTGAACGCGCCCGATCTCCTCTGAATTCGGGAGCTAAGCAGGGAGGGGCCTGGTTAGTACTTGGATGGGAGACCGCCTGGGAATACCTGTAGGCTTTTGCTTGCCTCTCCTTTTGCGCCGCCGCCCCGGCGTGGCTCCCTCCGAACCCCTGCCGCCCCTTGCCCCTCTGAAGCCGCCCAGCCAGCCGAAGGTCCCCCTGGCCAGAGGCCGGTCAGCCACCCGGCACTACAAGCTGGCAGCCCCGGCCGCACACCAGGCCCGTCGGCCAGGGCTCCACCCCACACCCTCTTCTTAGTCCTCTTCGCTGAGGCAGGCCGTCAGCCTGCAGCAGTTATCCAAGCCTGTGTCTCCGCCGGCAGGCACCTCTACCCACACCCCCGCACGCCCCCTCCCATCGCCCACAAGAGCCAGGAGCCCTCCCTTCCCGCCGTTCGTGGTGGCCCCAACACACAGGGCACAAAGAGCCGGGTCAAACCAGGGGACAGAGGGAGCAGCACCCAAACACACCGCACGCCCTTGGACTCCAGGAGAGACCACCACAAGGGGAAGTGCAGGCACGCAGGCACACAACCCTCACAACCAGGGTGCCTGTGGGCTGCCACTCTCCTCCCTTGGGGGGGGTCCCTGGGCGGGGCTCGGAGCCCACTGGCCCTCCGGCCTGGCCCGGGGCCTTCAAGGGTGACTGCCAATACCCGGGCACTGCCTCTGTAGTGGAGCCCAGCCCCGGGCACGACCACACTCCGGTGGAGAGGCTGCCACTTCAACACAGCCTCAGCGAGTCTGTCCCAGTCCATGTGCCCGCCTGTGCGTCCCTCCCCCCCGGCCCCCCCACGTCTCTCTGGCTCTGTGACGTGCCTGTTGGGCTCTGCCTCTCGCTCAGGAGCTCTCTCCCGCGAGCCAGCCCCCTTTTTCTGTCTCTGTCCATGTCTCTCTGTATGTCGGGATACATACGTGTACATATACGTGTATATTTCCATCTCGCTCCCTCTTACGCCTCCTCCCGTTCTGTCTGTCGGTCCCTGTCCTGCGGGGACTCTAGTCCCCGTCCCCGCACAAGAACGCAGGATATGGTGAGGCCAAGAAGGAACACCAACGGAGCCACGGATAGGGGGCTGAGAGCACCATTTCTCACGGGCGGCTGGCTTGGAGACACGGCAGGCCGGAGCCGCCCGATCCCCAACCGGTCGGCCGTTTCTCTGCCAACCCACCGACACACCGACCGTCGACCCACCAAGCCGGCCCACTGCAATCCGCGCCCCTCTGCAATTTGCAGTCCACCACCCGCGCTTCCTAGCTTGGCCAACGCAGCACCTCCGGGGGCCCATGGCCAACTGGCAACAGCTGATGGCCAAGCGGTCACAGCTGATGACCATGCAGCCCCCACGCAGCACCCCTCCACGCGAGGCCCAGAGCCTCAAACTGCTCTCTGGGAGTCTGTCCCCAGTCCCCGTCTGTCTCTCTCCGCCACTCTCTTGCTCCGTCTCTGGCCTCTCTCACCTCCCCGGGTCAGGAGACGTGACGTGTAGCCACTGAAGGGACCGGAGGTCGGGCGGGACTCCGGGTGCTGACGAGGGGCGAGGGCCCAGACTGAAGGCTTGTGACGAAGGGTGGCTGCAGACCGGAGCTCCTGCACCCTGGTGGCGCGGGTGGCTCTCCCTGGCTTTGGGCCAGTGGGTGGGGCCGGCCAGGGCCAGGGCCTGGGTTGCACGTCCCTAGGGCCGGAGGGGACTGAGAGGACCCTGCGCCCCCCTCGGTGGCCCTGAGAGGTGGGGGCAGTCCAGCAGCAAGGGGGGCTGTGCGGTTGTGGGGCTGGGATGGGGGATGAGAGGGGTTGGGGTAGGGGCCCGGGGTAAAAGCCGTTCGGGGCCTGGGGAGTCCCAGGATGCCCGGGCGCCCAGATATCTGTCACAGTCAGGGAAGTGACCGAGGCCCGTGGAGCCACTGGGGGGGCGCGAAGGGGCCTCGCTGTGTGCCAGGAGTAGCCCGTCGCCCACACCAGCGGCGTCCGGAGGAGGCGGGGAGCGGGCGGGAGGCGCTCAGGCAGACATGCTCGCCACCCGAGCGGCCCAGCAGCATGGCGCGCGCTCAGGAGGCAGGTCGGGAGCAGGCTCTTGGAGCGCCGGGAGCCGGGTCCAGCGCCTAAGGCCATACCGCCCTGAACGCGCCAGATCTCGTCTGAACTCGGAAGCTAAGCAGGGTCGGGCCTGGTTAGTACTTGGGTGGGAGACCACCTGGGAACACCTGTAGGCTTTTGCTCGCCTCTCCTTTTGCATCGCCGCCCCGGCGTGGCTCCCTCCGAACCCCTGCCGCCCCTTGCCCCTCTGCAGCCGCCCAGCCAGCCGAAGGTCCCCCTGGCCAGAGGCCGGTCAGCCACCCGGCACTACAAGCTGGCAGCCCCGGCGGCACACCAGGCCCGTCGGCCAGTGCTCCCCCCCACACCCTCTTCTTCGTCCTCTTCGGTCCCGCAGGCCGTCATCCGGATCCCTTGGCCCAGCGGCGGTCGCCACCGCCGCCGCCGCCGCCGCCGCCGCCACCAGCGCTGCCCTGGCCCCCGCCGCCACCACCAAAGCCCCCGCCATCACCGCGTTTCCCACACCCCTCGCCAGCGCTGCCCTCCCCCCTGCCCCCGCCGACACAACGCCGCCGCCGACGCCATTGCCGACCTCGCAACCCTCCCTCGCCGCCGCCGCCGCCGCCAGCGCTGCTCATGATCAGCCCCCGCTTCTGCGCCGCCGCCGCCGCCGCCGCCATCACCACGCTCCCCACCCCCTCCGCCAGCGCTGCACTCGCCCCAGTCCGCGACCCCGCCGCCGCCAACGCCATATTCCCTCATTCAGCCTCCTCTGCTCTCCCCGCTGCCGCCGCCGCCATCACCCCTCTCCCCATCCCCGCCTCCAGCACCGCCCTCTCCCCCGCCCCCACCCCAGCCGCCGGCCTTGCCGTACTCCCTCAATCTCCGGCCTCTGCTCTCCCGGCCTCCGCGCCAGCACCGCCCTCACGCCCTCTCCCGCCACCGCCGCCGCCGCCAGCGCTCCCCGCGCCCCAGTGCCCACCGTCAAAGCCCCCATTGTCGCCGCCGCCATCGCCGCCCTGGAGCCATCCACGCGGTTGCCATTGCCTACATCGCCACCCTCCCCTGCCTCCGCCGCGGACGCCGCCGCCGCCGCCGCCGCCGCCGCGGGGTCCTCCCACAACTCCCAGGCCCAGGGCTGCCTGCTGGTGCAGGCCTCCACCAGTCTTGGGGGTGCGGTTGGGCGTAAACCTGGTGGCGGTAGGGGGGCGGGGTGTATGCCGGTCTGGGTCCTGGGGAATCCCAGGATGCCAGAGTTCCACGACTTCTGGCACCATCAGGGAAATGGCAGTGTCCCATGGAACCTCCGGTGGCGCGAAGTGGCCTCGCTGCGGGCCAGCAGTGGCCCGACGCCCACGCCAGGGGCATTCGGAGGAGGCGGGGAGCCGGACTGGACGGGGACGCGGTGACGGCGGAGCCGGCCAGCGGGTCGATGTTCGCCACCAGAGCGGAGCATCTGCATGGCGCGCGCTCACGAGGCAGTCCGGGAGCAGGCTCTTGGGGCGCGGGGAGCCAGGTCCCAGCGTCGACGGCTATACCACCCTGAACGCGCCCGATCTCCTCTGAATTCGGGAGCTAAGCAGGGAGGGGCCTGGTTAGTACTTGGATGGGAGACCGCCTGGGAATACCTGTAGGCTTTTGCTTGCCTCTCCTTTTGCGCCGCCGCCCCGGCGTGGCTCCCTCCGAACCCCTGCCGCCCCTTGCCCCTCTGAAGCCGCCCAGCCAGCCGAAGGTCCCCCTGGCCAGAGGCCGGTCAGCCACCCGGCACTACAAGCTGGCAGCCCCGGCCGCACACCAGGCCCGTCGGCCAGGGCTCCACCCCACACCCTCTTCTTAGTCCTCTTCGCTGAGGCAGGCCGTCAGCCTGCAGCAGTTATCCAAGCCTGTGTCTCCGCCGGCAGGCACCTCTACCCACACCCCCGCACGCCCCCTCCCATCGCCCACAAGAGCCAGGAGCCCTCCCTTCCCGCCGTTCGTGGTGGCCCCAACACACAGGGCACAAAGAGCCGGGTCAAACCAGGGGACAGAGGGAGCAGCACCCAAACACACCGCACGCCCTTGGACTCCAGGAGAGACCACCACAAGGGGAAGTGCAGGCACGCAGGCACACAACCCTCACAACCAGGGTGCCTGTGGGCTGCCACTCTCCTCCCTTGGGGGGGGTCCCTGGGCGGGGCTCGGAGCCCACTGGCCCTCCGGCCTGGCCCGGGGCCTTCAAGGGTGACTGCCAATACCCGGGCACTGCCTCTGTAGTGGAGCCCAGCCCCGGGCACGACCACACTCCGGTGGAGAGGCTGCCACTTCAACACAGCCTCAGCGAGTCTGTCCCAGTCCATGTGCCCGCCTGTGCGTCCCTCCCCCCCGGCCCCCCCACGTCTCTCTGGCTCTGTGACGTGCCTGTTGGGCTCTGCCTCTCGCTCAGGAGCTCTCTCCCGCGAGCCAGCCCCCTTTTTCTGTCTCTGTCCATGTCTCTCTGTATGTCGGGATACATACGTGTACATATACGTGTATATTTCCATCTCGCTCCCTCTTACGCCTCCTCCCGTTCTGTCTGTCGGTCCCTGTCCTGCGGGGACTCTAGTCCCCGTCCCCGCACAAGAACGCAGGATATGGTGAGGCCAAGAAGGAACACCAACGGAGCCACGGATAGGGGGCTGAGAGCACCATTTCTCACGGGCGGCTGGCTTGGAGACACGGCAGGCCGGAGCCGCCCGATCCCCAACCGGTCGGCCGTTTCTCTGCCAACCCACCGACACACCGACCGTCGACCCACCAAGCCGGCCCACTGCAATCCGCGCCCCTCTGCAATTTGCAGTCCACCACCCGCGCTTCCTAGCTTGGCCAACGCAGCACCTCCGGGGGCCCATGGCCAACTGGCAACAGCTGATGGCCAAGCGGTCACAGCTGATGACCATGCAGCCCCCACGCAGCACCCCTCCACGCGAGGCCCAGAGCCTCAAACTGCTCTCTGGGAGTCTGTCCCCAGTCCCCGTCTGTCTCTCTCCGCCACTCTCTTGCTCCGTCTCTGGCCTCTCTCACCTCCCCGGGTCAGGAGACGTGACGTGTAGCCACTGAAGGGACCGGAGGTCGGGCGGGACTCCGGGTGCTGACGAGGGGCGAGGGCCCAGACTGAAGGCTTGTGACGAAGGGTGGCTGCAGACCGGAGCTCCTGCACCCTGGTGGCGCGGGTGGCTCTCCCTGGCTTTGGGCCAGTGGGTGGGGCCGGCCAGGGCCAGGGCCTGGGTTGCACGTCCCTAGGGCCGGAGGGGACTGAGAGGACCCTGCGCCCCCCTCGGTGGCCCTGAGAGGTGGGGGCAGTCCAGCAGCAAGGGGGGCTGTGCGGTTGTGGGGCTGGGATGGGGGATGAGAGGGGTTGGGGTAGGGGCCCGGGGTAAAAGCCGTTCGGGGCCTGGGGAGTCCCAGGATGCCCGGGCGCCCAGATATCTGTCACAGTCAGGGAAGTGACCGAGGCCCGTGGAGCCACTGGGGGGGCGCGAAGGGGCCTCGCTGTGTGCCAGGAGTAGCCCGTCGCCCACACCAGCGGCGTCCGGAGGAGGCGGGGAGCGGGCGGGAGGCGCTCAGGCAGACATGCTCGCCACCCGAGCGGCCCAGCAGCATGGCGCGCGCTCAGGAGGCAGGTCGGGAGCAGGCTCTTGGAGCGCCGGGAGCCGGGTCCAGCGCCTAAGGCCATACCGCCCTGAACGCGCCAGATCTCGTCTGAACTCGGAAGCTAAGCAGGGTCGGGCCTGGTTAGTACTTGGGTGGGAGACCACCTGGGAACACCTGTAGGCTTTTGCTCGCCTCTCCTTTTGCATCGCCGCCCCGGCGTGGCTCCCTCCGAACCCCTGCCGCCCCTTGCCCCTCTGCAGCCGCCCAGCCAGCCGAAGGTCCCCCTGGCCAGAGGCCGGTCAGCCACCCGGCACTACAAGCTGGCAGCCCCGGCGGCACACCAGGCCCGTCGGCCAGTGCTCCCCCCCACACCCTCTTCTTCGTCCTCTTCGGTCCCGCAGGCCGTCATCCGGATCCCTTGGCCCAGCGGCGGTCGCCACCGCCGCCGCCGCCGCCGCCGCCGCCACCAGCGCTGCCCTGGCCCCCGCCGCCACCACCAAAGCCCCCGCCATCACCGCGTTTCCCACACCCCCCACCAGCGCTGCCCTCCCCCCTGCCCCCGCCGACACAACGCCGCCGCCGACGCCATTGCCGACCTCGCAACCCTCCCTCGCCGCCGCCGCCGCCAGCGCTGCTCATGATCAGCCCCCGCTTCTGCGCCGCCGCCGCCGCCGCCGCCGCCGCCGCCATCACCACGCTCCCCACCCCCTCCGCCAGCGCTGCACTCGCCCCAGTCCGCGACCCCGCCGCCGCCAACGCCATACTCCCTCATTCAGCCTCCTCTGCTCTCCCCGCTGCCGCCGCCGCCATCACCCCTCTCCCCATCCCCGCCTCCAGCACCGCCCTCTCCCCCGCCCCCACCCCAGCCGCCGGCCTTGCCGTACTACCTCAATCTCCGGCCTCTGCTCTCCCGGCCTCCGCGCCAGCACCGCCCTCACGCCCTCTCCCGCCACCGCCGCCGCCGCCAGCGCTCCCCGCTCCCCAGTGCCCACCGTCAAAGCCCCCATTGTCGCCGCCGCCATCGCCGCCCTGGAGCCATCCACGCGGTTGCCATTGCCTACATCGCCACCCTCCCCTGCCTCCGCCGCGGACGCCGCCGCCGCCGCCGCCGCCGCGGGGTTCTCCCACAACTCCCAGGCCCAGGGCTGCCTGCTGGTGCAGGCCTCCACCAGTCTTGGGGGTGCGGTTGGGGGTAAACCTGGTGGCGGTAGGGGGGCGGGGTGTATGCCGGTCTGGGTCCTGGGGAATCCCAGGATGCCAGAGTTCCACGACTTCTGGCACCATCAGGGAAATGGCAGTGTCCCATGGAACCTCCGGTGGCGCGAAGTGGCCTCGCTGCGGGCCAGGAGTGGCCCGCCGCCCACGCCAGGGGCATTCGGAGGAGGCGGGGAGCCGGACTGGACGGGGACGCGGTGACGGCGGAGCCGGCCAGCGGGTCGATGTTCGCCACCAGAGCGGAGCATCTGCATGGCGCGCGCTCACGAGGCAGTCCGGGAGCAGGCTCTTGGGGCGCGGGGAGCCAGGTCCCAGCGTCGACGGCTATACCACCCTGAACGCGCCCGATCTCCTCTGAATTCGGGAGCTAAGCAGGGAGGGGCCTGGTTAGTACTTGGATGGGAGACCGCCTGGGAATACCTGTAGGCTTTTGCTTGCCTCTCCTTTTGCGCCGCCGCCCCGGCGTGGCTCCCTCCGAACCCCTGCCGCCCCTTGCCCCTCTGAAGCCGCCCAGCCAGCCGAAGGTCCCCCTGGCCAGAGGCCGGTCAGCCACCCGGCACTACAAGCTGGCAGCCCCGGCCGCACACCAGGCCCGTCGGCCAGGGCTCCACCCCACACCCTCTTCTTAGTCCTCTTCGCTGAGG
Organism: Rhinolophus sinicus; assembly: GCF_057876585.1. Lineage (NCBI taxonomy): Eukaryota > Metazoa > Chordata > Mammalia > Chiroptera > Rhinolophidae > Rhinolophus > Rhinolophus sinicus. Next base: position 41,080,743 of record NC_142506.1, read on the forward strand.
CAGGCCGTCAGCCTGCAGCAGTTATCCAAGCCTGTGTCTCCGCCGGCAGGCACCTCTACCCACACCCCCGCACGCCCCCTCCCATCGCCCACAAGAGCCAGGAGCCCTCCCTTCCCGCCGTTCGTGGTGGCCCCAACACACAGGGCACAAAGAGCCGGGTCAAACCAGGGGACAGAGGGAGCAGCACCCAAACACACCGCACGCCCTTGGACTCCAGGAGAGACCACCACAAGGGGAAGTGCAGGCACGCAGGCACACAACCCTCACAACCAGGGTGCCTGTGGGCTGCCACTCTCCTCCCTTGGGGGGGGTCCCTGGGCGGGGCTCGGAGCCCACTGGCCCTCCGGCCTGGCCCGGGGCCTTCAAGGGTGACTGCCAATACCCGGGCACTGCCTCTGTAGTGGAGCCCAGCCCCGGGCACGACCACACTCCGGTGGAGAGGCTGCCACTTCAACACAGCCTCAGCGAGTCTGTCCCAGTCCATGTGCCCGCCTGTGCGTCCCTCCCCCCCGGCCCCCCCACGTCTCTCTGGCTCTGTGACGTGCCTGTTGGGCTCTGCCTCTCGCTCAGGAGCTCTCTCCCGCGAGCCAGCCCCCTTTTTCTGTCTCTGTCCATGTCTCTCTGTATGTCGGGATACATACGTGTACATATACGTGTATATTTCCATCTCGCTCCCTCTTACGCCTCCTCCCGTTCTGTCTGTCGGTCCCTGTCCTGCGGGGACTCTAGTCCCCGTCCCCGCACAAGAACGCAGGATATGGTGAGGCCAAGAAGGAACACCAACGGAGCCACGGATAGGGGGCTGAGAGCACCATTTCTCACGGGCGGCTGGCTTGGAGACACGGCAGGCCGGAGCCGCCCGATCCCCAACCGGTCGGCCGTTTCTCTGCCAACCCACCGACACACCGACCGTCGACCCACCAAGCCGGCCCACTGCAATCCGCGCCCCTCTGCAATTTGCAGTCCACCACCCGCGCTTCCTAGCTTGGCCAACGCAGCACCTCCGGGGGCCCATGGCCAACTGGCAACAGCTGATGGCCAAGCGGTCACAGCTGATGACCATGCAGCCCCCACGCAGCACCCCTCCACGCGAGGCCCAGAGCCTCAAACTGCTCTCTGGGAGTCTGTCCCCAGTCCCCGTCTGTCTCTCTCCGCCACTCTCTTGCTCCGTCTCTGGCCTCTCTCACCTCCCCGGGTCAGGAGACGTGACGTGTAGCCACTGAAGGGACCGGAGGTCGGGCGGGACTCCGGGTGCTGACGAGGGGCGAGGGCCCAGACTGAAGGCTTGTGACGAAGGGTGGCTGCAGACCGGAGCTCCTGCACCCTGGTGGCGCGGGTGGCTCTCCCTGGCTTTGGGCCAGTGGGTGGGGCCGGCCAGGGCCAGGGCCTGGGTTGCACGTCCCTAGGGCCGGAGGGGACTGAGAGGACCCTGCGCCCCCCTCGGTGGCCCTGAGAGGTGGGGGCAGTCCAGCAGCAAGGGGGGCTGTGCGGTTGTGGGGCTGGGATGGGGGATGAGAGGGGTTGGGGTAGGGGCCCGGGGTAAAAGCCGTTCGGGGCCTGGGGAGTCCCAGGATGCCCGGGCGCCCAGATATCTGTCACAGTCAGGGAAGTGACCGAGGCCCGTGGAGCCACTGGGGGGGCGCGAAGGGGCCTCGCTGTGTGCCAGGAGTAGCCCGTCGCCCACACCAGCGGCGTCCGGAGGAGGCGGGGAGCGGGCGGGAGGCGCTCAGGCAGACATGCTCGCCACCCGAGCGGCCCAGCAGCATGGCGCGCGCTCAGGAGGCAGGTCGGGAGCAGGCTCTTGGAGCGCCGGGAGCCGGGTCCAGCGCCTAAGGCCATACCGCCCTGAACGCGCCAGATCTCGTCTGAACTCGGAAGCTAAGCAGGGTCGGGCCTGGTTAGTACTTGGGTGGGAGACCACCTGGGAACACCTGTAGGCTTTTGCTCGCCTCTCCTTTTGCATCGCCGCCCCGGCGTGGCTCCCTCCGAACCCCTGCCGCCCCTTGCCCCTCTGCAGCCGCCCAGCCAGCCGAAGGTCCCCCTGGCCAGAGGCCGGTCAGCCACCCGGCACTACAAGCTGGCAGCCCCGGCGGCACACCAGGCCCGTCGGCCAGTGCTCCCCCCCACACCCTCTTCTTCGTCCTCTTCGGTCCCGCAGGCCGTCATCCGGATCCCTTGGCCCAGCGGCGGTCGCCACCGCCGCCACCGCCGCCGCCGCCGCCACCAGCGCTGCCCTGGCCCCCGCCGCCACCACCAAAGCCCCCGCCATCACCGCGTTTCCCACACCCCCCACCAGCGCTGCCCTCCCCCCTGCCCCCGCCGACACAACGCCGCCGCCGACGCCATTGCCGACCTCGCAACCCTCCCTCGCCTCCTCCGCCGCCAGCGCTGCTCATGATCAGCCCCCGCTTCTGCGCCGCCGCCGCCGCCGCCGCCATCACCACGCTCCCCACCCCCTCCGCCAGCGCTGCACTCGCCCCAGTCCGCGACCCCGCCGCCGCAAACGCCATATTCCCTCATTCAGCCTCCTCTGCTCTCCCCGCTGCCGCCGCCGCCATCACCCCTCTCCCCATCCCCGCCTCCAGCACCGCCCTCTCCCCCGCCCCCACCCCAGCCGCCGGCCTTGCCGTACTCCCTCAATCTCCCGCCTCTGCTCTCCCGGCCTCCGCGCCAGCACCGCCCTCACGCCCTCTCCCGCCACCGCCGCCGCCGCCAGCGCTCCCCGCGCCCCAGTGCCCACCGTCAAAGCCCCCATTGTCGCCGCCGCCATCGCCGCCCTGGAGCCATCCACGCGGTTGCCATTGCCTACATCGCCACCCTCCCCTGCCTCCGCCGCGGACGCCGCCGCCGCCGCCGCCGCCGCCGCGGGGTCCTCCCACAACTCCCAGGCCCAGGGCTGCCTGCTGGTGCAGGCCTCCACCAGTCTTGGGGGTGCGGTTGGGGGTAAACCTGGTGGCGGTAGGGGGGCGGGGTGTATGCCGGTCTGGGTCCTGGGGAATCCCAGGATGCCAGAGTTCCACGACTTCTGGCACCATCAGGGAAATGGCAGTGTCCCATGGAACCTCCGGTGGCGCGAAGTGGCCTCGCTGCGGGCCAGCAGTGGCCCGACGCCCACGCCAGGGGCATTCGGAGGAGGCGGGGAGCCGGACTGGACGGGGACGCGGTGACGGCGGAGCCGGCCAGCGGGTCGATGTTCGCCACCAGAGCGGAGCATCTGCATGGCGCGCGCTCACGAGGCAGTCCGGGAGCAGGCTCTTGGGGCGCGGGGAGCCAGGTCCCAGCGTCGACGGCTATACCACCCTGAACGCGCCCGATCTCCTCTGAATTCGGGAGCTAAGCAGGGAGGGGCCTGGTTAGTACTTGGATGGGAGACCGCCTGGGAATACCTGTAGGCTTTTGCTTGCCTCTCCTTTTGCGCCGCCGCCCCGGCGTGGCTCCCTCCGAACCCCTGCCGCCCCTTGCCCCTCTGAAGCCGCCCAGCCAGCCGAAGGTCCCCCTGGCCAGAGGCCGGTCAGCCACCCGGCACTACAAGCTGGCAGCCCCGGCCGCACACCAGGCCCGTCGGCCAGGGCTCCACCCCACACCCTCTTCTTAGTCCTCTTCGCTGAGGCAGGCCGTCAGCCTGCAGCAGTTATCCAAGCCTGTGTCTCCGCCGGCAGGCACCTCTACCCACACCCCCGCACGCCCCCTCCCATCGCCCACAAGAGCCAGGAGCCCTCCCTTCCCGCCGTTCGTGGTGGCCCCAACACACAGGGCACAAAGAGCCGGGTCAAACCAGGGGACAGAGGGAGCAGCACCCAAACACACCGCACGCCCTTGGACTCCAGGAGAGACCACCACAAGGGGAAGTGCAGGCACGCAGGCACACAACCCTCACAACCAGGGTGCCTGTGGGCTGCCACTCTCCTCCCTTGGGGGGGGTCCCTGGGCGGGGCTCGGAGCCCACTGGCCCTCCGGCCTGGCCCGGGGCCTTCAAGGGTGACTGCCAATACCCGGGCACTGCCTCTGTAGTGGAGCCCAGCCCCGGGCACGACCACACTCCGGTGGAGAGGCTGCCACTTCAACACAGCCTCAGCGAGTCTGTCCCAGTCCATGTGCCCGCCTGTGCGTCCCTCCCCCCCGGCCCCCCCACGTCTCTCTGGCTCTGTGACGTGCCTGTTGGGCTCTGCCTCTCGCTCAGGAGCTCTCTCCCGCGAGCCAGCCCCCTTTTTCTGTCTCTGTCCATGTCTCTCTGTATGTCGGGATACATACGTGTACATATACGTGTATATTTCCATCTCGCTCCCTCTTACGCCTCCTCCCGTTCTGTCTGTCGGTCCCTGTCCTGCGGGGACTCTAGTCCCCGTCCCCGCACAAGAACGCAGGATATGGTGAGGCCAAGAAGGAACACCAACGGAGCCACGGATAGGGGGCTGAGAGCACCATTTCTCACGGGCGGCTGGCTTGGAGACACGGCAGGCCGGAGCCGCCCGATCCCCAACCGGTCGGCCGTTTCTCTGCCAACCCACCGACACACCGACCGTCGACCCACCAAGCCGGCCCACTGCAATCCGCGCCCCTCTGCAATTTGCAGTCCACCACCCGCGCTTCCTAGCTTGGCCAACGCAGCACCTCCGGGGGCCCATGGCCAACTGGCAACAGCTGATGGCCAAGCGGTCACAGCTGATGACCATGCAGCCCCCACGCAGCACCCCTCCACGCGAGGCCCAGAGCCTCAAACTGCTCTCTGGGAGTCTGTCCCCAGTCCCCGTCTGTCTCTCTCCGCCACTCTCTTGCTCCGTCTCTGGCCTCTCTCACCTCCCCGGGTCAGGAGACGTGACGTGTAGCCACTGAAGGGACCGGAGGTCGGGCGGGACTCCGGGTGCTGACGAGGGGCGAGGGCCCAGACTGAAGGCTTGTGACGAAGGGTGGCTGCAGACCGGAGCTCCTGCACCCTGGTGGCGCGGGTGGCTCTCCCTGGCTTTGGGCCAGTGGGTGGGGCCGGCCAGGGCCAGGGCCTGGGTTGCACGTCCCTAGGGCCGGAGGGGACTGAGAGGACCCTGCGCCCCCCTCGGTGGCCCTGAGAGGTGGGGGCAGTCCAGCAGCAAGGGGGGCTGTGCGGTTGTGGGGCTGGGATGGGGGATGAGAGGGGTTGGGGTAGGGGCCCGGGGTAAAAGCCGTTCGGGGCCTGGGGAGTCCCAGGATGCCCGGGCGCCCAGATATCTGTCACAGTCAGGGAAGTGACCGAGGCCCGTGGAGCCACTGGGGGGGCGCGAAGGGGCCTCGCTGTGTGCCAGGAGTAGCCCGTCGCCCACACCAGCGGCGTCCGGAGGAGGCGGGGAGCGGGCGGGAGGCGCTCAGGCAGACATGCTCGCCACCCGAGCGGCCCAGCAGCATGGCGCGCGCTCAGGAGGCAGGTCGGGAGCAGGCTCTTGGAGCGCCGGGAGCCGGGTCCAGCGCCTAAGGCCATACCGCCCTGAACGCGCCAGATCTCGTCTGAACTCGGAAGCTAAGCAGGGTCGGGCCTGGTTAGTACTTGGGTGGGAGACCACCTGGGAACACCTGTAGGCTTTTGCTCGCCTCTCCTTTTGCATCGCCGCCCCGGCGTGGCTCCCTCCGAACCCCTGCCGCCCCTTGCCCCTCTGCAGCCGCCCAGCCAGCCGAAGGTCCCCCTGGCCAGAGGCCGGTCAGCCACCCGGCACTACAAGCTGGCAGCCCCGGCGGCACACCAGGCCCGTCGGCCAGTGCTCCCCCCCACACCCTCTTCTTCGTCCTCTTCGGTCCCGCAGGCCGTCATCCGGATCCCTTGGCCCAGCGGCGGTCGCCACCGCCGCCGCCGCCGCCGCCGCCGCCACCAGCGCTGCCCTGGCCCCCGCCGCCACCACCAAAGCCCCCGCCATCACCGCGTTTCCCACACCCCTCGCCAGCGCTGCCCTCCCCCCTGCCCCCGCCGACACAACGCCGCCGCCGACGCCATTGCCGACCTCGCAACCCTCCCTCGCCGCCGCCGCCGCCGCCAGCGCTGCTCATGATCAGCCCCCGCTTCTGCGCCGCCGCCGCCGCCGCCGCCATCACCACGCTCCCCACCCCCTCCGCCAGCGCTGCACTCGCCCCAGTCCGCGACCCCGCCGCCGCCAACGCCATATTCCCTCATTCAGCCTCCTCTGCTCTCCCCGCTGCCGCCGCCGCCATCACCCCTCTCCCCATCCCCGCCTCCAGCACCGCCCTCTCCCCCGCCCCCACCCCAGCCGCCGGCCTTGCCGTACTCCCTCAATCTCCGGCCTCTGCTCTCCCGGCCTCCGCGCCAGCACCGCCCTCACGCCCTCTCCCGCCACCGCCGCCGCCGCCAGCGCTCCCCGCGCCCCAGTGCCCACCGTCAAAGCCCCCATTGTCGCCGCCGCCATCGCCGCCCTGGAGCCATCCACGCGGTTGCCATTGCCTACATCGCCACCCTCCCCTGCCTCCGCCGCGGACGCCGCCGCCGCCGCCGCCGCCGCCGCGGGGTCCTCCCACAACTCCCAGGCCCAGGGCTGCCTGCTGGTGCAGGCCTCCACCAGTCTTGGGGGTGCGGTTGGGCGTAAACCTGGTGGCGGTAGGGGGGCGGGGTGTATGCCGGTCTGGGTCCTGGGGAATCCCAGGATGCCAGAGTTCCACGACTTCTGGCACCATCAGGGAAATGGCAGTGTCCCATGGAACCTCCGGTGGCGCGAAGTGGCCTCGCTGCGGGCCAGCAGTGGCCCGACGCCCACGCCAGGGGCATTCGGAGGAGGCGGGGAGCCGGACTGGACGGGGACGCGGTGACGGCGGAGCCGGCCAGCGGGTCGATGTTCGCCACCAGAGCGGAGCATCTGCATGGCGCGCGCTCACGAGGCAGTCCGGGAGCAGGCTCTTGGGGCGCGGGGAGCCAGGTCCCAGCGTCGACGGCTATACCACCCTGAACGCGCCCGATCTCCTCTGAATTCGGGAGCTAAGCAGGGAGGGGCCTGGTTAGTACTTGGATGGGAGACCGCCTGGGAATACCTGTAGGCTTTTGCTTGCCTCTCCTTTTGCGCCGCCGCCCCGGCGTGGCTCCCTCCGAACCCCTGCCGCCCCTTGCCCCTCTGAAGCCGCCCAGCCAGCCGAAGGTCCCCCTGGCCAGAGGCCGGTCAGCCACCCGGCACTACAAGCTGGCAGCCCCGGCCGCACACCAGGCCCGTCGGCCAGGGCTCCACCCCACACCCTCTTCTTAGTCCTCTTCGCTGAGGCAGGCCGTCAGCCTGCAGCAGTTATCCAAGCCTGTGTCTCCGCCGGCAGGCACCTCTACCCACACCCCCGCACGCCCCCTCCCATCGCCCACAAGAGCCAGGAGCCCTCCCTTCCCGCCGTTCGTGGTGGCCCCAACACACAGGGCACAAAGAGCCGGGTCAAACCAGGGGACAGAGGGAGCAGCACCCAAACACACCGCACGCCCTTGGACTCCAGGAGAGACCACCACAAGGGGAAGTGCAGGCACGCAGGCACACAACCCTCACAACCAGGGTGCCTGTGGGCTGCCACTCTCCTCCCTTGGGGGGGGTCCCTGGGCGGGGCTCGGAGCCCACTGGCCCTCCGGCCTGGCCCGGGGCCTTCAAGGGTGACTGCCAATACCCGGGCACTGCCTCTGTAGTGGAGCCCAGCCCCGGGCACGACCACACTCCGGTGGAGAGGCTGCCACTTCAACACAGCCTCAGCGAGTCTGTCCCAGTCCATGTGCCCGCCTGTGCGTCCCTCCCCCCCGGCCCCCCCACGTCTCTCTGGCTCTGTGACGTGCCTGTTGGGCTCTGCCTCTCGCTCAGGAGCTCTCTCCCGCGAGCCAGCCCCCTTTTTCTGTCTCTGTCCATGTCTCTCTGTATGTCGGGATACATACGTGTACATATACGTGTATATTTCCATCTCGCTCCCTCTTACGCCTCCTCCCGTTCTGTCTGTCGGTCCCTGTCCTGCGGGGACTCTAGTCCCCGTCCCCGCACAAGAACGCAGGATATGGTGAGGCCAAGAAGGAACACCAACGGAGCCACGGATAGGGGGCTGAGAGCACCATTTCTCACGGGCGGCTGGCTTGGAGACACGGCAGGCCGGAGCCGCCCGATCCCCAACCGGTCGGCCGTTTCTCTGCCAACCCACCGACACACCGACCGTCGACCCACCAAGCCGGCCCACTGCAATCCGCGCCCCTCTGCAATTTGCAGTCCACCACCCGCGCTTCCTAGCTTGGCCAACGCAGCACCTCCGGGGGCCCATGGCCAACTGGCAACAGCTGATGGCCAAGCGGTCACAGCTGATGACCATGCAGCCCCCACGCAGCACCCCTCCACGCGAGGCCCAGAGCCTCAAACTGCTCTCTGGGAGTCTGTCCCCAGTCCCCGTCTGTCTCTCTCCGCCACTCTCTTGCTCCGTCTCTGGCCTCTCTCACCTCCCCGGGTCAGGAGACGTGACGTGTAGCCACTGAAGGGACCGGAGGTCGGGCGGGACTCCGGGTGCTGACGAGGGGCGAGGGCCCAGACTGAAGGCTTGTGACGAAGGGTGGCTGCAGACCGGAGCTCCTGCACCCTGGTGGCGCGGGTGGCTCTCCCTGGCTTTGGGCCAGTGGGTGGGGCCGGCCAGGGCCAGGGCCTGGGTTGCACGTCCCTAGGGCCGGAGGGGACTGAGAGGACCCTGCGCCCCCCTCGGTGGCCCTGAGAGGTGGGGGCAGTCCAGCAGCAAGGGGGGCTGTGCGGTTGTGGGGCTGGGATGGGGGATGAGAGGGGTTGGGGTAGGGGCCCGGGGTAAAAGCCGTTCGGGGCCTGGGGAGTCCCAGGATGCCCGGGCGCCCAGATATCTGTCACAGTCAGGGAAGTGACCGAGGCCCGTGGAGCCACTGGGGGGGCGCGAAGGGGCCTCGCTGTGTGCCAGGAGTAGCCCGTCGCCCACACCAGCGGCGTCCGGAGGAGGCGGGGAGCGGGCGGGAGGCGCTCAGGCAGACATGCTCGCCACCCGAGCGGCCCAGCAGCATGGCGCGCGCTCAGGAGGCAGGTCGGGAGCAGGCTCTTGGAGCGCCGGGAGCCGGGTCCAGCGCCTAAGGCCATACCGCCCTGAACGCGCCAGATCTCGTCTGAACTCGGAAGCTAAGCAGGGTCGGGCCTGGTTAGTACTTGGGTGGGAGACCACCTGGGAACACCTGTAGGCTTTTGCTCGCCTCTCCTTTTGCATCGCCGCCCCGGCGTGGCTCCCTCCGAACCCCTGCCGCCCCTTGCCCCTCTGCAGCCGCCCAGCCAGCCGAAGGTCCCCCTGGCCAGAGGCCGGTCAGCCACCCGGCACTACAAGCTGGCAGCCCCGGCGGCACACCAGGCCCGTCGGCCAGTGCTCCCCCCCACACCCTCTTCTTCGTCCTCTTCGGTCCCGCAGGCCGTCATCCGGATCCCTTGGCCCAGCGGCGGTCGCCACCGCCGCCGCCGCCGCCGCCGCCGCCACCAGCGCTGCCCTGGCCCCCGCCGCCACCACCAAAGCCCCCGCCATCACCGCGTTTCCCACACCCCCCACCAGCGCTGCCCTCCCCCCTGCCCCCGCCGACACAACGCCGCCGCCGACGCCATTGCCGACCTCGCAACCCTCCCTCGCCGCCGCCGCCGCCAGCGCTGCTCATGATCAGCCCCCGCTTCTGCGCCGCCGCCGCCGCCGCCGCCGCCGCCGCCATCACCACGCTCCCCACCCCCTCCGCCAGCGCTGCACTCGCCCCAGTCCGCGACCCCGCCGCCGCCAACGCCATACTCCCTCATTCAGCCTCCTCTGCTCTCCCCGCTGCCGCCGCCGCCATCACCCCTCTCCCCATCCCCGCCTCCAGCACCGCCCTCTCCCCCGCCCCCACCCCAGCCGCCGGCCTTGCCGTACTCCCTCAATCTCCGGCCTCTGCTCTCCCGGCCTCCGCGCCAGCACCGCCCTCACGCCCTCTCCCGCCACCGCCGCCGCCGCCAGCGCTCCCCGCTCCCCAGTGCCCACCGTCAAAGCCCCCATTGTCGCCGCCGCCATCGCCGCCCTGGAGCCATCCACGCGGTTGCCATTGCCTACATCGCCACCCTCCCCTGCCTCCGCCGCGGACGCCGCCGCCGCCGCCGCCGCCGCGGGGTTCTCCCACAACTCCCAGGCCCAGGGCTGCCTGCTGGTGCAGGCCTCCACCAGTCTTGGGGGTGCGGTTGGGGGTAAACCTGGTGGCGGTAGGGGGGCGGGGTGTATGCCGGTCTGGGTCCTGGGGAATCCCAGGATGCCAGAGTTCCACGACTTCTGGCACCATCAGGGAAATGGCAGTGTCCCATGGAACCTCCGGTGGCGCGAAGTGGCCTCGCTGCGGGCCAGGAGTGGCCCGCCGCCCACGCCAGGGGCATTCGGAGGAGGCGGGGAGCCGGACTGGACGGGGACGCGGTGACGGCGGAGCCGGCCAGCGGGTCGATGTTCGCCACCAGAGCGGAGCATCTGCATGGCGCGCGCTCACGAGGCAGTCCGGGAGCAGGCTCTTGGGGCGCGGGGAGCCAGGTCCCAGCGTCGACGGCTATACCACCCTGAACGCGCCCGATCTCCTCTGAATTCGGGAGCTAAGCAGGGAGGGGCCTGGTTAGTACTTGGATGGGAGACCGCCTGGGAATACCTGTAGGCTTTTGCTTGCCTCTCCTTTTGCGCCGCCGCCCCGGCGTGGCTCCCTCCGAACCCCTGCCGCCCCTTGCCCCTCTGAAGCCGCCCAGCCAGCCGAAGGTCCCCCTGGCCAGAGGCCGGTCAGCCACCCGGCACTACAAGCTGGCAGCCCCGGCCGCACACCAGGCCCGTCGGCCAGGGCTCCACCCCACACCCTCTTCTTAGTCCTCTTCGCTGAGGCAGGCCGTCAGCCTGCAGCAGTTATCCAAGCCTGTGTCTCCGCCGGCAGGCACCTCTACCCACACCCCCGCACGCCCCCTCCCATCGCCCACAAGAGCCAGGAGCCCTCCCTTCCCGCCGTTCGTGGTGGCCCCAACACACAGGGCACAAAGAGCCGGGTCAAACCAGGGGACAGAGGGAGCAGCACCCAAACACACCGCACGCCCTTGGACTCCAGGAGAGACCACCACAAGGGGAAGTGCAGGCACGCAGGCACACAACCCTCACAACCAGGGTGCCTGTGGGCTGCCACTCTCCTCCCTTGGGGGGGGTCCCTGGGCGGGGCTCGGAGCCCACTGGCCCTCCGGCCTGGCCCGGGGCCTTCAAGGGTGACTGCCAATACCCGGGCACTGCCTCTGTAGTGGAGCCCAGCCCCGGGCACGACCACACTCCGGTGGAGAGGCTGCCACTTCAACACAGCCTCAGCGAGTCTGTCCCAGTCCATGTGCCCGCCTGTGCGTCCCTCCCCCCCGGCCCCCCCACGTCTCTCTGGCTCTGTGACGTGCCTGTTGGGCTCTGCCTCTCGCTCAGGAGCTCTCTCCCGCGAGCCAGCCCCCTTTTTCTGTCTCTGTCCATGTCTCTCTGTATGTCGGGATACATACGTGTACATATACGTGTATATTTCCATCTCGCTCCCTCTTACGCCTCCTCCCGTTCTGTCTGTCGGTCCCTGTCCTGCGGGGACTCTAGTCCCCGTCCCCGCACAAGAACGCAGGATATGGTGAGGCCAAGAAGGAACACCAACGGAGCCACGGATAGGGGGCTGAGAGCACCATTTCTCACGGGCGGCTGGCTTGGAGACACGGCAGGCCGGAGCCGCCCGATCCCCAACCGGTCGGCCGTTTCTCTGCCAACCCACCGACACACCGACCGTCGACCCACCAAGCCGGCCCACTGCAATCCGCGCCCCTCTGCAATTTGCAGTCCACCACCCGCGCTTCCTAGCTTGGCCAACGCAGCACCTCCGGGGGCCCATGGCCAACTGGCAACAGCTGATGGCCAAGCGGTCACAGCTGATGACCATGCAGCCCCCACGCAGCACCCCTCCACGCGAGGCCCAGAGCCTCAAACTGCTCTCTGGGAGTCTGTCCCCAGTCCCCGTCTGTCTCTCTCCGCCACTCTCTTGCTCCGTCTCTGGCCTCTCTCACCTCCCCGGGTCAGGAGACGTGACGTGTAGCCACTGAAGGGACCGGAGGTCGGGCGGGACTCCGGGTGCTGACGAGGGGCGAGGGCCCAGACTGAAGGCTTGTGACGAAGGGTGGCTGCAGACCGGAGCTCCTGCACCCTGGTGGCGCGGGTGGCTCTCCCTGGCTTTGGGCCAGTGGGTGGGGCCGGCCAGGGCCAGGGCCTGGGTTGCACGTCCCTAGGGCCGGAGGGGACTGAGAGGACCCTGCGCCCCCCTCGGTGGCCCTGAGAGGTGGGGGCAGTCCAGCAGCAAGGGGGGCTGTGCGGTTGTGGGGCTGGGATGGGGGATGAGAGGGGTTGGGGTAGGGGCCCGGGGTAAAAGCCGTTCGGGGCCTGGGGAGTCCCAGGATGCCCGGGCGCCCAGATATCTGTCACAGTCAGGGAAGTGACCGAGGCCCGTGGAGCCACTGGGGGGGCGCGAAGGGGCCTCGCTGTGTGCCAGGAGTAGCCCGTCGCCCACACCAGCGGCGTCCGGAGGAGGCGGGGAGCGGGCGGGAGGCGCTCAGGCAGACATGCTCGCCACCCGAGCGGCCCAGCAGCATGGCGCGCGCTCAGGAGGCAGGTCGGGAGCAGGCTCTTGGAGCGCCGGGAGCCGGGTCCAGCGCCTAAGGCCATACCGCCCTGAACGCGCCAGATCTCGTCTGAACTCGGAAGCTAAGCAGGGTCGGGCCTGGTTAGTACTTGGGTGGGAGACCACCTGGGAACACCTGTAGGCTTTTGCTCGCCTCTCCTTTTGCATCGCCGCCCCGGCGTGGCTCCCTCCGAACCCCTGCCGCCCCTTGCCCCTCTGCAGCCGCCCAGCCAGCCGAAGGTCCCCCTGGCCAGAGGCCGGTCAGCCACCCGGCACTACAAGCTGGCAGCCCCGGCGGCACACCAGGCCCGTCGGCCAGTGCTCCCCCCCACACCCTCTTCTTCGTCCTCTTCGGTCCCGCAGGCCGTCATCCGGATCCCTTGGCCCAGCGGCGGTCGCCACCGCCGCCACCGCCGCCGCCGCCGCCACCAGCGCTGCCCTGGCCCCCGCCGCCACCACCAAAGCCCCCGCCATCACCGCGTTTCCCACACCCCCCACCAGCGCTGCCCTCCCCCCTGCCCCCGCCGACACAACGCCGCCGCCGACGCCATTGCAGACCTCGCAACCCACCCTCGCCTCCTCCGCCGCCAGCGCTGCTCATGATCAGCCCCCGCTTCTGCGCCGCCGCCGCCGCCGCCGCCATCACCACGCTCCCCACCCCCTCCACCAGCGCTGCACTCGCCCCAGTCCGCGACCCCGCCGCCGCAAACGCCATATTCCCTCATTCAGCCTCCTCTGCTCTCCCCGCTGCCGCCGCCGCCATCACCCCTCTCCCCATCCCCGCCTCCAGCACCGCCCTCTCCCCCGCCCCCACCCCAGCCGCCGGCCTTGCCGTACTCCCTCAATCTCCCGCCTCTGCTCTCCCGGCCTCCGCGCCAGCACCGCCCTCACGCCCTCTCCCGCCACCGCCGCCGCCGCCAGCGCTCCCCGCGCCCCAGTGCCCACCGTCAAAGCCCCCATTGTCGCCGCCGCCATCGCCGCCCTGGAGCCATCCACGCGGTTGCCATTGCCTACATCGCCACCCTCCCCTGCCTCCGCCGCGGACGCCGCCGCCGCCGCCGCCGCCGCCGCGGGGTCCTCCCACAACTCCCAGGCCCAGGGCTGCCTGCTGGTGCAGGCCTCCACCAGTCTTGGGGGTGCGGTTGGGGGTAAACCTGGTGGCGGTAGGGGGGCGGGGTGTATGCCGGTCTGGGTCCTGGGGAATCCCAGGATGCCAGAGTTCCACGACTTCTGGCACCATCAGGGAAATGGCAGTGTCCCATGGAACCTCCGGTGGCGCGAAGTGGCCTCGCTGCGGGCCAGCAGTGGCCCGACGCCCACGCCAGGGGCATTCGGAGGAGGCGGGGAGCCGGACTGGACGGGGACGCGGTGACGGCGGAGCCGGCCAGCGGGTCGATGTTCGCCACCAGAGCGGAGCATCTGCATGGCGCGCGCTCACGAGGCAGTCCGGGAGCAGGCTCTTGGGGCGCGGGGAGCCAGGTCCCAGCGTCGACGGCTATACCACCCTGAACGCGCCCGATCTCCTCTGAATTCGGGAGCTAAGCAGGGAGGGGCCTGGTTAGTACTTGGATGGGAGACCGCCTGGGAATACCTGTAGGCTTTTGCTTGCCTCTCCTTTTGCGCCGCCGCCCCGGCGTGGCTCCCTCCGAACCCCTGCCGCCCCTTGCCCCTCTGAAGCCGCCCAGCCAGCCGAAGGTCCCCCTGGCCAGAGGCCGGTCAGCCACCCGGCACTACAAGCTGGCAGCCCCGGCCGCACACCAGGCCCGTCGGCCAGGGCTCCACCCCACACCCTCTTCTTAGTCCTCTTCGCTGAGGCAGGCCGTCAGCCTGCAGCAGTTATCCAAGCCTGTGTCTCCGCCGGCAGGCACCTCTACCCACACCCCCGCACGCCCCCTCCCATCGCCCACAAGAGCCAGGAGCCCTCCCTTCCCGCCGTTCGTGGTGGCCCCAACACACAGGGCACAAAGAGCCGGGTCAAACCAGGGGACAGAGGGAGCAGCACCCAAACACACCGCACGCCCTTGGACTCCAGGAGAGACCACCACAAGGGGAAGTGCAGGCACGCAGGCACACAACCCTCACAACCAGGGTGCCTGTGGGCTGCCACTCTCCTCCCTTGGGGGGGGTCCCTGGGCGGGGCTCGGAGCCCACTGGCCCTCCGGCCTGGCCCGGGGCCTTCAAGGGTGACTGCCAATACCCGGGCACTGCCTCTGTAGTGGAGCCCAGCCCCGGGCACGACCACACTCCGGTGGAGAGGCTGCCACTTCAACACAGCCTCAGCGAGTCTGTCCCAGTCCATGTGCCCGCCTGTGCGTCCCTCCCCCCCGGCCCCCCCACGTCTCTCTGGCTCTGTGACGTGCCTGTTGGGCTCTGCCTCTCGCTCAGGAGCTCTCTCCCGCGAGCCAGCCCCCTTTTTCTGTCTCTGTCCATGTCTCTCTGTATGTCGGGATACATACGTGTACATATACGTGTATATTTCCATCTCGCTCCCTCTTACGCCTCCTCCCGTTCTGTCTGTCGGTCCCTGTCCTGCGGGGACTCTAGTCCCCGTCCCCGCACAAGAACGCAGGATATGGTGAGGCCAAGAAGGAACACCAACGGAGCCACGGATAGGGGGCTGAGAGCACCATTTCTCACGGGCGGCTGGCTTGGAGACACGGCAGGCCGGAGCCGCCCGATCCCCAACCGGTCGGCCGTTTCTCTGCCAACCCACCGACACACCGACCGTCGACCCACCAAGCCGGCCCACTGCAATCCGCGCCCCTCTGCAATTTGCAGTCCACCACCCGCGCTTCCTAGCTTGGCCAACGCAGCACCTCCGGGGGCCCATGGCCAACTGGCAACAGCTGATGGCCAAGCGGTCACAGCTGATGACCATGCAGCCCCCACGCAGCACCCCTCCACGCGAGGCCCAGAGCCTCAAACTGCTCTCTGGGAGTCTGTCCCCAGTCCCCGTCTGTCTCTCTCCGCCACTCTCTTGCTCCGTCTCTGGCCTCTCTCACCTCCCCGGGTCAGGAGACGTGACGTGTAGCCACTGAAGGGACCGGAGGTCGGGCGGGACTCCGGGTGCTGACGAGGGGCGAGGGCCCAGACTGAAGGCTTGTGACGAAGGGTGGCTGCAGACCGGAGCTCCTGCACCCTGGTGGCGCGGGTGGCTCTCCCTGGCTTTGGGCCAGTGGGTGGGGCCGGCCAGGGCCAGGGCCTGGGTTGCACGTCCCTAGGGCCGGAGGGGACTGAGAGGACCCTGCGCCCCCCTCGGTGGCCCTGAGAGGTGGGGGCAGTCCAGCAGCAAGGGGGGCTGTGCGGTTGTGGGGCTGGGATGGGGGATGAGAGGGGTTGGGGTAGGGGCCCGGGGTAAAAGCCGTTCGGGGCCTGGGGAGTCCCAGGATGCCCGGGCGCCCAGATATCTGTCACAGTCAGGGAAGTGACCGAGGCCCGTGGAGCCACTGGGGGGGCGCGAAGGGGCCTCGCTGTGTGCCAGGAGTAGCCCGTCGCCCACACCAGCGGCGTCCGGAGGAGGCGGGGAGCGGGCGGGAGGCGCTCAGGCAGACATGCTCGCCACCCGAGCGGCCCAGCAGCATGGCGCGCGCTCAGGAGGCAGGTCGGGAGCAGGCTCTTGGAGCGCCGGGAGCCGGGTCCAGCGCCTAAGGCCATACCGCCCTGAACGCGCCAGATCTCGTCTGAACTCGGAAGCTAAGCAGGGTCGGGCCTGGTTAGTACTTGGGTGGGAGACCACCTGGGAACACCTGTAGGCTTTTGCTCGCCTCTCCTTTTGCATCGCCGCCCCGGCGTGGCTCCCTCCGAACCCCTGCCGCCCCTTGCCCCTCTGCAGCCGCCCAGCCAGCCGAAGGTCCCCCTGGCCAGAGGCCGGTCAGCCACCCGGCACTACAAGCTGGCAGCCCCGGCGGCACACCAGGCCCGTCGGCCAGTGCTCCCCCCCACACCCTCTTCTTCGTCCTCTTCGGTCCCGCAGGCCGTCATCCGGATCCCTTGGCCCAGCGGCGGTCGCCACCGCCGCCGCCGCCGCCGCCGCCGCCACCAGCGCTGCCCTGGCCCCCGCCGCCACCACCAAAGCCCCCGCCATCACCGCGTTTCCCACACCCCCCACCAGCGCTGCCCTCCCCCCTGCCCCCGCCGACACAACGCCGCCGCCGACGCCATTGCCGACCTCGCAACCCTCCCTCGCCGCCGCCGCCGCCAGCGCTGCTCATGATCAGCCCCCGCTTCTGCGCCGCCGCCGCCGCCGCCGCCGCCGCCGCCATCACCACGCTCCCCACCCCCTCCGCCAGCGCTGCACTCGCCCCAGTCCGCGACCCCGCCGCCGCCAACGCCATACTCCCTCATTCAGCCTCCTCTGCTCTCCCCGCTGCCGCCGCCGCCATCACCCCTCTCCCCATCCCCGCCTCCAGCACCGCCCTCTCCCCCGCCCCCACCCCAGCCGCCGGCCTTGCCGTACTACCTCAATCTCCGGCCTCTGCTCTCCCGGCCTCCGCGCCAGCACCGCCCTCACGCCCTCTCCCGCCACCGCCGCCGCCGCCAGCGCTCCCCGCTCCCCAGTGCCCACCGTCAAAGCCCCCATTGTCGCCGCCGCCATCGCCGCCCTGGAGCCATCCACGCGGTTGCCATTGCCTACATCGCCACCCTCCCCTGCCTCCGCCGCGGACGCCGCCGCCGCCGCCGCCGCCGCGGGGTTCTCCCACAACTCCCAGGCCCAGGGCTGCCTGCTGGTGCAGGCCTCCACCAGTCTTGGGGGTGCGGTTGGGGGTAAACCTGGTGGCGGTAGGGGGGCGGGGTGTATGCCGGTCTGGGTCCTGGGGAATCCCAGGATGCCAGAGTTCCACGACTTCTGGCACCATCAGGGAAATGGCAGTGTCCCATGGAACCTCCGGTGGCGCGAAGTGGCCTCGCTGCGGGCCAGGAGTGGCCCGCCGCCCACGCCAGGGGCATTCGGAGGAGGCGGGGAGCCGGACTGGACGGGGACGCGGTGACGGCGGAGCCGGCCAGCGGGTCGATGTTCGCCACCAGAGCGGAGCATCTGCATGGCGCGCGCTCACGAGGCAGTCCGGGAGCAGGCTCTTGGGGCGCGGGGAGCCAGGTCCCAGCGTCGACGGCTATACCACCCTGAACGCGCCCGATCTCCTCTGAATTCGGGAGCTAAGCAGGGAGGGGCCTGGTTAGTACTTGGATGGGAGACCGCCTGGGAATACCTGTAGGCTTTTGCTTGCCTCTCCTTTTGCGCCGCCGCCCCGGCGTGGCTCCCTCCGAACCCCTGCCGCCCCTTGCCCCTCTGAAGCCGCCCAGCCAGCCGAAGGTCCCCCTGGCCAGAGGCCGGTCAGCCACCCGGCACTACAAGCTGGCAGCCCCGGCCGCACACCAGGCCCGTCGGCCAGGGCTCCACCCCACACCCTCTTCTTAGTCCTCTTCGCTGAGGCAGGCCGTCAGCCTGCAGCAGTTATCCAAGCCTGTGTCTCCGCCGGCAGGCACCTCTACCCACACCCCCGCACGCCCCCTCCCATCGCCCACAAGAGCCAGGAGCCCTCCCTTCCCGCCGTTCGTGGTGGCCCCAACACACAGGGCACAAAGAGCCGGGTCAAACCAGGGGACAGAGGGAGCAGCACCCAAACACACCGCACGCCCTTGGACTCCAGGAGAGACCACCACAAGGGGAAGTGCAGGCACGCAGGCACACAACCCTCACAACCAGGGTGCCTGTGGGCTGCCACTCTCCTCCCTTGGGGGGGGTCCCTGGGCGGGGCTCGGAGCCCACTGGCCCTCCGGCCTGGCCCGGGGCCTTCAAGGGTGACTGCCAATACCCGGGCACTGCCTCTGTAGTGGAGCCCAGCCCCGGGCACGACCACACTCCGGTGGAGAGGCTGCCACTTCAACACAGCCTCAGCGAGTCTGTCCCAGTCCATGTGCCCGCCTGTGCGTCCCTCCCCCCCGGCCCCCCCACGTCTCTCTGGCTCTGTGACGTGCCTGTTGGGCTCTGCCTCTCGCTCAGGAGCTCTCTCCCGCGAGCCAGCCCCCTTTTTCTGTCTCTGTCCATGTCTCTCTGTATGTCGGGATACATACGTGTACATATACGTGTATATTTCCATCTCGCTCCCTCTTACGCCTCCTCCCGTTCTGTCTGTCGGTCCCTGTCCTGCGGGGACTCTAGTCCCCGTCCCCGCACAAGAACGCAGGATATGGTGAGGCCAAGAAGGAACACCAACGGAGCCACGGATAGGGGGCTGAGAGCACCATTTCTCACGGGCGGCTGGCTTGGAGACACGGCAGGCCGGAGCCGCCCGATCCCCAACCGGTCGGCCGTTTCTCTGCCAACCCACCGACACACCGACCGTCGACCCACCAAGCCGGCCCACTGCAATCCGCGCCCCTCTGCAATTTGCAGTCCACCACCCGCGCTTCCTAGCTTGGCCAACGCAGCACCTCCGGGGGCCCATGGCCAACTGGCAACAGCTGATGGCCAAGCGGTCACAGCTGATGACCATGCAGCCCCCACGCAGCACCCCTCCACGCGAGGCCCAGAGCCTCAAACTGCTCTCTGGGAGTCTGTCCCCAGTCCCCGTCTGTCTCTCTCCGCCACTCTCTTGCTCCGTCTCTGGCCTCTCTCACCTCCCCGGGTCAGGAGACGTGACGTGTAGCCACTGAAGGGACCGGAGGTCGGGCGGGACTCCGGGTGCTGACGAGGGGCGAGGGCCCAGACTGAAGGCTTGTGACGAAGGGTGGCTGCAGACCGGAGCTCCTGCACCCTGGTGGCGCGGGTGGCTCTCCCTGGCTTTGGGCCAGTGGGTGGGGCCGGCCAGGGCCAGGGCCTGGGTTGCACGTCCCTAGGGCCGGAGGGGACTGAGAGGACCCTGCGCCCCCCTCGGTGGCCCTGAGAGGTGGGGGCAGTCCAGCAGCAAGGGGGGCTGTGCGGTTGTGGGGCTGGGATGGGGGATGAGAGGGGTTGGGGTAGGGGCCCGGGGTAAAAGCCGTTCGGGGCCTGGGGAGTCCCAGGATGCCCGGGCGCCCAGATATCTGTCACAGTCAGGGAAGTGACCGAGGCCCGTGGAGCCACTGGGGGGGCGCGAAGGGGCCTCGCTGTGTGCCAGGAGTAGCCCGTCGCCCACACCAGCGGCGTCCGGAGGAGGCGGGGAGCGGGCGGGAGGCGCTCAGGCAGACATGCTCGCCACCCGAGCGGCCCAGCAGCATGGCGCGCGCTCAGGAGGCAGGTCGGGAGCAGGCTCTTGGAGCGCCGGGAGCCGGGTCCAGCGCCTAAGGCCATACCGCCCTGAACGCGCCAGATCTCGTCTGAACTCGGAAGCTAAGCAGGGTCGGGCCTGGTTAGTACTTGGGTGGGAGACCACCTGGGAACACCTGTAGGCTTTTGCTCGCCTCTCCTTTTGCATCGCCGCCCCGGCGTGGCTCCCTCCGAACCCCTGCCGCCCCTTGCCCCTCTGCAGCCGCCCAGCCAGCCGAAGGTCCCCCTGGCCAGAGGCCGGTCAGCCACCCGGCACTACAAGCTGGCAGCCCCGGCGGCACACCAGGCCCGTCGGCCAGTGCTCCCCCCCACACCCTCTTCTTCGTCCTCTTCGGTCCCGCAGGCCGTCATCCGGATCCCTTGGCCCAGCGGCGGTCGCCACCGCCGCCACCGCCGCCGCCGCCGCCACCAGCGCTGCCCTGGCCCCCGCCGCCACCACCAAAGCCCCCGCCATCACCGCGTTTCCCACACCCCCCACCAGCGCTGCCCTCCCCCCTGCCCCCGCCGACACAACGCCGCCGCCGACGCCATTGCCGACCTCGCAACCCTCCCTCGCCTCCTCCGCCGCCAGCGCTGCTCATGATCAGCCCCCGCTTCTGCGCCGCCGCCGCCGCCGCCGCCATCACCACGCTCCCCACCCCCTCCGCCAGCGCTGCACTCGCCCCAGTCCGCGACCCCGCCGCCGCAAACGCCATATTCCCTCATTCAGCCTCCTCTGCTCTCCCCGCTGCCGCCGCCGCCATCACCCCTCTCCCCATCCCCGCCTCCAGCACCGCCCTCTCCCCCGCCCCCACCCCAGCCGCCGGCCTTGCCGTACTCCCTCAATCTCCCGCCTCTGCTCTCCCGGCCTCCGCGCCAGCACCGCCCTCACGCCCTCTCCCGCCACCGCCGCCGCCGCCAGCGCTCCCCGCGCCCCAGTGCCCACCGTCAAAGCCCCCATTGTCGCCGCCGCCATCGCCGCCCTGGAGCCATCCACGCGGTTGCCATTGCCTACATCGCCACCCTCCCCTGCCTCCGCCGCGGACGCCGCCGCCGCCGCCGCCGCCGCCGCGGGGTCCTCCCACAACTCCCAGGCCCAGGGCTGCCTGCTGGTGCAGGCCTCCACCAGTCTTGGGGGTGCGGTTGGGGGTAAACCTGGTGGCGGTAGGGGGGCGGGGTGTATGCCGGTCTGGGTCCTGGGGAATCCCAGGATGCCAGAGTTCCACGACTTCTGGCACCATCAGGGAAATGGCAGTGTCCCATGGAACCTCCGGTGGCGCGAAGTGGCCTCGCTGCGGGCCAGCAGTGGCCCGACGCCCACGCCAGGGGCATTCGGAGGAGGCGGGGAGCCGGACTGGACGGGGACGCGGTGACGGCGGAGCCGGCCAGCGGGTCGATGTTCGCCACCAGAGCGGAGCATCTGCATGGCGCGCGCTCACGAGGCAGTCCGGGAGCAGGCTCTTGGGGCGCGGGGAGCCAGGTCCCAGCGTCGACGGCTATACCACCCTGAACGCGCCCGATCTCCTCTGAATTCGGGAGCTAAGCAGGGAGGGGCCTGGTTAGTACTTGGATGGGAGACCGCCTGGGAATACCTGTAGGCTTTTGCTTGCCTCTCCTTTTGCGCCGCCGCCCCGGCGTGGCTCCCTCCGAACCCCTGCCGCCCCTTGCCCCTCTGAAGCCGCCCAGCCAGCCGAAGGTCCCCCTGGCCAGAGGCCGGTCAGCCACCCGGCACTACAAGCTGGCAGCCCCGGCCGCACACCAGGCCCGTCGGCCAGGGCTCCACCCCACACCCTCTTCTTAGTCCTCTTCGCTGAGGCAGGCCGTCAGCCTGCAGCAGTTATCCAAGCCTGTGTCTCCGCCGGCAGGCACCTCTACCCACACCCCCGCACGCCCCCTCCCATCGCCCACAAGAGCCAGGAGCCCTCCCTTCCCGCCGTTCGTGGTGGCCCCAACACACAGGGCACAAAGAGCCGGGTCAAACCAGGGGACAGAGGGAGCAGCACCCAAACACACCGCACGCCCTTGGACTCCAGGAGAGACCACCACAAGGGGAAGTGCAGGCACGCAGGCACACAACCCTCACAACCAGGGTGCCTGTGGGCTGCCACTCTCCTCCCTTGGGGGGGGTCCCTGGGCGGGGCTCGGAGCCCACTGGCCCTCCGGCCTGGCCCGGGGCCTTCAAGGGTGACTGCCAATACCCGGGCACTGCCTCTGTAGTGGAGCCCAGCCCCGGGCACGACCACACTCCGGTGGAGAGGCTGCCACTTCAACACAGCCTCAGCGAGTCTGTCCCAGTCCATGTGCCCGCCTGTGCGTCCCTCCCCCCCGGCCCCCCCACGTCTCTCTGGCTCTGTGACGTGCCTGTTGGGCTCTGCCTCTCGCTCAGGAGCTCTCTCCCGCGAGCCAGCCCCCTTTTTCTGTCTCTGTCCATGTCTCTCTGTATGTCGGGATACATACGTGTACATATACGTGTATATTTCCATCTCGCTCCCTCTTACGCCTCCTCCCGTTCTGTCTGTCGGTCCCTGTCCTGCGGGGACTCTAGTCCCCGTCCCCGCACAAGAACGCAGGATATGGTGAGGCCAAGAAGGAACACCAACGGAGCCACGGATAGGGGGCTGAGAGCACCATTTCTCACGGGCGGCTGGCTTGGAGACACGGCAGGCCGGAGCCGCCCGATCCCCAACCGGTCGGCCGTTTCTCTGCCAACCCACCGACACACCGACCGTCGACCCACCAAGCCGGCCCACTGCAATCCGCGCCCCTCTGCAATTTGCAGTCCACCACCCGCGCTTCCTAGCTTGGCCAACGCAGCACCTCCGGGGGCCCATGGCCAACTGGCAACAGCTGATGGCCAAGCGGTCACAGCTGATGACCATGCAGCCCCCACGCAGCACCCCTCCACGCGAGGCCCAGAGCCTCAAACTGCTCTCTGGGAGTCTGTCCCCAGTCCCCGTCTGTCTCTCTCCGCCACTCTCTTGCTCCGTCTCTGGCCTCTCTCACCTCCCCGGGTCAGGAGACGTGACGTGTAGCCACTGAAGGGACCGGAGGTCGGGCGGGACTCCGGGTGCTGACGAGGGGCGAGGGCCCAGACTGAAGGCTTGTGACGAAGGGTGGCTGCAGACCGGAGCTCCTGCACCCTGGTGGCGCGGGTGGCTCTCCCTGGCTTTGGGCCAGTGGGTGGGGCCGGCCAGGGCCAGGGCCTGGGTTGCACGTCCCTAGGGCCGGAGGGGACTGAGAGGACCCTGCGCCCCCCTCGGTGGCCCTGAGAGGTGGGGGCAGTCCAGCAGCAAGGGGGGCTGTGCGGTTGTGGGGCTGGGATGGGGGATGAGAGGGGTTGGGGTAGGGGCCCGGGGTAAAAGCCGTTCGGGGCCTGGGGAGTCCCAGGATGCCCGGGCGCCCAGATATCTGTCACAGTCAGGGAAGTGACCGAGGCCCGTGGAGCCACTGGGGGGGCGCGAAGGGGCCTCGCTGTGTGCCAGGAGTAGCCCGTCGCCCACACCAGCGGCGTCCGGAGGAGGCGGGGAGCGGGCGGGAGGCGCTCAGGCAGACATGCTCGCCACCCGAGCGGCCCAGCAGCATGGCGCGCGCTCAGGAGGCAGGTCGGGAGCAGGCTCTTGGAGCGCCGGGAGCCGGGTCCAGCGCCTAAGGCCATACCGCCCTGAACGCGCCAGATCTCGTCTGAACTCGGAAGCTAAGCAGGGTCGGGCCTGGTTAGTACTTGGGTGGGAGACCACCTGGGAACACCTGTAGGCTTTTGCTCGCCTCTCCTTTTGCATCGCCGCCCCGGCGTGGCTCCCTCCGAACCCCTGCCGCCCCTTGCCCCTCTGCAGCCGCCCAGCCAGCCGAAGGTCCCCCTGGCCAGAGGCCGGTCAGCCACCCGGCACTACAAGCTGGCAGCCCCGGCGGCACACCAGGCCCGTCGGCCAGTGCTCCCCCCCACACCCTCTTCTTCGTCCTCTTCGGTCCCGCAGGCCGTCATCCGGATCCCTTGGCCCAGCGGCGGTCGCCACCGCCGCCGCCGCCGCCGCCGCCGCCACCAGCGCTGCCCTGGCCCCCGCCGCCACCACCAAAGCCCCCGCCATCACCGCGTTTCCCACACCCCCCACCAGCGCTGCCCTCCCCCCTGCCCCCGCCGACACAACGCCGCCGCCGACGCCATTGCCGACCTCGCAACCCTCCCTCGCCGCCGCCGCCGCCAGCGCTGCTCATGATCAGCCCCCGCTTCTGCGCCGCCGCCGCCGCCGCCGCCGCCGCCGCCATCACCACGCTCCCCACCCCCTCCGCCAGCGCTGCACTCGCCCCAGTCCGCGACCCCGCCGCCGCCAACGCCATACTCCCTCATTCAGCCTCCTCTGCTCTCCCCGCTGCCGCCGCCGCCATCACCCCTCTCCCCATCCCCGCCTCCAGCACCGCCCTCTCCCCCGCCCCCACCCCAGCCGCCGGCCTTGCCGTACTACCTCAATCTCCGGCCTCTGCTCTCCCGGCCTCCGCGCCAGCACCGCCCTCACGCCCTCTCCCGCCACCGCCGCCGCCGCCAGCGCTCCCCGCTCCCCAGTGCCCACCGTCAAAGCCCCCATTGTCGCCGCCGCCATCGCCGCCCTGGAGCCATCCACGCGGTTGCCATTGCCTACATCGCCACCCTCCCCTGCCTCCGCCGCGGACGCCGCCGCCGCCGCCGCCGCCGCGGGGTTCTCCCACAACTCCCAGGCCCAGGGCTGCCTGCTGGTGCAGGCCTCCACCAGTCTTGGGGGTGCGGTTGGGGGTAAACCTGGTGGCGGTAGGGGGGCGGGGTGTATGCCGGTCTGGGTCCTGGGGAATCCCAGGATGCCAGAGTTCCACGACTTCTGGCACCATCAGGGAAATGGCAGTGTCCCATGGAACCTCCGGTGGCGCGAAGTGGCCTCGCTGCGGGCCAGGAGTGGCCCGCCGCCCACGCCAGGGGCATTCGGAGGAGGCGGGGAGCCGGACTGGACGGGGACGCGGTGACGGCGGAGCCGGCCAGCGGGTCGATGTTCGCCACCAGAGCGGAGCATCTGCATGGCGCGCGCTCACGAGGCAGTCCGGGAGCAGGCTCTTGGGGCGCGGGGAGCCAGGTCCCAGCGTCGACGGCTATACCACCCTGAACGCGCCCGATCTCCTCTGAATTCGGGAGCTAAGCAGGGAGGGGCCTGGTTAGTACTTGGATGGGAGACCGCCTGGGAATACCTGTAGGCTTTTGCTTGCCTCTCCTTTTGCGCCGCCGCCCCGGCGTGGCTCCCTCCGAACCCCTGCCGCCCCTTGCCCCTCTGAAGCCGCCCAGCCAGCCGAAGGTCCCCCTGGCCAGAGGCCGGTCAGCCACCCGGCACTACAAGCTGGCAGCCCCGGCCGCACACCAGGCCCGTCGGCCAGGGCTCCACCCCACACCCTCTTCTTAGTCCTCTTCGCTGAGGCAGGCCGTCAGCCTGCAGCAGTTATCCAAGCCTGTGTCTCCGCCGGCAGGCACCTCTACCCACACCCCCGCACGCCCCCTCCCATCGCCCACAAGAGCCAGGAGCCCTCCCTTCCCGCCGTTCGTGGTGGCCCCAACACACAGGGCACAAAGAGCCGGGTCAAACCAGGGGACAGAGGGAGCAGCACCCAAACACACCGCACGCCCTTGGACTCCAGGAGAGACCACCACAAGGGGAAGTGCAGGCACGCAGGCACACAACCCTCACAACCAGGGTGCCTGTGGGCTGCCACTCTCCTCCCTTGGGGGGGGTCCCTGGGCGGGGCTCGGAGCCCACTGGCCCTCCGGCCTGGCCCGGGGCCTTCAAGGGTGACTGCCAATACCCGGGCACTGCCTCTGTAGTGGAGCCCAGCCCCGGGCACGACCACACTCCGGTGGAGAGGCTGCCACTTCAACACAGCCTCAGCGAGTCTGTCCCAGTCCATGTGCCCGCCTGTGCGTCCCTCCCCCCCGGCCCCCCCACGTCTCTCTGGCTCTGTGACGTGCCTGTTGGGCTCTGCCTCTCGCTCAGGAGCTCTCTCCCGCGAGCCAGCCCCCTTTTTCTGTCTCTGTCCATGTCTCTCTGTATGTCGGGATACATACGTGTACATATACGTGTATATTTCCATCTCGCTCCCTCTTACGCCTCCTCCCGTTCTGTCTGTCGGTCCCTGTCCTGCGGGGACTCTAGTCCCCGTCCCCGCACAAGAACGCAGGATATGGTGAGGCCAAGAAGGAACACCAACGGAGCCACGGATAGGGGGCTGAGAGCACCATTTCTCACGGGCGGCTGGCTTGGAGACACGGCAGGCCGGAGCCGCCCGATCCCCAACCGGTCGGCCGTTTCTCTGCCAACCCACCGACACACCGACCGTCGACCCACCAAGCCGGCCCACTGCAATCCGCGCCCCTCTGCAATTTGCAGTCCACCACCCGCGCTTCCTAGCTTGGCCAACGCAGCACCTCCGGGGGCCCATGGCCAACTGGCAACAGCTGATGGCCAAGCGGTCACAGCTGATGACCATGCAGCCCCCACGCAGCACCCCTCCACGCGAGGCCCAGAGCCTCAAACTGCTCTCTGGGAGTCTGTCCCCAGTCCCCGTCTGTCTCTCTCCGCCACTCTCTTGCTCCGTCTCTGGCCTCTCTCACCTCCCCGGGTCAGGAGACGTGACGTGTAGCCACTGAAGGGACCGGAGGTCGGGCGGGACTCCGGGTGCTGACGAGGGGCGAGGGCCCAGACTGAAGGCTTGTGACGAAGGGTGGCTGCAGACCGGAGCTCCTGCACCCTGGTGGCGCGGGTGGCTCTCCCTGGCTTTGGGCCAGTGGGTGGGGCCGGCCAGGGCCAGGGCCTGGGTTGCACGTCCCTAGGGCCGGAGGGGACTGAGAGGACCCTGCGCCCCCCTCGGTGGCCCTGAGAGGTGGGGGCAGTCCAGCAGCAAGGGGGGCTGTGCGGTTGTGGGGCTGGGATGGGGGATGAGAGGGGTTGGGGTAGGGGCCCGGGGTAAAAGCCGTTCGGGGCCTGGGGAGTCCCAGGATGCCCGGGCGCCCAGATATCTGTCACAGTCAGGGAAGTGACCGAGGCCCGTGGAGCCACTGGGGGGGCGCGAAGGGGCCTCGCTGTGTGCCAGGAGTAGCCCGTCGCCCACACCAGCGGCGTCCGGAGGAGGCGGGGAGCGGGCGGGAGGCGCTCAGGCAGACATGCTCGCCACCCGAGCGGCCCAGCAGCATGGCGCGCGCTCAGGAGGCAGGTCGGGAGCAGGCTCTTGGAGCGCCGGGAGCCGGGTCCAGCGCCTAAGGCCATACCGCCCTGAACGCGCCAGATCTCGTCTGAACTCGGAAGCTAAGCAGGGTCGGGCCTGGTTAGTACTTGGGTGGGAGACCACCTGGGAACACCTGTAGGCTTTTGCTCGCCTCTCCTTTTGCATCGCCGCCCCGGCGTGGCTCCCTCCGAACCCCTGCCGCCCCTTGCCCCTCTGCAGCCGCCCAGCCAGCCGAAGGTCCCCCTGGCCAGAGGCCGGTCAGCCACCCGGCACTACAAGCTGGCAGCCCCGGCGGCACACCAGGCCCGTCGGCCAGTGCTCCCCCCCACACCCTCTTCTTCGTCCTCTTCGGTCCCGCAGGCCGTCATCCGGATCCCTTGGCCCAGCGGCGGTCGCCACCGCCGCCACCGCCGCCGCCGCCGCCACCAGCGCTGCCCTGGCCCCCGCCGCCACCACCAAAGCCCCCGCCATCACCGCGTTTCCCACACCCCCCACCAGCGCTGCCCTCCCCCCTGCCCCCGCCGACACAACGCCGCCGCCGACGCCATTGCCGACCTCGCAACCCTCCCTCGCCTCCTCCGCCGCCAGCGCTGCTCATGATCAGCCCCCGCTTCTGCGCCGCCGCCGCCGCCGCCGCCATCACCACGCTCCCCACCCCCTCCGCCAGCGCTGCACTCGCCCCAGTCCGCGACCCCGCCGCCGCAAACGCCATATTCCCTCATTCAGCCTCCTCTGCTCTCCCCGCTGCCGCCGCCGCCATCACCCCTCTCCCCATCCCCGCCTCCAGCACCGCCCTCTCCCCCGCCCCCACCCCAGCCGCCGGCCTTGCCGTACTCCCTCAATCTCCCGCCTCTGCTCTCCCGGCCTCCGCGCCAGCACCGCCCTCACGCCCTCTCCCGCCACCGCCGCCGCCGCCAGCGCTCCCCGCGCCCCAGTGCCCACCGTCAAAGCCCCCATTGTCGCCGCCGCCATCGCCGCCCTGGAGCCATCCACGCGGTTGCCATTGCCTACATCGCCACCCTCCCCTGCCTCCGCCGCGGACGCCGCCGCCGCCGCCGCCGCCGCCGCGGGGTCCTCCCACAACTCCCAGGCCCAGGGCTGCCTGCTGGTGCAGGCCTCCACCAGTCTTGGGGGTGCGGTTGGGGGTAAACCTGGTGGCGGTAGGGGGGCGGGGTGTATGCCGGTCTGGGTCCTGGGGAATCCCAGGATGCCAGAGTTCCACGACTTCTGGCACCATCAGGGAAATGGCAGTGTCCCATGGAACCTCCGGTGGCGCGAAGTGGCCTCGCTGCGGGCCAGCAGTGGCCCGACGCCCACGCCAGGGGCATTCGGAGGAGGCGGGGAGCCGGACTGGACGGGGACGCGGTGACGGCGGAGCCGGCCAGCGGGTCGATGTTCGCCACCAGAGCGGAGCATCTGCATGGCGCGCGCTCACGAGGCAGTCCGGGAGCAGGCTCTTGGGGCGCGGGGAGCCAGGTCCCAGCGTCGACGGCTATACCACCCTGAACGCGCCCGATCTCCTCTGAATTCGGGAGCTAAGCAGGGAGGGGCCTGGTTAGTACTTGGATGGGAGACCGCCTGGGAATACCTGTAGGCTTTTGCTTGCCTCTCCTTTTGCGCCGCCGCCCCGGCGTGGCTCCCTCCGAACCCCTGCCGCCCCTTGCCCCTCTGAAGCCGCCCAGCCAGCCGAAGGTCCCCCTGGCCAGAGGCCGGTCAGCCACCCGGCACTACAAGCTGGCAGCCCCGGCCGCACACCAGGCCCGTCGGCCAGGGCTCCACCCCACACCCTCTTCTTAGTCCTCTTCGCTGAGGCAGGCCGTCAGCCTGCAGCAGTTATCCAAGCCTGTGTCTCCGCCGGCAGGCACCTCTACCCACACCCCCGCACGCCCCCTCCCATCGCCCACAAGAGCCAGGAGCCCTCCCTTCCCGCCGTTCGTGGTGGCCCCAACACACAGGGCACAAAGAGCCGGGTCAAACCAGGGGACAGAGGGAGCAGCACCCAAACACACCGCACGCCCTTGGACTCCAGGAGAGACCACCACAAGGGGAAGTGCAGGCACGCAGGCACACAACCCTCACAACCAGGGTGCCTGTGGGCTGCCACTCTCCTCCCTTGGGGGGGGTCCCTGGGCGGGGCTCGGAGCCCACTGGCCCTCCGGCCTGGCCCGGGGCCTTCAAGGGTGACTGCCAATACCCGGGCACTGCCTCTGTAGTGGAGCCCAGCCCCGGGCACGACCACACTCCGGTGGAGAGGCTGCCACTTCAACACAGCCTCAGCGAGTCTGTCCCAGTCCATGTGCCCGCCTGTGCGTCCCTCCCCCCCGGCCCCCCCACGTCTCTCTGGCTCTGTGACGTGCCTGTTGGGCTCTGCCTCTCGCTCAGGAGCTCTCTCCCGCGAGCCAGCCCCCTTTTTCTGTCTCTGTCCATGTCTCTCTGTATGTCGGGATACATACGTGTACATATACGTGTATATTTCCATCTCGCTCCCTCTTACGCCTCCTCCCGTTCTGTCTGTCGGTCCCTGTCCTGCGGGGACTCTAGTCCCCGTCCCCGCACAAGAACGCAGGATATGGTGAGGCCAAGAAGGAACACCAACGGAGCCACGGATAGGGGGCTGAGAGCACCATTTCTCACGGGCGGCTGGCTTGGAGACACGGCAGGCCGGAGCCGCCCGATCCCCAACCGGTCGGCCGTTTCTCTGCCAACCCACCGACACACCGACCGTCGACCCACCAAGCCGGCCCACTGCAATCCGCGCCCCTCTGCAATTTGCAGTCCACCACCCGCGCTTCCTAGCTTGGCCAACGCAGCACCTCCGGGGGCCCATGGCCAACTGGCAACAGCTGATGGCCAAGCGGTCACAGCTGATGACCATGCAGCCCCCACGCAGCACCCCTCCACGCGAGGCCCAGAGCCTCAAACTGCTCTCTGGGAGTCTGTCCCCAGTCCCCGTCTGTCTCTCTCCGCCACTCTCTTGCTCCGTCTCTGGCCTCTCTCACCTCCCCGGGTCAGGAGACGTGACGTGTAGCCACTGAAGGGACCGGAGGTCGGGCGGGACTCCGGGTGCTGACGAGGGGCGAGGGCCCAGACTGAAGGCTTGTGACGAAGGGTGGCTGCAGACCGGAGCTCCTGCACCCTGGTGGCGCGGGTGGCTCTCCCTGGCTTTGGGCCAGTGGGTGGGGCCGGCCAGGGCCAGGGCCTGGGTTGCACGTCCCTAGGGCCGGAGGGGACTGAGAGGACCCTGCGCCCCCCTCGGTGGCCCTGAGAGGTGGGGGCAGTCCAGCAGCAAGGGGGGCTGTGCGGTTGTGGGGCTGGGATGGGGGATGAGAGGGGTTGGGGTAGGGGCCCGGGGTAAAAGCCGTTCGGGGCCTGGGGAGTCCCAGGATGCCCGGGCGCCCAGATATCTGTCACAGTCAGGGAAGTGACCGAGGCCCGTGGAGCCACTGGGGGGGCGCGAAGGGGCCTCGCTGTGTGCCAGGAGTAGCCCGTCGCCCACACCAGCGGCGTCCGGAGGAGGCGGGGAGCGGGCGGGAGGCGCTCAGGCAGACATGCTCGCCACCCGAGCGGCCCAGCAGCATGGCGCGCGCTCAGGAGGCAGGTCGGGAGCAGGCTCTTGGAGCGCCGGGAGCCGGGTCCAGCGCCTAAGGCCATACCGCCCTGAACGCGCCAGATCTCGTCTGAACTCGGAAGCTAAGCAGGGTCGGGCCTGGTTAGTACTTGGGTGGGAGACCACCTGGGAACACCTGTAGGCTTTTGCTCGCCTCTCCTTTTGCATCGCCGCCCCGGCGTGGCTCCCTCCGAACCCCTGCCGCCCCTTGCCCCTCTGCAGCCGCCCAGCCAGCCGAAGGTCCCCCTGGCCAGAGGCCGGTCAGCCACCCGGCACTACAAGCTGGCAGCCCCGGCGGCACACCAGGCCCGTCGGCCAGTGCTCCCCCCCACACCCTCTTCTTCGTCCTCTTCGGTCCCGCAGGCCGTCATCCGGATCCCTTGGCCCAGCGGCGGTCGCCACCGCCGCCGCCGCCGCCGCCGCCGCCACCAGCGCTGCCCTGGCCCCCGCCGCCACCACCAAAGCCCCCGCCATCACCGCGTTTCCCACACCCCCCACCAGCGCTGCCCTCCCCCCTGCCCCCGCCGACACAACGCCGCCGCCGACGCCATTGCCGACCTCGCAACCCTCCCTCGCCGCCGCCGCCGCCAGCGCTGCTCATGATCAGCCCCCGCTTCTGCGCCGCCGCCGCCGCCGCCGCCATCACCACGCTCCCCACCCCCTCCGCCAGCGCTGCACTCGCCCCAGTCCGCGACCCCGCCGCCGCCAACGCCATACTCCCTCATTCAGCCTCCTCTGCTCTCCCCGCTGCCGCCGCCGCCATCACCCCTCTCCCCATCCCCGCCTCCAGCACCGCCCTCTCCCCCGCCCCCACCCCAGCCGCCGGCCTTGCCGTACTCCCTCAATCTCCGGCCTCTGCTCTCCCGGCCTCCGCGCCAGCACCGCCCTCACGCCCTCTCCCGCCACCGCCGCCGCCGCCAGCGCTCCCCGCGCCCCAGTGCCCACCGTCAAAGCCCCCATTGTCGCCGCCGCCATCGCCGCCCTGGAGCCATCCACGCGGTTGCCATTGCCTACATCGCCACCCTCCCCTGCCTCCGCCGCGGACGCCGCCGCCGCCGCCGCCGCCGCCGCCGCGGGGTCCTCCCACAACTCCCAGGCCCAGGGCTGCCTGCTGGTGCAGGCCTCCACCAGTCTTGGGGGTGCGGTTGGGGGTAAACCTGGTGGCGGTAGGGGGGCGGGGTGTATGCCGGTCTGGGTCCTGGGGAATCCCAGGATGCCAGAGTTCCACGACTTCTGGCACCATCAGGGAAATGGCAGTGTCCCATGGAACCTCCGGTGGCGCGAAGTGGCCTCGCTGCGGGCCAGCAGTGGCCCGACGCCCACGCCAGGGGCATTCGGAGGAGGCGGGGAGCCGGACTGGACGGGGACGCGGTGACGGCGGAGCCGGCCAGCGGGTCGATGTTCGCCACCAGAGCGGAGCATCTGCATGGCGCGCGCTCACGAGGCAGTCCGGGAGCAGGCTCTTGGGGCGCGGGGAGCCAGGTCCCAGCGTCGACGGCTATACCACCCTGAACGCGCCCGATCTCCTCTGAATTCGGGAGCTAAGCAGGGAGGGGCCTGGTTAGTACTTGGATGGGAGACCGCCTGGGAATACCTGTAGGCTTTTGCTTGCCTCTCCTTTTGCGCCGCCGCCCCGGCGTGGCTCCCTCCGAACCCCTGCCGCCCCTTGCCCCTCTGAAGCCGCCCAGCCAGCCGAAGGTCCCCCTGGCCAGAGGCCGGTCAGCCACCCGGCACTACAAGCTGGCAGCCCCGGCCGCACACCAGGCCCGTCGGCCAGGGCTCCACCCCACACCCTCTTCTTAGTCCTCTTCGCTGAGGCAGGCCGTCAGCCTGCAGCAGTTATCCAAGCCTGTGTCTCCGCCGGCAGGCACCTCTACCCACACCCCCGCACGCCCCCTCCCATCGCCCACAAGAGCCAGGAGCCCTCCCTTCCCGCCGTTCGTGGTGGCCCCAACACACAGGGCACAAAGAGCCGGGTCAAACCAGGGGACAGAGGGAGCAGCACCCAAACACACCGCACGCCCTTGGACTCCAGGAGAGACCACCACAAGGGGAAGTGCAGGCACGCAGGCACACAACCCTCACAACCAGGGTGCCTGTGGGCTGCCACTCTCCTCCCTTGGGGGGGGTCCCTGGGCGGGGCTCGGAGCCCACTGGCCCTCCGGCCTGGCCCGGGGCCTTCAAGGGTGACTGCCAATACCCGGGCACTGCCTCTGTAGTGGAGCCCAGCCCCGGGCACGACCACACTCCGGTGGAGAGGCTGCCACTTCAACACAGCCTCAGCGAGTCTGTCCCAGTCCATGTGCCCGCCTGTGCGTCCCTCCCCCCCGGCCCCCCCACGTCTCTCTGGCTCTGTGACGTGCCTGTTGGGCTCTGCCTCTCGCTCAGGAGCTCTCTCCCGCGAGCCAGCCCCCTTTTTCTGTCTCTGTCCATGTCTCTCTGTATGTCGGGATACATACGTGTACATATACGTGTATATTTCCATCTCGCTCCCTCTTACGCCTCCTCCCGTTCTGTCTGTCGGTCCCTGTCCTGCGGGGACTCTAGTCCCCGTCCCCGCACAAGAACGCAGGATATGGTGAGGCCAAGAAGGAACACCAACGGAGCCACGGATAGGGGGCTGAGAGCACCATTTCTCACGGGCGGCTGGCTTGGAGACACGGCAGGCCGGAGCCGCCCGATCCCCAACCGGTCGGCCGTTTCTCTGCCAACCCACCGACACACCGACCGTCGACCCACCAAGCCGGCCCACTGCAATCCGCGCCCCTCTGCAATTTGCAGTCCACCACCCGCGCTTCCTAGCTTGGCCAACGCAGCACCTCCGGGGGCCCATGGCCAACTGGCAACAGCTGATGGCCAAGCGGTCACAGCTGATGACCATGCAGCCCCCACGCAGCACCCCTCCACGCGAGGCCCAGAGCCTCAAACTGCTCTCTGGGAGTCTGTCCCCAGTCCCCGTCTGTCTCTCTCCGCCACTCTCTTGCTCCGTCTCTGGCCTCTCTCACCTCCCCGGGTCAGGAGACGTGACGTGTAGCCACTGAAGGGACCGGAGGTCGGGCGGGACTCCGGGTGCTGACGAGGGGCGAGGGCCCAGACTGAAGGCTTGTGACGAAGGGTGGCTGCAGACCGGAGCTCCTGCACCCTGGTGGCGCGGGTGGCTCTCCCTGGCTTTGGGCCAGTGGGTGGGGCCGGCCAGGGCCAGGGCCTGGGTTGCACGTCCCTAGGGCCGGAGGGGACTGAGAGGACCCTGCGCCCCCCTCGGTGGCCCTGAGAGGTGGGGGCAGTCCAGCAGCAAGGGGGGCTGTGCGGTTGTGGGGCTGGGATGGGGGATGAGAGGGGTTGGGGTAGGGGCCCGGGGTAAAAGCCGTTCGGGGCCTGGGGAGTCCCAGGATGCCCGGGCGCCCAGATATCTGTCACAGTCAGGGAAGTGACCGAGGCCCGTGGAGCCACTGGGGGGCGCGAAGGGGCCTCGCTGTGTGCCAGGAGTAGCCCGTCGCCCACACCAGCGGCGTCCGGAGGAGGCGGGGAGCGGGCGGGAGGCGCTCAGGCAGACATGCTCGCCACCCGAGCGGCCCAGCAGCATGGCGCGCGCTCAGGAGGCAGGTCGGGAGCAGGCTCTTGGAGCGCAGGGAGCCGGGTCCAGCGCCTAAGGCCATACCGCCCTGAACGCGCCAGATCTCGTCTGAACTCGGAAGCTAAGCAGGGTCGGGCCTGGTTAGTACTTGGGTGGGAGACCACCTGGGAACACCTGTAGGCTTTTGCTCGCCTCTCCTTTTGCATCGCCGCCCCGGCGTGGCTCCCTCCGAACCCCTGCCGCCCCTTGCCCCTCTGCAGCCGCCCAGCCAGCCGAAGGTCCCCCTGGCCAGAGGCCGGTCAGCCACCCGGCACTACAAGCTGGCAGCCCCGGCGGCACACCAGGCCCGTCGGCCAGTGCTCCCCCCCACACCCTCTTCTTCGTCCTCTTCGGTCCCGCAGGCCATCATCCGGATCCCTTGGCCCAGCGGCGGTCGCCACCGCCGCCGCCGCCGCCGCCGCCGCCGCCACCAGCGCTGCCCTGGCCCCCGCCGCCACCACCAAAGCCCCCGCCATCACCGCGTTTCCCACACCCCTCGCCAGCGCTGCCCTCCCCCCTGCCCCCGCCGACACAACGCCGCCGCCGACGCCATTGCCGACCTCGCAACCCTCCCTCGCCGCCGCCGCCGCCGCCAGCGCTGCTCATGATCAGCCCCCGCTTCTGCGCCGCCGCCGCCGCCGCCGCCATCACCACGCTCCCCACCCCCTCCGCCAGCGCTGCACTCGCCCCAGTCCGCGACCCCGCCGCCGCCAACGCCATATTCCCTCATTCAGCCTCCTCTGCTCTCCCCGCTGCCGCCGCCGCCATCACCCCTCTCCCCATCCCCGCCTCCAGCACCGCCCTCTCCCCCGCCCCCACCCCAGCCGCCGGCCTTGCCGTACTCCCTCAATCTCCGGCCTCTGCTCTCCCGGCCTCCGCGCCAGCACCGCCCTCACGCCCTCTCCCGCCACCGCCGCCGCCGCCAGCGCTCCCCGCGCCCCAGTGCCCACCGTCAAAGCCCCCATTGTCGCCGCCGCCATCGCCGCCCTGGAGCCATCCACGCGGTTGCCATTGCCTACATCGCCACCCTCCCCTGCCTCCGCCGCGGACGCCGCCGCCGCCGCCGCCGCCGCCGCGGGGTCCTCCCACAACTCCCAGGCCCAGGGCTGCCTGCTGGTGCAGGCCTCCACCAGTCTTGGGGGTGCGGTTGGGGGTAAACCTGGTGGCGGTAGGGGGGCGGGGTGTATGCCGGTCTGGGTCCTGGGGAATCCCAGGATGCCAGAGTTCCACGACTTCTGGCACCATCAGGGAAATGGCAGTGTCCCATGGAACCTCCGGTGGCGCGAAGTGGCCTCGCTGCGGGCCAGCAGTGGCCCGACGCCCACGCCAGGGGCATTCGGAGGAGGCGGGGAGCCGGACTGGACGGGGACGCGGTGACGGCGGAGCCGGCCAGCGGGTCGATGTTCGCCACCAGAGCGGAGCATCTGCATGGCGCGCGCTCACGAGGCAGTCCGGGAGCAGGCTCTTGGGGCGCGGGGAGCCAGGTCCCAGCGTCGACGGCTATACCACCCTGAACGCGCCCGATCTCCTCTGAATTCGGGAGCTAAGCAGGGAGGGGCCTGGTTAGTACTTGGATGGGAGACCGCCTGGGAATACCTGTAGGCTTTTGCTTGCCTCTCCTTTTGCGCCGCCGCCCCGGCGTGGCTCCCTCCGAACCCCTGCCGCCCCTTGCCCCTCTGAAGCCGCCCAGCCAGCCGAAGGTCCCCCTGGCCAGAGGCCGGTCAGCCACCCGGCACTACAAGCTGGCAGCCCCGGCCGCACACCAGGCCCGTCGGCCAGGGCTCCACCCCACACCCTCTTCTTAGTCCTCTTCGCTGAGGCAGGCCGTCAGCCTGCAGCAGTTATCCAAGCCTGTGTCTCCGCCGGCAGGCACCTCTACCCACACCCCCGCACGCCCCCTCCCATCGCCCACAAGAGCCAGGAGCCCTCCCTTCCCGCCGTTCGTGGTGGCCCCAACACACAGGGCACAAAGAGCCGGGTCAAACCAGGGGACAGAGGGAGCAGCACCCAAACACACCGCACGCCCTTGGACTCCAGGAGAGACCACCACAAGGGGAAGTGCAGGCACGCAGGCACACAACCCTCACAACCAGGGTGCCTGTGGGCTGCCACTCTCCTCCCTTGGGGGGGGTCCCTGGGCGGGGCTCGGAGCCCACTGGCCCTCCGGCCTGGCCCGGGGCCTTCAAGGGTGACTGCCAATACCCGGGCACTGCCTCTGTAGTGGAGCCCAGCCCCGGGCACGACCACACTCCGGTGGAGAGGCTGCCACTTCAACACAGCCTCAGCGAGTCTGTCCCAGTCCATGTGCCCGCCTGTGCGTCCCTCCCCCCCGGCCCCCCCACGTCTCTCTGGCTCTGTGACGTGCCTGTTGGGCTCTGCCTCTCGCTCAGGAGCTCTCTCCCGCGAGCCAGCCCCCTTTTTCTGTCTCTGTCCATGTCTCTCTGTATGTCGGGATACATACGTGTACATATACGTGTATATTTCCATCTCGCTCCCTCTTACGCCTCCTCCCGTTCTGTCTGTCGGTCCCTGTCCTGCGGGGACTCTAGTCCCCGTCCCCGCACAAGAACGCAGGATATGGTGAGGCCAAGAAGGAACACCAACGGAGCCACGGATAGGGGGCTGAGAGCACCATTTCTCACGGGCGGCTGGCTTGGAGACACGGCAGGCCGGAGCCGCCCGATCCCCAACCGGTCGGCCGTTTCTCTGCCAACCCACCGACACACCGACCGTCGACCCACCAAGCCGGCCCACTGCAATCCGCGCCCCTCTGCAATTTGCAGTCCACCACCCGCGCTTCCTAGCTTGGCCAACGCAGCACCTCCGGGGGCCCATGGCCAACTGGCAACAGCTGATGGCCAAGCGGTCACAGCTGATGACCATGCAGCCCCCACGCAGCACCCCTCCACGCGAGGCCCAGAGCCTCAAACTGCTCTCTGGGAGTCTGTCCCCAGTCCCCGTCTGTCTCTCTCCGCCACTCTCTTGCTCCGTCTCTGGCCTCTCTCACCTCCCCGGGTCAGGAGACGTGACGTGTAGCCACTGAAGGGACCGGAGGTCGGGCGGGACTCCGGGTGCTGACGAGGGGCGAGGGCCCAGACTGAAGGCTTGTGACGAAGGGTGGCTGCAGACCGGAGCTCCTGCACCCTGGTGGCGCGGGTGGCTCTCCCTGGCTTTGGGCCAGTGGGTGGGGCCGGCCAGGGCCAGGGCCTGGGTTGCACGTCCCTAGGGCCGGAGGGGACTGAGAGGACCCTGCGCCCCCCTCGGTGGCCCTGAGAGGTGGGGGCAGTCCAGCAGCAAGGGGGGCTGTGCGGTTGTGGGGCTGGGATGGGGGATGAGAGGGGTTGGGGTAGGGGCCCGGGGTAAAAGCCGTTCGGGGCCTGGGGAGTCCCAGGATGCCCGGGCGCCCAGATATCTGTCACAGTCAGGGAAGTGACCGAGGCCCGTGGAGCCACTGGGGGGCGCGAAGGGGCCTCGCTGTGTGCCAGGAGTAGCCCGTCGCCCACACCAGCGGCGTCCGGAGGAGGCGGGGAGCGGGCGGGAGGCGCTCAGGCAGACATGCTCGCCACCCGAGCGGCCCAGCAGCATGGCGCGCGCTCAGGAGGCAGGTCGGGAGCAGGCTCTTGGAGCGCAGGGAGCCGGGTCCAGCGCCTAAGGCCATACCGCCCTGAACGCGCCAGATCTCGTCTGAACTCGGAAGCTAAGCAGGGTCGGGCCTGGTTAGTACTTGGGTGGGAGACCACCTGGGAACACCTGTAGGCTTTTGCTCGCCTCTCCTTTTGCATCGCCGCCCCGGCGTGGCTCCCTCCGAACCCCTGCCGCCCCTTGCCCCTCTGCAGCCGCCCAGCCAGCCGAAGGTCCCCCTGGCCAGAGGCCGGTCAGCCACCCGGCACTACAAGCTGGCAGCCCCGGCGGCACACCAGGCCCGTCGGCCAGTGCTCCCCCCCACACCCTCTTCTTCGTCCTCTTCGGTCCCGCAGGCCATCATCCGGATCCCTTGGCCCAGCGGCGGTCGCCACCGCCGCCGCCGCCGCCGCCGCCGCCGCCGCCGCCACCAGCGCTGCCCTGGCCCCCGCCGCCACCACCAAAGCCCCCGCCATCACCGCGTTTCCCACACCCCTCGCCAGCGCTGCCCTCCCCCCTGCCCCCGCCGACACAACGCCGCCGCCGACGCCATTGCCGACCTCGCAACCCTCCCTCGCCGCCGCCGCCGCCGCCAGCGCTGCTCATGATCAGCCCCCGCTTCTGCGCCGCCGCCGCCGCCGCCGCCATCACCACGCTCCCCACCCCCTCCGCCAGCGCTGCACTCGCCCCAGTCCGCGACCCCGCCGCCGCCAACGCCATATTCCCTCATTCAGCCTCCTCTGCTCTCCCCGCTGCCGCCGCCGCCATCACCCCTCTCCCCATCCCCGCCTCCAGCACCGCCCTCTCCCCCGCCCCCACCCCAGCCGCCGGCCTTGCCGTACTCCCTCAATCTCCGGCCTCTGCTCTCCCGGCCTCCGCGCCAGCACCGCCCTCACGCCCTCTCCCGCCACCGCCGCCGCCGCCAGCGCTCCCCGCGCCCCAGTGCCCACCGTCAAAGCCCCCATTGTCGCCGCCGCCATCGCCGCCCTGGAGCCATCCACGCGGTTGCCATTGCCTACATCGCCACCCTCCCCTGCCTCCGCCGCGGACGCCGCCGCCGCCGCCGCCGCCGCCGCGGGGTCCTCCCACAACTCCCAGGCCCAGGGCTGCCTGCTGGTGCAGGCCTCCACCAGTCTTGGGGGTGCGGTTGGGGGTAAACCTGGTGGCGGTAGGGGGGCGGGGTGTATGCCGGTCTGGGTCCTGGGGAATCCCAGGATGCCAGAGTTCCACGACTTCTGGCACCATCAGGGAAATGGCAGTGTCCCATGGAACCTCCGGTGGCGCGAAGTGGCCTCGCTGCGGGCCAGCAGTGGCCCGACGCCCACGCCAGGGGCATTCGGAGGAGGCGGGGAGCCGGACTGGACGGGGACGCGGTGACGGCGGAGCCGGCCAGCGGGTCGATGTTCGCCACCAGAGCGGAGCATCTGCATGGCGCGCGCTCACGAGGCAGTCCGGGAGCAGGCTCTTGGGGCGCGGGGAGCCAGGTCCCAGCGTCGACGGCTATACCACCCTGAACGCGCCCGATCTCCTCTGAATTCGGGAGCTAAGCAGGGAGGGGCCTGGTTAGTACTTGGATGGGAGACCGCCTGGGAATACCTGTAGGCTTTTGCTTGCCTCTCCTTTTGCGCCGCCGCCCCGGCGTGGCTCCCTCCGAACCCCTGCCGCCCCTTGCCCCTCTGAAGCCGCCCAGCCAGCCGAAGGTCCCCCTGGCCAGAGGCCGGTCAGCCACCCGGCACTACAAGCTGGCAGCCCCGGCCGCACACCAGGCCCGTCGGCCAGGGCTCCACCCCACACCCTCTTCTTAGTCCTCTTCGCTGAGGCAGGCCGTCAGCCTGCAGCAGTTATCCAAGCCTGTGTCTCCGCCGGCAGGCACCTCTACCCACACCCCCGCACGCCCCCTCCCATCGCCCACAAGAGCCAGGAGCCCTCCCTTCCCGCCGTTCGTGGTGGCCCCAACACACAGGGCACAAAGAGCCGGGTCAAACCAGGGGACAGAGGGAGCAGCACCCAAACACACCGCACGCCCTTGGACTCCAGGAGAGACCACCACAAGGGGAAGTGCAGGCACGCAGGCACACAACCCTCACAACCAGGGTGCCTGTGGGCTGCCACTCTCCTCCCTTGGGGGGGGTCCCTGGGCGGGGCTCGGAGCCCACTGGCCCTCCGGCCTGGCCCGGGGCCTTCAAGGGTGACTGCCAATACCCGGGCACTGCCTCTGTAGTGGAGCCCAGCCCCGGGCACGACCACACTCCGGTGGAGAGGCTGCCACTTCAACACAGCCTCAGCGAGTCTGTCCCAGTCCATGTGCCCGCCTGTGCGTCCCTCCCCCCCGGCCCCCCCACGTCTCTCTGGCTCTGTGACGTGCCTGTTGGGCTCTGCCTCTCGCTCAGGAGCTCTCTCCCGCGAGCCAGCCCCCTTTTTCTGTCTCTGTCCATGTCTCTCTGTATGTCGGGATACATACGTGTACATATACGTGTATATTTCCATCTCGCTCCCTCTTACGCCTCCTCCCGTTCTGTCTGTCGGTCCCTGTCCTGCGGGGACTCTAGTCCCCGTCCCCGCACAAGAACGCAGGATATGGTGAGGCCAAGAAGGAACACCAACGGAGCCACGGATAGGGGGCTGAGAGCACCATTTCTCACGGGCGGCTGGCTTGGAGACACGGCAGGCCGGAGCCG
This sequence comes from Rhinolophus sinicus, assembly GCF_057876585.1. Taxonomy (NCBI): domain Eukaryota; kingdom Metazoa; phylum Chordata; class Mammalia; order Chiroptera; family Rhinolophidae; genus Rhinolophus; species Rhinolophus sinicus. Next base: position 41,121,351 of record NC_142506.1, read on the forward strand.
CCCGATCCCCAACCGGTCGGCCGTTTCTCTGCCAACCCACCGACACACCGACCGTCGACCCACCAAGCCGGCCCACTGCAATCCGCGCCCCTCTGCAATTTGCAGTCCACCACCCGCGCTTCCTAGCTTGGCCAACGCAGCACCTCCGGGGGCCCATGGCCAACTGGCAACAGCTGATGGCCAAGCGGTCACAGCTGATGACCATGCAGCCCCCACGCAGCACCCCTCCACGCGAGGCCCAGAGCCTCAAACTGCTCTCTGGGAGTCTGTCCCCAGTCCCCGTCTGTCTCTCTCCGCCACTCTCTTGCTCCGTCTCTGGCCTCTCTCACCTCCCCGGGTCAGGAGACGTGACGTGTAGCCACTGAAGGGACCGGAGGTCGGGCGGGACTCCGGGTGCTGACGAGGGGCGAGGGCCCAGACTGAAGGCTTGTGACGAAGGGTGGCTGCAGACCGGAGCTCCTGCACCCTGGTGGCGCGGGTGGCTCTCCCTGGCTTTGGGCCAGTGGGTGGGGCCGGCCAGGGCCAGGGCCTGGGTTGCACGTCCCTAGGGCCGGAGGGGACTGAGAGGACCCTGCGCCCCCCTCGGTGGCCCTGAGAGGTGGGGGCAGTCCAGCAGCAAGGGGGGCTGTGCGGTTGTGGGGCTGGGATGGGGGATGAGAGGGGTTGGGGTAGGGGCCCGGGGTAAAAGCCGTTCGGGGCCTGGGGAGTCCCAGGATGCCCGGGCGCCCAGATATCTGTCACAGTCAGGGAAGTGACCGAGGCCCGTGGAGCCACTGGGGGGCGCGAAGGGGCCTCGCTGTGTGCCAGGAGTAGCCCGTCGCCCACACCAGCGGCGTCCGGAGGAGGCGGGGAGCGGGCGGGAGGCGCTCAGGCAGACATGCTCGCCACCCGAGCGGCCCAGCAGCATGGCGCGCGCTCAGGAGGCAGGTCGGGAGCAGGCTCTTGGAGCGCAGGGAGCCGGGTCCAGCGCCTAAGGCCATACCGCCCTGAACGCGCCAGATCTCGTCTGAACTCGGAAGCTAAGCAGGGTCGGGCCTGGTTAGTACTTGGGTGGGAGACCACCTGGGAACACCTGTAGGCTTTTGCTCGCCTCTCCTTTTGCATCGCCGCCCCGGCGTGGCTCCCTCCGAACCCCTGCCGCCCCTTGCCCCTCTGCAGCCGCCCAGCCAGCCGAAGGTCCCCCTGGCCAGAGGCCGGTCAGCCACCCGGCACTACAAGCTGGCAGCCCCGGCGGCACACCAGGCCCGTCGGCCAGTGCTCCCCCCCACACCCTCTTCTTCGTCCTCTTCGGTCCCGCAGGCCATCATCCGGATCCCTTGGCCCAGCGGCGGTCGCCACCGCCGCCGCCGCCGCCGCCGCCGCCGCCACCAGCGCTGCCCTGGCCCCCGCCGCCACCACCAAAGCCCCCGCCATCACCGCGTTTCCCACACCCCTCGCCAGCGCTGCCCTCCCCCCTGCCCCCGCCGACACAACGCCGCCGCCGACGCCATTGCCGACCTCGCAACCCTCCCTCGCCGCCGCCGCCGCCGCCAGCGCTGCTCATGATCAGCCCCCGCTTCTGCGCCGCCGCCGCCGCCGCCGCCATCACCACGCTCCCCACCCCCTCCGCCAGCGCTGCACTCGCCCCAGTCCGCGACCCCGCCGCCGCCAACGCCATATTCCCTCATTCAGCCTCCTCTGCTCTCCCCGCTGCCGCCGCCGCCATCACCCCTCTCCCCATCCCCGCCTCCAGCACCGCCCTCTCCCCCGCCCCCACCCCAGCCGCCGGCCTTGCCGTACTCCCTCAATCTCCGGCCTCTGCTCTCCCGGCCTCCGCGCCAGCACCGCCCTCACGCCCTCTCCCGCCACCGCCGCCGCCGCCAGCGCTCCCCGCGCCCCAGTGCCCACCGTCAAAGCCCCCATTGTCGCCGCCGCCATCGCCGCCCTGGAGCCATCCACGCGGTTGCCATTGCCTACATCGCCACCCTCCCCTGCCTCCGCCGCGGACGCCGCCGCCGCCGCCGCCGCCGCCGCGGGGTCCTCCCACAACTCCCAGGCCCAGGGCTGCCTGCTGGTGCAGGCCTCCACCAGTCTTGGGGGTGCGGTTGGGGGTAAACCTGGTGGCGGTAGGGGGGCGGGGTGTATGCCGGTCTGGGTCCTGGGGAATCCCAGGATGCCAGAGTTCCACGACTTCTGGCACCATCAGGGAAATGGCAGTGTCCCATGGAACCTCCGGTGGCGCGAAGTGGCCTCGCTGCGGGCCAGCAGTGGCCCGACGCCCACGCCAGGGGCATTCGGAGGAGGCGGGGAGCCGGACTGGACGGGGACGCGGTGACGGCGGAGCCGGCCAGCGGGTCGATGTTCGCCACCAGAGCGGAGCATCTGCATGGCGCGCGCTCACGAGGCAGTCCGGGAGCAGGCTCTTGGGGCGCGGGGAGCCAGGTCCCAGCGTCGACGGCTATACCACCCTGAACGCGCCCGATCTCCTCTGAATTCGGGAGCTAAGCAGGGAGGGGCCTGGTTAGTACTTGGATGGGAGACCGCCTGGGAATACCTGTAGGCTTTTGCTTGCCTCTCCTTTTGCGCCGCCGCCCCGGCGTGGCTCCCTCCGAACCCCTGCCGCCCCTTGCCCCTCTGAAGCCGCCCAGCCAGCCGAAGGTCCCCCTGGCCAGAGGCCGGTCAGCCACCCGGCACTACAAGCTGGCAGCCCCGGCCGCACACCAGGCCCGTCGGCCAGGGCTCCACCCCACACCCTCTTCTTAGTCCTCTTCGCTGAGGCAGGCCGTCAGCCTGCAGCAGTTATCCAAGCCTGTGTCTCCGCCGGCAGGCACCTCTACCCACACCCCCGCACGCCCCCTCCCATCGCCCACAAGAGCCAGGAGCCCTCCCTTCCCGCCGTTCGTGGTGGCCCCAACACACAGGGCACAAAGAGCCGGGTCAAACCAGGGGACAGAGGGAGCAGCACCCAAACACACCGCACGCCCTTGGACTCCAGGAGAGACCACCACAAGGGGAAGTGCAGGCACGCAGGCACACAACCCTCACAACCAGGGTGCCTGTGGGCTGCCACTCTCCTCCCTTGGGGGGGGTCCCTGGGCGGGGCTCGGAGCCCACTGGCCCTCCGGCCTGGCCCGGGGCCTTCAAGGGTGACTGCCAATACCCGGGCACTGCCTCTGTAGTGGAGCCCAGCCCCGGGCACGACCACACTCCGGTGGAGAGGCTGCCACTTCAACACAGCCTCAGCGAGTCTGTCCCAGTCCATGTGCCCGCCTGTGCGTCCCTCCCCCCCGGCCCCCCCACGTCTCTCTGGCTCTGTGACGTGCCTGTTGGGCTCTGCCTCTCGCTCAGGAGCTCTCTCCCGCGAGCCAGCCCCCTTTTTCTGTCTCTGTCCATGTCTCTCTGTATGTCGGGATACATACGTGTACATATACGTGTATATTTCCATCTCGCTCCCTCTTACGCCTCCTCCCGTTCTGTCTGTCGGTCCCTGTCCTGCGGGGACTCTAGTCCCCGTCCCCGCACAAGAACGCAGGATATGGTGAGGCCAAGAAGGAACACCAACGGAGCCACGGATAGGGGGCTGAGAGCACCATTTCTCACGGGCGGCTGGCTTGGAGACACGGCAGGCCGGAGCCGCCCGATCCCCAACCGGTCGGCCGTTTCTCTGCCAACCCACCGACACACCGACCGTCGACCCACCAAGCCGGCCCACTGCAATCCGCGCCCCTCTGCAATTTGCAGTCCACCACCCGCGCTTCCTAGCTTGGCCAACGCAGCACCTCCGGGGGCCCATGGCCAACTGGCAACAGCTGATGGCCAAGCGGTCACAGCTGATGACCATGCAGCCCCCACGCAGCACCCCTCCACGCGAGGCCCAGAGCCTCAAACTGCTCTCTGGGAGTCTGTCCCCAGTCCCCGTCTGTCTCTCTCCGCCACTCTCTTGCTCCGTCTCTGGCCTCTCTCACCTCCCCGGGTCAGGAGACGTGACGTGTAGCCACTGAAGGGACCGGAGGTCGGGCGGGACTCCGGGTGCTGACGAGGGGCGAGGGCCCAGACTGAAGGCTTGTGACGAAGGGTGGCTGCAGACCGGAGCTCCTGCACCCTGGTGGCGCGGGTGGCTCTCCCTGGCTTTGGGCCAGTGGGTGGGGCCGGCCAGGGCCAGGGCCTGGGTTGCACGTCCCTAGGGCCGGAGGGGACTGAGAGGACCCTGCGCCCCCCTCGGTGGCCCTGAGAGGTGGGGGCAGTCCAGCAGCAAGGGGGGCTGTGCGGTTGTGGGGCTGGGATGGGGGATGAGAGGGGTTGGGGTAGGGGCCCGGGGTAAAAGCCGTTCGGGGCCTGGGGAGTCCCAGGATGCCCGGGCGCCCAGATATCTGTCACAGTCAGGGAAGTGACCGAGGCCCGTGGAGCCACTGGGGGGGCGCGAAGGGGCCTCGCTGTGTGCCAGGAGTAGCCCGTCGCCCACACCAGCGGCGTCCGGAGGAGGCGGGGAGCGGGCGGGAGGCGCTCAGGCAGACATGCTCGCCACCCGAGCGGCCCAGCAGCATGGCGCGCGCTCAGGAGGCAGGTCGGGAGCAGGCTCTTGGAGCGCCGGGAGCCGGGTCCAGCGCCTAAGGCCATACCGCCCTGAACGCGCCAGATCTCGTCTGAACTCGGAAGCTAAGCAGGGTCGGGCCTGGTTAGTACTTGGGTGGGAGACCACCTGGGAACACCTGTAGGCTTTTGCTCGCCTCTCCTTTTGCATCGCCGCCCCGGCGTGGCTCCCTCCGAACCCCTGCCGCCCCTTGCCCCTCTGCAGCCGCCCAGCCAGCCGAAGGTCCCCCTGGCCAGAGGCCGGTCAGCCACCCGGCACTACAAGCTGGCAGCCCCGGCGGCACACCAGGCCCGTCGGCCAGTGCTCCCCCCCACACCCTCTTCTTCGTCCTCTTCGGTCCCGCAGGCCGTCATCCGGATCCCTTGGCCCAGCGGCGGTCGCCACCGCCGCCGCCGCCGCCGCCGCCGCCACCAGCGCTGCCCTGGCCCCCGCCGCCACCACCAAAGCCCCCGCCATCACCGCGTTTCCCACACCCCTCGCCAGCGCTGCCCTCCCCCCTGCCCCCGCCGACACAACGCCGCCGCCGACGCCATTGCCGACCTCGCAACCCTCCCTCGCCGCCGCCGCCGCCGCCAGCGCTGCTCATGATCAGCCCCCGCTTCTGCGCCGCCGCCGCCGCCGCCGCCATCACCACGCTCCCCACCCCCTCCGCCAGCGCTGCACTCGCCCCAGTCCGCGACCCCGCCGCCGCCAACGCCATATTCCCTCATTCAGCCTCCTCTGCTCTCCCCGCTGCCGCCGCCGCCATCACCCCTCTCCCCATCCCCGCCTCCAGCACCGCCCTCTCCCCCGCCCCCACCCCAGCCGCCGGCCTTGCCGTACTCCCTCAATCTCCGGCCTCTGCTCTCCCGGCCTCCGCGCCAGCACCGCCCTCACGCCCTCTCCCGCCACCGCCGCCGCCGCCAGCGCTCCCCGCGCCCCAGTGCCCACCGTCAAAGCCCCCATTGTCGCCGCCGCCATCGCCGCCCTGGAGCCATCCACGCGGTTGCCATTGCCTACATCGCCACCCTCCCCTGCCTCCGCCGCGGACGCCGCCGCCGCCGCCGCCGCCGCCGCGGGGTCCTCCCACAACTCCCAGGCCCAGGGCTGCCTGCTGGTGCAGGCCTCCACCAGTCTTGGGGGTGCGGTTGGGGGTAAACCTGGTGGCGGTAGGGGGGCGGGGTGTATGCCGGTCTGGGTCCTGGGGAATCCCAGGATGCCAGAGTTCCACGACTTCTGGCACCATCAGGGAAATGGCAGTGTCCCATGGAACCTCCGGTGGCGCGAAGTGGCCTCGCTGCGGGCCAGCAGTGGCCCGACGCCCACGCCAGGGGCATTCGGAGGAGGCGGGGAGCCGGACTGGACGGGGACGCGGTGACGGCGGAGCCGGCCAGCGGGTCGATGTTCGCCACCAGAGCGGAGCATCTGCATGGCGCGCGCTCACGAGGCAGTCCGGGAGCAGGCTCTTGGGGCGCGGGGAGCCAGGTCCCAGCGTCGACGGCTATACCACCCTGAACGCGCCCGATCTCCTCTGAATTCGGGAGCTAAGCAGGGAGGGGCCTGGTTAGTACTTGGATGGGAGACCGCCTGGGAATACCTGTAGGCTTTTGCTTGCCTCTCCTTTTGCGCCGCCGCCCCGGCGTGGCTCCCTCCGAACCCCTGCCGCCCCTTGCCCCTCTGAAGCCGCCCAGCCAGCCGAAGGTCCCCCTGGCCAGAGGCCGGTCAGCCACCCGGCACTACAAGCTGGCAGCCCCGGCCGCACACCAGGCCCGTCGGCCAGGGCTCCACCCCACACCCTCTTCTTAGTCCTCTTCGCTGAGGCAGGCCGTCAGCCTGCAGCAGTTATCCAAGCCTGTGTCTCCGCCGGCAGGCACCTCTACCCACACCCCCGCACGCCCCCTCCCATCGCCCACAAGAGCCAGGAGCCCTCCCTTCCCGCCGTTCGTGGTGGCCCCAACACACAGGGCACAAAGAGCCGGGTCAAACCAGGGGACAGAGGGAGCAGCACCCAAACACACCGCACGCCCTTGGACTCCAGGAGAGACCACCACAAGGGGAAGTGCAGGCACGCAGGCACACAACCCTCACAACCAGGGTGCCTGTGGGCTGCCACTCTCCTCCCTTGGGGGGGGTCCCTGGGCGGGGCTCGGAGCCCACTGGCCCTCCGGCCTGGCCCGGGGCCTTCAAGGGTGACTGCCAATACCCGGGCACTGCCTCTGTAGTGGAGCCCAGCCCCGGGCACGACCACACTCCGGTGGAGAGGCTGCCACTTCAACACAGCCTCAGCGAGTCTGTCCCAGTCCATGTGCCCGCCTGTGCGTCCCTCCCCCCCGGCCCCCCCACGTCTCTCTGGCTCTGTGACGTGCCTGTTGGGCTCTGCCTCTCGCTCAGGAGCTCTCTCCCGCGAGCCAGCCCCCTTTTTCTGTCTCTGTCCATGTCTCTCTGTATGTCGGGATACATACGTGTACATATACGTGTATATTTCCATCTCGCTCCCTCTTACGCCTCCTCCCGTTCTGTCTGTCGGTCCCTGTCCTGCGGGGACTCTAGTCCCCGTCCCCGCACAAGAACGCAGGATATGGTGAGGCCAAGAAGGAACACCAACGGAGCCACGGATAGGGGGCTGAGAGCACCATTTCTCACGGGCGGCTGGCTTGGAGACACGGCAGGCCGGAGCCGCCCGATCCCCAACCGGTCGGCCGTTTCTCTGCCAACCCACCGACACACCGACCGTCGACCCACCAAGCCGGCCCACTGCAATCCGCGCCCCTCTGCAATTTGCAGTCCACCACCCGCGCTTCCTAGCTTGGCCAACGCAGCACCTCCGGGGGCCCATGGCCAACTGGCAACAGCTGATGGCCAAGCGGTCACAGCTGATGACCATGCAGCCCCCACGCAGCACCCCTCCACGCGAGGCCCAGAGCCTCAAACTGCTCTCTGGGAGTCTGTCCCCAGTCCCCGTCTGTCTCTCTCCGCCACTCTCTTGCTCCGTCTCTGGCCTCTCTCACCTCCCCGGGTCAGGAGACGTGACGTGTAGCCACTGAAGGGACCGGAGGTCGGGCGGGACTCCGGGTGCTGACGAGGGGCGAGGGCCCAGACTGAAGGCTTGTGACGAAGGGTGGCTGCAGACCGGAGCTCCTGCACCCTGGTGGCGCGGGTGGCTCTCCCTGGCTTTGGGCCAGTGGGTGGGGCCGGCCAGGGCCAGGGCCTGGGTTGCACGTCCCTAGGGCCGGAGGGGACTGAGAGGACCCTGCGCCCCCCTCGGTGGCCCTGAGAGGTGGGGGCAGTCCAGCAGCAAGGGGGGCTGTGCGGTTGTGGGGCTGGGATGGGGGATGAGAGGGGTTGGGGTAGGGGCCCGGGGTAAAAGCCGTTCGGGGCCTGGGGAGTCCCAGGATGCCCGGGCGCCCAGATATCTGTCACAGTCAGGGAAGTGACCGAGGCCCGTGGAGCCACTGGGGGGGCGCGAAGGGGCCTCGCTGTGTGCCAGGAGTAGCCCGTCGCCCACACCAGCGGCGTCCGGAGGAGGCGGGGAGCGGGCGGGAGGCGCTCAGGCAGACATGCTCGCCACCCGAGCGGCCCAGCAGCATGGCGCGCGCTCAGGAGGCAGGTCGGGAGCAGGCTCTTGGAGCGCCGGGAGCCGGGTCCAGCGCCTAAGGCCATACCGCCCTGAACGCGCCAGATCTCGTCTGAACTCGGAAGCTAAGCAGGGTCGGGCCTGGTTAGTACTTGGGTGGGAGACCACCTGGGAACACCTGTAGGCTTTTGCTCGCCTCTCCTTTTGCATCGCCGCCCCGGCGTGGCTCCCTCCGAACCCCTGCCGCCCCTTGCCCCTCTGCAGCCGCCCAGCCAGCCGAAGGTCCCCCTGGCCAGAGGCCGGTCAGCCACCCGGCACTACAAGCTGGCAGCCCCGGCGGCACACCAGGCCCGTCGGCCAGTGCTCCCCCCCACACCCTCTTCTTCGTCCTCTTCGGTCCCGCAGGCCGTCATCCGGATCCCTTGGCCCAGCGGCGGTCGCCACCGCCGCCGCCGCCGCCGCCGCCGCCACCAGCGCTGCCCTGGCCCCCGCCGCCACCACCAAAGCCCCCGCCATCACCGCGTTTCCCACACCCCTCGCCAGCGCTGCCCTCCCCCCTGCCCCCGCCGACACAACGCCGCCGCCGACGCCATTGCCGACCTCGCAACCCTCCCTCGCCGCCGCCGCCGCCGCCAGCGCTGCTCATGATCAGCCCCCGCTTCTGCGCCGCCGCCGCCGCCGCCGCCATCACCACGCTCCCCACCCCCTCCGCCAGCGCTGCACTCGCCCCAGTCCGCGACCCCGCCGCCGCCAACGCCATATTCCCTCATTCAGCCTCCTCTGCTCTCCCCGCTGCCGCCGCCGCCATCACCCCTCTCCCCATCCCCGCCTCCAGCACCGCCCTCTCCCCCGCCCCCACCCCAGCCGCCGGCCTTGCCGTACTCCCTCAATCTCCGGCCTCTGCTCTCCCGGCCTCCGCGCCAGCACCGCCCTCACGCCCTCTCCCGCCACCGCCGCCGCCGCCAGCGCTCCCCGCGCCCCAGTGCCCACCGTCAAAGCCCCCATTGTCGCCGCCGCCATCGCCGCCCTGGAGCCATCCACGCGGTTGCCATTGCCTACATCGCCACCCTCCCCTGCCTCCGCCGCGGACGCCGCCGCCGCCGCCGCCGCCGCCGCGGGGTCCTCCCACAACTCCCAGGCCCAGGGCTGCCTGCTGGTGCAGGCCTCCACCAGTCTTGGGGGTGCGGTTGGGGGTAAACCTGGTGGCGGTAGGGGGGCGGGGTGTATGCCGGTCTGGGTCCTGGGGAATCCCAGGATGCCAGAGTTCCACGACTTCTGGCACCATCAGGGAAATGGCAGTGTCCCATGGAACCTCCGGTGGCGCGAAGTGGCCTCGCTGCGGGCCAGCAGTGGCCCGACGCCCACGCCAGGGGCATTCGGAGGAGGCGGGGAGCCGGACTGGACGGGGACGCGGTGACGGCGGAGCCGGCCAGCGGGTCGATGTTCGCCACCAGAGCGGAGCATCTGCATGGCGCGCGCTCACGAGGCAGTCCGGGAGCAGGCTCTTGGGGCGCGGGGAGCCAGGTCCCAGCGTCGACGGCTATACCACCCTGAACGCGCCCGATCTCCTCTGAATTCGGGAGCTAAGCAGGGAGGGGCCTGGTTAGTACTTGGATGGGAGACCGCCTGGGAATACCTGTAGGCTTTTGCTTGCCTCTCCTTTTGCGCCGCCGCCCCGGCGTGGCTCCCTCCGAACCCCTGCCGCCCCTTGCCCCTCTGAAGCCGCCCAGCCAGCCGAAGGTCCCCCTGGCCAGAGGCCGGTCAGCCACCCGGCACTACAAGCTGGCAGCCCCGGCCGCACACCAGGCCCGTCGGCCAGGGCTCCACCCCACACCCTCTTCTTAGTCCTCTTCGCTGAGGCAGGCCGTCAGCCTGCAGCAGTTATCCAAGCCTGTGTCTCCGCCGGCAGGCACCTCTACCCACACCCCCGCACGCCCCCTCCCATCGCCCACAAGAGCCAGGAGCCCTCCCTTCCCGCCGTTCGTGGTGGCCCCAACACACAGGGCACAAAGAGCCGGGTCAAACCAGGGGACAGAGGGAGCAGCACCCAAACACACCGCACGCCCTTGGACTCCAGGAGAGACCACCACAAGGGGAAGTGCAGGCACGCAGGCACACAACCCTCACAACCAGGGTGCCTGTGGGCTGCCACTCTCCTCCCTTGGGGGGGGTCCCTGGGCGGGGCTCGGAGCCCACTGGCCCTCCGGCCTGGCCCGGGGCCTTCAAGGGTGACTGCCAATACCCGGGCACTGCCTCTGTAGTGGAGCCCAGCCCCGGGCACGACCACACTCCGGTGGAGAGGCTGCCACTTCAACACAGCCTCAGCGAGTCTGTCCCAGTCCATGTGCCCGCCTGTGCGTCCCTCCCCCCCGGCCCCCCCACGTCTCTCTGGCTCTGTGACGTGCCTGTTGGGCTCTGCCTCTCGCTCAGGAGCTCTCTCCCGCGAGCCAGCCCCCTTTTTCTGTCTCTGTCCATGTCTCTCTGTATGTCGGGATACATACGTGTACATATACGTGTATATTTCCATCTCGCTCCCTCTTACGCCTCCTCCCGTTCTGTCTGTCGGTCCCTGTCCTGCGGGGACTCTAGTCCCCGTCCCCGCACAAGAACGCAGGATATGGTGAGGCCAAGAAGGAACACCAACGGAGCCACGGATAGGGGGCTGAGAGCACCATTTCTCACGGGCGGCTGGCTTGGAGACACGGCAGGCCGGAGCCGCCCGATCCCCAACCGGTCGGCCGTTTCTCTGCCAACCCACCGACACACCGACCGTCGACCCACCAAGCCGGCCCACTGCAATCCGCGCCCCTCTGCAATTTGCAGTCCACCACCCGCGCTTCCTAGCTTGGCCAACGCAGCACCTCCGGGGGCCCATGGCCAACTGGCAACAGCTGATGGCCAAGCGGTCACAGCTGATGACCATGCAGCCCCCACGCAGCACCCCTCCACGCGAGGCCCAGAGCCTCAAACTGCTCTCTGGGAGTCTGTCCCCAGTCCCCGTCTGTCTCTCTCCGCCACTCTCTTGCTCCGTCTCTGGCCTCTCTCACCTCCCCGGGTCAGGAGACGTGACGTGTAGCCACTGAAGGGACCGGAGGTCGGGCGGGACTCCGGGTGCTGACGAGGGGCGAGGGCCCAGACTGAAGGCTTGTGACGAAGGGTGGCTGCAGACCGGAGCTCCTGCACCCTGGTGGCGCGGGTGGCTCTCCCTGGCTTTGGGCCAGTGGGTGGGGCCGGCCAGGGCCAGGGCCTGGGTTGCACGTCCCTAGGGCCGGAGGGGACTGAGAGGACCCTGCGCCCCCCTCGGTGGCCCTGAGAGGTGGGGGCAGTCCAGCAGCAAGGGGGGCTGTGCGGTTGTGGGGCTGGGATGGGGGATGAGAGGGGTTGGGGTAGGGGCCCGGGGTAAAAGCCGTTCGGGGCCTGGGGAGTCCCAGGATGCCCGGGCGCCCAGATATCTGTCACAGTCAGGGAAGTGACCGAGGCCCGTGGAGCCACTGGGGGGCGCGAAGGGGCCTCGCTGTGTGCCAGGAGTAGCCCGTCGCCCACACCAGCGGCGTCCGGAGGAGGCGGGGAGCGGGCGGGAGGCGCTCAGGCAGACATGCTCGCCACCCGAGCGGCCCAGCAGCATGGCGCGCGCTCAGGAGGCAGGTCGGGAGCAGGCTCTTGGAGCGCCGGGAGCCGGGTCCAGCGCCTAAGGCCATACCGCCCTGAACGCGCCAGATCTCGTCTGAACTCGGAAGCTAAGCAGGGTCGGGCCTGGTTAGTACTTGGGTGGGAGACCACCTGGGAACACCTGTAGGCTTTTGCTCGCCTCTCCTTTTGCATCGCCGCCCCGGCGTGGCTCCCTCCGAACCCCTGCCGCCCCTTGCCCCTCTGCAGCCGCCCAGCCAGCCGAAGGTCCCCCTGGCCAGAGGCCGGTCAGCCACCCGGCACTACAAGCTGGCAGCCCCGGCGGCACACCAGGCCCGTCGGCCAGTGCTCCCCCCCACACCCTCTTCTTCGTCCTCTTCGGTCCCGCAGGCCATCATCCGGATCCCTTGGCCCAGCGGCGGTCGCCACCGCCGCCGCCGCCGCCGCCGCCGCCGCCACCAGCGCTGCCCTGGCCCCCGCCGCCACCACCAAAGCCCCCGCCATCACCGCGTTTCCCACACCCCTCGCCAGCGCTGCCCTCCCCCCTGCCCCCGCCGACACAACGCCGCCGCCGACGCCATTGCCGACCTCGCAACCCTCCCTCGCCGCCGCCGCCGCCGCCAGCGCTGCTCATGATCAGCCCCCGCTTCTGCGCCGCCGCCGCCGCCGCCGCCATCACCACGCTCCCCACCCCCTCCGCCAGCGCTGCACTCGCCCCAGTCCGCGACCCCGCCGCCGCCAACGCCATATTCCCTCATTCAGCCTCCTCTGCTCTCCCCGCTGCCGCCGCCGCCATCACCCCTCTCCCCATCCCCGCCTCCAGCACCGCCCTCTCCCCCGCCCCCACCCCAGCCGCCGGCCTTGCCGTACTCCCTCAATCTCCGGCCTCTGCTCTCCCGGCCTCCGCGCCAGCACCGCCCTCACGCCCTCTCCCGCCACCGCCGCCGCCGCCAGCGCTCCCCGCGCCCCAGTGCCCACCGTCAAAGCCCCCATTGTCGCCGCCGCCATCGCCGCCCTGGAGCCATCCACGCGGTTGCCATTGCCTACATCGCCACCCTCCCCTGCCTCCGCCGCGGACGCCGCCGCCGCCGCCGCCGCCGCCGCGGGGTCCTCCCACAACTCCCAGGCCCAGGGCTGCCTGCTGGTGCAGGCCTCCACCAGTCTTGGGGGTGCGGTTGGGGGTAAACCTGGTGGCGGTAGGGGGGCGGGGTGTATGCCGGTCTGGGTCCTGGGGAATCCCAGGATGCCAGAGTTCCACGACTTCTGGCACCATCAGGGAAATGGCAGTGTCCCATGGAACCTCCGGTGGCGCGAAGTGGCCTCGCTGCGGGCCAGCAGTGGCCCGACGCCCACGCCAGGGGCATTCGGAGGAGGCGGGGAGCCGGACTGGACGGGGACGCGGTGACGGCGGAGCCGGCCAGCGGGTCGATGTTCGCCACCAGAGCGGAGCATCTGCATGGCGCGCGCTCACGAGGCAGTCCGGGAGCAGGCTCTTGGGGCGCGGGGAGCCAGGTCCCAGCGTCGACGGCTATACCACCCTGAACGCGCCCGATCTCCTCTGAATTCGGGAGCTAAGCAGGGAGGGGCCTGGTTAGTACTTGGATGGGAGACCGCCTGGGAATACCTGTAGGCTTTTGCTTGCCTCTCCTTTTGCGCCGCCGCCCCGGCGTGGCTCCCTCCGAACCCCTGCCGCCCCTTGCCCCTCTGAAGCCGCCCAGCCAGCCGAAGGTCCCCCTGGCCAGAGGCCGGTCAGCCACCCGGCACTACAAGCTGGCAGCCCCGGCCGCACACCAGGCCCGTCGGCCAGGGCTCCACCCCACACCCTCTTCTTAGTCCTCTTCGCTGAGGCAGGCCGTCAGCCTGCAGCAGTTATCCAAGCCTGTGTCTCCGCCGGCAGGCACCTCTACCCACACCCCCGCACGCCCCCTCCCATCGCCCACAAGAGCCAGGAGCCCTCCCTTCCCGCCGTTCGTGGTGGCCCCAACACACAGGGCACAAAGAGCCGGGTCAAACCAGGGGACAGAGGGAGCAGCACCCAAACACACCGCACGCCCTTGGACTCCAGGAGAGACCACCACAAGGGGAAGTGCAGGCACGCAGGCACACAACCCTCACAACCAGGGTGCCTGTGGGCTGCCACTCTCCTCCCTTGGGGGGGGTCCCTGGGCGGGGCTCGGAGCCCACTGGCCCTCCGGCCTGGCCCGGGGCCTTCAAGGGTGACTGCCAATACCCGGGCACTGCCTCTGTAGTGGAGCCCAGCCCCGGGCACGACCACACTCCGGTGGAGAGGCTGCCACTTCAACACAGCCTCAGCGAGTCTGTCCCAGTCCATGTGCCCGCCTGTGCGTCCCTCCCCCCCGGCCCCCCCACGTCTCTCTGGCTCTGTGACGTGCCTGTTGGGCTCTGCCTCTCGCTCAGGAGCTCTCTCCCGCGAGCCAGCCCCCTTTTTCTGTCTCTGTCCATGTCTCTCTGTATGTCGGGATACATACGTGTACATATACGTGTATATTTCCATCTCGCTCCCTCTTACGCCTCCTCCCGTTCTGTCTGTCGGTCCCTGTCCTGCGGGGACTCTAGTCCCCGTCCCCGCACAAGAACGCAGGATATGGTGAGGCCAAGAAGGAACACCAACGGAGCCACGGATAGGGGGCTGAGAGCACCATTTCTCACGGGCGGCTGGCTTGGAGACACGGCAGGCCGGAGCCGCCCGATCCCCAACCGGTCGGCCGTTTCTCTGCCAACCCACCGACACACCGACCGTCGACCCACCAAGCCGGCCCACTGCAATCCGCGCCCCTCTGCAATTTGCAGTCCACCACCCGCGCTTCCTAGCTTGGCCAACGCAGCACCTCCGGGGGCCCATGGCCAACTGGCAACAGCTGATGGCCAAGCGGTCACAGCTGATGACCATGCAGCCCCCACGCAGCACCCCTCCACGCGAGGCCCAGAGCCTCAAACTGCTCTCTGGGAGTCTGTCCCCAGTCCCCGTCTGTCTCTCTCCGCCACTCTCTTGCTCCGTCTCTGGCCTCTCTCACCTCCCCGGGTCAGGAGACGTGACGTGTAGCCACTGAAGGGACCGGAGGTCGGGCGGGACTCCGGGTGCTGACGAGGGGCGAGGGCCCAGACTGAAGGCTTGTGACGAAGGGTGGCTGCAGACCGGAGCTCCTGCACCCTGGTGGCGCGGGTGGCTCTCCCTGGCTTTGGGCCAGTGGGTGGGGCCGGCCAGGGCCAGGGCCTGGGTTGCACGTCCCTAGGGCCGGAGGGGACTGAGAGGACCCTGCGCCCCCCTCGGTGGCCCTGAGAGGTGGGGGCAGTCCAGCAGCAAGGGGGGCTGTGCGGTTGTGGGGCTGGGATGGGGGATGAGAGGGGTTGGGGTAGGGGCCCGGGGTAAAAGCCGTTCGGGGCCTGGGGAGTCCCAGGATGCCCGGGCGCCCAGATATCTGTCACAGTCAGGGAAGTGACCGAGGCCCGTGGAGCCACTGGGGGGGCGCGAAGGGGCCTCGCTGTGTGCCAGGAGTAGCCCGTCGCCCACACCAGCGGCGTCCGGAGGAGGCGGGGAGCGGGCGGGAGGCGCTCAGGCAGACATGCTCGCCACCCGAGCGGCCCAGCAGCATGGCGCGCGCTCAGGAGGCAGGTCGGGAGCAGGCTCTTGGAGCGCCGGGAGCCGGGTCCAGCGCCTAAGGCCATACCGCCCTGAACGCGCCAGATCTCGTCTGAACTCGGAAGCTAAGCAGGGTCGGGCCTGGTTAGTACTTGGGTGGGAGACCACCTGGGAACACCTGTAGGCTTTTGCTCGCCTCTCCTTTTGCATCGCCGCCCCGGCGTGGCTCCCTCCGAACCCCTGCCGCCCCTTGCCCCTCTGCAGCCGCCCAGCCAGCCGAAGGTCCCCCTGGCCAGAGGCCGGTCAGCCACCCGGCACTACAAGCTGGCAGCCCCGGCGGCACACCAGGCCCGTCGGCCAGTGCTCCCCCCCACACCCTCTTCTTCGTCCTCTTCGGTCCCGCAGGCCGTCATCCGGATCCCTTGGCCCAGCGGCGGTCGCCACCGCCGCCGCCGCCGCCGCCGCCGCCACCAGCGCTGCCCTGGCCCCCGCCGCCACCACCAAAGCCCCCGCCATCACCGCGTTTCCCACACCCCCCACCAGCGCTGCCCTCCCCCCTGCCCCCGCCGACACAACGCCGCCGCCGACGCCATTGCCGACCTCGCAACCCTCCCTCGCCGCCGCCGCCGCCAGCGCTGCTCATGATCAGCCCCCGCTTCTGCGCCGCCGCCGCCGCCGCCGCCATCACCACGCTCCCCACCCCCTCCGCCAGCGCTGCACTCGCCCCAGTCCGCGACCCCGCCGCCGCCAACGCCATACTCCCTCATTCAGCCTCCTCTGCTCTCCCCGCTGCCGCCGCCGCCATCACCCCTCTCCCCATCCCCGCCTCCAGCACCGCCCTCTCCCCCGCCCCCACCCCAGCCGCCGGCCTTGCCGTACTCCCTCAATCTCCGGCCTCTGCTCTCCCGGCCTCCGCGCCAGCACCGCCCTCACGCCCTCTCCCGCCACCGCCGCCGCCGCCAGCGCTCCCCGCGCCCCAGTGCCCACCGTCAAAGCCCCCATTGTCGCCGCCGCCATCGCCGCCCTGGAGCCATCCACGCGGTTGCCATTGCCTACATCGCCACCCTCCCCTGCCTCCGCCGCGGACGCCGCCGCCGCCGCCGCCGCCGCCGCCGCGGGGTCCTCCCACAACTCCCAGGCCCAGGGCTGCCTGCTGGTGCAGGCCTCCACCAGTCTTGGGGGTGCGGTTGGGGGTAAACCTGGTGGCGGTAGGGGGGCGGGGTGTATGCCGGTCTGGGTCCTGGGGAATCCCAGGATGCCAGAGTTCCACGACTTCTGGCACCATCAGGGAAATGGCAGTGTCCCATGGAACCTCCGGTGGCGCGAAGTGGCCTCGCTGCGGGCCAGCAGTGGCCCGACGCCCACGCCAGGGGCATTCGGAGGAGGCGGGGAGCCGGACTGGACGGGGACGCGGTGACGGCGGAGCCGGCCAGCGGGTCGATGTTCGCCACCAGAGCGGAGCATCTGCATGGCGCGCGCTCACGAGGCAGTCCGGGAGCAGGCTCTTGGGGCGCGGGGAGCCAGGTCCCAGCGTCGACGGCTATACCACCCTGAACGCGCCCGATCTCCTCTGAATTCGGGAGCTAAGCAGGGAGGGGCCTGGTTAGTACTTGGATGGGAGACCGCCTGGGAATACCTGTAGGCTTTTGCTTGCCTCTCCTTTTGCGCCGCCGCCCCGGCGTGGCTCCCTCCGAACCCCTGCCGCCCCTTGCCCCTCTGAAGCCGCCCAGCCAGCCGAAGGTCCCCCTGGCCAGAGGCCGGTCAGCCACCCGGCACTACAAGCTGGCAGCCCCGGCCGCACACCAGGCCCGTCGGCCAGGGCTCCACCCCACACCCTCTTCTTAGTCCTCTTCGCTGAGGCAGGCCGTCAGCCTGCAGCAGTTATCCAAGCCTGTGTCTCCGCCGGCAGGCACCTCTACCCACACCCCCGCACGCCCCCTCCCATCGCCCACAAGAGCCAGGAGCCCTCCCTTCCCGCCGTTCGTGGTGGCCCCAACACACAGGGCACAAAGAGCCGGGTCAAACCAGGGGACAGAGGGAGCAGCACCCAAACACACCGCACGCCCTTGGACTCCAGGAGAGACCACCACAAGGGGAAGTGCAGGCACGCAGGCACACAACCCTCACAACCAGGGTGCCTGTGGGCTGCCACTCTCCTCCCTTGGGGGGGGTCCCTGGGCGGGGCTCGGAGCCCACTGGCCCTCCGGCCTGGCCCGGGGCCTTCAAGGGTGACTGCCAATACCCGGGCACTGCCTCTGTAGTGGAGCCCAGCCCCGGGCACGACCACACTCCGGTGGAGAGGCTGCCACTTCAACACAGCCTCAGCGAGTCTGTCCCAGTCCATGTGCCCGCCTGTGCGTCCCTCCCCCCCGGCCCCCCCACGTCTCTCTGGCTCTGTGACGTGCCTGTTGGGCTCTGCCTCTCGCTCAGGAGCTCTCTCCCGCGAGCCAGCCCCCTTTTTCTGTCTCTGTCCATGTCTCTCTGTATGTCGGGATACATACGTGTACATATACGTGTATATTTCCATCTCGCTCCCTCTTACGCCTCCTCCCGTTCTGTCTGTCGGTCCCTGTCCTGCGGGGACTCTAGTCCCCGTCCCCGCACAAGAACGCAGGATATGGTGAGGCCAAGAAGGAACACCAACGGAGCCACGGATAGGGGGCTGAGAGCACCATTTCTCACGGGCGGCTGGCTTGGAGACACGGCAGGCCGGAGCCGCCCGATCCCCAACCGGTCGGCCGTTTCTCTGCCAACCCACCGACACACCGACCGTCGACCCACCAAGCCGGCCCACTGCAATCCGCGCCCCTCTGCAATTTGCAGTCCACCACCCGCGCTTCCTAGCTTGGCCAACGCAGCACCTCCGGGGGCCCATGGCCAACTGGCAACAGCTGATGGCCAAGCGGTCACAGCTGATGACCATGCAGCCCCCACGCAGCACCCCTCCACGCGAGGCCCAGAGCCTCAAACTGCTCTCTGGGAGTCTGTCCCCAGTCCCCGTCTGTCTCTCTCCGCCACTCTCTTGCTCCGTCTCTGGCCTCTCTCACCTCCCCGGGTCAGGAGACGTGACGTGTAGCCACTGAAGGGACCGGAGGTCGGGCGGGACTCCGGGTGCTGACGAGGGGCGAGGGCCCAGACTGAAGGCTTGTGACGAAGGGTGGCTGCAGACCGGAGCTCCTGCACCCTGGTGGCGCGGGTGGCTCTCCCTGGCTTTGGGCCAGTGGGTGGGGCCGGCCAGGGCCAGGGCCTGGGTTGCACGTCCCTAGGGCCGGAGGGGACTGAGAGGACCCTGCGCCCCCCTCGGTGGCCCTGAGAGGTGGGGGCAGTCCAGCAGCAAGGGGGGCTGTGCGGTTGTGGGGCTGGGATGGGGGATGAGAGGGGTTGGGGTAGGGGCCCGGGGTAAAAGCCGTTCGGGGCCTGGGGAGTCCCAGGATGCCCGGGCGCCCAGATATCTGTCACAGTCAGGGAAGTGACCGAGGCCCGTGGAGCCACTGGGGGGCGCGAAGGGGCCTCGCTGTGTGCCAGGAGTAGCCCGTCGCCCACACCAGCGGCGTCCGGAGGAGGCGGGGAGCGGGCGGGAGGCGCTCAGGCAGACATGCTCGCCACCCGAGCGGCCCAGCAGCATGGCGCGCGCTCAGGAGGCAGGTCGGGAGCAGGCTCTTGGAGCGCAGGGAGCCGGGTCCAGCGCCTAAGGCCATACCGCCCTGAACGCGCCAGATCTCGTCTGAACTCGGAAGCTAAGCAGGGTCGGGCCTGGTTAGTACTTGGGTGGGAGACCACCTGGGAACACCTGTAGGCTTTTGCTCGCCTCTCCTTTTGCATCGCCGCCCCGGCGTGGCTCCCTCCGAACCCCTGCCGCCCCTTGCCCCTCTGCAGCCGCCCAGCCAGCCGAAGGTCCCCCTGGCCAGAGGCCGGTCAGCCACCCGGCACTACAAGCTGGCAGCCCCGGCGGCACACCAGGCCCGTCGGCCAGTGCTCCCCCCCACACCCTCTTCTTCGTCCTCTTCGGTCCCGCAGGCCATCATCCGGATCCCTTGGCCCAGCGGCGGTCGCCACCGCCGCCGCCGCCGCCGCCGCCGCCGCCACCAGCGCTGCCCTGGCCCCCGCCGCCACCACCAAAGCCCCCGCCATCACCGCGTTTCCCACACCCCTCGCCAGCGCTGCCCTCCCCCCTGCCCCCGCCGACACAACGCCGCCGCCGACGCCATTGCCGACCTCGCAACCCTCCCTCGCCGCCGCCGCCGCCGCCAGCGCTGCTCATGATCAGCCCCCGCTTCTGCGCCGCCGCCGCCGCCGCCGCCATCACCACGCTCCCCACCCCCTCCGCCAGCGCTGCACTCGCCCCAGTCCGCGACCCCGCCGCCGCCAACGCCATATTCCCTCATTCAGCCTCCTCTGCTCTCCCCGCTGCCGCCGCCGCCATCACCCCTCTCCCCATCCCCGCCTCCAGCACCGCCCTCTCCCCCGCCCCCACCCCAGCCGCCGGCCTTGCCGTACTCCCTCAATCTCCGGCCTCTGCTCTCCCGGCCTCCGCGCCAGCACCGCCCTCACGCCCTCTCCCGCCACCGCCGCCGCCGCCAGCGCTCCCCGCGCCCCAGTGCCCACCGTCAAAGCCCCCATTGTCGCCGCCGCCATCGCCGCCCTGGAGCCATCCACGCGGTTGCCATTGCCTACATCGCCACCCTCCCCTGCCTCCGCCGCGGACGCCGCCGCCGCCGCCGCCGCCGCCGCGGGGTCCTCCCACAACTCCCAGGCCCAGGGCTGCCTGCTGGTGCAGGCCTCCACCAGTCTTGGGGGTGCGGTTGGGGGTAAACCTGGTGGCGGTAGGGGGGCGGGGTGTATGCCGGTCTGGGTCCTGGGGAATCCCAGGATGCCAGAGTTCCACGACTTCTGGCACCATCAGGGAAATGGCAGTGTCCCATGGAACCTCCGGTGGCGCGAAGTGGCCTCGCTGCGGGCCAGCAGTGGCCCGACGCCCACGCCAGGGGCATTCGGAGGAGGCGGGGAGCCGGACTGGACGGGGACGCGGTGACGGCGGAGCCGGCCAGCGGGTCGATGTTCGCCACCAGAGCGGAGCATCTGCATGGCGCGCGCTCACGAGGCAGTCCGGGAGCAGGCTCTTGGGGCGCGGGGAGCCAGGTCCCAGCGTCGACGGCTATACCACCCTGAACGCGCCCGATCTCCTCTGAATTCGGGAGCTAAGCAGGGAGGGGCCTGGTTAGTACTTGGATGGGAGACCGCCTGGGAATACCTGTAGGCTTTTGCTTGCCTCTCCTTTTGCGCCGCCGCCCCGGCGTGGCTCCCTCCGAACCCCTGCCGCCCCTTGCCCCTCTGAAGCCGCCCAGCCAGCCGAAGGTCCCCCTGGCCAGAGGCCGGTCAGCCACCCGGCACTACAAGCTGGCAGCCCCGGCCGCACACCAGGCCCGTCGGCCAGGGCTCCACCCCACACCCTCTTCTTAGTCCTCTTCGCTGAGGCAGGCCGTCAGCCTGCAGCAGTTATCCAAGCCTGTGTCTCCGCCGGCAGGCACCTCTACCCACACCCCCGCACGCCCCCTCCCATCGCCCACAAGAGCCAGGAGCCCTCCCTTCCCGCCGTTCGTGGTGGCCCCAACACACAGGGCACAAAGAGCCGGGTCAAACCAGGGGACAGAGGGAGCAGCACCCAAACACACCGCACGCCCTTGGACTCCAGGAGAGACCACCACAAGGGGAAGTGCAGGCACGCAGGCACACAACCCTCACAACCAGGGTGCCTGTGGGCTGCCACTCTCCTCCCTTGGGGGGGGTCCCTGGGCGGGGCTCGGAGCCCACTGGCCCTCCGGCCTGGCCCGGGGCCTTCAAGGGTGACTGCCAATACCCGGGCACTGCCTCTGTAGTGGAGCCCAGCCCCGGGCACGACCACACTCCGGTGGAGAGGCTGCCACTTCAACACAGCCTCAGCGAGTCTGTCCCAGTCCATGTGCCCGCCTGTGCGTCCCTCCCCCCCGGCCCCCCCACGTCTCTCTGGCTCTGTGACGTGCCTGTTGGGCTCTGCCTCTCGCTCAGGAGCTCTCTCCCGCGAGCCAGCCCCCTTTTTCTGTCTCTGTCCATGTCTCTCTGTATGTCGGGATACATACGTGTACATATACGTGTATATTTCCATCTCGCTCCCTCTTACGCCTCCTCCCGTTCTGTCTGTCGGTCCCTGTCCTGCGGGGACTCTAGTCCCCGTCCCCGCACAAGAACGCAGGATATGGTGAGGCCAAGAAGGAACACCAACGGAGCCACGGATAGGGGGCTGAGAGCACCATTTCTCACGGGCGGCTGGCTTGGAGACACGGCAGGCCGGAGCCGCCCGATCCCCAACCGGTCGGCCGTTTCTCTGCCAACCCACCGACACACCGACCGTCGACCCACCAAGCCGGCCCACTGCAATCCGCGCCCCTCTGCAATTTGCAGTCCACCACCCGCGCTTCCTAGCTTGGCCAACGCAGCACCTCCGGGGGCCCATGGCCAACTGGCAACAGCTGATGGCCAAGCGGTCACAGCTGATGACCATGCAGCCCCCACGCAGCACCCCTCCACGCGAGGCCCAGAGCCTCAAACTGCTCTCTGGGAGTCTGTCCCCAGTCCCCGTCTGTCTCTCTCCGCCACTCTCTTGCTCCGTCTCTGGCCTCTCTCACCTCCCCGGGTCAGGAGACGTGACGTGTAGCCACTGAAGGGACCGGAGGTCGGGCGGGACTCCGGGTGCTGACGAGGGGCGAGGGCCCAGACTGAAGGCTTGTGACGAAGGGTGGCTGCAGACCGGAGCTCCTGCACCCTGGTGGCGCGGGTGGCTCTCCCTGGCTTTGGGCCAGTGGGTGGGGCCGGCCAGGGCCAGGGCCTGGGTTGCACGTCCCTAGGGCCGGAGGGGACTGAGAGGACCCTGCGCCCCCCTCGGTGGCCCTGAGAGGTGGGGGCAGTCCAGCAGCAAGGGGGGCTGTGCGGTTGTGGGGCTGGGATGGGGGATGAGAGGGGTTGGGGTAGGGGCCCGGGGTAAAAGCCGTTCGGGGCCTGGGGAGTCCCAGGATGCCCGGGCGCCCAGATATCTGTCACAGTCAGGGAAGTGACCGAGGCCCGTGGAGCCACTGGGGGGCGCGAAGGGGCCTCGCTGTGTGCCAGGAGTAGCCCGTCGCCCACACCAGCGGCGTCCGGAGGAGGCGGGGAGCGGGCGGGAGGCGCTCAGGCAGACATGCTCGCCACCCGAGCGGCCCAGCAGCATGGCGCGCGCTCAGGAGGCAGGTCGGGAGCAGGCTCTTGGAGCGCAGGGAGCCGGGTCCAGCGCCTAAGGCCATACCGCCCTGAACGCGCCAGATCTCGTCTGAACTCGGAAGCTAAGCAGGGTCGGGCCTGGTTAGTACTTGGGTGGGAGACCACCTGGGAACACCTGTAGGCTTTTGCTCGCCTCTCCTTTTGCATCGCCGCCCCGGCGTGGCTCCCTCCGAACCCCTGCCGCCCCTTGCCCCTCTGCAGCCGCCCAGCCAGCCGAAGGTCCCCCTGGCCAGAGGCCGGTCAGCCACCCGGCACTACAAGCTGGCAGCCCCGGCGGCACACCAGGCCCGTCGGCCAGTGCTCCCCCCCACACCCTCTTCTTCGTCCTCTTCGGTCCCGCAGGCCATCATCCGGATCCCTTGGCCCAGCGGCGGTCGCCACCGCCGCCGCCGCCGCCGCCGCCGCCGCCGCCGCCACCAGCGCTGCCCTGGCCCCCGCCGCCACCACCAAAGCCCCCGCCATCACCGCGTTTCCCACACCCCTCGCCAGCGCTGCCCTCCCCCCTGCCCCCGCCGACACAACGCCGCCGCCGACGCCATTGCCGACCTCGCAACCCTCCCTCGCCGCCGCCGCCGCCGCCAGCGCTGCTCATGATCAGCCCCCGCTTCTGCGCCGCCGCCGCCGCCGCCGCCATCACCACGCTCCCCACCCCCTCCGCCAGCGCTGCACTCGCCCCAGTCCGCGACCCCGCCGCCGCCAACGCCATATTCCCTCATTCAGCCTCCTCTGCTCTCCCCGCTGCCGCCGCCGCCATCACCCCTCTCCCCATCCCCGCCTCCAGCACCGCCCTCTCCCCCGCCCCCACCCCAGCCGCCGGCCTTGCCGTACTCCCTCAATCTCCGGCCTCTGCTCTCCCGGCCTCCGCGCCAGCACCGCCCTCACGCCCTCTCCCGCCACCGCCGCCGCCGCCAGCGCTCCCCGCGCCCCAGTGCCCACCGTCAAAGCCCCCATTGTCGCCGCCGCCATCGCCGCCCTGGAGCCATCCACGCGGTTGCCATTGCCTACATCGCCACCCTCCCCTGCCTCCGCCGCGGACGCCGCCGCCGCCGCCGCCGCCGCCGCGGGGTCCTCCCACAACTCCCAGGCCCAGGGCTGCCTGCTGGTGCAGGCCTCCACCAGTCTTGGGGGTGCGGTTGGGGGTAAACCTGGTGGCGGTAGGGGGGCGGGGTGTATGCCGGTCTGGGTCCTGGGGAATCCCAGGATGCCAGAGTTCCACGACTTCTGGCACCATCAGGGAAATGGCAGTGTCCCATGGAACCTCCGGTGGCGCGAAGTGGCCTCGCTGCGGGCCAGCAGTGGCCCGACGCCCACGCCAGGGGCATTCGGAGGAGGCGGGGAGCCGGACTGGACGGGGACGCGGTGACGGCGGAGCCGGCCAGCGGGTCGATGTTCGCCACCAGAGCGGAGCATCTGCATGGCGCGCGCTCACGAGGCAGTCCGGGAGCAGGCTCTTGGGGCGCGGGGAGCCAGGTCCCAGCGTCGACGGCTATACCACCCTGAACGCGCCCGATCTCCTCTGAATTCGGGAGCTAAGCAGGGAGGGGCCTGGTTAGTACTTGGATGGGAGACCGCCTGGGAATACCTGTAGGCTTTTGCTTGCCTCTCCTTTTGCGCCGCCGCCCCGGCGTGGCTCCCTCCGAACCCCTGCCGCCCCTTGCCCCTCTGAAGCCGCCCAGCCAGCCGAAGGTCCCCCTGGCCAGAGGCCGGTCAGCCACCCGGCACTACAAGCTGGCAGCCCCGGCCGCACACCAGGCCCGTCGGCCAGGGCTCCACCCCACACCCTCTTCTTAGTCCTCTTCGCTGAGGCAGGCCGTCAGCCTGCAGCAGTTATCCAAGCCTGTGTCTCCGCCGGCAGGCACCTCTACCCACACCCCCGCACGCCCCCTCCCATCGCCCACAAGAGCCAGGAGCCCTCCCTTCCCGCCGTTCGTGGTGGCCCCAACACACAGGGCACAAAGAGCCGGGTCAAACCAGGGGACAGAGGGAGCAGCACCCAAACACACCGCACGCCCTTGGACTCCAGGAGAGACCACCACAAGGGGAAGTGCAGGCACGCAGGCACACAACCCTCACAACCAGGGTGCCTGTGGGCTGCCACTCTCCTCCCTTGGGGGGGGTCCCTGGGCGGGGCTCGGAGCCCACTGGCCCTCCGGCCTGGCCCGGGGCCTTCAAGGGTGACTGCCAATACCCGGGCACTGCCTCTGTAGTGGAGCCCAGCCCCGGGCACGACCACACTCCGGTGGAGAGGCTGCCACTTCAACACAGCCTCAGCGAGTCTGTCCCAGTCCATGTGCCCGCCTGTGCGTCCCTCCCCCCCGGCCCCCCCACGTCTCTCTGGCTCTGTGACGTGCCTGTTGGGCTCTGCCTCTCGCTCAGGAGCTCTCTCCCGCGAGCCAGCCCCCTTTTTCTGTCTCTGTCCATGTCTCTCTGTATGTCGGGATACATACGTGTACATATACGTGTATATTTCCATCTCGCTCCCTCTTACGCCTCCTCCCGTTCTGTCTGTCGGTCCCTGTCCTGCGGGGACTCTAGTCCCCGTCCCCGCACAAGAACGCAGGATATGGTGAGGCCAAGAAGGAACACCAACGGAGCCACGGATAGGGGGCTGAGAGCACCATTTCTCACGGGCGGCTGGCTTGGAGACACGGCAGGCCGGAGCCGCCCGATCCCCAACCGGTCGGCCGTTTCTCTGCCAACCCACCGACACACCGACCGTCGACCCACCAAGCCGGCCCACTGCAATCCGCGCCCCTCTGCAATTTGCAGTCCACCACCCGCGCTTCCTAGCTTGGCCAACGCAGCACCTCCGGGGGCCCATGGCCAACTGGCAACAGCTGATGGCCAAGCGGTCACAGCTGATGACCATGCAGCCCCCACGCAGCACCCCTCCACGCGAGGCCCAGAGCCTCAAACTGCTCTCTGGGAGTCTGTCCCCAGTCCCCGTCTGTCTCTCTCCGCCACTCTCTTGCTCCGTCTCTGGCCTCTCTCACCTCCCCGGGTCAGGAGACGTGACGTGTAGCCACTGAAGGGACCGGAGGTCGGGCGGGACTCCGGGTGCTGACGAGGGGCGAGGGCCCAGACTGAAGGCTTGTGACGAAGGGTGGCTGCAGACCGGAGCTCCTGCACCCTGGTGGCGCGGGTGGCTCTCCCTGGCTTTGGGCCAGTGGGTGGGGCCGGCCAGGGCCAGGGCCTGGGTTGCACGTCCCTAGGGCCGGAGGGGACTGAGAGGACCCTGCGCCCCCCTCGGTGGCCCTGAGAGGTGGGGGCAGTCCAGCAGCAAGGGGGGCTGTGCGGTTGTGGGGCTGGGATGGGGGATGAGAGGGGTTGGGGTAGGGGCCCGGGGTAAAAGCCGTTCGGGGCCTGGGGAGTCCCAGGATGCCCGGGCGCCCAGATATCTGTCACAGTCAGGGAAGTGACCGAGGCCCGTGGAGCCACTGGGGGGCGCGAAGGGGCCTCGCTGTGTGCCAGGAGTAGCCCGTCGCCCACACCAGCGGCGTCCGGAGGAGGCGGGGAGCGGGCGGGAGGCGCTCAGGCAGACATGCTCGCCACCCGAGCGGCCCAGCAGCATGGCGCGCGCTCAGGAGGCAGGTCGGGAGCAGGCTCTTGGAGCGCAGGGAGCCGGGTCCAGCGCCTAAGGCCATACCGCCCTGAACGCGCCAGATCTCGTCTGAACTCGGAAGCTAAGCAGGGTCGGGCCTGGTTAGTACTTGGGTGGGAGACCACCTGGGAACACCTGTAGGCTTTTGCTCGCCTCTCCTTTTGCATCGCCGCCCCGGCGTGGCTCCCTCCGAACCCCTGCCGCCCCTTGCCCCTCTGCAGCCGCCCAGCCAGCCGAAGGTCCCCCTGGCCAGAGGCCGGTCAGCCACCCGGCACTACAAGCTGGCAGCCCCGGCGGCACACCAGGCCCGTCGGCCAGTGCTCCCCCCCACACCCTCTTCTTCGTCCTCTTCGGTCCCGCAGGCCATCATCCGGATCCCTTGGCCCAGCGGCGGTCGCCACCGCCGCCGCCGCCGCCGCCGCCGCCGCCACCAGCGCTGCCCTGGCCCCCGCCGCCACCACCAAAGCCCCCGCCATCACCGCGTTTCCCACACCCCTCGCCAGCGCTGCCCTCCCCCCTGCCCCCGCCGACACAACGCCGCCGCCGACGCCATTGCCGACCTCGCAACCCTCCCTCGCCGCCGCCGCCGCCGCCAGCGCTGCTCATGATCAGCCCCCGCTTCTGCGCCGCCGCCGCCGCCGCCGCCATCACCACGCTCCCCACCCCCTCCGCCAGCGCTGCACTCGCCCCAGTCCGCGACCCCGCCGCCGCCAACGCCATATTCCCTCATTCAGCCTCCTCTGCTCTCCCCGCTGCCGCCGCCGCCATCACCCCTCTCCCCATCCCCGCCTCCAGCACCGCCCTCTCCCCCGCCCCCACCCCAGCCGCCGGCCTTGCCGTACTCCCTCAATCTCCGGCCTCTGCTCTCCCGGCCTCCGCGCCAGCACCGCCCTCACGCCCTCTCCCGCCACCGCCGCCGCCGCCAGCGCTCCCCGCGCCCCAGTGCCCACCGTCAAAGCCCCCATTGTCGCCGCCGCCATCGCCGCCCTGGAGCCATCCACGCGGTTGCCATTGCCTACATCGCCACCCTCCCCTGCCTCCGCCGCGGACGCCGCCGCCGCCGCCGCCGCCGCCGCGGGGTCCTCCCACAACTCCCAGGCCCAGGGCTGCCTGCTGGTGCAGGCCTCCACCAGTCTTGGGGGTGCGGTTGGGGGTAAACCTGGTGGCGGTAGGGGGGCGGGGTGTATGCCGGTCTGGGTCCTGGGGAATCCCAGGATGCCAGAGTTCCACGACTTCTGGCACCATCAGGGAAATGGCAGTGTCCCATGGAACCTCCGGTGGCGCGAAGTGGCCTCGCTGCGGGCCAGCAGTGGCCCGACGCCCACGCCAGGGGCATTCGGAGGAGGCGGGGAGCCGGACTGGACGGGGACGCGGTGACGGCGGAGCCGGCCAGCGGGTCGATGTTCGCCACCAGAGCGGAGCATCTGCATGGCGCGCGCTCACGAGGCAGTCCGGGAGCAGGCTCTTGGGGCGCGGGGAGCCAGGTCCCAGCGTCGACGGCTATACCACCCTGAACGCGCCCGATCTCCTCTGAATTCGGGAGCTAAGCAGGGAGGGGCCTGGTTAGTACTTGGATGGGAGACCGCCTGGGAATACCTGTAGGCTTTTGCTTGCCTCTCCTTTTGCGCCGCCGCCCCGGCGTGGCTCCCTCCGAACCCCTGCCGCCCCTTGCCCCTCTGAAGCCGCCCAGCCAGCCGAAGGTCCCCCTGGCCAGAGGCCGGTCAGCCACCCGGCACTACAAGCTGGCAGCCCCGGCCGCACACCAGGCCCGTCGGCCAGGGCTCCACCCCACACCCTCTTCTTAGTCCTCTTCGCTGAGGCAGGCCGTCAGCCTGCAGCAGTTATCCAAGCCTGTGTCTCCGCCGGCAGGCACCTCTACCCACACCCCCGCACGCCCCCTCCCATCGCCCACAAGAGCCAGGAGCCCTCCCTTCCCGCCGTTCGTGGTGGCCCCAACACACAGGGCACAAAGAGCCGGGTCAAACCAGGGGACAGAGGGAGCAGCACCCAAACACACCGCACGCCCTTGGACTCCAGGAGAGACCACCACAAGGGGAAGTGCAGGCACGCAGGCACACAACCCTCACAACCAGGGTGCCTGTGGGCTGCCACTCTCCTCCCTTGGGGGGGGTCCCTGGGCGGGGCTCGGAGCCCACTGGCCCTCCGGCCTGGCCCGGGGCCTTCAAGGGTGACTGCCAATACCCGGGCACTGCCTCTGTAGTGGAGCCCAGCCCCGGGCACGACCACACTCCGGTGGAGAGGCTGCCACTTCAACACAGCCTCAGCGAGTCTGTCCCAGTCCATGTGCCCGCCTGTGCGTCCCTCCCCCCCGGCCCCCCCACGTCTCTCTGGCTCTGTGACGTGCCTGTTGGGCTCTGCCTCTCGCTCAGGAGCTCTCTCCCGCGAGCCAGCCCCCTTTTTCTGTCTCTGTCCATGTCTCTCTGTATGTCGGGATACATACGTGTACATATACGTGTATATTTCCATCTCGCTCCCTCTTACGCCTCCTCCCGTTCTGTCTGTCGGTCCCTGTCCTGCGGGGACTCTAGTCCCCGTCCCCGCACAAGAACGCAGGATATGGTGAGGCCAAGAAGGAACACCAACGGAGCCACGGATAGGGGGCTGAGAGCACCATTTCTCACGGGCGGCTGGCTTGGAGACACGGCAGGCCGGAGCCGCCCGATCCCCAACCGGTCGGCCGTTTCTCTGCCAACCCACCGACACACCGACCGTCGACCCACCAAGCCGGCCCACTGCAATCCGCGCCCCTCTGCAATTTGCAGTCCACCACCCGCGCTTCCTAGCTTGGCCAACGCAGCACCTCCGGGGGCCCATGGCCAACTGGCAACAGCTGATGGCCAAGCGGTCACAGCTGATGACCATGCAGCCCCCACGCAGCACCCCTCCACGCGAGGCCCAGAGCCTCAAACTGCTCTCTGGGAGTCTGTCCCCAGTCCCCGTCTGTCTCTCTCCGCCACTCTCTTGCTCCGTCTCTGGCCTCTCTCACCTCCCCGGGTCAGGAGACGTGACGTGTAGCCACTGAAGGGACCGGAGGTCGGGCGGGACTCCGGGTGCTGACGAGGGGCGAGGGCCCAGACTGAAGGCTTGTGACGAAGGGTGGCTGCAGACCGGAGCTCCTGCACCCTGGTGGCGCGGGTGGCTCTCCCTGGCTTTGGGCCAGTGGGTGGGGCCGGCCAGGGCCAGGGCCTGGGTTGCACGTCCCTAGGGCCGGAGGGGACTGAGAGGACCCTGCGCCCCCCTCGGTGGCCCTGAGAGGTGGGGGCAGTCCAGCAGCAAGGGGGGCTGTGCGGTTGTGGGGCTGGGATGGGGGATGAGAGGGGTTGGGGTAGGGGCCCGGGGTAAAAGCCGTTCGGGGCCTGGGGAGTCCCAGGATGCCCGGGCGCCCAGATATCTGTCACAGTCAGGGAAGTGACCGAGGCCCGTGGAGCCACTGGGGGGGCGCGAAGGGGCCTCGCTGTGTGCCAGGAGTAGCCCGTCGCCCACACCAGCGGCGTCCGGAGGAGGCGGGGAGCGGGCGGGAGGCGCTCAGGCAGACATGCTCGCCACCCGAGCGGCCCAGCAGCATGGCGCGCGCTCAGGAGGCAGGTCGGGAGCAGGCTCTTGGAGCGCCGGGAGCCGGGTCCAGCGCCTAAGGCCATACCGCCCTGAACGCGCCAGATCTCGTCTGAACTCGGAAGCTAAGCAGGGTCGGGCCTGGTTAGTACTTGGGTGGGAGACCACCTGGGAACACCTGTAGGCTTTTGCTCGCCTCTCCTTTTGCATCGCCGCCCCGGCGTGGCTCCCTCCGAACCCCTGCCGCCCCTTGCCCCTCTGCAGCCGCCCAGCCAGCCGAAGGTCCCCCTGGCCAGAGGCCGGTCAGCCACCCGGCACTACAAGCTGGCAGCCCCGGCGGCACACCAGGCCCGTCGGCCAGTGCTCCCCCCCACACCCTCTTCTTCGTCCTCTTCGGTCCCGCAGGCCGTCATCCGGATCCCTTGGCCCAGCGGCGGTCGCCACCGCCGCCGCCGCCGCCGCCGCCGCCACCAGCGCTGCCCTGGCCCCCGCCGCCACCACCAAAGCCCCCGCCATCACCGCGTTTCCCACACCCCTCGCCAGCGCTGCCCTCCCCCCTGCCCCCGCCGACACAACGCCGCCGCCGACGCCATTGCCGACCTCGCAACCCTCCCTCGCCGCCGCCGCCGCCGCCAGCGCTGCTCATGATCAGCCCCCGCTTCTGCGCCGCCGCCGCCGCCGCCGCCATCACCACGCTCCCCACCCCCTCCGCCAGCGCTGCACTCGCCCCAGTCCGCGACCCCGCCGCCGCCAACGCCATATTCCCTCATTCAGCCTCCTCTGCTCTCCCCGCTGCCGCCGCCGCCATCACCCCTCTCCCCATCCCCGCCTCCAGCACCGCCCTCTCCCCCGCCCCCACCCCAGCCGCCGGCCTTGCCGTACTCCCTCAATCTCCGGCCTCTGCTCTCCCGGCCTCCGCGCCAGCACCGCCCTCACGCCCTCTCCCGCCACCGCCGCCGCCGCCAGCGCTCCCCGCGCCCCAGTGCCCACCGTCAAAGCCCCCATTGTCGCCGCCGCCATCGCCGCCCTGGAGCCATCCACGCGGTTGCCATTGCCTACATCGCCACCCTCCCCTGCCTCCGCCGCGGACGCCGCCGCCGCCGCCGCCGCCGCCGCGGGGTCCTCCCACAACTCCCAGGCCCAGGGCTGCCTGCTGGTGCAGGCCTCCACCAGTCTTGGGGGTGCGGTTGGGGGTAAACCTGGTGGCGGTAGGGGGGCGGGGTGTATGCCGGTCTGGGTCCTGGGGAATCCCAGGATGCCAGAGTTCCACGACTTCTGGCACCATCAGGGAAATGGCAGTGTCCCATGGAACCTCCGGTGGCGCGAAGTGGCCTCGCTGCGGGCCAGCAGTGGCCCGACGCCCACGCCAGGGGCATTCGGAGGAGGCGGGGAGCCGGACTGGACGGGGACGCGGTGACGGCGGAGCCGGCCAGCGGGTCGATGTTCGCCACCAGAGCGGAGCATCTGCATGGCGCGCGCTCACGAGGCAGTCCGGGAGCAGGCTCTTGGGGCGCGGGGAGCCAGGTCCCAGCGTCGACGGCTATACCACCCTGAACGCGCCCGATCTCCTCTGAATTCGGGAGCTAAGCAGGGAGGGGCCTGGTTAGTACTTGGATGGGAGACCGCCTGGGAATACCTGTAGGCTTTTGCTTGCCTCTCCTTTTGCGCCGCCGCCCCGGCGTGGCTCCCTCCGAACCCCTGCCGCCCCTTGCCCCTCTGAAGCCGCCCAGCCAGCCGAAGGTCCCCCTGGCCAGAGGCCGGTCAGCCACCCGGCACTACAAGCTGGCAGCCCCGGCCGCACACCAGGCCCGTCGGCCAGGGCTCCACCCCACACCCTCTTCTTAGTCCTCTTCGCTGAGGCAGGCCGTCAGCCTGCAGCAGTTATCCAAGCCTGTGTCTCCGCCGGCAGGCACCTCTACCCACACCCCCGCACGCCCCCTCCCATCGCCCACAAGAGCCAGGAGCCCTCCCTTCCCGCCGTTCGTGGTGGCCCCAACACACAGGGCACAAAGAGCCGGGTCAAACCAGGGGACAGAGGGAGCAGCACCCAAACACACCGCACGCCCTTGGACTCCAGGAGAGACCACCACAAGGGGAAGTGCAGGCACGCAGGCACACAACCCTCACAACCAGGGTGCCTGTGGGCTGCCACTCTCCTCCCTTGGGGGGGGTCCCTGGGCGGGGCTCGGAGCCCACTGGCCCTCCGGCCTGGCCCGGGGCCTTCAAGGGTGACTGCCAATACCCGGGCACTGCCTCTGTAGTGGAGCCCAGCCCCGGGCACGACCACACTCCGGTGGAGAGGCTGCCACTTCAACACAGCCTCAGCGAGTCTGTCCCAGTCCATGTGCCCGCCTGTGCGTCCCTCCCCCCCGGCCCCCCCACGTCTCTCTGGCTCTGTGACGTGCCTGTTGGGCTCTGCCTCTCGCTCAGGAGCTCTCTCCCGCGAGCCAGCCCCCTTTTTCTGTCTCTGTCCATGTCTCTCTGTATGTCGGGATACATACGTGTACATATACGTGTATATTTCCATCTCGCTCCCTCTTACGCCTCCTCCCGTTCTGTCTGTCGGTCCCTGTCCTGCGGGGACTCTAGTCCCCGTCCCCGCACAAGAACGCAGGATATGGTGAGGCCAAGAAGGAACACCAACGGAGCCACGGATAGGGGGCTGAGAGCACCATTTCTCACGGGCGGCTGGCTTGGAGACACGGCAGGCCGGAGCCGCCCGATCCCCAACCGGTCGGCCGTTTCTCTGCCAACCCACCGACACACCGACCGTCGACCCACCAAGCCGGCCCACTGCAATCCGCGCCCCTCTGCAATTTGCAGTCCACCACCCGCGCTTCCTAGCTTGGCCAACGCAGCACCTCCGGGGGCCCATGGCCAACTGGCAACAGCTGATGGCCAAGCGGTCACAGCTGATGACCATGCAGCCCCCACGCAGCACCCCTCCACGCGAGGCCCAGAGCCTCAAACTGCTCTCTGGGAGTCTGTCCCCAGTCCCCGTCTGTCTCTCTCCGCCACTCTCTTGCTCCGTCTCTGGCCTCTCTCACCTCCCCGGGTCAGGAGACGTGACGTGTAGCCACTGAAGGGACCGGAGGTCGGGCGGGACTCCGGGTGCTGACGAGGGGCGAGGGCCCAGACTGAAGGCTTGTGACGAAGGGTGGCTGCAGACCGGAGCTCCTGCACCCTGGTGGCGCGGGTGGCTCTCCCTGGCTTTGGGCCAGTGGGTGGGGCCGGCCAGGGCCAGGGCCTGGGTTGCACGTCCCTAGGGCCGGAGGGGACTGAGAGGACCCTGCGCCCCCCTCGGTGGCCCTGAGAGGTGGGGGCAGTCCAGCAGCAAGGGGGGCTGTGCGGTTGTGGGGCTGGGATGGGGGATGAGAGGGGTTGGGGTAGGGGCCCGGGGTAAAAGCCGTTCGGGGCCTGGGGAGTCCCAGGATGCCCGGGCGCCCAGATATCTGTCACAGTCAGGGAAGTGACCGAGGCCCGTGGAGCCACTG
The DNA here is from genome assembly GCF_057876585.1 of Rhinolophus sinicus. Lineage (NCBI taxonomy): Eukaryota > Metazoa > Chordata > Mammalia > Chiroptera > Rhinolophidae > Rhinolophus > Rhinolophus sinicus. Next base: position 41,154,660 of record NC_142506.1, read on the forward strand.
GGGGGGCGCGAAGGGGCCTCGCTGTGTGCCAGGAGTAGCCCGTCGCCCACACCAGCGGCGTCCGGAGGAGGCGGGGAGCGGGCGGGAGGCGCTCAGGCAGACATGCTCGCCACCCGAGCGGCCCAGCAGCATGGCGCGCGCTCAGGAGGCAGGTCGGGAGCAGGCTCTTGGAGCGCCGGGAGCCGGGTCCAGCGCCTAAGGCCATACCGCCCTGAACGCGCCAGATCTCGTCTGAACTCGGAAGCTAAGCAGGGTCGGGCCTGGTTAGTACTTGGGTGGGAGACCACCTGGGAACACCTGTAGGCTTTTGCTCGCCTCTCCTTTTGCATCGCCGCCCCGGCGTGGCTCCCTCCGAACCCCTGCCGCCCCTTGCCCCTCTGCAGCCGCCCAGCCAGCCGAAGGTCCCCCTGGCCAGAGGCCGGTCAGCCACCCGGCACTACAAGCTGGCAGCCCCGGCGGCACACCAGGCCCGTCGGCCAGTGCTCCCCCCCACACCCTCTTCTTCGTCCTCTTCGGTCCCGCAGGCCGTCATCCGGATCCCTTGGCCCAGCGGCGGTCGCCACCGCCGCCGCCGCCGCCGCCGCCGCCACCAGCGCTGCCCTGGCCCCCGCCGCCACCACCAAAGCCCCCGCCATCACCGCGTTTCCCACACCCCTCGCCAGCGCTGCCCTCCCCCCTGCCCCCGCCGACACAACGCCGCCGCCGACGCCATTGCCGACCTCGCAACCCTCCCTCGCCGCCGCCGCCGCCGCCAGCGCTGCTCATGATCAGCCCCCGCTTCTGCGCCGCCGCCGCCGCCGCCGCCATCACCACGCTCCCCACCCCCTCCGCCAGCGCTGCACTCGCCCCAGTCCGCGACCCCGCCGCCGCCAACGCCATATTCCCTCATTCAGCCTCCTCTGCTCTCCCCGCTGCCGCCGCCGCCATCACCCCTCTCCCCATCCCCGCCTCCAGCACCGCCCTCTCCCCCGCCCCCACCCCAGCCGCCGGCCTTGCCGTACTCCCTCAATCTCCGGCCTCTGCTCTCCCGGCCTCCGCGCCAGCACCGCCCTCACGCCCTCTCCCGCCACCGCCGCCGCCGCCAGCGCTCCCCGCGCCCCAGTGCCCACCGTCAAAGCCCCCATTGTCGCCGCCGCCATCGCCGCCCTGGAGCCATCCACGCGGTTGCCATTGCCTACATCGCCACCCTCCCCTGCCTCCGCCGCGGACGCCGCCGCCGCCGCCGCCGCCGCCGCGGGGTCCTCCCACAACTCCCAGGCCCAGGGCTGCCTGCTGGTGCAGGCCTCCACCAGTCTTGGGGGTGCGGTTGGGGGTAAACCTGGTGGCGGTAGGGGGGCGGGGTGTATGCCGGTCTGGGTCCTGGGGAATCCCAGGATGCCAGAGTTCCACGACTTCTGGCACCATCAGGGAAATGGCAGTGTCCCATGGAACCTCCGGTGGCGCGAAGTGGCCTCGCTGCGGGCCAGCAGTGGCCCGACGCCCACGCCAGGGGCATTCGGAGGAGGCGGGGAGCCGGACTGGACGGGGACGCGGTGACGGCGGAGCCGGCCAGCGGGTCGATGTTCGCCACCAGAGCGGAGCATCTGCATGGCGCGCGCTCACGAGGCAGTCCGGGAGCAGGCTCTTGGGGCGCGGGGAGCCAGGTCCCAGCGTCGACGGCTATACCACCCTGAACGCGCCCGATCTCCTCTGAATTCGGGAGCTAAGCAGGGAGGGGCCTGGTTAGTACTTGGATGGGAGACCGCCTGGGAATACCTGTAGGCTTTTGCTTGCCTCTCCTTTTGCGCCGCCGCCCCGGCGTGGCTCCCTCCGAACCCCTGCCGCCCCTTGCCCCTCTGAAGCCGCCCAGCCAGCCGAAGGTCCCCCTGGCCAGAGGCCGGTCAGCCACCCGGCACTACAAGCTGGCAGCCCCGGCCGCACACCAGGCCCGTCGGCCAGGGCTCCACCCCACACCCTCTTCTTAGTCCTCTTCGCTGAGGCAGGCCGTCAGCCTGCAGCAGTTATCCAAGCCTGTGTCTCCGCCGGCAGGCACCTCTACCCACACCCCCGCACGCCCCCTCCCATCGCCCACAAGAGCCAGGAGCCCTCCCTTCCCGCCGTTCGTGGTGGCCCCAACACACAGGGCACAAAGAGCCGGGTCAAACCAGGGGACAGAGGGAGCAGCACCCAAACACACCGCACGCCCTTGGACTCCAGGAGAGACCACCACAAGGGGAAGTGCAGGCACGCAGGCACACAACCCTCACAACCAGGGTGCCTGTGGGCTGCCACTCTCCTCCCTTGGGGGGGGTCCCTGGGCGGGGCTCGGAGCCCACTGGCCCTCCGGCCTGGCCCGGGGCCTTCAAGGGTGACTGCCAATACCCGGGCACTGCCTCTGTAGTGGAGCCCAGCCCCGGGCACGACCACACTCCGGTGGAGAGGCTGCCACTTCAACACAGCCTCAGCGAGTCTGTCCCAGTCCATGTGCCCGCCTGTGCGTCCCTCCCCCCCGGCCCCCCCACGTCTCTCTGGCTCTGTGACGTGCCTGTTGGGCTCTGCCTCTCGCTCAGGAGCTCTCTCCCGCGAGCCAGCCCCCTTTTTCTGTCTCTGTCCATGTCTCTCTGTATGTCGGGATACATACGTGTACATATACGTGTATATTTCCATCTCGCTCCCTCTTACGCCTCCTCCCGTTCTGTCTGTCGGTCCCTGTCCTGCGGGGACTCTAGTCCCCGTCCCCGCACAAGAACGCAGGATATGGTGAGGCCAAGAAGGAACACCAACGGAGCCACGGATAGGGGGCTGAGAGCACCATTTCTCACGGGCGGCTGGCTTGGAGACACGGCAGGCCGGAGCCGCCCGATCCCCAACCGGTCGGCCGTTTCTCTGCCAACCCACCGACACACCGACCGTCGACCCACCAAGCCGGCCCACTGCAATCCGCGCCCCTCTGCAATTTGCAGTCCACCACCCGCGCTTCCTAGCTTGGCCAACGCAGCACCTCCGGGGGCCCATGGCCAACTGGCAACAGCTGATGGCCAAGCGGTCACAGCTGATGACCATGCAGCCCCCACGCAGCACCCCTCCACGCGAGACCCAGAGCCTCAAACTGCTCTCTGGGAGTCTGTCCCCAGTCCCCGTCTGTCTCTCTCCGCCACTCTCTTGCTCCGTCTCTGGCCTCTCTCACCTCCCCGGGTCAGGAGACGTGACGTGTAGCCACTGAAGGGACCGGAGGTCGGGCGGGACTCCGGGTGCTGACGAGGGGCGAGGGCCCAGACTGAAGGCTTGTGACGAAGGGTGGCTGCAGACCGGAGCTCCTGCACCCTGGTGGCGCGGGTGGCTCTCCCTGGCTTTGGGCCAGTGGGTGGGGCCGGCCAGGGCCAGGGCCTGGGTTGCACGTCCCTAGGGCCGGAGGGGACTGAGAGGACCCTGCGCCCCCCTCGGTGGCCCTGAGAGGTGGGGGCAGTCCAGCAGCAAGGGGGGCTGTGCGGTTGTGGGGCTGGGATGGGGGATGAGAGGGGTTGGGGTAGGGGCCCGGGGTAAAAGCCGTTCGGGGCCTGGGGAGTCCCAGGATGCCCGGGCGCCCAGATATCTGTCACAGTCAGGGAAGTGACCGAGGCCCGTGGAGCCACTGGGGGGGCGCGAAGGGGCCTCGCTGTGTGCCAGGAGTAGCCCGTCGCCCACACCAGCGGCGTCCGGAGGAGGCGGGGAGCGGGCGGGAGGCGCTCAGGCAGACATGCTCGCCACCCGAGCGGCCCAGCAGCATGGCGCGCGCTCAGGAGGCAGGTCGGGAGCAGGCTCTTGGAGCGCCGGGAGCCGGGTCCAGCGCCTAAGGCCATACCGCCCTGAACGCGCCAGATCTCGTCTGAACTCGGAAGCTAAGCAGGGTCGGGCCTGGTTAGTACTTGGGTGGGAGACCACCTGGGAACACCTGTAGGCTTTTGCTCGCCTCTCCTTTTGCATCGCCGCCCCGGCGTGGCTCCCTCCGAACCCCTGCCGCCCCTTGCCCCTCTGCAGCCGCCCAGCCAGCCGAAGGTCCCCCTGGCCAGAGGCCGGTCAGCCACCCGGCACTACAAGCTGGCAGCCCCGGCGGCACACCAGGCCCGTCGGCCAGTGCTCCCCCCCACACCCTCTTCTTCGTCCTCTTCGGTCCCGCAGGCCGTCATCCGGATCCCTTGGCCCAGCGGCGGTCGCCACCGCCGCCGCCGCCGCCGCCGCCGCCGCCACCAGCGCTGCCCTGGCCCCCGCCGCCACCACCAAAGCCCCCGCCATCACCGCGTTTCCCACACCCCTCGCCAGCGCTGCCCTCCCCCCTGCCCCCGCCGACACAACGCCGCCGCCGACGCCATTGCCGACCTCGCAACCCTCCCTCGCCGCCGCCGCCGCCGCCAGCGCTGCTCATGATCAGCCCCCGCTTCTGCGCCGCCGCCGCCGCCGCCGCCATCACCACGCTCCCCACCCCCTCCGCCAGCGCTGCACTCGCCCCAGTCCGCGACCCCGCCGCCGCCAACGCCATATTCCCTCATTCAGCCTCCTCTGCTCTCCCCGCTGCCGCCGCCGCCATCACCCCTCTCCCCATCCCCGCCTCCAGCACCGCCCTCTCCCCCGCCCCCACCCCAGCCGCCGGCCTTGCCGTACTCCCTCAATCTCCGGCCTCTGCTCTCCCGGCCTCCGCGCCAGCACCGCCCTCACGCCCTCTCCCGCCACCGCCGCCGCCGCCAGCGCTCCCCGCGCCCCAGTGCCCACCGTCAAAGCCCCCATTGTCGCCGCCGCCATCGCCGCCCTGGAGCCATCCACGCGGTTGCCATTGCCTACATCGCCACCCTCCCCTGCCTCCGCCGCGGACGCCGCCGCCGCCGCCGCCGCCGCCGCGGGGTCCTCCCACAACTCCCAGGCCCAGGGCTGCCTGCTGGTGCAGGCCTCCACCAGTCTTGGGGGTGCGGTTGGGGGTAAACCTGGTGGCGGTAGGGGGGCGGGGTGTATGCCGGTCTGGGTCCTGGGGAATCCCAGGATGCCAGAGTTCCACGACTTCTGGCACCATCAGGGAAATGGCAGTGTCCCATGGAACCTCCGGTGGCGCGAAGTGGCCTCGCTGCGGGCCAGCAGTGGCCCGACGCCCACGCCAGGGGCATTCGGAGGAGGCGGGGAGCCGGACTGGACGGGGACGCGGTGACGGCGGAGCCGGCCAGCGGGTCGATGTTCGCCACCAGAGCGGAGCATCTGCATGGCGCGCGCTCACGAGGCAGTCCGGGAGCAGGCTCTTGGGGCGCGGGGAGCCAGGTCCCAGCGTCGACGGCTATACCACCCTGAACGCGCCCGATCTCCTCTGAATTCGGGAGCTAAGCAGGGAGGGGCCTGGTTAGTACTTGGATGGGAGACCGCCTGGGAATACCTGTAGGCTTTTGCTTGCCTCTCCTTTTGCGCCGCCGCCCCGGCGTGGCTCCCTCCGAACCCCTGCCGCCCCTTGCCCCTCTGAAGCCGCCCAGCCAGCCGAAGGTCCCCCTGGCCAGAGGCCGGTCAGCCACCCGGCACTACAAGCTGGCAGCCCCGGCCGCACACCAGGCCCGTCGGCCAGGGCTCCACCCCACACCCTCTTCTTAGTCCTCTTCGCTGAGGCAGGCCGTCAGCCTGCAGCAGTTATCCAAGCCTGTGTCTCCGCCGGCAGGCACCTCTACCCACACCCCCGCACGCCCCCTCCCATCGCCCACAAGAGCCAGGAGCCCTCCCTTCCCGCCGTTCGTGGTGGCCCCAACACACAGGGCACAAAGAGCCGGGTCAAACCAGGGGACAGAGGGAGCAGCACCCAAACACACCGCACGCCCTTGGACTCCAGGAGAGACCACCACAAGGGGAAGTGCAGGCACGCAGGCACACAACCCTCACAACCAGGGTGCCTGTGGGCTGCCACTCTCCTCCCTTGGGGGGGGTCCCTGGGCGGGGCTCGGAGCCCACTGGCCCTCCGGCCTGGCCCGGGGCCTTCAAGGGTGACTGCCAATACCCGGGCACTGCCTCTGTAGTGGAGCCCAGCCCCGGGCACGACCACACTCCGGTGGAGAGGCTGCCACTTCAACACAGCCTCAGCGAGTCTGTCCCAGTCCATGTGCCCGCCTGTGCGTCCCTCCCCCCCGGCCCCCCCACGTCTCTCTGGCTCTGTGACGTGCCTGTTGGGCTCTGCCTCTCGCTCAGGAGCTCTCTCCCGCGAGCCAGCCCCCTTTTTCTGTCTCTGTCCATGTCTCTCTGTATGTCGGGATACATACGTGTACATATACGTGTATATTTCCATCTCGCTCCCTCTTACGCCTCCTCCCGTTCTGTCTGTCGGTCCCTGTCCTGCGGGGACTCTAGTCCCCGTCCCCGCACAAGAACGCAGGATATGGTGAGGCCAAGAAGGAACACCAACGGAGCCACGGATAGGGGGCTGAGAGCACCATTTCTCACGGGCGGCTGGCTTGGAGACACGGCAGGCCGGAGCCGCCCGATCCCCAACCGGTCGGCCGTTTCTCTGCCAACCCACCGACACACCGACCGTCGACCCACCAAGCCGGCCCACTGCAATCCGCGCCCCTCTGCAATTTGCAGTCCACCACCCGCGCTTCCTAGCTTGGCCAACGCAGCACCTCCGGGGGCCCATGGCCAACTGGCAACAGCTGATGGCCAAGCGGTCACAGCTGATGACCATGCAGCCCCCACGCAGCACCCCTCCACGCGAGGCCCAGAGCCTCAAACTGCTCTCTGGGAGTCTGTCCCCAGTCCCCGTCTGTCTCTCTCCGCCACTCTCTTGCTCCGTCTCTGGCCTCTCTCACCTCCCCGGGTCAGGAGACGTGACGTGTAGCCACTGAAGGGACCGGAGGTCGGGCGGGACTCCGGGTGCTGACGAGGGGCGAGGGCCCAGACTGAAGGCTTGTGACGAAGGGTGGCTGCAGACCGGAGCTCCTGCACCCTGGTGGCGCGGGTGGCTCTCCCTGGCTTTGGGCCAGTGGGTGGGGCCGGCCAGGGCCAGGGCCTGGGTTGCACGTCCCTAGGGCCGGAGGGGACTGAGAGGACCCTGCGCCCCCCTCGGTGGCCCTGAGAGGTGGGGGCAGTCCAGCAGCAAGGGGGGCTGTGCGGTTGTGGGGCTGGGATGGGGGATGAGAGGGGTTGGGGTAGGGGCCCGGGGTAAAAGCCGTTCGGGGCCTGGGGAGTCCCAGGATGCCCGGGCGCCCAGATATCTGTCACAGTCAGGGAAGTGACCGAGGCCCGTGGAGCCACTGGGGGGGCGCGAAGGGGCCTCGCTGTGTGCCAGGAGTAGCCCGTCGCCCACACCAGCGGCGTCCGGAGGAGGCGGGGAGCGGGCGGGAGGCGCTCAGGCAGACATGCTCGCCACCCGAGCGGCCCAGCAGCATGGCGCGCGCTCAGGAGGCAGGTCGGGAGCAGGCTCTTGGAGCGCCGGGAGCCGGGTCCAGCGCCTAAGGCCATACCGCCCTGAACGCGCCAGATCTCGTCTGAACTCGGAAGCTAAGCAGGGTCGGGCCTGGTTAGTACTTGGGTGGGAGACCACCTGGGAACACCTGTAGGCTTTTGCTCGCCTCTCCTTTTGCATCGCCGCCCCGGCGTGGCTCCCTCCGAACCCCTGCCGCCCCTTGCCCCTCTGCAGCCGCCCAGCCAGCCGAAGGTCCCCCTGGCCAGAGGCCGGTCAGCCACCCGGCACTACAAGCTGGCAGCCCCGGCGGCACACCAGGCCCGTCGGCCAGTGCTCCCCCCCACACCCTCTTCTTCGTCCTCTTCGGTCCCGCAGGCCGTCATCCGGATCCCTTGGCCCAGCGGCGGTCGCCACCGCCGCCGCCGCCGCCGCCGCCGCCACCACCAGCGCTGCCCTGGCCCCCGCCGCCACCACCAAAGCCCCCGCCATCACCGCGTTTCCCACACCCCCCACCAGCGCTGCCCTCCCCCCTGCCCCCGCCGACACAACGCCGCCGCCGACGCCATTGCCGACCTCGCAACCCTCCCTCGCCGCCGCCGCCGCCAGCGCTGCTCATGATCAGCCCCCGCTTCTGCGCCGCCGCCGCCGCCGCCGCCATCACCACGCTCCCCACCCCCTCCGCCAGCGCTGCACTCGCCCCAGTCCGCGACCCCGCCGCCGCCAACGCCATACTCCCTCATTCAGCCTCCTCTGCTCTCCCCGCTGCCGCCGCCGCCATCACCCCTCTCCCCATCCCCGCCTCCAGCACCGCCCTCTCCCCCGCCCCCACCCCAGCCGCCGGCCTTGCCGTACTCCCTCAATCTCCGGCCTCTGCTCTCCCGGCCTCCGCGCCAGCACCGCCCTCACGCCCTCTCCCGCCACCGCCGCCGCCGCCAGCGCTCCCCGCGCCCCAGTGCCCACCGTCAAAGCCCCCATTGTCGCCGCCGCCATCGCCGCCCTGGAGCCATCCACGCGGTTGCCATTGCCTACATCGCCACCCTCCCCTGCCTCCGCCGCGGACGCCGCCGCCGCCGCCGCCGCCGCCGCGGGGTCCTCCCACAACTCCCAGGCCCAGGGCTGCCTGCTGGTGCAGGCCTCCACCAGTCTTGGGGGTGCGGTTGGGGGTAAACCTGGTGGCGGTAGGGGGGCGGGGTGTATGCCGGTCTGGGTCCTGGGGAATCCCAGGATGCCAGAGTTCCACGACTTCTGGCACCATCAGGGAAATGGCAGTGTCCCATGGAACCTCCGGTGGCGCGAAGTGGCCTCGCTGCGGGCCAGCAGTGGCCCGACGCCCACGCCAGGGGCATTCGGAGGAGGCGGGGAGCCGGACTGGACGGGGACGCGGTGACGGCGGAGCCGGCCAGCGGGTCGATGTTCGCCACCAGAGCGGAGCATCTGCATGGCGCGCGCTCACGAGGCAGTCCGGGAGCAGGCTCTTGGGGCGCGGGGAGCCAGGTCCCAGCGTCGACGGCTATACCACCCTGAACGCGCCCGATCTCCTCTGAATTCGGGAGCTAAGCAGGGAGGGGCCTGGTTAGTACTTGGATGGGAGACCGCCTGGGAATACCTGTAGGCTTTTGCTTGCCTCTCCTTTTGCGCCGCCGCCCCGGCGTGGCTCCCTCCGAACCCCTGCCGCCCCTTGCCCCTCTGAAGCCGCCCAGCCAGCCGAAGGTCCCCCTGGCCAGAGGCCGGTCAGCCACCCGGCACTACAAGCTGGCAGCCCCGGCCGCACACCAGGCCCGTCGGCCAGGGCTCCACCCCACACCCTCTTCTTAGTCCTCTTCGCTGAGGCAGGCCGTCAGCCTGCAGCAGTTATCCAAGCCTGTGTCTCCGCCGGCAGGCACCTCTACCCACACCCCCGCACGCCCCCTCCCATCGCCCACAAGAGCCAGGAGCCCTCCCTTCCCGCCGTTCGTGGTGGCCCCAACACACAGGGCACAAAGAGCCGGGTCAAACCAGGGGACAGAGGGAGCAGCACCCAAACACACCGCACGCCCTTGGACTCCAGGAGAGACCACCACAAGGGGAAGTGCAGGCACGCAGGCACACAACCCTCACAACCAGGGTGCCTGTGGGCTGCCACTCTCCTCCCTTGGGGGGGGTCCCTGGGCGGGGCTCGGAGCCCACTGGCCCTCCGGCCTGGCCCGGGGCCTTCAAGGGTGACTGCCAATACCCGGGCACTGCCTCTGTAGTGGAGCCCAGCCCCGGGCACGACCACACTCCGGTGGAGAGGCTGCCACTTCAACACAGCCTCAGCGAGTCTGTCCCAGTCCATGTGCCCGCCTGTGCGTCCCTCCCCCCCGGCCCCCCCACGTCTCTCTGGCTCTGTGACGTGCCTGTTGGGCTCTGCCTCTCGCTCAGGAGCTCTCTCCCGCGAGCCAGCCCCCTTTTTCTGTCTCTGTCCATGTCTCTCTGTATGTCGGGATACATACGTGTACATATACGTGTATATTTCCATCTCGCTCCCTCTTACGCCTCCTCCCGTTCTGTCTGTCGGTCCCTGTCCTGCGGGGACTCTAGTCCCCGTCTCCGCACAAGAACGCAGGATATGGTGAGGCCAAGAAGGAACACCAACGGAGCCACGGATAGGGGGCTGAGAGCACCATTTCTCACGGGCGGCTGGCTTGGAGACACGGCAGGCCGGAGCCGCCCCATCCCCAACCGGTCGGCCGTTTCTCTGCCAACCCACCGACACACCGACCGTCGACCCACCAAGCCGGCCCACTGCAATCCGCGCCCCTCTGCAATTTGCAGTCCACCACCCGCGCTTCCTAGCTTGGCCAACGCAGCACCTCCGGGGGCCCATGGCCAACTGGCAACAGCTGATGGCCAAGCGGTCACAGCTGATGACCATGCAGCCCCCACGCAGCACCCCTCCACGCGAGGCCCAGAGCCTCAAACTGCTCTCTGGGAGTCTGTCCCCAGTCCCCGTCTGTCTCTCTCCGCCACTCTCTTGCTCCGTCTCTGGCCTCTCTCACCTCCCCGGGTCAGGAGACGTGACGTGTAGCCACTGAAGGGACCGGAGGTCGGGCGGGACTCCGGGTGCTGACGAGGGGCGAGGGCCCAGACTGAAGGCTTGTGACGAAGGGTGGCTGCAGACCGGAGCTCCTGCACCCTGGTGGCGCGGGTGGCTCTCCCTGGCTTTGGGCCAGTGGGTGGGGCCGGCCAGGGCCAGGGCCTGGGTTGCACGTCCCTAGGGCCGGAGGGGACTGAGAGGACCCTGCGCCCCCCTCGGTGGCCCTGAGAGGTGGGGGCAGTCCAGCAGCAATGGGGGCTGTGCGGTTGTGGGGCTGGGATGGGGGATGAGAGGGGTTGGGGTAGGGGCCCGGGGTAAAAGCCGTTCGGGGCCTGGGGAGTCCCAGGATGCCCGGGCGCCCAGATATCTGTCACAGTCAGGGAAGTGACCGAGGCCCGTGGAGCCACTGGGGGGGCGCGAAGGGGCCTCGCTGTGTGCCAGGAGTAGCCCGTCGCCCACACCAGCGGCGTCCGGAGGAGGCGGGGAGCGGGCGGGAGGCGCTCAGGCAGACATGCTCGCCACCCGAGCGGCCCAGCAGCATGGCGCGCGCTCAGGAGGCAGGTCGGGAGCAGGCTCTTGGAGCGCCGGGAGCCGGGTCCAGCGCCTAAGGCCATACCGCCCTGAACGCGCCAGATCTCGTCTGAACTCGGAAGCTAAGCAGGGTCGGGCCTGGTTAGTACTTGGGTGGGAGACCACCTGGGAACACCTGTAGGCTTTTGCTCGCCTCTCCTTTTGCATCGCCGCCCCGGCGTGGCTCCCTCCGAACCCCTGCCGCCCCTTGCCCCTCTGCAGCCGCCCAGCCAGCCGAAGGTCCCCCTGGCCAGAGGCCGGTCAGCCACCCGGCACTACAAGCTGGCAGCCCCGGCGGCACACCAGGCCCGTCGGCCAGTGCTCCCCCCCCCACACACTCTTCTTCGTCCTCTTCGGTCCCGCAGGCCGTCATCCGGATCCCTTGGCCCAGCGGCGGTCGCCACCGCCGCCGCCGCCGCCGCCGCCACCAGCGCTGCCCTGGCCCCCGCCGCCACCACCAAAGCCCCCGCCATCACCGCGTTTCCCACACCCCCCGCCAGCGCTGCCCTCCCTCCTGCCCCCGCCGACACAACGCCGCCGCCGACGCCATTGCCGACCTCGCAACCCTCCCTCGCCGCCGCCGCCGCCAGCGCTGCTCATGATCAGCCCCCGCTTCTGCGCCGCCGCCGCCGCCGCCGCCGCCGCCATCACCACGCTCCCCACCCCCTCCGCCAGCGCTGCACTCGCCCCCGTCCGCGACCCCGCCGCCGCCAACGCCATACTCCCTCATTCAGCCTCCTCTGCTCTCCCCGCTGCCGCCGCCGCCATCACCCCTCTCCCCATCCCCGCCTCCAGCACCGCCCTCTCCCCCGCCCCCACCCCAGCCGCCGGCCTTGCCGTACTCCCTCAATCTCCCGCCTCTGCTCTCCCGGCCTCCGCGCCACCACCGCCCTCACGCCCTCTCCCGCCACCGCCGCCGCCGCCAGCGCTCCCCGCTCCCCAGTGCCCACCGTCAAAGCCCCCATTGTCGCCGCCGCCATCGCCGCCCTGGAGCCATCCACGCGGTTGCCATTGCCTACATCGCCACCCTCCCCTGCCTCCGCCGCGGACGCCGCCGCCGCCGCCGCCGCCGCCGCCGCCGCCGCCGCGGGGTTCTCCCACAACTCCCAGGCCCAGGGCTGCCTGCTGGTGCAGGCCTCCACCAGTCTTGGGGGTGCGGTTGGGGGTAAACCTGGTGGCGGAAGGGGGGCGGGGTGTATGCCGGTCTGGGTCCTGGGGAATCCCAGGATGCCAGAGTTCCACGACTTCTGGCACCATCAGGGAAATGGCAGTGTCCCATGGAACCTCCGGTGGCGCGAAGTGGCCTCGCTGCGGGCCAGGAGTGGCCCGCCGCCCACGCCAGGGGCATTCGGAGGAGGCGGGGAGCCGGACTGGACGGGGACGCGGTGACGGCGGAGCCGGCCAGCGGGTCGATGTTCGCCACCAGAGCGGAGCATCTGCATGGCGCGCGCTCACGAGGCAGTCCGGGAGCAGGCTCTTGGGGCGCGGGGAGCCAGGTCCCAGCGTCGACGGCTATACCACCCTGAACGCGCCCGATCTCCTCTGAATTCGGGAGCTAAGCAGGGAGGGGCCTGGTTAGTACTTGGATGGGAGACCGCCTGGGAATACCTGTAGGCTTTTGCTTGCCTCTCCTTTTGCGCCGCCGCCCCGGCGTGGCTCCCTCCGAACCCCTGCCGCCCCTTGCCCCTCTGAAGCCGCCCAGCCAGCCGAAGGTCCCCCTGGCCAGAGGCCGGTCAGCCACCCGGCACTACAAGCTGGCAGCCCCGGCCGCACACCAGGCCCGTCGGCCAGGGCTCCACCCCACACCCTCTTCTTAGTCCTCTTCGCTGAGGCAGGCCGTCAGCCTGCAGCAGTTATCCAAGCCTGTGTCTCCGCCGGCAGGCACCTCTACCCACACCCCCGCACGCCCCCTCCCATCGCCCACAAGAGCCAGGAGCCCTCCCTTCCCGCCGTTCGTGGTGGCCCCAACACACAGGGCACAAAGAGCCGGGTCAAACCAGGGGACAGAGGGAGCAGCACCCAAACACACCGCACGCCCTTGGACTCCAGGAGAGACCACCACAAGGGGAAGTGCAGGCACGCAGGCACACAACCCTCACAACCAGGGTGCCTGTGGGCTGCCACTCTCCTCCCTTGGGGGGGGTCCCTGGGCGGGGCTCGGAGCCCACTGGCCCTCCGGCCTGGCCCGGGGCCTTCAAGGGTGACTGCCAATACCCGGGCACTGCCTCTGTAGTGGAGCCCAGCCCCGGGCACGACCACACTCCGGTGGAGAGGCTGCCACTTCAACACAGCCTCAGCGAGTCTGTCCCAGTCCATGTGCCCGCCTGTGCGTCCCTCCCCCCCGGCCCCCCCACGTCTCTCTGGCTCTGTGACGTGCCTGTTGGGCTCTGCCTCTCGCTCAGGAGCTCTCTCCCGCGAGCCAGCCCCCTTTTTCTGTCTCTGTCCATGTCTCTCTGTATGTCGGGATACATACGTGTACATATACGTGTATATTTCCATCTCGCTCCCTCTTACGCCTCCTCCCGTTCTGTCTGTCGGTCCCTGTCCTGCGGGGACTCTAGTCCCCGTCCCCGCACAAGAACGCAGGATATGGTGAGGCCAAGAAGGAACACCAACGGAGCCACGGATAGGGGGCTGAGAGCACCATTTCTCACGGGCGGCTGGCTTGGAGACACGGCAGGCCGGAGCCGCCCCATCCCCAACCGGTCGGCCGTTTCTCTGCCAACCCACCGACACACCGACCGTCGACCCACCAAGCCGGCCCACTGCAATCCGCGCCCCTCTGCAATTTGCAGTCCACCACCCGCGCTTCCTAGCTTGGCCAACGCAGCACCTCCGGGGGCCCATGGCCAACTGGCAACAGCTGATGGCCAAGCGGTCACAGCTGATGACCATGCAGCCCCCACGCAGCACCCCTCCACGCGAGGCCCAGAGCCTCAAACTGCTCTCTGGGAGTCTGTCCCCAGTCCCCGTCTGTCTCTCTCCGCCACTCTCTTGCTCCGTCTCTGGCCTCTCTCACCTCCCCGGGTCAGGAGACGTGACGTGTAGCCACTGAAGGGACCGGAGGTCGGGCGGGACTCCGGGTGCTGACGAGGGGCGAGGGCCCAGACTGAAGGCTTGTGACGAAGGGTGGCTGCAGACCGGAGCTCCTGCACCCTGGTGGCGCGGGTGGCTCTCCCTGGCTTTGGGCCAGTGGGTGGGGCCGGCCAGGGCCAGGGCCTGGGTTGCACGTCCCTAGGGCCGGAGGGGACTGAGAGGACCCTGCGCCCCCCTCGGTGGCCCTGAGAGGTGGGGGCAGTCCAGCAGCAAGGGGGGCTGTGCGGTTGTGGGGCTGGGATGGGGGATGAGAGGGGTTGGGGTAGGGGCCCGGGGTAAAAGCCGTTCGGGGCCTGGGGAGTCCCAGGATGCCCGGGCGCCCAGATATCTGTCACAGTCAGGGAAGTGACCGAGGCCCGTGGAGCCACTGGGGGGGCGCGAAGGGGCCTCGCTGTGTGCCAGGAGTAGCCCGTCGCCCACACCAGCGGCGTCCGGAGGAGGCGGGGAGCGGGCGGGAGGCGCTCAGGCAGACATGCTCGCCACCCGAGCGGCCCAGCAGCATGGCGCGCGCTCAGGAGGCAGGTCGGGAGCAGGCTCTTGGAGCGCCGGGAGCCGGGTCCAGCGCCTAAGGCCATACCGCCCTGAACGCGCCAGATCTCGTCTGAACTCGGAAGCTAAGCAGGGTCGGGCCTGGTTAGTACTTGGGTGGGAGACCACCTGGGAACACCTGTAGGCTTTTGCTCGCCTCTCCTTTTGCATCGCCGCCCCGGCGTGGCTCCCTCCGAACCCCTGCCGCCCCTTGCCCCTCTGCAGCCGCCCAGCCAGCCGAAGGTCCCCCTGGCCAGAGGCCGGTCAGCCACCCGGCACTACAAGCTGGCAGCCCCGGCGGCACACCAGGCCCGTCGGCCAGTGCTCCCCCCCACACCCTCTTCTTCGTCCTCTTCGGTCCCGCAGGCCGTCATCCGGATCCCTTGGCCCAGCGGCGGTCGCCACCGCCGCCGCCGCCGCCGCCGCCGCCACCACCAGCGCTGCCCTGGCCCCCGCCGCCACCACCAAAGCCCCCGCCATCACCGCGTTTCCCACACCCCCCACCAGCGCTGCCCTCCCCCCTGCCCCCGCCGACACAACGCCGCCGCCGACGCCATTGCCGACCTCGCAACCCTCCCTCGCCGCCGCCGCCGCCAGCGCTGCTCATGATCAGCCCCCGCTTCTGCGCCGCCGCCGCCGCCGCCGCCATCACCACGCTCCCCACCCCCTCCGCCAGCGCTGCACTCGCCCCAGTCCGCGACCCCGCCGCCGCCAACGCCATACTCCCTCATTCAGCCTCCTCTGCTCTCCCCGCTGCCGCCGCCGCCATCACCCCTCTCCCCATCCCCGCCTCCAGCACCGCCCTCTCCCCCGCCCCCACCCCAGCCGCCGGCCTTGCCGTACTCCCTCAATCTCCGGCCTCTGCTCTCCCGGCCTCCGCGCCAGCACCGCCCTCACGCCCTCTCCCGCCACCGCCGCCGCCGCCAGCGCTCCCCGCGCCCCAGTGCCCACCGTCAAAGCCCCCATTGTCGCCGCCGCCATCGCCGCCCTGGAGCCATCCACGCGGTTGCCATTGCCTACATCGCCACCCTCCCCTGCCTCCGCCGCGGACGCCGCCGCCGCCGCCGCCGCCGCCGCGGGGTCCTCCCACAACTCCCAGGCCCAGGGCTGCCTGCTGGTGCAGGCCTCCACCAGTCTTGGGGGTGCGGTTGGGGGTAAACCTGGTGGCGGTAGGGGGGCGGGGTGTATGCCGGTCTGGGTCCTGGGGAATCCCAGGATGCCAGAGTTCCACGACTTCTGGCACCATCAGGGAAATGGCAGTGTCCCATGGAACCTCCGGTGGCGCGAAGTGGCCTCGCTGCGGGCCAGCAGTGGCCCGACGCCCACGCCAGGGGCATTCGGAGGAGGCGGGGAGCCGGACTGGACGGGGACGCGGTGACGGCGGAGCCGGCCAGCGGGTCGATGTTCGCCACCAGAGCGGAGCATCTGCATGGCGCGCGCTCACGAGGCAGTCCGGGAGCAGGCTCTTGGGGCGCGGGGAGCCAGGTCCCAGCGTCGACGGCTATACCACCCTGAACGCGCCCGATCTCCTCTGAATTCGGGAGCTAAGCAGGGAGGGGCCTGGTTAGTACTTGGATGGGAGACCGCCTGGGAATACCTGTAGGCTTTTGCTTGCCTCTCCTTTTGCGCCGCCGCCCCGGCGTGGCTCCCTCCGAACCCCTGCCGCCCCTTGCCCCTCTGAAGCCGCCCAGCCAGCCGAAGGTCCCCCTGGCCAGAGGCCGGTCAGCCACCCGGCACTACAAGCTGGCAGCCCCGGCCGCACACCAGGCCCGTCGGCCAGGGCTCCACCCCACACCCTCTTCTTAGTCCTCTTCGCTGAGGCAGGCCGTCAGCCTGCAGCAGTTATCCAAGCCTGTGTCTCCGCCGGCAGGCACCTCTACCCACACCCCCGCACGCCCCCTCCCATCGCCCACAAGAGCCAGGAGCCCTCCCTTCCCGCCGTTCGTGGTGGCCCCAACACACAGGGCACAAAGAGCCGGGTCAAACCAGGGGACAGAGGGAGCAGCACCCAAACACACCGCACGCCCTTGGACTCCAGGAGAGACCACCACAAGGGGAAGTGCAGGCACGCAGGCACACAACCCTCACAACCAGGGTGCCTGTGGGCTGCCACTCTCCTCCCTTGGGGGGGGTCCCTGGGCGGGGCTCGGAGCCCACTGGCCCTCCGGCCTGGCCCGGGGCCTTCAAGGGTGACTGCCAATACCCGGGCACTGCCTCTGTAGTGGAGCCCAGCCCCGGGCACGACCACACTCCGGTGGAGAGGCTGCCACTTCAACACAGCCTCAGCGAGTCTGTCCCAGTCCATGTGCCCGCCTGTGCGTCCCTCCCCCCCGGCCCCCCCACGTCTCTCTGGCTCTGTGACGTGCCTGTTGGGCTCTGCCTCTCGCTCAGGAGCTCTCTCCCGCGAGCCAGCCCCCTTTTTCTGTCTCTGTCCATGTCTCTCTGTATGTCGGGATACATACGTGTACATATACGTGTATATTTCCATCTCGCTCCCTCTTACGCCTCCTCCCGTTCTGTCTGTCGGTCCCTGTCCTGCGGGGACTCTAGTCCCCGTCCCCGCACAAGAACGCAGGATATGGTGAGGCCAAGAAGGAACACCAACGGAGCCACGGATAGGGGGCTGAGAGCACCATTTCTCACGGGCGGCTGGCTTGGAGACACGGCAGGCCGGAGCCGCCCCATCCCCAACCGGTCGGCCGTTTCTCTGCCAACCCACCGACACACCGACCGTCGACCCACCAAGCCGGCCCACTGCAATCCGCGCCCCTCTGCAATTTGCAGTCCACCACCCGCGCTTCCTAGCTTGGCCAACGCAGCACCTCCGGGGGCCCATGGCCAACTGGCAACAGCTGATGGCCAAGCGGTCACAGCTGATGACCATGCAGCCCCCACGCAGCACCCCTCCACGCGAGGCCCAGAGCCTCAAACTGCTCTCTGGGAGTCTGTCCCCAGTCCCCGTCTGTCTCTCTCCGCCACTCTCTTGCTCCGTCTCTGGCCTCTCTCACCTCCCCGGGTCAGGAGACGTGACGTGTAGCCACTGAAGGGACCGGAGGTCGGGCGGGACTCCGGGTGCTGACGAGGGGCGAGGGCCCAGACTGAAGGCTTGTGACGAAGGGTGGCTGCAGACCGGAGCTCCTGCACCCTGGTGGCGCGGGTGGCTCTCCCTGGCTTTGGGCCAGTGGGTGGGGCCGGCCAGGGCCAGGGCCTGGGTTGCACGTCCCTAGGGCCGGAGGGGACTGAGAGGACCCTGCGCCCCCCTCGGTGGCCCTGAGAGGTGGGGGCAGTCCAGCAGCAAGGGGGGCTGTGCGGTTGTGGGGCTGGGATGGGGGATGAGAGGGGTTGGGGTAGGGGCCCGGGGTAAAAGCCGTTCGGGGCCTGGGGAGTCCCAGGATGCCCGGGCGCCCAGATATCTGTCACAGTCAGGGAAGTGACCGAGGCCCGTGGAGCCACTGGGGGGGCGCGAAGGGGCCTCGCTGTGTGCCAGGAGTAGCCCGTCGCCCACACCAGCGGCGTCCGGAGGAGGCGGGGAGCGGGCGGGAGGCGCTCAGGCAGACATGCTCGCCACCCGAGCGGCCCAGCAGCATGGCGCGCGCTCAGGAGGCAGGTCGGGAGCAGGCTCTTGGAGCGCCGGGAGCCGGGTCCAGCGCCTAAGGCCATACCGCCCTGAACGCGCCAGATCTCGTCTGAACTCGGAAGCTAAGCAGGGTCGGGCCTGGTTAGTACTTGGGTGGGAGACCACCTGGGAACACCTGTAGGCTTTTGCTCGCCTCTCCTTTTGCATCGCCGCCCCGGCGTGGCTCCCTCCGAACCCCTGCCGCCCCTTGCCCCTCTGCAGCCGCCCAGCCAGCCGAAGGTCCCCCTGGCCAGAGGCCGGTCAGCCACCCGGCACTACAAGCTGGCAGCCCCGGCGGCACACCAGGCCCGTCGGCCAGTGCTCCCCCCCACACCCTCTTCTTCGTCCTCTTCGGTCCCGCAGGCCGTCATCCGGATCCCTTGGCCCAGCGGCGGTCGCCACCGCCGCCGCCGCCGCCGCCGCCGCCGCCACCAGCGCTGCCCTGGCCCCCGCCGCCACCACCAAAGCCCCCGCCATCACCGCGTTTCCCACACCCCCCACCAGCGCTGCCCTCCCCCCTGCCCCCGCCGACACAACGCCGCCGCCGACGCCATTGCCGACCTCGCAACCCTCCCTCGCCGCCGCCGCCGCCAGCGCTGCTCATGATCAGCCCCCGCTTCTGCGCCGCCGCCGCCGCCGCCGCCATCACCACGCTCCCCACCCCCTCCGCCAGCGCTGCACTCGCCCCAGTCCGCGACCCCGCCGCCGCCAACGCCATACTCCCTCATTCAGCCTCCTCTGCTCTCCCCGCTGCCGCCGCCGCCATCACCCCTCTCCCCATCCCCGCCTCCAGCACCGCCCTCTCCCCCGCCCCCACCCCAGCCGCCGGCCTTGCCGTACTACCTCAATCTCCGGCCTCTGCTCTCCCGGCCTCCGCGCCAGCACCGCCCTCACGCCCTCTCCCGCCACCGCCGCCGCCGCCAGCGCTCCCCGCTCCCCAGTGCCCACCGTCAAAGCCCCCATTGTCGCCGCCGCCATCGCCGCCCTGGAGCCATCCACGCGGTTGCCATTGCCTACATCGCCACCCTCCCCTGCCTCCGCCGCGGACGCCGCCGCCGCCGCCGCCGCCGCGGGGTTCTCCCACAACTCCCAGGCCCAGGGCTGCCTGCTGGTGCAGGCCTCCACCAGTCTTGGGGGTGCGGTTGGGGGTAAACCTGGTGGCGGTAGGGGGGCGGGGTGTATGCCGGTCTGGGTCCTGGGTAATCCCAGGATGCCAGAGTTCCACGACTTCTGGCACCATCAGGGAAATGGCAGTGTCCCATGGAACCTCCGGTGGCGCGAAGTGGCCTCGCTGCGGGCCAGGAGTGGCCCGCCGCCCACGCCAGGGGCATTCGGAGGAGGCGGGGAGCCGGACTGGACGGGGACGCGGTGACGGCGGAGCCGGCCAGCGGGTCGATGTTCGCCACCAGAGCGGAGCATCTGCATGGCGCGCGCTCACGAGGCAGTCCGGGAGCAGGCTCTTGGGGCGCGGGGAGCCAGGTCCCAGCGTCGACGGCTATACCACCCTGAACGCGCCCGATCTCCTCTGAATTCGGGAGCTAAGCAGGGAGGGGCCTGGTTAGTACTTGGATGGGAGACCGCCTGGGAATACCTGTAGGCTTTTGCTTGCCTCTCCTTTTGCGCCGCCGCCCCGGCGTGGCTCCCTCCGAACCCCTGCCGCCCCTTGCCCCTCTGAAGCCGCCCAGCCAGCCGAAGGTCCCCCTGGCCAGAGGCCGGTCAGCCACCCGGCACTACAAGCTGGCAGCCCCGGCCGCACACCAGGCCCGTCGGCCAGGGCTCCACCCCACACCCTCTTCTTAGTCCTCTTCGCTGAGGCAGGCCGTCAGCCTGCAGCAGTTATCCAAGCCTGTGTCTCCGCCGGCAGGCACCTCTACCCACACCCCCGCACGCCCCCTCCCATCGCCCACAAGAGCCAGGAGCCCTCCCTTCCCGCCGTTCGTGGTGGCCCCAACACACAGGGCACAAAGAGCCGGGTCAAACCAGGGGACAGAGGGAGCAGCACCCAAACACACCGCACGCCCTTGGACTCCAGGAGAGACCACCACAAGGGGAAGTGCAGGCACGCAGGCACACAACCCTCACAACCAGGGTGCCTGTGGGCTGCCACTCTCCTCCCTTGGGGGGGGTCCCTGGGCGGGGCTCGGAGCCCACTGGCCCTCCGGCCTGGCCCGGGGCCTTCAAGGGTGACTGCCAATACCCGGGCACTGCCTCTGTAGTGGAGCCCAGCCCCGGGCACGACCACACTCCGGTGGAGAGGCTGCCACTTCAACACAGCCTCAGCGAGTCTGTCCCAGTCCATGTGCCCGCCTGTGCGTCCCTCCCCCCCGGCCCCCCCACGTCTCTCTGGCTCTGTGACGTGCCTGTTGGGCTCTGCCTCTCGCTCAGGAGCTCTCTCCCGCGAGCCAGCCCCCTTTTTCTGTCTCTGTCCATGTCTCTCTGTATGTCGGGATACATACGTGTACATATACGTGTATATTTCCATCTCGCTCCCTCTTACGCCTCCTCCCGTTCTGTCTGTCGGTCCCTGTCCTGCGGGGACTCTAGTCCCCGTCCCCGCACAAGAACGCAGGATATGGTGAGGCCAAGAAGGAACACCAACGGAGCCACGGATAGGGGGCTGAGAGCACCATTTCTCACGGGCGGCTGGCTTGGAGACACGGCAGGCCGGAGCCGCCCGATCCCCAACCGGTCGGCCGTTTCTCTGCCAACCCACCGACACACCGACCGTCGACCCACCAAGCCGGCCCACTGCAATCCGCGCCCCTCTGCAATTTGCAGTCCACCACCCGCGCTTCCTAGCTTGGCCAACGCAGCACCTCCGGGGGCCCATGGCCAACTGGCAACAGCTGATGGCCAAGCGGTCACAGCTGATGACCATGCAGCCCCCACGCAGCACCCCTCCACGCGAGGCCCAGAGCCTCAAACTGCTCTCTGGGAGTCTGTCCCCAGTCCCCGTCTGTCTCTCTCCGCCACTCTCTTGCTCCGTCTCTGGCCTCTCTCACCTCCCCGGGTCAGGAGACGTGACGTGTAGCCACTGAAGGGACCGGAGGTCGGGCGGGACTCCGGGTGCTGACGAGGGGCGAGGGCCCAGACTGAAGGCTTGTGACGAAGGGTGGCTGCAGACCGGAGCTCCTGCACCCTGGTGGCGCGGGTGGCTCTCCCTGGCTTTGGGCCAGTGGGTGGGGCCGGCCAGGGCCAGGGCCTGGGTTGCACGTCCCTAGGGCCGGAGGGGACTGAGAGGACCCTGCGCCCCCCTCGGTGGCCCTGAGAGGTGGGGGCAGTCCAGCAGCAAGGGGGGCTGTGCGGTTGTGGGGCTGGGATGGGGGATGAGAGGGGTTGGGGTAGGGGCCCGGGGTAAAAGCCGTTCGGGGCCTGGGGAGTCCCAGGATGCCCGGGCGCCCAGATATCTGTCACAGTCAGGGAAGTGACCGAGGCCCGTGGAGCCACTGGGGGGCGCGAAGGGGCCTCGCTGTGTGCCAGGAGTAGCCCGTCGCCCACACCAGCGGCGTCCGGAGGAGGCGGGGAGCGGGCGGGAGGCGCTCAGGCAGACATGCTCGCCACCCGAGCGGCCCAGCAGCATGGCGCGCGCTCAGGAGGCAGGTCGGGAGCAGGCTCTTGGAGCGCCGGGAGCCGGGTCCAGCGCCTAAGGCCATACCGCCCTGAACGCGCCAGATCTCGTCTGAACTCGGAAGCTAAGCAGGGTCGGGCCTGGTTAGTACTTGGGTGGGAGACCACCTGGGAACACCTGTAGGCTTTTGCTCGCCTCTCCTTTTGCATCGCCGCCCCGGCGTGGCTCCCTCCGAACCCCTGCCGCCCCTTGCCCCTCTGCAGCCGCCCAGCCAGCCGAAGGTCCCCCTGGCCAGAGGCCGGTCAGCCACCCGGCACTACAAGCTGGCAGCCCCGGCGGCACACCAGGCCCGTCGGCCAGTGCTCCCCCCCACACCCTCTTCTTCGTCCTCTTCGGTCCCGCAGGCCATCATCCGGATCCCTTGGCCCAGCGGCGGTCGCCACCGCCGCCGCCGCCGCCGCCGCCGCCGCCACCAGCGCTGCCCTGGCCCCCGCCGCCACCACCAAAGCCCCCGCCATCACCGCGTTTCCCACACCCCTCGCCAGCGCTGCCCTCCCCCCTGCCCCCGCCGACACAACGCCGCCGCCGACGCCATTGCCGACCTCGCAACCCTCCCTCGCCGCCGCCGCCGCCGCCAGCGCTGCTCATGATCAGCCCCCGCTTCTGCGCCGCCGCCGCCGCCGCCGCCATCACCACGCTCCCCACCCCCTCCGCCAGCGCTGCACTCGCCCCAGTCCGCGACCCCGCCGCCGCCAACGCCATATTCCCTCATTCAGCCTCCTCTGCTCTCCCCGCTGCCGCCGCCGCCATCACCCCTCTCCCCATCCCCGCCTCCAGCACCGCCCTCTCCCCCGCCCCCACCCCAGCCGCCGGCCTTGCCGTACTCCCTCAATCTCCGGCCTCTGCTCTCCCGGCCTCCGCGCCAGCACCGCCCTCACGCCCTCTCCCGCCACCGCCGCCGCCGCCAGCGCTCCCCGCGCCCCAGTGCCCACCGTCAAAGCCCCCATTGTCGCCGCCGCCATCGCCGCCCTGGAGCCATCCACGCGGTTGCCATTGCCTACATCGCCACCCTCCCCTGCCTCCGCCGCGGACGCCGCCGCCGCCGCCGCCGCCGCCGCGGGGTCCTCCCACAACTCCCAGGCCCAGGGCTGCCTGCTGGTGCAGGCCTCCACCAGTCTTGGGGGTGCGGTTGGGGGTAAACCTGGTGGCGGTAGGGGGGCGGGGTGTATGCCGGTCTGGGTCCTGGGGAATCCCAGGATGCCAGAGTTCCACGACTTCTGGCACCATCAGGGAAATGGCAGTGTCCCATGGAACCTCCGGTGGCGCGAAGTGGCCTCGCTGCGGGCCAGCAGTGGCCCGACGCCCACGCCAGGGGCATTCGGAGGAGGCGGGGAGCCGGACTGGACGGGGACGCGGTGACGGCGGAGCCGGCCAGCGGGTCGATGTTCGCCACCAGAGCGGAGCATCTGCATGGCGCGCGCTCACGAGGCAGTCCGGGAGCAGGCTCTTGGGGCGCGGGGAGCCAGGTCCCAGCGTCGACGGCTATACCACCCTGAACGCGCCCGATCTCCTCTGAATTCGGGAGCTAAGCAGGGAGGGGCCTGGTTAGTACTTGGATGGGAGACCGCCTGGGAATACCTGTAGGCTTTTGCTTGCCTCTCCTTTTGCGCCGCCGCCCCGGCGTGGCTCCCTCCGAACCCCTGCCGCCCCTTGCCCCTCTGAAGCCGCCCAGCCAGCCGAAGGTCCCCCTGGCCAGAGGCCGGTCAGCCACCCGGCACTACAAGCTGGCAGCCCCGGCCGCACACCAGGCCCGTCGGCCAGGGCTCCACCCCACACCCTCTTCTTAGTCCTCTTCGCTGAGGCAGGCCGTCAGCCTGCAGCAGTTATCCAAGCCTGTGTCTCCGCCGGCAGGCACCTCTACCCACACCCCCGCACGCCCCCTCCCATCGCCCACAAGAGCCAGGAGCCCTCCCTTCCCGCCGTTCGTGGTGGCCCCAACACACAGGGCACAAAGAGCCGGGTCAAACCAGGGGACAGAGGGAGCAGCACCCAAACACACCGCACGCCCTTGGACTCCAGGAGAGACCACCACAAGGGGAAGTGCAGGCACGCAGGCACACAACCCTCACAACCAGGGTGCCTGTGGGCTGCCACTCTCCTCCCTTGGGGGGGGTCCCTGGGCGGGGCTCGGAGCCCACTGGCCCTCCGGCCTGGCCCGGGGCCTTCAAGGGTGACTGCCAATACCCGGGCACTGCCTCTGTAGTGGAGCCCAGCCCCGGGCACGACCACACTCCGGTGGAGAGGCTGCCACTTCAACACAGCCTCAGCGAGTCTGTCCCAGTCCATGTGCCCGCCTGTGCGTCCCTCCCCCCCGGCCCCCCCACGTCTCTCTGGCTCTGTGACGTGCCTGTTGGGCTCTGCCTCTCGCTCAGGAGCTCTCTCCCGCGAGCCAGCCCCCTTTTTCTGTCTCTGTCCATGTCTCTCTGTATGTCGGGATACATACGTGTACATATACGTGTATATTTCCATCTCGCTCCCTCTTACGCCTCCTCCCGTTCTGTCTGTCGGTCCCTGTCCTGCGGGGACTCTAGTCCCCGTCCCCGCACAAGAACGCAGGATATGGTGAGGCCAAGAAGGAACACCAACGGAGCCACGGATAGGGGGCTGAGAGCACCATTTCTCACGGGCGGCTGGCTTGGAGACACGGCAGGCCGGAGCCGCCCGATCCCCAACCGGTCGGCCGTTTCTCTGCCAACCCACCGACACACCGACCGTCGACCCACCAAGCCGGCCCACTGCAATCCGCGCCCCTCTGCAATTTGCAGTCCACCACCCGCGCTTCCTAGCTTGGCCAACGCAGCACCTCCGGGGGCCCATGGCCAACTGGCAACAGCTGATGGCCAAGCGGTCACAGCTGATGACCATGCAGCCCCCACGCAGCACCCCTCCACGCGAGGCCCAGAGCCTCAAACTGCTCTCTGGGAGTCTGTCCCCAGTCCCCGTCTGTCTCTCTCCGCCACTCTCTTGCTCCGTCTCTGGCCTCTCTCACCTCCCCGGGTCAGGAGACGTGACGTGTAGCCACTGAAGGGACCGGAGGTCGGGCGGGACTCCGGGTGCTGACGAGGGGCGAGGGCCCAGACTGAAGGCTTGTGACGAAGGGTGGCTGCAGACCGGAGCTCCTGCACCCTGGTGGCGCGGGTGGCTCTCCCTGGCTTTGGGCCAGTGGGTGGGGCCGGCCAGGGCCAGGGCCTGGGTTGCACGTCCCTAGGGCCGGAGGGGACTGAGAGGACCCTGCGCCCCCCTCGGTGGCCCTGAGAGGTGGGGGCAGTCCAGCAGCAAGGGGGGCTGTGCGGTTGTGGGGCTGGGATGGGGGATGAGAGGGGTTGGGGTAGGGGCCCGGGGTAAAAGCCGTTCGGGGCCTGGGGAGTCCCAGGATGCCCGGGCGCCCAGATATCTGTCACAGTCAGGGAAGTGACCGAGGCCCGTGGAGCCACTGGGGGGGCGCGAAGGGGCCTCGCTGTGTGCCAGGAGTAGCCCGTCGCCCACACCAGCGGCGTCCGGAGGAGGCGGGGAGCGGGCGGGAGGCGCTCAGGCAGACATGCTCGCCACCCGAGCGGCCCAGCAGCATGGCGCGCGCTCAGGAGGCAGGTCGGGAGCAGGCTCTTGGAGCGCCGGGAGCCGGGTCCAGCGCCTAAGGCCATACCGCCCTGAACGCGCCAGATCTCGTCTGAACTCGGAAGCTAAGCAGGGTCGGGCCTGGTTAGTACTTGGGTGGGAGACCACCTGGGAACACCTGTAGGCTTTTGCTCGCCTCTCCTTTTGCATCGCCGCCCCGGCGTGGCTCCCTCCGAACCCCTGCCGCCCCTTGCCCCTCTGCAGCCGCCCAGCCAGCCGAAGGTCCCCCTGGCCAGAGGCCGGTCAGCCACCCGGCACTACAAGCTGGCAGCCCCGGCGGCACACCAGGCCCGTCGGCCAGTGCTCCCCCCCACACCCTCTTCTTCGTCCTCTTCGGTCCCGCAGGCCGTCATCCGGATCCCTTGGCCCAGCGGCGGTCGCCACCGCCGCCACCGCCGCCGCCGCCGCCACCAGCGCTGCCCTGGCCCCCGCCGCCACCACCAAAGCCCCCGCCATCACCGCGTTTCCCACACCCCCCACCAGCGCTGCCCTCCCCCCTGCCCCCGCCGACACAACGCCGCCGCCGACGCCATTGCCGACCTCGCAACCCTCCCTCGCCTCCTCCGCCGCCAGCGCTGCTCATGATCAGCCCCCGCTTCTGCGCCGCCGCCGCCGCCGCCGCCATCACCACGCTCCCCACCCCCTCCGCCAGCGCTGCACTCGCCCCAGTCCGCGACCCCGCCGCCGCAAACGCCATATTCCCTCATTCAGCCTCCTCTGCTCTCCCCGCTGCCGCCGCCGCCATCACCCCTCTCCCCATCCCCGCCTCCAGCACCGCCCTCTCCCCCGCCCCCACCCCAGCCGCCGGCCTTGCCGTACTCCCTCAATCTCTGGCCTCTGCTCTCCCGGCCTCCGCGCCAGCACCGCCCTCACGCCCTCTCCCGCCACCGCCGCCGCCGCCAGCGCTCCCCGCGCCCCAGTGCCCACCGTCAAAGCCCCCATTGTCGCCGCCGCCATCGCCGCCCTGGAGCCATCCACGCGGTTGCCATTGCCTACATCGCCACCCTCCCCTGCCTCCGCCGCGGACGCCGCCGCCGCCGCCGCCGCCGCCGCGGGGTCCTCCCACAACTCCCAGGCCCAGGGCTGCCTGCTGGTGCAGGCCTCCACCAGTCTTGGGGGTGCGGTTGGGGGTAAACCTGGTGGCGGTAGGGGGGCGGGGTGTATGCCGGTCTGGGTCCTGGGGAATCCCAGGATGCCAGAGTTCCACGACTTCTGGCACCATCAGGGAAATGGCAGTGTCCCATGGAACCTCCGGTGGCGCGAAGTGGCCTCGCTGCGGGCCAGCAGTGGCCCGACGCCCACGCCAGGGGCATTCGGAGGAGGCGGGGAGCCGGACTGGACGGGGACGCGGTGACGGCGGAGCCGGCCAGCGGGTCGATGTTCGCCACCAGAGCGGAGCATCTGCATGGCGCGCGCTCACGAGGCAGTCCGGGAGCAGGCTCTTGGGGCGCGGGGAGCCAGGTCCCAGCGTCGACGGCTATACCACCCTGAACGCGCCCGATCTCCTCTGAATTCGGGAGCTAAGCAGGGAGGGGCCTGGTTAGTACTTGGATGGGAGACCGCCTGGGAATACCTGTAGGCTTTTGCTTGCCTCTCCTTTTGCGCCGCCGCCCCGGCGTGGCTCCCTCCGAACCCCTGCCGCCCCTTGCCCCTCTGAAGCCGCCCAGCCAGCCGAAGGTCCCCCTGGCCAGAGGCCGGTCAGCCACCCGGCACTACAAGCTGGCAGCCCCGGCGGCACACCAGGCCCGTCGGCCAGTGCTCCCCCCCACACCCTCTTCTTCGTCCTCTTCGGTCCCGCAGGCCGTCATCCGGATCCCTTGGCCCAGCGGCGGTCGCCACCGCCGCCGCCGCCGCCGCCGCCGCCACCAGCGCTGCCCTGGCCCCCGCCGCCACCACCAAAGCCCCCGCCATCACCGCGTTTCCCACACCCCCCACCAGCGCTGCCCTCCCCCCTGCCCCCGCCGACACAACGCCGCCGCCGACGCCATTGCCGACCTCGCAACCCTCCCTCGCCGCCGCCGCCGCCAGCGCTGCTCATGATCAGCCCCCGCTTCTGCGCCGCCGCCGCCGCCGCCGCCGCCGCCGCCGCCATCACCACGCTCCCCACCCCCTCCGCCAGCGCTGCACTCGCCCCAGTCCGCGACCCCGCCGCCGCCAACGCCATACTCCCTCATTCAGCCTCCTCTGCTCTCCCCGCTGCCGCCGCCGCCATCACCCCTCTCCCCATCCCCGCCTCCAGCACCGCCCTCTCCCCCGCCCCCACCCCAGCCGCCGGCCTTGCCGTACTACCTCAATCTCCGGCCTCTGCTCTCCCGGCCTCCGCGCCAGCACCGCCCTCACGCCCTCTCCCGCCACCGCCGCCGCCGCCAGCGCTCCCCGCTCCCCAGTGCCCACCGTCAAAGCCCCCATTGTCGCCGCCGCCATCGCCGCCCTGGAGCCATCCACGCGGTTGCCATTGCCTACATCGCCACCCTCCCCTGCCTCCGCCGCGGACGCCGCCGCCGCCGCCGCCGCCGCGGGGTTCTCCCACAACTCCCAGGCCCAGGGCTGCCTGCTGGTGCAGGCCTCCACCAGTCTTGGGGGTGCGGTTGGGGGTAAACCTGGTGGCGGTAGGGGGGCGGGGTGTATGCCGGTCTGGGTCCTGGGGAATCCCAGGATGCCAGAGTTCCACGACTTCTGGCACCATCAGGGAAATGGCAGTGTCCCATGGAACCTCCGGTGGCGCGAAGTGGCCTCGCTGCGGGCCAGCAGTGGCCCGACGCCCACGCCAGGGGCATTCGGAGGAGGCGGGGAGCCGGACTGGACGGGGACGCGGTGACGGCGGAGCCGGCCAGCGGGTCGATGTTCGCCACCAGAGCGGAGCATCTGCATGGCGCGCGCTCACGAGGCAGTCCGGGAGCAGGCTCTTGGGGCGCGGGGAGCCAGGTCCCAGCGTCGACGGCTATACCACCCTGAACGCGCCCGATCTCCTCTGAATTCGGGAGCTAAGCAGGGAGGGGCCTGGTTAGTACTTGGATGGGAGACCGCCTGGGAATACCTGTAGGCTTTTGCTTGCCTCTCCTTTTGCGCCGCCGCCCCGGCGTGGCTCCCTCCGAACCCCTGCCGCCCCTTGCCCCTCTGAAGCCGCCCAGCCAGCCGAAGGTCCCCCTGGCCAGAGGCCGGTCAGCCACCCGGCACTACAAGCTGGCAGCCCCGGCCGCACACCAGGCCCGTCGGCCAGGGCTCCACCCCACACCCTCTTCTTAGTCCTCTTCGCTGAGGCAGGCCGTCAGCCTGCAGCAGTTATCCAAGCCTGTGTCTCCGCCGGCAGGCACCTCTACCCACACCCCCGCACGCCCCCTCCCATCGCCCACAAGAGCCAGGAGCCCTCCCTTCCCGCCGTTCGTGGTGGCCCCAACACACAGGGCACAAAGAGCCGGGTCAAACCAGGGGACAGAGGGAGCAGCACCCAAACACACCGCACGCCCTTGGACTCCAGGAGAGACCACCACAAGGGGAAGTGCAGGCACGCAGGCACACAACCCTCACAACCAGGGTGCCTGTGGGCTGCCACTCTCCTCCCTTGGGGGGGGTCCCTGGGCGGGGCTCGGAGCCCACTGGCCCTCCGGCCTGGCCCGGGGCCTTCAAGGGTGACTGCCAATACCCGGGCACTGCCTCTGTAGTGGAGCCCAGCCCCGGGCACGACCACACTCCGGTGGAGAGGCTGCCACTTCAACACAGCCTCAGCGAGTCTGTCCCAGTCCATGTGCCCGCCTGTGCGTCCCTCCCCCCCGGCCCCCCCACGTCTCTCTGGCTCTGTGACGTGCCTGTTGGGCTCTGCCTCTCGCTCAGGAGCTCTCTCCCGCGAGCCAGCCCCCTTTTTCTGTCTCTGTCCATGTCTCTCTGTATGTCGGGATACATACGTGTACATATACGTGTATATTTCCATCTCGCTCCCTCTTACGCCTCCTCCCGTTCTGTCTGTCGGTCCCTGTCCTGCGGGGACTCTAGTCCCCGTCCCCGCACAAGAACGCAGGATATGGTGAGGCCAAGAAGGAACACCAACGGAGCCACGGATAGGGGGCTGAGAGCACCATTTCTCACGGGCGGCTGGCTTGGAGACACGGCAGGCCGGAGCCGCCCGATCCCCAACCGGTCGGCCGTTTCTCTGCCAACCCACCGACACACCGACCGTCGACCCACCAAGCCGGCCCACTGCAATCCGCGCCCCTCTGCAATTTGCAGTCCACCACCCGCGCTTCCTAGCTTGGCCAACGCAGCACCTCCGGGGGCCCATGGCCAACTGGCAACAGCTGATGGCCAAGCGGTCACAGCTGATGACCATGCAGCCCCCACGCAGCACCCCTCCACGCGAGGCCCAGAGCCTCAAACTGCTCTCTGGGAGTCTGTCCCCAGTCCCCGTCTGTCTCTCTCCGCCACTCTCTTGCTCCGTCTCTGGCCTCTCTCACCTCCCCGGGTCAGGAGACGTGACGTGTAGCCACTGAAGGGACCGGAGGTCGGGCGGGACTCCGGGTGCTGACGAGGGGCGAGGGCCCAGACTGAAGGCTTGTGACGAAGGGTGGCTGCAGACCGGAGCTCCTGCACCCTGGTGGCGCGGGTGGCTCTCCCTGGCTTTGGGCCAGTGGGTGGGGCCGGCCAGGGCCAGGGCCTGGGTTGCACGTCCCTAGGGCCGGAGGGGACTGAGAGGACCCTGCGCCCCCCTCGGTGGCCCTGAGAGGTGGGGGCAGTCCAGCAGCAAGGGGGGCTGTGCGGTTGTGGGGCTGGGATGGGGGATGAGAGGGGTTGGGGTAGGGGCCCGGGGTAAAAGCCGTTCGGGGCCTGGGGAGTCCCAGGATGCCCGGGCGCCCAGATATCTGTCACAGTCAGGGAAGTGACCGAGGCCCGTGGAGCCACTGGGGGGGCGCGAAGGGGCCTCGCTGTGTGCCAGGAGTAGCCCGTCGCCCACACCAGCGGCGTCCGGAGGAGGCGGGGAGCGGGCGGGAGGCGCTCAGGCAGACATGCTCGCCACCCGAGCGGCCCAGCAGCATGGCGCGCGCTCAGGAGGCAGGTCGGGAGCAGGCTCTTGGAGCGCCGGGAGCCGGGTCCAGCGCCTAAGGCCATACCGCCCTGAACGCGCCAGATCTCGTCTGAACTCGGAAGCTAAGCAGGGTCGGGCCTGGTTAGTACTTGGGTGGGAGACCACCTGGGAACACCTGTAGGCTTTTGCTCGCCTCTCCTTTTGCATCGCCGCCCCGGCGTGGCTCCCTCCGAACCCCTGCCGCCCCTTGCCCCTCTGCAGCCGCCCAGCCAGCCGAAGGTCCCCCTGGCCAGAGGCCGGTCAGCCACCCGGCACTACAAGCTGGCAGCCCCGGCGGCACACCAGGCCCGTCGGCCAGTGCTCCCCCCCACACCCTCTTCTTCGTCCTCTTCGGTCCCGCAGGCCGTCATCCGGATCCCTTGGCCCAGCGGCGGTCGCCACCGCCGCCGCCGCCGCCGCCGCCGCCACCAGCGCTGCCCTGGCCCCCGCCGCCACCACCAAAGCCCCCGCCATCACCGCGTTTCCCACACCCCCCACCAGCGCTGCCCTCCCCCCTGCCCCCGCCGACACAACGCCGCCGCCGACGCCATTGCCGACCTCGCAACCCTCCCTCGCCGCCGCCGCCGCCAGCGCTGCTCATGATCAGCCCCCGCTTCTGCGCCGCCGCCGCCGCCGCCGCCGCCGCCGCCGCCATCACCACGCTCCCCACCCCCTCCGCCAGCGCTGCACTCGCCCCAGTCCGCGACCCCGCCGCCGCCAACGCCATACTCCCTCATTCAGCCTCCTCTGCTCTCCCCGCTGCCGCCGCCGCCATCACCCCTCTCCCCATCCCCGCCTCCAGCACCGCCCTCTCCCCCGCCCCCACCCCAGCCGCCGGCCTTGCCGTACTCCCTCAATCTCCGGCCTCTGCTCTCCCGGCCTCCGCGCCAGCACCGCCCTCACGCCCTCTCCCGCCACCGCCGCCGCCGCCAGCGCTCCCCGCTCCCCAGTGCCCACCGTCAAAGCCCCCATTGTCGCCGCCGCCATCGCCGCCCTGGAGCCATCCACGCGGTTGCCATTGCCTACATCGCCACCCTCCCCTGCCTCCGCCGCGGACGCCGCCGCCGCCGCCGCCGCCGCGGGGTTCTCCCACAACTCCCAGGCCCAGGGCTGCCTGCTGGTGCAGGCCTCCACCAGTCTTGGGGGTGCGGTTGGGGGTAAACCTGGTGGCGGTAGGGGGGCGGGGTGTATGCCGGTCTGGGTCCTGGGGAATCCCAGGATGCCAGAGTTCCACGACTTCTGGCACCATCAGGGAAATGGCAGTGTCCCATGGAACCTCCGGTGGCGCGAAGTGGCCTCGCTGCGGGCCAGGAGTGGCCCGCCGCCCACGCCAGGGGCATTCGGAGGAGGCGGGGAGCCGGACTGGACGGGGACGCGGTGACGGCGGAGCCGGCCAGCGGGTCGATGTTCGCCACCAGAGCGGAGCATCTGCATGGCGCGCGCTCACGAGGCAGTCCGGGAGCAGGCTCTTGGGGCGCGGGGAGCCAGGTCCCAGCGTCGACGGCTATACCACCCTGAACGCGCCCGATCTCCTCTGAATTCGGGAGCTAAGCAGGGAGGGGCCTGGTTAGTACTTGGATGGGAGACCGCCTGGGAATACCTGTAGGCTTTTGCTTGCCTCTCCTTTTGCGCCGCCGCCCCGGCGTGGCTCCCTCCGAACCCCTGCCGCCCCTTGCCCCTCTGAAGCCGCCCAGCCAGCCGAAGGTCCCCCTGGCCAGAGGCCGGTCAGCCACCCGGCACTACAAGCTGGCAGCCCCGGCCGCACACCAGGCCCGTCGGCCAGGGCTCCACCCCACACCCTCTTCTTAGTCCTCTTCGCTGAGGCAGGCCGTCAGCCTGCAGCAGTTATCCAAGCCTGTGTCTCCGCCGGCAGGCACCTCTACCCACACCCCCGCACGCCCCCTCCCATCGCCCACAAGAGCCAGGAGCCCTCCCTTCCCGCCGTTCGTGGTGGCCCCAACACACAGGGCACAAAGAGCCGGGTCAAACCAGGGGACAGAGGGAGCAGCACCCAAACACACCGCACGCCCTTGGACTCCAGGAGAGACCACCACAAGGGGAAGTGCAGGCACGCAGGCACACAACCCTCACAACCAGGGTGCCTGTGGGCTGCCACTCTCCTCCCTTGGGGGGGGTCCCTGGGCGGGGCTCGGAGCCCACTGGCCCTCCGGCCTGGCCCGGGGCCTTCAAGGGTGACTGCCAATACCCGGGCACTGCCTCTGTAGTGGAGCCCAGCCCCGGGCACGACCACACTCCGGTGGAGAGGCTGCCACTTCAACACAGCCTCAGCGAGTCTGTCCCAGTCCATGTGCCCGCCTGTGCGTCCCTCCCCCCCGGCCCCCCCACGTCTCTCTGGCTCTGTGACGTGCCTGTTGGGCTCTGCCTCTCGCTCAGGAGCTCTCTCCCGCGAGCCAGCCCCCTTTTTCTGTCTCTGTCCATGTCTCTCTGTATGTCGGGATACATACGTGTACATATACGTGTATATTTCCATCTCGCTCCCTCTTACGCCTCCTCCCGTTCTGTCTGTCGGTCCCTGTCCTGCGGGGACTCTAGTCCCCGTCCCCGCACAAGAACGCAGGATATGGTGAGGCCAAGAAGGAACACCAACGGAGCCACGGATAGGGGGCTGAGAGCACCATTTCTCACGGGCGGCTGGCTTGGAGACACGGCAGGCCGGAGCCGCCCGATCCCCAACCGGTCGGCCGTTTCTCTGCCAACCCACCGACACACCGACCGTCGACCCACCAAGCCGGCCCACTGCAATCCGCGCCCCTCTGCAATTTGCAGTCCACCACCCGCGCTTCCTAGCTTGGCCAACGCAGCACCTCCGGGGGCCCATGGCCAACTGGCAACAGCTGATGGCCAAGCGGTCACAGCTGATGACCATGCAGCCCCCACGCAGCACCCCTCCACGCGAGGCCCAGAGCCTCAAACTGCTCTCTGGGAGTCTGTCCCCAGTCCCCGTCTGTCTCTCTCCGCCACTCTCTTGCTCCGTCTCTGGCCTCTCTCACCTCCCCGGGTCAGGAGACGTGACGTGTAGCCACTGAAGGGACCGGAGGTCGGGCGGGACTCCGGGTGCTGACGAGGGGCGAGGGCCCAGACTGAAGGCTTGTGACGAAGGGTGGCTGCAGACCGGAGCTCCTGCACCCTGGTGGCGCGGGTGGCTCTCCCTGGCTTTGGGCCAGTGGGTGGGGCCGGCCAGGGCCAGGGCCTGGGTTGCACGTCCCTAGGGCCGGAGGGGACTGAGAGGACCCTGCGCCCCCCTCGGTGGCCCTGAGAGGTGGGGGCAGTCCAGCAGCAAGGGGGGCTGTGCGGTTGTGGGGCTGGGATGGGGGATGAGAGGGGTTGGGGTAGGGGCCCGGGGTAAAAGCCGTTCGGGGCCTGGGGAGTCCCAGGATGCCCGGGCGCCCAGATATCTGTCACAGTCAGGGAAGTGACCGAGGCCCGTGGAGCCACTGGGGGGGCGCGAAGGGGCCTCGCTGTGTGCCAGGAGTAGCCCGTCGCCCACACCAGCGGCGTCCGGAGGAGGCGGGGAGCGGGCGGGAGGCGCTCAGGCAGACATGCTCGCCACCCGAGCGGCCCAGCAGCATGGCGCGCGCTCAGGAGGCAGGTCGGGAGCAGGCTCTTGGAGCGCCGGGAGCCGGGTCCAGCGCCTAAGGCCATACCGCCCTGAACGCGCCAGATCTCGTCTGAACTCGGAAGCTAAGCAGGGTCGGGCCTGGTTAGTACTTGGGTGGGAGACCACCTGGGAACACCTGTAGGCTTTTGCTCGCCTCTCCTTTTGCATCGCCGCCCCGGCGTGGCTCCCTCCGAACCCCTGCCGCCCCTTGCCCCTCTGCAGCCGCCCAGCCAGCCGAAGGTCCCCCTGGCCAGAGGCCGGTCAGCCACCCGGCACTACAAGCTGGCAGCCCCGGCGGCACACCAGGCCCGTCGGCCAGTGCTCCCCCCCACACCCTCTTCTTCGTCCTCTTCGGTCCCGCAGGCCGTCATCCGGATCCCTTGGCCCAGCGGCGGTCGCCACCGCCGCCGCCGCCGCCGCCGCCGCCACCAGCGCTGCCCTGGCCCCCGCCGCCACCACCAAAGCCCCCGCCATCACCGCGTTTCCCACACCCCTCGCCAGCGCTGCCCTCCCCCCTGCCCCCGCCGACACAACGCCGCCGCCGACGCCATTGCCGACCTCGCAACCCTCCCTCGCCGCCGCCGCCGCCGCCAGCGCTGCTCATGATCAGCCCCCGCTTCTGCGCCGCCGCCGCCGCCGCCGCCATCACCACGCTCCCCACCCCCTCCGCCAGCGCTGCACTCGCCCCAGTCCGCGACCCCGCCGCCGCCAACGCCATATTCCCTCATTCAGCCTCCTCTGCTCTCCCCGCTGCCGCCGCCGCCATCACCCCTCTCCCCATCCCCGCCTCCAGCACCGCCCTCTCCCCCGCCCCCACCCCAGCCGCCGGCCTTGCCGTACTACCTCAATCTCCGGCCTCTGCTCTCCCGGCCTCCGCGCCAGCACCGCCCTCACGCCCTCTCCCGCCACCGCCGCCGCCGCCAGCGCTCCCCGCGCCCCAGTGCCCACCGTCAAAGCCCCCATTGTCGCCGCCGCCATCGCCGCCCTGGAGCCATCCACGCGGTTGCCATTGCCTACATCGCCACCCTCCCCTGCCTCCGCCGCGGACGCCGCCGCCGCCGCCGCCGCCGCCGCGGGGTCCTCCCACAACTCCCAGGCCCAGGGCTGCCTGCTGGTGCAGGCCTCCACCAGTCTTGGGGGTGCGGTTGGGCGTAAACCTGGTGGCGGTAGGGGGGCGGGGTGTATGCCGGTCTGGGTCCTGGGGAATCCCAGGATGCCAGAGTTCCACGACTTCTGGCACCATCAGGGAAATGGCAGTGTCCCATGGAACCTCCGGTGGCGCGAAGTGGCCTCGCTGCGGGCCAGCAGTGGCCCGACGCCCACGCCAGGGGCATTCGGAGGAGGCGGGGAGCCGGACTGGACGGGGACGCGGTGACGGCGGAGCCGGCCAGCGGGTCGATGTTCGCCACCAGAGCGGAGCATCTGCATGGCGCGCGCTCACGAGGCAGTCCGGGAGCAGGCTCTTGGGGCGCGGGGAGCCAGGTCCCAGCGTCGACGGCTATACCACCCTGAACGCGCCCGATCTCCTCTGAATTCGGGAGCTAAGCAGGGAGGGGCCTGGTTAGTACTTGGATGGGAGACCGCCTGGGAATACCTGTAGGCTTTTGCTTGCCTCTCCTTTTGCGCCGCCGCCCCGGCGTGGCTCCCTCCGAACCCCTGCCGCCCCTTGCCCCTCTGAAGCCGCCCAGCCAGCCGAAGGTCCCCCTGGCCAGAGGCCGGTCAGCCACCCGGCACTACAAGCTGGCAGCCCCGGCCGCACACCAGGCCCGTCGGCCAGGGCTCCACCCCACACCCTCTTCTTAGTCCTCTTCGCTGAGGCAGGCCGTCAGCCTGCAGCAGTTATCCAAGCCTGTGTCTCCGCCGGCAGGCACCTCTACCCACACCCCCGCACGCCCCCTCCCATCGCCCACAAGAGCCAGGAGCCCTCCCTTCCCGCCGTTCGTGGTGGCCCCAACACACAGGGCACAAAGAGCCGGGTCAAACCAGGGGACAGAGGGAGCAGCACCCAAACACACCGCACGCCCTTGGACTCCAGGAGAGACCACCACAAGGGGAAGTGCAGGCACGCAGGCACACAACCCTCACAACCAGGGTGCCTGTGGGCTGCCACTCTCCTCCCTTGGGGGGGGTCCCTGGGCGGGGCTCGGAGCCCACTGGCCCTCCGGCCTGGCCCGGGGCCTTCAAGGGTGACTGCCAATACCCGGGCACTGCCTCTGTAGTGGAGCCCAGCCCCGGGCACGACCACACTCCGGTGGAGAGGCTGCCACTTCAACACAGCCTCAGCGAGTCTGTCCCAGTCCATGTGCCCGCCTGTGCGTCCCTCCCCCCCGGCCCCCCCACGTCTCTCTGGCTCTGTGACGTGCCTGTTGGGCTCTGCCTCTCGCTCAGGAGCTCTCTCCCGCGAGCCAGCCCCCTTTTTCTGTCTCTGTCCATGTCTCTCTGTATGTCGGGATACATACGTGTACATATACGTGTATATTTCCATCTCGCTCCCTCTTACGCCTCCTCCCGTTCTGTCTGTCGGTCCCTGTCCTGCGGGGACTCTAGTCCCCGTCCCCGCACAAGAACGCAGGATATGGTGAGGCCAAGAAGGAACACCAACGGAGCCACGGATAGGGGGCTGAGAGCACCATTTCTCACGGGCGGCTGGCTTGGAGACACGGCAGGCCGGAGCCGCCCGATCCCCAACCGGTCGGCCGTTTCTCTGCCAACCCACCGACACACCGACCGTCGACCCACCAAGCCGGCCCACTGCAATCCGCGCCCCTCTGCAATTTGCAGTCCACCACCCGCGCTTCCTAGCTTGGCCAACGCAGCACCTCCGGGGGCCCATGGCCAACTGGCAACAGCTGATGGCCAAGCGGTCACAGCTGATGACCATGCAGCCCCCACGCAGCACCCCTCCACGCGAGGCCCAGAGCCTCAAACTGCTCTCTGGGAGTCTGTCCCCAGTCCCCGTCTGTCTCTCTCCGCCACTCTCTTGCTCCGTCTCTGGCCTCTCTCACCTCCCCGGGTCAGGAGACGTGACGTGTAGCCACTGAAGGGACCGGAGGTCGGGCGGGACTCCGGGTGCTGACGAGGGGCGAGGGCCCAGACTGAAGGCTTGTGACGAAGGGTGGCTGCAGACCGGAGCTCCTGCACCCTGGTGGCGCGGGTGGCTCTCCCTGGCTTTGGGCCAGTGGGTGGGGCCGGCCAGGGCCAGGGCCTGGGTTGCACGTCCCTAGGGCCGGAGGGGACTGAGAGGACCCTGCGCCCCCCTCGGTGGCCCTGAGAGGTGGGGGCAGTCCAGCAGCAAGGGGGGCTGTGCGGTTGTGGGGCTGGGATGGGGGATGAGAGGGGTTGGGGTAGGGGCCCGGGGTAAAAGCCGTTCGGGGCCTGGGGAGTCCCAGGATGCCCGGGCGCCCAGATATCTGTCACAGTCAGGGAAGTGACCGAGGCCCGTGGAGCCACTGGGGGGGCGCGAAGGGGCCTCGCTGTGTGCCAGGAGTAGCCCGTCGCCCACACCAGCGGCGTCCGGAGGAGGCGGGGAGCGGGCGGGAGGCGCTCAGGCAGACATGCTCGCCACCCGAGCGGCCCAGCAGCATGGCGCGCGCTCAGGAGGCAGGTCGGGAGCAGGCTCTTGGAGCGCCGGGAGCCGGGTCCAGCGCCTAAGGCCATACCGCCCTGAACGCGCCAGATCTCGTCTGAACTCGGAAGCTAAGCAGGGTCGGGCCTGGTTAGTACTTGGGTGGGAGACCACCTGGGAACACCTGTAGGCTTTTGCTCGCCTCTCCTTTTGCATCGCCGCCCCGGCGTGGCTCCCTCCGAACCCCTGCCGCCCCTTGCCCCTCTGCAGCCGCCCAGCCAGCCGAAGGTCCCCCTGGCCAGAGGCCGGTCAGCCACCCGGCACTACAAGCTGGCAGCCCCGGCGGCACACCAGGCCCGTCGGCCAGTGCTCCCCCCCACACCCTCTTCTTCGTCCTCTTCGGTCCCGCAGGCCGTCATCCGGATCCCTTGGCCCAGCGGCGGTCGCCACCGCCGCCGCCGCCGCCGCCGCCGCCACCAGCGCTGCCCTGGCCCCCGCCGCCACCACCAAAGCCCCCGCCATCACCGCGTTTCCCACACCCCCCACCAGCGCTGCCCTCCCCCCTGCCCCCGCCGACACAACGCCGCCGCCGACGCCATTGCCGACCTCGCAACCCTCCCTCGCCGCCGCCGCCGCCAGCGCTGCTCATGATCAGCCCCCGCTTCTGCGCCGCCGCCGCCGCCGCCGCCGCCGCCGCCATCACCACGCTCCCCACCCCCTCCGCCAGCGCTGCACTCGCCCCAGTCCGCGACCCCGCCGCCGCCAACGCCATACTCCCTCATTCAGCCTCCTCTGCTCTCCCCGCTGCCGCCGCCGCCATCACCCCTCTCCCCATCCCCGCCTCCAGCACCGCCCTCTCCCCCGCCCCCACCCCAGCCGCCGGCCTTGCCGTACTACCTCAATCTCCGGCCTCTGCTCTCCCGGCCTCCGCGCCAGCACCGCCCTCACGCCCTCTCCCGCCACCGCCGCCGCCGCCAGCGCTCCCCGCTCCCCAGTGCCCACCGTCAAAGCCCCCATTGTCGCCGCCGCCATCGCCGCCCTGGAGCCATCCACGCGGTTGCCATTGCCTACATCGCCACCCTCCCCTGCCTCCGCCGCGGACGCCGCCGCCGCCGCCGCCGCCGCGGGGTTCTCCCACAACTCCCAGGCCCAGGGCTGCCTGCTGGTGCAGGCCTCCACCAGTCTTGGGGGTGCGGTTGGGGGTAAACCTGGTGGCGGTAGGGGGGCGGGGTGTATGCCGGTCTGGGTCCTGGGGAATCCCAGGATGCCAGAGTTCCACGACTTCTGGCACCATCAGGGAAATGGCAGTGTCCCATGGAACCTCCGGTGGCGCGAAGTGGCCTCGCTGCGGGCCAGGAGTGGCCCGCCGCCCACGCCAGGGGCATTCGGAGGAGGCGGGGAGCCGGACTGGACGGGGACGCGGTGACGGCGGAGCCGGCCAGCGGGTCGATGTTCGCCACCAGAGCGGAGCATCTGCATGGCGCGCGCTCACGAGGCAGTCCGGGAGCAGGCTCTTGGGGCGCGGGGAGCCAGGTCCCAGCGTCGACGGCTATACCACCCTGAACGCGCCCGATCTCCTCTGAATTCGGGAGCTAAGCAGGGAGGGGCCTGGTTAGTACTTGGATGGGAGACCGCCTGGGAATACCTGTAGGCTTTTGCTTGCCTCTCCTTTTGCGCCGCCGCCCCGGCGTGGCTCCCTCCGAACCCCTGCCGCCCCTTGCCCCTCTGAAGCCGCCCAGCCAGCCGAAGGTCCCCCTGGCCAGAGGCCGGTCAGCCACCCGGCACTACAAGCTGGCAGCCCCGGCCGCACACCAGGCCCGTCGGCCAGGGCTCCACCCCACACCCTCTTCTTAGTCCTCTTCGCTGAGGCAGGCCGTCAGCCTGCAGCAGTTATCCAAGCCTGTGTCTCCGCCGGCAGGCACCTCTACCCACACCCCCGCACGCCCCCTCCCATCGCCCACAAGAGCCAGGAGCCCTCCCTTCCCGCCATTCGTGGTGGCCCCAACACACAGGGCACAAAGAGCCGGGTCAAACCAGGGGACAGAGGGAGCAGCACCCAAACACACCGCACGCCCTTGGACTCCAGGAGAGACCACCACAAGGGGAAGTGCAGGCACGCAGGCACACAACCCTCACAACCAGGGTGCCTGTGGGCTGCCACTCTCCTCCCTTGGGGGGGGTCCCTGGGCGGGGCTCGGAGCCCACTGGCCCTCCGGCCTGGCCCGGGGCCTTCAAGGGTGACTGCCAATACCCGGGCACTGCCTCTGTAGTGGAGCCCAGCCCCGGGCACGACCACACTCCGGTGGAGAGGCTGCCACTTCAACACAGCCTCAGCGAGTCTGTCCCAGTCCATGTGCCCGCCTGTGCGTCCCTCCCCCCCGGCCCCCCCACGTCTCTCTGGCTCTGTGACGTGCCTGTTGGGCTCTGCCTCTCGCTCAGGAGCTCTCTCCCGCGAGCCAGCCCCCTTTTTCTGTCTCTGTCCATGTCTCTCTGTATGTCGGGATACATACGTGTACATATACGTGTATATTTCCATCTCGCTCCCTCTTACGCCTCCTCCCGTTCTGTCTGTCGGTCCCTGTCCTGCGGGGACTCTAGTCCCCGTCCCCGCACAAGAACGCAGGATATGGTGAGGCCAAGAAGGAACACCAACGGAGCCACGGATAGGGGGCTGAGAGCACCATTTCTCACGGGCGGCTGGCTTGGAGACACGGCAGGCCGGAGCCGCCCGATCCCCAACCGGTCGGCCGTTTCTCTGCCAACCCACCGACACACCGACCGTCGACCCACCAAGCCGGCCCACTGCAATCCGCGCCCCTCTGCAATTTGCAGTCCACCACCCGCGCTTCCTAGCTTGGCCAACGCAGCACCTCCGGGGGCCCATGGCCAACTGGCAACAGCTGATGGCCAAGCGGTCACAGCTGATGACCATGCAGCCCCCACGCAGCACCCCTCCACGCGAGGCCCAGAGCCTCAAACTGCTCTCTGGGAGTCTGTCCCCAGTCCCCGTCTGTCTCTCTCCGCCACTCTCTTGCTCCGTCTCTGGCCTCTCTCACCTCCCCGGGTCAGGAGACGTGACGTGTAGCCACTGAAGGGACCGGAGGTCGGGCGGGACTCCGGGTGCTGACGAGGGGCGAGGGCCCAGACTGAAGGCTTGTGACGAAGGGTGGCTGCAGACCGGAGCTCCTGCACCCTGGTGGCGCGGGTGGCTCTCCCTGGCTTTGGGCCAGTGGGTGGGGCCGGCCAGGGCCAGGGCCTGGGTTGCACGTCCCTAGGGCCGGAGGGGACTGAGAGGACCCTGCGCCCCCCTCGGTGGCCCTGAGAGGTGGGGGCAGTCCAGCAGCAAGGGGGGCTGTGCGGTTGTGGGGCTGGGATGGGGGATGAGAGGGGTTGGGGTAGGGGCCCGGGGTAAAAGCCGTTCGGGGCCTGGGGAGTCCCAGGATGCCCGGGCGCCCAGATATCTGTCACAGTCAGGGAAGTGACCGAGGCCCGTGGAGCCACTGGGGGGGCGCGAAGGGGCCTCGCTGTGTGCCAGGAGTAGCCCGTCGCCCACACCAGCGGCGTCCGGAGGAGGCGGGGAGCGGGCGGGAGGCGCTCAGGCAGACATGCTCGCCACCCGAGCGGCCCAGCAGCATGGCGCGCGCTCAGGAGGCAGGTCGGGAGCAGGCTCTTGGAGCGCCGGGAGCCGGGTCCAGCGCCTAAGGCCATACCGCCCTGAACGCGCCAGATCTCGTCTGAACTCGGAAGCTAAGCAGGGTCGGGCCTGGTTAGTACTTGGGTGGGAGACCACCTGGGAACACCTGTAGGCTTTTGCTCGCCTCTCCTTTTGCATCGCCGCCCCGGCGTGGCTCCCTCCGAACCCCTGCCGCCCCTTGCCCCTCTGCAGCCGCCCAGCCAGCCGAAGGTCCCCCTGGCCAGAGGCCGGTCAGCCACCCGGCACTACAAGCTGGCAGCCCCGGCGGCACAC
The DNA here is from genome assembly GCF_057876585.1 of Rhinolophus sinicus. NCBI lineage: Eukaryota > Metazoa > Chordata > Mammalia > Chiroptera > Rhinolophidae > Rhinolophus > Rhinolophus sinicus. The sequence continues at coordinate 41,196,353 of NC_142506.1, forward strand.
CAGGCCCGTCGGCCAGTGCTCCCCCCCACACCCTCTTCTTCGTCCTCTTCGGTCCCGCAGGCCGTCATCCGGATCCCTTGGCCCAGCGGCGGTCGCCACCGCCGCCACCGCCGCCGCCGCCGCCACCAGCGCTGCCCTGGCCCCCGCCGCCACCACCAAAGCCCCCGCCATCACCGCGTTTCCCACACCCCCCACCAGCGCTGCCCTCCCCCCTGCCCCCGCCGACACAACGCCGCCGCCGACGCCATTGCCGACCTCGCAACCCTCCCTCGCCTCCTCCGCCGCCAGCGCTGCTCATGATCAGCCCCCGCTTCTGCGCCGCCGCCGCCGCCGCCGCCATCACCACGCTCCCCACCCCCTCCGCCAGCGCTGCACTCGCCCCAGTCCGCGACCCCGCCGCCGCAAACGCCATATTCCCTCATTCAGCCTCCTCTGCTCTCCCCGCTGCCGCCGCCGCCATCACCCCTCTCCCCATCCCCGCCTCCAGCACCGCCCTCTCCCCCGCCCCCACCCCAGCCGCCGGCCTTGCCGTACTCCCTCAATCTCCCGCCTCTGCTCTCCCGGCCTCCGCGCCAGCACCGCCCTCACGCCCTCTCCCGCCACCGCCGCCGCCGCCAGCGCTCCCCGCGCCCCAGTGCCCACCGTCAAAGCCCCCATTGTCGCCGCCGCCATCGCCGCCCTGGAGCCATCCACGCGGTTGCCATTGCCTACATCGCCACCCTCCCCTGCCTCCGCCGCGGACGCCGCCGCCGCCGCCGCCGCCGCCGCGGGGTCCTCCCACAACTCCCAGGCCCAGGGCTGCCTGCTGGTGCAGGCCTCCACCAGTCTTGGGGGTGCGGTTGGGGGTAAACCTGGTGGCGGTAGGGGGGCGGGGTGTATGCCGGTCTGGGTCCTGGGGAATCCCAGGATGCCAGAGTTCCACGACTTCTGGCACCATCAGGGAAATGGCAGTGTCCCATGGAACCTCCGGTGGCGCGAAGTGGCCTCGCTGCGGGCCAGCAGTGGCCCGACGCCCACGCCAGGGGCATTCGGAGGAGGCGGGGAGCCGGACTGGACGGGGACGCGGTGACGGCGGAGCCGGCCAGCGGGTCGATGTTCGCCACCAGAGCGGAGCATCTGCATGGCGCGCGCTCACGAGGCAGTCCGGGAGCAGGCTCTTGGGGCGCGGGGAGCCAGGTCCCAGCGTCGACGGCTATACCACCCTGAACGCGCCCGATCTCCTCTGAATTCGGGAGCTAAGCAGGGAGGGGCCTGGTTAGTACTTGGATGGGAGACCGCCTGGGAATACCTGTAGGCTTTTGCTTGCCTCTCCTTTTGCGCCGCCGCCCCGGCGTGGCTCCCTCCGAACCCCTGCCGCCCCTTGCCCCTCTGAAGCCGCCCAGCCAGCCGAAGGTCCCCCTGGCCAGAGGCCGGTCAGCCACCCGGCACTACAAGCTGGCAGCCCCGGCCGCACACCAGGCCCGTCGGCCAGGGCTCCACCCCACACCCTCTTCTTAGTCCTCTTCGCTGAGGCAGGCCGTCAGCCTGCAGCAGTTATCCAAGCCTGTGTCTCCGCCGGCAGGCACCTCTACCCACACCCCCGCACGCCCCCTCCCATCGCCCACAAGAGCCAGGAGCCCTCCCTTCCCGCCGTTCGTGGTGGCCCCAACACACAGGGCACAAAGAGCCGGGTCAAACCAGGGGACAGAGGGAGCAGCACCCAAACACACCGCACGCCCTTGGACTCCAGGAGAGACCACCACAAGGGGAAGTGCAGGCACGCAGGCACACAACCCTCACAACCAGGGTGCCTGTGGGCTGCCACTCTCCTCCCTTGGGGGGGGTCCCTGGGCGGGGCTCGGAGCCCACTGGCCCTCCGGCCTGGCCCGGGGCCTTCAAGGGTGACTGCCAATACCCGGGCACTGCCTCTGTAGTGGAGCCCAGCCCCGGGCACGACCACACTCCGGTGGAGAGGCTGCCACTTCAACACAGCCTCAGCGAGTCTGTCCCAGTCCATGTGCCCGCCTGTGCGTCCCTCCCCCCCGGCCCCCCCACGTCTCTCTGGCTCTGTGACGTGCCTGTTGGGCTCTGCCTCTCGCTCAGGAGCTCTCTCCCGCGAGCCAGCCCCCTTTTTCTGTCTCTGTCCATGTCTCTCTGTATGTCGGGATACATACGTGTACATATACGTGTATATTTCCATCTCGCTCCCTCTTACGCCTCCTCCCGTTCTGTCTGTCGGTCCCTGTCCTGCGGGGACTCTAGTCCCCGTCCCCGCACAAGAACGCAGGATATGGTGAGGCCAAGAAGGAACACCAACGGAGCCACGGATAGGGGGCTGAGAGCACCATTTCTCACGGGCGGCTGGCTTGGAGACACGGCAGGCCGGAGCCGCCCGATCCCCAACCGGTCGGCCGTTTCTCTGCCAACCCACCGACACACCGACCGTCGACCCACCAAGCCGGCCCACTGCAATCCGCGCCCCTCTGCAATTTGCAGTCCACCACCCGCGCTTCCTAGCTTGGCCAACGCAGCACCTCCGGGGGCCCATGGCCAACTGGCAACAGCTGATGGCCAAGCGGTCACAGCTGATGACCATGCAGCCCCCACGCAGCACCCCTCCACGCGAGGCCCAGAGCCTCAAACTGCTCTCTGGGAGTCTGTCCCCAGTCCCCGTCTGTCTCTCTCCGCCACTCTCTTGCTCCGTCTCTGGCCTCTCTCACCTCCCCGGGTCAGGAGACGTGACGTGTAGCCACTGAAGGGACCGGAGGTCGGGCGGGACTCCGGGTGCTGACGAGGGGCGAGGGCCCAGACTGAAGGCTTGTGACGAAGGGTGGCTGCAGACCGGAGCTCCTGCACCCTGGTGGCGCGGGTGGCTCTCCCTGGCTTTGGGCCAGTGGGTGGGGCCGGCCAGGGCCAGGGCCTGGGTTGCACGTCCCTAGGGCCGGAGGGGACTGAGAGGACCCTGCGCCCCCCTCGGTGGCCCTGAGAGGTGGGGGCAGTCCAGCAGCAAGGGGGGCTGTGCGGTTGTGGGGCTGGGATGGGGGATGAGAGGGGTTGGGGTAGGGGCCCGGGGTAAAAGCCGTTCGGGGCCTGGGGAGTCCCAGGATGCCCGGGCGCCCAGATATCTGTCACAGTCAGGGAAGTGACCGAGGCCCGTGGAGCCACTGGGGGGGCGCGAAGGGGCCTCGCTGTGTGCCAGGAGTAGCCCGTCGCCCACACCAGCGGCGTCCGGAGGAGGCGGGGAGCGGGCGGGAGGCGCTCAGGCAGACATGCTCGCCACCCGAGCGGCCCAGCAGCATGGCGCGCGCTCAGGAGGCAGGTCGGGAGCAGGCTCTTGGAGCGCCGGGAGCCGGGTCCAGCGCCTAAGGCCATACCGCCCTGAACGCGCCAGATCTCGTCTGAACTCGGAAGCTAAGCAGGGTCGGGCCTGGTTAGTACTTGGGTGGGAGACCACCTGGGAACACCTGTAGGCTTTTGCTCGCCTCTCCTTTTGCATCGCCGCCCCGGCGTGGCTCCCTCCGAACCCCTGCCGCCCCTTGCCCCTCTGCAGCCGCCCAGCCAGCCGAAGGTCCCCCTGGCCAGAGGCCGGTCAGCCACCCGGCACTACAAGCTGGCAGCCCCGGCGGCACACCAGGCCCGTCGGCCAGTGCTCCCCCCCACACCCTCTTCTTCGTCCTCTTCGGTCCCGCAGGCCGTCATCCGGATCCCTTGGCCCAGCGGCGGTCGCCACCGCCGCCGCCGCCGCCGCCGCCGCCACCAGCGCTGCCCTGGCCCCCGCCGCCACCACCAAAGCCCCCGCCATCACCGCGTTTCCCACACCCCCCACCAGCGCTGCCCTCCCCCCTGCCCCCGCCGACACAACGCCGCCGCCGACGCCATTGCCGACCTCGCAACCCTCCCTCGCCGCCGCCGCCGCCAGCGCTGCTCATGATCAGCCCCCGCTTCTGCGCCGCCGCCGCCGCCGCCGCCGCCGCCGCCATCACCACGCTCCCCACCCCCTCCGCCAGCGCTGCACTCGCCCCAGTCCGCGACCCCGCCGCCGCCAACGCCATACTCCCTCATTCAGCCTCCTCTGCTCTCCCCGCTGCCGCCGCCGCCATCACCCCTCTCCCCATCCCCGCCTCCAGCACCGCCCTCTCCCCCGCCCCCACCCCAGCCGCCGGCCTTGCCGTACTACCTCAATCTCCGGCCTCTGCTCTCCCGGCCTCCGCGCCAGCACCGCCCTCACGCCCTCTCCCGCCACCGCCGCCGCCGCCAGCGCTCCCCGCTCCCCAGTGCCCACCGTCAAAGCCCCCATTGTCGCCGCCGCCATCGCCGCCCTGGAGCCATCCACGCGGTTGCCATTGCCTACATCGCCACCCTCCCCTGCCTCCGCCGCGGACGCCGCCGCCGCCGCCGCCGCCGCGGGGTTCTCCCACAACTCCCAGGCCCAGGGCTGCCTGCTGGTGCAGGCCTCCACCAGTCTTGGGGTTGCGGTTGGGGGTAAACCTGGTGGCGGTAGGGGGGCGGGGTGTATGCCGGTCTGGGTCCTGGGGAATCCCAGGATGCCAGAGTTCCACGACTTCTGGCACCATCAGGGAAATGGCAGTGTCCCATGGAACCTCCGGTGGCGCGAAGTGGCCTCGCTGCGGGCCAGGAGTGGCCCGCCGCCCACGCCAGGGGCATTCGGAGGAGGCGGGGAGCCGGACTGGACGGGGACGCGGTGACGGCGGAGCCGGCCAGCGGGTCGATGTTCGCCACCAGAGCGGAGCATCTGCATGGCGCGCGCTCACGAGGCAGTCCGGGAGCAGGCTCTTGGGGCGCGGGGAGCCAGGTCCCAGCGTCGACGGCTATACCACCCTGAACGCGCCCGATCTCCTCTGAATTCGGGAGCTAAGCAGGGAGGGGCCTGGTTAGTACTTGGATGGGAGACCGCCTGGGAATACCTGTAGGCTTTTGCTTGCCTCTCCTTTTGCGCCGCCGCCCCGGCGTGGCTCCCTCCGAACCCCTGCCGCCCCTTGCCCCTCTGAAGCCGCCCAGCCAGCCGAAGGTCCCCCTGGCCAGAGGCCGGTCAGCCACCCGGCACTACAAGCTGGCAGCCCCGGCCGCACACCAGGCCCGTCGGCCAGGGCTCCACCCCACACCCTCTTCTTAGTCCTCTTCGCTGAGGCAGGCCGTCAGCCTGCAGCAGTTATCCAAGCCTGTGTCTCCGCCGGCAGGCACCTCTACCCACACCCCCGCACGCCCCCTCCCATCGCCCACAAGAGCCAGGAGCCCTCCCTTCCCGCCGTTCGTGGTGGCCCCAACACACAGGGCACAAAGAGCCGGGTCAAACCAGGGGACAGAGGGAGCAGCACCCAAACACACCGCACGCCCTTGGACTCCAGGAGAGACCACCACAAGGGGAAGTGCAGGCACGCAGGCACACAACCCTCACAACCAGGGTGCCTGTGGGCTGCCACTCTCCTCCCTTGGGGGGGGTCCCTGGGCGGGGCTCGGAGCCCACTGGCCCTCCGGCCTGGCCCGGGGCCTTCAAGGGTGACTGCCAATACCCGGGCACTGCCTCTGTAGTGGAGCCCAGCCCCGGGCACGACCACACTCCGGTGGAGAGGCTGCCACTTCAACACAGCCTCAGCGAGTCTGTCCCAGTCCATGTGCCCGCCTGTGCGTCCCTCCCCCCCGGCCCCCCCACGTCTCTCTGGCTCTGTGACGTGCCTGTTGGGCTCTGCCTCTCGCTCAGGAGCTCTCTCCCGCGAGCCAGCCCCCTTTTTCTGTCTCTGTCCATGTCTCTCTGTATGTCGGGATACATACGTGTACATATACGTGTATATTTCCATCTCGCTCCCTCTTACGCCTCCTCCCGTTCTGTCTGTCGGTCCCTGTCCTGCGGGGACTCTAGTCCCCGTCCCCGCACAAGAACGCAGGATATGGTGAGGCCAAGAAGGAACACCAACGGAGCCACGGATAGGGGGCTGAGAGCACCATTTCTCACGGGCGGCTGGCTTGGAGACACGGCAGGCCGGAGCCGCCCGATCCCCAACCGGTCGGCCGTTTCTCTGCCAACCCACCGACACACCGACCGTCGACCCACCAAGCCGGCCCACTGCAATCCGCGCCCCTCTGCAATTTGCAGTCCACCACCCGCGCTTCCTAGCTTGGCCAACGCAGCACCTCCGGGGGCCCATGGCCAACTGGCAACAGCTGATGGCCAAGCGGTCACAGCTGATGACCATGCAGCCCCCACGCAGCACCCCTCCACGCGAGGCCCAGAGCCTCAAACTGCTCTCTGGGAGTCTGTCCCCAGTCCCCGTCTGTCTCTCTCCGCCACTCTCTTGCTCCGTCTCTGGCCTCTCTCACCTCCCCGGGTCAGGAGACGTGACGTGTAGCCACTGAAGGGACCGGAGGTCGGGCGGGACTCCGGGTGCTGACGAGGGGCGAGGGCCCAGACTGAAGGCTTGTGACGAAGGGTGGCTGCAGACCGGAGCTCCTGCACCCTGGTGGCGCGGGTGGCTCTCCCTGGCTTTGGGCCAGTGGGTGGGGCCGGCCAGGGCCAGGGCCTGGGTTGCACGTCCCTAGGGCCGGAGGGGACTGAGAGGACCCTGCGCCCCCCTCGGTGGCCCTGAGAGGTGGGGGCAGTCCAGCAGCAAGGGGGGCTGTGCGGTTGTGGGGCTGGGATGGGGGATGAGAGGGGTTGGGGTAGGGGCCCGGGGTAAAAGCCGTTCGGGGCCTGGGGAGTCCCAGGATGCCCGGGCGCCCAGATATCTGTCACAGTCAGGGAAGTGACCGAGGCCCGTGGAGCCACTGGGGGGGCGCGAAGGGGCCTCGCTGTGTGCCAGGAGTAGCCCGTCGCCCACACCAGCGGCGTCCGGAGGAGGCGGGGAGCGGGCGGGAGGCGCTCAGGCAGACATGCTCGCCACCCGAGCGGCCCAGCAGCATGGCGCGCGCTCAGGAGGCAGGTCGGGAGCAGGCTCTTGGAGCGCCGGGAGCCGGGTCCAGCGCCTAAGGCCATACCGCCCTGAACGCGCCAGATCTCGTCTGAACTCGGAAGCTAAGCAGGGTCGGGCCTGGTTAGTACTTGGGTGGGAGACCACCTGGGAACACCTGTAGGCTTTTGCTCGCCTCTCCTTTTGCATCGCCGCCCCGGCGTGGCTCCCTCCGAACCCCTGCCGCCCCTTGCCCCTCTGCAGCCGCCCAGCCAGCCGAAGGTCCCCCTGGCCAGAGGCCGGTCAGCCACCCGGCACTACAAGCTGGCAGCCCCGGCGGCACACCAGGCCCGTCGGCCAGTGCTCCCCCCCACACCCTCTTCTTCGTCCTCTTCGGTCCCGCAGGCCGTCATCCGGATCCCTTGGCCCAGCGGCGGTCGCCACCGCCGCCACCGCCGCCGCCGCCGCCACCAGCGCTGCCCTGGCCCCCGCCGCCACCACCAAAGCCCCCGCCATCACCGCGTTTCCCACACCCCCCACCAGCGCTGCCCTCCCCCCTGCCCCCGCCGACACAACGCCGCCGCCGACGCCATTGCCGACCTCGCAACCCTCCCTCGCCTCCTCCGCCGCCAGCGCTGCTCATGATCAGCCCCCGCTTCTGCGCCGCCGCCGCCGCCGCCGCCATCACCACGCTCCCCACCCCCTCCGCCAGCGCTGCACTCGCCCCAGTCCGCGACCCCGCCGCCGCAAACGCCATATTCCCTCATTCAGCCTCCTCTGCTCTCCCCGCTGCCGCCGCCGCCATCACCCCTCTCCCCATCCCCGCCTCCAGCACCGCCCTCTCCCCCGCCCCCACCCCAGCCGCCGGCCTTGCCGTACTCCCTCAATCTCCCGCCTCTGCTCTCCCGGCCTCCGCGCCAGCACCGCCCTCACGCCCTCTCCCGCCACCGCCGCCGCCGCCAGCGCTCCCCGCGCCCCAGTGCCCACCGTCAAAGCCCCCATTGTCGCCGCCGCCATCGCCGCCCTGGAGCCATCCACGCGGTTGCCATTGCCTACATCGCCACCCTCCCCTGCCTCCGCCGCGGACGCCGCCGCCGCCGCCGCCGCCGCCGCGGGGTCCTCCCACAACTCCCAGGCCCAGGGCTGCCTGCTGGTGCAGGCCTCCACCAGTCTTGGGGGTGCGGTTGGGGGTAAACCTGGTGGCGGTAGGGGGGCGGGGTGTATGCCGGTCTGGGTCCTGGGGAATCCCAGGATGCCAGAGTTCCACGACTTCTGGCACCATCAGGGAAATGGCAGTGTCCCATGGAACCTCCGGTGGCGCGAAGTGGCCTCGCTGCGGGCCAGCAGTGGCCCGACGCCCACGCCAGGGGCATTCGGAGGAGGCGGGGAGCCGGACTGGACGGGGACGCGGTGACGGCGGAGCCGGCCAGCGGGTCGATGTTCGCCACCAGAGCGGAGCATCTGCATGGCGCGCGCTCACGAGGCAGTCCGGGAGCAGGCTCTTGGGGCGCGGGGAGCCAGGTCCCAGCGTCGACGGCTATACCACCCTGAACGCGCCCGATCTCCTCTGAATTCGGGAGCTAAGCAGGGAGGGGCCTGGTTAGTACTTGGATGGGAGACCGCCTGGGAATACCTGTAGGCTTTTGCTTGCCTCTCCTTTTGCGCCGCCGCCCCGGCGTGGCTCCCTCCGAACCCCTGCCGCCCCTTGCCCCTCTGAAGCCGCCCAGCCAGCCGAAGGTCCCCCTGGCCAGAGGCCGGTCAGCCACCCGGCACTACAAGCTGGCAGCCCCGGCCGCACACCAGGCCCGTCGGCCAGGGCTCCACCCCACACCCTCTTCTTAGTCCTCTTCGCTGAGGCAGGCCGTCAGCCTGCAGCAGTTATCCAAGCCTGTGTCTCCGCCGGCAGGCACCTCTACCCACACCCCCGCACGCCCCCTCCCATCGCCCACAAGAGCCAGGAGCCCTCCCTTCCCGCCGTTCGTGGTGGCCCCAACACACAGGGCACAAAGAGCCGGGTCAAACCAGGGGACAGAGGGAGCAGCACCCAAACACACCGCACGCCCTTGGACTCCAGGAGAGACCACCACAAGGGGAAGTGCAGGCACGCAGGCACACAACCCTCACAACCAGGGTGCCTGTGGGCTGCCACTCTCCTCCCTTGGGGGGGGTCCCTGGGCGGGGCTCGGAGCCCACTGGCCCTCCGGCCTGGCCCGGGGCCTTCAAGGGTGACTGCCAATACCCGGGCACTGCCTCTGTAGTGGAGCCCAGCCCCGGGCACGACCACACTCCGGTGGAGAGGCTGCCACTTCAACACAGCCTCAGCGAGTCTGTCCCAGTCCATGTGCCCGCCTGTGCGTCCCTCCCCCCCGGCCCCCCCACGTCTCTCTGGCTCTGTGACGTGCCTGTTGGGCTCTGCCTCTCGCTCAGGAGCTCTCTCCCGCGAGCCAGCCCCCTTTTTCTGTCTCTGTCCATGTCTCTCTGTATGTCGGGATACATACGTGTACATATACGTGTATATTTCCATCTCGCTCCCTCTTACGCCTCCTCCCGTTCTGTCTGTCGGTCCCTGTCCTGCGGGGACTCTAGTCCCCGTCCCCGCACAAGAACGCAGGATATGGTGAGGCCAAGAAGGAACACCAACGGAGCCACGGATAGGGGGCTGAGAGCACCATTTCTCACGGGCGGCTGGCTTGGAGACACGGCAGGCCGGAGCCGCCCGATCCCCAACCGGTCGGCCGTTTCTCTGCCAACCCACCGACACACCGACCGTCGACCCACCAAGCCGGCCCACTGCAATCCGCGCCCCTCTGCAATTTGCAGTCCACCACCCGCGCTTCCTAGCTTGGCCAACGCAGCACCTCCGGGGGCCCATGGCCAACTGGCAACAGCTGATGGCCAAGCGGTCACAGCTGATGACCATGCAGCCCCCACGCAGCACCCCTCCACGCGAGGCCCAGAGCCTCAAACTGCTCTCTGGGAGTCTGTCCCCAGTCCCCGTCTGTCTCTCTCCGCCACTCTCTTGCTCCGTCTCTGGCCTCTCTCACCTCCCCGGGTCAGGAGACGTGACGTGTAGCCACTGAAGGGACCGGAGGTCGGGCGGGACTCCGGGTGCTGACGAGGGGCGAGGGCCCAGACTGAAGGCTTGTGACGAAGGGTGGCTGCAGACCGGAGCTCCTGCACCCTGGTGGCGCGGGTGGCTCTCCCTGGCTTTGGGCCAGTGGGTGGGGCCGGCCAGGGCCAGGGCCTGGGTTGCACGTCCCTAGGGCCGGAGGGGACTGAGAGGACCCTGCGCCCCCCTCGGTGGCCCTGAGAGGTGGGGGCAGTCCAGCAGCAAGGGGGGCTGTGCGGTTGTGGGGCTGGGATGGGGGATGAGAGGGGTTGGGGTAGGGGCCCGGGGTAAAAGCCGTTCGGGGCCTGGGGAGTCCCAGGATGCCCGGGCGCCCAGATATCTGTCACAGTCAGGGAAGTGACCGAGGCCCGTGGAGCCACTGGGGGGGCGCGAAGGGGCCTCGCTGTGTGCCAGGAGTAGCCCGTCGCCCACACCAGCGGCGTCCGGAGGAGGCGGGGAGCGGGCGGGAGGCGCTCAGGCAGACATGCTCGCCACCCGAGCGGCCCAGCAGCATGGCGCGCGCTCAGGAGGCAGGTCGGGAGCAGGCTCTTGGAGCGCCGGGAGCCGGGTCCAGCGCCTAAGGCCATACCGCCCTGAACGCGCCAGATCTCGTCTGAACTCGGAAGCTAAGCAGGGTCGGGCCTGGTTAGTACTTGGGTGGGAGACCACCTGGGAACACCTGTAGGCTTTTGCTCGCCTCTCCTTTTGCATCGCCGCCCCGGCGTGGCTCCCTCCGAACCCCTGCCGCCCCTTGCCCCTCTGCAGCCGCCCAGCCAGCCGAAGGTCCCCCTGGCCAGAGGCCGGTCAGCCACCCGGCACTACAAGCTGGCAGCCCCGGCGGCACACCAGGCCCGTCGGCCAGTGCTCCCCCCCACACCCTCTTCTTCGTCCTCTTCGGTCCCGCAGGCCGTCATCCGGATCCCTTGGCCCAGCGGCGGTCGCCACCGCCGCCGCCGCCGCCGCCGCCGCCACCAGCGCTGCCCTGGCCCCCGCCGCCACCACCAAAGCCCCCGCCATCACCGCGTTTCCCACACCCCCCACCAGCGCTGCCCTCCCCCCTGCCCCCGCCGACACAACGCCGCCGCCGACGCCATTGCCGACCTCGCAACCCTCCCTCGCCGCCGCCGCCGCCAGCGCTGCTCATGATCAGCCCCCGCTTCTGCGCCGCCGCCGCCGCCGCCGCCATCACCACGCTCCCCACCCCCTCCGCCAGCGCTGCACTCGCCCCAGTCCGCGACCCCGCCGCCGCCAACGCCATACTCCCTCATTCAGCCTCCTCTGCTCTCCCCGCTGCCGCCGCCGCCATCACCCCTCTCCCCATCCCCGCCTCCAGCACCGCCCTCTCCCCCGCCCCCACCCCAGCCGCCGGCCTTGCCGTACTCCCTCAATCTCCGGCCTCTGCTCTCCCGGCCTCCGCGCCAGCACCGCCCTCACGCCCTCTCCCGCCACCGCCGCCGCCGCCAGCGCTCCCCGCGCCCCAGTGCCCACCGTCAAAGCCCCCATTGTCGCCGCCGCCATCGCCGCCCTGGAGCCATCCACGCGGTTGCCATTGCCTACATCGCCACCCTCCCCTGCCTCCGCCGCGGACGCCGCCGCCGCCGCCGCCGCCGCCGCCGCGGGGTCCTCCCACAACTCCCAGGCCCAGGGCTGCCTGCTGGTGCAGGCCTCCACCAGTCTTGGGGGTGCGGTTGGGGGTAAACCTGGTGGCGGTAGGGGGGCGGGGTGTATGCCGGTCTGGGTCCTGGGGAATCCCAGGATGCCAGAGTTCCACGACTTCTGGCACCATCAGGGAAATGGCAGTGTCCCATGGAACCTCCGGTGGCGCGAAGTGGCCTCGCTGCGGGCCAGCAGTGGCCCGACGCCCACGCCAGGGGCATTCGGAGGAGGCGGGGAGCCGGACTGGACGGGGACGCGGTGACGGCGGAGCCGGCCAGCGGGTCGATGTTCGCCACCAGAGCGGAGCATCTGCATGGCGCGCGCTCACGAGGCAGTCCGGGAGCAGGCTCTTGGGGCGCGGGGAGCCAGGTCCCAGCGTCGACGGCTATACCACCCTGAACGCGCCCGATCTCCTCTGAATTCGGGAGCTAAGCAGGGAGGGGCCTGGTTAGTACTTGGATGGGAGACCGCCTGGGAATACCTGTAGGCTTTTGCTTGCCTCTCCTTTTGCGCCGCCGCCCCGGCGTGGCTCCCTCCGAACCCCTGCCGCCCCTTGCCCCTCTGAAGCCGCCCAGCCAGCCGAAGGTCCCCCTGGCCAGAGGCCGGTCAGCCACCCGGCACTACAAGCTGGCAGCCCCGGCCGCACACCAGGCCCGTCGGCCAGGGCTCCACCCCACACCCTCTTCTTAGTCCTCTTCGCTGAGGCAGGCCGTCAGCCTGCAGCAGTTATCCAAGCCTGTGTCTCCGCCGGCAGGCACCTCTACCCACACCCCCGCACGCCCCCTCCCATCGCCCACAAGAGCCAGGAGCCCTCCCTTCCCGCCGTTCGTGGTGGCCCCAACACACAGGGCACAAAGAGCCGGGTCAAACCAGGGGACAGAGGGAGCAGCACCCAAACACACCGCACGCCCTTGGACTCCAGGAGAGACCACCACAAGGGGAAGTGCAGGCACGCAGGCACACAACCCTCACAACCAGGGTGCCTGTGGGCTGCCACTCTCCTCCCTTGGGGGGGGTCCCTGGGCGGGGCTCGGAGCCCACTGGCCCTCCGGCCTGGCCCGGGGCCTTCAAGGGTGACTGCCAATACCCGGGCACTGCCTCTGTAGTGGAGCCCAGCCCCGGGCACGACCACACTCCGGTGGAGAGGCTGCCACTTCAACACAGCCTCAGCGAGTCTGTCCCAGTCCATGTGCCCGCCTGTGCGTCCCTCCCCCCCGGCCCCCCCACGTCTCTCTGGCTCTGTGACGTGCCTGTTGGGCTCTGCCTCTCGCTCAGGAGCTCTCTCCCGCGAGCCAGCCCCCTTTTTCTGTCTCTGTCCATGTCTCTCTGTATGTCGGGATACATACGTGTACATATACGTGTATATTTCCATCTCGCTCCCTCTTACGCCTCCTCCCGTTCTGTCTGTCGGTCCCTGTCCTGCGGGGACTCTAGTCCCCGTCCCCGCACAAGAACGCAGGATATGGTGAGGCCAAGAAGGAACACCAACGGAGCCACGGATAGGGGGCTGAGAGCACCATTTCTCACGGGCGGCTGGCTTGGAGACACGGCAGGCCGGAGCCGCCCGATCCCCAACCGGTCGGCCGTTTCTCTGCCAACCCACCGACACACCGACCGTCGACCCACCAAGCCGGCCCACTGCAATCCGCGCCCCTCTGCAATTTGCAGTCCACCACCCGCGCTTCCTAGCTTGGCCAACGCAGCACCTCCGGGGGCCCATGGCCAACTGGCAACAGCTGATGGCCAAGCGGTCACAGCTGATGACCATGCAGCCCCCACGCAGCACCCCTCCACGCGAGGCCCAGAGCCTCAAACTGCTCTCTGGGAGTCTGTCCCCAGTCCCCGTCTGTCTCTCTCCGCCACTCTCTTGCTCCGTCTCTGGCCTCTCTCACCTCCCCGGGTCAGGAGACGTGACGTGTAGCCACTGAAGGGACCGGAGGTCGGGCGGGACTCCGGGTGCTGACGAGGGGCGAGGGCCCAGACTGAAGGCTTGTGACGAAGGGTGGCTGCAGACCGGAGCTCCTGCACCCTGGTGGCGCGGGTGGCTCTCCCTGGCTTTGGGCCAGTGGGTGGGGCCGGCCAGGGCCAGGGCCTGGGTTGCACGTCCCTAGGGCCGGAGGGGACTGAGAGGACCCTGCGCCCCCCTCGGTGGCCCTGAGAGGTGGGGGCAGTCCAGCAGCAAGGGGGGCTGTGCGGTTGTGGGGCTGGGATGGGGGATGAGAGGGGTTGGGGTAGGGGCCCGGGGTAAAAGCCGTTCGGGGCCTGGGGAGTCCCAGGATGCCCGGGCGCCCAGATATCTGTCACAGTCAGGGAAGTGACCGAGGCCCGTGGAGCCACTGGGGGGCGCGAAGGGGCCTCGCTGTGTGCCAGGAGTAGCCCGTCGCCCACACCAGCGGCGTCCGGAGGAGGCGGGGAGCGGGCGGGAGGCGCTCAGGCAGACATGCTCGCCACCCGAGCGGCCCAGCAGCATGGCGCGCGCTCAGGAGGCAGGTCGGGAGCAGGCTCTTGGAGCGCAGGGAGCCGGGTCCAGCGCCTAAGGCCATACCGCCCTGAACGCGCCAGATCTCGTCTGAACTCGGAAGCTAAGCAGGGTCGGGCCTGGTTAGTACTTGGGTGGGAGACCACCTGGGAACACCTGTAGGCTTTTGCTCGCCTCTCCTTTTGCATCGCCGCCCCGGCGTGGCTCCCTCCGAACCCCTGCCGCCCCTTGCCCCTCTGCAGCCGCCCAGCCAGCCGAAGGTCCCCCTGGCCAGAGGCCGGTCAGCCACCCGGCACTACAAGCTGGCAGCCCCGGCGGCACACCAGGCCCGTCGGCCAGTGCTCCCCCCCACACCCTCTTCTTCGTCCTCTTCGGTCCCGCAGGCCATCATCCGGATCCCTTGGCCCAGCGGCGGTCGCCACCGCCGCCGCCGCCGCCGCCGCCGCCGCCACCAGCGCTGCCCTGGCCCCCGCCGCCACCACCAAAGCCCCCGCCATCACCGCGTTTCCCACACCCCTCGCCAGCGCTGCCCTCCCCCCTGCCCCCGCCGACACAACGCCGCCGCCGACGCCATTGCCGACCTCGCAACCCTCCCTCGCCGCCGCCGCCGCCGCCAGCGCTGCTCATGATCAGCCCCCGCTTCTGCGCCGCCGCCGCCGCCGCCGCCATCACCACGCTCCCCACCCCCTCCGCCAGCGCTGCACTCGCCCCAGTCCGCGACCCCGCCGCCGCCAACGCCATATTCCCTCATTCAGCCTCCTCTGCTCTCCCCGCTGCCGCCGCCGCCATCACCCCTCTCCCCATCCCCGCCTCCAGCACCGCCCTCTCCCCCGCCCCCACCCCAGCCGCCGGCCTTGCCGTACTCCCTCAATCTCCGGCCTCTGCTCTCCCGGCCTCCGCGCCAGCACCGCCCTCACGCCCTCTCCCGCCACCGCCGCCGCCGCCAGCGCTCCCCGCGCCCCAGTGCCCACCGTCAAAGCCCCCATTGTCGCCGCCGCCATCGCCGCCCTGGAGCCATCCACGCGGTTGCCATTGCCTACATCGCCACCCTCCCCTGCCTCCGCCGCGGACGCCGCCGCCGCCGCCGCCGCCGCCGCGGGGTCCTCCCACAACTCCCAGGCCCAGGGCTGCCTGCTGGTGCAGGCCTCCACCAGTCTTGGGGGTGCGGTTGGGGGTAAACCTGGTGGCGGTAGGGGGGCGGGGTGTATGCCGGTCTGGGTCCTGGGGAATCCCAGGATGCCAGAGTTCCACGACTTCTGGCACCATCAGGGAAATGGCAGTGTCCCATGGAACCTCCGGTGGCGCGAAGTGGCCTCGCTGCGGGCCAGCAGTGGCCCGACGCCCACGCCAGGGGCATTCGGAGGAGGCGGGGAGCCGGACTGGACGGGGACGCGGTGACGGCGGAGCCGGCCAGCGGGTCGATGTTCGCCACCAGAGCGGAGCATCTGCATGGCGCGCGCTCACGAGGCAGTCCGGGAGCAGGCTCTTGGGGCGCGGGGAGCCAGGTCCCAGCGTCGACGGCTATACCACCCTGAACGCGCCCGATCTCCTCTGAATTCGGGAGCTAAGCAGGGAGGGGCCTGGTTAGTACTTGGATGGGAGACCGCCTGGGAATACCTGTAGGCTTTTGCTTGCCTCTCCTTTTGCGCCGCCGCCCCGGCGTGGCTCCCTCCGAACCCCTGCCGCCCCTTGCCCCTCTGAAGCCGCCCAGCCAGCCGAAGGTCCCCCTGGCCAGAGGCCGGTCAGCCACCCGGCACTACAAGCTGGCAGCCCCGGCCGCACACCAGGCCCGTCGGCCAGGGCTCCACCCCACACCCTCTTCTTAGTCCTCTTCGCTGAGGCAGGCCGTCAGCCTGCAGCAGTTATCCAAGCCTGTGTCTCCGCCGGCAGGCACCTCTACCCACACCCCCGCACGCCCCCTCCCATCGCCCACAAGAGCCAGGAGCCCTCCCTTCCCGCCGTTCGTGGTGGCCCCAACACACAGGGCACAAAGAGCCGGGTCAAACCAGGGGACAGAGGGAGCAGCACCCAAACACACCGCACGCCCTTGGACTCCAGGAGAGACCACCACAAGGGGAAGTGCAGGCACGCAGGCACACAACCCTCACAACCAGGGTGCCTGTGGGCTGCCACTCTCCTCCCTTGGGGGGGGTCCCTGGGCGGGGCTCGGAGCCCACTGGCCCTCCGGCCTGGCCCGGGGCCTTCAAGGGTGACTGCCAATACCCGGGCACTGCCTCTGTAGTGGAGCCCAGCCCCGGGCACGACCACACTCCGGTGGAGAGGCTGCCACTTCAACACAGCCTCAGCGAGTCTGTCCCAGTCCATGTGCCCGCCTGTGCGTCCCTCCCCCCCGGCCCCCCCACGTCTCTCTGGCTCTGTGACGTGCCTGTTGGGCTCTGCCTCTCGCTCAGGAGCTCTCTCCCGCGAGCCAGCCCCCTTTTTCTGTCTCTGTCCATGTCTCTCTGTATGTCGGGATACATACGTGTACATATACGTGTATATTTCCATCTCGCTCCCTCTTACGCCTCCTCCCGTTCTGTCTGTCGGTCCCTGTCCTGCGGGGACTCTAGTCCCCGTCCCCGCACAAGAACGCAGGATATGGTGAGGCCAAGAAGGAACACCAACGGAGCCACGGATAGGGGGCTGAGAGCACCATTTCTCACGGGCGGCTGGCTTGGAGACACGGCAGGCCGGAGCCGCCCGATCCCCAACCGGTCGGCCGTTTCTCTGCCAACCCACCGACACACCGACCGTCGACCCACCAAGCCGGCCCACTGCAATCCGCGCCCCTCTGCAATTTGCAGTCCACCACCCGCGCTTCCTAGCTTGGCCAACGCAGCACCTCCGGGGGCCCATGGCCAACTGGCAACAGCTGATGGCCAAGCGGTCACAGCTGATGACCATGCAGCCCCCACGCAGCACCCCTCCACGCGAGGCCCAGAGCCTCAAACTGCTCTCTGGGAGTCTGTCCCCAGTCCCCGTCTGTCTCTCTCCGCCACTCTCTTGCTCCGTCTCTGGCCTCTCTCACCTCCCCGGGTCAGGAGACGTGACGTGTAGCCACTGAAGGGACCGGAGGTCGGGCGGGACTCCGGGTGCTGACGAGGGGCGAGGGCCCAGACTGAAGGCTTGTGACGAAGGGTGGCTGCAGACCGGAGCTCCTGCACCCTGGTGGCGCGGGTGGCTCTCCCTGGCTTTGGGCCAGTGGGTGGGGCCGGCCAGGGCCAGGGCCTGGGTTGCACGTCCCTAGGGCCGGAGGGGACTGAGAGGACCCTGCGCCCCCCTCGGTGGCCCTGAGAGGTGGGGGCAGTCCAGCAGCAAGGGGGGCTGTGCGGTTGTGGGGCTGGGATGGGGGATGAGAGGGGTTGGGGTAGGGGCCCGGGGTAAAAGCCGTTCGGGGCCTGGGGAGTCCCAGGATGCCCGGGCGCCCAGATATCTGTCACAGTCAGGGAAGTGACCGAGGCCCGTGGAGCCACTGGGGGGCGCGAAGGGGCCTCGCTGTGTGCCAGGAGTAGCCCGTCGCCCACACCAGCGGCGTCCGGAGGAGGCGGGGAGCGGGCGGGAGGCGCTCAGGCAGACATGCTCGCCACCCGAGCGGCCCAGCAGCATGGCGCGCGCTCAGGAGGCAGGTCGGGAGCAGGCTCTTGGAGCGCAGGGAGCCGGGTCCAGCGCCTAAGGCCATACCGCCCTGAACGCGCCAGATCTCGTCTGAACTCGGAAGCTAAGCAGGGTCGGGCCTGGTTAGTACTTGGGTGGGAGACCACCTGGGAACACCTGTAGGCTTTTGCTCGCCTCTCCTTTTGCATCGCCGCCCCGGCGTGGCTCCCTCCGAACCCCTGCCGCCCCTTGCCCCTCTGCAGCCGCCCAGCCAGCCGAAGGTCCCCCTGGCCAGAGGCCGGTCAGCCACCCGGCACTACAAGCTGGCAGCCCCGGCGGCACACCAGGCCCGTCGGCCAGTGCTCCCCCCCACACCCTCTTCTTCGTCCTCTTCGGTCCCGCAGGCCATCATCCGGATCCCTTGGCCCAGCGGCGGTCGCCACCGCCGCCGCCGCCGCCGCCGCCGCCGCCACCAGCGCTGCCCTGGCCCCCGCCGCCACCACCAAAGCCCCCGCCATCACCGCGTTTCCCACACCCCTCGCCAGCGCTGCCCTCCCCCCTGCCCCCGCCGACACAACGCCGCCGCCGACGCCATTGCCGACCTCGCAACCCTCCCTCGCCGCCGCCGCCGCCGCCAGCGCTGCTCATGATCAGCCCCCGCTTCTGCGCCGCCGCCGCCGCCGCCGCCATCACCACGCTCCCCACCCCCTCCGCCAGCGCTGCACTCGCCCCAGTCCGCGACCCCGCCGCCGCCAACGCCATATTCCCTCATTCAGCCTCCTCTGCTCTCCCCGCTGCCGCCGCCGCCATCACCCCTCTCCCCATCCCCGCCTCCAGCACCGCCCTCTCCCCCGCCCCCACCCCAGCCGCCGGCCTTGCCGTACTCCCTCAATCTCCGGCCTCTGCTCTCCCGGCCTCCGCGCCAGCACCGCCCTCACGCCCTCTCCCGCCACCGCCGCCGCCGCCAGCGCTCCCCGCGCCCCAGTGCCCACCGTCAAAGCCCCCATTGTCGCCGCCGCCATCGCCGCCCTGGAGCCATCCACGCGGTTGCCATTGCCTACATCGCCACCCTCCCCTGCCTCCGCCGCGGACGCCGCCGCCGCCGCCGCCGCCGCCGCGGGGTCCTCCCACAACTCCCAGGCCCAGGGCTGCCTGCTGGTGCAGGCCTCCACCAGTCTTGGGGGTGCGGTTGGGGGTAAACCTGGTGGCGGTAGGGGGGCGGGGTGTATGCCGGTCTGGGTCCTGGGGAATCCCAGGATGCCAGAGTTCCACGACTTCTGGCACCATCAGGGAAATGGCAGTGTCCCATGGAACCTCCGGTGGCGCGAAGTGGCCTCGCTGCGGGCCAGCAGTGGCCCGACGCCCACGCCAGGGGCATTCGGAGGAGGCGGGGAGCCGGACTGGACGGGGACGCGGTGACGGCGGAGCCGGCCAGCGGGTCGATGTTCGCCACCAGAGCGGAGCATCTGCATGGCGCGCGCTCACGAGGCAGTCCGGGAGCAGGCTCTTGGGGCGCGGGGAGCCAGGTCCCAGCGTCGACGGCTATACCACCCTGAACGCGCCCGATCTCCTCTGAATTCGGGAGCTAAGCAGGGAGGGGCCTGGTTAGTACTTGGATGGGAGACCGCCTGGGAATACCTGTAGGCTTTTGCTTGCCTCTCCTTTTGCGCCGCCGCCCCGGCGTGGCTCCCTCCGAACCCCTGCCGCCCCTTGCCCCTCTGAAGCCGCCCAGCCAGCCGAAGGTCCCCCTGGCCAGAGGCCGGTCAGCCACCCGGCACTACAAGCTGGCAGCCCCGGCCGCACACCAGGCCCGTCGGCCAGGGCTCCACCCCACACCCTCTTCTTAGTCCTCTTCGCTGAGGCAGGCCGTCAGCCTGCAGCAGTTATCCAAGCCTGTGTCTCCGCCGGCAGGCACCTCTACCCACACCCCCGCACGCCCCCTCCCATCGCCCACAAGAGCCAGGAGCCCTCCCTTCCCGCCGTTCGTGGTGGCCCCAACACACAGGGCACAAAGAGCCGGGTCAAACCAGGGGACAGAGGGAGCAGCACCCAAACACACCGCACGCCCTTGGACTCCAGGAGAGACCACCACAAGGGGAAGTGCAGGCACGCAGGCACACAACCCTCACAACCAGGGTGCCTGTGGGCTGCCACTCTCCTCCCTTGGGGGGGGTCCCTGGGCGGGGCTCGGAGCCCACTGGCCCTCCGGCCTGGCCCGGGGCCTTCAAGGGTGACTGCCAATACCCGGGCACTGCCTCTGTAGTGGAGCCCAGCCCCGGGCACGACCACACTCCGGTGGAGAGGCTGCCACTTCAACACAGCCTCAGCGAGTCTGTCCCAGTCCATGTGCCCGCCTGTGCGTCCCTCCCCCCCGGCCCCCCCACGTCTCTCTGGCTCTGTGACGTGCCTGTTGGGCTCTGCCTCTCGCTCAGGAGCTCTCTCCCGCGAGCCAGCCCCCTTTTTCTGTCTCTGTCCATGTCTCTCTGTATGTCGGGATACATACGTGTACATATACGTGTATATTTCCATCTCGCTCCCTCTTACGCCTCCTCCCGTTCTGTCTGTCGGTCCCTGTCCTGCGGGGACTCTAGTCCCCGTCCCCGCACAAGAACGCAGGATATGGTGAGGCCAAGAAGGAACACCAACGGAGCCACGGATAGGGGGCTGAGAGCACCATTTCTCACGGGCGGCTGGCTTGGAGACACGGCAGGCCGGAGCCGCCCGATCCCCAACCGGTCGGCCGTTTCTCTGCCAACCCACCGACACACCGACCGTCGACCCACCAAGCCGGCCCACTGCAATCCGCGCCCCTCTGCAATTTGCAGTCCACCACCCGCGCTTCCTAGCTTGGCCAACGCAGCACCTCCGGGGGCCCATGGCCAACTGGCAACAGCTGATGGCCAAGCGGTCACAGCTGATGACCATGCAGCCCCCACGCAGCACCCCTCCACGCGAGGCCCAGAGCCTCAAACTGCTCTCTGGGAGTCTGTCCCCAGTCCCCGTCTGTCTCTCTCCGCCACTCTCTTGCTCCGTCTCTGGCCTCTCTCACCTCCCCGGGTCAGGAGACGTGACGTGTAGCCACTGAAGGGACCGGAGGTCGGGCGGGACTCCGGGTGCTGACGAGGGGCGAGGGCCCAGACTGAAGGCTTGTGACGAAGGGTGGCTGCAGACCGGAGCTCCTGCACCCTGGTGGCGCGGGTGGCTCTCCCTGGCTTTGGGCCAGTGGGTGGGGCCGGCCAGGGCCAGGGCCTGGGTTGCACGTCCCTAGGGCCGGAGGGGACTGAGAGGACCCTGCGCCCCCCTCGGTGGCCCTGAGAGGTGGGGGCAGTCCAGCAGCAAGGGGGGCTGTGCGGTTGTGGGGCTGGGATGGGGGATGAGAGGGGTTGGGGTAGGGGCCCGGGGTAAAAGCCGTTCGGGGCCTGGGGAGTCCCAGGATGCCCGGGCGCCCAGATATCTGTCACAGTCAGGGAAGTGACCGAGGCCCGTGGAGCCACTGGGGGGGCGCGAAGGGGCCTCGCTGTGTGCCAGGAGTAGCCCGTCGCCCACACCAGCGGCGTCCGGAGGAGGCGGGGAGCGGGCGGGAGGCGCTCAGGCAGACATGCTCGCCACCCGAGCGGCCCAGCAGCATGGCGCGCGCTCAGGAGGCAGGTCGGGAGCAGGCTCTTGGAGCGCCGGGAGCCGGGTCCAGCGCCTAAGGCCATACCGCCCTGAACGCGCCAGATCTCGTCTGAACTCGGAAGCTAAGCAGGGTCGGGCCTGGTTAGTACTTGGGTGGGAGACCACCTGGGAACACCTGTAGGCTTTTGCTCGCCTCTCCTTTTGCATCGCCGCCCCGGCGTGGCTCCCTCCGAACCCCTGCCGCCCCTTGCCCCTCTGCAGCCGCCCAGCCAGCCGAAGGTCCCCCTGGCCAGAGGCCGGTCAGCCACCCGGCACTACAAGCTGGCAGCCCCGGCGGCACACCAGGCCCGTCGGCCAGTGCTCCCCCCCACACCCTCTTCTTCGTCCTCTTCGGTCCCGCAGGCCGTCATCCGGATCCCTTGGCCCAGCGGCGGTCGCCACCGCCGCCGCCGCCGCCGCCGCCGCCACCAGCGCTGCCCTGGCCCCCGCCGCCACCACCAAAGCCCCCGCCATCACCGCGTTTCCCACACCCCTCGCCAGCGCTGCCCTCCCCCCTGCCCCCGCCGACACAACGCCGCCGCCGACGCCATTGCCGACCTCGCAACCCTCCCTCGCCGCCGCCGCCGCCGCCAGCGCTGCTCATGATCAGCCCCCGCTTCTGCGCCGCCGCCGCCGCCGCCGCCATCACCACGCTCCCCACCCCCTCCGCCAGCGCTGCACTCGCCCCAGTCCGCGACCCCGCCGCCGCCAACGCCATATTCCCTCATTCAGCCTCCTCTGCTCTCCCCGCTGCCGCCGCCGCCATCACCCCTCTCCCCATCCCCGCCTCCAGCACCGCCCTCTCCCCCGCCCCCACCCCAGCCGCCGGCCTTGCCGTACTCCCTCAATCTCCGGCCTCTGCTCTCCCGGCCTCCGCGCCAGCACCGCCCTCACGCCCTCTCCCGCCACCGCCGCCGCCGCCAGCGCTCCCCGCGCCCCAGTGCCCACCGTCAAAGCCCCCATTGTCGCCGCCGCCATCGCCGCCCTGGAGCCATCCACGCGGTTGCCATTGCCTACATCGCCACCCTCCCCTGCCTCCGCCGCGGACGCCGCCGCCGCCGCCGCCGCCGCCGCGGGGTCCTCCCACAACTCCCAGGCCCAGGGCTGCCTGCTGGTGCAGGCCTCCACCAGTCTTGGGGGTGCGGTTGGGGGTAAACCTGGTGGCGGTAGGGGGGCGGGGTGTATGCCGGTCTGGGTCCTGGGGAATCCCAGGATGCCAGAGTTCCACGACTTCTGGCACCATCAGGGAAATGGCAGTGTCCCATGGAACCTCCGGTGGCGCGAAGTGGCCTCGCTGCGGGCCAGCAGTGGCCCGACGCCCACGCCAGGGGCATTCGGAGGAGGCGGGGAGCCGGACTGGACGGGGACGCGGTGACGGCGGAGCCGGCCAGCGGGTCGATGTTCGCCACCAGAGCGGAGCATCTGCATGGCGCGCGCTCACGAGGCAGTCCGGGAGCAGGCTCTTGGGGCGCGGGGAGCCAGGTCCCAGCGTCGACGGCTATACCACCCTGAACGCGCCCGATCTCCTCTGAATTCGGGAGCTAAGCAGGGAGGGGCCTGGTTAGTACTTGGATGGGAGACCGCCTGGGAATACCTGTAGGCTTTTGCTTGCCTCTCCTTTTGCGCCGCCGCCCCGGCGTGGCTCCCTCCGAACCCCTGCCGCCCCTTGCCCCTCTGAAGCCGCCCAGCCAGCCGAAGGTCCCCCTGGCCAGAGGCCGGTCAGCCACCCGGCACTACAAGCTGGCAGCCCCGGCCGCACACCAGGCCCGTCGGCCAGGGCTCCACCCCACACCCTCTTCTTAGTCCTCTTCGCTGAGGCAGGCCGTCAGCCTGCAGCAGTTATCCAAGCCTGTGTCTCCGCCGGCAGGCACCTCTACCCACACCCCCGCACGCCCCCTCCCATCGCCCACAAGAGCCAGGAGCCCTCCCTTCCCGCCGTTCGTGGTGGCCCCAACACACAGGGCACAAAGAGCCGGGTCAAACCAGGGGACAGAGGGAGCAGCACCCAAACACACCGCACGCCCTTGGACTCCAGGAGAGACCACCACAAGGGGAAGTGCAGGCACGCAGGCACACAACCCTCACAACCAGGGTGCCTGTGGGCTGCCACTCTCCTCCCTTGGGGGGGGTCCCTGGGCGGGGCTCGGAGCCCACTGGCCCTCCGGCCTGGCCCGGGGCCTTCAAGGGTGACTGCCAATACCCGGGCACTGCCTCTGTAGTGGAGCCCAGCCCCGGGCACGACCACACTCCGGTGGAGAGGCTGCCACTTCAACACAGCCTCAGCGAGTCTGTCCCAGTCCATGTGCCCGCCTGTGCGTCCCTCCCCCCCGGCCCCCCCACGTCTCTCTGGCTCTGTGACGTGCCTGTTGGGCTCTGCCTCTCGCTCAGGAGCTCTCTCCCGCGAGCCAGCCCCCTTTTTCTGTCTCTGTCCATGTCTCTCTGTATGTCGGGATACATACGTGTACATATACGTGTATATTTCCATCTCGCTCCCTCTTACGCCTCCTCCCGTTCTGTCTGTCGGTCCCTGTCCTGCGGGGACTCTAGTCCCCGTCCCCGCACAAGAACGCAGGATATGGTGAGGCCAAGAAGGAACACCAACGGAGCCACGGATAGGGGGCTGAGAGCACCATTTCTCACGGGCGGCTGGCTTGGAGACACGGCAGGCCGGAGCCGCCCGATCCCCAACCGGTCGGCCGTTTCTCTGCCAACCCACCGACACACCGACCGTCGACCCACCAAGCCGGCCCACTGCAATCCGCGCCCCTCTGCAATTTGCAGTCCACCACCCGCGCTTCCTAGCTTGGCCAACGCAGCACCTCCGGGGGCCCATGGCCAACTGGCAACAGCTGATGGCCAAGCGGTCACAGCTGATGACCATGCAGCCCCCACGCAGCACCCCTCCACGCGAGACCCAGAGCCTCAAACTGCTCTCTGGGAGTCTGTCCCCAGTCCCCGTCTGTCTCTCTCCGCCACTCTCTTGCTCCGTCTCTGGCCTCTCTCACCTCCCCGGGTCAGGAGACGTGACGTGTAGCCACTGAAGGGACCGGAGGTCGGGCGGGACTCCGGGTGCTGACGAGGGGCGAGGGCCCAGACTGAAGGCTTGTGACGAAGGGTGGCTGCAGACCGGAGCTCCTGCACCCTGGTGGCGCGGGTGGCTCTCCCTGGCTTTGGGCCAGTGGGTGGGGCCGGCCAGGGCCAGGGCCTGGGTTGCACGTCCCTAGGGCCGGAGGGGACTGAGAGGACCCTGCGCCCCCCTCGGTGGCCCTGAGAGGTGGGGGCAGTCCAGCAGCAAGGGGGGCTGTGCGGTTGTGGGGCTGGGATGGGGGATGAGAGGGGTTGGGGTAGGGGCCCGGGGTAAAAGCCGTTCGGGGCCTGGGGAGTCCCAGGATGCCCGGGCGCCCAGATATCTGTCACAGTCAGGGAAGTGACCGAGGCCCGTGGAGCCACTGGGGGGGCGCGAAGGGGCCTCGCTGTGTGCCAGGAGTAGCCCGTCGCCCACACCAGCGGCGTCCGGAGGAGGCGGGGAGCGGGCGGGAGGCGCTCAGGCAGACATGCTCGCCACCCGAGCGGCCCAGCAGCATGGCGCGCGCTCAGGAGGCAGGTCGGGAGCAGGCTCTTGGAGCGCCGGGAGCCGGGTCCAGCGCCTAAGGCCATACCGCCCTGAACGCGCCAGATCTCGTCTGAACTCGGAAGCTAAGCAGGGTCGGGCCTGGTTAGTACTTGGGTGGGAGACCACCTGGGAACACCTGTAGGCTTTTGCTCGCCTCTCCTTTTGCATCGCCGCCCCGGCGTGGCTCCCTCCGAACCCCTGCCGCCCCTTGCCCCTCTGCAGCCGCCCAGCCAGCCGAAGGTCCCCCTGGCCAGAGGCCGGTCAGCCACCCGGCACTACAAGCTGGCAGCCCCGGCGGCACACCAGGCCCGTCGGCCAGTGCTCCCCCCCACACCCTCTTCTTCGTCCTCTTCGGTCCCGCAGGCCGTCATCCGGATCCCTTGGCCCAGCGGCGGTCGCCACCGCCGCCGCCGCCGCCGCCGCCGCCACCAGCGCTGCCCTGGCCCCCGCCGCCACCACCAAAGCCCCCGCCATCACCGCGTTTCCCACACCCCTCGCCAGCGCTGCCCTCCCCCCTGCCCCCGCCGACACAACGCCGCCGCCGACGCCATTGCCGACCTCGCAACCCTCCCTCGCCGCCGCCGCCGCCGCCAGCGCTGCTCATGATCAGCCCCCGCTTCTGCGCCGCCGCCGCCGCCGCCGCCATCACCACGCTCCCCACCCCCTCCGCCAGCGCTGCACTCGCCCCAGTCCGCGACCCCGCCGCCGCCAACGCCATATTCCCTCATTCAGCCTCCTCTGCTCTCCCCGCTGCCGCCGCCGCCATCACCCCTCTCCCCATCC
This sequence comes from Rhinolophus sinicus, assembly GCF_057876585.1. NCBI lineage: Eukaryota > Metazoa > Chordata > Mammalia > Chiroptera > Rhinolophidae > Rhinolophus > Rhinolophus sinicus. Next base: position 41,222,125 of record NC_142506.1, read on the forward strand.
CCGCCTCCAGCACCGCCCTCTCCCCCGCCCCCACCCCAGCCGCCGGCCTTGCCGTACTCCCTCAATCTCCGGCCTCTGCTCTCCCGGCCTCCGCGCCAGCACCGCCCTCACGCCCTCTCCCGCCACCGCCGCCGCCGCCAGCGCTCCCCGCGCCCCAGTGCCCACCGTCAAAGCCCCCATTGTCGCCGCCGCCATCGCCGCCCTGGAGCCATCCACGCGGTTGCCATTGCCTACATCGCCACCCTCCCCTGCCTCCGCCGCGGACGCCGCCGCCGCCGCCGCCGCCGCCGCGGGGTCCTCCCACAACTCCCAGGCCCAGGGCTGCCTGCTGGTGCAGGCCTCCACCAGTCTTGGGGGTGCGGTTGGGGGTAAACCTGGTGGCGGTAGGGGGGCGGGGTGTATGCCGGTCTGGGTCCTGGGGAATCCCAGGATGCCAGAGTTCCACGACTTCTGGCACCATCAGGGAAATGGCAGTGTCCCATGGAACCTCCGGTGGCGCGAAGTGGCCTCGCTGCGGGCCAGCAGTGGCCCGACGCCCACGCCAGGGGCATTCGGAGGAGGCGGGGAGCCGGACTGGACGGGGACGCGGTGACGGCGGAGCCGGCCAGCGGGTCGATGTTCGCCACCAGAGCGGAGCATCTGCATGGCGCGCGCTCACGAGGCAGTCCGGGAGCAGGCTCTTGGGGCGCGGGGAGCCAGGTCCCAGCGTCGACGGCTATACCACCCTGAACGCGCCCGATCTCCTCTGAATTCGGGAGCTAAGCAGGGAGGGGCCTGGTTAGTACTTGGATGGGAGACCGCCTGGGAATACCTGTAGGCTTTTGCTTGCCTCTCCTTTTGCGCCGCCGCCCCGGCGTGGCTCCCTCCGAACCCCTGCCGCCCCTTGCCCCTCTGAAGCCGCCCAGCCAGCCGAAGGTCCCCCTGGCCAGAGGCCGGTCAGCCACCCGGCACTACAAGCTGGCAGCCCCGGCCGCACACCAGGCCCGTCGGCCAGGGCTCCACCCCACACCCTCTTCTTAGTCCTCTTCGCTGAGGCAGGCCGTCAGCCTGCAGCAGTTATCCAAGCCTGTGTCTCCGCCGGCAGGCACCTCTACCCACACCCCCGCACGCCCCCTCCCATCGCCCACAAGAGCCAGGAGCCCTCCCTTCCCGCCGTTCGTGGTGGCCCCAACACACAGGGCACAAAGAGCCGGGTCAAACCAGGGGACAGAGGGAGCAGCACCCAAACACACCGCACGCCCTTGGACTCCAGGAGAGACCACCACAAGGGGAAGTGCAGGCACGCAGGCACACAACCCTCACAACCAGGGTGCCTGTGGGCTGCCACTCTCCTCCCTTGGGGGGGGTCCCTGGGCGGGGCTCGGAGCCCACTGGCCCTCCGGCCTGGCCCGGGGCCTTCAAGGGTGACTGCCAATACCCGGGCACTGCCTCTGTAGTGGAGCCCAGCCCCGGGCACGACCACACTCCGGTGGAGAGGCTGCCACTTCAACACAGCCTCAGCGAGTCTGTCCCAGTCCATGTGCCCGCCTGTGCGTCCCTCCCCCCCGGCCCCCCCACGTCTCTCTGGCTCTGTGACGTGCCTGTTGGGCTCTGCCTCTCGCTCAGGAGCTCTCTCCCGCGAGCCAGCCCCCTTTTTCTGTCTCTGTCCATGTCTCTCTGTATGTCGGGATACATACGTGTACATATACGTGTATATTTCCATCTCGCTCCCTCTTACGCCTCCTCCCGTTCTGTCTGTCGGTCCCTGTCCTGCGGGGACTCTAGTCCCCGTCCCCGCACAAGAACGCAGGATATGGTGAGGCCAAGAAGGAACACCAACGGAGCCACGGATAGGGGGCTGAGAGCACCATTTCTCACGGGCGGCTGGCTTGGAGACACGGCAGGCCGGAGCCGCCCGATCCCCAACCGGTCGGCCGTTTCTCTGCCAACCCACCGACACACCGACCGTCGACCCACCAAGCCGGCCCACTGCAATCCGCGCCCCTCTGCAATTTGCAGTCCACCACCCGCGCTTCCTAGCTTGGCCAACGCAGCACCTCCGGGGGCCCATGGCCAACTGGCAACAGCTGATGGCCAAGCGGTCACAGCTGATGACCATGCAGCCCCCACGCAGCACCCCTCCACGCGAGGCCCAGAGCCTCAAACTGCTCTCTGGGAGTCTGTCCCCAGTCCCCGTCTGTCTCTCTCCGCCACTCTCTTGCTCCGTCTCTGGCCTCTCTCACCTCCCCGGGTCAGGAGACGTGACGTGTAGCCACTGAAGGGACCGGAGGTCGGGCGGGACTCCGGGTGCTGACGAGGGGCGAGGGCCCAGACTGAAGGCTTGTGACGAAGGGTGGCTGCAGACCGGAGCTCCTGCACCCTGGTGGCGCGGGTGGCTCTCCCTGGCTTTGGGCCAGTGGGTGGGGCCGGCCAGGGCCAGGGCCTGGGTTGCACGTCCCTAGGGCCGGAGGGGACTGAGAGGACCCTGCGCCCCCCTCGGTGGCCCTGAGAGGTGGGGGCAGTCCAGCAGCAAGGGGGGCTGTGCGGTTGTGGGGCTGGGATGGGGGATGAGAGGGGTTGGGGTAGGGGCCCGGGGTAAAAGCCGTTCGGGGCCTGGGGAGTCCCAGGATGCCCGGGCGCCCAGATATCTGTCACAGTCAGGGAAGTGACCGAGGCCCGTGGAGCCACTGGGGGGGCGCGAAGGGGCCTCGCTGTGTGCCAGGAGTAGCCCGTCGCCCACACCAGCGGCGTCCGGAGGAGGCGGGGAGCGGGCGGGAGGCGCTCAGGCAGACATGCTCGCCACCCGAGCGGCCCAGCAGCATGGCGCGCGCTCAGGAGGCAGGTCGGGAGCAGGCTCTTGGAGCGCCGGGAGCCGGGTCCAGCGCCTAAGGCCATACCGCCCTGAACGCGCCAGATCTCGTCTGAACTCGGAAGCTAAGCAGGGTCGGGCCTGGTTAGTACTTGGGTGGGAGACCACCTGGGAACACCTGTAGGCTTTTGCTCGCCTCTCCTTTTGCATCGCCGCCCCGGCGTGGCTCCCTCCGAACCCCTGCCGCCCCTTGCCCCTCTGCAGCCGCCCAGCCAGCCGAAGGTCCCCCTGGCCAGAGGCCGGTCAGCCACCCGGCACTACAAGCTGGCAGCCCCGGCGGCACACCAGGCCCGTCGGCCAGTGCTCCCCCCCACACCCTCTTCTTCGTCCTCTTCGGTCCCGCAGGCCGTCATCCGGATCCCTTGGCCCAGCGGCGGTCGCCACCGCCGCCGCCGCCGCCGCCGCCGCCACCACCAGCGCTGCCCTGGCCCCCGCCGCCACCACCAAAGCCCCCGCCATCACCGCGTTTCCCACACCCCCCACCAGCGCTGCCCTCCCCCCTGCCCCCGCCGACACAACGCCGCCGCCGACGCCATTGCCGACCTCGCAACCCTCCCTCGCCGCCGCCGCCGCCAGCGCTGCTCATGATCAGCCCCCGCTTCTGCGCCGCCGCCGCCGCCGCCGCCATCACCACGCTCCCCACCCCCTCCGCCAGCGCTGCACTCGCCCCAGTCCGCGACCCCGCCGCCGCCAACGCCATACTCCCTCATTCAGCCTCCTCTGCTCTCCCCGCTGCCGCCGCCGCCATCACCCCTCTCCCCATCCCCGCCTCCAGCACCGCCCTCTCCCCCGCCCCCACCCCAGCCGCCGGCCTTGCCGTACTCCCTCAATCTCCGGCCTCTGCTCTCCCGGCCTCCGCGCCAGCACCGCCCTCACGCCCTCTCCCGCCACCGCCGCCGCCGCCAGCGCTCCCCGCGCCCCAGTGCCCACCGTCAAAGCCCCCATTGTCGCCGCCGCCATCGCCGCCCTGGAGCCATCCACGCGGTTGCCATTGCCTACATCGCCACCCTCCCCTGCCTCCGCCGCGGACGCCGCCGCCGCCGCCGCCGCCGCCGCGGGGTCCTCCCACAACTCCCAGGCCCAGGGCTGCCTGCTGGTGCAGGCCTCCACCAGTCTTGGGGGTGCGGTTGGGGGTAAACCTGGTGGCGGTAGGGGGGCGGGGTGTATGCCGGTCTGGGTCCTGGGGAATCCCAGGATGCCAGAGTTCCACGACTTCTGGCACCATCAGGGAAATGGCAGTGTCCCATGGAACCTCCGGTGGCGCGAAGTGGCCTCGCTGCGGGCCAGCAGTGGCCCGACGCCCACGCCAGGGGCATTCGGAGGAGGCGGGGAGCCGGACTGGACGGGGACGCGGTGACGGCGGAGCCGGCCAGCGGGTCGATGTTCGCCACCAGAGCGGAGCATCTGCATGGCGCGCGCTCACGAGGCAGTCCGGGAGCAGGCTCTTGGGGCGCGGGGAGCCAGGTCCCAGCGTCGACGGCTATACCACCCTGAACGCGCCCGATCTCCTCTGAATTCGGGAGCTAAGCAGGGAGGGGCCTGGTTAGTACTTGGATGGGAGACCGCCTGGGAATACCTGTAGGCTTTTGCTTGCCTCTCCTTTTGCGCCGCCGCCCCGGCGTGGCTCCCTCCGAACCCCTGCCGCCCCTTGCCCCTCTGAAGCCGCCCAGCCAGCCGAAGGTCCCCCTGGCCAGAGGCCGGTCAGCCACCCGGCACTACAAGCTGGCAGCCCCGGCCGCACACCAGGCCCGTCGGCCAGGGCTCCACCCCACACCCTCTTCTTAGTCCTCTTCGCTGAGGCAGGCCGTCAGCCTGCAGCAGTTATCCAAGCCTGTGTCTCCGCCGGCAGGCACCTCTACCCACACCCCCGCACGCCCCCTCCCATCGCCCACAAGAGCCAGGAGCCCTCCCTTCCCGCCGTTCGTGGTGGCCCCAACACACAGGGCACAAAGAGCCGGGTCAAACCAGGGGACAGAGGGAGCAGCACCCAAACACACCGCACGCCCTTGGACTCCAGGAGAGACCACCACAAGGGGAAGTGCAGGCACGCAGGCACACAACCCTCACAACCAGGGTGCCTGTGGGCTGCCACTCTCCTCCCTTGGGGGGGGTCCCTGGGCGGGGCTCGGAGCCCACTGGCCCTCCGGCCTGGCCCGGGGCCTTCAAGGGTGACTGCCAATACCCGGGCACTGCCTCTGTAGTGGAGCCCAGCCCCGGGCACGACCACACTCCGGTGGAGAGGCTGCCACTTCAACACAGCCTCAGCGAGTCTGTCCCAGTCCATGTGCCCGCCTGTGCGTCCCTCCCCCCCGGCCCCCCCACGTCTCTCTGGCTCTGTGACGTGCCTGTTGGGCTCTGCCTCTCGCTCAGGAGCTCTCTCCCGCGAGCCAGCCCCCTTTTTCTGTCTCTGTCCATGTCTCTCTGTATGTCGGGATACATACGTGTACATATACGTGTATATTTCCATCTCGCTCCCTCTTACGCCTCCTCCCGTTCTGTCTGTCGGTCCCTGTCCTGCGGGGACTCTAGTCCCCGTCTCCGCACAAGAACGCAGGATATGGTGAGGCCAAGAAGGAACACCAACGGAGCCACGGATAGGGGGCTGAGAGCACCATTTCTCACGGGCGGCTGGCTTGGAGACACGGCAGGCCGGAGCCGCCCCATCCCCAACCGGTCGGCCGTTTCTCTGCCAACCCACCGACACACCGACCGTCGACCCACCAAGCCGGCCCACTGCAATCCGCGCCCCTCTGCAATTTGCAGTCCACCACCCGCGCTTCCTAGCTTGGCCAACGCAGCACCTCCGGGGGCCCATGGCCAACTGGCAACAGCTGATGGCCAAGCGGTCACAGCTGATGACCATGCAGCCCCCACGCAGCACCCCTCCACGCGAGGCCCAGAGCCTCAAACTGCTCTCTGGGAGTCTGTCCCCAGTCCCCGTCTGTCTCTCTCCGCCACTCTCTTGCTCCGTCTCTGGCCTCTCTCACCTCCCCGGGTCAGGAGACGTGACGTGTAGCCACTGAAGGGACCGGAGGTCGGGCGGGACTCCGGGTGCTGACGAGGGGCGAGGGCCCAGACTGAAGGCTTGTGACGAAGGGTGGCTGCAGACCGGAGCTCCTGCACCCTGGTGGCGCGGGTGGCTCTCCCTGGCTTTGGGCCAGTGGGTGGGGCCGGCCAGGGCCAGGGCCTGGGTTGCACGTCCCTAGGGCCGGAGGGGACTGAGAGGACCCTGCGCCCCCCTCGGTGGCCCTGAGAGGTGGGGGCAGTCCAGCAGCAAGGGGGGCTGTGCGGTTGTGGGGCTGGGATGGGGGATGAGAGGGGTTGGGGTAGGGGCCCGGGGTAAAAGCCGTTCGGGGCCTGGGGAGTCCCAGGATGCCCGGGCGCCCAGATATCTGTCACAGTCAGGGAAGTGACCGAGGCCCGTGGAGCCACTGGGGGGGCGCGAAGGGGCCTCGCTGTGTGCCAGGAGTAGCCCGTCGCCCACACCAGCGGCGTCCGGAGGAGGCGGGGAGCGGGCGGGAGGCGCTCAGGCAGACATGCTCGCCACCCGAGCGGCCCAGCAGCATGGCGCGCGCTCAGGAGGCAGGTCGGGAGCAGGCTCTTGGAGTGCCGGGAGCCGGGTCCAGCGCCTAAGGCCATACCGCCCTGAACGCGCCAGATCTCGTCTGAACTCGGAAGCTAAGCAGGGTCGGGCCTGGTTAGTACTTGGGTGGGAGACCACCTGGGAACACCTGTAGGCTTTTGCTCGCCTCTCCTTTTGCATCGCCGCCCCGGCGTGGCTCCCTCCGAACCCCTGCCGCCCCTTGCCCCTCTGCAGCCGCCCAGCCAGCCGAAGGTCCCCCTGGCCAGAGGCCGGTCAGCCACCCGGCACTACAAGCTGGCAGCCCCGGCGGCACACCAGGCCCGTCGGCCAGTGCTCCCCCCCACACCCTCTTCTTCGTCCTCTTCGGTCCCGCAGGCCGTCATCCGGATCCCTTGGCCCAGCGGCGGTCGCCACCGCCGCCGCCGCCGCCGCCGCCGCCACCACCAGCGCTGCCCTGGCCCCCGCCGCCACCACCAAAGCCCCCGCCATCACCGCGTTTCCCACACCCCCCACCAGCGCTGCCCTCCCCCCTGCCCCCGCCGACACAACGCCGCCGCCGACGCCATTGCCGACCTCGCAACCCTCCCTCGCCGCCGCCGCCGCCAGCGCTGCTCATGATCAGCCCCCGCTTCTGCGCCGCCGCCGCCGCCGCCGCCATCACCACGCTCCCCACCCCCTCCGCCAGCGCTGCACTCGCCCCAGTCCGCGACCCCGCCGCCGCCAACGCCATACTCCCTCATTCAGCCTCCTCTGCTCTCCCCGCTGCCGCCGCCGCCATCACCCCTCTCCCCATCCCCGCCTCCAGCACCGCCCTCTCCCCCGCCCCCACCCCAGCCGCCGGCCTTGCCGTACTCCCTCAATCTCCGGCCTCTGCTCTCCCGGCCTCCGCGCCAGCACCGCCCTCACGCCCTCTCCCGCCACCGCCGCCGCCGCCAGCGCTCCCCGCGCCCCAGTGCCCACCGTCAAAGCCCCCATTGTCGCCGCCGCCATCGCCGCCCTGGAGCCATCCACGCGGTTGCCATTGCCTACATCGCCACCCTCCCCTGCCTCCGCCGCGGACGCCGCCGCCGCCGCCGCCGCCGCCGCGGGGTCCTCCCACAACTCCCAGGCCCAGGGCTGCCTGCTGGTGCAGGCCTCCACCAGTCTTGGGGGTGCGGTTGGGGGTAAACCTGGTGGCGGTAGGGGGGCGGGGTGTATGCCGGTCTGGGTCCTGGGGAATCCCAGGATGCCAGAGTTCCACGACTTCTGGCACCATCAGGGAAATGGCAGTGTCCCATGGAACCTCCGGTGGCGCGAAGTGGCCTCGCTGCGGGCCAGCAGTGGCCCGACGCCCACGCCAGGGGCATTCGGAGGAGGCGGGGAGCCGGACTGGACGGGGACGCGGTGACGGCGGAGCCGGCCAGCGGGTCGATGTTCGCCACCAGAGCGGAGCATCTGCATGGCGCGCGCTCACGAGGCAGTCCGGGAGCAGGCTCTTGGGGCGCGGGGAGCCAGGTCCCAGCGTCGACGGCTATACCACCCTGAACGCGCCCGATCTCCTCTGAATTCGGGAGCTAAGCAGGGAGGGGCCTGGTTAGTACTTGGATGGGAGACCGCCTGGGAATACCTGTAGGCTTTTGCTTGCCTCTCCTTTTGCGCCGCCGCCCCGGCGTGGCTCCCTCCGAACCCCTGCCGCCCCTTGCCCCTCTGAAGCCGCCCAGCCAGCCGAAGGTCCCCCTGGCCAGAGGCCGGTCAGCCACCCGGCACTACAAGCTGGCAGCCCCGGCCGCACACCAGGCCCGTCGGCCAGGGCTCCACCCCACACCCTCTTCTTAGTCCTCTTCGCTGAGGCAGGCCGTCAGCCTGCAGCAGTTATCCAAGCCTGTGTCTCCGCCGGCAGGCACCTCTACCCACACCCCCGCACGCCCCCTCCCATCGCCCACAAGAGCCAGGAGCCCTCCCTTCCCGCCGTTCGTGGTGGCCCCAACACACAGGGCACAAAGAGCCGGGTCAAACCAGGGGACAGAGGGAGCAGCACCCAAACACACCGCACGCCCTTGGACTCCAGGAGAGACCACCACAAGGGGAAGTGCAGGCACGCAGGCACACAACCCTCACAACCAGGGTGCCTGTGGGCTGCCACTCTCCTCCCTTGGGGGGGGTCCCTGGGCGGGGCTCGGAGCCCACTGGCCCTCCGGCCTGGCCCGGGGCCTTCAAGGGTGACTGCCAATACCCGGGCACTGCCTCTGTAGTGGAGCCCAGCCCCGGGCACGACCACACTCCGGTGGAGAGGCTGCCACTTCAACACAGCCTCAGCGAGTCTGTCCCAGTCCATGTGCCCGCCTGTGCGTCCCTCCCCCCCGGCCCCCCCACGTCTCTCTGGCTCTGTGACGTGCCTGTTGGGCTCTGCCTCTCGCTCAGGAGCTCTCTCCCGCGAGCCAGCCCCCTTTTTCTGTCTCTGTCCATGTCTCTCTGTATGTCGGGATACATACGTGTACATATACGTGTATATTTCCATCTCGCTCCCTCTTACGCCTCCTCCCGTTCTGTCTGTCGGTCCCTGTCCTGCGGGGACTCTAGTCCCCGTCCCCGCACAAGAACGCAGGATATGGTGAGGCCAAGAAGGAACACCAACGGAGCCACGGATAGGGGGCTGAGAGCACCATTTCTCACGGGCGGCTGGCTTGGAGACACGGCAGGCCGGAGCCGCCCCATCCCCAACCGGTCGGCCGTTTCTCTGCCAACCCACCGACACACCGACCGTCGACCCACCAAGCCGGCCCACTGCAATCCGCGCCCCTCTGCAATTTGCAGTCCACCACCCGCGCTTCCTAGCTTGGCCAACGCAGCACCTCCGGGGGCCCATGGCCAACTGGCAACAGCTGATGGCCAAGCGGTCACAGCTGATGACCATGCAGCCCCCACGCAGCACCCCTCCACGCGAGGCCCAGAGCCTCAAACTGCTCTCTGGGAGTCTGTCCCCAGTCCCCGTCTGTCTCTCTCCGCCACTCTCTTGCTCCGTCTCTGGCCTCTCTCACCTCCCCGGGTCAGGAGACGTGACGTGTAGCCACTGAAGGGACCGGAGGTCGGGCGGGACTCCGGGTGCTGACGAGGGGCGAGGGCCCAGACTGAAGGCTTGTGACGAAGGGTGGCTGCAGACCGGAGCTCCTGCACCCTGGTGGCGCGGGTGGCTCTCCCTGGCTTTGGGCCAGTGGGTGGGGCCGGCCAGGGCCAGGGCCTGGGTTGCACGTCCCTAGGGCCGGAGGGGACTGAGAGGACCCTGCGCCCCCCTCGGTGGCCCTGAGAGGTGGGGGCAGTCCAGCAGCAAGGGGGGCTGTGCGGTTGTGGGGCTGGGATGGGGGATGAGAGGGGTTGGGGTAGGGGCCCGGGGTAAAAGCCGTTCGGGGCCTGGGGAGTCCCAGGATGCCCGGGCGCCCAGATATCTGTCACAGTCAGGGAAGTGACCGAGGCCCGTGGAGCCACTGGGGGGGCGCGAAGGGGCCTCGCTGTGTGCCAGGAGTAGCCCGTCGCCCACACCAGCGGCGTCCGGAGGAGGCGGGGAGCGGGCGGGAGGCGCTCAGGCAGACATGCTCGCCACCCGAGCGGCCCAGCAGCATGGCGCGCGCTCAGGAGGCAGGTCGGGAGCAGGCTCTTGGAGCGCCGGGAGCCGGGTCCAGCGCCTAAGGCCATACCGCCCTGAACGCGCCAGATCTCGTCTGAACTCGGAAGCTAAGCAGGGTCGGGCCTGGTTAGTACTTGGGTGGGAGACCACCTGGGAACACCTGTAGGCTTTTGCTCGCCTCTCCTTTTGCATCGCCGCCCCGGCGTGGCTCCCTCCGAACCCCTGCCGCCCCTTGCCCCTCTGCAGCCGCCCAGCCAGCCGAAGGTCCCCCTGGCCAGAGGCCGGTCAGCCACCCGGCACTACAAGCTGGCAGCCCCGGCGGCACACCAGGCCCGTCGGCCAGTGCTCCCCCCCACACCCTCTTCTTCGTCCTCTTCGGTCCCGCAGGCCGTCATCCGGATCCCTTGGCCCAGCGGCGGTCGCCACCGCCGCCGCCGCCGCCGCCGCCGCCACCAGCGCTGCCCTGGCCCCCGCCGCCACCACCAAAGCCCCCGCCATCACCGCGTTTCCCACACCCCCCACCAGCGCTGCCCTCCCCCCTGCCCCCGCCGACACAACGCCGCCGCCGACGCCATTGCCGACCTCGCAACCCTCCCTCGCCGCCGCCGCCGCCAGCGCTGCTCATGATCAGCCCCCGCTTCTGCGCCGCCGCCGCCGCCGCCGCCATCACCACGCTCCCCACCCCCTCCGCCAGCGCTGCACTCGCCCCAGTCCGCGACCCCGCCGCCGCCAACGCCATACTCCCTCATTCAGCCTCCTCTGCTCTCCCCGCTGCCGCCGCCGCCATCACCCCTCTCCCCATCCCCGCCTCCAGCACCGCCCTCTCCCCCGCCCCCACCCCAGCCGCCGGCCTTGCCGTACTACCTCAATCTCCGGCCTCTGCTCTCCCGGCCTCCGCGCCAGCACCGCCCTCACGCCCTCTCCCGCCACCGCCGCCGCCGCCAGCGCTCCCCGCTCCCCAGTGCCCACCGTCAAAGCCCCCATTGTCGCCGCCGCCATCGCCGCCCTGGAGCCATCCACGCGGTTGCCATTGCCTACATCGCCACCCTCCCCTGCCTCCGCCGCGGACGCCGCCGCCGCCGCCGCCGCCGCCGCCGCCGCGGGGTTCTCCCACAACTCCCAGGCCCAGGGCTGCCTGCTGGTGCAGGCCTCCACCAGTCTTGGGGGTGCGGTTGGGGGTAAACCTGGTGGCGGTAGGGGGGCGGGGTGTATGCCGGTCTGGGTCCTGGGGAATCCCAGGATGCCAGAGTTCCACGACTTCTGGCACCATCAGGGAAATGGCAGTGTCCCATGGAACCTCCGGTGGCGCGAAGTGGCCTCGCTGCGGGCCAGGAGTGGCCCGCCGCCCACGCCAGGGGCATTCGGAGGAGGCGGGGAGCCGGACTGGACGGGGACGCGGTGACGGCGGAGCCGGCCAGCGGGTCGATGTTCGCCACCAGAGCGGAGCATCTGCATGGCGCGCGCTCACGAGGCAGTCCGGGAGCAGGCTCTTGGGGCGCGGGGAGCCAGGTCCCAGCGTCGACGGCTATACCACCCTGAACGCGCCCGATCTCCTCTGAATTCGGGAGCTAAGCAGGGAGGGGCCTGGTTAGTACTTGGATGGGAGACCGCCTGGGAATACCTGTAGGCTTTTGCTTGCCTCTCCTTTTGCGCCGCCGCCCCGGCGTGGCTCCCTCCGAACCCCTGCCGCCCCTTGCCCCTCTGAAGCCGCCCAGCCAGCCGAAGGTCCCCCTGGCCAGAGGCCGGTCAGCCACCCGGCACTACAAGCTGGCAGCCCCGGCCGCACACCAGGCCCGTCGGCCAGGGCTCCACCCCACACCCTCTTCTTAGTCCTCTTCGCTGAGGCAGGCCGTCAGCCTGCAGCAGTTATCCAAGCCTGTGTCTCCGCCGGCAGGCACCTCTACCCACACCCCCGCACGCCCCCTCCCATCGCCCACAAGAGCCAGGAGCCCTCCCTTCCCGCCGTTCGTGGTGGCCCCAACACACAGGGCACAAAGAGCCGGGTCAAACCAGGGGACAGAGGGAGCAGCACCCAAACACACCGCACGCCCTTGGACTCCAGGAGAGACCACCACAAGGGGAAGTGCAGGCACGCAGGCACACAACCCTCACAACCAGGGTGCCTGTGGGCTGCCACTCTCCTCCCTTGGGGGGGGTCCCTGGGCGGGGCTCGGAGCCCACTGGCCCTCCGGCCTGGCCCGGGGCCTTCAAGGGTGACTGCCAATACCCGGGCACTGCCTCTGTAGTGGAGCCCAGCCCCGGGCACGACCACACTCCGGTGGAGAGGCTGCCACTTCAACACAGCCTCAGCGAGTCTGTCCCAGTCCATGTGCCCGCCTGTGCGTCCCTCCCCCCCGGCCCCCCCACGTCTCTCTGGCTCTGTGACGTGCCTGTTGGGCTCTGCCTCTCGCTCAGGAGCTCTCTCCCGCGAGCCAGCCCCCTTTTTCTGTCTCTGTCCATGTCTCTCTGTATGTCGGGATACATACGTGTACATATACGTGTATATTTCCATCTCGCTCCCTCTTACGCCTCCTCCCGTTCTGTCTGTCGGTCCCTGTCCTGCGGGGACTCTAGTCCCCGTCCCCGCACAAGAACGCAGGATATGGTGAGGCCAAGAAGGAACACCAACGGAGCCACGGATAGGGGGCTGAGAGCACCATTTCTCACGGGCGGCTGGCTTGGAGACACGGCAGGCCGGAGCCGCCCGATCCCCAACCGGTCGGCCGTTTCTCTGCCAACCCACCGACACACCGACCGTCGACCCACCAAGCCGGCCCACTGCAATCCGCGCCCCTCTGCAATTTGCAGTCCACCACCCGCGCTTCCTAGCTTGGCCAACGCAGCACCTCCGGGGGCCCATGGCCAACTGGCAACAGCTGATGGCCAAGCGGTCACAGCTGATGACCATGCAGCCCCCACGCAGCACCCCTCCACGCGAGGCCCAGAGCCTCAAACTGCTCTCTGGGAGTCTGTCCCCAGTCCCCGTCTGTCTCTCTCCGCCACTCTCTTGCTCCGTCTCTGGCCTCTCTCACCTCCCCGGGTCAGGAGACGTGACGTGTAGCCACTGAAGGGACCGGAGGTCGGGCGGGACTCCGGGTGCTGACGAGGGGCGAGGGCCCAGACTGAAGGCTTGTGACGAAGGGTGGCTGCAGACCGGAGCTCCTGCACCCTGGTGGCGCGGGTGGCTCTCCCTGGCTTTGGGCCAGTGGGTGGGGCCGGCCAGGGCCAGGGCCTGGGTTGCACGTCCCTAGGGCCGGAGGGGACTGAGAGGACCCTGCGCCCCCCTCGGTGGCCCTGAGAGGTGGGGGCAGTCCAGCAGCAAGGGGGGCTGTGCGGTTGTGGGGCTGGGATGGGGGATGAGAGGGGTTGGGGTAGGGGCCCGGGGTAAAAGCCGTTCGGGGCCTGGGGAGTCCCAGGATGCCCGGGCGCCCAGATATCTGTCACAGTCAGGGAAGTGACCGAGGCCCGTGGAGCCACTGGGGGGCGCGAAGGGGCCTCGCTGTGTGCCAGGAGTAGCCCGTCGCCCACACCAGCGGCGTCCGGAGGAGGCGGGGAGCGGGCGGGAGGCGCTCAGGCAGACATGCTCGCCACCCGAGCGGCCCAGCAGCATGGCGCGCGCTCAGGAGGCAGGTCGGGAGCAGGCTCTTGGAGCGCCGGGAGCCGGGTCCAGCGCCTAAGGCCATACCGCCCTGAACGCGCCAGATCTCGTCTGAACTCGGAAGCTAAGCAGGGTCGGGCCTGGTTAGTACTTGGGTGGGAGACCACCTGGGAACACCTGTAGGCTTTTGCTCGCCTCTCCTTTTGCATCGCCGCCCCGGCGTGGCTCCCTCCGAACCCCTGCCGCCCCTTGCCCCTCTGCAGCCGCCCAGCCAGCCGAAGGTCCCCCTGGCCAGAGGCCGGTCAGCCACCCGGCACTACAAGCTGGCAGCCCCGGCGGCACACCAGGCCCGTCGGCCAGTGCTCCCCCCCACACCCTCTTCTTCGTCCTCTTCGGTCCCGCAGGCCATCATCCGGATCCCTTGGCCCAGCGGCGGTCGCCACCGCCGCCGCCGCCGCCGCCGCCGCCACCAGCGCTGCCCTGGCCCCCGCCGCCACCACCAAAGCCCCCGCCATCACCGCGTTTCCCACACCCCTCGCCAGCGCTGCCCTCTCCCCTGCCCCCGCCGACACAACGCCGCCGCCGACGCCATTGCCGACCTCGCAACCCTCCCTCGCCGCCGCCGCCGCCGCCAGCGCTGCTCATGATCAGCCCCCGCTTCTGCGCCGCCGCCGCCGCCGCCGCCATCACCACGCTCCCCACCCCCTCCGCCAGCGCTGCACTCGCCCCAGTCCGCGACCCCGCCGCCGCCAACGCCATATTCCCTCATTCAGCCTCCTCTGCTCTCCCCGCTGCCGCCGCCGCCATCACCCCTCTCCCCATCCCCGCCTCCAGCACCGCCCTCTCCCCCGCCCCCACCCCAGCCGCCGGCCTTGCCGTACTCCCTCAATCTCCGGCCTCTGCTCTCCCGGCCTCCGCGCCAGCACCGCCCTCACGCCCTCTCCCGCCACCGCCGCCGCCGCCAGCGCTCCCCGCGCCCCAGTGCCCACCGTCAAAGCCCCCATTGTCGCCGCCGCCATCGCCGCCCTGGAGCCATCCACGCGGTTGCCATTGCCTACATCGCCACCCTCCCCTGCCTCCGCCGCGGACGCCGCCGCCGCCGCCGCCGCCGCCGCGGGGTCCTCCCACAACTCCCAGGCCCAGGGCTGCCTGCTGGTGCAGGCCTCCACCAGTCTTGGGGGTGCGGTTGGGGGTAAACCTGGTGGCGGTAGGGGGGCGGGGTGTATGCCGGTCTGGGTCCTGGGGAATCCCAGGATGCCAGAGTTCCACGACTTCTGGCACCATCAGGGAAATGGCAGTGTCCCATGGAACCTCCGGTGGCGCGAAGTGGCCTCGCTGCGGGCCAGCAGTGGCCCGACGCCCACGCCAGGGGCATTCGGAGGAGGCGGGGAGCCGGACTGGACGGGGACGCGGTGACGGCGGAGCCGGCCAGCGGGTCGATGTTCGCCACCAGAGCGGAGCATCTGCATGGCGCGCGCTCACGAGGCAGTCCGGGAGCAGGCTCTTGGGGCGCGGGGAGCCAGGTCCCAGCGTCGACGGCTATACCACCCTGAACGCGCCCGATCTCCTCTGAATTCGGGAGCTAAGCAGGGAGGGGCCTGGTTAGTACTTGGATGGGAGACCGCCTGGGAATACCTGTAGGCTTTTGCTTGCCTCTCCTTTTGCGCCGCCGCCCCGGCGTGGCTCCCTCCGAACCCCTGCCGCCCCTTGCCCCTCTGAAGCCGCCCAGCCAGCCGAAGGTCCCCCTGGCCAGAGGCCGGTCAGCCACCCGGCACTACAAGCTGGCAGCCCCGGCCGCACACCAGGCCCGTCGGCCAGGGCTCCACCCCACACCCTCTTCTTAGTCCTCTTCGCTGAGGCAGGCCGTCAGCCTGCAGCAGTTATCCAAGCCTGTGTCTCCGCCGGCAGGCACCTCTACCCACACCCCCGCACGCCCCCTCCCATCGCCCACAAGAGCCAGGAGCCCTCCCTTCCCGCCGTTCGTGGTGGCCCCAACACACAGGGCACAAAGAGCCGGGTCAAACCAGGGGACAGAGGGAGCAGCACCCAAACACACCGCACGCCCTTGGACTCCAGGAGAGACCACCACAAGGGGAAGTGCAGGCACGCAGGCACACAACCCTCACAACCAGGGTGCCTGTGGGCTGCCACTCTCCTCCCTTGGGGGGGGTCCCTGGGCGGGGCTCGGAGCCCACTGGCCCTCCGGCCTGGCCCGGGGCCTTCAAGGGTGACTGCCAATACCCGGGCACTGCCTCTGTAGTGGAGCCCAGCCCCGGGCACGACCACACTCCGGTGGAGAGGCTGCCACTTCAACACAGCCTCAGCGAGTCTGTCCCAGTCCATGTGCCCGCCTGTGCGTCCCTCCCCCCCGGCCCCCCCACGTCTCTCTGGCTCTGTGACGTGCCTGTTGGGCTCTGCCTCTCGCTCAGGAGCTCTCTCCCGCGAGCCAGCCCCCTTTTTCTGTCTCTGTCCATGTCTCTCTGTATGTCGGGATACATACGTGTACATATACGTGTATATTTCCATCTCGCTCCCTCTTACGCCTCCTCCCGTTCTGTCTGTCGGTCCCTGTCCTGCGGGGACTCTAGTCCCCGTCCCCGCACAAGAACGCAGGATATGGTGAGGCCAAGAAGGAACACCAACGGAGCCACGGATAGGGGGCTGAGAGCACCATTTCTCACGGGCGGCTGGCTTGGAGACACGGCAGGCCGGAGCCGCCCGATCCCCAACCGGTCGGCCGTTTCTCTGCCAACCCACCGACACACCGACCGTCGACCCACCAAGCCGGCCCACTGCAATCCGCGCCCCTCTGCAATTTGCAGTCCACCACCCGCGCTTCCTAGCTTGGCCAACGCAGCACCTCCGGGGGCCCATGGCCAACTGGCAACAGCTGATGGCCAAGCGGTCACAGCTGATGACCATGCAGCCCCCACGCAGCACCCCTCCACGCGAGGCCCAGAGCCTCAAACTGCTCTCTGGGAGTCTGTCCCCAGTCCCCGTCTGTCTCTCTCCGCCACTCTCTTGCTCCGTCTCTGGCCTCTCTCACCTCCCCGGGTCAGGAGACGTGACGTGTAGCCACTGAAGGGACCGGAGGTCGGGCGGGACTCCGGGTGCTGACGAGGGGCGAGGGCCCAGACTGAAGGCTTGTGACGAAGGGTGGCTGCAGACCGGAGCTCCTGCACCCTGGTGGCGCGGGTGGCTCTCCCTGGCTTTGGGCCAGTGGGTGGGGCCGGCCAGGGCCAGGGCCTGGGTTGCACGTCCCTAGGGCCGGAGGGGACTGAGAGGACCCTGCGCCCCCCTCGGTGGCCCTGAGAGGTGGGGGCAGTCCAGCAGCAAGGGGGGCTGTGCGGTTGTGGGGCTGGGATGGGGGATGAGAGGGGTTGGGGTAGGGGCCCGGGGTAAAAGCCGTTCGGGGCCTGGGGAGTCCCAGGATGCCCGGGCGCCCAGATATCTGTCACAGTCAGGGAAGTGACCGAGGCCCGTGGAGCCACTGGGGGGGCGCGAAGGGGCCTCGCTGTGTGCCAGGAGTAGCCCGTCGCCCACACCAGCGGCGTCCGGAGGAGGCGGGGAGCGGGCGGGAGGCGCTCAGGCAGACATGCTCGCCACCCGAGCGGCCCAGCAGCATGGCGCGCGCTCAGGAGGCAGGTCGGGAGCAGGCTCTTGGAGCGCCGGGAGCCGGGTCCAGCGCCTAAGGCCATACCGCCCTGAACGCGCCAGATCTCGTCTGAACTCGGAAGCTAAGCAGGGTCGGGCCTGGTTAGTACTTGGGTGGGAGACCACCTGGGAACACCTGTAGGCTTTTGCTCGCCTCTCCTTTTGCATCGCCGCCCCGGCGTGGCTCCCTCCGAACCCCTGCCGCCCCTTGCCCCTCTGCAGCCGCCCAGCCAGCCGAAGGTCCCCCTGGCCAGAGGCCGGTCAGCCACCCGGCACTACAAGCTGGCAGCCCCGGCGGCACACCAGGCCCGTCGGCCAGTGCTCCCCCCCACACCCTCTTCTTCGTCCTCTTCGGTCCCGCAGGCCGTCATCCGGATCCCTTGGCCCAGCGGCGGTCGCCACCGCCGCCGCCGCCACCGCCGCCGCCACCAGCGCTGCCCTGGCCCCCGCCGCCACCACCAAAGCCCCCGCCATCACCGCGTTTCCCACACCCCCCACCAGCGCTGCCCTCCCCCCTGCCCCCGCCGACACAACGCCGCCGCCGACGCCATTGCCGACCTCGCAACCCTCCCTCGCCGCCGCCGCCGCCAGCGCTGCTCATGATCAGCCCCCGCTTCTGCGCCGCCGCCGCCGCCGCCGCCATCACCACGCTCCCCACCCCCTCCGCCAGCGCTGCACTCGCCCCAGTCCGCGACCCCGCCGCCGCCAACGCCATACTCCCTCATTCAGCCTCCTCTGCTCTCCCCGCTGCCGCCGCCGCCATCACCCCTCTCCCCATCCCCGCCTCCAGCACCGCCCTCTCCCCCGCCCCCACCCCAGCCGCCGGCCTTGCCGTACTACCTCAATCTCCGGCCTCTGCTCTCCCGGCCTCCGCGCCAGCACCGCCCTCACGCCCTCTCCCGCCACCGCCGCCGCCGCCAGCGCTCCCCGCTCCCCAGTGCCCACCGTCAAAGCCCCCATTGTCGCCGCCGCCATCGCCGCCCTGGAGCCATCCACGCGGTTGCCATTGCCTACATCGCCACCCTCCCCTGCCTCCGCCGCGGACGCCGCCGCCGCCGCCGCCGCCGCCGCCGCCGCGGGGTTCTCCCACAACTCCCAGGCCCAGGGCTGCCTGCTGGTGCAGGCCTCCACCAGTCTTGGGGGTGCGGTTGGGGGTAAACCTGGTGGCGGTAGGGGGGCGGGGTGTATGCCGGTCTGGGTCCTGGGGAATCCCAGGATGCCAGAGTTCCACGACTTCTGGCACCATCAGGGAAATGGCAGTGTCCCATGGAACCTCCGGTGGCGCGAAGTGGCCTCGCTGCGGGCCAGGAGTGGCCCGCCGCCCACGCCAGGGGCATTCGGAGGAGGCGGGGAGCCGGACTGGACGGGGACGCGGTGACGGCGGAGCCGGCCAGCGGGTCGATGTTCGCCACCAGAGCGGAGCATCTGCATGGCGCGCGCTCACGAGGCAGTCCGGGAGCAGGCTCTTGGGGCGCGGGGAGCCAGGTCCCAGCGTCGACGGCTATACCACCCTGAACGCGCCCGATCTCCTCTGAATTCGGGAGCTAAGCAGGGAGGGGCCTGGTTAGTACTTGGATGGGAGACCGCCTGGGAATACCTGTAGGCTTTTGCTTGCCTCTCCTTTTGCGCCGCCGCCCCGGCGTGGCTCCCTCCGAACCCCTGCCGCCCCTTGCCCCTCTGAAGCCGCCCAGCCAGCCGAAGGTCCCCCTGGCCAGAGGCCGGTCAGCCACCCGGCACTACAAGCTGGCAGCCCCGGCCGCACACCAGGCCCGTCGGCCAGGGCTCCACCCCACACCCTCTTCTTAGTCCTCTTCGCTGAGGCAGGCCGTCAGCCTGCAGCAGTTATCCAAGCCTGTGTCTCCGCCGGCAGGCACCTCTACCCACACCCCCGCACGCCCCCTCCCATCGCCCACAAGAGCCAGGAGCCCTCCCTTCCCGCCGTTCGTGGTGGCCCCAACACACAGGGCACAAAGAGCCGGGTCAAACCAGGGGACAGAGGGAGCAGCACCCAAACACACCGCACGCCCTTGGACTCCAGGAGAGACCACCACAAGGGGAAGTGCAGGCACGCAGGCACACAACCCTCACAACCAGGGTGCCTGTGGGCTGCCACTCTCCTCCCTTGGGGGGGGTCCCTGGGCGGGGCTCGGAGCCCACTGGCCCTCCGGCCTGGCCCGGGGCCTTCAAGGGTGACTGCCAATACCCGGGCACTGCCTCTGTAGTGGAGCCCAGCCCCGGGCACGACCACACTCCGGTGGAGAGGCTGCCACTTCAACACAGCCTCAGCGAGTCTGTCCCAGTCCATGTGCCCGCCTGTGCGTCCCTCCCCCCCGGCCCCCCCACGTCTCTCTGGCTCTGTGACGTGCCTGTTGGGCTCTGCCTCTCGCTCAGGAGCTCTCTCCCGCGAGCCAGCCCCCTTTTTCTGTCTCTGTCCATGTCTCTCTGTATGTCGGGATACATACGTGTACATATACGTGTATATTTCCATCTCGCTCCCTCTTACGCCTCCTCCCGTTCTGTCTGTCGGTCCCTGTCCTGCGGGGACTCTAGTCCCCGTCCCCGCACAAGAACGCAGGATATGGTGAGGCCAAGAAGGAACACCAACGGAGCCACGGATAGGGGGCTGAGAGCACCATTTCTCACGGGCGGCTGGCTTGGAGACACGGCAGGCCGGAGCCGCCCGATCCCCAACCGGTCGGCCGTTTCTCTGCCAACCCACCGACACACCGACCGTCGACCCACCAAGCCGGCCCACTGCAATCCGCGCCCCTCTGCAATTTGCAGTCCACCACCCGCGCTTCCTAGCTTGGCCAACGCAGCACCTCCGGGGGCCCATGGCCAACTGGCAACAGCTGATGGCCAAGCGGTCACAGCTGATGACCATGCAGCCCCCACGCAGCACCCCTCCACGCGAGGCCCAGAGCCTCAAACTGCTCTCTGGGAGTCTGTCCCCAGTCCCCGTCTGTCTCTCTCCGCCACTCTCTTGCTCCGTCTCTGGCCTCTCTCACCTCCCCGGGTCAGGAGACGTGACGTGTAGCCACTGAAGGGACCGGAGGTCGGGCGGGACTCCGGGTGCTGACGAGGGGCGAGGGCCCAGACTGAAGGCTTGTGACGAAGGGTGGCTGCAGACCGGAGCTCCTGCACCCTGGTGGCGCGGGTGGCTCTCCCTGGCTTTGGGCCAGTGGGTGGGGCCGGCCAGGGCCAGGGCCTGGGTTGCACGTCCCTAGGGCCGGAGGGGACTGAGAGGACCCTGCGCCCCCCTCGGTGGCCCTGAGAGGTGGGGGCAGTCCAGCAGCAAGGGGGGCTGTGCGGTTGTGGGGCTGGGATGGGGGATGAGAGGGGTTGGGGTAGGGGCCCGGGGTAAAAGCCGTTCGGGGCCTGGGGAGTCCCAGGATGCCCGGGCGCCCAGATATCTGTCACAGTCAGGGAAGTGACCGAGGCCCGTGGAGCCACTGGGGGGGCGCGAAGGGGCCTCGCTGTGTGCCAGGAGTAGCCCGTCGCCCACACCAGCGGCGTCCGGAGGAGGCGGGGAGCGGGCGGGAGGCGCTCAGGCAGACATGCTCGCCACCCGAGCGGCCCAGCAGCATGGCGCGCGCTCAGGAGGCAGGTCGGGAGCAGGCTCTTGGAGCGCCGGGAGCCGGGTCCAGCGCCTAAGGCCATACCGCCCTGAACGCGCCAGATCTCGTCTGAACTCGGAAGCTAAGCAGGGTCGGGCCTGGTTAGTACTTGGGTGGGAGACCACCTGGGAACACCTGTAGGCTTTTGCTCGCCTCTCCTTTTGCATCGCCGCCCCGGCGTGGCTCCCTCCGAACCCCTGCCGCCCCTTGCCCCTCTGCAGCCGCCCAGCCAGCCGAAGGTCCCCCTGGCCAGAGGCCGGTCAGCCACCCGGCACTACAAGCTGGCAGCCCCGGCGGCACACCAGGCCCGTCGGCCAGTGCTCCCCCCCACACCCTCTTCTTCGTCCTCTTCGGTCCCGCAGGCCGTCATCCGGATCCCTTGGCCCAGCGGCGGTCGCCACCGCCGCCGCCGCCACCGCCGCCGCCACCAGCGCTGCCCTGGCCCCCGCCGCCACCACCAAAGCCCCCGCCATCACCGCGTTTCCCACACCCCCCACCAGCGCTGCCCTCCCCCCTGCCCCCGCCGACACAACGCCGCCGCCGACGCCATTGCCGACCTCGCAACCCTCCCTCGCCGCCGCCGCCGCCAGCGCTGCTCATGATCAGCCCCCGCTTCTGCGCCGCCGCCGCCGCCGCCGCCATCACCACGCTCCCCACCCCCTCCGCCAGCGCTGCACTCGCCCCAGTCCGCGACCCCGCCGCCGCCAACGCCATACTCCCTCATTCAGCCTCCTCTGCTCTCCCCGCTGCCGCCGCCGCCATCACCCCTCTCCCCATCCCCGCCTCCAGCACCGCCCTCTCCCCCGCCCCCACCCCAGCCGCCGGCCTTGCCGTACTACCTCAATCTCCGGCCTCTGCTCTCCCGGCCTCCGCGCCAGCACCGCCCTCACGCCCTCTCCCGCCACCGCCGCCGCCGCCAGCGCTCCCCGCTCCCCAGTGCCCACCGTCAAAGCCCCCATTGTCGCCGCCGCCATCGCCGCCCTGGAGCCATCCACGCGGTTGCCATTGCCTACATCGCCACCCTCCCCTGCCTCCGCCGCGGACGCCGCCGCCGCCGCCGCCGCCGCCGCCGCCGCGGGGTTCTCCCACAACTCCCAGGCCCAGGGCTGCCTGCTGGTGCAGGCCTCCACCAGTCTTGGGGGTGCGGTTGGGGGTAAACCTGGTGGCGGTAGGGGGGCGGGGTGTATGCCGGTCTGGGTCCTGGGGAATCCCAGGATGCCAGAGTTCCACGACTTCTGGCACCATCAGGGAAATGGCAGTGTCCCATGGAACCTCCGGTGGCGCGAAGTGGCCTCGCTGCGGGCCAGGAGTGGCCCGCCGCCCACGCCAGGGGCATTCGGAGGAGGCGG
Organism: Rhinolophus sinicus; assembly: GCF_057876585.1. Taxonomy (NCBI): domain Eukaryota; kingdom Metazoa; phylum Chordata; class Mammalia; order Chiroptera; family Rhinolophidae; genus Rhinolophus; species Rhinolophus sinicus. The sequence goes on from NC_142506.1 coordinate 41,244,375, forward strand.
GGAGCCGGACTGGACGGGGACGCGGTGACGGCGGAGCCGGCCAGCGGGTCGATGTTCGCCACCAGAGCGGAGCATCTGCATGGCGCGCGCTCACGAGGCAGTCCGGGAGCAGGCTCTTGGGGCGCGGGGAGCCAGGTCCCAGCGTCGACGGCTATACCACCCTGAACGCGCCCGATCTCCTCTGAATTCGGGAGCTAAGCAGGGAGGGGCCTGGTTAGTACTTGGATGGGAGACCGCCTGGGAATACCTGTAGGCTTTTGCTTGCCTCACCTTTTGCGCCGCCGCCCCGGCGTGGCTCCCTCCGAACCCCTGCCGCCCCTTGCCCCTCTGAAGCCGCCCAGCCAGCCGAAGGTCCCCCTGGCCAGAGGCCGGTCAGCCACCCGGCACTACAAGCTGGCAGCCCCGGCCGCACACCAGGCCCGTCGGCCAGGGCTCCACCCCACACCCTCTTCTTAGTCCTCTTCGCTGAGGCAGGCCGTCAGCCTGCAGCAGTTATCCAAGCCTGTGTCTCCGCCGGCAGGCACCTCTACCCACACCCCCGCACGCCCCCTCCCATCGCCCACAAGAGCCAGGAGCCCTCCCTTCCCGCCGTTCGTGGTGGCCCCAACACACAGGGCACAAAGAGCCGGGTCAAACCAGGGGACAGAGGGAGCAGCACCCAAACACACCGCACGCCCTTGGACTCCAGGAGAGACCACCACAAGGGGAAGTGCAGGCACGCAGGCACACAACCCTCACAACCAGGGTGCCTGTGGGCTGCCACTCTCCTCCCTTGGGGGGGGTCCCTGGGCGGGGCTCGGAGCCCACTGGCCCTCCGGCCTGGCCCGGGGCCTTCAAGGGTGACTGCCAATACCCGGGCACTGCCTCTGTAGTGGAGCCCAGCCCCGGGCACGACCACACTCCGGTGGAGAGGCTGCCACTTCAACACAGCCTCAGCGAGTCTGTCCCAGTCCATGTGCCCGCCTGTGCGTCCCTCCCCCCCGGCCCCCCCACGTCTCTCTGGCTCTGTGACGTGCCTGTTGGGCTCTGCCTCTCGCTCAGGAGCTCTCTCCCGCGAGCCAGCCCCCTTTTTCTGTCTCTGTCCATGTCTCTCTGTATGTCGGGATACATACGTGTACATATACGTGTATATTTCCATCTCGCTCCCTCTTACGCCTCCTCCCGTTCTGTCTGTCGGTCCCTGTCCTGCGGGGACTCTAGTCCCCGTCCCCGCACAAGAACGCAGGATATGGTGAGGCCAAGAAGGAACACCAACGGAGCCACGGATAGGGGGCTGAGAGCACCATTTCTCACGGGCGGCTGGCTTGGAGACACGGCAGGCCGGAGCCGCCCCATCCCCAACCGGTCGGCCGTTTCTCTGCCAACCCACCGACACACCGACCGTCGACCCACCAAGCCGGCCCACTGCAATCCGCGCCCCTCTGCAATTTGCAGTCCACCACCCGCGCTTCCTAGCTTGGCCAACGCAGCACCTCCGGGGGCCCATGGCCAACTGGCAACAGCTGATGGCCAAGCGGTCACAGCTGATGACCATGCAGCCCCCACGCAGCACCCCTCCACGCGAGGCCCAGAGCCTCAAACTGCTCTCTGGGAGTCTGTCCCCAGTCCCCGTCTGTCTCTCTCCGCCACTCTCTTGCTCCGTCTCTGGCCTCTCTCACCTCCCCGGGTCAGGAGACGTGACGTGTAGCCACTGAAGGGACCGGAGGTCGGGCGGGACTCCGGGTGCTGACGAGGGGCGAGGGCCCAGACTGAAGGCTTGTGACGAAGGGTGGCTGCAGACCGGAGCTCCTGCACCCTGGTGGCGCGGGTGGCTCTCCCTGGCTTTGGGCCAGTGGGTGGGGCCGGCCAGGGCCAGGGCCTGGGTTGCACGTCCCTAGGGCCGGAGGGGACTGAGAGGACCCTGCGCCCCCCTCGGTGGCCCTGAGAGGTGGGGGCAGTCCAGCAGCAATGGGGGCTGTGCGGTTGTGGGGCTGGGATGGGGGATGAGAGGGGTTGGGGTAGGGGCCCGGGGTAAAAGCCGTTCGGGGCCTGGGGAGTCCCAGGATGCCCGGGCGCCCAGATATCTGTCACAGTCAGGGAAGTGACCGAGGCCCGTGGAGCCACTGGGGGGGCGCGAAGGGGCCTCGCTGTGTGCCAGGAGTAGCCCGTCGCCCACACCAGCGGCGTCCGGAGGAGGCGGGGAGCGGGCGGGAGGCGCTCAGGCAGACATGCTCGCCACCCGAGCGGCCCAGCAGCATGGCGCGCGCTCAGGAGGCAGGTCGGGAGCAGGCTCTTGGAGCGCCGGGAGCCGGGTCCAGCGCCTAAGGCCATACCGCCCTGAACGCGCCAGATCTCGTCTGAACTCGGAAGCTAAGCAGGGTCGGGCCTGGTTAGTACTTGGGTGGGAGACCACCTGGGAACACCTGTAGGCTTTTGCTCGCCTCTCCTTTTGCATCGCCGCCCCGGCGTGGCTCCCTCCGAACCCCTGCCGCCCCTTGCCCCTCTGCAGCCGCCCAGCCAGCCGAAGGTCCCCCTGGCCAGAGGCCGGTCAGCCACCCGGCACTACAAGCTGGCAGCCCCGGCGGCACACCAGGCCCGTCGGCCAGTGCTCCCCCCCCCACACACTCTTCTTCGTCCTCTTCGGTCCCGCAGGCCGTCATCCGGATCCCTTGGCCCAGCGGCGGTCGCCACCGCCGCCGCCGCCGCCGCCGCCACCAGCGCTGCCCTGGCCCCCGCCGCCACCACCAAAGCCCCCGCCATCACCGCGTTTCCCACACCCCCCGCCAGCGCTGCCCTCCCTCCTGCCCCCGCCGACACAACGCCGCCGCCGACGCCATTGCCGACCTCGCAACCCTCCCTCGCCGCCGCCGCCGCCAGCACTGCTCATGATCAGCCCCCGCTTCTGCGCCGCCGCCGCCGCCGCCGCCGCCGCCATCACCACGCTCCCCACCCCCTCCGCCAGCGCTGCACTCGCCCCCGTCCGCGACCCCGCCGCCGCCAACGCCATACTCCCTCATTCAGCCTCCTCTGCTCTCCCCGCTGCCGCCGCCGCCATCACCCCTCTCCCCATCCCCGCCTCCAGCACCGCCCTCTCCCCCGCCCCCACCCCAGCCGCCGGCCTTGCCGTACTCCCTCAATCTCCCGCCTCTGCTCTCCCGGCCTCCGCGCCACCACCGCCCTCACGCCCTCTCCCGCCACCGCCGCCGCCGCCAGCGCTCCCCGCTCCCCAGTGCCCACCGTCAAAGCCCCCATTGTCGCCGCCGCCATCGCCGCCCTGGAGCCATCCACGCGGTTGCCATTGCCTACATCGCCACCCTCCCCTGCCTCCGCCGCGGACGCCGCCGCCGCCGCCGCCGCCGCCGCCGCCGCCGCGGGGTTCTCCCACAACTCCCAGGCCCAGGGCTGCCTGCTGGTGCAGGCCTCCACCAGTCTTGGGGGTGCGGTTGGGGGTAAACCTGGTGGCGGAAGGGGGGCGGGGTGTATGCCGGTCTGGGTCCTGGGGAATCCCAGGATGCCAGAGTTCCACGACTTCTGGCACCATCAGGGAAATGGCAGTGTCCCATGGAACCTCCGGTGGCGCGAAGTGGCCTCGCTGCGGGCCAGGAGTGGCCCGCCGCCCACGCCAGGGGCATTCGGAGGAGGCGGGGAGCCGGACTGGACGGGGACGCGGTGACGGCGGAGCCGGCCAGCGGGTCGATGTTCGCCACCAGAGCGGAGCATCTGCATGGCGCGCGCTCACGAGGCAGTCCGGGAGCAGGCTCTTGGGGCGCGGGGAGCCAGGTCCCAGCGTCGACGGCTATACCACCCTGAACGCGCCCGATCTCCTCTGAATTCGGGAGCTAAGCAGGGAGGGGCCTGGTTAGTACTTGGATGGGAGACCGCCTGGGAATACCTGTAGGCTTTTGCTTGCCTCTCCTTTTGCGCCGCCGCCCCGGCGTGGCTCCCTCCGAACCCCTGCCGCCCCTTGCCCCTCTGAAGCCGCCCAGCCAGCCGAAGGTCCCCCTGGCCAGAGGCCGGTCAGCCACCCGGCACTACAAGCTGGCAGCCCCGGCCGCACACCAGGCCCGTCGGCCAGGGCTCCACCCCACACCCTCTTCTTAGTCCTCTTCGCTGAGGCAGGCCGTCAGCCTGCAGCAGTTATCCAAGCCTGTGTCTCCGCCGGCAGGCACCTCTACCCACACCCCCGCACGCCCCCTCCCATCGCCCACAAGAGCCAGGAGCCCTCCCTTCCCGCCGTTCGTGGTGGCCCCAACACACAGGGCACAAAGAGCCGGGTCAAACCAGGGGACAGAGGGAGCAGCACCCAAACACACCGCACGCCCTTGGACTCCAGGAGAGACCACCACAAGGGGAAGTGCAGGCACGCAGGCACACAACCCTCACAACCAGGGTGCCTGTGGGCTGCCACTCTCCTCCCTTGGGGGGGGGTCCCTGGGCGGGGCTCGGAGCCCACTGGCCCTCCGGCCTGGCCCGGGGCCTTCAAGGGTGACTGCCAATACCCGGGCACTGCCTCTGTAGTGGAGCCCAGCCCCGGGCACGACCACACTCCGGTGGAGAGGCTGCCACTTCAACACAGCCTCAGCGAGTCTGTCCCAGTCCATGTGCCCGCCTGTGCGTCCCTCCCCCCCGGCCCCCCCACGTCTCTCTGGCTCTGTGACGTGCCTGTTGGGCTCTGCCTCTCGCTCAGGAGCTCTCTCCCGCGAGCCAGCCCCCTTTTTCTGTCTCTGTCCATGTCTCTCTGTATGTCGGGATACATACGTGTACATATACGTGTATATTTCCATCTCGCTCCCTCTTACGCCTCCTCCCGTTCTGTCTGTCGGTCCCTGTCCTGCGGGGACTCTAGTCCCCGTCCCCGCACAAGAACGCAGGATATGGTGAGGCCAAGAAGGAACACCAACGGAGCCACGGATAGGGGGCTGAGAGCACCATTTCTCACGGGCGGCTGGCTTGGAGACACGGCAGGCCGGAGCCGCCCCATCCCCAACCGGTCGGCCGTTTCTCTGCCAACCCACCGACACACCGACCGTCGACCCACCAAGCCGGCCCACTGCAATCCGCGCCCCTCTGCAATTTGCAGTCCACCACCCGCGCTTCCTAGCTTGGCCAACGCAGCACCTCCGGGGGCCCATGGCCAACTGGCAACAGCTGATGGCCAAGCGGTCACAGCTGATGACCATGCAGCCCCCACGCAGCACCCCTCCACGCGAGGCCCAGAGCCTCAAACTGCTCTCTGGGAGTCTGTCCCCAGTCCCCGTCTGTCTCTCTCCGCCACTCTCTTGCTCCGTCTCTGGCCTCTCTCACCTCCCCGGGTCAGGAGACGTGACGTGTAGCCACTGAAGGGACCGGAGGTCGGGCGGGACTCCGGGTGCTGACGAGGGGCGAGGGCCCAGACTGAAGGCTTGTGACGAAGGGTGGCTGCAGACCGGAGCTCCTGCACCCTGGTGGCGCGGGTGGCTCTCCCTGGCTTTGGGCCAGTGGGTGGGGCCGGCCAGGGCCAGGGCCTGGGTTGCACGTCCCTAGGGCCGGAGGGGACTGAGAGGACCCTGCGCCCCCCTCGGTGGCCCTGAGAGGTGGGGGCAGTCCAGCAGCAATGGGGGCTGTGCGGTTGTGGGGCTGGGATGGGGGATGAGAGGGGTTGGGGTAGGGGCCCGGGGTAAAAGCCGTTCGGGGCCTGGGGAGTCCCAGGATGCCCGGGCGCCCAGATATCTGTCACAGTCAGGGAAGTGACCGAGGCCCGTGGAGCCACTGGGGGGGCGCGAAGGGGCCTCGCTGTGTGCCAGGAGTAGCCCGTCGCCCACACCAGCGGCGTCCGGAGGAGGCGGGGAGCGGGCGGGAGGCGCTCAGGCAGACATGCTCGCCACCCGAGCGGCCCAGCAGCATGGCGCGCGCTCAGGAGGCAGGTCGGGAGCAGGCTCTTGGAGCGCCGGGAGCCGGGTCCAGCGCCTAAGGCCATACCGCCCTGAACGCGCCAGATCTCGTCTGAACTCGGAAGCTAAGCAGGGTCGGGCCTGGTTAGTACTTGGGTGGGAGACCACCTGGGAACACCTGTAGGCTTTTGCTCGCCTCTCCTTTTGCATCGCCGCCCCGGCGTGGCTCCCTCCGAACCCCTGCCGCCCCTTGCCCCTCTGCAGCCGCCCAGCCAGCCGAAGGTCCCCCTGGCCAGAGGCCGGTCAGCCACCCGGCACTACAAGCTGGCAGCCCCGGCGGCACACCAGGCCCGTCGGCCAGTGCTCCCCCCCCCACACACTCTTCTTCGTCCTCTTCGGTCCCGCAGGCCGTCATCCGGATCCCTTGGCCCAGCGGCGGTCGCCACCGCCGCCGCCGCCGCCGCCGCCACCAGCGCTGCCCTGGCCCCCGCCGCCACCACCAAAGCCCCCGCCATCACCGCGTTTCCCACACCCCCCGCCAGCGCTGCACTCCCTCCTGCCCCCGCCGACACAACGCCGCCGCCGACGCCATTGCCGACCTCGCAACCCTCCCTCGCCGCCGCCGCCGCCAGCGCTGCTCATGATCAGCCCCCGCTTCTGCGCCGCCGCCGCCGCCGCCGCCGCCGCCATCACCACGCTCCCCACCCCCTCCGCCAGCGCTGCACTCGCCCCCGTCCGCGACCCCGCCGCCGCCAACGCCATACTCCCTCATTCAGCCTCCTCTGCTCTCCCCGCTGCCGCCGCCGCCATCACCCCTCTCCCCATCCCCGCCTCCAGCACCGCCCTCTCCCCCGCCCCCACCCCAGCCGCCGGCCTTGCCGTACTCCCTCAATCTCCCGCCTCTGCTCTCCCGGCCTCCGCGCCACCACCGCCCTCACGCCCTCTCCCGCCACCGCCGCCGCCGCCAGCGCTCCCCGCTCCCCAGTGCCCACCGTCAAAGCCCCCATTGTCGCCGCCGCCATCGCCGCCCTGGAGCCATCCACGCGGTTGCCATTGCCTACATCGCCACCCTCCCCTGCCTCCGCCGCGGACGCCGCCGCCGCCGCCGCCGCCGCCGCCGCCGCCGCCGCGGGGTTCTCCCACAACTCCCAGGCCCAGGGCTGCCTGCTGGTGCAGGCCTCCACCAGTCTTGGGGGTGCGGTTGGGGGTAAACCTGGTGGCGGAAGGGGGGCGGGGTGTATGCCGGTCTGGGTCCTGGGGAATCCCAGGATGCCAGAGTTCCACGACTTCTGGCACCATCAGGGAAATGGCAGTGTCCCATGGAACCTCCGGTGGCGCGAAGTGGCCTCGCTGCGGGCCAGGAGTGGCCCGCCGCCCACGCCAGGGGCATTCGGAGGAGGCGGGGAGCCGGACTGGACGGGGACGCGGTGACGGCGGAGCCGGCCAGCGGGTCGATGTTCGCCACCAGAGCGGAGCATCTGCATGGCGCGCGCTCACGAGGCAGTCCGGGAGCAGGCTCTTGGGGCGCGGGGAGCCAGGTCCCAGCGTCGACGGCTATACCACCCTGAACGCGCCCGATCTCCTCTGAATTCGGGAGCTAAGCAGGGAGGGGCCTGGTTAGTACTTGGATGGGAGACCGCCTGGGAATACCTGTAGGCTTTTGCTTGCCTCTCCTTTTGCGCCGCCGCCCCGGCGTGGCTCCCTCCGAACCCCTGCCGCCCCTTGCCCCTCTGAAGCCGCCCAGCCAGCCGAAGGTCCCCCTGGCCAGAGGCCGGTCAGCCACCCGGCACTACAAGCTGGCAGCCCCGGCCGCACACCAGGCCCGTCGGCCAGGGCTCCACCCCACACCCTCTTCTTAGTCCTCTTCGCTGAGGCAGGCCGTCAGCCTGCAGCAGTTATCCAAGCCTGTGTCTCCGCCGGCAGGCACCTCTACCCACACCCCCGCACGCCCCCTCCCATCGCCCACAAGAGCCAGGAGCCCTCCCTTCCCGCCGTTCGTGGTGGCCCCAACACACAGGGCACAAAGAGCCGGGTCAAACCAGGGGACAGAGGGAGCAGCACCCAAACACACCGCACGCCCTTGGACTCCAGGAGAGACCACCACAAGGGGAAGTGCAGGCACGCAGGCACACAACCCTCACAACCAGGGTGCCTGTGGGCTGCCACTCTCCTCCCTTGGGGGGGGTCCCTGGGCGGGGCTCGGAGCCCACTGGCCCTCCGGCCTGGCCCGGGGCCTTCAAGGGTGACTGCCAATACCCGGGCACTGCCTCTGTAGTGGAGCCCAGCCCCGGGCACGACCACACTCCGGTGGAGAGGCTGCCACTTCAACACAGCCTCAGCGAGTCTGTCCCAGTCCATGTGCCCGCCTGTGCGTCCCTCCCCCCCGGCCCCCCCACGTCTCTCTGGCTCTGTGACGTGCCTGTTGGGCTCTGCCTCTCGCTCAGGAGCTCTCTCCCGCGAGCCAGCCCCCTTTTTCTGTCTCTGTCCATGTCTCTCTGTATGTCGGGATACATACGTGTACATATACGTGTATATTTCCATCTCGCTCCCTCTTACGCCTCCTCCCGTTCTGTCTGTCGGTCCCTGTCCTGCGGGGACTCTAGTCCCCGTCCCCGCACAAGAACGCAGGATATGGTGAGGCCAAGAAGGAACACCAACGGAGCCACGGATAGGGGGCTGAGAGCACCATTTCTCACGGGCGGCTGGCTTGGAGACACGGCAGGCCGGAGCCGCCCGATCCCCAACCGGTCGGCCGTTTCTCTGCCAACCCACCGACACACCGACCGTCGACCCACCAAGCCGGCCCACTGCAATCCGCGCCCCTCTGCAATTTGCAGTCCACCACCCGCGCTTCCTAGCTTGGCCAACGCAGCACCTCCGGGGGCCCATGGCCAACTGGCAACAGCTGATGGCCAAGCGGTCACAGCTGATGACCATGCAGCCCCCACGCAGCACCCCTCCACGCGAGGCCCAGAGCCTCAAACTGCTCTCTGGGAGTCTGTCCCCAGTCCCCGTCTGTCTCTCTCCGCCACTCTCTTGCTCCGTCTCTGGCCTCTCTCACCTCCCCGGGTCAGGAGACGTGACGTGTAGCCACTGAAGGGACCGGAGGTCGGGCGGGACTCCGGGTGCTGACGAGGGGCGAGGGCCCAGACTGAAGGCTTGTGACGAAGGGTGGCTGCAGACCGGAGCTCCTGCACCCTGGTGGCGCGGGTGGCTCTCCCTGGCTTTGGGCCAGTGGGTGGGGCCGGCCAGGGCCAGGGCCTGGGTTGCACGTCCCTAGGGCCGGAGGGGACTGAGAGGACCCTGCGCCCCCCTCGGTGGCCCTGAGAGGTGGGGGCAGTCCAGCAGCAAGGGGGGCTGTGCGGTTGTGGGGCTGGGATGGGGGATGAGAGGGGTTGGGGTAGGGGCCCGGGGTAAAAGCCGTTCGGGGCCTGGGGAGTCCCAGGATGCCCGGGCGCCCAGATATCTGTCACAGTCAGGGAAGTGACCGAGGCCCGTGGAGCCACTGGGGGGGCGCGAAGGGGCCTCGCTGTGTGCCAGGAGTAGCCCGTCGCCCACACCAGCGGCGTCCGGAGGAGGCGGGGAGCGGGCGGGAGGCGCTCAGGCAGACATGCTCGCCACCCGAGCGGCCCAGCAGCATGGCGCGCGCTCAGGAGGCAGGTCGGGAGCAGGCTCTTGGAGCGCCGGGAGCCGGGTCCAGCGCCTAAGGCCATACCGCCCTGAACGCGCCAGATCTCGTCTGAACTCGGAAGCTAAGCAGGGTCGGGCCTGGTTAGTACTTGGGTGGGAGACCACCTGGGAACACCTGTAGGCTTTTGCTCGCCTCTCCTTTTGCATCGCCGCCCCGGCGTGGCTCCCTCCGAACCCCTGCCGCCCCTTGCCCCTCTGCAGCCGCCCAGCCAGCCGAAGGTCCCCCTGGCCAGAGGCCGGTCAGCCACCCGGCACTACAAGCTGGCAGCCCCGGCGGCACACCAGGCCCGTCGGCCAGTGCTCCCCCCCACACCCTCTTCTTCGTCCTCTTCGGTCCCGCAGGCCGTCATCCGGATCCCTTGGCCCAGCGGCGGTCGCCACCGCCGCCGCCGCCGCCGCCGCCGCCGCCACCAGCGCTGCCCTGGCCCCCGCCGCCACCACCAAAGCCCCCGCCATCACCGCGTTTCCCACACCCCCCACCAGCGCTGCCCTCCCCCCTGCCCCCGCCGACACAACGCCGCCGCCGACGCCATTGCCGACCTCGCAACCCTCCCTCGCCGCCGCCGCCGCCAGCGCTGCTCATGATCAGCCCCCGCTTCTGCGCCGCCGCCGCCGCCGCCGCCATCACCACGCTCCCCACCCCCTCCGCCAGCGCTGCACTCGCCCCAGTCCGCGACCCCGCCGCCGCCAACGCCATACTCCCTCATTCAGCCTCCTCTGCTCTCCCCGCTGCCGCCGCCGCCATCACCCCTCTCCCCATCCCCGCCTCCAGCACCGCCCTCTCCCCCGCCCCCACCCCAGCCGCCGGCCTTGCCGTACTACCTCAATCTCCGGCCTCTGCTCTCCCGGCCTCCGCGCCAGCACCGCCCTCACGCCCTCTCCCGCCACCGCCGCCGCCGCCAGCGCTCCCCGCTCCCCAGTGCCCACCGTCAAAGCCCCCATTGTCGCCGCCGCCATCGCCGCCCTGGAGCCATCCACGCGGTTGCCATTGCCTACATCGCCACCCTCCCCTGCCTCCGCCGCGGACGCCGCCGCCGCCGCCGCCGCCGCGGGGTTCTCCCACAACTCCCAGGCCCAGGGCTGCCTGCTGGTGCAGGCCTCCACCAGTCTTGGGGGTGCGGTTGGGGGTAAACCTGGTGGCGGTAGGGGGGCGGGGTGTATGCCGGTCTGGGTCCTGGGGAATCCCAGGATGCCAGAGTTCCACGACTTCTGGCACCATCAGGGAAATGGCAGTGTCCCATGGAACCTCCGGTGGCGCGAAGTGGCCTCGCTGCGGGCCAGGAGTGGCCCGCCGCCCACGCCAGGGGCATTCGGAGGAGGCGGGGAGCCGGACTGGACGGGGACGCGGTGACGGCGGAGCCGGCCAGCGGGTCGATGTTCGCCACCAGAGCGGAGCATCTGCATGGCGCGCGCTCACGAGGCAGTCCGGGAGCAGGCTCTTGGGGCGCGGGGAGCCAGGTCCCAGCGTCGACGGCTATACCACCCTGAACGCGCCCGATCTCCTCTGAATTCGGGAGCTAAGCAGGGAGGGGCCTGGTTAGTACTTGGATGGGAGACCGCCTGGGAATACCTGTAGGCTTTTGCTTGCCTCTCCTTTTGCGCCGCCGCCCCGGCGTGGCTCCCTCCGAACCCCTGCCGCCCCTTGCCCCTCTGAAGCCGCCCAGCCAGCCGAAGGTCCCCCTGGCCAGAGGCCGGTCAGCCACCCGGCACTACAAGCTGGCAGCCCCGGCCGCACACCAGGCCCGTCGGCCAGGGCTCCACCCCACACCCTCTTCTTAGTCCTCTTCGCTGAGGCAGGCCGTCAGCCTGCAGCAGTTATCCAAGCCTGTGTCTCCGCCGGCAGGCACCTCTACCCACACCCCCGCACGCCCCCTCCCATCGCCCACAAGAGCCAGGAGCCCTCCCTTCCCGCCGTTCGTGGTGGCCCCAACACACAGGGCACAAAGAGCCGGGTCAAACCAGGGGACAGAGGGAGCAGCACCCAAACACACCGCACGCCCTTGGACTCCAGGAGAGACCACCACAAGGGGAAGTGCAGGCACGCAGGCACACAACCCTCACAACCAGGGTGCCTGTGGGCTGCCACTCTCCTCCCTTTTGGGGGGGGTCCCTGGGCGGGGCTCGGAGCCCACTGGCCCTCCGGCCTGGCCCGGGGCCTTCAAGGGTGACTGCCAATACCCGGGCACTGCCTCTGTAGTGGAGCCCAGCCCCGGGCACGACCACACTCCGGTGGAGAGGCTGCCACTTCAACACAGCCTCAGCGAGTCTGTCCCAGTCCATGTGCCCGCCTGTGCGTCCCTCCCCCCCGGCCCCCCCACGTCTCTCTGGCTCTGTGACGTGCCTGTTGGGCTCTGCCTCTCGCTCAGGAGCTCTCTCCCGCGAGCCAGCCCCCTTTTTCTGTCTCTGTCCATGTCTCTCTGTATGTCGGGATACATACGTGTACATATACGTGTATATTTCCATCTCGCTCCCTCTTACGCCTCCTCCCGTTCTGTCTGTCGGTCCCTGTCCTGCGGGGACTCTAGTCCCCGTCCCCGCACAAGAACGCAGGATATGGTGAGGCCAAGAAGGAACACCAACGGAGCCACGGATAGGGGGCTGAGAGCACCATTTCTCACGGGCGGCTGGCTTGGAGACACGGCAGGCCGGAGCCGCCCGATCCCCAACCGGTCGGCCGTTTCTCTGCCAACCCACCGACACACCGACCGTCGACCCACCAAGCCGGCCCACTGCAATCCGCGCCCCTCTGCAATTTGCAGTCCACCACCCGCGCTTCCTAGCTTGGCCAACGCAGCACCTCCGGGGGCCCATGGCCAACTGGCAACAGCTGATGGCCAAGCGGTCACAGCTGATGACCATGCAGCCCCCACGCAGCACCCCTCCACGCGAGGCCCAGAGCCTCAAACTGCTCTCTGGGAGTCTGTCCCCAGTCCCCGTCTGTCTCTCTCCGCCACTCTCTTGCTCCGTCTCTGGCCTCTCTCACCTCCCCGGGTCAGGAGACGTGACGTGTAGCCACTGAAGGGACCGGAGGTCGGGCGGGACTCCGGGTGCTGACGAGGGGCGAGGGCCCAGACTGAAGGCTTGTGACGAAGGGTGGCTGCAGACCGGAGCTCCTGCACCCTGGTGGCGCGGGTGGCTCTCCCTGGCTTTGGGCCAGTGGGTGGGGCCGGCCAGGGCCAGGGCCTGGGTTGCACGTCCCTAGGGCCGGAGGGGACTGAGAGGACCCTGCGCCCCCCTCGGTGGCCCTGAGAGGTGGGGGCAGTCCAGCAGCAAGGGGGGCTGTGCGGTTGTGGGGCTGGGATGGGGGATGAGAGGGGTTGGGGTAGGGGCCCGGGGTAAAAGCCGTTCGGGGCCTGGGGAGTCCCAGGATGCCCGGGCGCCCAGATATCTGTCACAGTCAGGGAAGTGACCGAGGCCCGTGGAGCCACTGGGGGGGCGCGAAGGGGCCTCGCTGTGTGCCAGGAGTAGCCCGTCGCCCACACCAGCGGCGTCCGGAGGAGGCGGGGAGCGGGCGGGAGGCGCTCAGGCAGACATGCTCGCCACCCGAGCGGCCCAGCAGCATGGCGCGCGCTCAGGAGGCAGGTCGGGAGCAGGCTCTTGGAGCGCCGGGAGCCGGGTCCAGCGCCTAAGGCCATACCGCCCTGAACGCGCCAGATCTCGTCTGAACTCGGAAGCTAAGCAGGGTCGGGCCTGGTTAGTACTTGGGTGGGAGACCACCTGGGAACACCTGTAGGCTTTTGCTCGCCTCTCCTTTTGCATCGCCGCCCCGGCGTGGCTCCCTCCGAACCCCTGCCGCCCCTTGCCCCTCTGCAGCCGCCCAGCCAGCCGAAGGTCCCCCTGGCCAGAGGCCGGTCAGCCACCCGGCACTACAAGCTGGCAGCCCCGGCGGCACACCAGGCCCGTCGGCCAGTGCTCCCCCCCACACCCTCTTCTTCGTCCTCTTCGGTCCCGCAGGCCGTCATCCGGATCCCTTGGCCCAGCGGCGGTCGCCACCGCCGCCGCCGCCGCCGCCGCCGCCGCCACCAGCGCTGCCCTGGCCCCCGCCGCCACCACCAAAGCCCCCGCCATCACCGCGTTTCCCACACCCCCCACCAGCGCTGCCCTCCCCCCTGCCCCCGCCGACACAACGCCGCCGCCGACGCCATTGCCGACCTCGCAACCCTCCCTCGCCGCCGCCGCCGCCAGCGCTGCTCATGATCAGCCCCCGCTTCTGCGCCGCCGCCGCCGCCGCCGCCATCACCACGCTCCCCACCCCCTCCGCCAGCGCTGCACTCGCCCCAGTCCGCGACCCCGCCGCCGCCAACGCCATACTCCCTCATTCAGCCTCCTCTGCTCTCCCCGCTGCCGCCGCCGCCATCACCCCTCTCCCCATCCCCGCCTCCAGCACCGCCCTCTCCCCCGCCCCCACCCCAGCCGCCGGCCTTGCCGTACTACCTCAATCTCCGGCCTCTGCTCTCCCGGCCTCCGCGCCAGCACCGCCCTCACGCCCTCTCCCGCCACCGCCGCCGCCGCCAGCGCTCCCCGCTCCCCAGTGCCCACCGTCAAAGCCCCCATTGTCGCCGCCGCCATCGCCGCCCTGGAGCCATCCACGCGGTTGCCATTGCCTACATCGCCACCCTCCCCTGCCTCCGCCGCGGACGCCGCCGCCGCCGCCGCCGCCGCGGGGTTCTCCCACAACTCCCAGGCCCAGGGCTGCCTGCTGGTGCAGGCCTCCACCAGTCTTGGGGGTGCGGTTGGGGGTAAACCTGGTGGCGGTAGGGGGGCGGGGTGTATGCCGGTCTGGGTCCTGGGGAATCCCAGGATGCCAGAGTTCCACGACTTCTGGCACCATCAGGGAAATGGCAGTGTCCCATGGAACCTCCGGTGGCGCGAAGTGGCCTCGCTGCGGGCCAGGAGTGGCCCGCCGCCCACGCCAGGGGCATTCGGAGGAGGCGGGGAGCCGGACTGGACGGGGACGCGGTGACGGCGGAGCCGGCCAGCGGGTCGATGTTCGCCACCAGAGCGGAGCATCTGCATGGCGCGCGCTCACGAGGCAGTCCGGGAGCAGGCTCTTGGGGCGCGGGGAGCCAGGTCCCAGCGTCGACGGCTATACCACCCTGAACGCGCCCGATCTCCTCTGAATTCGGGAGCTAAGCAGGGAGGGGCCTGGTTAGTACTTGGATGGGAGACCGCCTGGGAATACCTGTAGGCTTTTGCTTGCCTCTCCTTTTGCGCCGCCGCCCCGGCGTGGCTCCCTCCGAACCCCTGCCGCCCCTTGCCCCTCTGAAGCCGCCCAGCCAGCCGAAGGTCCCCCTGGCCAGAGGCCGGTCAGCCACCCGGCACTACAAGCTGGCAGCCCCGGCCGCACACCAGGCCCGTCGGCCAGGGCTCCACCCCACACCCTCTTCTTAGTCCTCTTCGCTGAGGCAGGCCGTCAGCCTGCAGCAGTTATCCAAGCCTGTGTCTCCGCCGGCAGGCACCTCTACCCACACCCCCGCACGCCCCCTCCCATCGCCCACAAGAGCCAGGAGCCCTCCCTTCCCGCCGTTCGTGGTGGCCCCAACACACAGGGCACAAAGAGCCGGGTCAAACCAGGGGACAGAGGGAGCAGCACCCAAACACACCGCACGCCCTTGGACTCCAGGAGAGACCACCACAAGGGGAAGTGCAGGCACGCAGGCACACAACCCTCACAACCAGGGTGCCTGTGGGCTGCCACTCTCCTCCCTTGGGGGGGGTCCCTGGGCGGGGCTCGGAGCCCACTGGCCCTCCGGCCTGGCCCGGGGCCTTCAAGGGTGACTGCCAATACCCGGGCACTGCCTCTGTAGTGGAGCCCAGCCCCGGGCACGACCACACTCCGGTGGAGAGGCTGCCACTTCAACACAGCCTCAGCGAGTCTGTCCCAGTCCATGTGCCCGCCTGTGCGTCCCTCCCCCCCGGCCCCCCCACGTCTCTCTGGCTCTGTGACGTGCCTGTTGGGCTCTGCCTCTCGCTCAGGAGCTCTCTCCCGCGAGCCAGCCCCCTTTTTCTGTCTCTGTCCATGTCTCTCTGTATGTCGGGATACATACGTGTACATATACGTGTATATTTCCATCTCGCTCCCTCTTACGCCTCCTCCCGTTCTGTCTGTCGGTCCCTGTCCTGCGGGGACTCTAGTCCCCGTCCCCGCACAAGAACGCAGGATATGGTGAGGCCAAGAAGGAACACCAACGGAGCCACGGATAGGGGGCTGAGAGCACCATTTCTCACGGGCGGCTGGCTTGGAGACACGGCAGGCCGGAGCCGCCCGATCCCCAACCGGTCGGCCGTTTCTCTGCCAACCCACCGACACACCGACCGTCGACCCACCAAGCCGGCCCACTGCAATCCGCGCCCCTCTGCAATTTGCAGTCCACCACCCGCGCTTCCTAGCTTGGCCAACGCAGCACCTCCGGGGGCCCATGGCCAACTGGCAACAGCTGATGGCCAAGCGGTCACAGCTGATGACCATGCAGCCCCCACGCAGCACCCCTCCACGCGAGGCCCAGAGCCTCAAACTGCTCTCTGGGAGTCTGTCCCCAGTCCCCGTCTGTCTCTCTCCGCCACTCTCTTGCTCCGTCTCTGGCCTCTCTCACCTCCCCGGGTCAGGAGACGTGACGTGTAGCCACTGAAGGGACCGGAGGTCGGGCGGGACTCCGGGTGCTGACGAGGGGCGAGGGCCCAGACTGAAGGCTTGTGACGAAGGGTGGCTGCAGACCGGAGCTCCTGCACCCTGGTGGCGCGGGTGGCTCTCCCTGGCTTTGGGCCAGTGGGTGGGGCCGGCCAGGGCCAGGGCCTGGGTTGCACGTCCCTAGGGCCGGAGGGGACTGAGAGGACCCTGCGCCCCCCTCGGTGGCCCTGAGAGGTGGGGGCAGTCCAGCAGCAAGGGGGGCTGTGCGGTTGTGGGGCTGGGATGGGGGATGAGAGGGGTTGGGGTAGGGGCCCGGGGTAAAAGCCGTTCGGGGCCTGGGGAGTCCCAGGATGCCCGGGCGCCCAGATATCTGTCACAGTCAGGGAAGTGACCGAGGCCCGTGGAGCCACTGGGGGGGCGCGAAGGGGCCTCGCTGTGTGCCAGGAGTAGCCCGTCGCCCACACCAGCGGCGTCCGGAGGAGGCGGGGAGCGGGCGGGAGGCGCTCAGGCAGACATGCTCGCCACCCGAGCGGCCCAGCAGCATGGCGCGCGCTCAGGAGGCAGGTCGGGAGCAGGCTCTTGGAGCGCCGGGAGCCGGGTCCAGCGCCTAAGGCCATACCGCCCTGAACGCGCCAGATCTCGTCTGAACTCGGAAGCTAAGCAGGGTCGGGCCTGGTTAGTACTTGGGTGGGAGACCACCTGGGAACACCTGTAGGCTTTTGCTCGCCTCTCCTTTTGCATCGCCGCCCCGGCGTGGCTCCCTCCGAACCCCTGCCGCCCCTTGCCCCTCTGCAGCCGCCCAGCCAGCCGAAGGTCCCCCTGGCCAGAGGCCGGTCAGCCACCCGGCACTACAAGCTGGCAGCCCCGGCGGCACACCAGGCCCGTCGGCCAGTGCTCCCCCCCACACCCTCTTCTTCGTCCTCTTCGGTCCCGCAGGCCGTCATCCGGATCCCTTGGCCCAGCGGCGGTCGCCACCGCCGCCGCCGCCGCCGCCGCCGCCGCCACCAGCGCTGCCCTGGCCCCCGCCGCCACCACCAAAGCCCCCGCCATCACCGCGTTTCCCACACCCCCCACCAGCGCTGCCCTCCCCCCTGCCCCCGCCGACACAACGCCGCCGCCGACGCCATTGCCGACCTCGCAACCCTCCCTCGCCGCCGCCGCCGCCAGCGCTGCTCATGATCAGCCCCCGCTTCTGCGCCGCCGCCGCCGCCGCCGCCATCACCACGCTCCCCACCCCCTCCGCCAGCGCTGCACTCGCCCCAGTCCGCGACCCCGCCGCCGCCAACGCCATACTCCCTCATTCAGCCTCCTCTGCTCTCCCCGCTGCCGCCGCCGCCATCACCCCTCTCCCCATCCCCGCCTCCAGCACCGCCCTCTCCCCCGCCCCCACCCCAGCCGCCGGCCTTGCCGTACTACCTCAATCTCCGGCCTCTGCTCTCCCGGCCTCCGCGCCAGCACCGCCCTCACGCCCTCTCCCGCCACCGCCGCCGCCGCCAGCGCTCCCCGCTCCCCAGTGCCCACCGTCAAAGCCCCCATTGTCGCCGCCGCCATCGCCGCCCTGGAGCCATCCACGCGGTTGCCATTGCCTACATCGCCACCCTCCCCTGCCTCCGCCGCGGACGCCGCCGCCGCCGCCGCCGCCGCGGGGTTCTCCCACAACTCCCAGGCCCAGGGCTGCCTGCTGGTGCAGGCCTCCACCAGTCTTGGGGGTGCGGTTGGGGGTAAACCTGGTGGCGGTAGGGGGGCGGGGTGTATGCCGGTCTGGGTCCTGGGGAATCCCAGGATGCCAGAGTTCCACGACTTCTGGCACCATCAGGGAAATGGCAGTGTCCCATGGAACCTCCGGTGGCGCGAAGTGGCCTCGCTGCGGGCCAGGAGTGGCCCGCCGCCCACGCCAGGGGCATTCGGAGGAGGCGGGGAGCCGGACTGGACGGGGACGCGGTGACGGCGGAGCCGGCCAGCGGGTCGATGTTCGCCACCAGAGCGGAGCATCTGCATGGCGCGCGCTCACGAGGCAGTCCGGGAGCAGGCTCTTGGGGCGCGGGGAGCCAGGTCCCAGCGTCGACGGCTATACCACCCTGAACGCGCCCGATCTCCTCTGAATTCGGGAGCTAAGCAGGGAGGGGCCTGGTTAGTACTTGGATGGGAGACCGCCTGGGAATACCTGTAGGCTTTTGCTTGCCTCTCCTTTTGCGCCGCCGCCCCGGCGTGGCTCCCTCCGAACCCCTGCCGCCCCTTGCCCCTCTGAAGCCGCCCAGCCAGCCGAAGGTCCCCCTGGCCAGAGGCCGGTCAGCCACCCGGCACTACAAGCTGGCAGCCCCGGCCGCACACCAGGCCCGTCGGCCAGGGCTCCACCCCACACCCTCTTCTTAGTCCTCTTCGCTGAGGCAGGCCGTCAGCCTGCAGCAGTTATCCAAGCCTGTGTCTCCGCCGGCAGGCACCTCTACCCACACCCCCGCACGCCCCCTCCCATCGCCCACAAGAGCCAGGAGCCCTCCCTTCCCGCCGTTCGTGGTGGCCCCAACACACAGGGCACAAAGAGCCGGGTCAAACCAGGGGACAGAGGGAGCAGCACCCAAACACACCGCACGCCCTTGGACTCCAGGAGAGACCACCACAAGGGGAAGTGCAGGCACGCAGGCACACAACCCTCACAACCAGGGTGCCTGTGGGCTGCCACTCTCCTCCCTTGGGGGGGGTCCCTGGGCGGGGCTCGGAGCCCACTGGCCCTCCGGCCTGGCCCGGGGCCTTCAAGGGTGACTGCCAATACCCGGGCACTGCCTCTGTAGTGGAGCCCAGCCCCGGGCACGACCACACTCCGGTGGAGAGGCTGCCACTTCAACACAGCCTCAGCGAGTCTGTCCCAGTCCATGTGCCCGCCTGTGCGTCCCTCCCCCCCGGCCCCCCCACGTCTCTCTGGCTCTGTGACGTGCCTGTTGGGCTCTGCCTCTCGCTCAGGAGCTCTCTCCCGCGAGCCAGCCCCCTTTTTCTGTCTCTGTCCATGTCTCTCTGTATGTCGGGATACATACGTGTACATATACGTGTATATTTCCATCTCGCTCCCTCTTACGCCTCCTCCCGTTCTGTCTGTCGGTCCCTGTCCTGCGGGGACTCTAGTCCCCGTCCCCGCACAAGAACGCAGGATATGGTGAGGCCAAGAAGGAACACCAACGGAGCCACGGATAGGGGGCTGAGAGCACCATTTCTCATGGGCGGCTGGCTTGGAGACACGGCAGGCCGGAGCCGCCCGATCCCCAACCGGTCGGCCGTTTCTCTGCCAACCCACCGACACACCGACCGTCGACCCACCAAGCCGGCCCACTGCAATCCGCGCCCCTCTGCAATTTGCAGTCCACCACCCGCGCTTCCTAGCTTGGCCAACGCAGCACCTCCGGGGGCCCATGGCCAACTGGCAACAGCTGATGGCCAAGCGGTCACAGCTGATGACCATGCAGCCCCCACGCAGCACCCCTCCACGCGAGGCCCAGAGCCTCAAACTGCTCTCTGGGAGTCTGTCCCCAGTCCCCGTCTGTCTCTCTCCGCCACTCTCTTGCTCCGTCTCTGGCCTCTCTCACCTCCCCGGGTCAGGAGACGTGACGTGTAGCCACTGAAGGGACCGGAGGTCGGGCGGGACTCCGGGTGCTGACGAGGGGCGAGGGCCCAGACTGAAGGCTTGTGACGAAGGGTGGCTGCAGACCGGAGCTCCTGCACCCTGGTGGCGCGGGTGGCTCTCCCTGGCTTTGGGCCAGTGGGTGGGGCCGGCCAGGGCCAGGGCCTGGGTTGCACGTCCCTAGGGCCGGAGGGGACTGAGAGGACCCTGCGCCCCCCTCGGTGGCCCTGAGAGGTGGGGGCAGTCCAGCAGCAAGGGGGGCTGTGCGGTTGTGGGGCTGGGATGGGGGATGAGAGGGGTTGGGGTAGGGGCCCGGGGTAAAAGCCGTTCGGGGCCTGGGGAGTCCCAGGATGCCCGGGCGCCCAGATATCTGTCACAGTCAGGGAAGTGACCGAGGCCCGTGGAGCCACTGGGGGGGCGCGAAGGGGCCTCGCTGTGTGCCAGGAGTAGCCCGTCGCCCACACCAGCGGCGTCCGGAGGAGGCGGGGAGCGGGCGGGAGGCGCTCAGGCAGACATGCTCGCCACCCGAGCGGCCCAGCAGCATGGCGCGCGCTCAGGAGGCAGGTCGGGAGCAGGCTCTTGGAGCGCCGGGAGCCGGGTCCAGCGCCTAAGGCCATACCGCCCTGAACGCGCCAGATCTCGTCTGAACTCGGAAGCTAAGCAGGGTCGGGCCTGGTTAGTACTTGGGTGGGAGACCACCTGGGAACACCTGTAGGCTTTTGCTCGCCTCTCCTTTTGCATCGCCGCCCCGGCGTGGCTCCCTCCGAACCCCTGCCGCCCCTTGCCCCTCTGCAGCCGCCCAGCCAGCCGAAGGTCCCCCTGGCCAGAGGCCGGTCAGCCACCCGGCACTACAAGCTGGCAGCCCCGGCGGCACACCAGGCCCGTCGGCCAGTGCTCCCCCCCACACCCTCTTCTTCGTCCTCTTCGGTCCCGCAGGCCGTCATCCGGATCCCTTGGCCCAGCGGCGGTCGCCACCGCCGCCGCCGCCGCCGCCGCCGCCACCAGCGCTGCCCTGGCCCCCGCCGCCACCACCAAAGCCCCCGCCATCACCGCGTTTCCCACACCCCCCACCAGCGCTGCCCTCCCCCCTGCCCCCGCCGACACAACGCCGCCGCCGACGCCATTGCCGACCTCGCAACCCTCCCTCGCCGCCGCCGCCGCCAGCGCTGCTCATGATCAGCCCCCGCTTCTGCGCCGCCGCCGCCGCCGCCGCCATCACCACGCTCCCCACCCCCTCCGCCAGCGCTGCACTCGCCCCAGTCCGCGACCCCGCCGCCGCCAACGCCATACTCCCTCATTCAGCCTCCTCTGCTCTCCCCGCTGCCGCCGCCGCCATCACCCCTCTCCCCATCCCCGCCTCCAGCACCGCCCTCTCCCCCGCCCCCACCCCAGCCGCCGGCCTTGCCGTACTACCTCAATCTCCGGCCTCTGCTCTCCCGGCCTCCGCGCCAGCACCGCCCTCACGCCCTCTCCCGCCACCGCCGCCGCCGCCAGCGCTCCCCGCTCCCCAGTGCCCACCGTCAAAGCCCCCATTGTCGCCGCCGCCATCGCCGCCCTGGAGCCATCCACGCGGTTGCCATTGCCTACATCGCCACCCTCCCCTGCCTCCGCCGCGGACGCCGCCGCCGCCGCCGCCGCCGCCGCGGGGTTCTCCCACAACTCCCAGGCCCAGGGCTGCCTGCTGGTGCAGGCCTCCACCAGTCTTGGGGGTGCGGTTGGGGGTAAACCTGGTGGCGGTAGGGGGGCGGGGTGTATGCCGGTCTGGGTCCTGGGGAATCCCAGGATGCCAGAGTTCCACGACTTCTGGCACCATCAGGGAAATGGCAGTGTCCCATGGAACCTCCGGTGGCGCGAAGTGGCCTCGCTGCGGGCCAGGAGTGGCCCGCCGCCCACGCCAGGGGCATTCGGAGGAGGCGGGGAGCCGGACTGGACGGGGACGCGGTGACGGCGGAGCCGGCCAGCGGGTCGATGTTCGCCACCAGAGCGGAGCATCTGCATGGCGCGCGCTCACGAGGCAGTCCGGGAGCAGGCTCTTGGGGCGCGGGGAGCCAGGTCCCAGCGTCGACGGCTATACCACCCTGAACGCGCCCGATCTCCTCTGAATTCGGGAGCTAAGCAGGGAGGGGCCTGGTTAGTACTTGGATGGGAGACCGCCTGGGAATACCTGTAGGCTTTTGCTTGCCTCTCCTTTTGCGCCGCCGCCCCGGCGTGGCTCCCTCCGAACCCCTGCCGCCCCTTGCCCCTCTGAAGCCGCCCAGCCAGCCGAAGGTCCCCCTGGCCAGAGGCCGGTCAGCCACCCGGCACTACAAGCTGGCAGCCCCGGCCGCACACCAGGCCCGTCGGCCAGGGCTCCACCCCACACCCTCTTCTTAGTCCTCTTCGCTGAGGCAGGCCGTCAGCCTGCAGCAGTTATCCAAGCCTGTGTCTCCGCCGGCAGGCACCTCTACCCACACCCCCGCACGCCCCCTCCCATCGCCCACAAGAGCCAGGAGCCCTCCCTTCCCGCCGTTCGTGGTGGCCCCAACACACAGGGCACAAAGTGCCGGGTCAAACCAGGGGACAGAGGGAGCAGCACCCAAACACACCGCACGCCCTTGGACTCCAGGAGAGACCACCACAAGGGGAAGTGCAGGCACGCAGGCACACAACCCTCACAACCAGGGTGCCTGTGGGCTGCCACTCTCCTCCCTTGGGGGGGGTCCCTGGGCGGGGCTCGGAGCCCACTGGCCCTCCGGCCTGGCCCGGGGCCTTCAAGGGTGACTGCCAATACCCGGGCACTGCCTCTGTAGTGGAGCCCAGCCCCGGGCACGACCACACTCCGGTGGAGAGGCTGCCACTTCAACACAGCCTCAGCGAGTCTGTCCCAGTCCATGTGCCCGCCTGTGCGTCCCTCCCCCCCGGCCCCCCCACGTCTCTCTGGCTCTGTGACGTGCCTGTTGGGCTCTGCCTCTCGCTCAGGAGCTCTCTCCCGCGAGCCAGCCCCCTTTTTCTGTCTCTGTCCATGTCTCTCTGTATGTCGGGATACATACGTGTACATATACGTGTATATTTCCATCTCGCTCCCTCTTACGCCTCCTCCCGTTCTGTCTGTCGGTCCCTGTCCTGCGGGGACTCTAGTCCCCGTCCCCGCACAAGAACGCAGGATATGGTGAGGCCAAGAAGGAACACCAACGGAGCCACGGATAGGGGGCTGAGAGCACCATTTCTCACGGGCGGCTGGCTTGGAGACACGGCAGGCCGGAGCCGCCCGATCCCCAACCGGTCGGCCGTTTCTCTGCCAACCCACCGACACACCGACCGTCGACCCACCAAGCCGGCCCACTGCAATCCGCGCCCCTCTGCAATTTGCAGTCCACCACCCGCGCTTCCTAGCTTGGCCAACGCAGCACCTCCGGGGGCCCATGGCCAACTGGCAACAGCTGATGGCCAAGCGGTCACAGCTGATGACCATGCAGCCCCCACGCAGCACCCCTCCACGCGAGGCCCAGAGCCTCAAACTGCTCTCTGGGAGTCTGTCCCCAGTCCCCGTCTGTCTCTCTCCGCCACTCTCTTGCTCCGTCTCTGGCCTCTCTCACCTCCCCGGGTCAGGAGACGTGACGTGTAGCCACTGAAGGGACCGGAGGTCGGGCGGGACTCCGGGTGCTGACGAGGGGCGAGGGCCCAGACTGAAGGCTTGTGACGAAGGGTGGCTGCAGACCGGAGCTCCTGCACCCTGGTGGCGCGGGTGGCTCTCCCTGGCTTTGGGCCAGTGGGTGGGGCCGGCCAGGGCCAGGGCCTGGGTTGCACGTCCCTAGGGCCGGAGGGGACTGAGAGGACCCTGCGCCCCCCTCGGTGGCCCTGAGAGGTGGGGGCAGTCCAGCAGCAAGGGGGGCTGTGCGGTTGTGGGGCTGGGATGGGGGATGAGAGGGGTTGGGGTAGGGGCCCGGGGTAAAAGCCGTTCGGGGCCTGGGGAGTCCCAGGATGCCCGGGCGCCCAGATATCTGTCACAGTCAGGGAAGTGACCGAGGCCCGTGGAGCCACTGGGGGGGCGCGAAGGGGCCTCGCTGTGTGCCAGGAGTAGCCCGTCGCCCACACCAGCGGCGTCCGGAGGAGGCGGGGAGCGGGCGGGAGGCGCTCAGGCAGACATGCTCGCCACCCGAGCGGCCCAGCAGCATGGCGCGCGCTCAGGAGGCAGGTCGGGAGCAGGCTCTTGGAGCGCCGGGAGCCGGGTCCAGCGCCTAAGGCCATACCGCCCTGAACGCGCCAGATCTCGTCTGAACTCGGAAGCTAAGCAGGGTCGGGCCTGGTTAGTACTTGGGTGGGAGACCACCTGGGAACACCTGTAGGCTTTTGCTCGCCTCTCCTTTTGCATCGCCGCCCCGGCGTGGCTCCCTCCGAACCCCTGCCGCCCCTTGCCCCTCTGCAGCCGCCCAGCCAGCCGAAGGTCCCCCTGGCCAGAGGCCGGTCAGCCACCCGGCACTACAAGCTGGCAGCCCCGGCGGCACACCAGGCCCGTCGGCCAGTGCTCCCCCCCACACCCTCTTCTTCGTCCTCTTCGGTCCCGCAGGCCGTCATCCGGATCCCTTGGCCCAGCGGCGGTCGCCACCGCCGCCGCCGCCGCCGCCGCCGCCGCCACCAGCGCTGCCCTGGCCCCCGCCGCCACCACCAAAGCCCCCGCCATCACCGCGTTTCCCACACCCCCCACCAGCGCTGCCCTCCCCCCTGCCCCCGCCGACACAACGCCGCCGCCGACGCCATTGCCGACCTCGCAACCCTCCCTCGCCGCCGCCGCCGCCAGCGCTGCTCATGATCAGCCCCCGCTTCTGCGCCGCCGCCGCCGCCGCCGCCATCACCACGCTCCCCACCCCCTCCGCCAGCGCTGCACTCGCCCCAGTCCGCGACCCCGCCGCCGCCAACGCCATACTCCCTCATTCAGCCTCCTCTGCTCTCCCCGCTGCCGCCGCCGCCATCACCCCTCTCCCCATCCCCGCCTCCAGCACCGCCCTCTCCCCCGCCCCCACCCCAGCCGCCGGCCTTGCCGTACTACCTCAATCTCCGGCCTCTGCTCTCCCGGCCTCCGCGCCAGCACCGCCCTCACGCCCTCTCCCGCCACCGCCGCCGCCGCCAGCGCTCCCCGCTCCCCAGTGCCCACCGTCAAAGCCCCCATTGTCGCCGCCGCCATCGCCGCCCTGGAGCCATCCACGCGGTTGCCATTGCCTACATCGCCACCCTCCCCTGCCTCCGCCGCGGACGCCGCCGCCGCCGCCGCCGCCGCGGGGTTCTCCCACAACTCCCAGGCCCAGGGCTGCCTGCTGGTGCAGGCCTCCACCAGTCTTGGGGGTGCGGTTGGGGGTAAACCTGGTGGCGGTAGGGGGGCGGGGTGTATGCCGGTCTGGGTCCTGGGGAATCCCAGGATGCCAGAGTTCCACGACTTCTGGCACCATCAGGGAAATGGCAGTGTCCCATGGAACCTCCGGTGGCGCGAAGTGGCCTCGCTGCGGGCCAGGAGTGGCCCGCCGCCCACGCCAGGGGCATTCGGAGGAGGCGGGGAGCCGGACTGGACGGGGACGCGGTGACGGCGGAGCCGGCCAGCGGGTCGATGTTCGCCACCAGAGCGGAGCATCTGCATGGCGCGCGCTCACGAGGCAGTCCGGGAGCAGGCTCTTGGGGCGCGGGGAGCCAGGTCCCAGCGTCGACGGCTATACCACCCTGAACGCGCCCGATCTCCTCTGAATTCGGGAGCTAAGCAGGGAGGGGCCTGGTTAGTACTTGGATGGGAGACCGCCTGGGAATACCTGTAGGCTTTTGCTTGCCTCTCCTTTTGCGCCGCCGCCCCGGCGTGGCTCCCTCCGAACCCCTGCCGCCCCTTGCCCCTCTGAAGCCGCCCAGCCAGCCGAAGGTCCCCCTGGCCAGAGGCCGGTCAGCCACCCGGCACTACAAGCTGGCAGCCCCGGCCGCACACCAGGCCCGTCGGCCAGGGCTCCACCCCACACCCTCTTCTTAGTCCTCTTCACTGAGGCAGGCCGTCAGCCTGCAGCAGTTATCCAAGCCTGTGTCTCCGCCGGCAGGCACCTCTACCCACACCCCCGCACGCCCCCTCCCATCGCCCACAAGAGCCAGGAGCCCTCCCTTCCCGCCGTTCGTGGTGGCCCCAACACACAGGGCACAAAGAGCCGGGTCAAACCAGGGGACAGAGGGAGCAGCACCCAAACACACCGCACGCCCTTGGACTCCAGGAGAGACCACCACAAGGGGAAGTGCAGGCACGCAGGCACACAACCCTCACAACCAGGGTGCCTGTGGGCTGCCACTCTCCTCCCTTGGGGGGGGTCCCTGGGCGGGGCTCGGAGCCCACTGGCCCTCCGGCCTGGCCCGGGGCCTTCAAGGGTGACTGCCAATACCCGGGCACTGCCTCTGTAGTGGAGCCCAGCCCCGGGCACGACCACACTCCGGTGGAGAGGCTGCCACTTCAACACAGCCTCAGCGAGTCTGTCCCAGTCCATGTGCCCGCCTGTGCGTCCCTCCCCCCCGGCCCCCCCACGTCTCTCTGGCTCTGTGACGCTTGGCTCTGCCTCTGTTGAGCTCTGCCTCTCGCTCAGGAGCTCTCTCCCGCGAGCCAGCCCCCTTTTTCTGTCTCTGTCCATGTCTCTCTGTATGTCGGGATACATACGTGTACATATACGTGTATATTTCCATCTCGCTCCCTCTTACGCCTCCTCCCGTTCTGTCTGTCGGTCCCTGTCCTGCGGGGACTCTAGTCCCCGTCCCCGCACAAGAACGCAGGATATGGTGAGGCCAAGAAGGAACACCAACGGAGCCACGGATAGGGGGCTGAGAGCACCATTTCTCACGGGCGGCTGGCTTGGAGACACGGCAGGCCGGAGCCGCCCGATCCCCAACCGGTCGGCCGTTTCTCTGCCAACCCACCGACACACCGACCGTCGACCCACCAAGCCGGCCCACTGCAATCCGCGCCCCTCTGCAATTTGCAGTCCACCACCCGCGCTTCCTAGCTTGGCCAACGCAGCACCTCCGGGGGCCCATGGCCAACTGGCAACAGCTGATGGCCAAGCGGTCACAGCTGATGACCATGCAGCCCCCACGCAGCACCCCTCCACGCGAGGCCCAGAGCCTCAAACTGCTCTCTGGGAGTCTGTCCCCAGTCCCCGTCTGTCTCTCTCCGCCACTCTCTTGCTCCGTCTCTGGCCTCTCTCACCTCCCCGGGTCAGGAGACGTGACGTGTAGCCACTGAAGGGACCGGAGGTCGGGCGGGACTCCGGGTGCTGACGAGGGGCGAGGGCCCAGACTGAAGGCTTGTGACGAAGGGTGGCTGCAGACCGGAGCTCCTGCACCCTGGTGGCGCGGGTGGCTCTCCCTGGCTTTGGGCCAGTGGGTGGGGCCGGCCAGGGCCAGGGCCTGGGTTGCACGTCCCTAGGGCCGGAGGGGACTGAGAGGACCCTGCGCCCCCCTCGGTGGCCCTGAGAGGTGGGGGCAGTCCAGCAGCAAGGGGGGCTGTGCGGTTGTGGGGCTGGGATGGGGGATGAGAGGGGTTGGGGTAGGGGCCCGGGGTAAAAGCCGTTCGGGGCCTGGGGAGTCCCAGGATGCCCGGGCGCCCAGATATCTGTCACAGTCAGGGAAGTGACCGAGGCCCGTGGAGCCACTGGGGGGGCGCGAAGGGGCCTCGCTGTGTGCCAGGAGTAGCCCGTCGCCCACACCAGCGGCGTCCGGAGGAGGCGGGGAGCGGGCGGGAGGCGCTCAGGCAGACATGCTCGCCACCCGAGCGGCCCAGCAGCATGGCGCGCGCTCAGGAGGCAGGTCGGGAGCAGGCTCTTGGAGCGCCGGGAGCCGGGTCCAGCGCCTAAGGCCATACCGCCCTGAACGCGCCAGATCTCGTCTGAACTCGGAAGCTAAGCAGGGTCGGGCCTGGTTAGTACTTGGGTGGGAGACCACCTGGGAACACCTGTAGGCTTTTGCTCGCCTCTCCTTTTGCATCGCCGCCCCGGCGTGGCTCCCTCCGAACCCCTGCCGCCCCTTGCCCCTCTGCAGCCGCCCAGCCAGCCGAAGGTCCCCCTGGCCAGAGGCCGGTCAGCCACCCGGCACTACAAGCTGGCAGCCCCGGCGGCACACCAGGCCCGTCGGCCAGTGCTCCCCCCCACACCCTCTTCTTCGTCCTCTTCGGTCCCGCAGGCCGTCATCCGGATCCCTTGGCCCAGCGGCGGTCGCCACCGCCGCCGCCGCCGCCGCCGCCGCCGCCACCAGCGCTGCCCTGGCCCCCGCCGCCACCACCAAAGCCCCCGCCATCACCGCGTTTCCCACACCCCCCACCAGCGCTGCCCTCCCCCCTGCCCCCGCCGACACAACGCCGCCGCCGACGCCATTGCCGACCTCGCAACCCTCCCTCGCCGCCGCCGCCGCCAGCGCTGCTCATGATCAGCCCCCGCTTCTGCGCCGCCGCCGCCGCCGCCGCCATCACCACGCTCCCCACCCCCTCCGCCAGCGCTGCACTCGCCCCAGTCCGCGACCCCGCCGCCGCCAACGCCATACTCCCTCATTCAGCCTCCTCTGCTCTCCCCGCTGCCGCCGCCGCCATCACCCCTCTCCCCATCCCCGCCTCCAGCACCGCCCTCTCCCCCGCCCCCACCCCAGCCGCCGGCCTTGCCGTACTACCTCAATCTCCGGCCTCTGCTCTCCCGGCCTCCGCGCCAGCACCGCCCTCACGCCCTCTCCCGCCACCGCCGCCGCCGCCAGCGCTCCCCGCTCCCCAGTGCCCACCGTCAAAGCCCCCATTGTCGCCGCCGCCATCGCCGCCCTGGAGCCATCCACGCGGTTGCCATTGCCTACATCGCCACCCTCCCCTGCCTCCGCCGCGGACGCCGCCGCCGCCGCCGCCGCCGCCGCGGGGTTCTCCCACAACTCCCAGGCCCAGGGCTGCCTGCTGGTGCAGGCCTCCACCAGTCTTGGGGGTGCGGTTGGGGGTAAACCTGGTGGCGGTAGGGGGGCGGGGTGTATGCCGGTCTGGGTCCTGGGGAATCCCAGGATGCCAGAGTTCCACGACTTCTGGCACCATCAGGGAAATGGCAGTGTCCCATGGAACCTCCGGTGGCGCGAAGTGGCCTCGCTGCGGGCCAGGAGTGGCCCGCCGCCCACGCCAGGGGCATTCGGAGGAGGCGGGGAGCCGGACTGGACGGGGACGCGGTGACGGCGGAGCCGGCCAGCGGGTCGATGTTCGCCACCAGAGCGGAGCATCTGCATGGCGCGCGCTCACGAGGCAGTCCGGGAGCAGGCTCTTGGGGCGCGGGGAGCCAGGTCCCAGCGTCGACGGCTATACCACCCTGAACGCGCCCGATCTCCTCTGAATTCGGGAGCTAAGCAGGGAGGGGCCTGGTTAGTACTTGGATGGGAGACCGCCTGGGAATACCTGTAGGCTTTTGCTTGCCTCTCCTTTTGCGCCGCCGCCCCGGCGTGGCTCCCTCCGAACCCCTGCCGCCCCTTGCCCCTCTGAAGCCGCCCAGCCAGCCGAAGGTCCCCCTGGCCAGAGGCCGGTCAGCCACCCGGCACTACAAGCTGGCAGCCCCGGCCGCACACCAGGCCCGTCGGCCAGGGCTCCACCCCACACCCTCTTCTTAGTCCTCTTCGCTGAGGCAGGCCGTCAGCCTGCAGCAGTTATCCAAGCCTGTGTCTCCGCCGGCAGGCACCTCTACCCACACCCCCGCACGCCCCCTCCCATCGCCCACAAGAGCCAGGAGCCCTCCCTTCCCGCCGTTCGTGGTGGCCCCAACACACAGGGCACAAAGTGCCGGGTCAAACCAGGGGACAGAGGGAGCAGCACCCAAACACACCGCACGCCCTTGGACTCCAGGAGAGACCACCACAAGGGGAAGTGCAGGCACGCAGGCACACAACCCTCACAACCAGGGTGCCTGTGGGCTGCCACTCTCCTCCCTTGGGGGGGGTCCCTGGGCGGGGCTCGGAGCCCACTGGCCCTCCGGCCTGGCCCGGGGCCTTCAAGGGTGACTGCCAATACCCGGGCACTGCCTCTGTAGTGGAGCCCAGCCCCGGGCACGACCACACTCCGGTGGAGAGGCTGCCACTTCAACACAGCCTCAGCGAGTCTGTCCCAGTCCATGTGCCCGCCTGTGCGTCCCTCCCCCCCGGCCCCCCCACGTCTCTCTGGCTCTGTGACGTGCCTGTTGGGCTCTGCCTCTCGCTCAGGAGCTCTCTCCCGCGAGCCAGCCCCCTTTTTCTGTCTCTGTCCATGTCTCTCTGTATGTCGGGATACATACGTGTACATATACGTGTATATTTCCATCTCGCTCCCTCTTACGCCTCCTCCCGTTCTGTCTGTCGGTCCCTGTCCTGCGGGGACTCTAGTCCCCGTCCCCGCACAAGAACGCAGGATATGGTGAGGCCAAGAAGGAACACCAACGGAGCCACGGATAGGGGGCTGAGAGCACCATTTCTCACGGGCGGCTGGCTTGGAGACACGGCAGGCCGGAGCCGCCCGATCCCCAACCGGTCGGCCGTTTCTCTGCCAACCCACCGACACACCGACCGTCGACCCACCAAGCCGGCCCACTGCAATCCGCGCCCCTCTGCAATTTGCAGTCCACCACCCGCGCTTCCTAGCTTGGCCAACGCAGCACCTCCGGGGGCCCATGGCCAACTGGCAACAGCTGATGGCCAAGCGGTCACAGCTGATGACCATGCAGCCCCCACGCAGCACCCCTCCACGCGAGGCCCAGAGCCTCAAACTGCTCTCTGGGAGTCTGTCCCCAGTCCCCGTCTGTCTCTCTCCGCCACTCTCTTGCTCCGTCTCTGGCCTCTCTCACCTCCCCGGGTCAGGAGACGTGACGTGTAGCCACTGAAGGGACCGGAGGTCGGGCGGGACTCCGGGTGCTGACGAGGGGCGAGGGCCCAGACTGAAGGCTTGTGACGAAGGGTGGCTGCAGACCGGAGCTCCTGCACCCTGGTGGCGCGGGTGGCTCTCCCTGGCTTTGGGCCAGTGGGTGGGGCCGGCCAGGGCCAGGGCCTGGGTTGCACGTCCCTAGGGCCGGAGGGGACTGAGAGGACCCTGCGCCCCCCTCGGTGGCCCTGAGAGGTGGGGGCAGTCCAGCAGCAAGGGGGGCTGTGCGGTTGTGGGGCTGGGATGGGGGATGAGAGGGGTTGGGGTAGGGGCCCGGGGTAAAAGCCGTTCGGGGCCTGGGGAGTCCCAGGATGCCCGGGCGCCCAGATATCTGTCACAGTCAGGGAAGTGACCGAGGCCCGTGGAGCCACTGGGGGGGCGCGAAGGGGCCTCGCTGTGTGCCAGGAGTAGCCCGTCGCCCACACCAGCGGCGTCCGGAGGAGGCGGGGAGCGGGCGGGAGGCGCTCAGGCAGACATGCTCGCCACCCGAGCGGCCCAGCAGCATGGCGCGCGCTCAGGAGGCAGGTCGGGAGCAGGCTCTTGGAGCGCCGGGAGCCGGGTCCAGCGCCTAAGGCCATACCGCCCTGAACGCGCCAGATCTCGTCTGAACTCGGAAGCTAAGCAGGGTCGGGCCTGGTTAGTACTTGGGTGGGAGACCACCTGGGAACACCTGTAGGCTTTTGCTCGCCTCTCCTTTTGCATCGCCGCCCCGGCGTGGCTCCCTCCGAACCCCTGCCGCCCCTTGCCCCTCTGCAGCCGCCCAGCCAGCCGAAGGTCCCCCTGGCCAGAGGCCGGTCAGCCACCCGGCACTACAAGCTGGCAGCCCCGGCGGCACACCAGGCCCGTCGGCCAGTGCTCCCCCCCACACCCTCTTCTTCGTCCTCTTCGGTCCCGCAGGCCGTCATCCGGATCCCTTGGCCCAGCGGCGGTCGCCACCGCCGCCGCCGCCACCAGCGCTGCCCTGGCCCCCGCCGCCACCACCAAAGCCCCCGCCATCACCGCGTTTCCCACACCCCCCACCAGCGCTGCCCTCCCCCCTGCCCCCGCCGACACAACGCCGCCGCCGACGCCATTGCCGACCTCGCAACCCTCCCTCGCCGCCGCCGCCGCCAGCGCTGCTCATGATCAGCCCCCGCTTCTGCGCCGCCGCCGCCGCCGCCGCCATCACCACGCTCCCCACCCCCTCCGCCAGCGCTGCACTCGCCCCAGTCCGCGACCCCGCCGCCGCCAACGCCATACTCCCTCATTCAGCCTCCTCTGCTCTCCCCGCTGCCGCCGCCGCCATCACCCCTCTCCCCATCCCCGCCTCCAGCACCGCCCTCTCCCCCGCCCCCACCCCAGCCGCCGGCCTTGCCGTACTACCTCAATCTCCGGCCTCTGCTCTCCCGGCCTCCGCGCCAGCACCGCCCTCACGCCCTCTCCCGCCACCGCCGCCGCCGCCAGCGCTCCCCGCTCCCCAGTGCCCACCGTCAAAGCCCCCATTGTCGCCGCCGCCATCGCCGCCCTGGAGCCATCCACGCGGTTGCCATTGCCTACATCGCCACCCTCCCCTGCCTCCGCCGCGGACGCCGCCGCCGCCGCCGCCGCCGCGGGGTCCTCCCACAACTCCCAGGCCCAGGGCTGCCTGCTGGTGCAGGCCTCCACCAGTCTTGGGGGTGCGGTTGGGGGTAAACCTGGTGGCGGTAGGGGGGCGGGGTGTATGCCGGTCTGGGTCCTGGGGAATCCCAGGATGCCAGAGTTCCACGACTTCTGGCACCATCAGGGAAATGGCAGTGTCCCATGGAACCTCCGGTGGCGCGAAGTGGCCTCGCTGCGGGCCAGGAGTGGCCCGCCGCCCACGCCAGGGGCATTCGGAGGAGGCGGGGAGCCGGACTGGACGGGGACGCGGTGACGGCGGAGCCGGCCAGCGGGTCGATGTTCGCCACCAGAGCGGAGCATCTGCATGGCGCGCGCTCACGAGGCAGTCCGGGAGCAGGCTCTTGGGGCGCGGGGAGCCAGGTCCCAGCGTCGACGGCTATACCACCCTGAACGCGCCCGATCTCCTCTGAATTCGGGAGCTAAGCAGGGAGGGGCCTGGTTAGTACTTGGATGGGAGACCGCCTGGGAATACCTGTAGGCTTTTGCTTGCCTCTCCTTTTGCGCCGCCGCCCCGGCGTGGCTCCCTCCGAACCCCTGCCGCCCCTTGCCCCTCTGAAGCCGCCCAGCCAGCCGAAGGTCCCCCTGGCCAGAGGCCGGTCAGCCACCCGGCACTACAAGCTGGCAGCCCCGGCCGCACACCAGGCCCGTCGGCCAGGGCTCCACCCCACACCCTCTTCTTAGTCCTCTTCGCTGAGGCAGGCCGTCAGCCTGCAGCAGTTATCCAAGCCTGTGTCTCCGCCGGCAGGCACCTCTACCCACACCCCCGCACGCCCCCTCCCATCGCCCACAAGAGCCAGGAGCCCTCCCTTCCCGCCGTTCGTGGTGGCCCCAACACACAGGGCACAAAGTGCCGGGTCAAACCAGGGGACAGAGGGAGCAGCACCCAAACACACCGCACGCCCTTGGACTCCAGGAGAGACCACCACAAGGGGAAGTGCAGGCACGCAGGCACACAACCCTCACAACCAGGGTGCCTGTGGGCTGCCACTCTCCTCCCTTGGGGGGGGTCCCTGGGCGGGGCTCGGAGCCCACTGGCCCTCCGGCCTGGCCCGGGGCCTTCAAGGGTGACTGCCAATACCCGGGCACTGCCTCTGTAGTGGAGCCCAGCCCCGGGCACGACCACACTCCGGTGGAGAGGCTGCCACTTCAACACAGCCTCAGCGAGTCTGTCCCAGTCCATGTGCCCGCCTGTGCGTCCCTCCCCCCCGGCCCCCCCACGTCTCTCTGGCTCTGTGACGTGCCTGTTGGGCTCTGCCTCTCGCTCAGGAGCTCTCTCCCGCGAGCCAGCCCCCTTTTTCTGTCTCTGTCCATGTCTCTCTGTATGTCGGGATACATACGTGTACATATACGTGTATATTTCCATCTCGCTCCCTCTTACGCCTCCTCCCGTTCTGTCTGTCGGTCCCTGTCCTGCGGGGACTCTAGTCCCCGTCCCCGCACAAGAACGCAGGATATGGTGAGGCCAAGAAGGAACACCAACGGAGCCACGGATAGGGGGCTGAGAGCACCATTTCTCACGGGCGGCTGGCTTGGAGACACGGCAGGCCGGAGCCGCCCGATCCCCAACCGGTCGGCCGTTTCTCTGCCAACCCACCGACACACCGACCGTCGACCCACCAAGCCGGCCCACTGCAATCCGCGCCCCTCTGCAATTTGCAGTCCACCACCCGCGCTTCCTAGCTTGGCCAACGCAGCACCTCCGGGGGCCCATGGCCAACTGGCAACAGCTGATGGCCAAGCGGTCACAGCTGATGACCATGCAGCCCCCACGCAGCACCCCTCCACGCGAGGCCCAGAGCCTCAAACTGCTCTCTGGGAGTCTGTCCCCAGTCCCCGTCTGTCTCTCTCCGCCACTCTCTTGCTCCGTCTCTGGCCTCTCTCACCTCCCCGGGTCAGGAGACGTGACGTGTAGCCACTGAAGGGACCGGAGGTCGGGCGGGACTCCGGGTGCTGACGAGGGGCGAGGGCCCAGACTGAAGGCTTGTGACGAAGGGTGGCTGCAGACCGGAGCTCCTGCACCCTGGTGGCGCGGGTGGCTCTCCCTGGCTTTGGGCCAGTGGGTGGGGCCGGCCAGGGCCAGGGCCTGGGTTGCACGTCCCTAGGGCCGGAGGGGACTGAGAGGACCCTGCGCCCCCCTCGGTGGCCCTGAGAGGTGGGGGCAGTCCAGCAGCAAGGGGGGCTGTGCGGTTGTGGGGCTGGGATGGGGGATGAGAGGGGTTGGGGTAGGGGCCCGGGGTAAAAGCCGTTCGGGGCCTGGGGAGTCCCAGGATGCCCGGGCGCCCAGATATCTGTCACAGTCAGGGAAGTGACCGAGGCCCGTGGAGCCACTGGGGGGGCGCGAAGGGGCCTCGCTGTGTGCCAGGAGTAGCCCGTCGCCCACACCAGCGGCGTCCGGAGGAGGCGGGGAGCGGGCGGGAGGCGCTCAGGCAGACATGCTCGCCACCCGAGCGGCCCAGCAGCATGGCGCGCGCTCAGGAGGCAGGTCGGGAGCAGGCTCTTGGAGCGCCGGGAGCCGGGTCCAGCGCCTAAGGCCATACCGCCCTGAACGCGCCAGATCTCGTCTGAACTCGGAAGCTAAGCAGGGTCGGGCCTGGTTAGTACTTGGGTGGGAGACCACCTGGGAACACCTGTAGGCTTTTGCTCGCCTCTCCTTTTGCATCGCCGCCCCGGCGTGGCTCCCTCCGAACCCCTGCCGCCCCTTGCCCCTCTGCAGCCGCCCAGCCAGCCGAAGGTCCCCCTGGCCAGAGGCCGGTCAGCCACCCGGCACTACAAGCTGGCAGCCCCGGCGGCACACCAGGCCCGTCGGCCAGTGCTCCCCCCCACACCCTCTTCTTCGTCCTCTTCGGTCCCGCAGGCCGTCATCCGGATCCCTTGGCCCAGCGGCGGTCGCCACCGCCGCCGCCGCCGCCGCCGCCGCCGCCACCAGCGCTGCCCTGGCCCCCGCCGCCACCACCAAAGCCCCCGCCATCACCGCGTTTCCCACACCCCCCACCAGCGCTGCCCTCCCCCCTGCCCCCGCCGACACAACGCCGCCGCCGACGCCATTGCCGACCTCGCAACCCTCCCTCGCCGCCGCCGCCGCCAGCGCTGCTCATGATCAGCCCCCGCTTCTGCGCCGCCGCCGCCGCCGCCGCCATCACCACGCTCCCCACCCCCTCCGCCAGCGCTGCACTCGCCCCAGTCCGCGACCCCGCCGCCGCCAACGCCATACTCCCTCATTCAGCCTCCTCTGCTCTCCCCGCTGCCGCCGCCGCCAGCACCCCTCTCCCCATCCCCGCCTCCAGCACCGCCCTCTCCCCCGCCCCCACCCCAGCCGCCGGCCTTGCCGTACTACCTCAATCTCCGGCCTCTGCTCTCCCGGCCTCCGCGCCAGCACCGCCCTCACGCCCTCTCCCGCCACCGCCGCCGCCGCCAGCGCTCCCCGCTCCCCAGTGCCCACCGTCAAAGCCCCCATTGTCGCCGCCGCCATCGCCGCCCTGGAGCCATCCACGCGGTTGCCATTGCCTACATCGCCACCCTCCCCTGCCTCCGCCGCGGACGCCGCCGCCGCCGCCGCCGCCGCCGCGGGGTTCTCCCACAACTCCCAGGCCCAGGGCTGCCTGCTGGTGCAGGCCTCCACCAGTCTTGGGGGTGCGGTTGGGGGTAAACCTGGTGGCGGTAGGGGGGCGGGGTGTATGCCGGTCTGGGTCCTGGGGAATCCCAGGATGCCAGAGTTCCACGACTTCTGGCACCATCAGGGAAATGGCAGTGTCCCATGGAACCTCCGGTGGCGCGAAGTGGCCTCGCTGCGGGCCAGGAGTGGCCCGCCGCCCACGCCAGGGGCATTCGGAGGAGGCGGGGAGCCGGACTGGACGGGGACGCGGTGACGGCGGAGCCGGCCAGCGGGTCGATGTTCGCCACCAGAGCGGAGCATCTGCATGGCGCGCGCTCACGAGGCAGTCCGGGAGCAGGCTCTTGGGGCGCGGGGAGCCAGGTCCCAGCGTCGACGGCTATACCACCCTGAACGCGCCCGATCTCCTCTGAATTCGGGAGCTAAGCAGGGAGGGGCCTGGTTAGTACTTGGATGGGAGACCGCCTGGGAATACCTGTAGGCTTTTGCTTGCCTCTCCTTTTGCGCCGCCGCCCCGGCGTGGCTCCCTCCGAACCCCTGCCGCCCCTTGCCCCTCTGAAGCCGCCCAGCCAGCCGAAGGTCCCCCTGGCCAGAGGCCGGTCAGCCACCCGGCACTACAAGCTGGCAGCCCCGGCCGCACACCAGGCCCGTCGGCCAGGGCTCCACCCCACACCCTCTTCTTAGTCCTCTTCGCTGAGGCAGGCCGTCAGCCTGCAGCAGTTATCCAAGCCTGTGTCTCCGCCGGCAGGCACCTCTACCCACACCCCCGCACGCCCCCTCCCATCGCCCACAAGAGCCAGGAGCCCTCCCTTCCCGCCGTTCGTGGTGGCCCCAACACACAGGGCACAAAGTGCCGGGTCAAACCAGGGGACAGAGGGAGCAGCACCCAAACACACCGCACGCCCTTGGACTCCAGGAGAGACCACCACAAGGGGAAGTGCAGGCACGCAGGCACACAACCCTCACAACCAGGGTGCCTGTGGGCTGCCACTCTCCTCCCTTGGGGGGGGTCCCTGGGCGGGGCTCGGAGCCCACTGGCCCTCCGGCCTGGCCCGGGGCCTTCAAGGGTGACTGCCAATACCCGGGCACTGCCTCTGTAGTGGAGCCCAGCCCCGGGCACGACCACACTCCGGTGGAGAGGCTGCCACTTCAACACAGCCTCAGCGAGTCTGTCCCAGTCCATGTGCCCGCCTGTGCGTCCCTCCCCCCCGGCCCCCCCACGTCTCTCTGGCTCTGTGACGTGCCTGT
The DNA here is from genome assembly GCF_057876585.1 of Rhinolophus sinicus. Lineage (NCBI taxonomy): Eukaryota > Metazoa > Chordata > Mammalia > Chiroptera > Rhinolophidae > Rhinolophus > Rhinolophus sinicus. The sequence continues at coordinate 41,281,530 of NC_142506.1, forward strand.
TGGGCTCTGCCTCTCGCTCAGGAGCTCTCTCCCGCGAGCCAGCCCCCTTTTTCTGTCTCTGTCCATGTCTCTCTGTATGTCGGGATACATACGTGTACATATACGTGTATATTTCCATCTCGCTCCCTCTTACGCCTCCTCCCGTTCTGTCTGTCGGTCCCTGTCCTGCGGGGACTCTAGTCCCCGTCCCCGCACAAGAACGCAGGATATGGTGAGGCCAAGAAGGAACACCAACGGAGCCACGGATAGGGGGCTGAGAGCACCATTTCTCACGGGCGGCTGGCTTGGAGACACGGCAGGCCGGAGCCGCCCGATCCCCAACCGGTCGGCCGTTTCTCTGCCAACCCACCGACACACCGACCGTCGACCCACCAAGCCGGCCCACTGCAATCCGCGCCCCTCTGCAATTTGCAGTCCACCACCCGCGCTTCCTAGCTTGGCCAACGCAGCACCTCCGGGGGCCCATGGCCAACTGGCAACAGCTGATGGCCAAGCGGTCACAGCTGATGACCATGCAGCCCCCACGCAGCACCCCTCCACGCGAGGCCCAGAGCCTCAAACTGCTCTCTGGGAGTCTGTCCCCAGTCCCCGTCTGTCTCTCTCCGCCACTCTCTTGCTCCGTCTCTGGCCTCTCTCACCTCCCCGGGTCAGGAGACGTGACGTGTAGCCACTGAAGGGACCGGAGGTCGGGCGGGACTCCGGGTGCTGACGAGGGGCGAGGGCCCAGACTGAAGGCTTGTGACGAAGGGTGGCTGCAGACCGGAGCTCCTGCACCCTGGTGGCGCGGGTGGCTCTCCCTGGCTTTGGGCCAGTGGGTGGGGCCGGCCAGGGCCAGGGCCTGGGTTGCACGTCCCTAGGGCCGGAGGGGACTGAGAGGACCCTGCGCCCCCCTCGGTGGCCCTGAGAGGTGGGGGCAGTCCAGCAGCAAGGGGGGCTGTGCGGTTGTGGGGCTGGGATGGGGGATGAGAGGGGTTGGGGTAGGGGCCCGGGGTAAAAGCCGTTCGGGGCCTGGGGAGTCCCAGGATGCCCGGGCGCCCAGATATCTGTCACAGTCAGGGAAGTGACCGAGGCCCGTGGAGCCACTGGGGGGGCGCGAAGGGGCCTCGCTGTGTGCCAGGAGTAGCCCGTCGCCCACACCAGCGGCGTCCGGAGGAGGCGGGGAGCGGGCGGGAGGCGCTCAGGCAGACATGCTCGCCACCCGAGCGGCCCAGCAGCATGGCGCGCGCTCAGGAGGCAGGTCGGGAGCAGGCTCTTGGAGCGCCGGGAGCCGGGTCCAGCGCCTAAGGCCATACCGCCCTGAACGCGCCAGATCTCGTCTGAACTCGGAAGCTAAGCAGGGTCGGGCCTGGTTAGTACTTGGGTGGGAGACCACCTGGGAACACCTGTAGGCTTTTGCTCGCCTCTCCTTTTGCATCGCCGCCCCGGCGTGGCTCCCTCCGAACCCCTGCCGCCCCTTGCCCCTCTGCAGCCGCCCAGCCAGCCGAAGGTCCCCCTGGCCAGAGGCCGGTCAGCCACCCGGCACTACAAGCTGGCAGCCCCGGCGGCACACCAGGCCCGTCGGCCAGTGCTCCCCCCCACACCCTCTTCTTCGTCCTCTTCGGTCCCGCAGGCCGTCATCCGGATCCCTTGGCCCAGCGGCGGTCGCCACCGCCGCCGCCGCCACCAGCGCTGCCCTGGCCCCCGCCGCCACCACCAAAGCCCCCGCCATCACCGCGTTTCCCACACCCCCCACCAGCGCTGCCCTCCCCCCTGCCCCCGCCGACACAACGCCGCCGCCGACGCCATTGCCGACCTCGCAACCCTCCCTCGCCGCCGCCGCCGCCAGCGCTGCTCATGATCAGCCCCCGCTTCTGCGCCGCCGCCGACGCCGCCGCCATCACCACGCTCCCCACCCCCTCCGCCAGCGCTGCACTCGCCCCAGTCCGCGACCCCGCCGCCGCCAACGCCATACTCCCTCATTCAGCCTCCTCTGCTCTCCCCGCTGCCGCCGCCGCCATCACCCCTCTCCCCATCCCCGCCTCCAGCACCGCCCTCTCCCCCGCCCCCACCCCAGCCGCCGGCCTTGCCGTACTACCTCAATCTCCGGCCTCTGCTCTCCCGGCCTCCGCGCCAGCACCGCCCTCACGCCCTCTCCCGCCACCGCCGCCGCCGCCAGCGCTCCCCGCTCCCCAGTGCCCACCGTCAAAGCCCCCATTGTCGCCGCCGCCATCGCCGCCCTGGAGCCATCCACGCGGTTGCCATTGCCTACATCGCCACCCTCCCCTGCCTCCGCCGCGGACGCCGCCGCCGCCGCCGCCGCCGCCGCCGCCGCCGCCGCCGCCGCCGCGGGGTTCTCCCACAACTCCCAGGCCCAGGGCTGCCTGCTGGTGCAGGCCTCCACCAGTCTTGGGGGTGCGGTTGGGGGTAAACCTGGTGGCGGTAGGGGGGCGGGGTGTATGCCGGTCTGGGTCCTGGGGAATCCCAGGATGCCAGAGTTCCACGACTTCTGGCACCATCAGGGAAATGGCAGTGTCCCATGGAACCTCCGGTGGCGCGAAGTGGCCTCGCTGCGGGCCAGGAGTGGCCCGCCGCCCACGCCAGGGGCATTCGGAGGAGGCGGGGAGCCGGACTGGACGGGGACGCGGTGACGGCGGAGCCGGCCAGCGGGTCGATGTTCGCCACCAGAGCGGAGCATCTGCATGGCGCGCGCTCACGAGGCAGTCCGGGAGCAGGCTCTTGGGGCGCGGGGAGCCAGGTCCCAGCGTCGACGGCTATACCACCCTGAACGCGCCCGATCTCCTCTGAATTCGGGAGCTAAGCAGGGAGGGGCCTGGTTAGTACTTGGATGGGAGACCGCCTGGGAATACCTGTAGGCTTTTGCTTGCCTCTCCTTTTGCGCCGCCGCCCCGGCGTGGCTCCCTCCGAACCCCTGCCGCCCCTTGCCCCTCTGAAGCCGCCCAGCCAGCCGAAGGTCCCCCTGGCCAGAGGCCGGTCAGCCACCCGGCACTACAAGCTGGCAGCCCCGGCCGCACACCAGGCCCGTCGGCCAGGGCTCCACCCCACACCCTCTTCTTAGTCCTCTTCGCTGAGGCAGGCCGTCAGCCTGCAGCAGTTATCCAAGCCTGTGTCTCCGCCGGCAGGCACCTCTACCCACACCCCCGCACGCCCCCTCCCATCGCCCACAAGAGCCAGGAGCCCTCCCTTCCCGCCGTTCGTGGTGGCCCCAACACACAGGGCACAAAGAGCCGGGTCAAACCAGGGGACAGAGGGAGCAGCACCCAAACACACCGCACGCCCTTGGACTCCAGGAGAGACCACCACAAGGGGAAGTGCAGGCACGCAGGCACACAACCCTCACAACCAGGGTGCCTGTGGGCTGCCACTCTCCTCCCTTGGGGGGGGTCCCTGGGCGGGGCTCGGAGCCCACTGGCCCTCCGGCCTGGCCCGGGGCCTTCAAGGGTGACTGCCAATACCCGGGCACTGCCTCTGTAGTGGAGCCCAGCCCCGGGCACGACCACACTCCGGTGGAGAGGCTGCCACTTCAACACAGCCTCAGCGAGTCTGTCCCAGTCCATGTGCCCGCCTGTGCGTCCCTCCCCCCCGGCCCCCCCACGTCTCTCTGGCTCTGTGACGTGCCTGTTGGGCTCTGCCTCTCGCTCAGGAGCTCTCTCCCGCGAGCCAGCCCCCTTTTTCTGTCTCTGTCCATGTCTCTCTGTATGTCGGGATACATACGTGTACATATACGTGTATATTTCCATCTCGCTCCCTCTTACGCCTCCTCCCGTTCTGTCTGTCGGTCCCTGTCCTGCGGGGACTCTAGTCCCCGTCCCCGCACAAGAACGCAGGATATGGTGAGGCCAAGAAGGAACACCAACGGAGCCACGGATAGGGGGCTGAGAGCACCATTTCTCACGGGCGGCTGGCTTGGAGACACGGCAGGCCGGAGCCGCCCGATCCCCAACCGGTCGGCCGTTTCTCTGCCAACCCACCGACACACCGACCGTCGACCCACCAAGCCGGCCCACTGCAATCCGCGCCCCTCTGCAATTTGCAGTCCACCACCCGCGCTTCCTAGCTTGGCCAACGCAGCACCTCCGGGGGCCCATGGCCAACTGGCAACAGCTGATGGCCAAGCGGTCACAGCTGATGACCATGCAGCCCCCACGCAGCACCCCTCCACGCGAGGCCCAGAGCCTCAAACTGCTCTCTGGGAGTCTGTCCCCAGTCCCCGTCTGTCTCTCTCCGCCACTCTCTTGCTCCGTCTCTGGCCTCTCTCACCTCCCCGGGTCAGGAGACGTGACGTGTAGCCACTGAAGGGACCGGAGGTCGGGCGGGACTCCGGGTGCTGACGAGGGGCGAGGGCCCAGACTGAAGGCTTGTGACGAAGGGTGGCTGCAGACCGGAGCTCCTGCACCCTGGTGGCGCGGGTGGCTCTCCCTGGCTTTGGGCCAGTGGGTGGGGCCGGCCAGGGCCAGGGCCTGGGTTGCACGTCCCTAGGGCCGGAGGGGACTGAGAGGACCCTGCGCCCCCCTCGGTGGCCCTGAGAGGTGGGGGCAGTCCAGCAGCAAGGGGGGCTGTGCGGTTGTGGGGCTGGGATGGGGGATGAGAGGGGTTGGGGTAGGGGCCCGGGGTAAAAGCCGTTCGGGGCCTGGGGAGTCCCAGGATGCCCGGGCGCCCAGATATCTGTCACAGTCAGGGAAGTGACCGAGGCCCGTGGAGCCACTGGGGGGGCGCGAAGGGGCCTCGCTGTGTGCCAGGAGTAGCCCGTCGCCCACACCAGCGGCGTCCGGAGGAGGCGGGGAGCGGGCGGGAGGCGCTCAGGCAGACATGCTCGCCACCCGAGCGGCCCAGCAGCATGGCGCGCGCTCAGGAGGCAGGTCGGGAGCAGGCTCTTGGAGCGCCGGGAGCCGGGTCCAGCGCCTAAGGCCATACCGCCCTGAACGCGCCAGATCTCGTCTGAACTCGGAAGCTAAGCAGGGTCGGGCCTGGTTAGTACTTGGGTGGGAGACCACCTGGGAACACCTGTAGGCTTTTGCTCGCCTCTCCTTTTGCATCGCCGCCCCGGCGTGGCTCCCTCCGAACCCCTGCCGCCCCTTGCCCCTCTGCAGCCGCCCAGCCAGCCGAAGGTCCCCCTGGCCAGAGGCCGGTCAGCCACCCGGCACTACAAGCTGGCAGCCCCGGCGGCACACCAGGCCCGTCGGCCAGTGCTCCCCCCCCCACACACTCTTCTTCGTCCTCTTCGGTCCCGCAGGCCGTCATCCGGATCCCTTGGCCCAGCGGCGGTCGCCACCGCCGCCGCCGCCGCCGCCGCCACCAGCGCTGCCCTGGCCCCCGCCGCCACCACCAAAGCCCCCGCCATCACCGCGTTTCCCACACCCCCCGCCAGCGCTGCCCTCCCTCCTGCCCCCGCCGACACAACGCCGCCGCCGACGCCATTGCCGACCTCGCAACCCTCCCTCGCCGCCGCCGCCGCCAGCGCTGCTCATGATCAGCCCCCGCTTCTGCGCCGCCGCCGCCGCCGCCGCCGCCGCCATCACCACGCTCCCCACCCCCTCCGCCAGCGCTGCACTCGCCCCCGTCCGCGACCCCGCCGCCGCCAACGCCATACTCCCTCATTCAGCCTCCTCTGCTCTCCCCGCTGCCGCCGCCGCCATCACCCCTCTCCCCATCCCCGCCTCCAGCACCGCCCTCTCCCCCGCCCCCACCCCAGCCGCCGGCCTTGCCGTACTCCCTCAATCTCCCGCCTCTGCTCTCCCGGCCTCCGCGCCACCACCGCCCTCACGCCCTCTCCCGCCACCGCCGCCGCCGCCAGCGCTCCCCGCTCCCCAGTGCCCACCGTCAAAGCCCCCATTGTCGCCGCCGCCATCGCCGCCCTGGAGCCATCCACGCGGTTGCCATTGCCTACATCGCCACCCTCCCCTGCCTCCGCCGCGGACGCCGCCGCCGCCGCCGCCGCCGCCGCCGCCGCCGCCGCGGGGTTCTCCCACAACTCCCAGGCCCAGGGCTGCCTGCTGGTGCAGGCCTCCACCAGTCTTGGGGGTGCGGTTGGGGGTAAACCTGGTGGCGGAAGGGGGGCGGGGTGTATGCCGGTCTGGGTCCTGGGGAATCCCAGGATGCCAGAGTTCCACGACTTCTGGCACCATCAGGGAAATGGCAGTGTCCCATGGAACCTCCGGTGGCGCGAAGTGGCCTCGCTGCGGGCCAGGAGTGGCCCGCCGCCCACGCCAGGGGCATTCGGAGGAGGCGGGGAGCCGGACTGGACGGGGACGCGGTGACGGCGGAGCCGGCCAGCGGGTCGATGTTCGCCACCAGAGCGGAGCATCTGCATGGCGCGCGCTCACGAGGCAGTCCGGGAGCAGGCTCTTGGGGCGCGGGGAGCCAGGTCCCAGCGTCGACGGCTATACCACCCTGAACGCGCCCGATCTCCTCTGAATTCGGGAGCTAAGCAGGGAGGGGCCTGGTTAGTACTTGGATGGGAGACCGCCTGGGAATACCTGTAGGCTTTTGCTTGCCTCTCCTTTTGCGCCGCCGCCCCGGCGTGGCTCCCTCCGAACCCCTGCCGCCCCTTGCCCCTCTGAAGCCGCCCAGCCAGCCGAAGGTCCCCCTGGCCAGAGGCCGGTCAGCCACCCGGCACTACAAGCTGGCAGCCCCGGCCGCACACCAGGCCCGTCGGCCAGGGCTCCACCCCACACCCTCTTCTTAGTCCTCTTCGCTGAGGCAGGCCGTCAGCCTGCAGCAGTTATCCAAGCCTGTGTCTCCGCCGGCAGGCACCTCTACCCACACCCCCGCACGCCCCCTCCCATCGCCCACAAGAGCCAGGAGCCCTCCCTTCCCGCCGTTCGTGGTGGCCCCAACACACAGGGCACAAAGAGCCGGGTCAAACCAGGGGACAGAGGGAGCAGCACCCAAACACACCGCACGCCCTTGGACTCCAGGAGAGACCACCACAAGGGGAAGTGCAGGCACGCAGGCACACAACCCTCACAACCAGGGTGCCTGTGGGCTGCCACTCTCCTCCCTTGGGGGGGGTCCCTGGGCGGGGCTCGGAGCCCACTGGCCCTCCGGCCTGGCCCGGGGCCTTCAAGGGTGACTGCCAATACCCGGGCACTGCCTCTGTAGTGGAGCCCAGCCCCGGGCACGACCACACTCCGGTGGAGAGGCTGCCACTTCAACACAGCCTCAGCGAGTCTGTCCCAGTCCATGTGCCCGCCTGTGCGTCCCTCCCCCCCGGCCCCCCCACGTCTCTCTGGCTCTGTGACGTGCCTGTTGGGCTCTGCCTCTCGCTCAGGAGCTCTCTCCCGCGAGCCAGCCCCCTTTTTCTGTCTCTGTCCATGTCTCTCTGTATGTCGGGATACATACGTGTACATATACGTGTATATTTCCATCTCGCTCCCTCTTACGCCTCCTCCCGTTCTGTCTGTCGGTCCCTGTCCTGCGGGGACTCTAGTCCCCGTCCCCGCACAAGAACGCAGGATATGGTGAGGCCAAGAAGGAACACCAACGGAGCCACGGATAGGGGGCTGAGAGCACCATTTCTCACGGGCGGCTGGCTTGGAGACACGGCAGGCCGGAGCCGCCCGATCCCCAACCGGTCGGCCGTTTCTCTGCCAACCCACCGACACACCGACCGTCGACCCACCAAGCCGGCCCACTGCAATCCGCGCCCCTCTGCAATTTGCAGTCCACCACCCGCGCTTCCTAGCTTGGCCAACGCAGCACCTCCGGGGGCCCATGGCCAACTGGCAACAGCTGATGGCCAAGCGGTCACAGCTGATGACCATGCAGCCCCCACGCAGCACCCCTCCACGCGAGGCCCAGAGCCTCAAACTGCTCTCTGGGAGTCTGTCCCCAGTCCCCGTCTGTCTCTCTCCGCCACTCTCTTGCTCCGTCTCTGGCCTCTCTCACCTCCCCGGGTCAGGAGACGTGACGTGTAGCCACTGAAGGGACCGGAGGTCGGGCGGGACTCCGGGTGCTGACGAGGGGCGAGGGCCCAGACTGAAGGCTTGTGACGAAGGGTGGCTGCAGACCGGAGCTCCTGCACCCTGGTGGCGCGGGTGGCTCTCCCTGGCTTTGGGCCAGTGGGTGGGGCCGGCCAGGGCCAGGGCCTGGGTTGCACGTCCCTAGGGCCGGAGGGGACTGAGAGGACCCTGCGCCCCCCTCGGTGGCCCTGAGAGGTGGGGGCAGTCCAGCAGCAAGGGGGGCTGTGCGGTTGTGGGGCTGGGATGGGGGATGAGAGGGGTTGGGGTAGGGGCCCGGGGTAAAAGCCGTTCGGGGCCTGGGGAGTCCCAGGATGCCCGGGCGCCCAGATATCTGTCACAGTCAGGGAAGTGACCGAGGCCCGTGGAGCCACTGGGGGGGCGCGAAGGGGCCTCGCTGTGTGCCAGGAGTAGCCCGTCGCCCACACCAGCGGCGTCCGGAGGAGGCGGGGAGCGGGCGGGAGGCGCTCAGGCAGACATGCTCGCCACCCGAGCGGCCCAGCAGCATGGCGCGCGCTCAGGAGGCAGGTCGGGAGCAGGCTCTTGGAGCGCCGGGAGCCGGGTCCAGCGCCTAAGGCCATACCGCCCTGAACGCGCCAGATCTCGTCTGAACTCGGAAGCTAAGCAGGGTCGGGCCTGGTTAGTACTTGGGTGGGAGACCACCTGGGAACACCTGTAGGCTTTTGCTCGCCTCTCCTTTTGCATCGCCGCCCCGGCGTGGCTCCCTCCGAACCCCTGCCGCCCCTTGCCCCTCTGCAGCCGCCCAGCCAGCCGAAGGTCCCCCTGGCCAGAGGCCGGTCAGCCACCCGGCACTACAAGCTGGCAGCCCCGGCGGCACACCAGGCCCGTCGGCCAGTGCTCCCCCCCACACCCTCTTCTTCGTCCTCTTCGGTCCCGCAGGCCGTCATCCGGATCCCTTGGCCCAGCGGCGGTCGCCACCGCCGCCGCCGCCGCCGCCGCCGCCGCCACCAGCGCTGCCCTGGCCCCCGCCGCCACCACCAAAGCCCCCGCCATCACCGCGTTTCCCACACCCCCCACCAGCGCTGCCCTCCCCCCTGCCCCCGCCGACACAACGCCGCCGCCGACGCCATTGCCGACCTCGCAACCCTCCCTCGCCGCCGCCGCCGCCAGCGCTGCTCATGATCAGCCCCCGCTTCTGCGCCGCCGCCGCCGCCGCCGCCATCACCACGCTCCCCACCCCCTCCGCCAGCGCTGCACTCGCCCCAGTCCGCGACCCCGCCGCCGCCAACGCCATACTCCCTCATTCAGCCTCCTCTGCTCTCCCCGCTGCCGCCGCCGCCATCACCCCTCTCCCCATCCCCGCCTCCAGCACCGCCCTCTCCCCCGCCCCCACCCCAGCCGCCGGCCTTGCCGTACTACCTCAATCTCCGGCCTCTGCTCTCCCGGCCTCCGCGCCAGCACCGCCCTCACGCCCTCTCCCGCCACCGCCGCCGCCGCCAGCGCTCCCCGCTCCCCAGTGCCCACCGTCAAAGCCCCCATTGTCGCCGCCGCCATCGCCGCCCTGGAGCCATCCACGCGGTTGCCATTGCCTACATCGCCACCCTCCCCTGCCTCCGCCGCGGACGCCGCCGCCGCCGCCGCCGCCGCGGGGTTCTCCCACAACTCCCAGGCCCAGGGCTGCCTGCTGGTGCAGGCCTCCACCAGTCTTGGGGGTGCGGTTGGGGGTAAACCTGGTGGCGGTAGGGGGGCGGGGTGTATGCCGGTCTGGGTCCTGGGGAATCCCAGGATGCCAGAGTTCCACGACTTCTGGCACCATCAGGGAAATGGCAGTGTCCCATGGAACCTCCGGTGGCGCGAAGTGGCCTCGCTGCGGGCCAGGAGTGGCCCGCCGCCCACGCCAGGGGCATTCGGAGGAGGCGGGGAGCCGGACTGGACGGGGACGCGGTGACGGCGGAGCCGGCCAGCGGGTCGATGTTCGCCACCAGAGCGGAGCATCTGCATGGCGCGCGCTCACGAGGCAGTCCGGGAGCAGGCTCTTGGGGCGCGGGGAGCCAGGTCCCAGCGTCGACGGCTATACCACCCTGAACGCGCCCGATCTCCTCTGAATTCGGGAGCTAAGCAGGGAGGGGCCTGGTTAGTACTTGGATGGGAGACCGCCTGGGAATACCTGTAGGCTTTTGCTTGCCTCTCCTTTTGCGCCGCCGCCCCGGCGTGGCTCCCTCCGAACCCCTGCCGCCCCTTGCCCCTCTGAAGCCGCCCAGCCAGCCGAAGGTCCCCCTGGCCAGAGGCCGGTCAGCCACCCGGCACTACAAGCTGGCAGCCCCGGCCGCACACCAGGCCCGTCGGCCAGGGCTCCACCCCACACCCTCTTCTTAGTCCTCTTCGCTGAGGCAGGCCGTCAGCCTGCAGCAGTTATCCAAGCCTGTGTCTCCGCCGGCAGGCACCTCTACCCACACCCCCGCACGCCCCCTCCCATCGCCCACAAGAGCCAGGAGCCCTCCCTTCCCGCCGTTCGTGGTGGCCCCAACACACAGGGCACAAAGAGCCGGGTCAAACCAGGGGACAGAGGGAGCAGCACCCAAACACACCGCACGCCCTTGGACTCCAGGAGAGACCACCACAAGGGGAAGTGCAGGCACGCAGGCACACAACCCTCACAACCAGGGTGCCTGTGGGCTGCCACTCTCCTCCCTTGGGGGGGGTCCCTGGGCGGGGCTCGGAGCCCACTGGCCCTCCGGCCTGGCCCGGGGCCTTCAAGGGTGACTGCCAATACCCGGGCACTGCCTCTGTAGTGGAGCCCAGCCCCGGGCACGACCACACTCCGGTGGAGAGGCTGCCACTTCAACACAGCCTCAGCGAGTCTGTCCCAGTCCATGTGCCCGCCTGTGCGTCCCTCCCCCCCGGCCCCCCCACGTCTCTCTGGCTCTGTGACGTGCCTGTTGGGCTCTGCCTCTCGCTCAGGAGCTCTCTCCCGCGAGCCAGCCCCCTTTTTCTGTCTCTGTCCATGTCTCTCTGTATGTCGGGATACATACGTGTACATATACGTGTATATTTCCATCTCGCTCCCTCTTACGCCTCCTCCCGTTCTGTCTGTCGGTCCCTGTCCTGCGGGGACTCTAGTCCCCGTCCCCGCACAAGAACGCAGGATATGGTGAGGCCAAGAAGGAACACCAACGGAGCCACGGATAGGGGGCTGAGAGCACCATTTCTCACGGGCGGCTGGCTTGGAGACACGGCAGGCCGGAGCCGCCCGATCCCCAACCGGTCGGCCGTTTCTCTGCCAACCCACCGACACACCGACCGTCGACCCACCAAGCCGGCCCACTGCAATCCGCGCCCCTCTGCAATTTGCAGTCCACCACCCGCGCTTCCTAGCTTGGCCAACGCAGCACCTCCGGGGGCCCATGGCCAACTGGCAACAGCTGATGGCCAAGCGGTCACAGCTGATGACCATGCAGCCCCCACGCAGCACCCCTCCACGCGAGGCCCAGAGCCTCAAACTGCTCTCTGGGAGTCTGTCCCCAGTCCCCGTCTGTCTCTCTCCGCCACTCTCTTGCTCCGTCTCTGGCCTCTCTCACCTCCCCGGGTCAGGAGACGTGACGTGTAGCCACTGAAGGGACCGGAGGTCGGGCGGGACTCCGGGTGCTGACGAGGGGCGAGGGCCCAGACTGAAGGCTTGTGACGAAGGGTGGCTGCAGACCGGAGCTCCTGCACCCTGGTGGCGCGGGTGGCTCTCCCTGGCTTTGGGCCAGTGGGTGGGGCCGGCCAGGGCCAGGGCCTGGGTTGCACGTCCCTAGGGCCGGAGGGGACTGAGAGGACCCTGCGCCCCCCTCGGTGGCCCTGAGAGGTGGGGGCAGTCCAGCAGCAAGGGGGGCTGTGCGGTTGTGGGGCTGGGATGGGGGATGAGAGGGGTTGGGGTAGGGGCCCGGGGTAAAAGCCGTTCGGGGCCTGGGGAGTCCCAGGATGCCCGGGCGCCCAGATATCTGTCACAGTCAGGGAAGTGACCGAGGCCCGTGGAGCCACTGGGGGGGCGCGAAGGGGCCTCGCTGTGTGCCAGGAGTAGCCCGTCGCCCACACCAGCGGCGTCCGGAGGAGGCGGGGAGCGGGCGGGAGGCGCTCAGGCAGACATGCTCGCCACCCGAGCGGCCCAGCAGCATGGCGCGCGCTCAGGAGGCAGGTCGGGAGCAGGCTCTTGGAGCGCCGGGAGCCGGGTCCAGCGCCTAAGGCCATACCGCCCTGAACGCGCCAGATCTCGTCTGAACTCGGAAGCTAAGCAGGGTCGGGCCTGGTTAGTACTTGGGTGGGAGACCACCTGGGAACACCTGTAGGCTTTTGCTCGCCTCTCCTTTTGCATCGCCGCCCCGGCGTGGCTCCCTCCGAACCCCTGCCGCCCCTTGCCCCTCTGCAGCCGCCCAGCCAGCCGAAGGTCCCCCTGGCCAGAGGCCGGTCAGCCACCCGGCACTACAAGCTGGCAGCCCCGGCGGCACACCAGGCCCGTCGGCCAGTGCTCCCCCCCACACCCTCTTCTTCGTCCTCTTCGGTCCCGCAGGCCGTCATCCGGATCCCTTGGCCCAGCGGCGGTCGCCACCGCCGCCGCCGCCGCCGCCGCCGCCGCCACCAGCGCTGCCCTGGCCCCCGCCGCCACCACCAAAGCCCCCGCCATCACCGCGTTTCCCACACCCCCCACCAGCGCTGCCCTCCCCCCTGCCCCCGCCGACACAACGCCGCCGCCGACGCCATTGCCGACCTCGCAACCCTCCCTCGCCGCCGCCGCCGCCAGCGCTGCTCATGATCAGCCCCCGCTTCTGCGCCGCCGCCGCCGCCGCCGCCATCACCACGCTCCCCACCCCCTCCGCCAGCGCTGCACTCGCCCCAGTCCGCGACCCCGCCGCCGCCAACGCCATACTCCCTCATTCAGCCTCCTCTGCTCTCCCCGCTGCCGCCGCCGCCATCACCCCTCTCCCCATCCCCGCCTCCAGCACCGCCCTCTCCCCCGCCCCCACCCCAGCCGCCGGCCTTGCCGTACTACCTCAATCTCCGGCCTCTGCTCTCCCGGCCTCCGCGCCAGCACCGCCCTCACGCCCTCTCCCGCCACCGCCGCCGCCGCCAGCGCTCCCCGCTCCCCAGTGCCCACCGTCAAAGCCCCCATTGTCGCCGCCGCCATCGCCGCCCTGGAGCCATCCACGCGGTTGCCATTGCCTACATCGCCACCCTCCCCTGCCTCCGCCGCGGACGCCGCCGCCGCCGCCGCCGCCGCGGGGTTCTCCCACAACTCCCAGGCCCAGGGCTGCCTGCTGGTGCAGGCCTCCACCAGTCTTGGGGGTGCGGTTGGGGGTAAACCTGGTGGCGGTAGGGGGGCGGGGTGTATGCCGGTCTGGGTCCTGGGGAATCCCAGGATGCCAGAGTTCCACGACTTCTGGCACCATCAGGGAAATGGCAGTGTCCCATGGAACCTCCGGTGGCGCGAAGTGGCCTCGCTGCGGGCCAGGAGTGGCCCGCCGCCCACGCCAGGGGCATTCGGAGGAGGCGGGGAGCCGGACTGGACGGGGACGCGGTGACGGCGGAGCCGGCCAGCGGGTCGATGTTCGCCACCAGAGCGGAGCATCTGCATGGCGCGCGCTCACGAGGCAGTCCGGGAGCAGGCTCTTGGGGCGCGGGGAGCCAGGTCCCAGCGTCGACGGCTATACCACCCTGAACGCGCCCGATCTCCTCTGAATTCGGGAGCTAAGCAGGGAGGGGCCTGGTTAGTACTTGGATGGGAGACCGCCTGGGAATACCTGTAGGCTTTTGCTTGCCTCTCCTTTTGCGCCGCCGCCCCGGCGTGGCTCCCTCCGAACCCCTGCCGCCCCTTGCCCCTCTGAAGCCGCCCAGCCAGCCGAAGGTCCCCCTGGCCAGAGGCCGGTCAGCCACCCGGCACTACAAGCTGGCAGCCCCGGCCGCACACCAGGCCCGTCGGCCAGGGCTCCACCCCACACCCTCTTCTTAGTCCTCTTCGCTGAGGCAGGCCGTCAGCCTGCAGCAGTTATCCAAGCCTGTGTCTCCGCCGGCAGGCACCTCTACCCACACCCCCGCACGCCCCCTCCCATCGCCCACAAGAGCCAGGAGCCCTCCCTTCCCGCCGTTCGTGGTGGCCCCAACACACAGGGCACAAAGAGCCGGGTCAAACCAGGGGACAGAGGGAGCAGCACCCAAACACACCGCACGCCCTTGGACTCCAGGAGAGACCACCACAAGGGGAAGTGCAGGCACGCAGGCACACAACCCTCACAACCAGGGTGCCTGTGGGCTGCCACTCTCCTCCCTTGGGGGGGGTCCCTGGGCGGGGCTCGGAGCCCACTGGCCCTCCGGCCTGGCCCGGGGCCTTCAAGGGTGACTGCCAATACCCGGGCACTGCCTCTGTAGTGGAGCCCAGCCCCGGGCACGACCACACTCCGGTGGAGAGGCTGCCACTTCAACACAGCCTCAGCGAGTCTGTCCCAGTCCATGTGCCCGCCTGTGCGTCCCTCCCCCCCGGCCCCCCCACGTCTCTCTGGCTCTGTGACGTGCCTGTTGGGCTCTGCCTCTCGCTCAGGAGCTCTCTCCCGCGAGCCAGCCCCCTTTTTCTGTCTCTGTCCATGTCTCTCTGTATGTCGGGATACATACGTGTACATATACGTGTATATTTCCATCTCGCTCCCTCTTACGCCTCCTCCCGTTCTGTCTGTCGGTCCCTGTCCTGCGGGGACTCTAGTCCCCGTCCCCGCACAAGAACGCAGGATATGGTGAGGCCAAGAAGGAACACCAACGGAGCCACGGATAGGGGGCTGAGAGCACCATTTCTCACGGGCGGCTGGCTTGGAGACACGGCAGGCCGGAGCCGCCCGATCCCCAACCGGTCGGCCGTTTCTCTGCCAACCCACCGACACACCGACCGTCGACCCACCAAGCCGGCCCACTGCAATCCGCGCCCCTCTGCAATTTGCAGTCCACCACCCGCGCTTCCTAGCTTGGCCAACGCAGCACCTCCGGGGGCCCATGGCCAACTGGCAACAGCTGATGGCCAAGCGGTCACAGCTGATGACCATGCAGCCCCCACGCAGCACCCCTCCACGCGAGGCCCAGAGCCTCAAACTGCTCTCTGGGAGTCTGTCCCCAGTCCCCGTCTGTCTCTCTCCGCCACTCTCTTGCTCCGTCTCTGGCCTCTCTCACCTCCCCGGGTCAGGAGACGTGACGTGTAGCCACTGAAGGGACCGGAGGTCGGGCGGGACTCCGGGTGCTGACGAGGGGCGAGGGCCCAGACTGAAGGCTTGTGACGAAGGGTGGCTGCAGACCGGAGCTCCTGCACCCTGGTGGCGCGGGTGGCTCTCCCTGGCTTTGGGCCAGTGGGTGGGGCCGGCCAGGGCCAGGGCCTGGGTTGCACGTCCCTAGGGCCGGAGGGGACTGAGAGGACCCTGCGCCCCCCTCGGTGGCCCTGAGAGGTGGGGGCAGTCCAGCAGCAAGGGGGGCTGTGCGGTTGTGGGGCTGGGATGGGGGATGAGAGGGGTTGGGGTAGGGGCCCGGGGTAAAAGCCGTTCGGGGCCTGGGGAGTCCCAGGATGCCCGGGCGCCCAGATATCTGTCACAGTCAGGGAAGTGACCGAGGCCCGTGGAGCCACTGGGGGGGCGCGAAGGGGCCTCGCTGTGTGCCAGGAGTAGCCCGTCGCCCACACCAGCGGCGTCCGGAGGAGGCGGGGAGCGGGCGGGAGGCGCTCAGGCAGACATGCTCGCCACCCGAGCGGCCCAGCAGCATGGCGCGCGCTCAGGAGGCAGGTCGGGAGCAGGCTCTTGGAGCGCCGGGAGCCGGGTCCAGCGCCTAAGGCCATACCGCCCTGAACGCGCCAGATCTCGTCTGAACTCGGAAGCTAAGCAGGGTCGGGCCTGGTTAGTACTTGGGTGGGAGACCACCTGGGAACACCTGTAGGCTTTTGCTCGCCTCTCCTTTTGCATCGCCGCCCCGGCGTGGCTCCCTCCGAACCCCTGCCGCCCCTTGCCCCTCTGCAGCCGCCCAGCCAGCCGAAGGTCCCCCTGGCCAGAGGCCGGTCAGCCACCCGGCACTACAAGCTGGCAGCCCCGGCGGCACACCAGGCCCGTCGGCCAGTGCTCCCCCCCACACCCTCTTCTTCGTCCTCTTCGGTCCCGCAGGCCGTCATCCGGATCCCTTGGCCCAGCGGCGGTCGCCACCGCCGCCGCCGCCGCCGCCGCCGCCGCCACCAGCGCTGCCCTGGCCCCCGCCGCCACCACCAAAGCCCCCGCCATCACCGCGTTTCCCACACCCCCCACCAGCGCTGCCCTCCCCCCTGCCCCCGCCGACACAACGCCGCCGCCGACGCCATTGCCGACCTCGCAACCCTCCCTCGCCGCCGCCGCCGCCAGCGCTGCTCATGATCAGCCCCCGCTTCTGCGCCGCCGCCGCCGCCGCCGCCATCACCACGCTCCCCACCCCCTCCGCCAGCGCTGCACTCGCCCCAGTCCGCGACCCCGCCGCCGCCAACGCCATACTCCCTCATTCAGCCTCCTCTGCTCTCCCCGCTGCCGCCGCCGCCATCACCCCTCTCCCCATCCCCGCCTCCAGCACCGCCCTCTCCCCCGCCCCCACCCCAGCCGCCGGCCTTGCCGTACTACCTCAATCTCCGGCCTCTGCTCTCCCGGCCTCCGCGCCAGCACCGCCCTCACGCCCTCTCCCGCCACCGCCGCCGCCGCCAGCGCTCCCCGCTCCCCAGTGCCCACCGTCAAAGCCCCCATTGTCGCCGCCGCCATCGCCGCCCTGGAGCCATCCACGCGGTTGCCATTGCCTACATCGCCACCCTCCCCTGCCTCCGCCGCGGACGCCGCCGCCGCCGCCGCCGCCGCCGCGGGGTTCTCCCACAACTCCCAGGCCCAGGGCTGCCTGCTGGTGCAGGCCTCCACCAGTCTTGGGGGTGCGGTTGGGGGTAAACCTGGTGGCGGTAGGGGGGCGGGGTGTATGCCGGTCTGGGTCCTGGGGAATCCCAGGATGCCAGAGTTCCACGACTTCTGGCACCATCAGGGAAATGGCAGTGTCCCATGGAACCTCCGGTGGCGCGAAGTGGCCTCGCTGCGGGCCAGGAGTGGCCCGCCGCCCACGCCAGGGGCATTCGGAGGAGGCGGGGAGCCGGACTGGACGGGGACGCGGTGACGGCGGAGCCGGCCAGCGGGTCGATGTTCGCCACCAGAGCGGAGCATCTGCATGGCGCGCGCTCACGAGGCAGTCCGGGAGCAGGCTCTTGGGGCGCGGGGAGCCAGGTCCCAGCGTCGACGGCTATACCACCCTGAACGCGCCCGATCTCCTCTGAATTCGGGAGCTAAGCAGGGAGGGGCCTGGTTAGTACTTGGATGGGAGACCGCCTGGGAATACCTGTAGGCTTTTGCTTGCCTCTCCTTTTGCGCCGCCGCCCCGGCGTGGCTCCCTCCGAACCCCTGCCGCCCCTTGCCCCTCTGAAGCCGCCCAGCCAGCCGAAGGTCCCCCTGGCCAGAGGCCGGTCAGCCACCCGGCACTACAAGCTGGCAGCCCCGGCCGCACACCAGGCCCGTCGGCCAGGGCTCCACCCCACACCCTCTTCTTAGTCCTCTTCGCTGAGGCAGGCCGTCAGCCTGCAGCAGTTATCCAAGCCTGTGTCTCCGCCGGCAGGCACCTCTACCCACACCCCCGCACGCCCCCTCCCATCGCCCACAAGAGCCAGGAGCCCTCCCTTCCCGCCGTTCGTGGTGGCCCCAACACACAGGGCACAAAGTGCCGGGTCAAACCAGGGGACAGAGGGAGCAGCACCCAAACACACCGCACGCCCTTGGACTCCAGGAGAGACCACCACAAGGGGAAGTGCAGGCACGCAGGCACACAACCCTCACAACCAGGGTGCCTGTGGGCTGCCACTCTCCTCCCTTGGGGGGGGTCCCTGGGCGGGGCTCGGAGCCCACTGGCCCTCCGGCCTGGCCCGGGGCCTTCAAGGGTGACTGCCAATACCCGGGCACTGCCTCTGTAGTGGAGCCCAGCCCCGGGCACGACCACACTCCGGTGGAGAGGCTGCCACTTCAACACAGCCTCAGCGAGTCTGTCCCAGTCCATGTGCCCGCCTGTGCGTCCCTCCCCCCCGGCCCCCCCACGTCTCTCTGGCTCTGTGACGTGCCTGTTGGGCTCTGCCTCTCGCTCAGGAGCTCTCTCCCACGAGCCAGCCCCCTTTTTCTGTCTCTGTCCATGTCTCTCTGTATGTCGGGATACATACGTGTACATATACGTGTATATTTCCATCTCGCTCCCTCTTACGCCTCCTCCCGTTCTGTCTGTCGGTCCCTGTCCTGCGGGGACTCTAGTCCCCGTCCCCGCACAAGAACGCAGGATATGGTGAGGCCAAGAAGGAACACCAACGGAGCCACGGATAGGGGGCTGAGAGCACCATTTCTCACGGGCGGCTGGCTTGGAGACACGGCAGGCCGGAGCCGCCCGATCCCCAACCGGTCGGCCGTTTCTCTGCCAACCCACCGACACACCGACCGTCGACCCACCAAGCCGGCCCACTGCAATCCGCGCCCCTCTGCAATTTGCAGTCCACCACCCGCGCTTCCTAGCTTGGCCAACGCAGCACCTCCGGGGGCCCATGGCCAACTGGCAACAGCTGATGGCCAAGCGGTCACAGCTGATGACCATGCAGCCCCCACGCAGCACCCCTCCACGCGAGGCCCAGAGCCTCAAACTGCTCTCTGGGAGTCTGTCCCCAGTCCCCGTCTGTCTCTCTCCGCCACTCTCTTGCTCCGTCTCTGGCCTCTCTCACCTCCCCGGGTCAGGAGACGTGACGTGTAGCCACTGAAGGGACCGGAGGTCGGGCGGGACTCCGGGTGCTGACGAGGGGCGAGGGCCCAGACTGAAGGCTTGTGACGAAGGGTGGCTGCAGACCGGAGCTCCTGCACCCTGGTGGCGCGGGTGGCTCTCCCTGGCTTTGGGCCAGTGGGTGGGGCCGGCCAGGGCCAGGGCCTGGGTTGCACGTCCCTAGGGCCGGAGGGGACTGAGAGGACCCTGCGCCCCCCTCGGTGGCCCTGAGAGGTGGGGGCAGTCCAGCAGCAAGGGGGGCTGTGCGGTTGTGGGGCTGGGATGGGGGATGAGAGGGGTTGGGGTAGGGGCCCGGGGTAAAAGCCGTTCGGGGCCTGGGGAGTCCCAGGATGCCCGGGCGCCCAGATATCTGTCACAGTCAGGGAAGTGACCGAGGCCCGTGGAGCCACTGGGGGGGCGCGAAGGGGCCTCGCTGTGTGCCAGGAGTAGCCCGTCGCCCACACCAGCGGCGTCCGGAGGAGGCGGGGAGCGGGCGGGAGGCGCTCAGGCAGACATGCTCGCCACCCGAGCGGCCCAGCAGCATGGCGCGCGCTCAGGAGGCAGGTCGGGAGCAGGCTCTTGGAGCGCCGGGAGCCGGGTCCAGCGCCTAAGGCCATACCGCCCTGAACGCGCCAGATCTCGTCTGAACTCGGAAGCTAAGCAGGGTCGGGCCTGGTTAGTACTTGGGTGGGAGACCACCTGGGAACACCTGTAGGCTTTTGCTCGCCTCTCCTTTTGCATCGCCGCCCCGGCGTGGCTCCCTCCGAACCCCTGCCGCCCCTTGCCCCTCTGCAGCCGCCCAGCCAGCCGAAGGTCCCCCTGGCCAGAGGCCGGTCAGCCACCCGGCACTACAAGCTGGCAGCCCCGGCGGCACACCAGGCCCGTCGGCCAGTGCTCCCCCCCACACCCTCTTCTTCGTCCTCTTCGGTCCCGCAGGCCGTCATCCGGATCCCTTGGCCCAGCGGCGGTCGCCACCGCCGCCGCCGCCGCCGCCGCCGCCGCCACCAGCGCTGCCCTGGCCCCCGCCGCCACCACCAAAGCCCCCGCCATCACCGCGTTTCCCACACCCCCCACCAGCGCTGCCCTCCCCCCTGCCCCCGCCGACACAACGCCGCCGCCGACGCCATTGCCGACCTCGCAACCCTCCCTCGCCGCCGCCGCCGCCAGCGCTGCTCATGATCAGCCCCCGCTTCTGCGCCGCCGCCGCCGCCGCCGCCATCACCACGCTCCCCACCCCCTCCGCCAGCGCTGCACTCGCCCCAGTCCGCGACCCCGCCGCCGCCAACGCCATACTCCCTCATTCAGCCTCCTCTGCTCTCCCCGCTGCCGCCGCCGCCATCACCCCTCTCCCCATCCCCGCCTCCAGCACCGCCCTCTCCCCCGCCCCCACCCCAGCCGCCGGCCTTGCCGTACTACCTCAATCTCCGGCCTCTGCTCTCCCGGCCTCCGCGCCAGCACCGCCCTCACGCCCTCTCCCGCCACCGCCGCCGCCGCCAGCGCTCCCCGCTCCCCAGTGCCCACCGTCAAAGCCCCCATTGTCGCCGCCGCCATCGCCGCCCTGGAGCCATCCACGCGGTTGCCATTGCCTACATCGCCACCCTCCCCTGCCTCCGCCGCGGACGCCGCCGCCGCCGCCGCCGCCGCGGGGTTCTCCCACAACTCCCAGGCCCAGGGCTGCCTGCTGGTGCAGGCCTCCACCAGTCTTGGGGGTGCGGTTGGGGGTAAACCTGGTGGCGGTAGGGGGGCGGGGTGTATGCCGGTCTGGGTCCTGGGGAATCCCAGGATGCCAGAGTTCCACGACTTCTGGCACCATCAGGGAAATGGCAGTGTCCCATGGAACCTCCGGTGGCGCGAAGTGGCCTCGCTGCGGGCCAGGAGTGGCCCGCCGCCCACGCCAGGGGCATTCGGAGGAGGCGGGGAGCCGGACTGGACGGGGACGCGGTGACGGCGGAGCCGGCCAGCGGGTCGATGTTCGCCACCAGAGCGGAGCATCTGCATGGCGCGCGCTCACGAGGCAGTCCGGGAGCAGGCTCTTGGGGCGCGGGGAGCCAGGTCCCAGCGTCGACGGCTATACCACCCTGAACGCGCCCGATCTCCTCTGAATTCGGGAGCTAAGCAGGGAGGGGCCTGGTTAGTACTTGGATGGGAGACCGCCTGGGAATACCTGTAGGCTTTTGCTTGCCTCTCCTTTTGCGCCGCCGCCCCGGCGTGGCTCCCTCCGAACCCCTGCCGCCCCTTGCCCCTCTGAAGCCGCCCAGCCAGCCGAAGGTCCCCCTGGCCAGAGGCCGGTCAGCCACCCGGCACTACAAGCTGGCAGCCCCGGCCGCACACCAGGCCCGTCGGCCAGGGCTCCACCCCACACCCTCTTCTTAGTCCTCTTCACTGAGGCAGGCCGTCAGCCTGCAGCAGTTATCCAAGCCTGTGTCTCCGCCGGCAGGCACCTCTACCCACACCCCCGCACGCCCCCTCCCATCGCCCACAAGAGCCAGGAGCCCTCCCTTCCCGCCGTTCGTGGTGGCCCCAACACACAGGGCACAAAGAGCCGGGTCAAACCAGGGGACAGAGGGAGCAGCACCCAAACACACCGCACGCCCTTGGACTCCAGGAGAGACCACCACAAGGGGAAGTGCAGGCACGCAGGCACACAACCCTCACAACCAGGGTGCCTGTGGGCTGCCACTCTCCTCCCTTGGGGGGGGTCCCTGGGCGGGGCTCGGAGCCCACTGGCCCTCCGGCCTGGCCCGGGGCCTTCAAGGGTGACTGCCAATACCCGGGCACTGCCTCTGTAGTGGAGCCCAGCCCCGGGCACGACCACACTCCGGTGGAGAGGCTGCCACTTCAACACAGCCTCAGCGAGTCTGTCCCAGTCCATGTGCCCGCCTGTGCGTCCCTCCCCCCCGGCCCCCCCACGTCTCTCTGGCTCTGTGACGTGCCTGTTGGGCTCTGCCTCTCGCTCAGGAGCTCTCTCCCGCGAGCCAGCCCCCTTTTTCTGTCTCTGTCCATGTCTCTCTGTATGTCGGGATACATACGTGTACATATACGTGTATATTTCCATCTCGCTCCCTCTTACGCCTCCTCCCGTTCTGTCTGTCGGTCCCTGTCCTGCGGGGACTCTAGTCCCCGTCCCCGCACAAGAACGCAGGATATGGTGAGGCCAAGAAGGAACACCAACGGAGCCACGGATAGGGGGCTGAGAGCACCATTTCTCACGGGCGGCTGGCTTGGAGACACGGCAGGCCGGAGCCGCCCGATCCCCAACCGGTCGGCCGTTTCTCTGCCAACCCACCGACACACCGACCGTCGACCCACCAAGCCGGCCCACTGCAATCCGCGCCCCTCTGCAATTTGCAGTCCACCACCCGCGCTTCCTAGCTTGGCCAACGCAGCACCTCCGGGGGCCCATGGCCAACTGGCAACAGCTGATGGCCAAGCGGTCACAGCTGATGACCATGCAGCCCCCACGCAGCACCCCTCCACGCGAGGCCCAGAGCCTCAAACTGCTCTCTGGGAGTCTGTCCCCAGTCCCCGTCTGTCTCTCTCCGCCACTCTCTTGCTCCGTCTCTGGCCTCTCTCACCTCCCCGGGTCAGGAGACGTGACGTGTAGCCACTGAAGGGACCGGAGGTCGGGCGGGACTCCGGGTGCTGACGAGGGGCGAGGGCCCAGACTGAAGGCTTGTGACGAAGGGTGGCTGCAGACCGGAGCTCCTGCACCCTGGTGGCGCGGGTGGCTCTCCCTGGCTTTGGGCCAGTGGGTGGGGCCGGCCAGGGCCAGGGCCTGGGTTGCACGTCCCTAGGGCCGGAGGGGACTGAGAGGACCCTGCGCCCCCCTCGGTGGCCCTGAGAGGTGGGGGCAGTCCAGCAGCAAGGGGGGCTGTGCGGTTGTGGGGCTGGGATGGGGGATGAGAGGGGTTGGGGTAGGGGCCCGGGGTAAAAGCCGTTCGGGGCCTGGGGAGTCCCAGGATGCCCGGGCGCCCAGATATCTGTCACAGTCAGGGAAGTGACCGAGGCCCGTGGAGCCACTGGGGGGGCGCGAAGGGGCCTCGCTGTGTGCCAGGAGTAGCCCGTCGCCCACACCAGCGGCGTCCGGAGGAGGCGGGGAGCGGGCGGGAGGCGCTCAGGCAGACATGCTCGCCACCCGAGCGGCCCAGCAGCATGGCGCGCGCTCAGGAGGCAGGTCGGGAGCAGGCTCTTGGAGCGCCGGGAGCCGGGTCCAGCGCCTAAGGCCATACCGCCCTGAACGCGCCAGATCTCGTCTGAACTCGGAAGCTAAGCAGGGTCGGGCCTGGTTAGTACTTGGGTGGGAGACCACCTGGGAACACCTGTAGGCTTTTGCTCGCCTCTCCTTTTGCATCGCCGCCCCGGCGTGGCTCCCTCCGAACCCCTGCCGCCCCTTGCCCCTCTGCAGCCGCCCAGCCAGCCGAAGGTCCCCCTGGCCAGAGGCCGGTCAGCCACCCGGCACTACAAGCTGGCAGCCCCGGCGGCACACCAGGCCCGTCGGCCAGTGCTCCCCCCCACACCCTCTTCTTCGTCCTCTTCGGTCCCGCAGGCCGTCATCCGGATCCCTTGGCCCAGCGGCGGTCGCCACCGCCGCCGCCGCCGCCGCCGCCGCCACCAGCGCTGCCCTGGCCCCCGCCGCCACCACCAAAGCCCCCGCCATCACCGCGTTTCCCACACCCCCCACCAGCGCTGCCCTCCCCCCTGCCCCCGCCGACACAACGCCGCCGCCGACGCCATTGCCGACCTCGCAACCCTCCCTCGCCGCCGCCGCCGCCAGCGCTGCTCATGATCAGCCCCCGCTTCTGCGCCGCCGCCGCCGCCGCCGCCATCACCACGCTCCCCACCCCCTCCGCCAGCGCTGCACTCGCCCCAGTCCGCGACCCCGCCGCCGCCAACGCCATACTCCCTCATTCAGCCTCCTCTGCTCTCCCCGCTGCCGCCGCCGCCATCACCCCTCTCCCCATCCCCGCCTCCAGCACCGCCCTCTCCCCCGCCCCCACCCCAGCCGCCGGCCTTGCCGTACTACCTCAATCTCCGGCCTCTGCTCTCCCGGCCTCCGCGCCAGCACCGCCCTCACGCCCTCTCCCGCCACCGCCGCCGCCGCCAGCGCTCCCCGCTCCCCAGTGCCCACCGTCAAAGCCCCCATTGTCGCCGCCGCCATCGCCGCCCTGGAGCCATCCACGCGGTTGCCATTGCCTACATCGCCACCCTCCCCTGCCTCCGCCGCGGACGCCGCCGCCGCCGCCGCCGCCGCCGCGGGGTTCTCCCACAACTCCCAGGCCCAGGGCTGCCTGCTGGTGCAGGCCTCCACCAGTCTTGGGGGTGCGGTTGGGGGTAAACCTGGTGGCGGTAGGGGGGCGGGGTGTATGCCGGTCTGGGTCCTGGGGAATCCCAGGATGCCAGAGTTCCACGACTTCTGGCACCATCAGGGAAATGGCAGTGTCCCATGGAACCTCCGGTGGCGCGAAGTGGCCTCGCTGCGGGCCAGGAGTGGCCCGCCGCCCACGCCAGGGGCATTCGGAGGAGGCGGGGAGCCGGACTGGACGGGGACGCGGTGACGGCGGAGCCGGCCAGCGGGTCGATGTTCGCCACCAGAGCGGAGCATCTGCATGGCGCGCGCTCACGAGGCAGTCCGGGAGCAGGCTCTTGGGGCGCGGGGAGCCAGGTCCCAGCGTCGACGGCTATACCACCCTGAACGCGCCCGATCTCCTCTGAATTCGGGAGCTAAGCAGGGAGGGGCCTGGTTAGTACTTGGATGGGAGACCGCCTGGGAATACCTGTAGGCTTTTGCTTGCCTCTCCTTTTGCGCCGCCGCCCCGGCGTGGCTCCCTCCGAACCCCTGCCGCCCCTTGCCCCTCTGAAGCCGCCCAGCCAGCCGAAGGTCCCCCTGGCCAGAGGCCGGTCAGCCACCCGGCACTACAAGCTGGCAGCCCCGGCCGCACACCAGGCCCGTCGGCCAGGGCTCCACCCCACACCCTCTTCTTAGTCCTCTTCGCTGAGGCAGGCCGTCAGCCTGCAGCAGTTATCCAAGCCTGTGTCTCCGCCGGCAGGCACCTCTACCCACACCCCCGCACGCCCCCTCCCATCGCCCACAAGAGCCAGGAGCCCTCCCTTCCCGCCGTTCGTGGTGGCCCCAACACACAGGGCACAAAGTGCCGGGTCAAACCAGGGGACAGAGGGAGCAGCACCCAAACACACCGCACGCCCTTGGACTCCAGGAGAGACCACCACAAGGGGAAGTGCAGGCACGCAGGCACACAACCCTCACAACCAGGGTGCCTGTGGGCTGCCACTCTCCTCCCTTGGGGGGGGTCCCTGGGCGGGGCTCGGAGCCCACTGGCCCTCCGGCCTGGCCCGGGGCCTTCAAGGGTGACTGCCAATACCCGGGCACTGCCTCTGTAGTGGAGCCCAGCCCCGGGCACGACCACACTCCGGTGGAGAGGCTGCCACTTCAACACAGCCTCAGCGAGTCTGTCCCAGTCCATGTGCCCGCCTGTGCGTCCCTCCCCCCCGGCCCCCCCACGTCTCTCTGGCTCTGTGACGTGCCTGTTGGGCTCTGCCTCTCGCTCAGGAGCTCTCTCCCGCGAGCCAGCCCCCTTTTTCTGTCTCTGTCCATGTCTCTCTGTATGTCGGGATACATACGTGTACATATACGTGTATATTTCCATCTCGCTCCCTCTTACGCCTCCTCCCGTTCTGTCTGTCGGTCCCTGTCCTGCGGGGACTCTAGTCCCCGTCCCCGCACAAGAACGCAGGATATGGTGAGGCCAAGAAGGAACACCAACGGAGCCACGGATAGGGGGCTGAGAGCACCATTTCTCACGGGCGGCTGGCTTGGAGACACGGCAGGCCGGAGCCGCCCGATCCCCAACCGGTCGGCCGTTTCTCTGCCAACCCACCGACACACCGACCGTCGACCCACCAAGCCGGCCCACTGCAATCCGCGCCCCTCTGCAATTTGCAGTCCACCACCCGCGCTTCCTAGCTTGGCCAACGCAGCACCTCCGGGGGCCCATGGCCAACTGGCAACAGCTGATGGCCAAGCGGTCACAGCTGATGACCATGCAGCCCCCACGCAGCACCCCTCCACGCGAGGCCCAGAGCCTCAAACTGCTCTCTGGGAGTCTGTCCCCAGTCCCCGTCTGTCTCTCTCCGCCACTCTCTTGCTCCGTCTCTGGCCTCTCTCACCTCCCCGGGTCAGGAGACGTGACGTGTAGCCACTGAAGGGACCGGAGGTCGGGCGGGACTCCGGGTGCTGACGAGGGGCGAGGGCCCAGACTGAAGGCTTGTGACGAAGGGTGGCTGCAGACCGGAGCTCCTGCACCCTGGTGGCGCGGGTGGCTCTCCCTGGCTTTGGGCCAGTGGGTGGGGCCGGCCAGGGCCAGGGCCTGGGTTGCACGTCCCTAGGGCCGGAGGGGACTGAGAGGACCCTGCGCCCCCCTCGGTGGCCCTGAGAGGTGGGGGCAGTCCAGCAGCAAGGGGGGCTGTGCGGTTGTGGGGCTGGGATGGGGGATGAGAGGGGTTGGGGTAGGGGCCCGGGGTAAAAGCCGTTCGGGGCCTGGGGAGTCCCAGGATGCCCGGGCGCCCAGATATCTGTCACAGTCAGGGAAGTGACCGAGGCCCGTGGAGCCACTGGGGGGGCGCGAAGGGGCCTCGCTGTGTGCCAGGAGTAGCCCGTCGCCCACACCAGCGGCGTCCGGAGGAGGCGGGGAGCGGGCGGGAGGCGCTCAGGCAGACATGCTCGCCACCCGAGCGGCCCAGCAGCATGGCGCGCGCTCAGGAGGCAGGTCGGGAGCAGGCTCTTGGAGCGCCGGGAGCCGGGTCCAGCGCCTAAGGCCATACCGCCCTGAACGCGCCAGATCTCGTCTGAACTCGGAAGCTAAGCAGGGTCGGGCCTGGTTAGTACTTGGGTGGGAGACCACCTGGGAACACCTGTAGGCTTTTGCTCGCCTCTCCTTTTGCATCGCCGCCCCGGCGTGGCTCCCTCCGAACCCCTGCCGCCCCTTGCCCCTCTGCAGCCGCCCAGCCAGCCGAAGGTCCCCCTGGCCAGAGGCCGGTCAGCCACCCGGCACTACAAGCTGGCAGCCCCGGCGGCACACCAGGCCCGTCGGCCAGTGCTCCCCCCCACACCCTCTTCTTCGTCCTCTTCGGTCCCGCAGGCCGTCATCCGGATCCCTTGGCCCAGCGGCGGTCGCCACCGCCGCCGCCGCCACCAGCGCTGCCCTGGCCCCCGCCGCCACCACCAAAGCCCCCGCCATCACCGCGTTTCCCACACCCCCCACCAGCGCTGCCCTCCCCCCTGCCCCCGCCGACACAACGCCGCCGCCGACGCCATTGCCGACCTCGCAACCCTCCCTCGCCGCCGCCGCCGCCAGCGCTGCTCATGATCAGCCCCCGCTTCTGCGCCGCCGCCGCCGCCGCCGCCATCACCACGCTCCCCACCCCCTCCGCCAGCGCTGCACTCGCCCCAGTCCGCGACCCCGCCGCCGCCAACGCCATACTCCCTCATTCAGCCTCCTCTGCTCTCCCCGCTGCCGCCGCCGCCATCACCCCTCTCCCCATCCCCGCCTCCAGCACCGCCCTCTCCCCCGCCCCCACCCCAGCCGCCGGCCTTGCCGTACTACCTCAATCTCCGGCCTCTGCTCTCCCGGCCTCCGCGCCAGCACCGCCCTCACGCCCTCTCCCGCCACCGCCGCCGCCGCCAGCGCTCCCCGCTCCCCAGTGCCCACCGTCAAAGCCCCCATTGTCGCCGCCGCCATCGCCGCCCTGGAGCCATCCACGCGGTTGCCATTGCCTACATCGCCACCCTCCCCTGCCTCCGCCGCGGACGCCGCCGCCGCCGCCGCCGCCGCGGGGTCCTCCCACAACTCCCAGGCCCAGGGCTGCCTGCTGGTGCAGGCCTCCACCAGTCTTGGGGGTGCGGTTGGGGGTAAACCTGGTGGCGGTAGGGGGGCGGGGTGTATGCCGGTCTGGGTCCTGGGGAATCCCAGGATGCCAGAGTTCCACGACTTCTGGCACCATCAGGGAAATGGCAGTGTCCCATGGAACCTCCGGTGGCGCGAAGTGGCCTCGCTGCGGGCCAGGAGTGGCCCGCCGCCCACGCCAGGGGCATTCGGAGGAGGCGGGGAGCCGGACTGGACGGGGACGCGGTGACGGCGGAGCCGGCCAGCGGGTCGATGTTCGCCACCAGAGCGGAGCATCTGCATGGCGCGCGCTCACGAGGCAGTCCGGGAGCAGGCTCTTGGGGCGCGGGGAGCCAGGTCCCAGCGTCGACGGCTATACCACCCTGAACGCGCCCGATCTCCTCTGAATTCGGGAGCTAAGCAGGGAGGGGCCTGGTTAGTACTTGGATGGGAGACCGCCTGGGAATACCTGTAGGCTTTTGCTTGCCTCTCCTTTTGCGCCGCCGCCCCGGCGTGGCTCCCTCCGAACCCCTGCCGCCCCTTGCCCCTCTGAAGCCGCCCAGCCAGCCGAAGGTCCCCCTGGCCAGAGGCCGGTCAGCCACCCGGCACTACAAGCTGGCAGCCCCGGCCGCACACCAGGCCCGTCGGCCAGGGCTCCACCCCACACCCTCTTCTTAGTCCTCTTCGCTGAGGCAGGCCGTCAGCCTGCAGCAGTTATCCAAGCCTGTGTCTCCGCCGGCAGGCACCTCTACCCACACCCCCGCACGCCCCCTCCCATCGCCCACAAGAGCCAGGAGCCCTCCCTTCCCGCCGTTCGTGGTGGCCCCAACACACAGGGCACAAAGTGCCGGGTCAAACCAGGGGACAGAGGGAGCAGCACCCAAACACACCGCACGCCCTTGGACTCCAGGAGAGACCACCACAAGGGGAAGTGCAGGCACGCAGGCACACAACCCTCACAACCAGGGTGCCTGTGGGCTGCCACTCTCCTCCCTTGGGGGGGGTCCCTGGGCGGGGCTCGGAGCCCACTGGCCCTCCGGCCTGGCCCGGGGCCTTCAAGGGTGACTGCCAATACCCGGGCACTGCCTCTGTAGTGGAGCCCAGCCCCGGGCACGACCACACTCCGGTGGAGAGGCTGCCACTTCAACACAGCCTCAGCGAGTCTGTCCCAGTCCATGTGCCCGCCTGTGCGTCCCTCCCCCCCGGCCCCCCCACGTCTCTCTGGCTCTGTGACGTGCCTGTTGGGCTCTGCCTCTCGCTCAGGAGCTCTCTCCCGCGAGCCAGCCCCCTTTTTCTGTCTCTGTCCATGTCTCTCTGTATGTCGGGATACATACGTGTACATATACGTGTATATTTCCATCTCGCTCCCTCTTACGCCTCCTCCCGTTCTGTCTGTCGGTCCCTGTCCTGCGGGGACTCTAGTCCCCGTCCCCGCACAAGAACGCAGGATATGGTGAGGCCAAGAAGGAACACCAACGGAGCCACGGATAGGGGGCTGAGAGCACCATTTCTCACGGGCGGCTGGCTTGGAGACACGGCAGGCCGGAGCCGCCCGATCCCCAACCGGTCGGCCGTTTCTCTGCCAACCCACCGACACACCGACCGTCGACCCACCAAGCCGGCCCACTGCAATCCGCGCCCCTCTGCAATTTGCAGTCCACCACCCGCGCTTCCTAGCTTGGCCAACGCAGCACCTCCGGGGGCCCATGGCCAACTGGCAACAGCTGATGGCCAAGCGGTCACAGCTGATGACCATGCAGCCCCCACGCAGCACCCCTCCACGCGAGGCCCAGAGCCTCAAACTGCTCTCTGGGAGTCTGTCCCCAGTCCCCGTCTGTCTCTCTCCGCCACTCTCTTGCTCCGTCTCTGGCCTCTCTCACCTCCCCGGGTCAGGAGACGTGACGTGTAGCCACTGAAGGGACCGGAGGTCGGGCGGGACTCCGGGTGCTGACGAGGGGCGAGGGCCCAGACTGAAGGCTTGTGACGAAGGGTGGCTGCAGACCGGAGCTCCTGCACCCTGGTGGCGCGGGTGGCTCTCCCTGGCTTTGGGCCAGTGGGTGGGGCCGGCCAGGGCCAGGGCCTGGGTTGCACGTCCCTAGGGCCGGAGGGGACTGAGAGGACCCTGCGCCCCCCTCGGTGGCCCTGAGAGGTGGGGGCAGTCCAGCAGCAAGGGGGGCTGTGCGGTTGTGGGGCTGGGATGGGGGATGAGAGGGGTTGGGGTAGGGGCCCGGGGTAAAAGCCGTTCGGGGCCTGGGGAGTCCCAGGATGCCCGGGCGCCCAGATATCTGTCACAGTCAGGGAAGTGACCGAGGCCCGTGGAGCCACTGGGGGGGCGCGAAGGGGCCTCGCTGTGTGCCAGGAGTAGCCCGTCGCCCACACCAGCGGCGTCCGGAGGAGGCGGGGAGCGGGCGGGAGGCGCTCAGGCAGACATGCTCGCCACCCGAGCGGCCCAGCAGCATGGCGCGCGCTCAGGAGGCAGGTCGGGAGCAGGCTCTTGGAGCGCCGGGAGCCGGGTCCAGCGCCTAAGGCCATACCGCCCTGAACGCGCCAGATCTCGTCTGAACTCGGAAGCTAAGCAGGGTCGGGCCTGGTTAGTACTTGGGTGGGAGACCACCTGGGAACACCTGTAGGCTTTTGCTCGCCTCTCCTTTTGCATCGCCGCCCCGGCGTGGCTCCCTCCGAACCCCTGCCGCCCCTTGCCCCTCTGCAGCCGCCCAGCCAGCCGAAGGTCCCCCTGGCCAGAGGCCGGTCAGCCACCCGGCACTACAAGCTGGCAGCCCCGGCGGCACACCAGGCCCGTCGGCCAGTGCTCCCCCCCACACCCTCTTCTTCGTCCTCTTCGGTCCCGCAGGCCGTCATCCGGATCCCTTGGCCCAGCGGCGGTCGCCACCGCCGCCGCCGCCGCCGCCGCCGCCACCAGCGCTGCCCTGGCCCCCGCCGCCACCACCAAAGCCCCCGCCATCACCGCGTTTCCCACACCCCCCACCAGCGCTGCCCTCCCCCCTGCCCCCGCCGACACAACGCCGCCGCCGACGCCATTGCCGACCTCGCAACCCTCCCTCGCCGCCGCCGCCGCCAGCGCTGCTCATGATCAGCCCCCGCTTCTGCGCCGCCGCCGCCGCCGCCGCCATCACCACGCTCCCCACCCCCTCCGCCAGCGCTGCACTCGCCCCAGTCCGCGACCCCGCCGCCGCCAACGCCATACTCCCTCATTCAGCCTCCTCTGCTCTCCCCGCTGCCGCCGCCGCCATCACCCCTCTCCCCATCCCCGCCTCCAGCACCGCCCTCTCCCCCGCCCCCACCCCAGCCGCCGGCCTTGCCGTACTACCTCAATCTCCGGCCTCTGCTCTCCCGGCCTCCGCGCCAGCACCGCCCTCACGCCCTCTCCCGCCACCGCCGCCGCCGCCAGCGCTCCCCGCTCCCCAGTGCCCACCGTCAAAGCCCCCATTGTCGCCGCCGCCATCGCCGCCCTGGAGCCATCCACGCGGTTGCCATTGCCTACATCGCCACCCTCCCCTGCCTCCGCCGCGGACGCCGCCGCCGCCGCCGCCGCCGCCGCGGGGTTCTCCCACAACTCCCAGGCCCAGGGCTGCCTGCTGGTGCAGGCCTCCACCAGTCTTGGGGGTGCGGTTGGGGGTAAACCTGGTGGCGGTAGGGGGGCGGGGTGTATGCCGGTCTGGGTCCTGGGGAATCCCAGGATGCCAGAGTTCCACGACTTCTGGCACCATCAGGGAAATGGCAGTGTCCCATGGAACCTCCGGTGGCGCGAAGTGGCCTCGCTGCGGGCCAGGAGTGGCCCGCCGCCCACGCCAGGGGCATTCGGAGGAGGCGGGGAGCCGGACTGGACGGGGACGCGGTGACGGCGGAGCCGGCCAGCGGGTCGATGTTCGCCACCAGAGCGGAGCATCTGCATGGCGCGCGCTCACGAGGCAGTCCGGGAGCAGGCTCTTGGGGCGCGGGGAGCCAGGTCCCAGCGTCGACGGCTATACCACCCTGAACGCGCCCGATCTCCTCTGAATTCGGGAGCTAAGCAGGGAGGGGCCTGGTTAGTACTTGGATGGGAGACCGCCTGGGAATACCTGTAGGCTTTTGCTTGCCTCTCCTTTTGCGCCGCCGCCCCGGCGTGGCTCCCTCCGAACCCCTGCCGCCCCTTGCCCCTCTGAAGCCGCCCAGCCAGCCGAAGGTCCCCCTGGCCAGAGGCCGGTCAGCCACCCGGCACTACAAGCTGGCAGCCCCGGCCGCACACCAGGCCCGTCGGCCAGGGCTCCACCCCACACCCTCTTCTTAGTCCTCTTCGCTGAGGCAGGCCGTCAGCCTGCAGCAGTTATCCAAGCCTGTGTCTCCGCCGGCAGGCACCTCTACCCACACCCCCGCACGCCCCCTCCCATCGCCCACAAGAGCCAGGAGCCCTCCCTTCCCGCCGTTCGTGGTGGCCCCAACACACAGGGCACAAAGTGCCGGGTCAAACCAGGGGACAGAGGGAGCAGCACCCAAACACACCGCACGCCCTTGGACTCCAGGAGAGACCACCACAAGGGGAAGTGCAGGCACGCAGGCACACAACCCTCACAACCAGGGTGCCTGTGGGCTGCCACTCTCCTCCCTTGGGGGGGGTCCCTGGGCGGGGCTCGGAGCCCACTGGCCCTCCGGCCTGGCCCGGGGCCTTCAAGGGTGACTGCCAATACCCGGGCACTGCCTCTGTAGTGGAGCCCAGCCCCGGGCACGACCACACTCCGGTGGAGAGGCTGCCACTTCAACACAGCCTCAGCGAGTCTGTCCCAGTCCATGTGCCCGCCTGTGCGTCCCTCCCCCCCGGCCCCCCCACGTCTCTCTGGCTCTGTGACGTGCCTGTTGGGCTCTGCCTCTCGCTCAGGAGCTCTCTCCCGCGAGCCAGCCCCCTTTTTCTGTCTCTGTCCATGTCTCTCTGTATGTCGGGATACATACGTGTACATATACGTGTATATTTCCATCTCGCTCCCTCTTACGCCTCCTCCCGTTCTGTCTGTCGGTCCCTGTCCTGCGGGGACTCTAGTCCCCGTCCCCGCACAAGAACGCAGGATATGGTGAGGCCAAGAAGGAACACCAACGGAGCCACGGATAGGGGGCTGAGAGCACCATTTCTCACGGGCGGCTGGCTTGGAGACACGGCAGGCCGGAGCCGCCCGATCCCCAACCGGTCGGCCGTTTCTCTGCCAACCCACCGACACACCGACCGTCGACCCACCAAGCCGGCCCACTGCAATCCGCGCCCCTCTGCAATTTGCAGTCCACCACCCGCGCTTCCTAGCTTGGCCAACGCAGCACCTCCGGGGGCCCATGGCCAACTGGCAACAGCTGATGGCCAAGCGGTCACAGCTGATGACCATGCAGCCCCCACGCAGCACCCCTCCACGCGAGGCCCAGAGCCTCAAACTGCTCTCTGGGAGTCTGTCCCCAGTCCCCGTCTGTCTCTCTCCGCCACTCTCTTGCTCCGTCTCTGGCCTCTCTCACCTCCCCGGGTCAGGAGACGTGACGTGTAGCCACTGAAGGGACCGGAGGTCGGGCGGGACTCCGGGTGCTGACGAGGGGCGAGGGCCCAGACTGAAGGCTTGTGACGAAGGGTGGCTGCAGACCGGAGCTCCTGCACCCTGGTGGCGCGGGTGGCTCTCCCTGGCTTTGGGCCAGTGGGTGGGGCCGGCCAGGGCCAGGGCCTGGGTTGCACGTCCCTAGGGCCGGAGGGGACTGAGAGGACCCTGCGCCCCCCTCGGTGGCCCTGAGAGGTGGGGGCAGTCCAGCAGCAAGGGGGGCTGTGCGGTTGTGGGGCTGGGATGGGGGATGAGAGGGGTTGGGGTAGGGGCCCGGGGTAAAAGCCGTTCGGGGCCTGGGGAGTCCCAGGATGCCCGGGCGCCCAGATATCTGTCACAGTCAGGGAAGTGACCGAGGCCCGTGGAGCCACTGGGGGGGCGCGAAGGGGCCTCGCTGTGTGCCAGGAGTAGCCCGTCGCCCACACCAGCGGCGTCCGGAGGAGGCGGGGAGCGGGCGGGAGGCGCTCAGGCAGACATGCTCGCCACCCGAGCGGCCCAGCAGCATGGCGCGCGCTCAGGAGGCAGGTCGGGAGCAGGCTCTTGGAGCGCCGGGAGCCGGGTCCAGCGCCTAAGGCCATACCGCCCTGAACGCGCCAGATCTCGTCTGAACTCGGAAGCTAAGCAGGGTCGGGCCTGGTTAGTACTTGGGTGGGAGACCACCTGGGAACACCTGTAGGCTTTTGCTCGCCTCTCCTTTTGCATCGCCGCCCCGGCGTGGCTCCCTCCGAACCCCTGCCGCCCCTTGCCCCTCTGCAGCCGCCCAGCCAGCCGAAGGTCCCCCTGGCCAGAGGCCGGTCAGCCACCCGGCACTACAAGCTGGCAGCCCCGGCGGCACACCAGGCCCGTCGGCCAGTGCTCCCCCCCACACCCTCTTCTTCGTCCTCTTCGGTCCCGCAGGCCGTCATCCGGATCCCTTGGCCCAGCGGCGGTCGCCACCGCCGCCGCCGCCACCAGCGCTGCCCTGGCCCCCGCCGCCACCACCAAAGCCCCCGCCATCACCGCGTTTCCCACACCCCCCACCAGCGCTGCCCTCCCCCCTGCCCCCGCCGACACAACGCCGCCGCCGACGCCATTGCCGACCTCGCAACCCTCCCTCGCCGCCGCCGCCGCCAGCGCTGCTCATGATCAGCCCCCGCTTCTGCGCCGCCGCCGACGCCGCCGCCATCACCACGCTCCCCACCCCCTCCGCCAGCGCTGCACTCGCCCCAGTCCGCGACCCCGCCGCCGCCAACGCCATACTCCCTCATTCAGCCTCCTCTGCTCTCCCCGCTGCCGCCGCCGCCATCACCCCTCTCCCCATCCCCGCCTCCAGCACCGCCCTCTCCCCCGCCCCCACCCCAGCCGCCGGCCTTGCCGTACTACCTCAATCTCCGGCCTCTGCTCTCCCGGCCTCCGCGCCAGCACCGCCCTCACGCCCTCTCCCGCCACCGCCGCCGCCGCCAGCGCTCCCCGCTCCCCAGTGCCCACCGTCAAAGCCCCCATTGTCGCCGCCGCCATCGCCGCCCTGGAGCCATCCACGCGGTTGCCATTGCCTACATCGCCACCCTCCCCTGCCTCCGCCGCGGACGCCGCCGCCGCCGCCGCCGCCGCCGCCGCCGCCGCCGCCGCCGCCGCGGGGTTCTCCCACAACTCCCAGGCCCAGGGCTGCCTGCTGGTGCAGGCCTCCACCAGTCTTGGGGGTGCGGTTGGGGGTAAACCTGGTGGCGGTAGGGGGGCGGGGTGTATGCCGGTCTGGGTCCTGGGGAATCCCAGGATGCCAGAGTTCCACGACTTCTGGCACCATCAGGGAAATGGCAGTGTCCCATGGAACCTCCGGTGGCGCGAAGTGGCCTCGCTGCGGGCCAGGAGTGGCCCGCCGCCCACGCCAGGGGCATTCGGAGGAGGCGGGGAGCCGGACTGGACGGGGACGCGGTGACGGCGGAGCCGGCCAGCGGGTCGATGTTCGCCACCAGAGCGGAGCATCTGCATGGCGCGCGCTCACGAGGCAGTCCGGGAGCAGGCTCTTGGGGCGCGGGGAGCCAGGTCCCAGCGTCGACGGCTATACCACCCTGAACGCGCCCGATCTCCTCTGAATTCGGGAGCTAAGCAGGGAGGGGCCTGGTTAGTACTTGGATGGGAGACCGCCTGGGAATACCTGTAGGCTTTTGCTTGCCTCTCCTTTTGCGCCGCCGCCCCGGCGTGGCTCCCTCCGAACCCCTGCCGCCCCTTGCCCCTCTGAAGCCGCCCAGCCAGCCGAAGGTCCCCCTGGCCAGAGGCCGGTCAGCCACCCGGCACTACAAGCTGGCAGCCCCGGCCGCACACCAGGCCCGTCGGCCAGGGCTCCACCCCACACCCTCTTCTTAGTCCTCTTCGCTGAGGCAGGCCGTCAGCCTGCAGCAGTTATCCAAGCCTGTGTCTCCGCCGGCAGGCACCTCTACCCACACCCCCGCACGCCCCCTCCCATCGCCCACAAGAGCCAGGAGCCCTCCCTTCCCGCCGTTCGTGGTGGCCCCAACACACAGGGCACAAAGTGCCGGGTCAAACCAGGGGACAGAGGGAGCAGCACCCAAACACACCGCACGCCCTTGGACTCCAGGAGAGACCACCACAAGGGGAAGTGCAGGCACGCAGGCACACAACCCTCACAACCAGGGTGCCTGTGGGCTGCCACTCTCCTCCCTTGGGGGGGGTCCCTGGGCGGGGCTCGGAGCCCACTGGCCCTCCGGCCTGGCCCGGGGCCTTCAAGGGTGACTGCCAATACCCGGGCACTGCCTCTGTAGTGGAGCCCAGCCCCGGGCACGACCACACTCCGGTGGAGAGGCTGCCACTTCAACACAGCCTCAGCGAGTCTGTCCCAGTCCATGTGCCCGCCTGTGCGTCCCTCCCCCCCGGCCCCCCCACGTCTCTCTGGCTCTGTGACGTGCCTGTTGGGCTCTGCCTCTCGCTCAGGAGCTCTCTCCCGCGAGCCAGCCCCCTTTTTCTGTCTCTGTCCATGTCTCTCTGTATGTCGGGATACATACGTGTACATATACGTGTATATTTCCATCTCGCTCCCTCTTACGCCTCCTCCCGTTCTGTCTGTCGGTCCCTGTCCTGCGGGGACTCTAGTCCCCGTCCCCGCACAAGAACGCAGGATATGGTGAGGCCAAGAAGGAACACCAACGGAGCCACGGATAGGGGGCTGAGAGCACCATTTCTCACGGGTGGCTGGCTTGGAGACACGGCAGGCCGGAGCCGCCCGATCCCCAACCGGTCGGCCGTTTCTCTGCCAACCCACCGACACACCGACCGTCGACCCACCAAGCCGGCCCACTGCAATCCGCGCCCCTCTGCAATTTGCAGTCCACCACCCGCGCTTCCTAGCTTGGCCAACGCAGCACCTCCGGGGGCCCATGGCCAACTGGCAACAGCTGATGGCCAAGCGGTCACAGCTGATGACCATGCAGCCCCCACGCAGCACCCCTCCACGCGAGGCCCAGAGCCTCAAACTGCTCTCTGGGAGTCTGTCCCCAGTCCCCGTCTGTCTCTCTCCGCCACTCTCTTGCTCCGTCTCTGGCCTCTCTCACCTCCCCGGGTCAGGAGACGTGACGTGTAGCCACTGAAGGGACCGGAGGTCGGGCGGGACTCCGGGTGCTGACGAGGGGCGAGGGCCCAGACTGAAGGCTTGTGACGAAGGGTGGCTGCAGACCGGAGCTCCTGCACCCTGGTGGCGCGGGTGGCTCTCCCTGGCTTTGGGCCAGTGGGTGGGGCCGGCCAGGGCCAGGGCCTGGGTTGCACGTCCCTAGGGCCGGAGGGGACTGAGAGGACCCTGCGCCCCCCTCGGTGGCCCTGAGAGGTGGGGGCAGTCCAGCAGCAAGGGGGGCTGTGCGGTTGTGGGGCTGGGATGGGGGATGAGAGGGGTTGGGGTAG
Organism: Rhinolophus sinicus; assembly: GCF_057876585.1. NCBI lineage: Eukaryota > Metazoa > Chordata > Mammalia > Chiroptera > Rhinolophidae > Rhinolophus > Rhinolophus sinicus. The sequence continues at coordinate 41,318,634 of NC_142506.1, forward strand.
GGGCCCGGGGTAAAAGCCGTTCGGGGCCTGGGGAGTCCCAGGATGCCCGGGCGCCCAGATATCTGTCACAGTCAGGGAAGTGACCGAGGCCCGTGGAGCCACTGGGGGGGCGCGAAGGGGCCTCGCTGTGTGCCAGGAGTAGCCCGTCGCCCACACCAGCGGCGTCCGGAGGAGGCGGGGAGCGGGCGGGAGGCGCTCAGGCAGACATGCTCGCCACCCGAGCGGCCCAGCAGCATGGCGCGCGCTCAGGAGGCAGGTCGGGAGCAGGCTCTTGGAGCGCCGGGAGCCGGGTCCAGCGCCTAAGGCCATACCGCCCTGAACGCGCCAGATCTCGTCTGAACTCGGAAGCTAAGCAGGGTCGGGCCTGGTTAGTACTTGGGTGGGAGACCACCTGGGAACACCTGTAGGCTTTTGCTCGCCTCTCCTTTTGCATCGCCGCCCCGGCGTGGCTCCCTCCAAACCCCTGCCGCCCCTTGCCCCTCTGCAGCCGCCCAGCCAGCCGAAGGTCCCCCTGGCCAGAGGCCGGTCAGCCACCCGGCACTACAAGCTGGCAGCCCCGGCCGCACACCAGGCCCGTCGGCCAGGGCTCCACCCCACACCCTCTTCTTAGTCCTCTTCGCTGAGGCAGGCCGTCAGCCTGCAGCAGTTATCCAAGCCTGTGTCTCCGCCGGCAGGCACCTCTACCCACACCCCCGCACGCCCCCTCCCATGGCCCACAAGAGCCAGGAGCCCTCCCTTCCCGCCGTTCGTGGTGGCCCCAACACACAGGGCACAAAGAGCCGGGTCAAACCAGGGGACAGAGGGAGCAGCACCCAAACACACCGCACGCCCTTGGACTCCAGGAGAGACCACCACAAGGGGAAGTGCAGGCACGCAGGCACACAACCCTCACAACCAGGGTGCCTGTGGGCTGCCACTCTCCTCCCTTGGGGGGGGTCCCTGGGCGGGGCTCGGAGCCCACTGGCCCTCCGGCCTGGCCCGGGGCCTTCAAGGGTGACTGCCAATACCCGGGCACTGCCTCTGTAGTGGAGCCCAGCCCCGGGCACGACCACACTCCGGTGGAGAGGCTGCCACTTCAACACAGCCTCAGCGAGTCTGTCCCAGTCCATGTGCCCGCCTGTGCGTCCCTCCCCCCCGGCCCCCCCACGTCTCTCTGGCTCTGTGACGTGCCTGTTGGGCTCTGCCTCTCGCTCAGGAGCTCTCTCCCGCGAGCCAGCCCCCTTTTTCTGTCTCTGTCCATGTCTCTCTGTATGTCGGGATACATACGTGTACATATACGTGTATATTTCCATCTCGCTCCCTCTTACGCCTCCTCCCGTTCTGTCTGTCGGTCCCTGTCCTGCGGGGACTCTAGTCCCCGTCCCCGCACAAGAACGCAGGATATGGTGAGGCCAAGAAGGAACACCAACGGAGCCACGGATAGGGGGCTGAGAGCACCATTTCTCACGGGTGGCTGGCTTGGAGACACGGCAGGCCGGAGCCGCCCGATCCCCAACCGGTCGGCCGTTTCTCTGCCAACCCACCGACACACCGACCGTCGACCCACCAAGCCGGCCCACTGCAATCCGCGCCCCTCTGCAATTTGCAGTCCACCACCCGCGCTTCCTAGCTTGGCCAACGCAGCACCTCCGGGGGCCCATGGCCAACTGGCAACAGCTGATGGCCAAGCGGTCACAGCTGATGACCATGCAGCCCCCACGCAGCACCCCTCCACGCGAGGCCCAGAGCCTCAAACTGCTCTCTGGGAGTCTGTCCCCAGTCCCCGTCTGTCTCTCTCCGCCACTCTCTTGCTCCGTCTCTGGCCTCTCTCACCTCCCCGGGTCAGGAGACGTGACGTGTAGCCACTGAAGGGACCGGAGGTCGGGCGGGACTCCGGGTGCTGACGAGGGGCGAGGGCCCAGACTGAAGGCTTGTGACGAAGGGTGGCTGCAGACCGGAGCTCCTGCACCCTGGTGGCGCGGGTGGCTCTCCCTGGCTTTGGGCCAGTGGGTGGGGCCGGCCAGGGCCAGGGCCTGGGTTGCACGTCCCTAGGGCCGGAGGGGACTGAGAGGACCCTGCGCCCCCCTCGGTGGCCCTGAGAGGTGGGGGCAGTCCAGCAGCAAGGGGGGCTGTGCGGTTGTGGGGCTGGGATGGGGGATGAGAGGGGTTGGGGTAGGGGCCCGGGGTAAAAGCCGTTCGGGGCCTGGGGAGTCCCAGGATGCCCGGGCGCCCAGATATCTGTCACAGTCAGGGAAGTGACCGAGGCCCGTGGAGCCACTGGGGGGGCGCGAAGGGGCCTCGCTGTGTGCCAGGAGTAGCCCGTCGCCCACACCAGCGGCGTCCGGAGGAGGCGGGGAGCGGGCGGGAGGCGCTCAGGCAGACATGCTCGCCACCCGAGCGGCCCAGCAGCATGGCGCGCGCTCAGGAGGCAGGTCGGGAGCAGGCTCTTGGAGCGCCGGGAGCCGGGTCCAGCGCCTAAGGCCATACCGCCCTGAACGCGCCAGATCTCGTCTGAACTCGGAAGCTAAGCAGGGTCGGGCCTGGTTAGTACTTGGGTGGGAGACCACCTGGGAACACCTGTAGGCTTTTGCTCGCCTCTCCTTTTGCATCGCCGCCCCGGCGTGGCTCCCTCCAAACCCCTGCCGCCCCTTGCCCCTCTGCAGCCGCCCAGCCAGCCGAAGGTCCCCCTGGCCAGAGGCCGGTCAGCCACCCGGCACTACAAGCTGGCAGCCCCGGCCGCACACCAGGCCCGTCGGCCAGGGCTCCACCCCACACCCTCTTCTTAGTCCTCTTCGCTGAGGCAGGCCGTCAGCCTGCAGCAGTTATCCAAGCCTGTGTCTCCGCCGGCAGGCACCTCTACCCACACCCCCGCACGCCCCCTCCCATGGCCCACAAGAGCCAGGAGCCCTCCCTTCCCGCCGTTCGTGGTGGCCCCAACACACAGGGCACAAAGAGCCGGGTCAAACCAGGGGACAGAGGGAGCAGCACCCAAACACACCGCACGCCCTTGGACTCCAGGAGAGACCACCACAAGGGGAAGTGCAGGCACGCAGGCACACAACCCTCACAACCAGGGTGCCTGTGGGCTGCCACTCTCCTCCCTTGGGGGGGGTCCCTGGGCGGGGCTCGGAGCCCACTGGCCCTCCGGCCTGGCCCGGGGCCTTCAAGGGTGACTGCCAATACCCGGGCACTGCCTCTGTAGTGGAGCCCAGCCCCGGGCACGACCACACTCCGGTGGAGAGGCTGCCACTTCAACACAGCCTCAGCGAGTCTGTCCCAGTCCATGTGCCCGCCTGTGCGTCCCTCCCCCCCGGCCCCCCCACGTCTCTCTGGCTCTGTGACGTGCCTGTTGGGCTCTGCCTCTCGCTCAGGAGCTCTCTCCCGCGAGCCAGCCCCCTTTTTCTGTCTCTGTCCATGTCTCTCTGTATGTCGGGATACATACGTGTACATATACGTGTATATTTCCATCTCGCTCCCTCTTACGCCTCCTCCCGTTCTGTCTGTCGGTCCCTGTCCTGCGGGGACTCTAGTCCCCGTCCCCGCACAAGAACGCAGGATATGGTGAGGCCAAGAAGGAACACCAACGGAGCCACGGATAGGGGGCTGAGAGCACCATTTCTCACGGGCGGCTGGCTTGGAGACACGGCAGGCCGGAGCCGCCCGATCCCCAACCGGTCGGCCGTTTCTCTGCCAACCCACCGACACACCGACCGTCGACCCACCAAGCCGGCCCACTGCAATCCGCGCCCCTCTGCAATTTGCAGTCCACCACCCGCGCTTCCTAGCTTGGCCAACGCAGCACCTCCGGGGGCCCATGGCCAACTGGCAACAGCTGATGGCCAAGCGGTCACAGCTGATGACCATGCAGCCCCCACGCAGCACCCCTCCACGCGAGGCCCAGAGCCTCAAACTGCTCTCTGGGAGTCTGTCCCCAGTCCCCGTCTGTCTCTCTCCGCCACTCTCTTGCTCCGTCTCTGGCCTCTCTCACCTCCCCGGGTCAGGAGACGTGACGTGTAGCCACTGAAGGGACCGGAGGTCGGGCGGGACTCCGGGTGCTGACGAGGGGCGAGGGCCCAGACTGAAGGCTTGTGACGAAGGGTGGCTGCAGACCGGAGCTCCTGCACCCTGGTGGCGCGGGTGGCTCTCCCTGGCTTTGGGCCAGTGGGTGGGGCCGGCCAGGGCCAGGGCCTGGGTTGCACGTCCCTAGGGCCGGAGGGGACTGAGAGGACCCTGCGCCCCCCTCGGTGGCCCTGAGAGGTGGGGGCAGTCCAGCAGCAAGGGGGGCTGTGCGGTTGTGGGGCTGGGATGGGGGATGAGAGGGGTTGGGGTAGGGGCCCGGGGTAAAAGCCGTTCGGGGCCTGGGGAGTCCCAGGATGCCCGGGCGCCCAGATATCTGTCACAGTCAGGGAAGTGACCGAGGCCCGTGGAGCCACTGGGGGGGCGCGAAGGGGCCTCGCTGTGTGCCAGGAGTAGCCCGTCGCCCACACCAGCGGCGTCCGGAGGAGGCGGGGAGCGGGCGGGAGGCGCTCAGGCAGACATGCTCGCCACCCGAGCGGCCCAGCAGCATGGCGCGCGCTCAGGAGGCAGGTCGGGAGCAGGCTCTTGGAGCGCCGGGAGCCGGGTCCAGCGCCTAAGGCCATACCGCCCTGAACGCGCCAGATCTCGTCTGAACTCGGAAGCTAAGCAGGGTCGGGCCTGGTTAGTACTTGGGTGGGAGACCACCTGGGAACACCTGTAGGCTTTTGCTCGCCTCTCCTTTTGCATCGCCGCCCCGGCGTGGCTCCCTCCGAACCCCTGCCGCCCCTTGCCCCTCTGCAGCCGCCCAGCCAGCCGAAGGTCCCCCTGGCCAGAGGCCGGTCAGCCACCCGGCACTACAAGCTGGCAGCCCCGGCGGCACACCAGGCCCGTCGGCCAGTGCTCCCCCCCACACCCTCTTCTTCGTCCTCTTCGGTCCCGCAGGCCGTCATCCGGATCCCTTGGCCCAGCGGCGGTCGCCACCGCCGCCGCCGCCACCAGCGCTGCCCTGGCCCCCGCCGCCACCACCAAAGCCCCCGCCATCACCGCGTTTCCCACACCCCCCACCAGCGCTGCCCTCCCCCCTGCCCCCGCCGACACAACGCCGCCGCCGACGCCATTGCCGACCTCGCAACCCTCCCTCGCCGCCGCCGCCGCCAGCGCTGCTCATGATCAGCCCCCGCTTCTGCGCCGCCGCCGCCGCCGCCGCCATCACCACGCTCCCCACCCCCTCCGCCAGCGCTGCACTCGCCCCAGTCCGCGACCCCGCCGCCGCCAACGCCATACTCCCTCATTCAGCCTCCTCTGCTCTCCCCGCTGCCGCCGCCGCCATCACCCCTCTCCCCATCCCCGCCTCCAGCACCGCCCTCTCCCCCGCCCCCACCCCAGCCGCCGGCCTTGCCGTACTACCTCAATCTCCGGCCTCTGCTCTCCCGGCCTCCGCGCCAGCACCGCCCTCACGCCCTCTCCCGCCACCGCCGCCGCCGCCAGCGCTCCCCGCTCCCCAGTGCCCACCGTCAAAGCCCCCATTGTCGCCGCCGCCATCGCCGCCCTGGAGCCATCCACGCGGTTGCCATTGCCTACATCGCCACCCTCCCCTGCCTCCGCCGCGGACGCCGCCGCCGCCGCCGCCGCCGCCGCCGCCGCGGGGTTCTCCCACAACTCCCAGGCCCAGGGCTGCCTGCTGGTGCAGGCCTCCACCAGTCTTGGGGGTGCGGTTGGGGGTAAACCTGGTGGCGGTAGGGGGGCGGGGTGTATGCCGGTCTGGGTCCTGGGGAATCCCAGGATGCCAGAGTTCCACGACTTCTGGCACCATCAGGGAAATGGCAGTGTCCCATGGAACCTCCGGTGGCGCGAAGTGGCCTCGCTGCGGGCCAGGAGTGGCCCGCCGCCCACGCCAGGGGCATTCGGAGGAGGCGGGGAGCCGGACTGGACGGGGACGCGGTGACGGCGGAGCCGGCCAGCGGGTCGATGTTCGCCACCAGAGCGGAGCATCTGCATGGCGCGCGCTCACGAGGCAGTCCGGGAGCAGGCTCTTGGGGCGCGGGGAGCCAGGTCCCAGCGTCGACGGCTATACCACCCTGAACGCGCCCGATCTCCTCTGAATTCGGGAGCTAAGCAGGGAGGGGCCTGGTTAGTACTTGGATGGGAGACCGCCTGGGAATACCTGTAGGCTTTTGCTTGCCTCTCCTTTTGCGCCGCCGCCCCGGCGTGGCTCCCTCCGAACCCCTGCCGCCCCTTGCCCCTCTGAAGCCGCCCAGCCAGCCGAAGGTCCCCCTGGCCAGAGGCCGGTCAGCCACCCGGCACTACAAGCTGGCAGCCCCGGCCGCACACCAGGCCCGTCGGCCAGGGCTCCACCCCACACCCTCTTCTTAGTCCTCTTCGCTGAGGCAGGCCGTCAGCCTGCAGCAGTTATCCAAGCCTGTGTCTCCGCCGGCAGGCACCTCTACCCACACCCCCGCACGCCCCCTCCCATCGCCCACAAGAGCCAGGAGCCCTCCCTTCCCGCCGTTCGTGGTGGCCCCAACACACAGGGCACAAAGAGCCGGGTCAAACCAGGGGACAGAGGGAGCAGCACCCAAACACACCGCACGCCCTTGGACTCCAGGAGAGACCACCACAAGGGGAAGTGCAGGCACGCAGGCACACAACCCTCACAACCAGGGTGCCTGTGGGCTGCCACTCTCCTCCCTTGGGGGGGGTCCCTGGGCGGGGCTCGGAGCCCACTGGCCCTCCGGCCTGGCCCGGGGCCTTCAAGGGTGACTGCCAATACCCGGGCACTGCCTCTGTAGTGGAGCCCAGCCCCGGGCACGACCACACTCCGGTGGAGAGGCTGCCACTTCAACACAGCCTCAGCGAGTCTGTCCCAGTCCATGTGCCCGCCTGTGCGTCCCTCCCCCCCGGCCCCCCCACGTCTCTCTGGCTCTGTGACGTGCCTGTTGGGCTCTGCCTCTCGCTCAGGAGCTCTCTCCCGCGAGCCAGCCCCCTTTTTCTGTCTCTGTCCATGTCTCTCTGTATGTCGGGATACATACGTGTACATATACGTGTATATTTCCATCTCGCTCCCTCTTACGCCTCCTCCCGTTCTGTCTGTCGGTCCCTGTCCTGCGGGGACTCTAGTCCCCGTCCCCGCACAAGAACGCAGGATATGGTGAGGCCAAGAAGGAACACCAACGGAGCCACGGATAGGGGGCTGAGAGCACCATTTCTCACGGGCGGCTGGCTTGGAGACACGGCAGGCCGGAGCCGCCCGATCCCCAACCGGTCGGCCGTTTCTCTGCCAACCCACCGACACACCGACCGTCGACCCACCAAGCCGGCCCACTGCAATCCGCGCCCCTCTGCAATTTGCAGTCCACCACCCGCGCTTCCTAGCTTGGCCAACGCAGCACCTCCGGGGGCCCATGGCCAACTGGCAACAGCTGATGGCCAAGCGGTCACAGCTGATGACCATGCAGCCCCCACGCAGCACCCCTCCACGCGAGGCCCAGAGCCTCAAACTGCTCTCTGGGAGTCTGTCCCCAGTCCCCGTCTGTCTCTCTCCGCCACTCTCTTGCTCCGTCTCTGGCCTCTCTCACCTCCCCGGGTCAGGAGACGTGACGTGTAGCCACTGAAGGGACCGGAGGTCGGGCGGGACTCCGGGTGCTGACGAGGGGCGAGGGCCCAGACTGAAGGCTTGTGACGAAGGGTGGCTGCAGACCGGAGCTCCTGCACCCTGGTGGCGCGGGTGGCTCTCCCTGGCTTTGGGCCAGTGGGTGGGGCCGGCCAGGGCCAGGGCCTGGGTTGCACGTCCCTAGGGCCGGAGGGGACTGAGAGGACCCTGCGCCCCCCTCGGTGGCCCTGAGAGGTGGGGGCAGTCCAGCAGCAAGGGGGGCTGTGCGGTTGTGGGGCTGGGATGGGGGATGAGAGGGGTTGGGGTAGGGGCCCGGGGTAAAAGCCGTTCGGGGCCTGGGGAGTCCCAGGATGCCCGGGCGCCCAGATATCTGTCACAGTCAGGGAAGTGACCGAGGCCCGTGGAGCCACTGGGGGGGCGCGAAGGGGCCTCGCTGTGTGCCAGGAGTAGCCCGTCGCCCACACCAGCGGCGTCCGGAGGAGGCGGGGAGCGGGCGGGAGGCGCTCAGGCAGACATGCTCGCCACCCGAGCGGCCCAGCAGCATGGCGCGCGCTCAGGAGGCAGGTCGGGAGCAGGCTCTTGGAGCGCCGGGAGCCGGGTCCAGCGCCTAAGGCCATACCGCCCTGAACGCGCCAGATCTCGTCTGAACTCGGAAGCTAAGCAGGGTCGGGCCTGGTTAGTACTTGGGTGGGAGACCACCTGGGAACACCTGTAGGCTTTTGCTCGCCTCTCCTTTTGCATCGCCGCCCCGGCGTGGCTCCCTCCGAACCCCTGCCGCCCCTTGCCCCTCTGCAGCCGCCCAGCCAGCCGAAGGTCCCCCTGGCCAGAGGCCGGTCAGCCACCCGGCACTACAAGCTGGCAGCCCCGGCGGCACACCAGGCCCGTCGGCCAGTGCTCCCCCCCCCACACACTCTTCTTCGTCCTCTTCGGTCCCGCAGGCCGTCATCCGGATCCCTTGGCCCAGCGGCGGTCGCCACCGCCGCCGCCGCCGCCGCCGCCACCAGCGCTGCCCTGGCCCCCGCCGCCACCACCAAAGCCCCCGCCATCACCGCGTTTCCCACACCCCCCGCCAGCGCTGCCCTCCCTCCTGCCCCCGCCGACACAACGCCGCCGCCGACGCCATTGCCGACCTCGCAACCCTCCCTCGCCGCCGCCGCCGCCAGCGCTGCTCATGATCAGCCCCCGCTTCTGCGCCGCCGCCGCCGCCGCCGCCGCCGCCATCACCACGCTCCCCACCCCCTCCGCCAGCGCTGCACTCGCCCCCGTCCGCGACCCCGCCGCCGCCAACGCCATACTCCCTCATTCAGCCTCCTCTGCTCTCCCCGCTGCCGCCGCCGCCATCACCCCTCTCCCCATCCCCGCCTCCAGCACCGCCCTCTCCCCCGCCCCCACCCCAGCCGCCGGCCTTGCCGTACTCCCTCAATCTCCCGCCTCTGCTCTCCCGGCCTCCGCGCCACCACCGCCCTCACGCCCTCTCCCGCCACCGCCGCCGCCGCCAGCGCTCCCCGCTCCCCAGTGCCCACCGTCAAAGCCCCCATTGTCGCCGCCGCCATCGCCGCCCTGGAGCCATCCACGCGGTTGCCATTGCCTACATCGCCACCCTCCCCTGCCTCCGCCGCGGACGCCGCCGCGGACGCCGCCGCCGCCGCCGCCGCCGCCGCCGCGGGGTTCTCCCACAACTCCCAGGCCCAGGGCTGCCTGCTGGTGCAGGCCTCCACCAGTCTTGGGGGTGCGGTTGGGGGTAAACCTGGTGGCGGAAGGGGGGCGGGGTGTATGCCGGTCTGGGTCCTGGGGAATCCCAGGATGCCAGAGTTCCACGATTTCTGGCACCATCAGGGAAATGGCAGTGTCCCATGGAACCTCCGGTGGCGCGAAGTGGCCTCGCTGCGGGCCAGGAGTGGCCCGCCGCCCACGCCAGGGGCATTCGGAGGAGGCGGGGAGCCGGACTGGACGGGGACGCGGTGACGGCGGAGCCGGCCAGCGGGTCGATGTTCGCCACCAGAGCGGAGCATCTGCATGGCGCGCGCTCACGAGGCAGTCCGGGAGCAGGCTCTTGGGGCGCGGGGAGCCAGGTCCCAGCGTCGACGGCTATACCACCCTGAACGCGCCCGATCTCCTCTGAATTCGGGAGCTAAGCAGGGAGGGGCCTGGTTAGTACTTGGATGGGAGACCGCCTGGGAATACCTGTAGGCTTTTGCTTGCCTCTCCTTTTGCGCCGCCGCCCCGGCGTGGCTCCCTCCGAACCCCTGCCGCCCCTTGCCCCTCTGAAGCCGCCCAGCCAGCCGAAGGTCCCCCTGGCCAGAGGCCGGTCAGCCACCCGGCACTACAAGCTGGCAGCCCCGGCCGCACACCAGGCCCGTCGGCCAGGGCTCCACCCCACACCCTCTTCTTAGTCCTCTTCGCTGAGGCAGGCCGTCAGCCTGCAGCAGTTATCCAAGCCTGTGTCTCCGCCGGCAGGCACCTCTACCCACACCCCCGCACGCCCCCTCCCATCGCCCACAAGAGCCAGGAGCCCTCCCTTCCCGCCGTTCGTGGTGGCCCCAACACACAGGGCACAAAGTGCCGGGTCAAACCAGGGGACAGAGGGAGCAGCACCCAAACACACCGCACGCCCTTGGACTCCAGGAGAGACCACCACAAGGGGAAGTGCAGGCACGCAGGCACACAACCCTCACAACCAGGGTGCCTGTGGGCTGCCACTCTCCTCCCTTGGGGGGGGTCCCTGGGCGGGGCTCGGAGCCCACTGGCCCTCCGGCCTGGCCCGGGGCCTTCAAGGGTGACTGCCAATACCCGGGCACTGCCTCTGTAGTGGAGCCCAGCCCCGGGCACGACCACACTCCGGTGGAGAGGCTGCCACTTCAACACAGCCTCAGCGAGTCTGTCCCAGTCCATGTGCCCGCCTGTGCGTCCCTCCCCCCCGGCCCCCCCACGTCTCTCTGGCTCTGTGACGTGCCTGTTGGGCTCTGCCTCTCGCTCAGGAGCTCTCTCCCGCGAGCCAGCCCCCTTTTTCTGTCTCTGTCCATGTCTCTCTGTATGTCGGGATACATACGTGTACATATACGTGTATATTTCCATCTCGCTCCCTCTTACGCCTCCTCCCGTTCTGTCTGTCGGTCCCTGTCCTGCGGGGACTCTAGTCCCCGTCCCCGCACAAGAACGCAGGATATGGTGAGGCCAAGAAGGAACACCAACGGAGCCACGGATAGGGGGCTGAGAGCACCATTTCTCACGGGTGGCTGGCTTGGAGACACGGCAGGCCGGAGCCGCCCGATCCCCAACCGGTCGGCCGTTTCTCTGCCAACCCACCGACACACCGACCGTCGACCCACCAAGCCGGCCCACTGCAATCCGCGCCCCTCTGCAATTTGCAGTCCACCACCCGCGCTTCCTAGCTTGGCCAACGCAGCACCTCCGGGGGCCCATGGCCAACTGGCAACAGCTGATGGCCAAGCGGTCACAGCTGATGACCATGCAGCCCCCACGCAGCACCCCTCCACGCGAGGCCCAGAGCCTCAAACTGCTCTCTGGGAGTCTGTCCCCAGTCCCCGTCTGTCTCTCTCCGCCACTCTCTTGCTCCGTCTCTGGCCTCTCTCACCTCCCCGGGTCAGGAGACGTGACGTGTAGCCACTGAAGGGACCGGAGGTCGGGCGGGACTCCGGGTGCTGACGAGGGGCGAGGGCCCAGACTGAAGGCTTGTGACGAAGGGTGGCTGCAGACCGGAGCTCCTGCACCCTGGTGGCGCGGGTGGCTCTCCCTGGCTTTGGGCCAGTGGGTGGGGCCGGCCAGGGCCAGGGCCTGGGTTGCACGTCCCTAGGGCCGGAGGGGACTGAGAGGACCCTGCGCCCCCCTCGGTGGCCCTGAGAGGTGGGGGCAGTCCAGCAGCAAGGGGGGCTGTGCGGTTGTGGGGCTGGGATGGGGGATGAGAGGGGTTGGGGTAGGGGCCCGGGGTAAAAGCCGTTCGGGGCCTGGGGAGTCCCAGGATGCCCGGGCGCCCAGATATCTGTCACAGTCAGGGAAGTGACCGAGGCCCGTGGAGCCACTGGGGGGGCGCGAAGGGGCCTCGCTGTGTGCCAGGAGTAGCCCGTCGCCCACACCAGCGGCGTCCGGAGGAGGCGGGGAGCGGGCGGGAGGCGCTCAGGCAGACATGCTCGCCACCCGAGCGGCCCAGCAGCATGGCGCGCGCTCAGGAGGCAGGTCGGGAGCAGGCTCTTGGAGCGCCGGGAGCCGGGTCCAGCGCCTAAGGCCATACCGCCCTGAACGCGCCAGATCTCGTCTGAACTCGGAAGCTAAGCAGGGTCGGGCCTGGTTAGTACTTGGGTGGGAGACCACCTGGGAACACCTGTAGGCTTTTGCTCGCCTCTCCTTTTGCATCGCCGCCCCGGCGTGGCTCCCTCCAAACCCCTGCCGCCCCTTGCCCCTCTGCAGCCGCCCAGCCAGCCGAAGGTCCCCCTGGCCAGAGGCCGGTCAGCCACCCGGCACTACAAGCTGGCAGCCCCGGCCGCACACCAGGCCCGTCGGCCAGGGCTCCACCCCACACCCTCTTCTTAGTCCTCTTCGCTGAGGCAGGCCGTCAGCCTGCAGCAGTTATCCAAGCCTGTGTCTCCGCCGGCAGGCACCTCTACCCACACCCCCGCACGCCCCCTCCCATCGCCCACAAGAGCCAGGAGCCCTCCCTTCCCGCCGTTCGTGGTGGCCCCAACACACAGGGCACAAAGAGCCGGGTCAAACCAGGGGACAGAGGGAGCAGCACCCAAACACACCGCACGCCCTTGGACTCCAGGAGAGACCACCACAAGGGGAAGTGCAGGCACGCAGGCACACAACCCTCACAACCAGGGTGCCTGTGGGCTGCCACTCTCCTCCCTTGGGGGGGGTCCCTGGGCGGGGCTCGGAGCCCACTGGCCCTCCGGCCTGGCCCGGGGCCTTCAAGGGTGACTGCCAATACCCGGGCACTGCCTCTGTAGTGGAGCCCAGCCCCGGGCACGACCACACTCCGGTGGAGAGGCTGCCACTTCAACACAGCCTCAGCGAGTCTGTCCCAGTCCATGTGCCCGCCTGTGCGTCCCTCCCCCCCGGCCCCCCCACGTCTCTCTGGCTCTGTGACGTGCCTGTTGGGCTCTGCCTCTCGCTCAGGAGCTCTCTCCCGCGAGCCAGCCCCCTTTTTCTGTCTCTGTCCATGTCTCTCTGTATGTCGGGATACATACGTGTACATATACGTGTATATTTCCATCTCGCTCCCTCTTACGCCTCCTCCCGTTCTGTCTGTCGGTCCCTGTCCTGCGGGGACTCTAGTCCCCGTCCCCGCACAAGAACGCAGGATATGGTGAGGCCAAGAAGGAACACCAACGGAGCCACGGATAGGGGGCTGAGAGCACCATTTCTCACGGGTGGCTGGCTTGGAGACACGGCAGGCCGGAGCCGCCCGATCCCCAACCGGTCGGCCGTTTCTCTGCCAACCCACCGACACACCGACCGTCGACCCACCAAGCCGGCCCACTGCAATCCGCGCCCCTCTGCAATTTGCAGTCCACCACCCGCGCTTCCTAGCTTGGCCAACGCAGCACCTCCGGGGGCCCATGGCCAACTGGCAACAGCTGATGGCCAAGCGGTCACAGCTGATGACCATGCAGCCCCCACGCAGCACCCCTCCACGCGAGGCCCAGAGCCTCAAACTGCTCTCTGGGAGTCTGTCCCCAGTCCCCGTCTGTCTCTCTCCGCCACTCTCTTGCTCCGTCTCTGGCCTCTCTCACCTCCCCGGGTCAGGAGACGTGACGTGTAGCCACTGAAGGGACCGGAGGTCGGGCGGGACTCCGGGTGCTGACGAGGGGCGAGGGCCCAGACTGAAGGCTTGTGACGAAGGGTGGCTGCAGACCGGAGCTCCTGCACCCTGGTGGCGCGGGTGGCTCTCCCTGGCTTTGGGCCAGTGGGTGGGGCCGGCCAGGGCCAGGGCCTGGGTTGCACGTCCCTAGGGCCGGAGGGGACTGAGAGGACCCTGCGCCCCCCTCGGTGGCCCTGAGAGGTGGGGGCAGTCCAGCAGCAAGGGGGGCTGTGCGGTTGTGGGGCTGGGATGGGGGATGAGAGGGGTTGGGGTAGGGGCCCGGGGTAAAAGCCGTTCGGGGCCTGGGGAGTCCCAGGATGCCCGGGCGCCCAGATATCTGTCACAGTCAGGGAAGTGACCGAGGCCCGTGGAGCCACTGGGGGGGCGCGAAGGGGCCTCGCTGTGTGCCAGGAGTAGCCCGTCGCCCACACCAGCGGCGTCCGGAGGAGGCGGGGAGCGGGCGGGAGGCGCTCAGGCAGACATGCTCGCCACCCGAGCGGCCCAGCAGCATGGCGCGCGCTCAGGAGGCAGGTCGGGAGCAGGCTCTTGGAGCGCCGGGAGCCGGGTCCAGCGCCTAAGGCCATACCGCCCTGAACGCGCCAGATCTCGTCTGAACTCGGAAGCTAAGCAGGGTCGGGCCTGGTTAGTACTTGGGTGGGAGACCACCTGGGAACACCTGTAGGCTTTTGCTCGCCTCTCCTTTTGCATCGCCGCCCCGGCGTGGCTCCCTCCAAACCCCTGCCGCCCCTTGCCCCTCTGCAGCCGCCCAGCCAGCCGAAGGTCCCCCTGGCCAGAGGCCGGTCAGCCACCCGGCACTACAAGCTGGCAGCCCCGGCCGCACACCAGGCCCGTCGGCCAGGGCTCCACCCCACACCCTCTTCTTAGTCCTCTTCGCTGAGGCAGGCCGTCAGCCTGCAGCAGTTATCCAAGCCTGTGTCTCCGCCGGCAGGCACCTCTACCCACACCCCCGCACGCCCCCTCCCATGGCCCACAAGAGCCAGGAGCCCTCCCTTCCCGCCGTTCGTGGTGGCCCCAACACACAGGGCACAAAGAGCCGGGTCAAACCAGGGGACAGAGGGAGCAGCACCCAAACACACCGCACGCCCTTGGACTCCAGGAGAGACCACCACAAGGGGAAGTGCAGGCACGCAGGCACACAACCCTCACAACCAGGGTGCCTGTGGGCTGCCACTCTCCTCCCTTGGGGGGGGTCCCTGGGCGGGGCTCGGAGCCCACTGGCCCTCCGGCCTGGCCCGGGGCCTTCAAGGGTGACTGCCAATACCCGGGCACTGCCTCTGTAGTGGAGCCCAGCCCCGGGCACGACCACACTCCGGTGGAGAGGCTGCCACTTCAACACAGCCTCAGCGAGTCTGTCCCAGTCCATGTGCCCGCCTGTGCGTCCCTCCCCCCCGGCCCCCCCACGTCTCTCTGGCTCTGTGACGTGCCTGTTGGGCTCTGCCTCTCGCTCAGGAGCTCTCTCCCGCGAGCCAGCCCCCTTTTTCTGTCTCTGTCCATGTCTCTCTGTATGTCGGGATACATACGTGTACATATACGTGTATATTTCCATCTCGCTCCCTCTTACGCCTCCTCCCGTTCTGTCTGTCGGTCCCTGTCCTGCGGGGACTCTAGTCCCCGTCCCCGCACAAGAACGCAGGATATGGTGAGGCCAAGAAGGAACACCAACGGAGCCACGGATAGGGGGCTGAGAGCACCATTTCTCACGGGCGGCTGGCTTGGAGACACGGCAGGCCGGAGCCGCCCGATCCCCAACCGGTCGGCCGTTTCTCTGCCAACCCACCGACACACCGACCGTCGACCCACCAAGCCGGCCCACTGCAATCCGCGCCCCTCTGCAATTTGCAGTCCACCACCCGCGCTTCCTAGCTTGGCCAACGCAGCACCTCCGGGGGCCCATGGCCAACTGGCAACAGCTGATGGCCAAGCGGTCACAGCTGATGACCATGCAGCCCCCACGCAGCACCCCTCCACGCGAGGCCCAGAGCCTCAAACTGCTCTCTGGGAGTCTGTCCCCAGTCCCCGTCTGTCTCTCTCCGCCACTCTCTTGCTCCGTCTCTGGCCTCTCTCACCTCCCCGGGTCAGGAGACGTGACGTGTAGCCACTGAAGGGACCGGAGGTCGGGCGGGACTCCGGGTGCTGACGAGGGGCGAGGGCCCAGACTGAAGGCTTGTGATGAAGGGTGGCTGCAGACCGGAGCTCCTGCACCCTGGTGGCGCGGGTGGCTCTCCCTGGCTTTGGGCCAGTGGGTGGGGCCGGCCAGGGCCAGGGCCTGGGTTGCACGTCCCTAGGGCCGGAGGGGACTGAGAGGACCCTGCGCCCCCCTCGGTGGCCCTGAGAGGTGGGGGCAGTCCAGCAGCAAGGGGGGCTGTGCGGTTGTGGGGCTGGGATGGGGGATGAGAGGGGTTGGGGTAGGGGCCCGGGGTAAAAGCCGTTCGGGGCCTGGGGAGTCCCAGGATGCCCGGGCGCCCAGATATCTGTCACAGTCAGGGAAGTGACCGAGGCCCGTGGAGCCACTGGGGGGGCGCGAAGGGGCCTCGCTGTGTGCCAGGAGTAGCCCGTCGCCCACACCAGCGGCGTCCGGAGGAGGCGGGGAGCGGGCGGGAGGCGCTCAGGCAGACATGCTCGCCACCCGAGCGGCCCAGCAGCATGGCGCGCGCTCAGGAGGCAGGTCGGGAGCAGGCTCTTGGAGCGCCGGGAGCCGGGTCCAGCGCCTAAGGCCATACCGCCCTGAACGCGCCAGATCTCGTCTGAACTCGGAAGCTAAGCAGGGTCGGGCCTGGTTAGTACTTGGGTGGGAGACCACCTGGGAACACCTGTAGGCTTTTGCTCGCCTCTCCTTTTGCATCGCCGCCCCGGCGTGGCTCCCTCCGAACCCCTGCCGCCCCTTGCCCCTCTGCAGCCGCCCAGCCAGCCGAAGGTCCCCCTGGCCAGAGGCCGGTCAGCCACCCGGCACTACAAGCTGGCAGCCCCGGCGGCACACCAGGCCCGTCGGCCAGTGCTCCCCCCCACACCCTCTTCTTCGTCCTCTTCGGTCCCGCAGGCCGTCATCCGGATCCCTTGGCCCAGCGGCGGTCGCCACCGCCGCCGCCGCCACCAGCGCTGCCCTGGCCCCCGCCGCCACCACCAAAGCCCCCGCCATCACCGCGTTTCCCACACCCCCCACCAGCGCTGCCCTCCCCCCTGCCCCCGCCGACACAACGCCGCCGCCGACGCCATTGCCGACCTCGCAACCCTCCCTCGCCGCCGCCGCCGCCAGCGCTGCTCATGATCAGCCCCCGCTTCTGCGCCGCCGCCGCCGCCGCCGCCATCACCACGCTCCCCACCCCCTCCGCCAGCGCTGCACTCGCCCCAGTCCGCGACCCCGCCGCCGCCAACGCCATACTCCCTCATTCAGCCTCCTCTGCTCTCCCCGCTGCCGCCGCCGCCATCACCCCTCTCCCCATCCCCGCCTCCAGCACCGCCCTCTCCCCCGCCCCCACCCCAGCCGCCGGCCTTGCCGTACTACCTCAATCTCCGGCCTCTGCTCTCCCGGCCTCCGCGCCAGCACCGCCCTCACGCCCTCTCCCGCCACCGCCGCCGCCGCCAGCGCTCCCCGCTCCCCAGTGCCCACCGTCAAAGCCCCCATTGTCGCCGCCGCCATCGCCGCCCTGGAGCCATCCACGCGGTTGCCATTGCCTACATCGCCACCCTCCCCTGCCTCCGCCGCGGACGCCGCCGCCGCCGCCGCCGCCGCCGCCGCCGCGGGGTTCTCCCACAACTCCCAGGCCCAGGGCTGCCTGCTGGTGCAGGCCTCCACCAGTCTTGGGGGTGCGGTTGGGGGTAAACCTGGTGGCGGTAGGGGGGCGGGGTGTATGCCGGTCTGGGTCCTGGGGAATCCCAGGATGCCAGAGTTCCACGACTTCTGGCACCATCAGGGAAATGGCAGTGTCCCATGGAACCTCCGGTGGCGCGAAGTGGCCTCGCTGCGGGCCAGGAGTGGCCCGCCGCCCACGCCAGGGGCATTCGGAGGAGGCGGGGAGCCGGACTGGACGGGGACGCGGTGACGGCGGAGCCGGCCAGCGGGTCGATGTTCGCCACCAGAGCGGAGCATCTGCATGGCGCGCGCTCACGAGGCAGTCCGGGAGCAGGCTCTTGGGGCGCGGGGAGCCAGGTCCCAGCGTCGACGGCTATACCACCCTGAACGCGCCCGATCTCCTCTGAATTCGGGAGCTAAGCAGGGAGGGGCCTGGTTAGTACTTGGATGGGAGACCGCCTGGGAATACCTGTAGGCTTTTGCTTGCCTCTCCTTTTGCGCCGCCGCCCCGGCGTGGCTCCCTCCGAACCCCTGCCGCCCCTTGCCCCTCTGAAGCCGCCCAGCCAGCCGAAGGTCCCCCTGGCCAGAGGCCGGTCAGCCACCCGGCACTACAAGCTGGCAGCCCCGGCCGCACACCAGGCCCGTCGGCCAGGGCTCCACCCCACACCCTCTTCTTAGTCCTCTTCGCTGAGGCAGGCCGTCAGCCTGCAGCAGTTATCCAAGCCTGTGTCTCCGCCGGCAGGCACCTCTACCCACACCCCCGCACGCCCCCTCCCATCGCCCACAAGAGCCAGGAGCCCTCCCTTCCCGCCGTTCGTGGTGGCCCCAACACACAGGGCACAAAGAGCCGGGTCAAACCAGGGGACAGAGGGAGCAGCACCCAAACACACCGCACGCCCTTGGACTCCAGGAGAGACCACCACAAGGGGAAGTGCAGGCACGCAGGCACACAACCCTCACAACCAGGGTGCCTGTGGGCTGCCACTCTCCTCCCTTGGGGGGGGTCCCTGGGCGGGGCTCGGAGCCCACTGGCCCTCCGGCCTGGCCCGGGGCCTTCAAGGGTGACTGCCAATACCCGGGCACTGCCTCTGTAGTGGAGCCCAGCCCCGGGCACGACCACACTCCGGTGGAGAGGCTGCCACTTCAACACAGCCTCAGCGAGTCTGTCCCAGTCCATGTGCCCGCCTGTGCGTCCCTCCCCCCCGGCCCCCCCACGTCTCTCTGGCTCTGTGACGTGCCTGTTGGGCTCTGCCTCTCGCTCAGGAGCTCTCTCCCGCGAGCCAGCCCCCTTTTTCTGTCTCTGTCCATGTCTCTCTGTATGTCGGGATACATACGTGTACATATACGTGTATATTTCCATCTCGCTCCCTCTTACGCCTCCTCCCGTTCTGTCTGTCGGTCCCTGTCCTGCGGGGACTCTAGTCCCCGTCCCCGCACAAGAACGCAGGATATGGTGAGGCCAAGAAGGAACACCAACGGAGCCACGGATAGGGGGCTGAGAGCACCATTTCTCACGGGCGGCTGGCTTGGAGACACGGCAGGCCGGAGCCGCCCGATCCCCAACCGGTCGGCCGTTTCTCTGCCAACCCACCGACACACCGACCGTCGACCCACCAAGCCGGCCCACTGCAATCCGCGCCCCTCTGCAATTTGCAGTCCACCACCCGCGCTTCCTAGCTTGGCCAACGCAGCACCTCCGGGGGCCCATGGCCAACTGGCAACAGCTGATGGCCAAGCGGTCACAGCTGATGACCATGCAGCCCCCACGCAGCACCCCTCCACGCGAGGCCCAGAGCCTCAAACTGCTCTCTGGGAGTCTGTCCCCAGTCCCCGTCTGTCTCTCTCCGCCACTCTCTTGCTCCGTCTCTGGCCTCTCTCACCTCCCCGGGTCAGGAGACGTGACGTGTAGCCACTGAAGGGACCGGAGGTCGGGCGGGACTCCGGGTGCTGACGAGGGGCGAGGGCCCAGACTGAAGGCTTGTGACGAAGGGTGGCTGCAGACCGGAGCTCCTGCACCCTGGTGGCGCGGGTGGCTCTCCCTGGCTTTGGGCCAGTGGGTGGGGCCGGCCAGGGCCAGGGCCTGGGTTGCACGTCCCTAGGGCCGGAGGGGACTGAGAGGACCCTGCGCCCCCCTCGGTGGCCCTGAGAGGTGGGGGCAGTCCAGCAGCAAGGGGGGCTGTGCGGTTGTGGGGCTGGGATGGGGGATGAGAGGGGTTGGGGTAGGGGCCCGGGGTAAAAGCCGTTCGGGGCCTGGGGAGTCCCAGGATGCCCGGGCGCCCAGATATCTGTCACAGTCAGGGAAGTGACCGAGGCCCGTGGAGCCACTGGGGGGGCGCGAAGGGGCCTCGCTGTGTGCCAGGAGTAGCCCGTCGCCCACACCAGCGGCGTCCGGAGGAGGCGGGGAGCGGGCGGGAGGCGCTCAGGCAGACATGCTCGCCACCCGAGCGGCCCAGCAGCATGGCGCGCGCTCAGGAGGCAGGTCGGGAGCAGGCTCTTGGAGCGCCGGGAGCCGGGTCCAGCGCCTAAGGCCATACCGCCCTGAACGCGCCAGATCTCGTCTGAACTCGGAAGCTAAGCAGGGTCGGGCCTGGTTAGTACTTGGGTGGGAGACCACCTGGGAACACCTGTAGGCTTTTGCTCGCCTCTCCTTTTGCATCGCCGCCCCGGCGTGGCTCCCTCCGAACCCCTGCCGCCCCTTGCCCCTCTGCAGCCGCCCAGCCAGCCGAAGGTCCCCCTGGCCAGAGGCCGGTCAGCCACCCGGCACTACAAGCTGGCAGCCCCGGCGGCACACCAGGCCCGTCGGCCAGTGCTCCCCCCCACACCCTCTTCTTCGTCCTCTTCGGTCCCGCAGGCCGTCATCCGGATCCCTTGGCCCAGCGGCGGTCGCCACCGCCGCCGCCGCCGCCGCCGCCGCCACCAGCGCTGCCCTGGCCCCCGCCGCCACCACCAAAGCCCCCGCCATCACCGCGTTTCCCACACCCCCCACCAGCGCTGCCCTCCCCCCTGCCCCCGCCGACACAACGCCGCCGCCGACGCCATTGCCGACCTCGCAACCCTCCCTCGCCGCCGCCGCCGCCAGCGCTGCTCATGATCAGCCCCCGCTTCTGCGCCGCCGCCGCCGCCGCCGCCATCACCACGCTCCCCACCCCCTCCGCCAGCGCTGCACTCGCCCCAGTCCGCGACCCCGCCGCCGCCAACGCCATACTCCCTCATTCAGCCTCCTCTGCTCTCCCCGCTGCCGCCGCCGCCATCACCCCTCTCCCCATCCCCGCCTCCAGCACCGCCCTCTCCCCCGCCCCCACCCCAGCCGCCGGCCTTGCCGTACTACCTCAATCTCCGGCCTCTGCTCTCCCGGCCTCCGCGCCAGCACCGCCCTCACGCCCTCTCCCGCCACCGCCGCCGCCGCCAGCGCTCCCCGCTCCCCAGTGCCCACCGTCAAAGCCCCCATTGTCGCCGCCGCCATCGCCGCCCTGGAGCCATCCACGCGGTTGCCATTGCCTACATCGCCACCCTCCCCTGCCTCCGCCGCGGACGCCGCCGCCGCCGCCGCCGCCGCCGCCGCCGCGGGGTTCTCCCACAACTCCCAGGCCCAGGGCTGCCTGCTGGTGCAGGCCTCCACCAGTCTTGGGGGTGCGGTTGGGGGTAAACCTGGTGGCGGAAGGGGGGCGGGGTGTATGCCGGTCTGGGTCCTGGGGAATCCCAGGATGCCAGAGTTCCACGACTTCTGGCACCATCAGGGAAATGGCAGTGTCCCATGGAACCTCCGGTGGCGCGAAGTGGCCTCGCTGCGGGCCAGGAGTGGCCCGCCGCCCACGCCAGGGGCATTCGGAGGAGGCGGGGAGCCGGACTGGACGGGGACGCGGTGACGGCGGAGCCGGCCAGCGGGTCGATGTTCGCCACCAGAGCGGAGCATCTGCATGGCGCGCGCTCACGAGGCAGTCCGGGAGCAGGCTCTTGGGGCGCGGGGAGCCAGGTCCCAGCGTCGACGGCTATACCACCCTGAACGCGCCCGATCTCCTCTGAATTCGGGAGCTAAGCAGGGAGGGGCCTGGTTAGTACTTGGATGGGAGACCGCCTGGGAATACCTGTAGGCTTTTGCTTGCCTCTCCTTTTGCGCCGCCGCCCCGGCGTGGCTCCCTCCGAACCCCTGCCGCCCCTTGCCCCTCTGAAGCCGCCCAGCCAGCCGAAGGTCCCCCTGGCCAGAGGCCGGTCAGCCACCCGGCACTACAAGCTGGCAGCCCCGGCCGCACACCAGGCCCGTCGGCCAGGGCTCCACCCCACACCCTCTTCTTAGTCCTCTTCGCTGAGGCAGGCCGTCAGCCTGCAGCAGTTATCCAAGCCTGTGTCTCCGCCGGCAGGCACCTCTACCCACACCCCCGCACGCCCCCTCCCATCGCCCACAAGAGCCAGGAGCCCTCCCTTCCCGCCGTTCGTGGTGGCCCCAACACACAGGGCACAAAGAGCCGGGTCAAACCAGGGGACAGAGGGAGCAGCACCCAAACACACCGCACGCCCTTGGACTCCAGGAGAGACCACCACAAGGGGAAGTGCAGGCACGCAGGCACACAACCCTCACAACCAGGGTGCCTGTGGGCTGCCACTCTCCTCCCTTGGGGGGGGTCCCTGGGCGGGGCTCGGAGCCCACTGGCCCTCCGGCCTGGCCCGGGGCCTTCAAGGGTGACTGCCAATACCCGGGCACTGCCTCTGTAGTGGAGCCCAGCCCCGGGCACGACCACACTCCGGTGGAGAGGCTGCCACTTCAACACAGCCTCAGCGAGTCTGTCCCAGTCCATGTGCCCGCCTGTGCGTCCCTCCCCCCCGGCCCCCCCACGTCTCTCTGGCTCTGTGACGTGCCTGTTGGGCTCTGCCTCTCGCTCAGGAGCTCTCTCCCGCGAGCCAGCCCCCTTTTTCTGTCTCTGTCCATGTCTCTCTGTATGTCGGGATACATACGTGTACATATACGTGTATATTTCCATCTCGCTCCCTCTTACGCCTCCTCCCGTTCTGTCTGTCGGTCCCTGTCCTGCGGGGACTCTAGTCCCCGTCCCCGCACAAGAACGCAGGATATGGTGAGGCCAAGAAGGAACACCAACGGAGCCACGGATAGGGGGCTGAGAGCACCATTTCTCACGGGCGGCTGGCTTGGAGACACGGCAGGCCGGAGCCGCCCCATCCCCAACCGGTCGGCCGTTTCTCTGCCAACCCACCGACACACCGACCGTCGACCCACCAAGCCGGCCCACTGCAATCCGCGCCCCTCTGCAATTTGCAGTCCACCACCCGCGCTTCCTAGCTTGGCCAACGCAGCACCTCCGGGGGCCCATGGCCAACTGGCAACAGCTGATGGCCAAGCGGTCACAGCTGATGACCATGCAGCCCCCACGCAGCACCCCTCCACGCGAGGCCCAGAGCCTCAAACTGCTCTCTGGGAGTCTGTCCCCAGTCCCCGTCTGTCTCTCTCCGCCACTCTCTTGCTCCGTCTCTGGCCTCTCTCACCTCCCCGGGTCAGGAGACGTGACGTGTAGCCACTGAAGGGACCGGAGGTCGGGCGGGACTCCGGGTGCTGACGAGGGGCGAGGGCCCAGACTGAAGGCTTGTGACGAAGGGTGGCTGCAGACCGGAGCTCCTGCACCCTGGTGGCGCGGGTGGCTCTCCCTGGCTTTGGGCCAGTGGGTGGGGCCGGCCAGGGCCAGGGCCTGGGTTGCACGTCCCTAGGGCCGGAGGGGACTGAGAGGACCCTGCGCCCCCCTCGGTGGCCCTGAGAGGTGGGGGCAGTCCAGCAGCAATGGGGGCTGTGCGGTTGTGGGGCTGGGATGGGGGATGAGAGGGGTTGGGGTAGGGGCCCGGGGTAAAAGCCGTTCGGGGCCTGGGGAGTCCCAGGATGCCCGGGCGCCCAGATATCTGTCACAGTCAGGGAAGTGACCGAGGCCCGTGGAGCCACTGGGGGGGCGCGAAGGGGCCTCGCTGTGTGCCAGGAGTAGCCCGTCGCCCACACCAGCGGCGTCCGGAGGAGGCGGGGAGCGGGCGGGAGGCGCTCAGGCAGACATGCTCGCCACCCGAGCGGCCCAGCAGCATGGCGCGCGCTCAGGAGGCAGGTCGGGAGCAGGCTCTTGGAGCGCCGGGAGCCGGGTCCAGCGCCTAAGGCCATACCGCCCTGAACGCGCCAGATCTCGTCTGAACTCGGAAGCTAAGCAGGGTCGGGCCTGGTTAGTACTTGGGTGGGAGACCACCTGGGAACACCTGTAGGCTTTTGCTCGCCTCTCCTTTTGCATCGCCGCCCCGGCGTGGCTCCCTCCGAACCCCTGCCGCCCCTTGCCCCTCTGCAGCCGCCCAGCCAGCCGAAGGTCCCCCTGGCCAGAGGCCGGTCAGCCACCCGGCACTACAAGCTGGCAGCCCCGGCGGCACACCAGGCCCGTCGGCCAGTGCTCCCCCCCCCACACACTCTTCTTCGTCCTCTTCGGTCCCGCAGGCCGTCATCCGGATCCCTTGGCCCAGCGGCGGTCGCCACCGCCGCCGCCGCCGCCGCCGCCACCAGCGCTGCCCTGGCCCCCGCCGCCACCACCAAAGCCCCCGCCATCACCGCGTTTCCCACACCCCCCGCCAGCGCTGCCCTCCCTCCTGCCCCCGCCGACACAACGCCGCCGCCGACGCCATTGCCGACCTCGCAACCCTCCCTCGCCGCCGCCGCCGCCAGCGCTGCTCATGATCAGCCCCCGCTTCTGCGCCGCCGCCGCCGCCGCCGCCGCCGCCGCCATCACCACGCTCCCCACCCCCTCCGCCAGCGCTGCACTCGCCCCCGTCCGCGACCCCGCCGCCGCCAACGCCATACTCCCTCATTCAGCCTCCTCTGCTCTCCCCGCTGCCGCCGCCGCCATCACCCCTCTCCCCATCCCCGCCTCCAGCACCGCCCTCTCCCCCGCCCCCACCCCAGCCGCCGGCCTTGCCGTACTCCCTCAATCTCCCGCCTCTGCTCTCCCGGCCTCCGCGCCACCACCGCCCTCACGCCCTCTCCCGCCACCGCCGCCGCCGCCAGCGCTCCCCGCTCCCCAGTGCCCACCGTCAAAGCCCCCATTGTCGCCGCCGCCATCGCCGCCCTGGAGCCATCCACGCGGTTGCCATTGCCTACATCGCCACCCTCCCCTGCCTCCGCCGCGGACGCCGCCGCCGCCGCCGCCGCCGCCGCCGCCGCCGCCGCGGGGTTCTCCCACAACTCCCAGGCCCAGGGCTGCCTGCTGGTGCAGGCCTCCACCAGTCTTGGGGGTGCGGTTGGGGGTAAACCTGGTGGCGGAAGGGGGGCGGGGTGTATGCCGGTCTGGGTCCTGGGGAATCCCAGGATGCCAGAGTTCCACGACTTCTGGCACCATCAGGGAAATGGCAGTGTCCCATGGAACCTCCGGTGGCGCGAAGTGGCCTCGCTGCGGGCCAGGAGTGGCCCGCCGCCCACGCCAGGGGCATTCGGAGGAGGCGGGGAGCCGGACTGGACGGGGACGCGGTGACGGCGGAGCCGGCCAGCGGGTCGATGTTCGCCACCAGAGCGGAGCATCTGCATGGCGCGCGCTCACGAGGCAGTCCGGGAGCAGGCTCTTGGGGCGCGGGGAGCCAGGTCCCAGCGTCGACGGCTATACCACCCTGAACGCGCCCGATCTCCTCTGAATTCGGGAGCTAAGCAGGGAGGGGCCTGGTTAGTACTTGGATGGGAGACCGCCTGGGAATACCTGTAGGCTTTTGCTTGCCTCTCCTTTTGCGCCGCCGCCCCGGCGTGGCTCCCTCCGAACCCCTGCCGCCCCTTGCCCCTCTGAAGCCGCCCAGCCAGCCGAAGGTCCCCCTGGCCAGAGGCCGGTCAGCCACCCGGCACTACAAGCTGGCAGCCCCGGCCGCACACCAGGCCCGTCGGCCAGGGCTCCACCCCACACCCTCTTCTTAGTCCTCTTCGCTGAGGCAGGCCGTCAGCCTGCAGCAGTTATCCAAGCCTGTGTCTCCGCCGGCAGGCACCTCTACCCACACCCCCGCACGCCCCCTCCCATCACCCACAAGAGCCAGGAGCCCTCCCTTCCCGCCGTTCGTGGTGGCCCCAACACACAGGGCACAAAGAGCCGGGTCAAACCAGGGGACAGAGGGAGCAGCACCCAAACACACCGCACGCCCTTGGACTCCAGGAGAGACCACCACAAGGGGAAGTGCAGGCACGCAGGCACACAACCCTCACAACCAGGGTGCCTGTGGGCTGCCACTCTCCTCCCTTGGGGGGGGTCCCTGGGCGGGGCTCGGAGCCCACTGGCCCTCCGGCCTGGCCCGGGGCCTTCAAGGGTGACTGCCAATACCCGGGCACTGCCTCTGTAGTGGAGCCCAGCCCCGGGCACGACCACACTCCGGTGGAGAGGCTGCCACTTCAACACAGCCTCAGCGAGTCTGTCCCAGTCCATGTGCCCGCCTGTGCGTCCCTCCCCCCCGGCCCCCCCACGTCTCTCTGGCTCTGTGACGTGCCTGTTGGGCTCTGCCTCTCGCTCAGGAGCTCTCTCCCGCGAGCCAGCCCCCTTTTTCTGTCTCTGTCCATGTCTCTCTGTATGTCGGGATACATACGTGTACATATACGTGTATATTTCCATCTCGCTCCCTCTTACGCCTCCTCCCGTTCTGTCTGTCGGTCCCTGTCCTGCGGGGACTCTAGTCCCCGTCCCCGCACAAGAACGCAGGATATGGTGAGGCCAAGAAGGAACACCAACGGAGCCACGGATAGGGGGCTGAGAGCACCATTTCTCACGGGCGGCTGGCTTGGAGACACGGCAGGCCGGAGCCGCCCGATCCCCAACCGGTCGGCCGTTTCTCTGCCAACCCACCGACACACCGACCGTCGACCCACCAAGCCGGCCCACTGCAATCCGCGCCCCTCTGCAATTTGCAGTCCACCACCCGCGCTTCCTAGCTTGGCCAACGCAGCACCTCCGGGGGCCCATGGCCAACTGGCAACAGCTGATGGCCAAGCGGTCACAGCTGATGACCATGCAGCCCCCACGCAGCACCCCTCCACGCGAGGCCCAGAGCCTCAAACTGCTCTCTGGGAGTCTGTCCCCAGTCCCCGTCTGTCTCTCTCCGCCACTCTCTTGCTCCGTCTCTGGCCTCTCTCACCTCCCCGGGTCAGGAGACGTGACGTGTAGCCACTGAAGGGACCGGAGGTCGGGCAGGACTCCGGGTGCTGACGAGGGGCGAGGGCCCAGACTGAAGGCTTGTGACGAAGGGTGGCTGCAGACCGGAGCTCCTGCACCCTGGTGGCGCGGGTGGCTCTCCCTGGCTTTGGGCCAGTGGGTGGGGCCGGCCAGGGCCAGGGCCTGGGTTGCACGTCCCTAGGGCCGGAGGGGACTGAGAGGACCCTGCGCCCCCCTCGGTGGCCCTGAGAGGTGGGGGCAGTCCAGCAGCAAGGGGGGCTGTGCGGTTGTGGGGCTGGGATGGGGGATGAGAGGGGTTGGGGTAGGGGCCCGGGGTAAAAGCCGTTCGGGGCCTGGGGAGTCCCAGGATGCCCGGGCGCCCAGATATCTGTCACAGTCAGGGAAGTGACCGAGGCCCGTGGAGCCACTGGGGGGGCGCGAAGGGGCCTCGCTGTGTGCCAGGAGTAGCCCGTCGCCCACACCAGCGGCGTCCGGAGGAGGCGGGGAGCGGGCGGGAGGCGCTCAGGCAGACATGCTCGCCACCCGAGCGGCCCAGCAGCATGGCGCGCGCTCAGGAGGCAGGTCGGGAGCAGGCTCTTGGAGCGCCGGGAGCCGGGTCCAGCGCCTAAGGCCATACCGCCCTGAACGCGCCAGATCTCGTCTGAACTCGGAAGCTAAGCAGGGTCGGGCCTGGTTAGTACTTGGGTGGGAGACCACCTGGGAACACCTGTAGGCTTTTGCTCGCCTCTCCTTTTGCATCGCCGCCCCGGCGTGGCTCCCTCCGAACCCCTGCCGCCCCTTGCCCCTCTGCAGCCGCCCAGCCAGCCGAAGGTCCCCCTGGCCAGAGGCCGGTCAGCCACCCGGCACTACAAGCTGGCAGCCCCGGCGGCACACCAGGCCCGTCGGCCAGTGCTCCCCCCCACACCCTCTTCTTCGTCCTCTTCGGTCCCGCAGGCCGTCATCCGGATCCCTTGGCCCAGCGGCGGTCGCCACCGCCGCCGCCGCCGCCGCCGCCGCCGCCACCAGCGCTGCCCTGGCCCCCGCCGCCACCACCAAAGCCCCCGCCATCACCGCGTTTCCCACACCCCCCACCAGCGCTGCCCTCCCCCCTGCCCCCGCCGACACAACGCCGCCGCCGACGCCATTGCCGACCTCGCAACCCTCCCTCGCCGCCGCCGCCGCCAGCGCTGCTCATGATCAGCCCCCGCTTCTGCGCCGCCGCCGCCGCCGCCGCCATCACCACGCTCCCCACCCCCTCCGCCAGCGCTGCACTCGCCCCAGTCCGCGACCCCGCCGCCGCCAACGCCATACTCCCTCATTCAGCCTCCTCTGCTCTCCCCGCTGCCGCCGCCGCCATCACCCCTCTCCCCATCCCCGCCTCCAGCACCGCCCTCTCCCCCGCCCCCACCCCAGCCGCCGGCCTTGCCGTACTACCTCAATCTCCGGCCTCTGCTCTCCCGGCCTCCGCGCCAGCACCGCCCTCACGCCCTCTCCCGCCACCGCCGCCGCCGCCAGCGCTCCCCGCTCCCCAGTGCCCACCGTCAAAGCCCCCATTGTCGCCGCCGCCATCGCCGCCCTGGAGCCATCCACGCGGTTGCCATTGCCTACATCGCCACCCTCCCCTGCCTCCGCCGCGGACGCCGCCGCCGCCGCCGCCGCCGCGGGGTTCTCCCACAACTCCCAGGCCCAGGGCTGCCTGCTGGTGCAGGCCTCCACCAGTCTTGGGGGTGCGGTTGGGGGTAAACCTGGTGGCGGTAGGGGGGCGGGGTGTATGCCGGTCTGGGTCCTGGGGAATCCCAGGATGCCAGAGTTCCACGACTTCTGGCACCATCAGGGAAATGGCAGTGTCCCATGGAACCTCCGGTGGCGCGAAGTGGCCTCGCTGCGGGCCAGGAGTGGCCCGCCGCCCACGCCAGGGGCATTCGGAGGAGGCGGGGAGCCGGACTGGACGGGGACGCGGTGACGGCGGAGCCGGCCAGCGGGTCGATGTTCGCCACCAGAGCGGAGCATCTGCATGGCGCGCGCTCACGAGGCAGTCCGGGAGCAGGCTCTTGGGGCGCGGGGAGCCAGGTCCCAGCGTCGACGGCTATACCACCCTGAACGCGCCCGATCTCCTCTGAATTCGGGAGCTAAGCAGGGAGGGGCCTGGTTAGTACTTGGATGGGAGACCGCCTGGGAATACCTGTAGGCTTTTGCTTGCCTCTCCTTTTGCGCCGCCGCCCCGGCGTGGCTCCCTCCGAACCCCTGCCGCCCCTTGCCCCTCTGAAGCCGCCCAGCCAGCCGAAGGTCCCCCTGGCCAGAGGCCGGTCAGCCACCCGGCACTACAAGCTGGCAGCCCCGGCCGCACACCAGGCCCGTCGGCCAGGGCTCCACCCCACACCCTCTTCTTAGTCCTCTTCGCTGAGGCAGGCCGTCAGCCTGCAGCAGTTATCCAAGCCTGTGTCTCCGCCGGCAGGCACCTCTACCCACACCCCCGCACGCCCCCTCCCATCGCCCACAAGAGCCAGGAGCCCTCCCTTCCCGCCGTTCGTGGTGGCCCCAACACACAGGGCACAAAGAGCCGGGTCAAACCAGGGGACAGAGGGAGCAGCACCCAAACACACCGCACGCCCTTGGACTCCAGGAGAGACCACCACAAGGGGAAGTGCAGGCACGCAGGCACACAACCCTCACAACCAGGGTGCCTGTGGGCTGCCACTCTCCTCCCTTGGGGGGGGTCCCTGGGCGGGGCTCGGAGCCCACTGGCCCTCCGGCCTGGCCCGGGGCCTTCAAGGGTGACTGCCAATACCCGGGCACTGCCTCTGTAGTGGAGCCCAGCCCCGGGCACGACCACACTCCGGTGGAGAGGCTGCCACTTCAACACAGCCTCAGCGAGTCTGTCCCAGTCCATGTGCCCGCCTGTGCGTCCCTCCCCCCCGGCCCCCCCACGTCTCTCTGGCTCTGTGACGTGCCTGTTGGGCTCTGCCTCTCGCTCAGGAGCTCTCTCCCGCGAGCCAGCCCCCTTTTTCTGTCTCTGTCCATGTCTCTCTGTATGTCGGGATACATACGTGTACATATACGTGTATATTTCCATCTCGCTCCCTCTTACGCCTCCTCCCGTTCTGTCTGTCGGTCCCTGTCCTGCGGGGACTCTAGTCCCCGTCCCCGCACAAGAACGCAGGATATGGTGAGGCCAAGAAGGAACACCAACGGAGCCACGGATAGGGGGCTGAGAGCACCATTTCTCACGGGCGGCTGGCTTGGAGACACGGCAGGCCGGAGCCGCCCGATCCCCAACCGGTCGGCCGTTTCTCTGCCAACCCACCGACACACCGACCGTCGACCCACCAAGCCGGCCCACTGCAATCCGCGCCCCTCTGCAATTTGCAGTCCACCACCCGCGCTTCCTAGCTTGGCCAACGCAGCACCTCCGGGGGCCCATGGCCAACTGGCAACAGCTGATGGCCAAGCGGTCACAGCTGATGACCATGCAGCCCCCACGCAGCACCCCTCCACGCGAGGCCCAGAGCCTCAAACTGCTCTCTGGGAGTCTGTCCCCAGTCCCCGTCTGTCTCTCTCCGCCACTCTCTTGCTCCGTCTCTGGCCTCTCTCACCTCCCCGGGTCAGGAGACGTGACGTGTAGCCACTGAAGGGACCGGAGGTCGGGCGGGACTCCGGGTGCTGACGAGGGGCGAGGGCCCAGACTGAAGGCTTGTGACGAAGGGTGGCTGCAGACCGGAGCTCCTGCACCCTGGTGGCGCGGGTGGCTCTCCCTGGCTTTGGGCCAGTGGGTGGGGCCGGCCAGGGCCAGGGCCTGGGTTGCACGTCCCTAGGGCCGGAGGGGACTGAGAGGACCCTGCGCCCCCCTCGGTGGCCCTGAGAGGTGGGGGCAGTCCAGCAGCAAGGGGGGCTGTGCGGTTGTGGGGCTGGGATGGGGGATGAGAGGGGTTGGGGTAGGGGCCCGGGGTAAAAGCCGTTCGGGGCCTGGGGAGTCCCAGGATGCCCGGGCGCCCAGATATCTGTCACAGTCAGGGAAGTGACCGAGGCCCGTGGAGCCACTGGGGGGGCGCGAAGGGGCCTCGCTGTGTGCCAGGAGTAGCCCGTCGCCCACACCAGCGGCGTCCGGAGGAGGCGGGGAGCGGGCGGGAGGCGCTCAGGCAGACATGCTCGCCACCCGAGCGGCCCAGCAGCATGGCGCGCGCTCAGGAGGCAGGTCGGGAGCAGGCTCTTGGAGCGCCGGGAGCCGGGTCCAGCGCCTAAGGCCATACCGCCCTGAACGCGCCAGATCTCGTCTGAACTCGGAAGCTAAGCAGGGTCGGGCCTGGTTAGTACTTGGGTGGGAGACCACCTGGGAACACCTGTAGGCTTTTGCTCGCCTCTCCTTTTGCATCGCCGCCCCGGCGTGGCTCCCTCCGAACCCCTGCCGCCCCTTGCCCCTCTGCAGCCGCCCAGCCAGCCGAAGGTCCCCCTGGCCAGAGGCCGGTCAGCCACCCGGCACTACAAGCTGGCAGCCCCGGCGGCACACCAGGCCCGTCGGCCAGTGCTCCCCCCCACACCCTCTTCTTCGTCCTCTTCGGTCCCGCAGGCCGTCATCCGGATCCCTTGGCCCAGCGGCGGTCGCCACCGCCGCCGCCGCCGCCGCCGCCGCCGCCACCAGCGCTGCCCTGGCCCCCGCCGCCACCACCAAAGCCCCCGCCATCACCGCGTTTCCCACACCCCCCACCAGCGCTGCCCTCCCCCCTGCCCCCGCCGACACAACGCCGCCGCCGACGCCATTGCCGACCTCGCAACCCTCCCTCGCCGCCGCCGCCGCCAGCGCTGCTCATGATCAGCCCCCGCTTCTGCGCCGCCGCCGCCGCCGCCGCCATCACCACGCTCCCCACCCCCTCCGCCAGCGCTGCACTCGCCCCAGTCCGCGACCCCGCCGCCGCCAACGCCATACTCCCTCATTCAGCCTCCTCTGCTCTCCCCGCTGCCGCCGCCGCCATCACCCCTCTCCCCATCCCCGCCTCCAGCACCGCCCTCTCCCCCGCCCCCACCCCAGCCGCCGGCCTTGCCGTACTACCTCAATCTCCGGCCTCTGCTCTCCCGGCCTCCGCGCCAGCACCGCCCTCACGCCCTCTCCCGCCACCGCCGCCGCCGCCAGCGCTCCCCGCTCCCCAGTGCCCACCGTCAAAGCCCCCATTGTCGCCGCCGCCATCGCCGCCCTGGAGCCATCCACGCGGTTGCCATTGCCTACATCGCCACCCTCCCCTGCCTCCGCCGCGGACGCCGCCGCCGCCGCCGCCGCCGCGGGGTTCTCCCACAACTCCCAGGCCCAGGGCTGCCTGCTGGTGCAGGCCTCCACCAGTCTTGGGGGTGCGGTTGGGGGTAAACCTGGTGGCGGTAGGGGGGCGGGGTGTATGCCGGTCTGGGTCCTGGGGAATCCCAGGATGCCAGAGTTCCACGACTTCTGGCACCATCAGGGAAATGGCAGTGTCCCATGGAACCTCCGGTGGCGCGAAGTGGCCTCGCTGCGGGCCAGGAGTGGCCCGCCGCCCACGCCAGGGGCATTCGGAGGAGGCGGGGAGCCGGACTGGACGGGGACGCGGTGACGGCGGAGCCGGCCAGCGGGTCGATGTTCGCCACCAGAGCGGAGCATCTGCATGGCGCGCGCTCACGAGGCAGTCCGGGAGCAGGCTCTTGGGGCGCGGGGAGCCAGGTCCCAGCGTCGACGGCTATACCACCCTGAACGCGCCCGATCTCCTCTGAATTCGGGAGCTAAGCAGGGAGGGGCCTGGTTAGTACTTGGATGGGAGACCGCCTGGGAATACCTGTAGGCTTTTGCTTGCCTCTCCTTTTGCGCCGCCGCCCCGGCGTGGCTCCCTCCGAACCCCTGCCGCCCCTTGCCCCTCTGAAGCCGCCCAGCCAGCCGAAGGTCCCCCTGGCCAGAGGCCGGTCAGCCACCCGGCACTACAAGCTGGCAGCCCCGGCCGCACACCAGGCCCGTCGGCCAGGGCTCCACCCCACACCCTCTTCTTAGTCCTCTTCGCTGAGGCAAGCCGTCAGCCTGCAGCAGTTATCCAAGCCTGTGTCTCCGCCGGCAGGCACCTCTACCCACACCCCCGCACGCCCCCTCCCATCGCCCACAAGAGCCAGGAGCCCTCCCTTCCCGCCGTTCGTGGTGGCCCCAACACACAGGGCACAAAGAGCCGGGTCAAACCAGGGGACAGAGGGAGCAGCACCCAAACACACCGCACGCCCTTGGACTCCAGGAGAGACCACCACAAGGGGAAGTGCAGGCACGCAGGCACACAACCCTCACAACCAGGGTGCCTGTGGGCTGCCACTCTCCTCCCTTGGGGGGGGTCCCTGGGCGGGGCTCGGAGCCCACTGGCCCTCCGGCCTGGCCCGGGGCCTTCAAGGGTGACTGCCAATACCCGGGCACTGCCTCTGTAGTGGAGCCCAGCCCCGGGCACGACCACACTCCGGTGGAGAGGCTGCCACTTCAACACAGCCTCAGCGAGTCTGTCCCAGTCCATGTGCCCGCCTGTGCGTCCCTCCCCCCCGGCCCCCCCACGTCTCTCTGGCTCTGTGACGTGCCTGTTGGGCTCTGCCTCTCGCTCAGGAGCTCTCTCCCGCGAGCCAGCCCCCTTTTTCTGTCTCTGTCCATGTCTCTCTGTATGTCGGGATACATACGTGTACATATACGTGTATATTTCCATCTCGCTCCCTCTTACGCCTCCTCCCGTTCTGTCTGTCGGTCCCTGTCCTGCGGGGACTCTAGTCCCCGTCCCCGCACAAGAACGCAGGATATGGTGAGGCCAAGAAGGAACACCAACGGAGCCACGGATAGGGGGCTGAGAGCACCATTTCTCACGGGCGGCTGGCTTGGAGACACGGCAGGCCGGAGCCGCCCGATCCCCAACCGGTCGGCCGTTTCTCTGCCAACCCACCGACACACCGACCGTCGACCCACCAAGCCGGCCCACTGCAATCCGCGCCCCTCTGCAATTTGCAGTCCACCACCCGCGCTTCCTAGCTTGGCCAACGCAGCACCTCCGGGGGCCCATGGCCAACTGGCAACAGCTGATGGCCAAGCGGTCACAGCTGATGACCATGCAGCCCCCACGCAGCACCCCTCCACGCGAGGCCCAGAGCCTCAAACTGCTCTCTGGGAGTCTGTCCCCAGTCCCCGTCTGTCTCTCTCCGCCACTCTCTTGCTCCGTCTCTGGCCTCTCTCACCTCCCCGGGTCAGGAGACGTGACGTGTAGCCACTGAAGGGACCGGAGGTCGGGCGGGACTCCGGGTGCTGACGAGGGGCGAGGGCCCAGACTGAAGGCTTGTGACGAAGGGTGGCTGCAGACCGGAGCTCCTGCACCCTGGTGGCGCGGGTGGCTCTCCCTGGCTTTGGGCCAGTGGGTGGGGCCGGCCAGGGCCAGGGCCTGGGTTGCACGTCCCTAGGGCCGGAGGGGACTGAGAGGACCCTGCGCCCCCCTCGGTGGCCCTGAGAGGTGGGGGCAGTCCAGCAGCAAGGGGGGCTGTGCGGTTGTGGGGCTGGGATGGGGGATGAGAGGGGTTGGGGTAGGGGCCCGGGGTAAAAGCCGTTCGGGGCCTGGGGAGTCCCAGGATGCCCGGGCGCCCAGATATCTGTCACAGTCAGGGAAGTGACCGAGGCCCGTGGAGCCACTGGGGGGGCGCGAAGGGGCCTCGCTGTGTGCCAGGAGTAGCCCGTCGCCCACACCAGCGGCGTCCGGAGGAGGCGGGGAGCGGGCGGGAGGCGCTCAGGCAGACATGCTCGCCACCCGAGCGGCCCAGCAGCATGGCGCGCGCTCAGGAGGCAGGTCGGGAGCAGGCTCTTGGAGCGCCGGGAGCCGGGTCCAGCGCCTAAGGCCATACCGCCCTGAACGCGCCAGATCTCGTCTGAACTCGGAAGCTAAGCAGGGTCGGGCCTGGTTAGTACTTGGGTGGGAGACCACCTGGGAACACCTGTAGGCTTTTGCTCGCCTCTCCTTTTGCATCGCCGCCCCGGCGTGGCTCCCTCCGAACCCCTGCCGCCCCTTGCCCCTCTGCAGCCGCCCAGCCAGCCGAAGGTCCCCCTGGCCAGAGGCCGGTCAGCCACCCGGCACTACAAGCTGGCAGCCCCGGCGGCACACCAGGCCCGTCGGCCAGTGCTCCCCCCCACACCCTCTTCTTCGTCCTCTTCGGTCCCGCAGGCCGTCATCCGGATCCCTTGGCCCAGCGGCGGTCGCCACCGCCGCCGCCGCCGCCGCCGCCGCCACCAGCGCTGCCCTGGCCCCCGCCGCCACCACCAAAGCCCCCGCCATCACCGCGTTTCCCACACCCCCCACCAGCGCTGCCCTCCCCCCTGCCCCCGCCGACACAACGCCGCCGCCGACGCCATTGCCGACCTCGCAACCCTCCCTCGCCGCCGCCGCCGCCAGCGCTGCTCATGATCAGCCCCCGCTTCTGCGCCGCCGCCGCCGCCGCCGCCATCACCACGCTCCCCACCCCCTCCGCCAGCGCTGCACTCGCCCCAGTCCGCGACCCCGCCGCCGCCAACGCCATACTCCCTCATTCAGCCTCCTCTGCTCTCCCCGCTGCCGCCGCCGCCATCACCCCTCTCCCCATCCCCGCCTCCAGCACCGCCCTCTCCCCCGCCCCCACCCCAGCCGCCGGCCTTGCCGTACTACCTCAATCTCCGGCCTCTGCTCTCCCGGCCTCCGCGCCAGCACCGCCCTCACGCCCTCTCCCGCCACCGCCGCCGCCGCCAGCGCTCCCCGCTCCCCAGTGCCCACCGTCAAAGCCCCCATTGTCGCCGCCGCCATCGCCGCCCTGGAGCCATCCACGCGGTTGCCATTGCCTACATCGCCACCCTCCCCTGCCTCCGCCGCGGACGCCGCCGCCGCCGCCGCCGCCGCCGCGGGGTTCTCCCACAACTCCCAGGCCCAGGGCTGCCTGCTGGTGCAGGCCTCCACCAGTCTTGGGGGTGCGGTTGGGGGTAAACCTGGTGGCGGTAGGGGGGCGGGGTGTATGCCGGTCTGGGTCCTGGGGAATCCCAGGATGCCAGAGTTCCACGACTTCTGGCACCATCAGGGAAATGGCAGTGTCCCATGGAACCTCCGGTGGCGCGAAGTGGCCTCGCTGCGGGCCAGGAGTGGCCCGCCGCCCACGCCAGGGGCATTCGGAGGAGGCGGGGAGCCGGACTGGACGGGGACGCGGTGACGGCGGAGCCGGCCAGCGGGTCGATGTTCGCCACCAGAGCGGAGCATCTGCATGGCGCGCGCTCACGAGGCAGTCCGGGAGCAGGCTCTTGGGGCGCGGGGAGCCAGGTCCCAGCGTCGACGGCTATACCACCCTGAACGCGCCCGATCTCCTCTGAATTCGGGAGCTAAGCAGGGAGGGGCCTGGTTAGTACTTGGATGGGAGACCGCCTGGGAATACCTGTAGGCTTTTGCTTGCCTCTCCTTTTGCGCCGCCGCCCCGGCGTGGCTCCCTCCGAACCCCTGCCGCCCCTTGCCCCTCTGAAGCCGCCCAGCCAGCCGAAGGTCCCCCTGGCCAGAGGCCGGTCAGCCACCCGGCACTACAAGCTGGCAGCCCCGGCCGCACACCAGGCCCGTCGGCCAGGGCTCCACCCCACACCCTCTTCTTAGTCCTCTTCGCTGAGGCAGGCCGTCAGCCTGCAGCAGTTATCCAAGCCTGTGTCTCCGCCGGCAGGCACCTCTACCCACACCCCCGCACGCCCCCTCCCATCGCCCACAAGAGCCAGGAGCCCTCCCTTCCCGCCGTTCGTGGTGGCCCCAACACACAGGGCACAAAGTGCCGGGTCAAACCAGGGGACAGAGGGAGCAGCACCCAAACACACCGCACGCCCTTGGACTCCAGGAGAGACCACCACAAGGGGAAGTGCAGGCACGCAGGCACACAACCCTCACAACCAGGGTGCCTGTGGGCTGCCACTCTCCTCCCTTGGGGGGGGTCCCTGGGCGGGGCTCGGAGCCCACTGGCCCTCCGGCCTGGCCCGGGGCCTTCAAGGGTGACTGCCAATACCCGGGCACTGCCTCTGTAGTGGAGCCCAGCCCCGGGCACGACCACACTCCGGTGGAGAGGCTGCCACTTCAACACAGCCTCAGCGAGTCTGTCCCAGTCCATGTGCCCGCCTGTGCGTCCCTCCCCCCCGGCCCCCCCACGTCTCTCTGGCTCTGTGACGTGCCTGTTGGGCTCTGCCTCTCGCTCAGGAGCTCTCTCCCGCGAGCCAGCCCCCTTTTTCTGTCTCTGTCCATGTCTCTCTGTATGTCG
Organism: Rhinolophus sinicus; assembly: GCF_057876585.1. Taxonomy (NCBI): domain Eukaryota; kingdom Metazoa; phylum Chordata; class Mammalia; order Chiroptera; family Rhinolophidae; genus Rhinolophus; species Rhinolophus sinicus. The sequence goes on from NC_142506.1 coordinate 41,355,269, forward strand.
GGATACATACGTGTACATATACGTGTATATTTCCATCTCGCTCCCTCTTACGCCTCCTCCCGTTCTGTCTGTCGGTCCCTGTCCTGCGGGGACTCTAGTCCCCGTCCCCGCACAAGAACGCAGGATATGGTGAGGCCAAGAAGGAACACCAACGGAGCCACGGATAGGGGGCTGAGAGCACCATTTCTCACGGGCGGCTGGCTTGGAGACACGGCAGGCCGGAGCCGCCCGATCCCCAACCGGTCGGCCGTTTCTCTGCCAACCCACCGACACACCGACCGTCGACCCACCAAGCCGGCCCACTGCAATCCGCGCCCCTCTGCAATTTGCAGTCCACCACCCGCGCTTCCTAGCTTGGCCAACGCAGCACCTCCGGGGGCCCATGGCCAACTGGCAACAGCTGATGGCCAAGCGGTCACAGCTGATGACCATGCAGCCCCCACGCAGCACCCCTCCACGCGAGGCCCAGAGCCTCAAACTGCTCTCTGGGAGTCTGTCCCCAGTCCCCGTCTGTCTCTCTCCGCCACTCTCTTGCTCCGTCTCTGGCCTCTCTCACCTCCCCGGGTCAGGAGACGTGACGTGTAGCCACTGAAGGGACCGGAGGTCGGGCGGGACTCCGGGTGCTGACGAGGGGCGAGGGCCCAGACTGAAGGCTTGTGACGAAGGGTGGCTGCAGACCGGAGCTCCTGCACCCTGGTGGCGCGGGTGGCTCTCCCTGGCTTTGGGCCAGTGGGTGGGGCCGGCCAGGGCCAGGGCCTGGGTTGCACGTCCCTAGGGCCGGAGGGGACTGAGAGGACCCTGCGCCCCCCTCGGTGGCCCTGAGAGGTGGGGGCAGTCCAGCAGCAAGGGGGGCTGTGCGGTTGTGGGGCTGGGATGGGGGATGAGAGGGGTTGGGGTAGGGGCCCGGGGTAAAAGCCGTTCGGGGCCTGGGGAGTCCCAGGATGCCCGGGCGCCCAGATATCTGTCACAGTCAGGGAAGTGACCGAGGCCCGTGGAGCCACTGGGGGGGCGCGAAGGGGCCTCGCTGTGTGCCAGGAGTAGCCCGTCGCCCACACCAGCGGCGTCCGGAGGAGGCGGGGAGCGGGCGGGAGGCGCTCAGGCAGACATGCTCGCCACCCGAGCGGCCCAGCAGCATGGCGCGCGCTCAGGAGGCAGGTCGGGAGCAGGCTCTTGGAGCGCCGGGAGCCGGGTCCAGCGCCTAAGGCCATACCGCCCTGAACGCGCCAGATCTCGTCTGAACTCGGAAGCTAAGCAGGGTCGGGCCTGGTTAGTACTTGGGTGGGAGACCACCTGGGAACACCTGTAGGCTTTTGCTCGCCTCTCCTTTTGCATCGCCGCCCCGGCGTGGCTCCCTCCGAACCCCTGCCGCCCCTTGCCCCTCTGCAGCCGCCCAGCCAGCCGAAGGTCCCCCTGGCCAGAGGCCGGTCAGCCACCCGGCACTACAAGCTGGCAGCCCCGGCGGCACACCAGGCCCGTCGGCCAGTGCTCCCCCCCACACCCTCTTCTTCGTCCTCTTCGGTCCCGCAGGCCGTCATCCGGATCCCTTGGCCCAGCGGCGGTCGCCACCGCCGCCGCCGCCACCAGCGCTGCCCTGGCCCCCGCCGCCACCACCAAAGCCCCCGCCATCACCGCGTTTCCCACACCCCCCACCAGCGCTGCCCTCCCCCCTGCCCCCGCCGACACAACGCCGCCGCCGACGCCATTGCCGACCTCGCAACCCTCCCTCGCCGCCGCCGCCGCCAGCGCTGCTCATGATCAGCCCCCGCTTCTGCGCCGCCGCCGCCGCCGCCGCCATCACCACGCTCCCCACCCCCTCCGCCAGCGCTGCACTCGCCCCAGTCCGCGACCCCGCCGCCGCCAACGCCATACTCCCTCATTCAGCCTCCTCTGCTCTCCCCGCTGCCGCCGCCGCCATCACCCCTCTCCCCATCCCCGCCTCCAGCACCGCCCTCTCCCCCGCCCCCACCCCAGCCGCCGGCCTTGCCGTACTACCTCAATCTCCGGCCTCTGCTCTCCCGGCCTCCGCGCCAGCACCGCCCTCACGCCCTCTCCCGCCACCGCCGCCGCCGCCAGCGCTCCCCGCTCCCCAGTGCCCACCGTCAAAGCCCCCATTGTCGCCGCCGCCATCGCCGCCCTGGAGCCATCCACGCGGTTGCCATTGCCTACATCGCCACCCTCCCCTGCCTCCGCCGCGGACGCCGCCGCCGCCGCCGCCGCCGCCGCCGCCGCCGCCGCCGCGGGGTTCTCCCACAACTCCCAGGCCCAGGGCTGCCTGCTGGTGCAGGCCTCCACCAGTCTTGGGGGTGCGGTTGGGGGTAAACCTGGTGGCGGTAGGGGGGCGGGGTGTATGCCGGTCTGGGTCCTGGGGAATCCCAGGATGCCAGAGTTCCACGACTTCTGGCACCATCAGGGAAATGGCAGTGTCCCATGGAACCTCCGGTGGCGCGAAGTGGCCTCGCTGCGGGCCAGGAGTGGCCCGCCGCCCACGCCAGGGGCATTCGGAGGAGGCGGGGAGCCGGACTGGACGGGGACGCGGTGACGGCGGAGCCGGCCAGCGGGTCGATGTTCGCCACCAGAGCGGAGCATCTGCATGGCGCGCGCTCACGAGGCAGTCCGGGAGCAGGCTCTTGGGGCGCGGGGAGCCAGGTCCCAGCGTCGACGGCTATACCACCCTGAACGCGCCCGATCTCCTCTGAATTCGGGAGCTAAGCAGGGAGGGGCCTGGTTAGTACTTGGATGGGAGACCGCCTGGGAATACCTGTAGGCTTTTGCTTGCCTCTCCTTTTGCGCCGCCGCCCCGGCGTGGCTCCCTCCGAACCCCTGCCGCCCCTTGCCCCTCTGAAGCCGCCCAGCCAGCCGAAGGTCCCCCTGGCCAGAGGCCGGTCAGCCACCCGGCACTACAAGCTGGCAGCCCCGGCCGCACACCAGGCCCGTCGGCCAGGGCTCCACCCCACACCCTCTTCTTAGTCCTCTTCGCTGAGGCAGGCCGTCAGCCTGCAGCAGTTATCCAAGCCTGTGTCTCCGCCGGCAGGCACCTCTACCCACACCCCCGCACGCCCCCTCCCATCGCCCACAAGAGCCAGGAGCCCTCCCTTCCCGCCGTTCGTGGTGGCCCCAACACACAGGGCACAAAGAGCCGGGTCAAACCAGGGGACAGAGGGAGCAGCACCCAAACACACCGCACGCCCTTGGACTCCAGGAGAGACCACCACAAGGGGAAGTGCAGGCACGCAGGCACACAACCCTCACAACCAGGGTGCCTGTGGGCTGCCACTCTCCTCCCTTGGGGGGGGTCCCTGGGCGGGGCTCGGAGCCCACTGGCCCTCCGGCCTGGCCCGGGGCCTTCAAGGGTGACTGCCAATACCCGGGCACTGCCTCTGTAGTGGAGCCCAGCCCCGGGCACGACCACACTCCGGTGGAGAGGCTGCCACTTCAACACAGCCTCAGCGAGTCTGTCCCAGTCCATGTGCCCGCCTGTGCGTCCCTCCCCCCCGGCCCCCCCACGTCTCTCTGGCTCTGTGACGTGCCTGTTGGGCTCTGCCTCTCGCTCAGGAGCTCTCTCCCGCGAGCCAGCCCCCTTTTTCTGTCTCTGTCCATGTCTCTCTGTATGTCGGGATACATACGTGTACATATACGTGTATATTTCCATCTCGCTCCCTCTTACGCCTCCTCCCGTTCTGTCTGTCGGTCCCTGTCCTGCGGGGACTCTAGTCCCCGTCCCCGCACAAGAACGCAGGATATGGTGAGGCCAAGAAGGAACACCAACGGAGCCACGGATAGGGGGCTGAGAGCACCATTTCTCACGGGCGGCTGGCTTGGAGACACGGCAGGCCGGAGCCGCCCGATCCCCAACCGGTCGGCCGTTTCTCTGCCAACCCACCGACACACCGACCGTCGACCCACCAAGCCGGCCCACTGCAATCCGCGCCCCTCTGCAATTTGCAGTCCACCACCCGCGCTTCCTAGCTTGGCCAACGCAGCACCTCCGGGGGCCCATGGCCAACTGGCAACAGCTGATGGCCAAGCGGTCACAGCTGATGACCATGCAGCCCCCACGCAGCACCCCTCCACGCGAGGCCCAGAGCCTCAAACTGCTCTCTGGGAGTCTGTCCCCAGTCCCCGTCTGTCTCTCTCCGCCACTCTCTTGCTCCGTCTCTGGCCTCTCTCACCTCCCCGGGTCAGGAGACGTGACGTGTAGCCACTGAAGGGACCGGAGGTCGGGCGGGACTCCGGGTGCTGACGAGGGGCGAGGGCCCAGACTGAAGGCTTGTGACGAAGGGTGGCTGCAGACCGGAGCTCCTGCACCCTGGTGGCGCGGGTGGCTCTCCCTGGCTTTGGGCCAGTGGGTGGGGCCGGCCAGGGCCAGGGCCTGGGTTGCACGTCCCTAGGGCCGGAGGGGACTGAGAGGACCCTGCGCCCCCCTCGGTGGCCCTGAGAGGTGGGGGCAGTCCAGCAGCAAGGGGGGCTGTGCGGTTGTGGGGCTGGGATGGGGGATGAGAGGGGTTGGGGTAGGGGCCCGGGGTAAAAGCCGTTCGGGGCCTGGGGAGTCCCAGGATGCCCGGGCGCCCAGATATCTGTCACAGTCAGGGAAGTGACCGAGGCCCGTGGAGCCACTGGGGGGGCGCGAAGGGGCCTCGCTGTGTGCCAGGAGTAGCCCGTCGCCCACACCAGCGGCGTCCGGAGGAGGCGGGGAGCGGGCGGGAGGCGCTCAGGCAGACATGCTCGCCACCCGAGCGGCCCAGCAGCATGGCGCGCGCTCAGGAGGCAGGTCGGGAGCAGGCTCTTGGAGCGCCGGGAGCCGGGTCCAGCGCCTAAGGCCATACCGCCCTGAACGCGCCAGATCTCGTCTGAACTCGGAAGCTAAGCAGGGTCGGGCCTGGTTAGTACTTGGGTGGGAGACCACCTGGGAACACCTGTAGGCTTTTGCTCGCCTCTCCTTTTGCATCGCCGCCCCGGCGTGGCTCCCTCCGAACCCCTGCCGCCCCTTGCCCCTCTGCAGCCGCCCAGCCAGCCGAAGGTCCCCCTGGCCAGAGGCCGGTCAGCCACCCGGCACTACAAGCTGGCAGCCCCGGCGGCACACCAGGCCCGTCGGCCAGTGCTCCCCCCCCCACACCCTCTTCTTCGTCCTCTTCGGTCCCGCAGGCCGTCATCCGGATCCCTTGGCCCAGCGGCGGTCGCCACCGCCGCCGCCGCCGCCGCCGCCACCAGCGCTGCCCTGGCCCCCGCCGCCACCACCAAAGCCCCCGCCATCACCGCGTTTCCCACACCCCCCGCCAGCGCTGCCCTCCCTCCTGCCCCCGCCGACACAACGCCGCCGCCGACGCCATTGCCGACCTCGCAACCCTCCCTCGCCGCCGCCGCCGCCAGCGCTGCTCATGATCAGCCCCCGCTTCTGCGCCGCCGCCGCCGCCGCCGCCGCCGCCATCACCACGCTCCCCACCCCCTCCGCCAGCGCTGCACTCGCCCCCGTCCGCGACCCCGCCGCCGCCAACGCCATACTCCCTCATTCAGCCTCCTCTGCTCTCCCCGCTGCCGCCGCCGCCATCACCCCTCTCCCCATCCCCGCCTCCAGCACCGCCCTCTCCCCCGCCCCCACCCCAGCCGCCGGCCTTGCCGTACTCCCTCAATCTCCCGCCTCTGCTCTCCCGGCCTCCGCGCCACCACCGCCCTCACGCCCTCTCCCGCCACCGCCGCCGCCGCCAGCGCTCCCCGCTCCCCAGTGCCCACCGTCAAAGCCCCCATTGTCGCCGCCGCCATCGCCGCCCTGGAGCCATCCACGCGGTTGCCATTGCCTACATCGCCACCCTCCCCTGCCTCCGCCGCGGACGCCGCCGCCGCCGCCGCCGCCGCCGCCGCCGCCGCCGCCGCCGCGGGGTTCTCCCACAACTCCCAGGCCCAGGGCTGCCTGCTGGTGCAGGCCTCCACCAGTCTTGGGGGTGCGGTTGGGGGTAAACCTGGTGGCGGAAGGGGGGCGGGGTGTATGCCGGTCTGGGTCCTGGGGAATCCCAGGATGCCAGAGTTCCACGATTTCTGGCACCATCAGGGAAATGGCAGTGTCCCATGGAACCTCCGGTGGCGCGAAGTGGCCTCGCTGCGGGCCAGGAGTGGCCCGCCGCCCACGCCAGGGGCATTCGGAGGAGGCGGGGAGCCGGACTGGACGGGGACGCGGTGACGGCGGAGCCGGCCAGCGGGTCGATGTTCGCCACCAGAGCGGAGCATCTGCATGGCGCGCGCTCACGAGGCAGTCCGGGAGCAGGCTCTTGGGGCGCGGGGAGCCAGGTCCCAGCGTCGACGGCTATACCACCCTGAACGCGCCCGATCTCCTCTGAATTCGGGAGCTAAGCAGGGAGGGGCCTGGTTAGTACTTGGATGGGAGACCGCCTGGGAATACCTGTAGGCTTTTGCTTGCCTCTCCTTTTGCGCCGCCGCCCCGGCGTGGCTCCCTCCGAACCCCTGCCGCCCCTTGCCCCTCTGAAGCCGCCCAGCCAGCCGAAGGTCCCCCTGGCCAGAGGCCGGTCAGCCACCCGGCACTACAAGCTGGCAGCCCCGGCCGCACACCAGGCCCGTCGGCCAGGGCTCCACCCCACACCCTCTTCTTAGTCCTCTTCGCTGAGGCAGGCCGTCAGCCTGCAGCAGTTATCCAAGCCTGTGTCTCCGCCGGCAGGCACCTCTACCCACACCCCCGCACGCCCCCTCCCATCGCCCACAAGAGCCAGGAGCCCTCCCTTCCCGCCGTTCGTGGTGGCCCCAACACACAGGGCACAAAGAGCCGGGTCAAACCAGGGGACAGAGGGAGCAGCACCCAAACACACCGCACGCCCTTGGACTCCAGGAGAGACCACCACAAGGGGAAGTGCAGGCACGCAGGCACACAACCCTCACAACCAGGGTGCCTGTGGGCTGCCACTCTCCTCCCTTGGGGGGGGTCCCTGGGCGGGGCTCGGAGCCCACTGGCCCTCCGGCCTGGCCCGGGGCCTTCAAGGGTGACTGCCAATACCCGGGCACTGCCTCTGTAGTGGAGCCCAGCCCCGGGCACGACCACACTCCGGTGGAGAGGCTGCCACTTCAACACAGCCTCAGCGAGTCTGTCCCAGTCCATGTGCCCGCCTGTGCGTCCCTCCCCCCCGGCCCCCCCACGTCTCTCTGGCTCTGTGACGTGCCTGTTGGGCTCTGCCTCTCGCTCAGGAGCTCTCTCCCGCGAGCCAGCCCCCTTTTTCTGTCTCTGTCCATGTCTCTCTGTATGTCGGGATACATACGTGTACATATACGTGTATATTTCCATCTCGCTCCCTCTTACGCCTCCTCCCGTTCTGTCTGTCGGTCCCTGTCCTGCGGGGACTCTAGTCCCCGTCCCCGCACAAGAACGCAGGATATGGTGAGGCCAAGAAGGAACACCAACGGAGCCACGGATAGGGGGCTGAGAGCACCATTTCTCACGGGCGGCTGGCTTGGAGACACGGCAGGCCGGAGCCGCCCGATCCCCAACCGGTCGGCCGTTTCTCTGCCAACCCACCGACACACCGACCGTCGACCCACCAAGCCGGCCCACTGCAATCCGCGCCCCTCTGCAATTTGCAGTCCACCACCCGCGCTTCCTAGCTTGGCCAACGCAGCACCTCCGGGGGCCCATGGCCAACTGGCAACAGCTGATGGCCAAGCGGTCACAGCTGATGACCATGCAGCCCCCACGCAGCACCCCTCCACGCGAGGCCCAGAGCCTCAAACTGCTCTCTGGGAGTCTGTCCCCAGTCCCCGTCTGTCTCTCTCCGCCACTCTCTTGCTCCGTCTCTGGCCTCTCTCACCTCCCCGGGTCAGGAGACGTGACGTGTAGCCACTGAAGGGACCGGAGGTCGGGCGGGACTCCGGGTGCTGACGAGGGGCGAGGGCCCAGACTGAAGGCTTGTGACGAAGGGTGGCTGCAGACCGGAGCTCCTGCACCCTGGTGGCGCGGGTGGCTCTCCCTGGCTTTGGGCCAGTGGGTGGGGCCGGCCAGGGCCAGGGCCTGGGTTGCACGTCCCTAGGGCCGGAGGGGACTGAGAGGACCCTGCGCCCCCCTCGGTGGCCCTGAGAGGTGGGGGCAGTCCAGCAGCAAGGGGGGCTGTGCGGTTGTGGGGCTGGGATGGGGGATGAGAGGGGTTGGGGTAGGGGCCCGGGGTAAAAGCCGTTCGGGGCCTGGGGAGTCCCAGGATGCCCGGGCGCCCAGATATCTGTCACAGTCAGGGAAGTGACCGAGGCCCGTGGAGCCACTGGGGGGGCGCGAAGGGGCCTCGCTGTGTGCCAGGAGTAGCCCGTCGCCCACACCAGCGGCGTCCGGAGGAGGCGGGGAGCGGGCGGGAGGCGCTCAGGCAGACATGCTCGCCACCCGAGCGGCCCAGCAGCATGGCGCGCGCTCAGGAGGCAGGTCGGGAGCAGGCTCTTGGAGCGCCGGGAGCCGGGTCCAGCGCCTAAGGCCATACCGCCCTGAACGCGCCAGATCTCGTCTGAACTCGGAAGCTAAGCAGGGTCGGGCCTGGTTAGTACTTGGGTGGGAGACCACCTGGGAACACCTGTAGGCTTTTGCTCGCCTCTCCTTTTGCATCGCCGCCCCGGCGTGGCTCCCTCCGAACCCCTGCCGCCCCTTGCCCCTCTGCAGCCGCCCAGCCAGCCGAAGGTCCCCCTGGCCAGAGGCCGGTCAGCCACCCGGCACTACAAGCTGGCAGCCCCGGCGGCACACCAGGCCCGTCGGCCAGTGCTCCCCCCCCCACACCCTCTTCTTCGTCCTCTTCGGTCCCGCAGGCCGTCATCCGGATCCCTTGGCCCAGCGGCGGTCGCCACCGCCGCCGCCGCCGCCGCCGCCACCAGCGCTGCCCTGGCCCCCGCCGCCACCACCAAAGCCCCCGCCATCACCGCGTTTCCCACACCCCCCGCCAGCGCTGCCCTCCCTCCTGCCCCCGCCGACACAACGCCGCCGCCGACGCCATTGCCGACCTCGCAACCCTCCCTCGCCGCCGCCGCCGCCAGCGCTGCTCATGATCAGCCCCCGCTTCTGCGCCGCCGCCGCCGCCGCCGCCGCCGCCATCACCACGCTCCCCACCCCCTCCGCCAGCGCTGCACTCGCCCCCGTCCGCGACCCCGCCGCCGCCAACGCCATACTCCCTCATTCAGCCTCCTCTGCTCTCCCCGCTGCCGCCGCCGCCATCACCCCTCTCCCCATCCCCGCCTCCAGCACCGCCCTCTCCCCCGCCCCCACCCCAGCCGCCGGCCTTGCCGTACTCCCTCAATCTCCCGCCTCTGCTCTCCCGGCCTCCGCGCCACCACCGCCCTCACGCCCTCTCCCGCCACCGCCGCCGCCGCCAGCGCTCCCCGCTCCCCAGTGCCCACCGTCAAAGCCCCCATTGTCGCCGCCGCCATCGCCGCCCTGGAGCCATCCACGCGGTTGCCATTGCCTACATCGCCACCCTCCCCTGCCTCCGCCGCGGACGCCGCCGCCGCCGCCGCCGCCGCCGCCGCCGCCGCCGCCGCCGCGGGGTTCTCCCACAACTCCCAGGCCCAGGGCTGCCTGCTGGTGCAGGCCTCCACCAGTCTTGGGGGTGCGGTTGGGGGTAAACCTGGTGGCGGAAGGGGGGCGGGGTGTATGCCGGTCTGGGTCCTGGGGAATCCCAGGATGCCAGAGTTCCACGATTTCTGGCACCATCAGGGAAATGGCAGTGTCCCATGGAACCTCCGGTGGCGCGAAGTGGCCTCGCTGCGGGCCAGGAGTGGCCCGCCGCCCACGCCAGGGGCATTCGGAGGAGGCGGGGAGCCGGACTGGACGGGGACGCGGTGACGGCGGAGCCGGCCAGCGGGTCGATGTTCGCCACCAGAGCGGAGCATCTGCATGGCGCGCGCTCACGAGGCAGTCCGGGAGCAGGCTCTTGGGGCGCGGGGAGCCAGGTCCCAGCGTCGACGGCTATACCACCCTGAACGCGCCCGATCTCCTCTGAATTCGGGAGCTAAGCAGGGAGGGGCCTGGTTAGTACTTGGATGGGAGACCGCCTGGGAATACCTGTAGGCTTTTGCTTGCCTCTCCTTTTGCGCCGCCGCCCCGGCGTGGCTCCCTCCGAACCCCTGCCGCCCCTTGCCCCTCTGAAGCCGCCCAGCCAGCCGAAGGTCCCCCTGGCCAGAGGCCGGTCAGCCACCCGGCACTACAAGCTGGCAGCCCCGGCCGCACACCAGGCCCGTCGGCCAGGGCTCCACCCCACACCCTCTTCTTAGTCCTCTTCGCTGAGGCAGGCCGTCAGCCTGCAGCAGTTATCCAAGCCTGTGTCTCCGCCGGCAGGCACCTCTACCCACACCCCCGCACGCCCCCTCCCATCGCCCACAAGAGCCAGGAGCCCTCCCTTCCCGCCGTTCGTGGTGGCCCCAACACACAGGGCACAAAGAGCCGGGTCAAACCAGGGGACAGAGGGAGCAGCACCCAAACACACCGCACGCCCTTGGACTCCAGGAGAGACCACCACAAGGGGAAGTGCAGGCACGCAGGCACACAACCCTCACAACCAGGGTGCCTGTGGGCTGCCACTCTCCTCCCTTGGGGGGGGTCCCTGGGCGGGGCTCGGAGCCCACTGGCCCTCCGGCCTGGCCCGGGGCCTTCAAGGGTGACTGCCAATACCCGGGCACTGCCTCTGTAGTGGAGCCCAGCCCCGGGCACGACCACACTCCGGTGGAGAGGCTGCCACTTCAACACAGCCTCAGCGAGTCTGTCCCAGTCCATGTGCCCGCCTGTGCGTCCCTCCCCCCCGGCCCCCCCACGTCTCTCTGGCTCTGTGACGTGCCTGTTGGGCTCTGCCTCTCGCTCAGGAGCTCTCTCCCGCGAGCCAGCCCCCTTTTTCTGTCTCTGTCCATGTCTCTCTGTATGTCGGGATACATACGTGTACATATACGTGTATATTTCCATCTCGCTCCCTCTTACGCCTCCTCCCGTTCTGTCTGTCGGTCCCTGTCCTGCGGGGACTCTAGTCCCCGTCCCCGCACAAGAACGCAGGATATGGTGAGGCCAAGAAGGAACACCAACGGAGCCACGGATAGGGGGCTGAGAGCACCATTTCTCACGGGCGGCTGGCTTGGAGACACGGCAGGCCGGAGCCGCCCGATCCCCAACCGGTCGGCCGTTTCTCTGCCAACCCACCGACACACCGACCGTCGACCCACCAAGCCGGCCCACTGCAATCCGCGCCCCTCTGCAATTTGCAGTCCACCACCCGCGCTTCCTAGCTTGGCCAACGCAGCACCTCCGGGGGCCCATGGCCAACTGGCAACAGCTGATGGCCAAGCGGTCACAGCTGATGACCATGCAGCCCCCACGCAGCACCCCTCCACGCGAGGCCCAGAGCCTCAAACTGCTCTCTGGGAGTCTGTCCCCAGTCCCCGTCTGTCTCTCTCCGCCACTCTCTTGCTCCGTCTCTGGCCTCTCTCACCTCCCCGGGTCAGGAGACGTGACGTGTAGCCACTGAAGGGACCGGAGGTCGGGCGGGACTCCGGGTGCTGACGAGGGGCGAGGGCCCAGACTGAAGGCTTGTGACGAAGGGTGGCTGCAGACCGGAGCTCCTGCACCCTGGTGGCGCGGGTGGCTCTCCCTGGCTTTGGGCCAGTGGGTGGGGCCGGCCAGGGCCAGGGCCTGGGTTGCACGTCCCTAGGGCCGGAGGGGACTGAGAGGACCCTGCGCCCCCCTCGGTGGCCCTGAGAGGTGGGGGCAGTCCAGCAGCAAGGGGGGCTGTGCGGTTGTGGGGCTGGGATGGGGGATGAGAGGGGTTGGGGTAGGGGCCCGGGGTAAAAGCCGTTCGGGGCCTGGGGAGTCCCAGGATGCCCGGGCGCCCAGATATCTGTCACAGTCAGGGAAGTGACCGAGGCCCGTGGAGCCACTGGGGGGGCGCGAAGGGGCCTCGCTGTGTGCCAGGAGTAGCCCGTCGCCCACACCAGCGGCGTCCGGAGGAGGCGGGGAGCGGGCGGGAGGCGCTCAGGCAGACATGCTCGCCACCCGAGCGGCCCAGCAGCATGGCGCGCGCTCAGGAGGCAGGTCGGGAGCAGGCTCTTGGAGCGCCGGGAGCCGGGTCCAGCGCCTAAGGCCATACCGCCCTGAACGCGCCAGATCTCGTCTGAACTCGGAAGCTAAGCAGGGTCGGGCCTGGTTAGTACTTGGGTGGGAGACCACCTGGGAACACCTGTAGGCTTTTGCTCGCCTCTCCTTTTGCATCGCCGCCCCGGCGTGGCTCCCTCCGAACCCCTGCCGCCCCTTGCCCCTCTGCAGCCGCCCAGCCAGCCGAAGGTCCCCCTGGCCAGAGGCCGGTCAGCCACCCGGCACTACAAGCTGGCAGCCCCGGCGGCACACCAGGCCCGTCGGCCAGTGCTCCCCCCCACACCCTCTTCTTCGTCCTCTTCGGTCCCGCAGGCCGTCATCCGGATCCCTTGGCCCAGCGGCGGTCGCCACCGCCGCCGCCGCCGCCGCCGCCGCCGCCACCAGCGCTGCCCTGGCCCCCGCCGCCACCACCAAAGCCCCCGCCATCACCGCGTTTCCCACACCCCCCACCAGCGCTGCCCTCCCCCCTGCCCCCGCCGACACAACGCCGCCGCCGACGCCATTGCCGACCTCGCAACCCTCCCTCGCCGCCGCCGCCGCCAGCGCTGCTCATGATCAGCCCCCGCTTCTGCGCCGCCGCCGCCGCCGCCGCCATCACCACGCTCCCCACCCCCTCCGCCAGCGCTGCACTCGCCCCAGTCCGCGACCCCGCCGCCGCCAACGCCATACTCCCTCATTCAGCCTCCTCTGCTCTCCCCGCTGCCGCCGCCGCCATCACCCCTCTCCCCATCCCCGCCTCCAGCACCGCCCTCTCCCCCGCCCCCACCCCAGCCGCCGGCCTTGCCGTACTACCTCAATCTCCGGCCTCTGCTCTCCCGGCCTCCGCGCCAGCACCGCCCTCACGCCCTCTCCCGCCACCGCCGCCGCCGCCAGCGCTCCCCGCTCCCCAGTGCCCACCGTCAAAGCCCCCATTGTCGCCGCCGCCATCGCCGCCCTGGAGCCATCCACGCGGTTGCCATTGCCTACATCGCCACCCTCCCCTGCCTCCGCCGCGGACGCCGCCGCCGCCGCCGCCGCCGCGGGGTTCTCCCACAACTCCCAGGCCCAGGGCTGCCTGCTGGTGCAGGCCTCCACCAGTCTTGGGGGTGCGGTTGGGGGTAAACCTGGTGGCGGTAGGGGGGCGGGGTGTATGCCGGTCTGGGTCCTGGGGAATCCCAGGATGCCAGAGTTCCACGACTTCTGGCACCATCAGGGAAATGGCAGTGTCCCATGGAACCTCCGGTGGCGCGAAGTGGCCTCGCTGCGGGCCAGGAGTGGCCCGCCGCCCACGCCAGGGGCATTCGGAGGAGGCGGGGAGCCGGACTGGACGGGGACGCGGTGACGGCGGAGCCGGCCAGCGGGTCGATGTTCGCCACCAGAGCGGAGCATCTGCATGGCGCGCGCTCACGAGGCAGTCCGGGAGCAGGCTCTTGGGGCGCGGGGAGCCAGGTCCCAGCGTCGACGGCTATACCACCCTGAACGCGCCCGATCTCCTCTGAATTCGGGAGCTAAGCAGGGAGGGGCCTGGTTAGTACTTGGATGGGAGACCGCCTGGGAATACCTGTAGGCTTTTGCTTGCCTCTCCTTTTGCGCCGCCGCCCCGGCGTGGCTCCCTCCGAACCCCTGCCGCCCCTTGCCCCTCTGAAGCCGCCCAGCCAGCCGAAGGTCCCCCTGGCCAGAGGCCGGTCAGCCACCCGGCACTACAAGCTGGCAGCCCCGGCCGCACACCAGGCCCGTCGGCCAGGGCTCCACCCCACACCCTCTTCTTAGTCCTCTTCGCTGAGGCAGGCCGTCAGCCTGCAGCAGTTATCCAAGCCTGTGTCTCCGCCGGCAGGCACCTCTACCCACACCCCCGCACGCCCCCTCCCATCGCCCACAAGAGCCAGGAGCCCTCCCTTCCCGCCGTTCGTGGTGGCCCCAACACACAGGGCACAAAGAGCCGGGTCAAACCAGGGGACAGAGGGAGCAGCACCCAAACACACCGCACGCCCTTGGACTCCAGGAGAGACCACCACAAGGGGAAGTGCAGGCACGCAGGCACACAACCCTCACAACCAGGGTGCCTGTGGGCTGCCACTCTCCTCCCTTGGGGGGGGTCCCTGGGCGGGGCTCGGAGCCCACTGGCCCTCCGGCCTGGCCCGGGGCCTTCAAGGGTGACTGCCAATACCCGGGCACTGCCTCTGTAGTGGAGCCCAGCCCCGGGCACGACCACACTCCGGTGGAGAGGCTGCCACTTCAACACAGCCTCAGCGAGTCTGTCCCAGTCCATGTGCCCGCCTGTGCGTCCCTCCCCCCCGGCCCCCCCACGTCTCTCTGGCTCTGTGACGTGCCTGTTGGGCTCTGCCTCTCGCTCAGGAGCTCTCTCCCGCGAGCCAGCCCCCTTTTTCTGTCTCTGTCCATGTCTCTCTGTATGTCGGGATACATACGTGTACATATACGTGTATATTTCCATCTCGCTCCCTCTTACGCCTCCTCCCGTTCTGTCTGTCGGTCCCTGTCCTGCGGGGACTCTAGTCCCCGTCCCCGCACAAGAACGCAGGATATGGTGAGGCCAAGAAGGAACACCAACGGAGCCACGGATAGGGGGCTGAGAGCACCATTTCTCACGGGCGGCTGGCTTGGAGACACGGCAGGCCGGAGCCGCCCGATCCCCAACCGGTCGGCCGTTTCTCTGCCAACCCACCGACACACCGACCGTCGACCCACCAAGCCGGCCCACTGCAATCCGCGCCCCTCTGCAATTTGCAGTCCACCACCCGCGCTTCCTAGCTTGGCCAACGCAGCACCTCCGGGGGCCCATGGCCAACTGGCAACAGCTGATGGCCAAGCGGTCACAGCTGATGACCATGCAGCCCCCACGCAGCACCCCTCCACGCGAGGCCCAGAGCCTCAAACTGCTCTCTGGGAGTCTGTCCCCAGTCCCCGTCTGTCTCTCTCCGCCACTCTCTTGCTCCGTCTCTGGCCTCTCTCACCTCCCCGGGTCAGGAGACGTGACGTGTAGCCACTGAAGGGACCGGAGGTCGGGCGGGACTCCGGGTGCTGACGAGGGGCGAGGGCCCAGACTGAAGGCTTGTGACGAAGGGTGGCTGCAGACCGGAGCTCCTGCACCCTGGTGGCGCGGGTGGCTCTCCCTGGCTTTGGGCCAGTGGGTGGGGCCGGCCAGGGCCAGGGCCTGGGTTGCACGTCCCTAGGGCCGGAGGGGACTGAGAGGACCCTGCGCCCCCCTCGGTGGCCCTGAGAGGTGGGGGCAGTCCAGCAGCAAGGGGGGCTGTGCGGTTGTGGGGCTGGGATGGGGGATGAGAGGGGTTGGGGTAGGGGCCCGGGGTAAAAGCCGTTCGGGGCCTGGGGAGTCCCAGGATGCCCGGGCGCCCAGATATCTGTCACAGTCAGGGAAGTGACCGAGGCCCGTGGAGCCACTGGGGGGGCGCGAAGGGGCCTCGCTGTGTGCCAGGAGTAGCCCGTCGCCCACACCAGCGGCGTCCGGAGGAGGCGGGGAGCGGGCGGGAGGCGCTCAGGCAGACATGCTCGCCACCCGAGCGGCCCAGCAGCATGGCGCGCGCTCAGGAGGCAGGTCGGGAGCAGGCTCTTGGAGCGCCGGGAGCCGGGTCCAGCGCCTAAGGCCATACCGCCCTGAACGCGCCAGATCTCGTCTGAACTCGGAAGCTAAGCAGGGTCGGGCCTGGTTAGTACTTGGGTGGGAGACCACCTGGGAACACCTGTAGGCTTTTGCTCGCCTCTCCTTTTGCATCGCCGCCCCGGCGTGGCTCCCTCCGAACCCCTGCCGCCCCTTGCCCCTCTGCAGCCGCCCAGCCAGCCGAAGGTCCCCCTGGCCAGAGGCCGGTCAGCCACCCGGCACTACAAGCTGGCAGCCCCGGCGGCACACCAGGCCCGTCGGCCAGTGCTCCCCCCCACACCCTCTTCTTCGTCCTCTTCGGTCCCGCAGGCCGTCATCCGGATCCCTTGGCCCAGCGGCGGTCGCCACCGCCGCCGCCGCCGCCGCCGCCGCCACCAGCGCTGCCCTGGCCCCCGCCGCCACCACCAAAGCCCCCGCCATCACCGCGTTTCCCACACCCCCCACCAGCGCTGCCCTCCCCCCTGCCCCCGCCGACACAACGCCGCCGCCGACGCCATTGCCGACCTCGCAACCCTCCCTCGCCGCCGCCGCCGCCAGCGCTGCTCATGATCAGCCCCCGCTTCTGCGCCGCCGCCGCCGCCGCCGCCATCACCACGCTCCCCACCCCCTCCGCCAGCGCTGCACTCGCCCCAGTCCGCGACCCCGCCGCCGCCAACGCCATACTCCCTCATTCAGCCTCCTCTGCTCTCCCCGCTGCCGCCGCCGCCATCACCCCTCTCCCCATCCCCGCCTCCAGCACC
The DNA here is from genome assembly GCF_057876585.1 of Rhinolophus sinicus. Lineage (NCBI taxonomy): Eukaryota > Metazoa > Chordata > Mammalia > Chiroptera > Rhinolophidae > Rhinolophus > Rhinolophus sinicus. Next base: position 41,371,716 of record NC_142506.1, read on the forward strand.
GCCCTCTCCCCCGCCCCCACCCCAGCCGCCGGCCTTGCCGTACTACCTCAATCTCCGGCCTCTGCTCTCCCGGCCTCCGCGCCAGCACCGCCCTCACGCCCTCTCCCGCCACCGCCGCCGCCGCCAGCGCTCCCCGCTCCCCAGTGCCCACCGTCAAAGCCCCCATTGTCGCCGCCGCCATCGCCGCCCTGGAGCCATCCACGCGGTTGCCATTGCCTACATCGCCACCCTCCCCTGCCTCCGCCGCGGACGCCGCCGCCGCCGCCGCCGCCGCCGCGGGGTTCTCCCACAACTCCCAGGCCCAGGGCTGCCTGCTGGTGCAGGCCTCCACCAGTCTTGGGGGTGCGGTTGGGGGTAAACCTGGTGGCGGTAGGGGGGCGGGGTGTATGCCGGTCTGGGTCCTGGGGAATCCCAGGATGCCAGAGTTCCACGACTTCTGGCACCATCAGGGAAATGGCAGTGTCCCATGGAACCTCCGGTGGCGCGAAGTGGCCTCGCTGCGGGCCAGGAGTGGCCCGCCGCCCACGCCAGGGGCATTCGGAGGAGGCGGGGAGCCGGACTGGACGGGGACGCGGTGACGGCGGAGCCGGCCAGCGGGTCGATGTTCGCCACCAGAGCGGAGCATCTGCATGGCGCGCGCTCACGAGGCAGTCCGGGAGCAGGCTCTTGGGGCGCGGGGAGCCAGGTCCCAGCGTCGACGGCTATACCACCCTGAACGCGCCCGATCTCCTCTGAATTCGGGAGCTAAGCAGGGAGGGGCCTGGTTAGTACTTGGATGGGAGACCGCCTGGGAATACCTGTAGGCTTTTGCTTGCCTCTCCTTTTGCGCCGCCGCCCCGGCGTGGCTCCCTCCGAACCCCTGCCGCCCCTTGCCCCTCTGAAGCCGCCCAGCCAGCCGAAGGTCCCCCTGGCCAGAGGCCGGTCAGCCACCCGGCACTACAAGCTGGCAGCCCCGGCCGCACACCAGGCCCGTCGGCCAGGGCTCCACCCCACACCCTCTTCTTAGTCCTCTTCGCTGAGGCAGGCCGTCAGCCTGCAGCAGTTATCCAAGCCTGTGTCTCCGCCGGCAGGCACCTCTACCCACACCCCCGCACGCCCCCTCCCATCGCCCACAAGAGCCAGGAGCCCTCCCTTCCCGCCGTTCGTGGTGGCCCCAACACACAGGGCACAAAGTGCCGGGTCAAACCAGGGGACAGAGGGAGCAGCACCCAAACACACCGCACGCCCTTGGACTCCAGGAGAGACCACCACAAGGGGAAGTGCAGGCACGCAGGCACACAACCCTCACAACCAGGGTGCCTGTGGGCTGCCACTCTCCTCCCTTGGGGGGGGTCCCTGGGCGGGGCTCGGAGCCCACTGGCCCTCCGGCCTGGCCCGGGGCCTTCAAGGGTGACTGCCAATACCCGGGCACTGCCTCTGTAGTGGAGCCCAGCCCCGGGCACGACCACACTCCGGTGGAGAGGCTGCCACTTCAACACAGCCTCAGCGAGTCTGTCCCAGTCCATGTGCCCGCCTGTGCGTCCCTCCCCCCCGGCCCCCCCACGTCTCTCTGGCTCTGTGACGTGCCTGTTGGGCTCTGCCTCTCGCTCAGGAGCTCTCTCCCGCGAGCCAGCCCCCTTTTTCTGTCTCTGTCCATGTCTCTCTGTATGTCGGGATACATACGTGTACATATACGTGTATATTTCCATCTCGCTCCCTCTTACGCCTCCTCCCGTTCTGTCTGTCGGTCCCTGTCCTGCGGGGACTCTAGTCCCCGTCCCCGCACAAGAACGCAGGATATGGTGAGGCCAAGAAGGAACACCAACGGAGCCACGGATAGGGGGCTGAGAGCACCATTTCTCACGGGCGGCTGGCTTGGAGACACGGCAGGCCGGAGCCGCCCGATCCCCAACCGGTCGGCCGTTTCTCTGCCAACCCACCGACACACCGACCGTCGACCCACCAAGCCGGCCCACTGCAATCCGCGCCCCTCTGCAATTTGCAGTCCACCACCCGCGCTTCCTAGCTTGGCCAACGCAGCACCTCCGGGGGCCCATGGCCAACTGGCAACAGCTGATGGCCAAGCGGTCACAGCTGATGACCATGCAGCCCCCACGCAGCACCCCTCCACGCGAGGCCCAGAGCCTCAAACTGCTCTCTGGGAGTCTGTCCCCAGTCCCCGTCTGTCTCTCTCCGCCACTCTCTTGCTCCGTCTCTGGCCTCTCTCACCTCCCCGGGTCAGGAGACGTGACGTGTAGCCACTGAAGGGACCGGAGGTCGGGCGGGACTCCGGGTGCTGACGAGGGGCGAGGGCCCAGACTGAAGGCTTGTGACGAAGGGTGGCTGCAGACCGGAGCTCCTGCACCCTGGTGGCGCGGGTGGCTCTCCCTGGCTTTGGGCCAGTGGGTGGGGCCGGCCAGGGCCAGGGCCTGGGTTGCACGTCCCTAGGGCCGGAGGGGACTGAGAGGACCCTGCGCCCCCCTCGGTGGCCCTGAGAGGTGGGGGCAGTCCAGCAGCAAGGGGGGCTGTGCGGTTGTGGGGCTGGGATGGGGGATGAGAGGGGTTGGGGTAGGGGCCCGGGGTAAAAGCCGTTCGGGGCCTGGGGAGTCCCAGGATGCCCGGGCGCCCAGATATCTGTCACAGTCAGGGAAGTGACCGAGGCCCGTGGAGCCACTGGGGGGGCGCGAAGGGGCCTCGCTGTGTGCCAGGAGTAGCCCGTCGCCCACACCAGCGGCGTCCGGAGGAGGCGGGGAGCGGGCGGGAGGCGCTCAGGCAGACATGCTCGCCACCCGAGCGGCCCAGCAGCATGGCGCGCGCTCAGGAGGCAGGTCGGGAGCAGGCTCTTGGAGCGCCGGGAGCCGGGTCCAGCGCCTAAGGCCATACCGCCCTGAACGCGCCAGATCTCGTCTGAACTCGGAAGCTAAGCAGGGTCGGGCCTGGTTAGTACTTGGGTGGGAGACCACCTGGGAACACCTGTAGGCTTTTGCTCGCCTCTCCTTTTGCATCGCCGCCCCGGCGTGGCTCCCTCCGAACCCCTGCCGCCCCTTGCCCCTCTGCAGCCGCCCAGCCAGCCGAAGGTCCCCCTGGCCAGAGGCCGGTCAGCCACCCGGCACTACAAGCTGGCAGCCCCGGCGGCACACCAGGCCCGTCGGCCAGTGCTCCCCCCCACACCCTCTTCTTCGTCCTCTTCGGTCCCGCAGGCCGTCATCCGGATCCCTTGGCCCAGCGGCGGTCGCCACCGCCGCCGCCGCCACCAGCGCTGCCCTGGCCCCCGCCGCCACCACCAAAGCCCCCGCCATCACCGCGTTTCCCACACCCCCCACCAGCGCTGCCCTCCCCCCTGCCCCCGCCGACACAACGCCGCCGCCGACGCCATTGCCGACCTCGCAACCCTCCCTCGCCGCCGCCGCCGCCAGCGCTGCTCATGATCAGCCCCCGCTTCTGCGCCGCCGCCGCCGCCGCCGCCATCACCACGCTCCCCACCCCCTCCGCCAGCGCTGCACTCGCCCCAGTCCGCGACCCCGCCGCCGCCAACGCCATACTCCCTCATTCAGCCTCCTCTGCTCTCCCCGCTGCCGCCGCCGCCATCACCCCTCTCCCCATCCCCGCCTCCAGCACCGCCCTCTCCCCCGCCCCCACCCCAGCCGCCGGCCTTGCCGTACTACCTCAATCTCCGGCCTCTGCTCTCCCGGCCTCCGCGCCAGCACCGCCCTCACGCCCTCTCCCGCCACCGCCGCCGCCGCCAGCGCTCCCCGCTCCCCAGTGCCCACCGTCAAAGCCCCCATTGTCGCCGCCGCCATCGCCGCCCTGGAGCCATCCACGCGGTTGCCATTGCCTACATCGCCACCCTCCCCTGCCTCCGCCGCGGACGCCGCCGCCGCCGCCGCCGCCGCCGCGGGGTTCTCCCACAACTCCCAGGCCCAGGGCTGCCTGCTGGTGCAGGCCTCCACCAGTCTTGGGGGTGCGGTTGGGGGTAAACCTGGTGGCGGTAGGGGGGCGGGGTGTATGCCGGTCTGGGTCCTGGGGAATCCCAGGATGCCAGAGTTCCACGACTTCTGGCACCATCAGGGAAATGGCAGTGTCCCATGGAACCTCCGGTGGCGCGAAGTGGCCTCGCTGCGGGCCAGGAGTGGCCCGCCGCCCACGCCAGGGGCATTCGGAGGAGGCGGGGAGCCGGACTGGACGGGGACGCGGTGACGGCGGAGCCGGCCAGCGGGTCGATGTTCGCCACCAGAGCGGAGCATCTGCATGGCGCGCGCTCACGAGGCAGTCCGGGAGCAGGCTCTTGGGGCGCGGGGAGCCAGGTCCCAGCGTCGACGGCTATACCACCCTGAACGCGCCCGATCTCCTCTGAATTCGGGAGCTAAGCAGGGAGGGGCCTGGTTAGTACTTGGATGGGAGACCGCCTGGGAATACCTGTAGGCTTTTGCTTGCCTCTCCTTTTGCGCCGCCGCCCCGGCGTGGCTCCCTCCGAACCCCTGCCGCCCCTTGCCCCTCTGAAGCCGCCCAGCCAGCCGAAGGTCCCCCTGGCCAGAGGCCGGTCAGCCACCCGGCACTACAAGCTGGCAGCCCCGGCCGCACACCAGGCCCGTCGGCCAGGGCTCCACCCCACACCCTCTTCTTAGTCCTCTTCGCTGAGGCAGGCCGTCAGCCTGCAGCAGTTATCCAAGCCTGTGTCTCCGCCGGCAGGCACCTCTACCCACACCCCCGCACGCCCCCTCCCATCGCCCACAAGAGCCAGGAGCCCTCCCTTCCCGCCGTTCGTGGTGGCCCCAACACACAGGGCACAAAGTGCCGGGTCAAACCAGGGGACAGAGGGAGCAGCACCCAAACACACCGCACGCCCTTGGACTCCAGGAGAGACCACCACAAGGGGAAGTGCAGGCACGCAGGCACACAACCCTCACAACCAGGGTGCCTGTGGGCTGCCACTCTCCTCCCTTGGGGGGGGTCCCTGGGCGGGGCTCGGAGCCCACTGGCCCTCCGGCCTGGCCCGGGGCCTTCAAGGGTGACTGCCAATACCCGGGCACTGCCTCTGTAGTGGAGCCCAGCCCCGGGCACGACCACACTCCGGTGGAGAGGCTGCCACTTCAACACAGCCTCAGCGAGTCTGTCCCAGTCCATGTGCCCGCCTGTGCGTCCCTCCCCCCCGGCCCCCCCACGTCTCTCTGGCTCTGTGACGTGCCTGTTGGGCTCTGCCTCTCGCTCAGGAGCTCTCTCCCGCGAGCCAGCCCCCTTTTTCTGTCTCTGTCCATGTCTCTCTGTATGTCGGGATACATACGTGTACATATACGTGTATATTTCCATCTCGCTCCCTCTTACGCCTCCTCCCGTTCTGTCTGTCGGTCCCTGTCCTGCGGGGACTCTAGTCCCCGTCCCCGCACAAGAACGCAGGATATGGTGAGGCCAAGAAGGAACACCAACGGAGCCACGGATAGGGGGCTGAGAGCACCATTTCTCACGGGCGGCTGGCTTGGAGACACGGCAGGCCGGAGCCGCCCGATCCCCAACCGGTCGGCCGTTTCTCTGCCAACCCACCGACACACCGACCGTCGACCCACCAAGCCGGCCCACTGCAATCCGCGCCCCTCTGCAATTTGCAGTCCACCACCCGCGCTTCCTAGCTTGGCCAACGCAGCACCTCCGGGGGCCCATGGCCAACTGGCAACAGCTGATGGCCAAGCGGTCACAGCTGATGACCATGCAGCCCCCACGCAGCACCCCTCCACGCGAGGCCCAGAGCCTCAAACTGCTCTCTGGGAGTCTGTCCCCAGTCCCCGTCTGTCTCTCTCCGCCACTCTCTTGCTCCGTCTCTGGCCTCTCTCACCTCCCCGGGTCAGGAGACGTGACGTGTAGCCACTGAAGGGACCGGAGGTCGGGCGGGACTCCGGGTGCTGACGAGGGGCGAGGGCCCAGACTGAAGGCTTGTGACGAAGGGTGGCTGCAGACCGGAGCTCCTGCACCCTGGTGGCGCGGGTGGCTCTCCCTGGCTTTGGGCCAGTGGGTGGGGCCGGCCAGGGCCAGGGCCTGGGTTGCACGTCCCTAGGGCCGGAGGGGACTGAGAGGACCCTGCGCCCCCCTCGGTGGCCCTGAGAGGTGGGGGCAGTCCAGCAGCAAGGGGGGCTGTGCGGTTGTGGGGCTGGGATGGGGGATGAGAGGGGTTGGGGTAGGGGCCCGGGGTAAAAGCCGTTCGGGGCCTGGGGAGTCCCAGGATGCCCGGGCGCCCAGATATCTGTCACAGTCAGGGAAGTGACCGAGGCCCGTGGAGCCACTGGGGGGGCGCGAAGGGGCCTCGCTGTGTGCCAGGAGTAGCCCGTCGCCCACACCAGCGGCGTCCGGAGGAGGCGGGGAGCGGGCGGGAGGCGCTCAGGCAGACATGCTCGCCACCCGAGCGGCCCAGCAGCATGGCGCGCGCTCAGGAGGCAGGTCGGGAGCAGGCTCTTGGAGCGCCGGGAGCCGGGTCCAGCGCCTAAGGCCATACCGCCCTGAACGCGCCAGATCTCGTCTGAACTCGGAAGCTAAGCAGGGTCGGGCCTGGTTAGTACTTGGGTGGGAGACCACCTGGGAACACCTGTAGGCTTTTGCTCGCCTCTCCTTTTGCATCGCCGCCCCGGCGTGGCTCCCTCCGAACCCCTGCCGCCCCTTGCCCCTCTGCAGCCGCCCAGCCAGCCGAAGGTCCCCCTGGCCAGAGGCCGGTCAGCCACCCGGCACTACAAGCTGGCAGCCCCGGCGGCACACCAGGCCCGTCGGCCAGTGCTCCCCCCCACACCCTCTTCTTCGTCCTCTTCGGTCCCGCAGGCCGTCATCCGGATCCCTTGGCCCAGCGGCGGTCGCCACCGCCGCCGCCGCCACCAGCGCTGCCCTGGCCCCCGCCGCCACCACCAAAGCCCCCGCCATCACCGCGTTTCCCACACCCCCCACCAGCGCTGCCCTCCCCCCTGCCCCCGCCGACACAACGCCGCCGCCGACGCCATTGCCGACCTCGCAACCCTCCCTCGCCGCCGCCGCCGCCAGCGCTGCTCATGATCAGCCCCCGCTTCTGCGCCGCCGCCGCCGCCGCCGCCATCACCACGCTCCCCACCCCCTCCGCCAGCGCTGCACTCGCCCCAGTCCGCGACCCCGCCGCCGCCAACGCCATACTCCCTCATTCAGCCTCCTCTGCTCTCCCCGCTGCCGCCGCCGCCATCACCCCTCTCCCCATCCCCGCCTCCAGCACCGCCCTCTCCCCCGCCCCCACCCCAGCCGCCGGCCTTGCCGTACTACCTCAATCTCCGGCCTCTGCTCTCCCGGCCTCCGCGCCAGCACCGCCCTCACGCCCTCTCCCGCCACCGCCGCCGCCGCCAGCGCTCCCCGCTCCCCAGTGCCCACCGTCAAAGCCCCCATTGTCGCCGCCGCCATCGCCGCCCTGGAGCCATCCACGCGGTTGCCATTGCCTACATCGCCACCCTCCCCTGCCTCCGCCGCGGACGCCGCCGCCGCCGCCGCCGCCGCCGCCGCCGCCGCCGCGGGGTTCTCCCACAACTCCCAGGCCCAGGGCTGCCTGCTGGTGCAGGCCTCCACCAGTCTTGGGGGTGCGGTTGGGGGTAAACCTGGTGGCGGTAGGGGGGCGGGGTGTATGCCGGTCTGGGTCCTGGGGAATCCCAGGATGCCAGAGTTCCACGACTTCTGGCACCATCAGGGAAATGGCAGTGTCCCATGGAACCTCCGGTGGCGCGAAGTGGCCTCGCTGCGGGCCAGGAGTGGCCCGCCGCCCACGCCAGGGGCATTCGGAGGAGGCGGGGAGCCGGACTGGACGGGGACGCGGTGACGGCGGAGCCGGCCAGCGGGTCGATGTTCGCCACCAGAGCGGAGCATCTGCATGGCGCGCGCTCACGAGGCAGTCCGGGAGCAGGCTCTTGGGGCGCGGGGAGCCAGGTCCCAGCGTCGACGGCTATACCACCCTGAACGCGCCCGATCTCCTCTGAATTCGGGAGCTAAGCAGGGAGGGGCCTGGTTAGTACTTGGATGGGAGACCGCCTGGGAATACCTGTAGGCTTTTGCTTGCCTCTCCTTTTGCGCCGCCGCCCCGGCGTGGCTCCCTCCGAACCCCTGCCGCCCCTTGCCCCTCTGAAGCCGCCCAGCCAGCCGAAGGTCCCCCTGGCCAGAGGCCGGTCAGCCACCCGGCACTACAAGCTGGCAGCCCCGGCCGCACACCAGGCCCGTCGGCCAGGGCTCCACCCCACACCCTCTTCTTAGTCCTCTTCGCTGAGGCAGGCCGTCAGCCTGCAGCAGTTATCCAAGCCTGTGTCTCCGCCGGCAGGCACCTCTACCCACACCCCCGCACGCCCCCTCCCATCGCCCACAAGAGCCAGGAGCCCTCCCTTCCCGCCGTTCGTGGTGGCCCCAACACACAGGGCACAAAGAGCCGGGTCAAACCAGGGGACAGAGGGAGCAGCACCCAAACACACCGCACGCCCTTGGACTCCAGGAGAGACCACCACAAGGGGAAGTGCAGGCACGCAGGCACACAACCCTCACAACCAGGGTGCCTGTGGGCTGCCACTCTCCTCCCTTGGGGGGGGTCCCTGGGCGGGGCTCGGAGCCCACTGGCCCTCCGGCCTGGCCCGGGGCCTTCAAGGGTGACTGCCAATACCCGGGCACTGCCTCTGTAGTGGAGCCCAGCCCCGGGCACGACCACACTCCGGTGGAGAGGCTGCCACTTCAACACAGCCTCAGCGAGTCTGTCCCAGTCCATGTGCCCGCCTGTGCGTCCCTCCCCCCCGGCCCCCCCACGTCTCTCTGGCTCTGTGACGTGCCTGTTGGGCTCTGCCTCTCGCTCAGGAGCTCTCTCCCGCGAGCCAGCCCCCTTTTTCTGTCTCTGTCCATGTCTCTCTGTATGTCGGGATACATACGTGTACATATACGTGTATATTTCCATCTCGCTCCCTCTTACGCCTCCTCCCGTTCTGTCTGTCGGTCCCTGTCCTGCGGGGACTCTAGTCCCCGTCCCCGCACAAGAACGCAGGATATGGTGAGGCCAAGAAGGAACACCAACGGAGCCACGGATAGGGGGCTGAGAGCACCATTTCTCACGGGCGGCTGGCTTGGAGACACGGCAGGCCGGAGCCGCCCGATCCCCAACCGGTCGGCCGTTTCTCTGCCAACCCACCGACACACCGACCGTCGACCCACCAAGCCGGCCCACTGCAATCCGCGCCCCTCTGCAATTTGCAGTCCACCACCCGCGCTTCCTAGCTTGGCCAACGCAGCACCTCCGGGGGCCCATGGCCAACTGGCAACAGCTGATGGCCAAGCGGTCACAGCTGATGACCATGCAGCCCCCACGCAGCACCCCTCCACGCGAGGCCCAGAGCCTCAAACTGCTCTCTGGGAGTCTGTCCCCAGTCCCCGTCTGTCTCTCTCCGCCACTCTCTTGCTCCGTCTCTGGCCTCTCTCACCTCCCCGGGTCAGGAGACGTGACGTGTAGCCACTGAAGGGACCGGAGGTCGGGCGGGACTCCGGGTGCTGACGAGGGGCGAGGGCCCAGACTGAAGGCTTGTGACGAAGGGTGGCTGCAGACCGGAGCTCCTGCACCCTGGTGGCGCGGGTGGCTCTCCCTGGCTTTGGGCCAGTGGGTGGGGCCGGCCAGGGCCAGGGCCTGGGTTGCACGTCCCTAGGGCCGGAGGGGACTGAGAGGACCCTGCGCCCCCCTCGGTGGCCCTGAGAGGTGGGGGCAGTCCAGCAGCAAGGGGGGCTGTGCGGTTGTGGGGCTGGGATGGGGGATGAGAGGGGTTGGGGTAGGGGCCCGGGGTAAAAGCCGTTCGGGGCCTGGGGAGTCCCAGGATGCCCGGGCGCCCAGATATCTGTCACAGTCAGGGAAGTGACCGAGGCCCGTGGAGCCACTGGGGGGGCGCGAAGGGGCCTCGCTGTGTGCCAGGAGTAGCCCGTCGCCCACACCAGCGGCGTCCGGAGGAGGCGGGGAGCGGGCGGGAGGCGCTCAGGCAGACATGCTCGCCACCCGAGCGGCCCAGCAGCATGGCGCGCGCTCAGGAGGCAGGTCGGGAGCAGGCTCTTGGAGCGCCGGGAGCCGGGTCCAGCGCCTAAGGCCATACCGCCCTGAACGCGCCAGATCTCGTCTGAACTCGGAAGCTAAGCAGGGTCGGGCCTGGTTAGTACTTGGGTGGGAGACCACCTGGGAACACCTGTAGGCTTTTGCTCGCCTCTCCTTTTGCATCGCCGCCCCGGCGTGGCTCCCTCCGAACCCCTGCCGCCCCTTGCCCCTCTGCAGCCGCCCAGCCAGCCGAAGGTCCCCCTGGCCAGAGGCCGGTCAGCCACCCGGCACTACAAGCTGGCAGCCCCGGCGGCACACCAGGCCCGTCGGACAGTGCTCCCCCCCCCACACCCTCTTCTTCGTCCTCTTCGGTCCCGCAGGCCGTCATCCGGATCCCTTGGCCCAGCGGCGGTCGCCACCGCCGCCGCCGCCGCCGCCGCCACCAGCGCTGCCCTGGCCCCCGCCGCCACCACCAAAGCCCCCGCCATCACCGCGTTTCCCACACCCCCCGCCAGCGCTGCCCTCCCTCCTGCCCCCGCCGACACAACGCCGCCGCCGACGCCATTGCCGACCTCGCAACCCTCCCTCGCCGCCGCCGCCGCCAGCGCTGCTCATGATCAGCCCCCGCTTCTGCGCCGCCGCCGCCGCCGCCGCCGCCGCCATCACCACGCTCCCCACCCCCTCCGCCAGCGCTGCACTCGCCCCCGTCCGCGACCCCGCCGCCGCCAACGCCATACTCCCTCATTCAGCCTCCTCTGCTCTCCCCGCTGCCGCCGCCGCCATCACCCCTCTCCCCATCCCCGCCTCCAGCACCGCCCTCTCCCCCGCCCCCACCCCAGCCGCCGGCCTTGCCGTACTCCCTCAATCTCCCGCCTCTGCTCTCCCGGCCTCCGCGCCACCACCGCCCTCACGCCCTCTCCCGCCACCGCCGCCGCCGCCAGCGCTCCCCGCTCCCCAGTGCCCACCGTCAAAGCCCCCATTGTCGCCGCCGCCATCGCCGCCCTGGAGCCATCCACGCGGTTGCCATTGCCTACATCGCCACCCTCCCCTGCCTCCGCCGCGGACGCCGCCGCCGCCGCCGCCGCCGCCGCCGCCGCCGCCGCCGCGGGGTTCTCCCACAACTCCCAGGCCCAGGGCTGCCTGCTGGTGCAGGCCTCCACCAGTCTTGGGGGTGCGGTTGGGGGTAAACCTGGTGGCGGAAGGGGGGCGGGGTGTATGCCGGTCTGGGTCCTGGGGAATCCCAGGATGCCAGAGTTCCACGATTTCTGGCACCATCAGGGAAATGGCAGTGTCCCATGGAACCTCCGGTGGCGCGAAGTGGCCTCGCTGCGGGCCAGGAGTGGCCCGCCGCCCACGCCAGGGGCATTCGGAGGAGGCGGGGAGCCGGACTGGACGGGGACGCGGTGACGGCGGAGCCGGCCAGCGGGTCGATGTTCGCCACCAGAGCGGAGCATCTGCATGGCGCGCGCTCACGAGGCAGTCCGGGAGCAGGCTCTTGGGGCGCGGGGAGCCAGGTCCCAGCGTCGACGGCTATACCACCCTGAACGCGCCCGATCTCCTCTGAATTCGGGAGCTAAGCAGGGAGGGGCCTGGTTAGTACTTGGATGGGAGACCGCCTGGGAATACCTGTAGGCTTTTGCTTGCCTCTCCTTTTGCGCCGCCGCCCCGGCGTGGCTCCCTCCGAACCCCTGCCGCCCCTTGCCCCTCTGAAGCCGCCCAGCCAGCCGAAGGTCCCCCTGGCCAGAGGCCGGTCAGCCACCCGGCACTACAAGCTGGCAGCCCCGGCCGCACACCAGGCCCGTCGGCCAGGGCTCCACCCCACACCCTCTTCTTAGTCCTCTTCGCTGAGGCAGGCCGTCAGCCTGCAGCAGTTATCCAAGCCTGTGTCTCCGCCGGCAGGCACCTCTACCCACACCCCCGCACGCCCCCTCCCATCGCCCACAAGAGCCAGGAGCCCTCCCTTCCCGCCGTTCGTGGTGGCCCCAACACACAGGGCACAAAGAGCCGGGTCAAACCAGGGGACAGAGGGAGCAGCACCCAAACACACCGCACGCCCTTGGACTCCAGGAGAGACCACCACAAGGGGAAGTGCAGGCACGCAGGCACACAACCCTCACAACCAGGGTGCCTGTGGGCTGCCACTCTCCTCCCTTGGGGGGGGTCCCTGGGCGGGGCTCGGAGCCCACTGGCCCTCCGGCCTGGCCCGGGGCCTTCAAGGGTGACTGCCAATACCCGGGCACTGCCTCTGTAGTGGAGCCCAGCCCCGGGCACGACCACACTCCGGTGGAGAGGCTGCCACTTCAACACAGCCTCAGCGAGTCTGTCCCAGTCCATGTGCCCGCCTGTGCGTCCCTCCCCCCCGGCCCCCCCACGTCTCTCTGGCTCTGTGACGTGCCTGTTGGGCTCTGCCTCTCGCTCAGGAGCTCTCTCCCGCGAGCCAGCCCCCTTTTTCTGTCTCTGTCCATGTCTCTCTGTATGTCGGGATACATACGTGTACATATACGTGTATATTTCCATCTCGCTCCCTCTTACGCCTCCTCCCGTTCTGTCTGTCGGTCCCTGTCCTGCGGGGACTCTAGTCCCCGTCCCCGCACAAGAACGCAGGATATGGTGAGGCCAAGAAGGAACACCAACGGAGCCACGGATAGGGGGCTGAGAGCACCATTTCTCACGGGCGGCTGGCTTGGAGACACGGCAGGCCGGAGCCGCCCGATCCCCAACCGGTCGGCCGTTTCTCTGCCAACCCACCGACACACCGACCGTCGACCCACCAAGCCGGCCCACTGCAATCCGCGCCCCTCTGCAATTTGCAGTCCACCACCCGCGCTTCCTAGCTTGGCCAACGCAGCACCTCCGGGGGCCCATGGCCAACTGGCAACAGCTGATGGCCAAGCGGTCACAGCTGATGACCATGCAGCCCCCACGCAGCACCCCTCCACGCGAGGCCCAGAGCCTCAAACTGCTCTCTGGGAGTCTGTCCCCAGTCCCCGTCTGTCTCTCTCCGCCACTCTCTTGCTCCGTCTCTGGCCTCTCTCACCTCCCCGGGTCAGGAGACGTGACGTGTAGCCACTGAAGGGACCGGAGGTCGGGCGGGACTCCGGGTGCTGACGAGGGGCGAGGGCCCAGACTGAAGGCTTGTGACGAAGGGTGGCTGCAGACCGGAGCTCCTGCACCCTGGTGGCGCGGGTGGCTCTCCCTGGCTTTGGGCCAGTGGGTGGGGCCGGCCAGGGCCAGGGCCTGGGTTGCACGTCCCTAGGGCCGGAGGGGACTGAGAGGACCCTGCGCCCCCCTCGGTGGCCCTGAGAGGTGGGGGCAGTCCAGCAGCAAGGGGGGCTGTGCGGTTGTGGGGCTGGGATGGGGGATGAGAGGGGTTGGGGTAGGGGCCCGGGGTAAAAGCCGTTCGGGGCCTGGGGAGTCCCAGGATGCCCGGGCGCCCAGATATCTGTCACAGTCAGGGAAGTGACCGAGGCCCGTGGAGCCACTGGGGGGGCGCGAAGGGGCCTCGCTGTGTGCCAGGAGTAGCCCGTCGCCCACACCAGCGGCGTCCGGAGGAGGCGGGGAGCGGGCGGGAGGCGCTCAGGCAGACATGCTCGCCACCCGAGCGGCCCAGCAGCATGGCGCGCGCTCAGGAGGCAGGTCGGGAGCAGGCTCTTGGAGCGCCGGGAGCCGGGTCCAGCGCCTAAGGCCATACCGCCCTGAACGCGCCAGATCTCGTCTGAACTCGGAAGCTAAGCAGGGTCGGGCCTGGTTAGTACTTGGGTGGGAGACCACCTGGGAACACCTGTAGGCTTTTGCTCGCCTCTCCTTTTGCATCGCCGCCCCGGCGTGGCTCCCTCCGAACCCCTGCCGCCCCTTGCCCCTCTGCAGCCGCCCAGCCAGCCGAAGGTCCCCCTGGCCAGAGGCCGGTCAGCCACCCGGCACTACAAGCTGGCAGCCCCGGCGGCACACCAGGCCCGTCGGCCAGTGCTCCCCCCCACACCCTCTTCTTCGTCCTCTTCGGTCCCGCAGGCCGTCATCCGGATCCCTTGGCCCAGCGGCGGTCGCCACCGCCGCCGCCGCCGCCGCCGCCGCCACCAGCGCTGCCCTGGCCCCCGCCGCCACCACCAAAGCCCCCGCCATCACCGCGTTTCCCACACCCCCCACCAGCGCTGCCCTCCCCCCTGCCCCCGCCGACACAACGCCGCCGCCGACGCCATTGCCGACCTCGCAACCCTCCCTCGCCGCCGCCGCCGCCAGCGCTGCTCATGATCAGCCCCCGCTTCTGCGCCGCCGCCGCCGCCGCCGCCATCACCACGCTCCCCACCCCCTCCGCCAGCGCTGCACTCGCCCCAGTCCGCGACCCCGCCGCCGCCAACGCCATACTCCCTCATTCAGCCTCCTCTGCTCTCCCCGCTGCCGCCGCCGCCATCACCCCTCTCCCCATCCCCGCCTCCAGCACCGCCCTCTCCCCCGCCCCCACCCCAGCCGCCGGCCTTGCCGTACTACCTCAATCTCCGGCCTCTGCTCTCCCGGCCTCCGCGCCAGCACCGCCCTCACGCCCTCTCCCGCCACCGCCGCCGCCGCCAGCGCTCCCCGCTCCCCAGTGCCCACCGTCAAAGCCCCCATTGTCGCCGCCGCCATCGCCGCCCTGGAGCCATCCACGCGGTTGCCATTGCCTACATCGCCACCCTCCCCTGCCTCCGCCGCGGACGCCGCCGCCGCCGCCGCCGCCGCCGCCGCCGCGGGGTTCTCCCACAACTCCCAGGCCCAGGGCTGCCTGCTGGTGCAGGCCTCCACCAGTCTTGGGGGTGCGGTTGGGGGTAAACCTGGTGGCGGTAGGGGGGCGGGGTGTATGCCGGTCTGGGTCCTGGGGAATCCCAGGATGCCATAGTTCCACGACTTCTGGCACCATCAGGGAAATGGCAGTGTCCCATGGAACCTCCAGTGGCGCGAAGTGGCCTCGCTGCGGGCCAGGAGTGGCCCGCCGCCCACGCCAGGGGCATTCGGAGGAGGCGGGGAGCCGGACTGGACGGGGACGCGGTGACGGCGGAGCCGGCCAGCGGGTCGATGTTCGCCACCAGAGCGGAGCATCTGCATGGCGCGCGCTCACGAGGCAGTCCGGGAGCAGGCTCTTGGGGCGCGGGGAGCCAGGTCCCAGCGTCGACGGCTATACCACCCTGAACGCGCCCGATCTCCTCTGAATTCGGGAGCTAAGCAGGGAGGGGCCTGGTTAGTACTTGGATGGGAGATCGCCTGGGAACACCTGTAGGCTTTTGCTCGCCTCTCCTTTTGCGCCGCCGCCCCGGCGTGGCTCCCTCCGAACCCCTGCCGCCCCTTGCCCCTCTGAAGCCGCCCAGCCAGCCGAAGGTCCCCCTGGCCAGAGGCCGGTCAGCCACCCGGCACTACAAGCTGGCAGCCCCGGCCGCACACCAGGCCCGTCGGCCAGGGCTCCACCCCACACCCTCTTCTTAGTCCTCTTCGCTGAGGCAGGCCGTCAGCCTGCAGCAGTTATCCAAGCCTGTGTCTCCGCCGGCAGGCACCTCTACCCACACCCCCGCACGCCCCCTCCCATGGCCCACAAGAGCCAGGAGCCCTCCCTTCCCGCCGTTCGTGGTGGCCCCAACACACAGGGCACAAAGAGCCGGGTCAAACCAGGGGACAGAGGGAGCAGCACCCAAACACACCGCACGCCCTTGGACTCCAGGAGAGACCACCACAAGGGGAAGTGCAGGCACGCAGGCACACAACCCTCACAACCAGGGTGCCTGTGGGCTGCCACTCTCCTCCCTTGGGGGGGGTCCCTGGGCGGGGCTCGGAGCCCACTGGCCCTCCGGCCTGGCCCGGGGCCTTCAAGGGTGACTGCCAATACCCGGGCACTGCCTCTGTAGTGGAGCCCAGCCCCGGGCACGACCACACTCCGGTGGAGAGGCTGCCACTTCAACACAGCCTCAGCGAGTCTGTCCCAGTCCATGTGCCCGCCTGTGCGTCCCTCCCCCCCGGCCCCCCCACGTCTCTCTGGCTCTGTGACGTGCCTGTTGGGCTCTGCCTCTCGCTCAGGAGCTCTCTCCCGCGAGCCAGCCCCCTTTTTCTGTCTCTGTCCATGTCTCTCTGTATGTCGGGATACATACGTGTACATATACGTGTATATTTCCATCTCGCTCCCTCTTACGCCTCCTCCCGTTCTGTCTGTCGGTCCCTGTCCTGCGGGGACTCTAGTCCCCGTCCCCGCACAAGAACGCAGGATATGGTGAGGCCAAGAAGGAACACCAACGGAGCCACGGATAGGGGGCTGAGAGCACCATTTCTCACGGGCGGCTGGCTTGGAGACACGGCAGGCCGGAGCCGCCCGATCCCCAACCGGTCGGCCGTTTCTCTGCCAACCCACCGACACACCGACCGTCGACCCACCAAGCCGGCCCACTGCAATCCGCGCCCCTCTGCAATTTGCAGTCCACCACCCGCGCTTCCTAGCTTGGCCAACGCAGCACCTCCGGGGGCCCATGGCCAACTGGCAACAGCTGATGGCCAAGCGGTCACAGCTGATGACCATGCAGCCCCCACGCAGCACCCCTCCACGCGAGGCCCAGAGCCTCAAACTGCTCTCTGGGAGTCTGTCCCCAGTCCCCGTCTGTCTCTCTCCGCCACTCTCTTGCTCCGTCTCTGGCCTCTCTCACCTCCCCGGGTCAGGAGACGTGACGTGTAGCCACTGAAGGGACCGGAGGTCGGGCGGGACTCCGGGTGCTGACGAGGGGCGAGGGCCCAGACTGAAGGCTTGTGACGAAGGGTGGCTGCAGACCGGAGCTCCTGCACCCTGGTGGCGCGGGTGGCTCTCCCTGGCTTTGGGCCAGTGGGTGGGGCCGGCCAGGGCCAGGGCCTGGGTTGCACGTCCCTAGGGCCGGAGGGGACTGAGAGGACCCTGCGCCCCCCTCGGTGGCCCTGAGAGGTGGGGGCAGTCCAGCAGCAAGGGGGGCTGTGCGGTTGTGGGGCTGGGATGGGGGATGAGAGGGGTTGGGGTAGGGGCCCGGGGTAAAAGCCGTTCGGGGCCTGGGGAGTCCCAGGATGCCCGGGCGCCCAGATATCTGTCACAGTCAGGGAAGTGACCGAGGCCCGTGGAGCCACTGGGGGGGCGCGAAGGGGCCTCGCTGTGTGCCAGGAGTAGCCCGTCGCCCACACCAGCGGCGTCCGGAGGAGGCGGGGAGCGGGCGGGAGGCGCTCAGGCAGACATGCTCGCCACCCGAGCGGCCCAGCAGCATGGCGCGCGCTCAGGAGGCAGGTCGGGAGCAGGCTCTTGGAGCGCCGGGAGCCGGGTCCAGCGCCTAAGGCCATACCGCCCTGAACGCGCCAGATCTCGTCTGAACTCGGAAGCTAAGCAGGGTCGGGCCTGGTTAGTACTTGGGTGGGAGACCACCTGGGAACACCTGTAGGCTTTTGCTCGCCTCTCCTTTTGCATCGCCGCCCCGGCGTGGCTCCCTCCGAACCCCTGCCGCCCCTTGCCCCTCTGCAGCCGCCCAGCCAGCCGAAGGTCCCCCTGGCCAGAGGCCGGTCAGCCACCCGGCACTACAAGCTGGCAGCCCCGGCGGCACACCAGGCCCGTCGGCCAGTGCTCCCCCCCACACCCTCTTCTTCGTCCTCTTCGGTCCCGCAGGCCGTCATCCGGATCCCTTGGCCCAGCGGCGGTCGCCACCTCCGCCGCCGCCGCCGCCGCCACCAGCGCTGCCCTGGCCCCCGCCGCCACCACCAAAGCCCCCGCCATCACCGCGTTTCCCACACCCCCCGCCAGCGCTGCCCTCCCTCCTGCCCCCGCCGACACAACGCCGCCGCCGACGCCATTGCCGACCTCGCAACCCTCCCTCGCCGCCGCCGCCGCCAGCGCTGCTCATGATCAGCCCCCGCTTCTGCGCCGCCGCCGCCGCCGCCATCACCACGCTCCCCACCCCCTCCGCCAGCGCTGCACTCGCCCCCGTCCGCGACCCCGCCGCCGCCAACGCCATACTCCCTCATTCAGCCTCCTCTGCTCTCCCCGCTGCCGCCGCCGCCATCACCCCTCTCCCCATCCCCGCCTCCAGCACCGCCCTCTCCCCCGCCCCCACCCCAGCCGCCGGCCTTGCCGTACTCCCTCAATCTCCCGCCTCTGCTCTCCCGGCCTCCGCGCCACCACCGCCCTCACGCCCTCTCCCGCCACCGCCGCCGCCGCCAGCGCTCCCCGCTCCCCAGTGCCCACCGTCAAAGCCCCCATTGTCGCCGCCGCCATCGCCACCCTGGAGCCATCCACGCGGTTGCCATTGCCTACATCGCCACCCTCCCCTGCCTCCGCCGCGGACGCCGCCGCCGCCGCCGCCGCCGCCGCCGCCGCCGCCGCGGGGTTCTCCCACAACTCCCAGGCCCAGGGCTGCCTGCTGGTGCAGGCCTCCACCAGTCTTGGGGGTGCGGTTGGGGGTAAACCTGGTGGCGGTAGGGGGGCGGGGTGTATGCCGGTCTGGGTCCTGGGGAATCCCAGGATGCCAGAGTTCCACGACTTCTGGCACCATCAGGGAAATGGCAGTGTCCCATGGAACCTCCGGTGGCGCGAAGTGGCCTCGCTGCGGGCCAGGAGTGGCCCGCCGCCCACGCCAGGGGCATTCGGAGGAGGCGGGGAGCCGGACTGGACGGGGACGCGGTGACGGCGGAGCCGGCCAGCGGGTCGATGTTCGCCACCAGAGCGGAGCATCTGCATGGCGCGCGCTCACGAGGCAGTCCGGGAGCAGGCTCTTGGGGCGCGGGGAGCCAGGTCCCAGCGTCGACGGCTATACCACCCTGAACGCGCCCGATCTCCTCTGAATTCGGGAGCTAAGCAGGGAGGGGCCTGGTTAGTACTTGGATGGGAGACCGCCTGGGAATACCTGTAGGCTTTTGCTTGCCTCTCCTTTTGCGCCGCCGCCCCGGCGTGGCTCCCTCCGAACCCCTGCCGCCCCTTGCCCCTCTGAAGCCGCCCAGCCAGCCGAAGGTCCCCCTGGCCAGAGGCCGGTCAGCCACCCGGCACTACAAGCTGGCAGCCCCGGCCGCACACCAGGCCCGTCGGCCAGGGCTCCACCCCACACCCTCTTCTTAGTCCTCTTCGCTGAGGCAGGCCGTCAGCCTGCAGCAGTTATCCAAGCCTGTGTCTCCGCCGGCAGGCACCTCTACCCACACCCCCGCACGCCCCCTCCCATCGCCCACAAGAGCCAGGAGCCCTCCCTTCCCGCCGTTCGTGGTGGCCCCAACACACAGGGCACAAAGTGCCGGGTCAAACCAGGGGACAGAGGGAGCAGCACCCAAACACACCGCACGCCCTTGGACTCCAGGAGAGACCACCACAAGGGGAAGTGCAGGCACGCAGGCACACAACCCTCACAACCAGGGTGCCTGTGGGCTGCCACTCTCCTCCCTTGGGGGGGGTCCCTGGGCGGGGCTCGGAGCCCACTGGCCCTCCGGCCTGGCCCGGGGCCTTCAAGGGTGACTGCCAATACCCGGGCACTGCCTCTGTAGTGGAGCCCAGCCCCGGGCACGACCACACTCCGGTGGAGAGGCTGCCACTTCAACACAGCCTCAGCGAGTCTGTCCCAGTCCATGTGCCCGCCTGTGCGTCCCTCCCCCCCGGCCCCCCCACGTCTCTCTGGCTCTGTGACGTGCCTGTTGGGCTCTGCCTCTCGCTCAGGAGCTCTCTCCCGCGAGCCAGCCCCCTTTTTCTGTCTCTGTCCATGTCTCTCTGTATGTCGGGATACATACGTGTACATATACGTGTATATTTCCATCTCGCTCCCTCTTACGCCTCCTCCCGTTCTGTCTGTCGGTCCCTGTCCTGCGGGGACTCTAGTCCCCGTCCCCGCACAAGAACGCAGGATATGGTGAGGCCAAGAAGGAACACCAACGGAGCCACGGATAGGGGGCTGAGAGCACCATTTCTCACGGGCGGCTGGCTTGGAGACACGGCAGGCCGGAGCCGCCCGATCCCCAACCGGTCGGCCGTTTCTCTGCCAACCCACCGACACACCGACCGTCGACCCACCAAGCCGGCCCACTGCAATCCGCGCCCCTCTGCAATTTGCAGTCCACCACCCGCGCTTCCTAGCTTGGCCAACGCAGCACCTCCGGGGGCCCATGGCCAACTGGCAACAGCTGATGGCCAAGCGGTCACAGCTGATGACCATGCAGCCCCCACGCAGCACCCCTCCACGCGAGGCCCAGAGCCTCAAACTGCTCTCTGGGAGTCTGTCCCCAGTCCCCGTCTGTCTCTCTCCGCCACTCTCTTGCTCCGTCTCTGGCCTCTCTCACCTCCCCGGGTCAGGAGACGTGACGTGTAGCCACTGAAGGGACCGGAGGTCGGGCGGGACTCCGGGTGCTGACGAGGGGCGAGGGCCCAGACTGAAGGCTTGTGACGAAGGGTGGCTGCAGACCGGAGCTCCTGCACCCTGGTGGCGCGGGTGGCTCTCCCTGGCTTTGGGCCAGTGGGTGGGGCCGGCCAGGGCCAGGGCCTGGGTTGCACGTCCCTAGGGCCGGAGGGGACTGAGAGGACCCTGCGCCCCCCTCGGTGGCCCTGAGAGGTGGGGGCAGTCCAGCAGCAAGGGGGGCTGTGCGGTTGTGGGGCTGGGATGGGGGATGAGAGGGGTTGGGGTAGGGGCCCGGGGTAAAAGCCGTTCGGGGCCTGGGGAGTCCCAGGATGCCCGGGCGCCCAGATATCTGTCACAGTCAGGGAAGTGACCGAGGCCCGTGGAGCCACTGGGGGGGCGCGAAGGGGCCTCGCTGTGTGCCAGGAGTAGCCCGTCGCCCACACCAGCGGCGTCCGGAGGAGGCGGGGAGCGGGCGGGAGGCGCTCAGGCAGACATGCTCGCCACCCGAGCGGCCCAGCAGCATGGCGCGCGCTCAGGAGGCAGGTCGGGAGCAGGCTCTTGGAGCGCCGGGAGCCGGGTCCAGCGCCTAAGGCCATACCGCCCTGAACGCGCCAGATCTCGTCTGAACTCGGAAGCTAAGCAGGGTTGGGCCTGGTTAGTACTTGGGTGGGAGACCACCTGGGAACACCTGTAGGCTTTTGCTCGCCTCTCCTTTTGCATCGCCGCCCCGGCGTGGCTCCCTCCGAACCCCTGCCGCCCCTTGCCCCTCTGCAGCCGCCCAGCCAGCCGAAGGTCCCCCTGGCCAGAGGCCGGTCAGCCACCCGGCACTACAAGCTGGCAGCCCCGGCGGCACACCAGGCCCGTCGGCCAGTGCTCCCCCCCACACCCTCTTCTTCGTCCTCTTCGGTCCCGCAGGCCGTCATCCGGATCCCTTGGCCCAGCGGCGGTCGCCACCGCCGCCGCCGCCGCCGCCGCCGCCACCAGCGCTGCCCTGGCCCCCGCCGCCACCACCAAAGCCCCCGCCATCACCGCGTTTCCCACACCCCCCACCAGCGCTGCCCTCCCCCCTGCCCCCGCCGACACAACGCCGCCGCCGACGCCATTGCCGACCTCGCAACCCTCCCTCGCCGCCGCCGCCGCCAGCGCTGCTCATGATCAGCCCCCGCTTCTGCGCCGCCGCCGCCGCCGCCGCCATCACCACGCTCCCCACCCCCTCCGCCAGCGCTGCACTCGCCCCAGTCCGCGACCCCGCCGCCGCCAACGCCATACTCCCTCATTCAGCCTCCTCTGCTCTCCCCGCTGCCGCCGCCGCCATCACCCCTCTCCCCATCCCCGCCTCCAGCACCGCCCTCTCCCCCGCCCCCACCCCAGCCGCCGGCCTTGCCGTACTACCTCAATCTCCGGCCTCTGCTCTCCCGGCCTCCGCGCCAGCACCGCCCTCACGCCCTCTCCCGCCGCCGCCGCCGCCGCCGCGGGGTTCTCCCACAACTCCCAGGCCCAGGGCTGCCTGCTGGTGCAGGCCTCCACCAGTCTTGGGGGTGCGGTTGGGGGTAAACCTGGTGGCGGTAGGGGGGCGGGGTGTATGCCGGTCTGGGTCCTGGGGAATCCCAGGATGCCAGAGTTCCACGACTTCTGGCACCATCAGGGAAATGGCAGTGTCCCATGGAACCTCCGGTGGCGCGAAGTGGCCTCGCTGCGGGCCAGGAGTGGCCCGCCGCCCACGCCAGGGGCATTCGGAGGAGGCGGGGAGCCGGACTGGACGGGGACGCGGTGACGGCGGAGCCGGCCAGCGGGTCGATGTTCGCCACCAGAGCGGAGCATCTGCATGGCGCGCGCTCACGAGGCAGTCCGGGAGCAGGCTCTTGGGGCGCGGGGAGCCAGGTCCCAGCGTCGACGGCTATACCACCCTGAACGCGCCCGATCTCCTCTGAATTCGGGAGCTAAGCAGGGAGGGGCCTGGTTAGTACTTGGATGGGAGACCGCCTGGGAATACCTGTAGGCTTTTGCTTGCCTCTCCTTTTGCGCCGCCGCCCCGGCGTGGCTCCCTCCGAACCCCTGCCGCCCCTTGCCCCTCTGAAGCCGCCCAGCCAGCCGAAGGTCCCCCTGGCCAGAGGCCGGTCAGCCACCCGGCACTACAAGCTGGCAGCCCCGGCCGCACACCAGGCCCGTCGGCCAGGGCTCCACCCCACACCCTCTTCTTAGTCCTCTTCGCTGAGGCAGGCCGTCAGCCTGCAGCAGTTATCCAAGCCTGTGTCTCCGCCGGCAGGCACCTCTACCCACACCCCCGCACGCCCCCTCCCATCGCCCACAAGAGCCAGGAGCCCTCCCTTCCCGCCGTTCGTGGTGGCCCCAACACACAGGGCACAAAGTGCCGGGTCAAACCAGGGGACAGAGGGAGCAGCACCCAAACACACCGCACGCCCTTGGACTCCAGGAGAGACCACCACAAGGGGAAGTGCAGGCACGCAGGCACACAACCCTCACAACCAGGGTGCCTGTGGGCTGCCACTCTCCTCCCTTGGGGGGGGTCCCTGGGCGGGGCTCGGAGCCCACTGGCCCTCCGGCCTGGCCCGGGGCCTTCAAGGGTGACTGCCAATACCCGGGCACTGCCTCTGTAGTGGAGCCCAGCCCCGGGCACGACCACACTCCGGTGGAGAGGCTGCCACTTCAACACAGCCTCAGCGAGTCTGTCCCAGTCCATGTGCCCGCCTGTGCGTCCCTCCCCCCCGGCCCCCCCACGTCTCTCTGGCTCTGTGACGTGCCTGTTGGGCTCTGCCTCTCGCTCAGGAGCTCTCTCCCGCGAGCCAGCCCCCTTTTTCTGTCTCTGTCCATGTCTCTCTGTATGTCGGGATACATACGTGTACATATACGTGTATATTTCCATCTCGCTCCCTCTTACGCCTCCTCCCGTTCTGTCTGTCGGTCCCTGTCCTGCGGGGACTCTAGTCCCCGTCCCCGCACAAGAACGCAGGATATGGTGAGGCCAAGAAGGAACACCAACGGAGCCACGGATAGGGGGCTGAGAGCACCATTTCTCACGGGCGGCTGGCTTGGAGACACGGCAGGCCGGAGCCGCCCGATCCCCAACCGGTCGGCCGTTTCTCTGCCAACCCACCGACACACCGACCGTCGACCCACCAAGCCGGCCCACTGCAATCCGCGCCCCTCTGCAATTTGCAGTCCACCACCCGCGCTTCCTAGCTTGGCCAACGCAGCACCTCCGGGGGCCCATGGCCAACTGGCAACAGCTGATGGCCAAGCGGTCACAGCTGATGACCATGCAGCCCCCACGCAGCACCCCTCCACGCGAGGCCCAGAGCCTCAAACTGCTCTCTGGGAGTCTGTCCCCAGTCCCCGTCTGTCTCTCTCCGCCACTCTCTTGCTCCGTCTCTGGCCTCTCTCACCTCCCCGGGTCAGGAGACGTGACGTGTAGCCACTGAAGGGACCGGAGGTCGGGCGGGACTCCGGGTGCTGACGAGGGGCGAGGGCCCAGACTGAAGGCTTGTGACGAAGGGTGGCTGCAGACCGGAGCTCCTGCACCCTGGTGGCGCGGGTGGCTCTCCCTGGCTTTGGGCCAGTGGGTGGGGCCGGCCAGGGCCAGGGCCTGGGTTGCACGTCCCTAGG
This sequence comes from Rhinolophus sinicus, assembly GCF_057876585.1. Taxonomy (NCBI): domain Eukaryota; kingdom Metazoa; phylum Chordata; class Mammalia; order Chiroptera; family Rhinolophidae; genus Rhinolophus; species Rhinolophus sinicus. The sequence continues at coordinate 41,395,674 of NC_142506.1, forward strand.
GCCGGAGGGGACTGAGAGGACCCTGCGCCCCCCTCGGTGGCCCTGAGAGGTGGGGGCAGTCCAGCAGCAAGGGGGGCTGTGCGGTTGTGGGGCTGGGATGGGGGATGAGAGGGGTTGGGGTAGGGGCCCGGGGTAAAAGCCGTTCGGGGCCTGGGGAGTCCCAGGATGCCCGGGCGCCCAGATATCTGTCACAGTCAGGGAAGTGACCGAGGCCCGTGGAGCCACTGGGGGGGCGCGAAGGGGCCTCGCTGTGTGCCAGGAGTAGCCCGTCGCCCACACCAGCGGCGTCCGGAGGAGGCGGGGAGCGGGCGGGAGGCGCTCAGGCAGACATGCTCGCCACCCGAGCGGCCCAGCAGCATGGCGCGCGCTCAGGAGGCAGGTCGGGAGCAGGCTCTTGGAGCGCCGGGAGCCGGGTCCAGCGCCTAAGGCCATACCGCCCTGAACGCGCCAGATCTCGTCTGAACTCGGAAGCTAAGCAGGGTTGGGCCTGGTTAGTACTTGGGTGGGAGACCACCTGGGAACACCTGTAGGCTTTTGCTCGCCTCTCCTTTTGCATCGCCGCCCCGGCGTGGCTCCCTCCGAACCCCTGCCGCCCCTTGCCCCTCTGCAGCCGCCCAGCCAGCCGAAGGTCCCCCTGGCCAGAGGCCGGTCAGCCACCCGGCACTACAAGCTGGCAGCCCCGGCGGCACACCAGGCCCGTCGGCCAGTGCTCCCCCCCACACCCTCTTCTTCGTCCTCTTCGGTCCCGCAGGCCGTCATCCGGATCCCTTGGCCCAGCGGCGGTCGCCACCGCCGCCGCCGCCGCCGCCGCCGCCACCAGCGCTGCCCTGGCCCCCGCCGCCACCACCAAAGCCCCCGCCATCACCGCGTTTCCCACACCCCCCACCAGCGCTGCCCTCCCCCCTGCCCCCGCCGACACAACGCCGCCGCCGACGCCATTGCCGACCTCGCAACCCTCCCTCGCCGCCGCCGCCGCCAGCGCTGCTCATGATCAGCCCCCGCTTCTGCGCCGCCGCCGCCGCCGCCGCCATCACCACGCTCCCCACCCCCTCCGCCAGCGCTGCACTCGCCCCAGTCCGCGACCCCGCCGCCGCCAACGCCATACTCCCTCATTCAGCCTCCTCTGCTCTCCCCGCTGCCGCCGCCGCCATCACCCCTCTCCCCATCCCCGCCTCCAGCACCGCCCTCTCCCCCGCCCCCACCCCAGCCGCCGGCCTTGCCGTACTACCTCAATCTCCGGCCTCTGCTCTCCCGGCCTCCGCGCCAGCACCGCCCTCACGCCCTCTCCCGCCGCCGCCGCCGCCGCCGCGGGGTTCTCCCACAACTCCCAGGCCCAGGGCTGCCTGCTGGTGCAGGCCTCCACCAGTCTTGGGGGTGCGGTTGGGGGTAAACCTGGTGGCGGTAGGGGGGCGGGGTGTATGCCGGTCTGGGTCCTGGGGAATCCCAGGATGCCAGAGTTCCACGACTTCTGGCACCATCAGGGAAATGGCAGTGTCCCATGGAACCTCCGGTGGCGCGAAGTGGCCTCGCTGCGGGCCAGGAGTGGCCCGCCGCCCACGCCAGGGGCATTCGGAGGAGGCGGGGAGCCGGACTGGACGGGGACGCGGTGACGGCGGAGCCGGCCAGCGGGTCGATTTTCGCCACCAGAGCGGAGCATCTGCATGGCGCGCGCTCACGAGGCAGTCCGGGAGCAGGCTCTTGGGGCGCGGGGAGCCAGGTCCCAGCGTCGACGGCTATACCACCCTGAACGCGCCCGATCTCCTCTGAATTCGGGAGCTAAGCAGGGAGGGGCCTGGTTAGTACTTGGATGGGAGACCGCCTGGGAATACCTGTAGGCTTTTGCTTGCCTCTCCTTTTGCGCCGCCGCCCCGGCGTGGCTCCCTCCGAACCCCTGCCGCCCCTTGCCCCTCTGAAGCCGCCCAGCCAGCCGAAGGTCCCCCTGGCCAGAGGCCGGTCAGCCACCCGGCACTACAAGCTGGCAGCCCCGGCCGCACACCAGGCCCGTCGGCCAGGGCTCCACCCCACACCCTCTTCTTAGTCCTCTTCGCTGAGGCAGGCCGTCAGCCTGCAGCAGTTATCCAAGCCTGTGTCTCCGCCGGCAGGCACCTCTACCCACACCCCCGCACGCCCCCTCCCATCGCCCACAAGAGCCAGGAGCCCTCCCTTCCCGCCGTTCGTGGTGGCCCCAACACACAGGGCACAAAGAGCCGGGTCAAACCAGGGGACAGAGGGAGCAGCACCCAAACACACCGCACGCCCTTGGACTCCAGGAGAGACCACCACAAGGGGAAGTGCAGGCACGCAGGCACACAACCCTCACAACCAGGGTGCCTGTGGGCTGCCACTCTCCTCCCTTGGGGGGGGTCCCTGGGCGGGGCTCGGAGCCCACTGGCCCTCCGGCCTGGCCCGGGGCCTTCAAGGGTGACTGCCAATACCCGGGCACTGCCTCTGTAGTGGAGCCCAGCCCCGGGCACGACCACACTCCGGTGGAGAGGCTGCCACTTCAACACAGCCTCAGCGAGTCTGTCCCAGTCCATGTGCCCGCCTGTGCGTCCCTCCCCCCCGGCCCCCCCACGTCTCTCTGGCTCTGTGACGTGCCTGTTGGGCTCTGCCTCTCGCTCAGGAGCTCTCTCCCGCGAGCCAGCCCCCTTTTTCTGTCTCTGTCCATGTCTCTCTGTATGTCGGGATACATACGTGTACATATACGTGTATATTTCCATCTCGCTCCCTCTTACGCCTCCTCCCGTTCTGTCTGTCGGTCCCTGTCCTGCGGGGACTCTAGTCCCCGTCCCCGCACAAGAACGCAGGATATGGTGAGGCCAAGAAGGAACACCAACGGAGCCACGGATAGGGGGCTGAGAGCACCATTTCTCACGGGCGGCTGGCTTGGAGACACGGCAGGCCGGAGCCGCCCGATCCCCAACCGGTCGGCCGTTTCTCTGCCAACCCACCGACACACCGACCGTCGACCCACCAAGCCGGCCCACTGCAATCCGCGCCCCTCTGCAATTTGCAGTCCACCACCCGCGCTTCCTAGCTTGGCCAACGCAGCACCTCCGGGGGCCCATGGCCAACTGGCAACAGCTGATGGCCAAGCGGTCACAGCTGATGACCATGCAGCCCCCACGCAGCACCCCTCCACGCGAGGCCCAGAGCCTCAAACTGCTCTCTGGGAGTCTGTCCCCAGTCCCCGTCTGTCTCTCTCCGCCACTCTCTTGCTCCGTCTCTGGCCTCTCTCACCTCCCCGGGTCAGGAGACGTGACGTGTAGCCACTGAAGGGACCGGAGGTCGGGCGGGACTCCGGGTGCTGACGAGGGGCGAGGGCCCAGACTGAAGGCTTGTGACGAAGGGTGGCTGCAGACCGGAGCTCCTGCACCCTGGTGGCGCGGGTGGCTCTCCCTGGCTTTGGGCCAGTGGGTGGGGCCGGCCAGGGCCAGGGCCTGGGTTGCACGTCCCTAGGGCCGGAGGGGACTGAGAGGACCCTGCGCCCCCCTCGGTGGCCCTGAGAGGTGGGGGCAGTCCAGCAGCAAGGGGGGCTGTGCGGTTGTGGGGCTGGGATGGGGGATGAGAGGGGTTGGGGTAGGGGCCCGGGGTAAAAGCCGTTCGGGGCCTGGGGAGTCCCAGGATGCCCGGGCGCCCAGATATCTGTCACAGTCAGGGAAGTGACCGAGGCCCGTGGAGCCACTGGGGGGGCGCGAAGGGGCCTCGCTGTGTGCCAGGAGTAGCCCGTCGCCCACACCAGCGGCGTCCGGAGGAGGCGGGGAGCGGGCGGGAGGCGCTCAGGCAGACATGCTCGCCACCCGAGCGGCCCAGCAGCATGGCGCGCGCTCAGGAGGCAGGTCGGGAGCAGGCTCTTGGAGCGCCGGGAGCCGGGTCCAGCGCCTAAGGCCATACCGCCCTGAACGCGCCAGATCTCGTCTGAACTCGGAAGCTAAGCAGGGTCGGGCCTGGTTAGTACTTGGGTGGGAGACCACCTGGGAACACCTGTAGGCTTTTGCTCGCCTCTCCTTTTGCATCGCCGCCCCGGCGTGGCTCCCTCCGAACCCCTGCCGCCCCTTGCCCCTCTGCAGCCGCCCAGCCAGCCGAAGGTCCCCCTGGCCAGAGGCCGGTCAGCCACCCGGCACTACAAGCTGGCAGCCCCGGCGGCACACCAGGCCCGTCGGCCAGTGCTCCCCCCCACACCCTCTTCTTCGTCCTCTTCGGTCCCGCAGGCCGTCATCCGGATCCCTTGGCCCAGCGGCGGTCGCCACCGCCGCCGCCGCCACCAGCGCTGCCCTGGCCCCCGCCGCCACCACCAAAGCCCCCGCCATCACCGCGTTTCCCACACCCCCCACCAGCGCTGCCCTCCCCCCTGCCCCCGCCGACACAACGCCGCCGCCGACGCCATTGCCGACCTCGCAACCCTCCCTCGCCGCCGCCGCCGCCAGCGCTGCTCATGATCAGCCCCCGCTTCTGCGCCGCCGCCGCCGCCGCCGCCATCACCACGCTCCCCACCCCCTCCGCCAGCGCTGCACTCGCCCCAGTCCGCGACCCCGCCGCCGCCAACGCCATACTCCCTCATTCAGCCTCCTCTGCTCTCCCCGCTGCCGCCGCCGCCATCACCCCTCTCCCCATCCCCGCCTCCAGCACCGCCCTCTCCCCCGCCCCCACCCCAGCCGCCGGCCTTGCCGTACTACCTCAATCTCCGGCCTCTGCTCTCCCGGCCTCCGCGCCAGCACCGCCCTCACGCCCTCTCCCGCCACCGCCGCCGCCGCCAGCGCTCCCCGCTCCCCAGTGCCCACCGTCAAAGCCCCCATTGTCGCCGCCGCCATCGCCGCCCTGGAGCCATCCACGCGGTTGCCATTGCCTACATCGCCACCCTCCCCTGCCTCCGCCGCGGACGCCGCCGCCGCCGCCGCCGCCGCCGCGGGGTTCTCCCACAACTCCCAGGCCCAGGGCTGCCTGCTGGTGCAGGCCTCCACCAGTCTTGGGGGTGCGGTTGGGGGTAAACCTGGTGGCGGTAGGGGGGCGGGGTGTATGCCGGTCTGGGTCCTGGGGAATCCCAGGATGCCAGAGTTCCACGACTTCTGGCACCATCAGGGAAATGGCAGTGTCCCATGGAACCTCCGGTGGCGCGAAGTGGCCTCGCTGCGGGCCAGGAGTGGCCCGCCGCCCACGCCAGGGGCATTCGGAGGAGGCGGGGAGCCGGACTGGACGGGGACGCGGTGACGGCGGAGCCGGCCAGCGGGTCGATGTTCGCCACCAGAGCGGAGCATCTGCATGGCGCGCGCTCACGAGGCAGTCCGGGAGCAGGCTCTTGGGGCGCGGGGAGCCAGGTCCCAGCGTCGACGGCTATACCACCCTGAACGCGCCCGATCTCCTCTGAATTCGGGAGCTAAGCAGGGAGGGGCCTGGTTAGTACTTGGATGGGAGACCGCCTGGGAATACCTGTAGGCTTTTGCTTGCCTCTCCTTTTGCGCCGCCGCCCCGGCGTGGCTCCCTCCGAACCCCTGCCGCCCCTTGCCCCTCTGAAGCCGCCCAGCCAGCCGAAGGTCCCCCTGGCCAGAGGCCGGTCAGCCACCCGGCACTACAAGCTGGCAGCCCCGGCCGCACACCAGGCCCGTCGGCCAGGGCTCCACCCCACACCCTCTTCTTAGTCCTCTTCGCTGAGGCAGGCCGTCAGCCTGCAGCAGTTATCCAAGCCTGTGTCTCCGCCGGCAGGCACCTCTACCCACACCCCCGCACGCCCCCTCCCATCGCCCACAAGAGCCAGGAGCCCTCCCTTCCCGCCGTTCGTGGTGGCCCCAACACACAGGGCACAAAGTGCCGGGTCAAACCAGGGGACAGAGGGAGCAGCACCCAAACACACCGCACGCCCTTGGACTCCAGGAGAGACCACCACAAGGGGAAGTGCAGGCACGCAGGCACACAACCCTCACAACCAGGGTGCCTGTGGGCTGCCACTCTCCTCCCTTGGGGGGGGTCCCTGGGCGGGGCTCGGAGCCCACTGGCCCTCCGGCCTGGCCCGGGGCCTTCAAGGGTGACTGCCAATACCCGGGCACTGCCTCTGTAGTGGAGCCCAGCCCCGGGCACGACCACACTCCGGTGGAGAGGCTGCCACTTCAACACAGCCTCAGCGAGTCTGTCCCAGTCCATGTGCCCGCCTGTGCGTCCCTCCCCCCCGGCCCCCCCACGTCTCTCTGGCTCTGTGACGTGCCTGTTGGGCTCTGCCTCTCGCTCAGGAGCTCTCTCCCGCGAGCCAGCCCCCTTTTTCTGTCTCTGTCCATGTCTCTCTGTATGTCGGGATACATACGTGTACATATACGTGTATATTTCCATCTCGCTCCCTCTTACGCCTCCTCCCGTTCTGTCTGTCGGTCCCTGTCCTGCGGGGACTCTAGTCCCCGTCCCCGCACAAGAACGCAGGATATGGTGAGGCCAAGAAGGAACACCAACGGAGCCACGGATAGGGGGCTGAGAGCACCATTTCTCACGGGCGGCTGGCTTGGAGACACGGCAGGCCGGAGCCGCCCGATCCCCAACCGGTCGGCCGTTTCTCTGCCAACCCACCGACACACCGACCGTCGACCCACCAAGCCGGCCCACTGCAATCCGCGCCCCTCTGCAATTTGCAGTCCACCACCCGCGCTTCCTAGCTTGGCCAACGCAGCACCTCCGGGGGCCCATGGCCAACTGGCAACAGCTGATGGCCAAGCGGTCACAGCTGATGACCATGCAGCCCCCACGCAGCACCCCTCCACGCGAGGCCCAGAGCCTCAAACTGCTCTCTGGGAGTCTGTCCCCAGTCCCCGTCTGTCTCTCTCCGCCACTCTCTTGCTCCGTCTCTGGCCTCTCTCACCTCCCCGGGTCAGGAGACGTGACGTGTAGCCACTGAAGGGACCGGAGGTCGGGCGGGACTCCGGGTGCTGACGAGGGGCGAGGGCCCAGACTGAAGGCTTGTGACGAAGGGTGGCTGCAGACCGGAGCTCCTGCACCCTGGTGGCGCGGGTGGCTCTCCCTGGCTTTGGGCCAGTGGGTGGGGCCGGCCAGGGCCAGGGCCTGGGTTGCACGTCCCTAGGGCCGGAGGGGACTGAGAGGACCCTGCGCCCCCCTCGGTGGCCCTGAGAGGTGGGGGCAGTCCAGCAGCAAGGGGGGCTGTGCGGTTGTGGGGCTGGGATGGGGGATGAGAGGGGTTGGGGTAGGGGCCCGGGGTAAAAGCCGTTCGGGGCCTGGGGAGTCCCAGGATGCCCGGGCGCCCAGATATCTGTCACAGTCAGGGAAGTGACCGAGGCCCGTGGAGCCACTGGGGGGGCGCGAAGGGGCCTCGCTGTGTGCCAGGAGTAGCCCGTCGCCCACACCAGCGGCGTCCGGAGGAGGCGGGGAGCGGGCGGGAGGCGCTCAGGCAGACATGCTCGCCACCCGAGCGGCCCAGCAGCATGGCGCGCGCTCAGGAGGCAGGTCGGGAGCAGGCTCTTGGAGCGCCGGGAGCCGGGTCCAGCGCCTAAGGCCATACCGCCCTGAACGCGCCAGATCTCGTCTGAACTCGGAAGCTAAGCAGGGTCGGGCCTGGTTAGTACTTGGGTGGGAGACCACCTGGGAACACCTGTAGGCTTTTGCTCGCCTCTCCTTTTGCATCGCCGCCCCGGCGTGGCTCCCTCCGAACCCCTGCCGCCCCTTGCCCCTCTGCAGCCGCCCAGCCAGCCGAAGGTCCCCCTGGCCAGAGGCCGGTCAGCCACCCGGCACTACAAGCTGGCAGCCCCGGCGGCACACCAGGCCCGTCGGCCAGTGCTCCCCCCCACACCCTCTTCTTCGTCCTCTTCGGTCCCGCAGGCCGTCATCCGGATCCCTTGGCCCAGCGGCGGTCGCCACCGCCGCCGCCGCCGCCGCCGCCGCCGCCACCAGCGCTGCCCTGGCCCCCGCCGCCACCACCAAAGCCCCCGCCATCACCGCGTTTCCCACACCCCCCACCAGCGCTGCCCTCCCCCCTGCCCCCGCCGACACAACGCCGCCGCCGACGCCATTGCCGACCTCGCAACCCTCCCTCGCCGCCGCCGCCGCCGCCAGCGCTGCTCATGATCAGCCCCCGCTTCTGCGCCGCCGCCGCCGCCGCCGCCATCACCACGCTCCCCACCCCCTCCGCCAGCGCTGCACTCGCCCCAGTCCGCGACCCCGCCGCCGCCAACGCCATACTCCCTCATTCAGCCTCCTCTGCTCTCCCCGCTGCCGCCGCCGCCATCACCCCTCTCCCCATCCCCGCCTCCAGCACCGCCCTCTCCCCCGCCCCCACCCCAGCCGCCGGCCTTGCCGTACTACCTCAATCTCCGGCCTCTGCTCTCCCGGCCTCCGCGCCAGCACCGCCCTCACGCCCTCTCCCGCCACCGCCGCCGCCGCCAGCGCTCCCCGCTCCCCAGTGCCCACCGTCAAAGCCCCCATTGTCGCCGCCGCCATCGCCGCCCTGGAGCCATCCACGCGGTTGCCATTGCCTACATCGCCACCCTCCCCTGCCTCCGCCGCGGACGCCGCCGCCGCCGCCGCCGCCGCGGGGTTCTCCCACAACTCCCAGGCCCAGGGCTGCCTGCTGGTGCAGGCCTCCACCAGTCTTGGGGGTGCGGTTGGGGGTAAACCTGGTGGCGGTAGGGGGGCGGGGTGTATGCCGGTCTGGGTCCTGGGGAATCCCAGGATGCCAGAGTTCCACGACTTCTGGCACCATCAGGGAAATGGCAGTGTCCCATGGAACCTCCGGTGGCGCGAAGTGGCCTCGCTGCGGGCCAGGAGTGGCCCGCCGCCCACGCCAGGGGCATTCGGAGGAGGCGGGGAGCCGGACTGGACGGGGACGCGGTGACGGCGGAGCCGGCCAGCGGGTCGATGTTCGCCACCAGAGCGGAGCATCTGCATGGCGCGCGCTCACGAGGCAGTCCGGGAGCAGGCTCTTGGGGCGCGGGGAGCCAGGTCCCAGCGTCGACGGCTATACCACCCTGAACGCGCCCGATCTCCTCTGAATTCGGGAGCTAAGCAGGGAGGGGCCTGGTTAGTACTTGGATGGGAGACCGCCTGGGAATACCTGTAGGCTTTTGCTTGCCTCTCCTTTTGCGCCGCCGCCCCGGCGTGGCTCCCTCCGAACCCCTGCCGCCCCTTGCCCCTCTGAAGCCGCCCAGCCAGCCGAAGGTCCCCCTGGCCAGAGGCCGGTCAGCCACCCGGCACTACAAGCTGGCAGCCCCGGCCGCACACCAGGCCCGTCGGCCAGGGCTCCACCCCACACCCTCTTCTTAGTCCTCTTCGCTGAGGCAGGCCGTCAGCCTGCAGCAGTTATCCAAGCCTGTGTCTCCGCCGGCAGGCACCTCTACCCACACCCCCGCACGCCCCCTCCCATCGCCCACAAGAGCCAGGAGCCCTCCCTTCCCGCCGTTCGTGGTGGCCCCAACACACAGGGCACAAAGAGCCGGGTCAAACCAGGGGACAGAGGGAGCAGCACCCAAACACACCGCACGCCCTTGGACTCCAGGAGAGACCACCACAAGGGGAAGTGCAGGCACGCAGGCACACAACCCTCACAACCAGGGTGCCTGTGGGCTGCCACTCTCCTCCCTTGGGGGGGGTCCCTGGGCGGGGCTCGGAGCCCACTGGCCCTCCGGCCTGGCCCGGGGCCTTCAAGGGTGACTGCCAATACCCGGGCACTGCCTCTGTAGTGGAGCCCAGCCCCGGGCACGACCACACTCCGGTGGAGAGGCTGCCACTTCAACACAGCCTCAGCGAGTCTGTCCCAGTCCATGTGCCCGCCTGTGCGTCCCTCCCCCCCGGCCCCCCCACGTCTCTCTGGCTCTGTGACGTGCCTGTTGGGCTCTGCCTCTCGCTCAGGAGCTCTCTCCCGCGAGCCAGCCCCCTTTTTCTGTCTCTGTCCATGTCTCTCTGTATGTCGGGATACATACGTGTACATATACGTGTATATTTCCATCTCGCTCCCTCTTACGCCTCCTCCCGTTCTGTCTGTCGGTCCCTGTCCTGCGGGGACTCTAGTCCCCGTCCCCGCACAAGAACGCAGGATATGGTGAGGCCAAGAAGGAACACCAACGGAGCCACGGATAGGGGGCTGAGAGCACCATTTCTCACGGGCGGCTGGCTTGGAGACACGGCAGGCCGGAGCCGCCCGATCCCCAACCGGTCGGCCGTTTCTCTGCCAACCCACCGACACACCGACCGTCGACCCACCAAGCCGGCCCACTGCAATCCGCGCCCCTCTGCAATTTGCAGTCCACCACCCGCGCTTCCTAGCTTGGCCAACGCAGCACCTCCGGGGGCCCATGGCCAACTGGCAACAGCTGATGGCCAAGCGGTCACAGCTGATGACCATGCAGCCCCCACGCAGCACCCCTCCACGCGAGGCCCAGAGCCTCAAACTGCTCTCTGGGAGTCTGTCCCCAGTCCCCGTCTGTCTCTCTCCGCCACTCTCTTGCTCCGTCTCTGGCCTCTCTCACCTCCCCGGGTCAGGAGACGTGACGTGTAGCCACTGAAGGGACCGGAGGTCGGGCGGGACTCCGGGTGCTGACGAGGGGCGAGGGCCCAGACTGAAGGCTTGTGACGAAGGGTGGCTGCAGACCGGAGCTCCTGCACCCTGGTGGCGCGGGTGGCTCTCCCTGGCTTTGGGCCAGTGGGTGGGGCCGGCCAGGGCCAGGGCCTGGGTTGCACGTCCCTAGGGCCGGAGGGGACTGAGAGGACCCTGCGCCCCCCTCGGTGGCCCTGAGAGGTGGGGGCAGTCCAGCAGCAAGGGGGGCTGTGCGGTTGTGGGGCTGGGATGGGGGATGAGAGGGGTTGGGGTAGGGGCCCGGGGTAAAAGCCGTTCGGGGCCTGGGGAGTCCCAGGATGCCCGGGCGCCCAGATATCTGTCACAGTCAGGGAAGTGACCGAGGCCCGTGGAGCCACTGGGGGGGCGCGAAGGGGCCTCGCTGTGTGCCAGGAGTAGCCCGTCGCCCACACCAGCGGCGTCCGGAGGAGGCGGGGAGCGGGCGGGAGGCGCTCAGGCAGACATGCTCGCCACCCGAGCGGCCCAGCAGCATGGCGCGCGCTCAGGAGGCAGGTCGGGAGCAGGCTCTTGGAGCGCCGGGAGCCGGGTCCAGCGCCTAAGGCCATACCGCCCTGAACGCGCCAGATCTCGTCTGAACTCGGAAGCTAAGCAGGGTCGGGCCTGGTTAGTACTTGGGTGGGAGACCACCTGGGAACACCTGTAGGCTTTTGCTCGCCTCTCCTTTTGCATCGCCGCCCCGGCGTGGCTCCCTCCGAACCCCTGCCGCCCCTTGCCCCTCTGCAGCCGCCCAGCCAGCCGAAGGTCCCCCTGGCCAGAGGCCGGTCAGCCACCCGGCACTACAAGCTGGCAGCCCCGGCGGCACACCAGGCCCGTCGGCCAGTGCTCCCCCCCACACCCTCTTCTTCGTCCTCTTCGGTCCCGCAGGCCGTCATCCGGATCCCTTGGCCCAGCGGCGGTCGCCACCGCCGCCGCCGCCGCCGCCGCCGCCGCCACCAGCGCTGCCCTGGCCCCCGCCGCCACCACCAAAGCCCCCGCCATCACCGCGTTTCCCACACCCCCCACCAGCGCTGCCCTCCCCCCTGCCCCCGCCGACACAACGCCGCCGCCGACGCCATTGCCGACCTCGCAACCCTCCCTCGCCGCCGCCGCCGCCAGCGCTGCTCATGATCAGCCCCCGCTTCTGCGCCGCCGCCGCCGCCGCCGCCATCACCACGCTCCCCACCCCCTCCGCCAGCGCTGCACTCGCCCCAGTCCGCGACCCCGCCGCCGCCAACGCCATACTCCCTCATTCAGCCTCCTCTGCTCTCCCCGCTGCCGCCGCCGCCATCACCCCTCTCCCCATCCCCGCCTCCAGCACCGCCCTCTCCCCCGCCCCCACCCCAGCCGCCGGCCTTGCCGTACTACCTCAATCTCCGGCCTCTGCTCTCCCGGCCTCCGCGCCAGCACCGCCCTCACGCCCTCTCCCGCCACCGCCGCCGCCGCCAGCGCTCCCCGCTCCCCAGTGCCCACCGTCAAAGCCCCCATTGTCGCCGCCGCCATCGCCGCCCTGGAGCCATCCACGCGGTTGCCATTGCCTACATCGCCACCCTCCCCTGCCTCCGCCGCGGACGCCGCCGCCGCCGCCGCCGCCGCGGGGTTCTCCCACAACTCCCAGGCCCAGGGCTGCCTGCTGGTGCAGGCCTCCACCAGTCTTGGGGGTGCGGTTGGGGGTAAACCTGGTGGCGGTAGGGGGGCGGGGTGTATGCCGGTCTGGGTCCTGGGGAATCCCAGGATGCCAGAGTTCCACGACTTCTGGCACCATCAGGGAAATGGCAGTGTCCCATGGAACCTCCGGTGGCGCGAAGTGGCCTCGCTGCGGGCCAGGAGTGGCCCGCCGCCCACGCCAGGGGCATTCGGAGGAGGCGGGGAGCCGGACTGGACGGGGACGCGGTGACGGCGGAGCCGGCCAGCGGGTCGATGTTCGCCACCAGAGCGGAGCATCTGCATGGCGCGCGCTCACGAGGCAGTCCGGGAGCAGGCTCTTGGGGCGCGGGGAGCCAGGTCCCAGCGTCGACGGCTATACCACCCTGAACGCGCCCGATCTCCTCTGAATTCGGGAGCTAAGCAGGGAGGGGCCTGGTTAGTACTTGGATGGGAGACCGCCTGGGAATACCTGTAGGCTTTTGCTTGCCTCTCCTTTTGCGCCGCCGCCCCGGCGTGGCTCCCTCCGAACCCCTGCCGCCCCTTGCCCCTCTGAAGCCGCCCAGCCAGCCGAAGGTCCCCCTGGCCAGAGGCCGGTCAGCCACCCGGCACTACAAGCTGGCAGCCCCGGCCGCACACCAGGCCCGTCGGCCAGGGCTCCACCCCACACCCTCTTCTTAGTCCTCTTCGCTGAGGCAGGCCGTCAGCCTGCAGCAGTTATCCAAGCCTGTGTCTCCGCCGGCAGGCACCTCTACCCACACCCCCGCACGCCCCCTCCCATCGCCCACAAGAGCCAGGAGCCCTCCCTTCCCGCCGTTCGTGGTGGCCCCAACACACAGGGCACAAAGAGCCGGGTCAAACCAGGGGACAGAGGGAGCAGCACCCAAACACACCGCACGCCCTTGGACTCCAGGAGAGACCACCACAAGGGGAAGTGCAGGCACGCAGGCACACAACCCTCACAACCAGGGTGCCTGTGGGCTGCCACTCTCCTCCCTTGGGGGGGGTCCCTGGGCGGGGCTCGGAGCCCACTGGCCCTCCGGCCTGGCCCGGGGCCTTCAAGGGTGACTGCCAATACCCGGGCACTGCCTCTGTAGTGGAGCCCAGCCCCGGGCACGACCACACTCCGGTGGAGAGGCTGCCACTTCAACACAGCCTCAGCGAGTCTGTCCCAGTCCATGTGCCCGCCTGTGCGTCCCTCCCCCCCGGCCCCCCCACGTCTCTCTGGCTCTGTGACGTGCCTGTTGGGCTCTGCCTCTCGCTCAGGAGCTCTCTCCCGCGAGCCAGCCCCCTTTTTCTGTCTCTGTCCATGTCTCTCTGTATGTCGGGATACATACGTGTACATATACGTGTATATTTCCATCTCGCTCCCTCTTACGCCTCCTCCCGTTCTGTCTGTCGGTCCCTGTCCTGCGGGGACTCTAGTCCCCGTCCCCGCACAAGAACGCAGGATATGGTGAGGCCAAGAAGGAACACCAACGGAGCCACGGATAGGGGGCTGAGAGCACCATTTCTCACGGGCGGCTGGCTTGGAGACACGGCAGGCCGGAGCCGCCCGATCCCCAACCGGTCGGCCGTTTCTCTGCCAACCCACCGACACACCGACCGTCGACCCACCAAGCCGGCCCACTGCAATCCGCGCCCCTCTGCAATTTGCAGTCCACCACCCGCGCTTCCTAGCTTGGCCAACGCAGCACCTCCGGGGGCCCATGGCCAACTGGCAACAGCTGATGGCCAAGCGGTCACAGCTGATGACCATGCAGCCCCCACGCAGCACCCCTCCACGCGAGGCCCAGAGCCTCAAACTGCTCTCTGGGAGTCTGTCCCCAGTCCCCGTCTGTCTCTCTCCGCCACTCTCTTGCTCCGTCTCTGGCCTCTCTCACCTCCCCGGGTCAGGAGACGTGACGTGTAGCCACTGAAGGGACCGGAGGTCGGGCGGGACTCCGGGTGCTGACGAGGGGCGAGGGCCCAGACTGAAGGCTTGTGACGAAGGGTGGCTGCAGACCGGAGCTCCTGCACCCTGGTGGCGCGGGTGGCTCTCCCTGGCTTTGGGCCAGTGGGTGGGGCCGGCCAGGGCCAGGGCCTGGGTTGCACGTCCCTAGGGCCGGAGGGGACTGAGAGGACCCTGCGCCCCCCTCGGTGGCCCTGAGAGGTGGGGGCAGTCCAGCAGCAAGGGGGGCTGTGCGGTTGTGGGGCTGGGATGGGGGATGAGAGGGGTTGGGGTAGGGGCCCGGGGTAAAAGCCGTTCGGGGCCTGGGGAGTCCCAGGATGCCCGGGCGCCCAGATATCTGTCACAGTCAGGGAAGTGACCGAGGCCCGTGGAGCCACTGGGGGGGCGCGAAGGGGCCTCGCTGTGTGCCAGGAGTAGCCCGTCGCCCACACCAGCGGCGTCCGGAGGAGGCGGGGAGCGGGCGGGAGGCGCTCAGGCAGACATGCTCGCCACCCGAGCGGCCCAGCAGCATGGCGCGCGCTCAGGAGGCAGGTCGGGAGCAGGCTCTTGGAGCGCCGGGAGCCGGGTCCAGCGCCTAAGGCCATACCGCCCTGAACGCGCCAGATCTCGTCTGAACTCGGAAGCTAAGCAGGGTCGGGCCTGGTTAGTACTTGGGTGGGAGACCACCTGGGAACACCTGTAGGCTTTTGCTCGCCTCTCCTTTTGCATCGCCGCCCCGGCGTGGCTCCCTCCGAACCCCTGCCGCCCCTTGCCCCTCTGCAGCCGCCCAGCCAGCCGAAGGTCCCCCTGGCCAGAGGCCGGTCAGCCACCCGGCACTACAAGCTGGCAGCCCCGGCGGCACACCAGGCCCGTCGGCCAGTGCTCCCCCCCACACCCTCTTCTTCGTCCTCTTCGGTCCCGCAGGCCGTCATCCGGATCCCTTGGCCCAGCGGCGGTCGCCACCGCCGCCGCCGCCGCCGCCGCCGCCGCCACCAGCGCTGCCCTGGCCCCCGCCGCCACCACCAAAGCCCCCGCCATCACCGCGTTTCCCACACCCCCCACCAGCGCTGCCCTCCCCCCTGCCCCCGCCGACACAACGCCGCCGCCGACGCCATTGCCGACCTCGCAACCCTCCCTCGCCGCCGCCGCCGCCAGCGCTGCTCATGATCAGCCCCCGCTTCTGCGCCGCCGCCGCCGCCGCCGCCATCACCACGCTCCCCACCCCCTCCGCCAGCGCTGCACTCGCCCCAGTCCGCGACCCCGCCGCCGCCAACGCCATACTCCCTCATTCAGCCTCCTCTGCTCTCCCCGCTGCCGCCGCCGCCATCACCCCTCTCCCCATCCCCGCCTCCAGCACCGCCCTCTCCCCCGCCCCCACCCCAGCCGCCGGCCTTGCCGTACTACCTCAATCTCCGGCCTCTGCTCTCCCGGCCTCCGCGCCAGCACCGCCCTCACGCCCTCTCCCGCCACCGCCGCCGCCGCCAGCGCTCCCCGCTCCCCAGTGCCCACCGTCAAAGCCCCCATTGTCGCCGCCGCCATCGCCGCCCTGGAGCCATCCACGCGGTTGCCATTGCCTACATCGCCACCCTCCCCTGCCTCCGCCGCGGACGCCGCCGCCGCCGCCGCCGCCGCCGCGGGGTTCTCCCACAACTCCCAGGCCCAGGGCTGCCTGCTGGTGCAGGCCTCCACCAGTCTTGGGGGTGCGGTTGGGGGTAAACCTGGTGGCGGAAGGGGGGCGGGGTGTATGCCGGTCTGGGTCCTGGGGAATCCCAGGATGCCAGAGTTCCACGACTTCTGGCACCATCAGGGAAATGGCAGTGTCCCATGGAACCTCCGGTGGCGCGAAGTGGCCTCGCTGCGGGCCAGGAGTGGCCCGCCGCCCACGCCAGGGGCATTCGGAGGAGGCGGGGAGCCGGACTGGACGGGGACGCGGTGACGGCGGAGCCGGCCAGCGGGTCGATGTTCGCCACCAGAGCGGAGCATCTGCATGGCGCGCGCTCACGAGGCAGTCCGGGAGCAGGCTCTTGGGGCGCGGGGAGCCAGGTCCCAGCGTCGACGGCTATACCACCCTGAACGCGCCCGATCTCCTCTGAATTCGGGAGCTAAGCAGGGAGGGGCCTGGTTAGTACTTGGATGGGAGACCGCCTGGGAATACCTGTAGGCTTTTGCTTGCCTCTCCTTTTGCGCCGCCGCCCCGGCGTGGCTCCCTCCGAACCCCTGCCGCCCCTTGCCCCTCTGAAGCCGCCCAGCCAGCCGAAGGTCCCCCTGGCCAGAGGCCGGTCAGCCACCCGGCACTACAAGCTGGCAGCCCCGGCCGCACACCAGGCCCGTCGGCCAGGGCTCCACCCCACACCCTCTTCTTAGTCCTCTTCGCTGAGGCAGGCCGTCAGCCTGCAGCAGTTATCCAAGCCTGTGTCTCCGCCGGCAGGCACCTCTACCCACACCCCCGCACGCCCCCTCCCATCGCCCACAAGAGCCAGGAGCCCTCCCTTCCCGCCGTTCGTGGTGGCCCCAACACACAGGGCACAAAGTGCCGGGTCAAACCAGGGGACAGAGGGAGCAGCACCCAAACACACCGCACGCCCTTGGACTCCAGGAGAGACCACCACAAGGGGAAGTGCAGGCACGCAGGCACACAACCCTCACAACCAGGGTGCCTGTGGGCTGCCACTCTCCTCCCTTGGGGGGGGTCCCTGGGCGGGGCTCGGAGCCCACTGGCCCTCCGGCCTGGCCCGGGGCCTTCAAGGGTGACTGCCAATACCCGGGCACTGCCTCTGTAGTGGAGCCCAGCCCCGGGCACGACCACACTCCGGTGGAGAGGCTGCCACTTCAACACAGCCTCAGCGAGTCTGTCCCAGTCCATGTGCCCGCCTGTGCGTCCCTCCCCCCCGGCCCCCCCACGTCTCTCTGGCTCTGTGACGTGCCTGTTGGGCTCTGCCTCTCGCTCAGGAGCTCTCTCCCGCGAGCCAGCCCCCTTTTTCTGTCTCTGTCCATGTCTCTCTGTATGTCGGGATACATACGTGTACATATACGTGTATATTTCCATCTCGCTCCCTCTTACGCCTCCTCCCGTTCTGTCTGTCGGTCCCTGTCCTGCGGGGACTCTAGTCCCCGTCCCCGCACAAGAACGCAGGATATGGTGAGGCCAAGAAGGAACACCAACGGAGCCACGGATAGGGGGCTGAGAGCACCATTTCTCACGGGCGGCTGGCTTGGAGACACGGCAGGCCGGAGCCGCCCGATCCCCAACCGGTCGGCCGTTTCTCTGCCAACCCACCGACACACCGACCGTCGACCCACCAAGCCGGCCCACTGCAATCCGCGCCCCTCTGCAATTTGCAGTCCACCACCCGCGCTTCCTAGCTTGGCCAACGCAGCACCTCCGGGGGCCCATGGCCAACTGGCAACAGCTGATGGCCAAGCGGTCACAGCTGATGACCATGCAGCCCCCACGCAGCACCCCTCCACGCGAGGCCCAGAGCCTCAAACTGCTCTCTGGGAGTCTGTCCCCAGTCCCCGTCTGTCTCTCTCCGCCACTCTCTTGCTCCGTCTCTGGCCTCTCTCACCTCCCCGGGTCAGGAGACGTGACGTGTAGCCACTGAAGGGACCGGAGGTCGGGCGGGACTCCGGGTGCTGACGAGGGGCGAGGGCCCAGACTGAAGGCTTGTGACGAAGGGTGGCTGCAGACCGGAGCTCCTGCACCCTGGTGGCGCGGGTGGCTCTCCCTGGCTTTGGGCCAGTGGGTGGGGCCGGCCAGGGCCAGGGCCTGGGTTGCACGTCCCTAGGGCCGGAGGGGACTGAGAGGACCCTGCGCCCCCCTCGGTGGCCCTGAGAGGTGGGGGCAGTCCAGCAGCAAGGGGGGCTGTGCGGTTGTGGGGCTGGGATGGGGGATGAGAGGGGTTGGGGTAGGGGCCCGGGGTAAAAGCCGTTCGGGGCCTGGGGAGTCCCAGGATGCCCGGGCGCCCAGATATCTGTCACAGTCAGGGAAGTGACCGAGGCCCGTGGAGCCACTGGGGGGGCGCGAAGGGGCCTCGCTGTGTGCCAGGAGTAGCCCGTCGCCCACACCAGCGGCGTCCGGAGGAGGCGGGGAGCGGGCGGGAGGCGCTCAGGCAGACATGCTCGCCACCCGAGCGGCCCAGCAGCATGGCGCGCGCTCAGGAGGCAGGTCGGGAGCAGGCTCTTGGAGCGCCGGGAGCCGGGTCCAGCGCCTAAGGCCATACCGCCCTGAACGCGCCAGATCTCGTCTGAACTCGGAAGCTAAGCAGGGTCGGGCCTGGTTAGTACTTGGGTGGGAGACCACCTGGGAACACCTGTAGGCTTTTGCTCGCCTCTCCTTTTGCATCGCCGCCCCGGCGTGGCTCCCTCCGAACCCCTGCCGCCCCTTGCCCCTCTGCAGCCGCCCAGCCAGCCGAAGGTCCCCCTGGCCAGAGGCCGGTCAGCCACCCGGCACTACAAGCTGGCAGCCCCGGCGGCACACCAGGCCCGTCGGCCAGTGCTCCCCCCCACACCCTCTTCTTCGTCCTCTTCGGTCCCGCAGGCCGTCATCCGGATCCCTTGGCCCAGCGGCGGTCGCCACCGCCGCCGCCGCCACCAGCGCTGCCCTGGCCCCCGCCGCCACCACCAAAGCCCCCGCCATCACCGCGTTTCCCACACCCCCCACCAGCGCTGCCCTCCCCCCTGCCCCCGCCGACACAACGCCGCCGCCGACGCCATTGCCGACCTCGCAACCCTCCCTCGCCGCCGCCGCCGCCAGCGCTGCTCATGATCAGCCCCCGCTTCTGCGCCGCCGCCGCCGCCGCCGCCATCACCACGCTCCCCACCCCCTCCGCCAGCGCTGCACTCGCCCCAGTCCGCGACCCCGCCGCCGCCAACGCCATACTCCCTCATTCAGCCTCCTCTGCTCTCCCCGCTGCCGCCGCCGCCATCACCCCTCTCCCCATCCCCGCCTCCAGCACCGCCCTCTCCCCCGCCCCCACCCCAGCCGCCGGCCTTGCCGTACTACCTCAATCTCCGGCCTCTGCTCTCCCGGCCTCCGCGCCAGCACCGCCCTCACGCCCTCTCCCTCCACCGCCGCCGCCGCCAGCGCTCCCCGCTCCCCAGTGCCCACCGTCAAAGCCCCCATTGTCGCCGCCGCCATCGCCGCCCTGGAGCCATCCACGCGGTTGCCATTGCCTACATCGCCACCCTCCCCTGCCTCCGCCGCGGACGCCGCCGCCGCCGCCGCCGCCGCCGCCGCCGCCGCCGCCGCCGCCGCGGGGTTCTCCCACAACTCCCAGGCCCAGGGCTGCCTGCTGGTGCAGGCCTCCACCAGTCTTGGGGGTGCGGTTGGGGGTAAACCTGGTGGCGGTAGGGGGGCGGGGTGTATGCCGGTCTGGGTCCTGGGGAATCCCAGGATGCCAGAGTTCCACGACTTCTGGCACCATCAGGGAAATGGCAGTGTCCCATGGAACCTCCGGTGGCGCGAAGTGGCCTCGCTGCGGGCCAGGAGTGGCCCGCCGCCCACGCCAGGGGCATTCGGAGGAGGCGGGGAGCCGGACTGGACGGGGACGCGGTGACGGCGGAGCCGGCCAGCGGGTCGATGTTCGCCACCAGAGCGGAGCATCTGCATGGCGCGCGCTCACGAGGCAGTCCGGGAGCAGGCTCTTGGGGCGCGGGGAGCCAGGTCCCAGCGTCGACGGCTATACCACCCTGAACGCGCCCGATCTCCTCTGAATTCGGGAGCTAAGCAGGGAGGGGCCTGGTTAGTACTTGGATGGGAGACCGCCTGGGAATACCTGTAGGCTTTTGCTTGCCTCTCCTTTTGCGCCGCCGCCCCGGCGTGGCTCCCTCCGAACCCCTGCCGCCCCTTGCCCCTCTGAAGCCGCCCAGCCAGCCGAAGGTCCCCCTGGCCAGAGGCCGGTCAGCCACCCGGCACTACAAGCTGGCAGCCCCGGCCGCACACCAGGCCCGTCGGCCAGGGCTCCACCCCACACCCTCTTCTTAGTCCTCTTCGCTGAGGCAGGCCGTCAGCCTGCAGCAGTTATCCAAGCCTGTGTCTCCGCCGGCAGGCACCTCTACCCACACCCCCGCACGCCCCCTCCCATCGCCCACAAGAGCCAGGAGCCCTCCCTTCCCGCCGTTCGTGGTGGCCCCAACACACAGGGCACAAAGAGCCGGGTCAAACCAGGGGACAGAGGGAGCAGCACCCAAACACACCGCACGCCCTTGGACTCCAGGAGAGACCACCACAAGGGGAAGTGCAGGCACGCAGGCACACAACCCTCACAACCAGGGTGCCTGTGGGCTGCCACTCTCCTCCCTTGGGGGGGGGTCCCTGGGCGGGGCTCGGAGCCCACTGGCCCTCCGGCCTGGCCCGGGGCCTTCAAGGGTGACTGCCAATACCCGGGCACTGCCTCTGTAGTGGAGCCCAGCCCCGGGCACGACCACACTCCGGTGGAGAGGCTGCCACTTCAACACAGCCTCAGCGAGTCTGTCCCAGTCCATGTGCCCGCCTGTGCGTCCCTCCCCCCCGGCCCCCCCACGTCTCTCTGGCTCTGTGACGTGCCTGTTGGGCTCTGCCTCTCGCTCAGGAGCTCTCTCCCGCGAGCCAGCCCCCTTTTTCTGTCTCTGTCCATGTCTCTCTGTATGTCGGGATACATACGTGTACATATACGTGTATATTTCCATCTCGCTCCCTCTTACGCCTCCTCCCGTTCTGTCTGTCGGTCCCTGTCCTGCGGGGACTCTAGTCCCCGTCCCCGCACAAGAACGCAGGATATGGTGAGGCCAAGAAGGAACACCAACGGAGCCACGGATAGGGGGCTGAGAGCACCATTTCTCACGGGCGGCTGGCTTGGAGACACGGCAGGCCGGAGCCGCCCGATCCCCAACCGGTCGGCCGTTTCTCTGCCAACCCACCGACACACCGACCGTCGACCCACCAAGCCGGCCCACTGCAATCCGCGCCCCTCTGCAATTTGCAGTCCACCACCCGCGCTTCCTAGCTTGGCCAACGCAGCACCTCCGGGGGCCCATGGCCAACTGGCAACAGCTGATGGCCAAGCGGTCACAGCTGATGACCATGCAGCCCCCACGCAGCACCCCTCCACGCGAGGCCCAGAGCCTCAAACTGCTCTCTGGGAGTCTGTCCCCAGTCCCCGTCTGTCTCTCTCCGCCACTCTCTTGCTCCGTCTCTGGCCTCTCTCACCTCCCCGGGTCAGGAGACGTGACGTGTAGCCACTGAAGGGACCGGAGGTCGGGCGGGACTCCGGGTGCTGACGAGGGGCGAGGGCCCAGACTGAAGGCTTGTGACGAAGGGTGGCTGCAGACCGGAGCTCCTGCACCCTGGTGGCGCGGGTGGCTCTCCCTGGCTTTGGGCCAGTGGGTGGGGCCGGCCAGGGCCAGGGCCTGGGTTGCACGTCCCTAGGGCCGGAGGGGACTGAGAGGACCCTGCGCCCCCCTCGGTGGCCCTGAGAGGTGGGGGCAGTCCAGCAGCAAGGGGGGCTGTGCGGTTGTGGGGCTGGGATGGGGGATGAGAGGGGTTGGGGTAGGGGCCCGGGGTAAAAGCCGTTCGGGGCCTGGGGAGTCCCAGGATGCCCGGGCGCCCAGATATCTGTCACAGTCAGGGAAGTGACCGAGGCCCGTGGAGCCACTGGGGGGGCGCGAAGGGGCCTCGCTGTGTGCCAGGAGTAGCCCGTCGCCCACACCAGCGGCGTCCGGAGGAGGCGGGGAGCGGGCGGGAGGCGCTCAGGCAGACATGCTCGCCACCCGAGCGGCCCAGCAGCATGGCGCGCGCTCAGGAGGCAGGTCGGGAGCAGGCTCTTGGAGCGCCGGGAGCCGGGTCCAGCGCCTAAGGCCATACCGCCCTGAACGCGCCAGATCTCGTCTGAACTCGGAAGCTAAGCAGGGTCGGGCCTGGTTAGTACTTGGGTGGGAGACCACCTGGGAACACCTGTAGGCTTTTGCTCGCCTCTCCTTTTGCATCGCCGCCCCGGCGTGGCTCCCTCCGAACCCCTGCCGCCCCTTGCCCCTCTGCAGCCGCCCAGCCAGCCGAAGGTCCCCCTGGCCAGAGGCCGGTCAGCCACCCGGCACTACAAGCTGGCAGCCCCGGCGGCACACCAGGCCCGTCGGCCAGTGCTCCCCCCCCCACACACTCTTCTTCGTCCTCTTCGGTCCCGCAGGCCGTCATCCGGATCCCTTGGCCCAGCGGCGGTCGCCACCGCCGCCGCCGCCGCCGCCGCCACCAGCGCTGCCCTGGCCCCCGCCGCCACCACCAAAGCCCCCGCCATCACCGCGTTTCCCACACCCCCCGCCAGCGCTGCCCTCCCTCCTGCCCCCGCCGACACAACGCCGCCGCCGACGCCATTGCCGACCTCGCAACCCTCCCTCGCCGCCGCCGCCGCCAGCGCTGCTCATGATCAGCCCCCGCTTCTGCGCCGCCGCCGCCGCCGCCGCCGCCGCCATCACCACGCTCCCCACCCCCTCCGCCAGCGCTGCACTCGCCCCCGTCCGCGACCCCGCCGCCGCCAACGCCATACTCCCTCATTCAGCCTCCTCTGCTCTCCCCGCTGCCGCCGCCGCCATCACCCCTCTCCCCATCCCCGCCTCCAGCACCGCCCTCTCCCCCGCCCCCACCCCAGCCGCCGGCCTTGCCGTACTCCCTCAATCTCCCGCCTCTGCTCTCCCGGCCTCCGCGCCACCACCGCCCTCACGCCCTCTCCCGCCACCGCCGCCGCCGCCAGCGCTCCCCGCTCCCCAGTGCCCACCGTCAAAGCCCCCATTGTCGCCGCCGCCATCGCCGCCCTGGAGCCATCCACGCGGTTGCCATTGCCTACATCGCCACCCTCCCCTGCCTCCGCCGCGGACGCCGCCGCCGCCGCCGCCGCCGCCGCCGCCGCCGCCGCCGCGGGGTTCTCCCACAACTCCCAGGCCCAGGGCTGCCTGCTGGTGCAGGCCTCCACCAGTCTTGGGGGTGCGGTTGGGGGTAAACCTGGTGGCGGAAGGGGGGCGGGGTGTATGCCGGTCTGGGTCCTGGGGAATCCCAGGATGCCAGAGTTCCACGATTTCTGGCACCATCAGGGAAATGGCAGTGTCCCATGGAACCTCCGGTGGCGCGAAGTGGCCTCGCTGCGGGCCAGGAGTGGCCCGCCGCCCACGCCAGGGGCATTCGGAGGAGGCGGGGAGCCGGACTGGACGGGGACGCGGTGACGGCGGAGCCGGCCAGCGGGTCGATGTTCGCCACCAGAGCGGAGCATCTGCATGGCGCGCGCTCACGAGGCAGTCCGGGAGCAGGCTCTTGGGGCGCGGGGAGCCAGGTCCCAGCGTCGACGGCTATACCACCCTGAACGCGCCCGATCTCCTCTGAATTCGGGAGCTAAGCAGGGAGGGGCCTGGTTAGTACTTGGATGGGAGACCGCCTGGGAATACCTGTAGGCTTTTGCTTGCCTCTCCTTTTGCGCCGCCGCCCCGGCGTGGCTCCCTCCGAACCCCTGCCGCCCCTTGCCCCTCTGAAGCCGCCCAGCCAGCCGAAGGTCCCCCTGGCCAGAGGCCGGTCAGCCACCCGGCACTACAAGCTGGCAGCCCCGGCCGCACACCAGGCCCGTCGGCCAGGGCTCCACCCCACACCTTCTTCTTAGTCCTCTTCGCTGAGGCAGGCCGTCAGCCTGCAGCAGTTATCCAAGCCTGTGTCTCCGCCGGCAGGCACCTCTACCCACACCCCCGCACGCCCCCTCCCATCGCCCACAAGAGCCAGGAGCCCTCCCTTCCCGCCGTTCGTGGTGGCCCCAACACACAGGGCACAAAGAGCCGGGTCAAACCAGGGGACAGAGGGAGCAGCACCCAAACACACCGCACGCCCTTGGACTCCAGGAGAGACCACCACAAGGGGAAGTGCAGGCACGCAGGCACACAACCCTCACAACCAGGGTGCCTGTGGGCTGCCACTCTCCTCCCTTGGGGGGGGTCCCTGGGCGGGGCTCGGAGCCCACTGGCCCTCCGGCCTGGCCCGGGGCCTTCAAGGGTGACTGCCAATACCCGGGCACTGCCTCTGTAGTGGAGCCCAGCCCCGGGCACGACCACACTCCGGTGGAGAGGCTGCCACTTCAACACAGCCTCAGCGAGTCTGTCCCAGTCCATGTGCCCGCCTGTGCGTCCCTCCCCCCCGGCCCCCCCACGTCTCTCTGGCTCTGTGACGTGCCTGTTGGGCTCTGCCTCTCGCTCAGGAGCTCTCTCCCGCGAGCCAGCCCCCTTTTTCTGTCTCTGTCCATGTCTCTCTGTATGTCGGGATACATACGTGTACATATACGTGTATATTTCCATCTCGCTCCCTCTTACGCCTCCTCCCGTTCTGTCTGTCGGTCCCTGTCCTGCGGGGACTCTAGTCCCCGTCCCCGCACAAGAACGCAGGATATGGTGAGGCCAAGAAGGAACACCAACGGAGCCACGGATAGGGGGCTGAGAGCACCATTTCTCACGGGCGGCTGGCTTGGAGACACGGCAGGCCGGAGCCGCCCGATCCCCAACCGGTCGGCCGTTTCTCTGCCAACCCACCGACACACCGACCGTCGACCCACCAAGCCGGCCCACTGCAATCCGCGCCCCTCTGCAATTTGCAGTCCACCACCCGCGCTTCCTAGCTTGGCCAACGCAGCACCTCCGGGGGCCCATGGCCAACTGGCAACAGCTGATGGCCAAGCGGTCACAGCTGATGACCATGCAGCCCCCACGCAGCACCCCTCCACGCGAGGCCCAGAGCCTCAAACTGCTCTCTGGGAGTCTGTCCCCAGTCCCCGTCTGTCTCTCTCCGCCACTCTCTTGCTCCGTCTCTGGCCTCTCTCACCTCCCCGGGTCAGGAGACGTGACGTGTAGCCACTGAAGGGACCGGAGGTCGGGCGGGACTCCGGGTGCTGACGAGGGGCGAGGGCCCAGACTGAAGGCTTGTGACGAAGGGTGGCTGCAGACCGGAGCTCCTGCACCCTGGTGGCGCGGGTGGCTCTCCCTGGCTTTGGGCCAGTGGGTGGGGCCGGCCAGGGCCAGGGCCTGGGTTGCACGTCCCTAGGGCCGGAGGGGACTGAGAGGACCCTGCGCCCCCCTCGGTGGCCCTGAGAGGTGGGGGCAGTCCAGCAGCAAGGGGGGCTGTGCGGTTGTGGGGCTGGGATGGGGGATGAGAGGGGTTGGGGTAGGGGCCCGGGGTAAAAGCCGTTCGGGGCCTGGGGAGTCCCAGGATGCCCGGGCGCCCAGATATCTGTCACAGTCAGGGAAGTGACCGAGGCCCGTGGAGCCACTGGGGGGGCGCGAAGGGGCCTCGCTGTGTGCCAGGAGTAGCCCGTCGCCCACACCAGCGGCGTCCGGAGGAGGCGGGGAGCGGGCGGGAGGCGCTCAGGCAGACATGCTCGCCACCCGAGCGGCCCAGCAGCATGGCGCGCGCTCAGGAGGCAGGTCGGGAGCAGGCTCTTGGAGCGCCGGGAGCCGGGTCCAGCGCCTAAGGCCATACCGCCCTGAACGCGCCAGATCTCGTCTGAACTCGGAAGCTAAGCAGGGTCGGGCCTGGTTAGTACTTGGGTGGGAGACCACCTGGGAACACCTGTAGGCTTTTGCTCGCCTCTCCTTTTGCATCGCCGCCCCGGCGTGGCTCCCTCCGAACCCCTGCCGCCCCTTGCCCCTCTGCAGCCGCCCAGCCAGCCGAAGGTCCCCCTGGCCAGAGGCCGGTCAGCCACCCGGCACTACAAGCTGGCAGCCCCGGCGGCACACCAGGCCCGTCGGCCAGTGCTCCCCCCCACACCCTCTTCTTCGTCCTCTTCGGTCCCGCAGGCCGTCATCCGGATCCCTTGGCCCAGCGGCGGTCGCCACCGCCGCCGCCGCCACCAGCGCTGCCCTGGCCCCCGCCGCCACCACCAAAGCCCCCGCCATCACCGCGTTTCCCACACCCCCCACCAGCGCTGCCCTCCCCCCTGCCCCCGCCGACACAACGCCGCCGCCGACGCCATTGCCGACCTCGCAACCCTCCCTCGCCGCCGCCGCCGCCAGCGCTGCTCATGATCAGCCCCCGCTTCTGCGCCGCCGCCGCCGCCGCCGCCATCACCACGCTCCCCACCCCCTCCGCCAGCGCTGCACTCGCCCCAGTCCGCGACCCCGCCGCCGCCAACGCCATACTCCCTCATTCAGCCTCCTCTGCTCTCCCCGCTGCCGCCGCCGCCATCACCCCTCTCCCCATCCCCGCCTCCAGCACCGCCCTCTCCCCCGCCCCCACCCCAGCCGCCGGCCTTGCCGTACTACCTCAATCTCCGGCCTCTGCTCTCCCGGCCTCCGCGCCAGCACCGCCCTCACGCCCTCTCCCGCCACCGCCGCCGCCGCCAGCGCTCCCCGCTCCCCAGTGCCCACCGTCAAAGCCCCCATTGTCGCCGCCGCCATCGCCGCCCTGGAGCCATCCACGCGGTTGCCATTGCCTACATCGCCACCCTCCCCTGCCTCCGCCGCGGACGCCGCCGCCGCCGCCGCCGCCGCGGGGTTCTCCCACAACTCCCAGGCCCAGGGCTGCCTGCTGGTGCAGGCCTCCACCAGTCTTGGGGGTGCGGTTGGGGGTAAACCTGGTGGCGGTAGGGGGGCGGGGTGTATGCCGGTCTGGGTCCTGGGGAATCCCAGGATGCCAGAGTTCCACGACTTCTGGCACCATCAGGGAAATGGCAGTGTCCCATGGAACCTCCGGTGGCGCGAAGTGGCCTCGCTGCGGGCCAGGAGTGGCCCGCCGCCCACGCCAGGGGCATTCGGAGGAGGCGGGGAGCCGGACTGGACGGGGACGCGGTGACGGCGGAGCCGGCCAGCGGGTCGATGTTCGCCACCAGAGCGGAGCATCTGCATGGCGCGCGCTCACGAGGCAGTCCGGGAGCAGGCTCTTGGGGCGCGGGGAGCCAGGTCCCAGCGTCGACGGCTATACCACCCTGAACGCGCCCGATCTCCTCTGAATTCGGGAGCTAAGCAGGGAGGGGCCTGGTTAGTACTTGGATGGGAGACCGCCTGGGAATACCTGTAGGCTTTTGCTTGCCTCTCCTTTTGCGCCGCCGCCCCGGCGTGGCTCCCTCCGAACCCCTGCCGCCCCTTGCCCCTCTGAAGCCGCCCAGCCAGCCGAAGGTCCCCCTGGCCAGAGGCCGGTCAGCCACCCGGCACTACAAGCTGGCAGCCCCGGCCGCACACCAGGCCCGTCGGCCAGGGCTCCACCCCACACCCTCTTCTTAGTCCTCTTCGCTGAGGCAGGCCGTCAGCCTGCAGCAGTTATCCAAGCCTGTGTCTCCGCCGGCAGGCACCTCTACCCACACCCCCGCACGCCCCCTCCCATCGCCCACAAGAGCCAGGAGCCCTCCCTTCCCGCCGTTCGTGGTGGCCCCAACACACAGGGCACAAAGAGCCGGGTCAAACCAGGGGACAGAGGGAGCAGCACCCAAACACACCGCACGCCCTTGGACTCCAGGAGAGACCACCACAAGGGGAAGTGCAGGCACGCAGGCACACAACCCTCACAACCAGGGTGCCTGTGGGCTGCCACTCTCCTCCCTTGGGGGGGGTCCCTGGGCGGGGCTCGGAGCCCACTGGCCCTCCGGCCTGGCCCGGGGCCTTCAAGGGTGACTGCCAATACCCGGGCACTGCCTCTGTAGTGGAGCCCAGCCCCGGGCACGACCACACTCCGGTGGAGAGGCTGCCACTTCAACACAGCCTCAGCGAGTCTGTCCCAGTCCATGTGCCCGCCTGTGCGTCCCTCCCCCCCGGCCCCCCCACGTCTCTCTGGCTCTGTGACGTGCCTGTTGGGCTCTGCCTCTCGCTCAGGAGCTCTCTCCCGCGAGCCAGCCCCCTTTTTCTGTCTCTGTCTATGTCTCTCTGTATGTCGGGATACATACGTGTACATATACGTGTATATTTCCATCTCGCTCCCTCTTACGCCTCCTCCCGTTCTGTCTGTCGGTCCCTGTCCTGCGGGGACTCTAGTCCCCGTCCCCGCACAAGAACGCAGGATATGGTGAGGCCAAGAAGGAACACCAACGGAGCCACGGATAGGGGGCTGAGAGCACCATTTCTCACGGGCGGCTGGCTTGGAGACACGGCAGGCCGGAGCCGCCCGATCCCCAACCGGTCGGCCGTTTCTCTGCCAACCCACCGACACACCGACCGTCGACCCACCAAGCCGGCCCACTGCAATCCGCGCCCCTCTGCAATTTGCAGTCCACCACCCGCGCTTCCTAGCTTGGCCAACGCAGCACCTCCGGGGGCCCATGGCCAACTGGCAACAGCTGATGGCCAAGCGGTCACAGCTGATGACCATGCAGCCCCCACGCAGCACCCCTCCACGCGAGGCCCAGAGCCTCAAACTGCTCTCTGGGAGTCTGTCCCCAGTCCCCGTCTGTCTCTCTCCGCCACTCTCTTGCTCCGTCTCTGGCCTCTCTCACCTCCCCGGGTCAGGAGACGTGACGTGTAGCCACTGAAGGGACCGGAGGTCGGGCGGGACTCCGGGTGCTGACGAGGGGCGAGGGCCCAGACTGAAGGCTTGTGACGAAGGGTGGCTGCAGACCGGAGCTCCTGCACCCTGGTGGCGCGGGTGGCTCTCCCTGGCTTTGGGCCAGTGGGTGGGGCCGGCCAGGGCCAGGGCCTGGGTTGCACGTCCCTAGGGCCGGAGGGGACTGAGAGGACCCTGCGCCCCCCTCGGTGGCCCTGAGAGGTGGGGGCAGTCCAGCAGCAAGGGGGGCTGTGCGGTTGTGGGGCTGGGATGGGGGATGAGAGGGGTTGGGGTAGGGGCCCGGGGTAAAAGCCGTTCGGGGCCTGGGGAGTCCCAGGATGCCCGGGCGCCCAGATATCTGTCACAGTCAGGGAAGTGACCGAGGCCCGTGGAGCCACTGGGGGGGCGCGAAGGGGCCTCGCTGTGTGCCAGGAGTAGCCCGTCGCCCACACCAGCGGCGTCCGGAGGAGGCGGGGAGCGGGCGGGAGGCGCTCAGGCAGACATGCTCGCCACCCGAGCGGCCCAGCAGCATGGCGCGCGCTCAGGAGGCAGGTCGGGAGCAGGCTCTTGGAGCGCCGGGAGCCGGGTCCAGCGCCTAAGGCCATACCGCCCTGAACGCGCCAGATCTCGTCTGAACTCGGAAGCTAAGCAGGGTCGGGCCTGGTTAGTACTTGGGTGGGAGACCACCTGGGAACACCTGTAGGCTTTTGCTCGCCTCTCCTTTTGCATCGCCGCCCCGGCGTGGCTCCCTCCGAACCCCTGCCGCCCCTTGCCCCTCTGCAGCCGCCCAGCCAGCCGAAGGTCCCCCTGGCCAGAGGCCGGTCAGCCACCCGGCACTACAAGCTGGCAGCCCCGGCGGCACACCAGGCCCGTCGGCCAGTGCTCCCCCCCACACCCTCTTCTTCGTCCTCTTCGGTCCCGCAGGCCGTCATCCGGATCCCTTGGCCCAGCGGCGGTCGCCACCGCCGCCGCCGCCGCCGCCGCCGCCACCAGCGCTGCCCTGGCCCCCGCCGCCACCACCAAAGCCCCCGCCATCACCGCGTTTCCCACACCCCCCACCAGCGCTGCCCTCCCCCCTGCCCCCGCCGACACAACGCCGCCGCCGACGCCATTGCCGACCTCGCAACCCTCCCTCGCCGCCGCCGCCGCCAGCGCTGCTCATGATCAGCCCCCGCTTCTGCGCCGCCGCCGCCGCCGCCGCCATCACCACGCTCCCCACCCCCTCCGCCAGCGCTGCACTCGCCCCAGTCCGCGACCCCGCCGCCGCCAACGCCATACTCCCTCATTCAGCCTCCTCTGCTCTCCCCGCTGCCGCCGCCGCCATCACCCCTCTCCCCATCCCCGCCTCCAGCACCGCCCTCTCCCCCGCCCCCACCCCAGCCGCCGGCCTTGCCGTACTACCTCAATCTCCGGCCTCTGCTCTCCCGGCCTCCGCGCCAGCACCGCCCTCACGCCCTCTCCCGCCACCGCCGCCGCCGCCAGCGCTCCCCGCTCCCCAGTGCCCACCGTCAAAGCCCCCATTGTCGCCGCCGCCATCGCCGCCCTGGAGCCATCCACGCGGTTGCCATTGCCTACATCGCCACCCTCCCCTGCCTCCGCCGCGGACGCCGCCGCCGCCGCCGCCGCCGCCGCGGGGTTCTCCCACAACTCCCAGGCCCAGGGCTGCCTGCTGGTGCAGGCCTCCACCAGTCTTGGGGGTGCGGTTGGGGGTAAACCTGGTGGCGGTAGGGGGGCGGGGTGTATGCCGGTCTGGGTCCTGGGGAATCCCAGGATGCCAGAGTTCCACGACTTCTGGCACCATCAGGGAAATGGCAGTGTCCCATGGAACCTCCGGTGGCGCGAAGTGGCCTCGCTGCGGGCCAGGAGTGGCCCGCCGCCCACGCCAGGGGCATTCGGAGGAGGCGGGGAGCCGGACTGGACGGGGACGCGGTGACGGCGGAGCCGGCCAGCGGGTCGATGTTCGCCACCAGAGCGGAGCATCTGCATGGCGCGCGCTCACGAGGCAGTCCGGGAGCAGGCTCTTGGGGCGCGGGGAGCCAGGTCCCAGCGTCGACGGCTATACCACCCTGAACGCGCCCGATCTCCTCTGAATTCGGGAGCTAAGCAGGGAGGGGCCTGGTTAGTACTTGGATGGGAGACCGCCTGGGAATACCTGTAGGCTTTTGCTTGCCTCTCCTTTTGCGCCGCCGCCCCGGCGTGGCTCCCTCCGAACCCCTGCCGCCCCTTGCCCCTCTGAAGCCGCCCAGCCAGCCGAAGGTCCCCCTGGCCAGAGGCCGGTCAGCCACCCGGCACTACAAGCTGGCAGCCCCGGCCGCACACCAGGCCCGTCGGCCAGGGCTCCACCCCACACCCTCTTCTTAGTCCTCTTCGCTGAGGCAGGCCGTCAGCCTGCAGCAGTTATCCAAGCCTGTGTCTCCGCCGGCAGGCACCTCTACCCACACCCCCGCACGCCCCCTCCCATCG
Organism: Rhinolophus sinicus; assembly: GCF_057876585.1. NCBI lineage: Eukaryota > Metazoa > Chordata > Mammalia > Chiroptera > Rhinolophidae > Rhinolophus > Rhinolophus sinicus. The sequence continues at coordinate 41,426,703 of NC_142506.1, forward strand.
CCCACAAGAGCCAGGAGCCCTCCCTTCCCGCCGTTCGTGGTGGCCCCAACACACAGGGCACAAAGTGCCGGGTCAAACCAGGGGACAGAGGGAGCAGCACCCAAACACACCGCACGCCCTTGGACTCCAGGAGAGACCACCACAAGGGGAAGTGCAGGCACGCAGGCACACAACCCTCACAACCAGGGTGCCTGTGGGCTGCCACTCTCCTCCCTTGGGGGGGGTCCCTGGGCGGGGCTCGGAGCCCACTGGCCCTCCGGCCTGGCCCGGGGCCTTCAAGGGTGACTGCCAATACCCGGGCACTGCCTCTGTAGTGGAGCCCAGCCCCGGGCACGACCACACTCCGGTGGAGAGGCTGCCACTTCAACACAGCCTCAGCGAGTCTGTCCCAGTCCATGTGCCCGCCTGTGCGTCCCTCCCCCCCGGCCCCCCCACGTCTCTCTGGCTCTGTGACGTGCCTGTTGGGCTCTGCCTCTCGCTCAGGAGCTCTCTCCCGCGAGCCAGCCCCCTTTTTCTGTCTCTGTCCATGTCTCTCTGTATGTCGGGATACATACGTGTACATATACGTGTATATTTCCATCTCGCTCCCTCTTACGCCTCCTCCCGTTCTGTCTGTCGGTCCCTGTCCTGCGGGGACTCTAGTCCCCGTCCCCGCACAAGAACGCAGGATATGGTGAGGCCAAGAAGGAACACCAACGGAGCCACGGATAGGGGGCTGAGAGCACCATTTCTCACGGGCGGCTGGCTTGGAGACACGGCAGGCCGGAGCCGCCCGATCCCCAACCGGTCGGCCGTTTCTCTGCCAACCCACCGACACACCGACCGTCGACCCACCAAGCCGGCCCACTGCAATCCGCGCCCCTCTGCAATTTGCAGTCCACCACCCGCGCTTCCTAGCTTGGCCAACGCAGCACCTCCGGGGGCCCATGGCCAACTGGCAACAGCTGATGGCCAAGCGGTCACAGCTGATGACCATGCAGCCCCCACGCAGCACCCCTCCACGCGAGGCCCAGAGCCTCAAACTGCTCTCTGGGAGTCTGTCCCCAGTCCCCGTCTGTCTCTCTCCGCCACTCTCTTGCTCCGTCTCTGGCCTCTCTCACCTCCCCGGGTCAGGAGACGTGACGTGTAGCCACTGAAGGGACCGGAGGTCGGGCGGGACTCCGGGTGCTGACGAGGGGCGAGGGCCCAGACTGAAGGCTTGTGACGAAGGGTGGCTGCAGACCGGAGCTCCTGCACCCTGGTGGCGCGGGTGGCTCTCCCTGGCTTTGGGCCAGTGGGTGGGGCCGGCCAGGGCCAGGGCCTGGGTTGCACGTCCCTAGGGCCGGAGGGGACTGAGAGGACCCTGCGCCCCCCTCGGTGGCCCTGAGAGGTGGGGGCAGTCCAGCAGCAAGGGGGGCTGTGCGGTTGTGGGGCTGGGATGGGGGATGAGAGGGGTTGGGGTAGGGGCCCGGGGTAAAAGCCGTTCGGGGCCTGGGGAGTCCCAGGATGCCCGGGCGCCCAGATATCTGTCACAGTCAGGGAAGTGACCGAGGCCCGTGGAGCCACTGGGGGGGCGCGAAGGGGCCTCGCTGTGTGCCAGGAGTAGCCCGTCGCCCACACCAGCGGCGTCCGGAGGAGGCGGGGAGCGGGCGGGAGGCGCTCAGGCAGACATGCTCGCCACCCGAGCGGCCCAGCAGCATGGCGCGCGCTCAGGAGGCAGGTCGGGAGCAGGCTCTTGGAGCGCCGGGAGCCGGGTCCAGCGCCTAAGGCCATACCGCCCTGAACGCGCCAGATCTCGTCTGAACTCGGAAGCTAAGCAGGGTCGGGCCTGGTTAGTACTTGGGTGGGAGACCACCTGGGAACACCTGTAGGCTTTTGCTCGCCTCTCCTTTTGCATCGCCGCCCCGGCGTGGCTCCCTCCGAACCCCTGCCGCCCCTTGCCCCTCTGCAGCCGCCCAGCCAGCCGAAGGTCCCCCTGGCCAGAGGCCGGTCAGCCACCCGGCACTACAAGCTGGCAGCCCCGGCGGCACACCAGGCCCGTCGGCCAGTGCTCCCCCCCACACCCTCTTCTTCGTCCTCTTCGGTCCCGCAGGCCGTCATCCGGATCCCTTGGCCCAGCGGCGGTCGCCACCGCCGCCGCCGCCACCAGCGCTGCCCTGGCCCCCGCCGCCACCACCAAAGCCCCCGCCATCACCGCGTTTCCCACACCCCCCACCAGCGCTGCCCTCCCCCCTGCCCCCGCCGACACAACGCCGCCGCCGACGCCATTGCCGACCTCGCAACCCTCCCTCGCCGCCGCCGCCGCCAGCGCTGCTCATGATCAGCCCCCGCTTCTGCGCCGCCGCCGCCGCCGCCGCCATCACCACGCTCCCCACCCCCTCCGCCAGCGCTGCACTCGCCCCAGTCCGCGACCCCGCCGCCGCCAACGCCATACTCCCTCATTCAGCCTCCTCTGCTCTCCCCGCTGCCGCCGCCGCCATCACCCCTCTCCCCATCCCCGCCTCCAGCACCGCCCTCTCCCCCGCCCCCACCCCAGCCGCCGGCCTTGCCGTACTACCTCAATCTCCGGCCTCTGCTCTCCCGGCCTCCGCGCCAGCACCGCCCTCACGCCCTCTCCCGCCACCGCCGCCGCCGCCAGCGCTCCCCGCTCCCCAGTGCCCACCGTCAAAGCCCCCATTGTCGCCGCCGCCATCGCCGCCCTGGAGCCATCCACGCGGTTGCCATTGCCTACATCGCCACCCTCCCCTGCCTCCGCCGCGGACGCCGCCGCCGCCGCCGCCGCCGCCGCCGCCGCCGCCGCCGCCGCCGCCGCGGGGTTCTCCCACAACTCCCAGGCCCAGGGCTGCCTGCTGGTGCAGGCCTCCACCAGTCTTGGGGGTGCGGTTGGGGGTAAACCTGGTGGCGGTAGGGGGGCGGGGTGTATGCCGGTCTGGGTCCTGGGGAATCCCAGGATGCCAGAGTTCCACGACTTCTGGCACCATCAGGGAAATGGCAGTGTCCCATGGAACCTCCGGTGGCGCGAAGTGGCCTCGCTGCGGGCCAGGAGTGGCCCGCCGCCCACGCCAGGGGCATTCGGAGGAGGCGGGGAGCCGGACTGGACGGGGACGCGGTGACGGCGGAGCCGGCCAGCGGGTCGATGTTCGCCACCAGAGCGGAGCATCTGCATGGCGCGCGCTCACGAGGCAGTCCGGGAGCAGGCTCTTGGGGCGCGGGGAGCCAGGTCCCAGCGTCGACGGCTATACCACCCTGAACGCGCCCGATCTCCTCTGAATTCGGGAGCTAAGCAGGGAGGGGCCTGGTTAGTACTTGGATGGGAGACCGCCTGGGAATACCTGTAGGCTTTTGCTTGCCTCTCCTTTTGCGCCGCCGCCCCGGCGTGGCTCCCTCCGAACCCCTGCCGCCCCTTGCCCCTCTGAAGCCGCCCAGCCAGCCGAAGGTCCCCCTGGCCAGAGGCCGGTCAGCCACCCGGCACTACAAGCTGGCAGCCCCGGCCGCACACCAGGCCCGTCGGCCAGGGCTCCACCCCACACCCTCTTCTTAGTCCTCTTCGCTGAGGCAGGCCGTCAGCCTGCAGCAGTTATCCAAGCCTGTGTCTCCGCCGGCAGGCACCTCTACCCACACCCCCGCACGCCCCCTCCCATCGCCCACAAGAGCCAGGAGCCCTCCCTTCCCGCCGTTCGTGGTGGCCCCAACACACAGGGCACAAAGAGCCGGGTCAAACCAGGGGACAGAGGGAGCAGCACCCAAACACACCGCACGCCCTTGGACTCCAGGAGAGACCACCACAAGGGGAAGTGCAGGCACGCAGGCACACAACCCTCACAACCAGGGTGCCTGTGGGCTGCCACTCTCCTCCCTTGGGGGGGGTCCCTGGGCGGGGCTCGGAGCCCACTGGCCCTCCGGCCTGGCCCGGGGCCTTCAAGGGTGACTGCCAATACCCGGGCACTGCCTCTGTAGTGGAGCCCAGCCCCGGGCACGACCACACTCCGGTGGAGAGGCTGCCACTTCAACACAGCCTCAGCGAGTCTGTCCCAGTCCATGTGCCCGCCTGTGCGTCCCTCCCCCCCGGCCCCCCCACGTCTCTCTGGCTCTGTGACGTGCCTGTTGGGCTCTGCCTCTCGCTCAGGAGCTCTCTCCCGCGAGCCAGCCCCCTTTTTCTGTCTCTGTCCATGTCTCTCTGTATGTCGGGATACATACGTGTACATATACGTGTATATTTCCATCTCGCTCCCTCTTACGCCTCCTCCCGTTCTGTCTGTCGGTCCCTGTCCTGCGGGGACTCTAGTCCCCGTCCCCGCACAAGAACGCAGGATATGGTGAGGCCAAGAAGGAACACCAACGGAGCCACGGATAGGGGGCTGAGAGCACCATTTCTCACGGGCGGCTGGCTTGGAGACACGGCAGGCCGGAGCCGCCCGATCCCCAACCGGTCGGCCGTTTCTCTGCCAACCCACCGACACACCGACCGTCGACCCACCAAGCCGGCCCACTGCAATCCGCGCCCCTCTGCAATTTGCAGTCCACCACCCGCGCTTCCTAGCTTGGCCAACGCAGCACCTCCGGGGGCCCATGGCCAACTGGCAACAGCTGATGGCCAAGCGGTCACAGCTGATGACCATGCAGCCCCCACGCAGCACCCCTCCACGCGAGGCCCAGAGCCTCAAACTGCTCTCTGGGAGTCTGTCCCCAGTCCCCGTCTGTCTCTCTCCGCCACTCTCTTGCTCCGTCTCTGGCCTCTCTCACCTCCCCGGGTCAGGAGACGTGACGTGTAGCCACTGAAGGGACCGGAGGTCGGGCGGGACTCCGGGTGCTGACGAGGGGCGAGGGCCCAGACTGAAGGCTTGTGACGAAGGGTGGCTGCAGACCGGAGCTCCTGCACCCTGGTGGCGCGGGTGGCTCTCCCTGGCTTTGGGCCAGTGGGTGGGGCCGGCCAGGGCCAGGGCCTGGGTTGCACGTCCCTAGGGCCGGAGGGGACTGAGAGGACCCTGCGCCCCCCTCGGTGGCCCTGAGAGGTGGGGGCAGTCCAGCAGCAAGGGGGGCTGTGCGGTTGTGGGGCTGGGATGGGGGATGAGAGGGGTTGGGGTAGGGGCCCGGGGTAAAAGCCGTTCGGGGCCTGGGGAGTCCCAGGATGCCCGGGCGCCCAGATATCTGTCACAGTCAGGGAAGTGACCGAGGCCCGTGGAGCCACTGGGGGGGCGCGAAGGGGCCTCGCTGTGTGCCAGGAGTAGCCCGTCGCCCACACCAGCGGCGTCCGGAGGAGGCGGGGAGCGGGCGGGAGGCGCTCAGGCAGACATGCTCGCCACCCGAGCGGCCCAGCAGCATGGCGCGCGCTCAGGAGGCAGGTCGGGAGCAGGCTCTTGGAGCGCCGGGAGCCGGGTCCAGCGCCTAAGGCCATACCGCCCTGAACGCGCCAGATCTCGTCTGAACTCGGAAGCTAAGCAGGGTCGGGCCTGGTTAGTACTTGGGTGGGAGACCACCTGGGAACACCTGTAGGCTTTTGCTCGCCTCTCCTTTTGCATCGCCGCCCCGGCGTGGCTCCCTCCGAACCCCTGCCGCCCCTTGCCCCTCTGCAGCCGCCCAGCCAGCCGAAGGTCCCCCTGGCCAGAGGCCGGTCAGCCACCCGGCACTACAAGCTGGCAGCCCCGGCGGCACACCAGGCCCGTCGGCCAGTGCTCCCCCCCCCACACACTCTTCTTCGTCCTCTTGGGTCCCGCAGGCCATCATCCGGATCCCTTGGCCCAGCGGCGGTCGCCACCGCCGCCGCCGCCGCCGCCGCCACCAGCGCTGCCCTGGCCCCCGCCGCCACCACCAAAGCCCCCGCCATCACCGCGTTTCCCACACCCCCCGCCAGCGCTGCCCTCCCTCCTGCCCCCGCCGACACAACGCCGCCGCCGACGCCATTGCCGACCTCGCAACCCTCCCTCGCCGCCGCCGCCGCCAGCGCTGCTCATGATCAGCCCCCGCTTCTGCGCCGCCGCCGCCGCCGCCGCCGCCGCCATCACCACGCTCCCCACCCCCTCCGCCAGCGCTGCACTCGCCCCCGTCCGCGACCCCGCCGCCGCCAACGCCATACTCCCTCATTCAGCCTCCTCTGCTCTCCCCGCTGCCGCCGCCGCCATCACCCCTCTCCCCATCCCCGCCTCCAGCACCGCCCTCTCCCCCGCCCCCACCCCAGCCGCCGGCCTTGCCGTACTCCCTCAATCTCCCGCCTCTGCTCTCCCGGCCTCCGCGCCACCACCGCCCTCACGCCCTCTCCCGCCACCGCCGCCGCCGCCAGCGCTCCCCGCTCCCCAGTGCCCACCGTCAAAGCCCCCATTGTCGCCGCCGCCATCGCCGCCCTGGAGCCATCCACGCGGTTGCCATTGCCTACATCGCCACCCTCCCCTGCCTCCGCCGCGGACGCCGCCGCCGCCGCCGCCGCCGCCGCCGCCGCCGCCGCCGCGGGGTTCTCCCACAACTCCCAGGCCCAGGGCTGCCTGCTGGTGCAGGCCTCCACCAGTCTTGGGGGTGCGGTTGGGGGTAAACCTGGTGGCGGAAGGGGGGCGGGGTGTATGCCGGTCTGGGTCCTGGGGAATCCCAGGATGCCAGAGTTCCACGATTTCTGGCACCATCAGGGAAATGGCAGTGTCCCATGGAACCTCCGGTGGCGCGAAGTGGCCTCGCTGCGGGCCAGGAGTGGCCCGCCGCCCACGCCAGGGGCATTCGGAGGAGGCGGGGAGCCGGACTGGATGGGGACGCGGTGACGGCGGAGCCGGCCAGCGGGTCGATGTTCGCCACCAGAGCGGAGCATCTGCATGGCGCGCGCTCACGAGGCAGTCCGGGAGCAGGCTCTTGGGGCGCGGGGAGCCAGGTCCCAGCGTCGACGGCTATACCACCCTGAACGCGCCCGATCTCCTCTGAATTCGGGAGCTAAGCAGGGAGGGGCCTGGTTAGTACTTGGATGGGAGACCGCCTGGGAATACCTGTAGGCTTTTGCTTGCCTCTCCTTTTGCGCCGCCGCCCCGGCGTGGCTCCCTCCGAACCCCTGCCGCCCCTTGCCCCTCTGAAGCCGCCCAGCCAGCCGAAGGTCCCCCTGGCCAGAGGCCGGTCAGCCACCCGGCACTACAAGCTGGCAGCCCCGGCCGCACACCAGGCCCGTCGGCCAGGGCTCCACCCCACACCCTCTTCTTAGTCCTCTTCGCTGAGGCAGGCCGTCAGCCTGCAGCAGTTATCCAAGCCTGTGTCTCCGCCGGCAGGCACCTCTACCCACACCCCCGCACGCCCCCTCCCATGGCCCACAAGAGCCAGGAGCCCTCCCTTCCCGCCGTTCGTGGTGGCCCCAACACACAGGGCACAAAGAGCCGGGTCAAACCAGGGGACAGAGGGAGCAGCACCCAAACACACCGCACGCCCTTGGACTCCAGGAGAGACCACCACAAGGGGAAGTGCAGGCACGCAGGCACACAACCCTCACAACCAGGGTGCCTGTGGGCTGCCACTCTCCTCCCTTGGGGGGGGTCCCTGGGCGGGGCTCGGAGCCCACTGGCCCTCCGGCCTGGCCCGGGGCCTTCAAGGGTGACTGCCAATACCCGGGCACTGCCTCTGTAGTGGAGCCCAGCCCCGGGCACGACCACACTCCGGTGGAGAGGCTGCCACTTCAACACAGCCTCAGCGAGTCTGTCCCAGTCCATGTGCCCGCCTGTGCGTCCCTCCCCCCCGGCCCCCCCACGTCTCTCTGGCTCTGTGACGTGCCTGTTGGGCTCTGCCTCTCGCTCAGGAGCTCTCTCCCGCGAGCCAGCCCCCTTTTTCTGTCTCTGTCCATGTCTCTCTGTATGTCGGGATACATACGTGTACATATACGTGTATATTTCCATCTCGCTCCCTCTTACGCCTCCTCCCGTTCTGTCTGTCGGTCCCTGTCCTGCGGGGACTCTAGTCCCCGTCCCCGCACAAGAACGCAGGATATGGTGAGGCCAAGAAGGAACACCAACGGAGCCACGGATAGGGGGCTGAGAGCACCATTTCTCACGGGCGGCTGGCTTGGAGACACGGCAGGCCGGAGCCGCCCGATCCCCAACCGGTCGGCCGTTTCTCTGCCAACCCACCGACACACCGACCGTCGACCCACCAAGCCGGCCCACTGCAATCCGCGCCCCTCTGCAATTTGCAGTCCACCACCCGCGCTTCCTAGCTTGGCCAACGCAGCACCTCCGGGGGCCCATGGCCAACTGGCAACAGCTGATGGCCAAGCGGTCACAGCTGATGACCATGCAGCCCCCACGCAGCACCCCTCCACGCGAGGCCCAGAGCCTCAAACTGCTCTCTGGGAGTCTGTCCCCAGTCCCCGTCTGTCTCTCTCCGCCACTCTCTTGCTCCGTCTCTGGCCTCTCTCACCTCCCCGGGTCAGGAGACGTGACGTGTAGCCACTGAAGGGACCGGAGGTCGGGCGGGACTCCGGGTGCTGACGAGGGGCGAGGGCCCAGACTGAAGGCTTGTGACGAAGGGTGGCTGCAGACCGGAGCTCCTGCACCCTGGTGGCGCGGGTGGCTCTCCCTGGCTTTGGGCCAGTGGGTGGGGCCGGCCAGGGCCAGGGCCTGGGTTGCACGTCCCTAGGGCCGGAGGGGACTGAGAGGACCCTGCGCCCCCCTCGGTGGCCCTGAGAGGTGGGGGCAGTCCAGCAGCAAGGGGGGCTGTGCGGTTGTGGGGCTGGGATGGGGGATGAGAGGGGTTGGGGTAGGGGCCCGGGGTAAAAGCCGTTCGGGGCCTGGGGAGTCCCAGGATGCCCGGGCGCCCAGATATCTGTCACAGTCAGGGAAGTGACCGAGGCCCGTGGAGCCACTGGGGGGGCGCGAAGGGGCCTCGCTGTGTGCCAGGAGTAGCCCGTCGCCCACACCAGCGGCGTCCGGAGGAGGCGGGGAGCGGGCGGGAGGCGCTCAGGCAGACATGCTCGCCACCCGAGCGGCCCAGCAGCATGGCGCGCGCTCAGGAGGCAGGTCGGGAGCAGGCTCTTGGAGCGCCGGGAGCCGGGTCCAGCGCCTAAGGCCATACCGCCCTGAACGCGCCAGATCTCGTCTGAACTCGGAAGCTAAGCAGGGTCGGGCCTGGTTAGTACTTGGGTGGGAGACCACCTGGGAACACCTGTAGGCTTTTGCTCGCCTCTCCTTTTGCATCGCCGCCCCGGCGTGGCTCCCTCCGAACCCCTGCCGCCCCTTGCCCCTCTGCAGCCGCCCAGCCAGCCGAAGGTCCCCCTGGCCAGAGGCCGGTCAGCCACCCGGCACTACAAGCTGGCAGCCCCGGCGGCACACCAGGCCCGTCGGCCAGTGCTCCCCCCCACACCCTCTTCTTCGTCCTCTTCGGTCCCGCAGGCCGTCATCCGGATCCCTTGGCCCAGCGGCGGTCGCCACCGCCGCCGCCGCCGCCGCCGCCGCCACCAGCGCTGCCCTGGCCCCCGCCGCCACCACCAAAGCCCCCGCCATCACCGCGTTTCCCACACCCCCCACCAGCGCTGCCCTCCCCCCTGCCCCCGCCGACACAACGCCGCCGCCGACGCCATTGCCGACCTCGCAACCCTCCCTCGCCGCCGCCGCCGCCAGCGCTGCTCATGATCAGCCCCCGCTTCTGCGCCGCCGCCGCCGCCGCCGCCATCACCACGCTCCCCACCCCCTCCGCCAGCGCTGCACTCGCCCCAGTCCGCGACCCCGCCGCCGCCAACGCCATACTCCCTCATTCAGCCTCCTCTGCTCTCCCCGCTGCCGCCGCCGCCATCACCCCTCTCCCCATCCCCGCCTCCAGCACCGCCCTCTCCCCCGCCCCCACCCCAGCCGCCGGCCTTGCCGTACTACCTCAATCTCCGGCCTCTGCTCTCCCGGCCTCCGCGCCAGCACCGCCCTCACGCCCTCTCCCGCCACCGCCGCCGCCGCCAGCGCTCCCCGCTCCCCAGTGCCCACCGTCAAAGCCCCCATTGTCGCCGCCGCCATCGCCGCCCTGGAGCCATCCACGCGGTTGCCATTGCCTACATCGCCACCCTCCCCTGCCTCCGCCGCGGACGCCGCCGCCGCCGCCGCCGCCGCCGCCGCCGCGGGGTTCTCCCACAACTCCCAGGCCCAGGGCTGCCTGCTGGTGCAGGCCTCCACCAGTCTTGGGGGTGCGGTTGGGGGTAAACCTGGTGGCGGTAGGGGGGCGGGGTGTATGCCGGTCTGGGTCCTGGGGAATCCCAGGATGCCAGAGTTCCACGACTTCTGGCACCATCAGGGAAATGGCAGTGTCCCATGGAACCTCCAGTGGCGCGAAGTGGCCTCGCTGCGGGCCAGGAGTGGCCCGCCGCCCACGCCAGGGGCATTCGGAGGAGGCGGGGAGCCGGACTGGACGGGGACGCGGTGACGGCGGAGCCGGCCAGCGGGTCGATGTTCGCCACCAGAGCGGAGCATCTGCATGGCGCGCGCTCACGAGGCAGTCCGGGAGCAGGCTCTTGGGGCGCGGGGAGCCAGGTCCCAGCGTCGACGGCTATACCACCCTGAACGCGCCCGATCTCCTCTGAATTCGGGAGCTAAGCAGGGAGGGGCCTGGTTAGTACTTGGATGGGAGACCGCCTGGGAACACCTGTAGGCTTTTGCTCGCCTCTCCTTTTGCGCCGCCGCCCCGGCGTGGCTCCCTCCGAACCCCTGCCGCCCCTTGCCCCTCTGAAGCCGCCCAGCCAGCCGAAGGTCCCCCTGGCCAGAGGCCGGTCAGCCACCCGGCACTACAAGCTGGCAGCCCCGGCCGCACACCAGGCCCGTCGGCCAGGGCTCCACCCCACACCCTCTTCTTAGTCCTCTTCGCTGAGGCAGGCCGTCAGCCTGCAGCAGTTATCCAAGCCTGTGTCTCCGCCGGCAGGCACCTCTACCCACACCCCCGCACGCCCCCTCCCATGGCCCACAAGAGCCAGGAGCCCTCCCTTCCCGCCGTTCGTGGTGGCCCCAACACACAGGGCACAAAGAGCCGGGTCAAACCAGGGGACAGAGGGAGCAGCACCCAAACACACCGCACGCCCTTGGACTCCAGGAGAGACCACCACAAGGGGAAGTGCAGGCACGCAGGCACACAACCCTCACAACCAGGGTGCCTGTGGGCTGCCACTCTCCTCCCTTGGGGGGGGTCCCTGGGCGGGGCTCGGAGCCCACTGGCCCTCCGGCCTGGCCCGGGGCCTTCAAGGGTGACTGCCAATACCCGGGCACTGCCTCTGTAGTGGAGCCCAGCCCCGGGCACGACCACACTCCGGTGGAGAGGCTGCCACTTCAACACAGCCTCAGCGAGTCTGTCCCAGTCCATGTGCCCGCCTGTGCGTCCCTCCCCCCCGGCCCCCCCACGTCTCTCTGGCTCTGTGACGTGCCTGTTGGGCTCTGCCTCTCGCTCAGGAGCTCTCTCCCGCGAGCCAGCCCCCTTTTTCTGTCTCTGTCCATGTCTCTCTGTATGTCGGGATACATACGTGTACATATACGTGTATATTTCCATCTCGCTCCCTCTTACGCCTCCTCCCGTTCTGTCTGTCGGTCCCTGTCCTGCGGGGACTCTAGTCCCCGTCCCCGCACAAGAACGCAGGATATGGTGAGGCCAAGAAGGAACACCAACGGAGCCACGGATAGGGGGCTGAGAGCACCATTTCTCACGGGCGGCTGGCTTGGAGACACGGCAGGCCGGAGCCGCCCGATCCCCAACCGGTCGGCCGTTTCTCTGCCAACCCACCGACACACCGACCGTCGACCCACCAAGCCGGCCCACTGCAATCCGCGCCCCTCTGCAATTTGCAGTCCACCACCCGCGCTTCCTAGCTTGGCCAACGCAGCACCTCCGGGGGCCCATGGCCAACTGGCAACAGCTGATGGCCAAGCGGTCACAGCTGATGACCATGCAGCCCCCACGCAGCACCCCTCCACGCGAGGCCCAGAGCCTCAAACTGCTCTCTGGGAGTCTGTCCCCAGTCCCCGTCTGTCTCTCTCCGCCACTCTCTTGCTCCGTCTCTGGCCTCTCTCACCTCCCCGGGTCAGGAGACGTGACGTGTAGCCACTGAAGGGACCGGAGGTCGGGCGGGACTCCGGGTGCTGACGAGGGGCGAGGGCCCAGACTGAAGGCTTGTGACGAAGGGTGGCTGCAGACCGGAGCTCCTGCACCCTGGTGGCGCGGGTGGCTCTCCCTGGCTTTGGGCCAGTGGGTGGGGCCGGCCAGGGCCAGGGCCTGGGTTGCACGTCCCTAGGGCCGGAGGGGACTGAGAGGACCCTGCGCCCCCCTCGGTGGCCCTGAGAGGTGGGGGCAGTCCAGCAGCAAGGGGGGCTGTGCGGTTGTGGGGCTGGGATGGGGGATGAGAGGGGTTGGGGTAGGGGCCCGGGGTAAAAGCCGTTCGGGGCCTGGGGAGTCCCAGGATGCCCGGGCGCCCAGATATCTGTCACAGTCAGGGAAGTGACCGAGGCCCGTGGAGCCACTGGGGGGGCGCGAAGGGGCCTCGCTGTGTGCCAGGAGTAGCCCGTCGCCCACACCAGCGGCGTCCGGAGGAGGCGGGGAGCGGGCGGGAGGCGCTCAGGCAGACATGCTCGCCACCCGAGCGGCCCAGCAGCATGGCGCGCGCTCAGGAGGCAGGTCGGGAGCAGGCTCTTGGAGCGCCGGGAGCCGGGTCCAGCGCCTAAGGCCATACCGCCCTGAACGCGCCAGATCTCGTCTGAACTCGGAAGCTAAGCAGGGTCGGGCCTGGTTAGTACTTGGGTGGGAGACCACCTGGGAACACCTGTAGGCTTTTGCTCGCCTCTCCTTTTGCATCGCCGCCCCGGCGTGGCTCCCTCCGAACCCCTGCCGCCCCTTGCCCCTCTGCAGCCGCCCAGCCAGCCGAAGGTCCCCCTGGCCAGAGGCCGGTCAGCCACCCGGCACTACAAGCTGGCAGCCCCGGCGGCACACCAGGCCCGTCGGCCAGTGCTCCCCCCCACACCCTCTTCTTCGTCCTCTTCGGTCCCGCAGGCCGTCATCCGGATCCCTTGGCCCAGCGGCGGTCGCCACCGCCGCCGCCGCCGCCGCCGCCACCAGCGCTGCCCTGGCCCCCGCCGCCACCACCAAAGCCCCCGCCATCACCGCGTTTCCCACACCCCCCGCCAGCGCTGCCCTCCCTCCTGCCCCCGCCGACACAACGCCGCCGCCGACGCCATTGCCGACCTCGCAACCCTCCCTCGCCGCCGCCGCCGCCAGCGCTGCTCATGATCAGCCCCCGCTTCTGCGCCGCCGCCGCCGCCGCCATCACCACGCTCCCCACCCCCTCCGCCAGCGCTGCACTCGCCCCCGTCCGCGACCCCGCCGCCGCCAACGCCATACTCCCTCATTCAGCCTCCTCTGCTCTCCCCGCTGCCGCCGCCGCCATCACCCCTCTCCCCATCCCCGCCTCCAGCACCGCCCTCTCCCCCGCCCCCACCCCAGCCGCCGGCCTTGCCGTACTCCCTCAATCTCCCGCCTCTGCTCTCCCGGCCTCCGCGCCACCACCGCCCTCACGCCCTCTCCCGCCACCGCCGCAGCCGCCAGCGCTCCCCGCTCCCCAGTGCCCACCGTCAAAGCCCCCATTGTCGCCGCCGCCATCGCCACCCTGGAGCCATCCACGCGGTTGCCATTGCCTACATCGCCACCCTCCCCTGCCTCCGCCGCGGACGCCGCCGCCGCCGCCGCCGCCGCCGCCGCCGCCGCCGCGGGGTTCTCCCACAACTCCCAGGCCCAGGGCTGCCTGCTGGTGCAGGCCTCCACCAGTCTTGGGGGTGCGGTTGGGGGTAAACCTGGTGGCGGTAGGGGGGCGGGGTGTATGCCGGTCTGGGTCCTGGGGAATCCCAGGATGCCAGAGTTCCACGACTTCTGGCACCATCAGGGAAATGGCAGTGTCCCATGGAACCTCCGGTGGCGCGAAGTGGCCTCGCTGCGGGCCAGGAGTGGCCCGCCGCCCACGCCAGGGGCATTCGGAGGAGGCGGGGAGCCGGACTGGACGGGGACGCGGTGACGGCGGAGCCGGCCAGCGGGTCGATGTTCGCCACCAGAGCGGAGCATCTGCATGGCGCGCGCTCACGAGGCAGTCCGGGAGCAGGCTCTTGGGGCGCGGGGAGCCAGGTCCCAGCGTCGACGGCTATACCACCCTGAACGCGCCCGATCTCCTCTGAATTCGGGAGCTAAGCAGGGAGGGGCCTGGTTAGTACTTGGATGGGAGACCTGGGAATACCTGTAGGCTTTTGCTTGCCTCTCCTTTTGCGCCGCCGCCCCGGCGTGGCTCCCTCCGAACCCCTGCCGCCCCTTGCCCCTCTGAAGCCGCCCAGCCAGCCGAAGGTCCCCCTGGCCAGAGGTCGGTCAGCCACCCGGCACTACAAGCTGGCAGCCCCGGCCGCACACCAGGCCCGTCGGCCAGGGCTCCACCCCACACCCTCTTCTTAGTCCTCTTCGCTGAGGCAGGCCGTCAGCCTGCAGCAGTTATCCAAGCCTGTGTCTCCGCCGGCAGGCACCTCTACCCACACCCCCGCACGCCCCCTCCCATCGCCCACAAGAGCCAGGAGCCCTCCCTTCCCGCCGTTCGTGGTGGCCCCAACACACAGGGCACAAAGTGCCGGGTCAAACCAGGGGACAGAGGGAGCAGCACCCAAACACACCGCACGCCCTTGGACTCCAGGAGAGACCACCACAAGGGGAAGTGCAGGCACGCAGGCACACAACCCTCACAACCAGGGTGCCTGTGGGCTGCCACTCTCCTCCCTTGGGGGGGGTCCCTGGGCGGGGCTCGGAGCCCACTGGCCCTCCGGCCTGGCCCGGGGCCTTCAAGGGTGACTGCCAATACCCGGGCACTGCCTCTGTAGTGGAGCCCAGCCCCGGGCACGACCACACTCCGGTGGAGAGGCTGCCACTTCAACACAGCCTCAGCGAGTCTGTCCCAGTCCATGTGCCCGCCTGTGCGTCCCTCCCCCCCGGCCCCCCCACGTCTCTCTGGCTCTGTGACGTGCCTGTTGGGCTCTGCCTCTCGCTCAGGAGCTCTCTCCCGCGAGCCAGCCCCCTTTTTCTGTCTCTGTCCATGTCTCTCTGTATGTCGGGATACATACGTGTACATATACGTGTATATTTCCATCTCGCTCCCTCTTACGCCTCCTCCCGTTCTGTCTGTCGGTCCCTGTCCTGCGGGGACTCTAGTCCCCGTCCCCGCACAAGAACGCAGGATATGGTGAGGCCAAGAAGGAACACCAACGGAGCCACGGATAGGGGGCTGAGAGCACCATTTCTCACGGGCGGCTGGCTTGGAGACACGGCAGGCCGGAGCCGCCCGATCCCCAACCGGTCGGCCGTTTCTCTGCCAACCCACCGACACACCGACCGTCGACCCACCAAGCCGGCCCACTGCAATCCGCGCCCCTCTGCAATTTGCAGTCCACCACCCGCGCTTCCTAGCTTGGCCAACGCAGCACCTCCGGGGGCCCATGGCCAACTGGCAACAGCTGATGGCCAAGCGGTCACAGCTGATGACCATGCAGCCCCCACGCAGCACCCCTCCACGCGAGGCCCAGAGCCTCAAACTGCTCTCTGGGAGTCTGTCCCCAGTCCCCGTCTGTCTCTCTCCGCCACTCTCTTGCTCCGTCTCTGGCCTCTCTCACCTCCCCGGGTCAGGAGACGTGACGTGTAGCCACTGAAGGGACCGGAGGTCGGGCGGGACTCCGGGTGCTGACGAGGGGCGAGGGCCCAGACTGAAGGCTTGTGACGAAGGGTGGCTGCAGACCGGAGCTCCTGCACCCTGGTGGCGCGGGTGGCTCTCCCTGGCTTTGGGCCAGTGGGTGGGGCCGGCCAGGGCCAGGGCCTGGGTTGCACGTCCCTAGGGCCGGAGGGGACTGAGAGGACCCTGCGCCCCCCTCGGTGGCCCTGAGAGGTGGGGGCAGTCCAGCAGCAAGGGGGGCTGTGCGGTTGTGGGGCTGGGATGGGGGATGAGAGGGGTTGGGGTAGGGGCCCGGGGTAAAAGCCGTTCGGGGCCTGGGGAGTCCCAGGATGCCCGGGCGCCCAGATATCTGTCACAGTCAGGGAAGTGACCGAGGCCCGTGGAGCCACTGGGGGGGCGCGAAGGGGCCTCGCTGTGTGCCAGGAGTAGCCCGTCGCCCACACCAGCGGCGTCCGGAGGAGGCGGGGAGCGGGCGGGAGGCGCTCAGGCAGACATGCTCGCCACCCGAGCGGCCCAGCAGCATGGCGCGCGCTCAGGAGGCAGGTCGGGAGCAGGCTCTTGGAGCGCCGGGAGCCGGGTCCAGCGCCTAAGGCCATACCGCCCTGAACGCGCCAGATCTCGTCTGAACTCGGAAGCTAAGCAGGGTCGGGCCTGGTTAGTACTTGGGTGGGAGACCACCTGGGAACACCTGTAGGCTTTTGCTCGCCTCTCCTTTTGCATCGCCGCCCCGGCGTGGCTCCCTCCGAACCCCTGCCGCCCCTTGCCCCTCTGCAGCCGCCCAGCCAGCCGAAGGTCCCCCTGGCCAGAGGCCGGTCAGCCACCCGGCACTACAAGCTGGCAGCCCCGGCGGCACACCAGGCCCGTCGGCCAGTGCTCCCCCCCACACCCTCTTCTTCGTCCTCTTCGGTCCCGCAGGCCGTCATCCGGATCCCTTGGCCCAGCGGCGGTCGCCACCGCCGCCGCCGCCACCAGCGCTGCCCTGGCCCCCGCCGCCACCACCAAAGCCCCCGCCATCACCGCGTTTCCCACACCCCCCACCAGCGCTGCCCTCCCCCCTGCCCCCGCCGACACAACGCCGCCGCCGACGCCATTGCCGACCTCGCAACCCTCCCTCGCCGCCGCCGCCGCCAGCGCTGCTCATGATCAGCCCCCGCTTCTGCGCCGCCGCCGCCGCCGCCGCCATCACCACGCTCCCCACCCCCTCCGCCAGCGCTGCACTCGCCCCAGTCCGCGACCCCGCCGCCGCCAACGCCATACTCCCTCATTCAGCCTCCTCTGCTCTCCCCGCTGCCGCCGCCGCCATCACCCCTCTCCCCATCCCCGCCTCCAGCACCGCCCTCTCCCCCGCCCCCACCCCAGCCGCCGGCCTTGCCGTACTACCTCAATCTCCGGCCTCTGCTCTCCCGGCCTCCGCGCCAGCACCGCCCTCACGCCCTCTCCCTCCACCGCCGCCGCCGCCAGCGCTCCCCGCTCCCCAGTGCCCACCGTCAAAGCCCCCATTGTCGCCGCCGCCATCGCCGCCCTGGAGCCATCCACGCGGTTGCCATTGCCTACATCGCCACCCTCCCCTGCCTCCGCCGCGGACGCCGCCGCCGCCGCCGCCGCCGCCGCCGCCGCCGCCGCCGCCGCCGCGGGGTTCTCCCACAACTCCCAGGCCCAGGGCTGCCTGCTGGTGCAGGCCTCCACCAGTCTTGGGGGTGCGGTTGGGGGTAAACCTGGTGGCGGTAGGGGGGCGGGGTGTATGCCGGTCTGGGTCCTGGGGAATCCCAGGATGCCAGAGTTCCACGACTTCTGGCACCATCAGGGAAATGGCAGTGTCCCATGGAACCTCCGGTGGCGCGAAGTGGCCTCGCTGCGGGCCAGGAGTGGCCCGCCGCCCACGCCAGGGGCATTCGGAGGAGGCGGGGAGCCGGACTGGACGGGGACGCGGTGACGGCGGAGCCGGCCAGCGGGTCGATGTTCGCCACCAGAGCGGAGCATCTGCATGGCGCGCGCTCACGAGGCAGTCCGGGAGCAGGCTCTTGGGGCGCGGGGAGCCAGGTCCCAGCGTCGACGGCTATACCACCCTGAACGCGCCCGATCTCCTCTGAATTCGGGAGCTAAGCAGGGAGGGGCCTGGTTAGTACTTGGATGGGAGACCGCCTGGGAATACCTGTAGGCTTTTGCTTGCCTCTCCTTTTGCGCCGCCGCCCCGGCGTGGCTCCCTCCGAACCCCTGCCGCCCCTTGCCCCTCTGAAGCCGCCCAGCCAGCCGAAGGTCCCCCTGGCCAGAGGCCGGTCAGCCACCCGGCACTACAAGCTGGCAGCCCCGGCCGCACACCAGGCCCGTCGGCCAGGGCTCCACCCCACACCCTCTTCTTAGTCCTCTTCGCTGAGGCAGGCCGTCAGCCTGCAGCAGTTATCCAAGCCTGTGTCTCCGCCGGCAGGCACCTCTACCCACACCCCCGCACGCCCCCTCCCATCGCCCACAAGAGCCAGGAGCCCTCCCTTCCCGCCGTTCGTGGTGGCCCCAACACACAGGGCACAAAGAGCCGGGTCAAACCAGGGGACAGAGGGAGCAGCACCCAAACACACCGCACGCCCTTGGACTCCAGGAGAGACCACCACAAGGGGAAGTGCAGGCACGCAGGCACACAACCCTCACAACCAGGGTGCCTGTGGGCTGCCACTCTCCTCCCTTGGGGGGGGTCCCTGGGCGGGGCTCGGAGCCCACTGGCCCTCCGGCCTGGCCCGGGGCCTTCAAGGGTGACTGCCAATACCCGGGCACTGCCTCTGTAGTGGAGCCCAGCCCCGGGCACGACCACACTCCGGTGGAGAGGCTGCCACTTCAACACAGCCTCAGCGAGTCTGTCCCAGTCCATGTGCCCGCCTGTGCGTCCCTCCCCCCCGGCCCCCCCACGTCTCTCTGGCTCTGTGACGTGCCTGTTGGGCTCTGCCTCTCGCTCAGGAGCTCTCTCCCGCGAGCCAGCCCCCTTTTTCTGTCTCTGTCCATGTCTCTCTGTATGTCGGGATACATACGTGTACATATACGTGTATATTTCCATCTCGCTCCCTCTTACGCCTCCTCCCGTTCTGTCTGTCGGTCCCTGTCCTGCGGGGACTCTAGTCCCCGTCCCCGCACAAGAACGCAGGATATGGTGAGGCCAAGAAGGAACACCAACGGAGCCACGGATAGGGGGCTGAGAGCACCATTTCTCACGGGCGGCTGGCTTGGAGACACGGCAGGCCGGAGCCGCCCGATCCCCAACCGGTCGGCCGTTTCTCTGCCAACCCACCGACACACCGACCGTCGACCCACCAAGCCGGCCCACTGCAATCCGCGCCCCTCTGCAATTTGCAGTCCACCACCCGCGCTTCCTAGCTTGGCCAACGCAGCACCTCCGGGGGCCCATGGCCAACTGGCAACAGCTGATGGCCAAGCGGTCACAGCTGATGACCATGCAGCCCCCACGCAGCACCCCTCCACGCGAGGCCCAGAGCCTCAAACTGCTCTCTGGGAGTCTGTCCCCAGTCCCCGTCTGTCTCTCTCCGCCACTCTCTTGCTCCGTCTCTGGCCTCTCTCACCTCCCCGGGTCAGGAGACGTGACGTGTAGCCACTGAAGGGACCGGAGGTCGGGCGGGACTCCGGGTGCTGACGAGGGGCGAGGGCCCAGACTGAAGGCTTGTGACGAAGGGTGGCTGCAGACCGGAGCTCCTGCACCCTGGTGGCGCGGGTGGCTCTCCCTGGCTTTGGGCCAGTGGGTGGGGCCGGCCAGGGCCAGGGCCTGGGTTGCACGTCCCTAGGGCCGGAGGGGACTGAGAGGACCCTGCGCCCCCCTCGGTGGCCCTGAGAGGTGGGGGCAGTCCAGCAGCAAGGGGGGCTGTGCGGTTGTGGGGCTGGGATGGGGGATGAGAGGGGTTGGGGTAGGGGCCCGGGGTAAAAGCCGTTCGGGGCCTGGGGAGTCCCAGGATGCCCGGGCGCCCAGATATCTGTCACAGTCAGGGAAGTGACCGAGGCCCGTGGAGCCACTGGGGGGGCGCGAAGGGGCCTCGCTGTGTGCCAGGAGTAGCCCGTCGCCCACACCAGCGGCGTCCGGAGGAGGCGGGGAGCGGGCGGGAGGCGCTCAGGCAGACATGCTCGCCACCCGAGCGGCCCAGCAGCATGGCGCGCGCTCAGGAGGCAGGTCGGGAGCAGGCTCTTGGAGCGCCGGGAGCCGGGTCCAGCGCCTAAGGCCATACCGCCCTGAACGCGCCAGATCTCGTCTGAACTCGGAAGCTAAGCAGGGTCGGGCCTGGTTAGTACTTGGGTGGGAGACCACCTGGGAACACCTGTAGGCTTTTGCTCGCCTCTCCTTTTGCATCGCCGCCCCGGCGTGGCTCCCTCCGAACCCCTGCCGCCCCTTGCCCCTCTGCAGCCGCCCAGCCAGCCGAAGGTCCCCCTGGCCAGAGGCCGGTCAGCCACCCGGCACTACAAGCTGGCAGCCCCGGCGGCACACCAGGCCCGTCGGCCAGTGCTCCCCCCCACACCCTCTTCTTCGTCCTCTTCGGTCCCGCAGGCCGTCATCCGGATCCCTTGGCCCAGCGGCGGTCGCCACCGCCGCCGCCGCCGCCGCCGCCGCCGCCACCAGCGCTGCCCTGGCCCCCGCCGCCACCACCAAAGCCCCCGCCATCACCGCGTTTCCCACACCCCCCACCAGCGCTGCCCTCCCCCCTGCCCCCGCCGACACAACGCCGCCGCCGACGCCATTGCCGACCTCGCAACCCTCCCTCGCCGCCGCCGCCGCCAGCGCTGCTCATGATCAGCCCCCGCTTCTGCGCCGCCGCCGCCGCCGCCGCCATCACCACGCTCCCCACCCCCTCCGCCAGCGCTGCACTCGCCCCAGTCCGCGACCCCGCCGCCGCCAACGCCATACTCCCTCATTCAGCCTCCTCTGCTCTCCCCGCTGCCGCCGCCGCCATCACCCCTCTCCCCATCCCCGCCTCCAGCACCGCCCTCTCCCCCGCCCCCACCCCAGCCGCCGGCCTTGCCGTACTACCTCAATCTCCGGCCTCTGCTCTCCCGGCCTCCGCGCCAGCACCGCCCTCACGCCCTCTCCCGCCACCGCCGCCGCCGCCAGCGCTCCCCGCTCCCCAGTGCCCACCGTCAAAGCCCCCATTGTCGCCGCCGCCATCGCCGCCCTGGAGCCATCCACGCGGTTGCCATTGCCTACATCGCCACCCTCCCCTGCCTCCGCCGCGGACGCCGCCGCCGCCGCCGCCGCCGCCGCGGGGTTCTCCCACAACTCCCAGGCCCAGGGCTGCCTGCTGGTGCAGGCCTCCACCAGTCTTGGGGGTGCGGTTGGGGGTAAACCTGGTGGCGGAAGGGGGGCGGGGTGTATGCCGGTCTGGGTCCTGGGGAATCCCAGGATGCCAGAGTTCCACGACTTCTGGCACCATCAGGGAAATGGCAGTGTCCCATGGAACCTCCGGTGGCGCGAAGTGGCCTCGCTGCGGGCCAGGAGTGGCCCGCCGCCCACGCCAGGGGCATTCGGAGGAGGCGGGGAGCCGGACTGGACGGGGACGCGGTGACGGCGGAGCCGGCCAGCGGGTCGATGTTCGCCACCAGAGCGGAGCATCTGCATGGCGCGCGCTCACGAGGCAGTCCGGGAGCAGGCTCTTGGGGCGCGGGGAGCCAGGTCCCAGCGTCGACGGCTATACCACCCTGAACGCGCCCGATCTCCTCTGAATTCGGGAGCTAAGCAGGGAGGGGCCTGGTTAGTACTTGGATGGGAGACCGCCTGGGAATACCTGTAGGCTTTTGCTTGCCTCTCCTTTTGCGCCGCCGCCCCGGCGTGGCTCCCTCCGAACCCCTGCCGCCCCTTGCCCCTCTGAAGCCGCCCAGCCAGCCGAAGGTCCCCCTGGCCAGAGGCCGGTCAGCCACCCGGCACTACAAGCTGGCAGCCCCGGCCGCACACCAGGCCCGTCGGCCAGGGCTCCACCCCACACCCTCTTCTTAGTCCTCTTCGCTGAGGCAGGCCGTCAGCCTGCAGCAGTTATCCAAGCCTGTGTCTCCGCCGGCAGGCACCTCTACCCACACCCCCGCACGCCCCCTCCCATCGCCCACAAGAGCCAGGAGCCCTCCCTTCCCGCCGTTCGTGGTGGCCCCAACACACAGGGCACAAAGTGCCGGGTCAAACCAGGGGACAGAGGGAGCAGCACCCAAACACACCGCACGCCCTTGGACTCCAGGAGAGACCACCACAAGGGGAAGTGCAGGCACGCAGGCACACAACCCTCACAACCAGGGTGCCTGTGGGCTGCCACTCTCCTCCCTTGGGGGGGGTCCCTGGGCGGGGCTCGGAGCCCACTGGCCCTCCGGCCTGGCCCGGGGCCTTCAAGGGTGACTGCCAATACCCGGGCACTGCCTCTGTAGTGGAGCCCAGCCCCGGGCACGACCACACTCCGGTGGAGAGGCTGCCACTTCAACACAGCCTCAGCGAGTCTGTCCCAGTCCATGTGCCCGCCTGTGCGTCCCTCCCCCCCGGCCCCCCCACGTCTCTCTGGCTCTGTGACGTGCCTGTTGGGCTCTGCCTCTCGCTCAGGAGCTCTCTCCCGCGAGCCAGCCCCCTTTTTCTGTCTCTGTCCATGTCTCTCTGTATGTCGGGATACATACGTGTACATATACGTGTATATTTCCATCTCGCTCCCTCTTACGCCTCCTCCCGTTCTGTCTGTCGGTCCCTGTCCTGCGGGGACTCTAGTCCCCGTCCCCGCACAAGAACGCAGGATATGGTGAGGCCAAGAAGGAACACCAACGGAGCCACGGATAGGGGGCTGAGAGCACCATTTCTCACGGGCGGCTGGCTTGGAGACACGGCAGGCCGGAGCCGCCCGATCCCCAACCGGTCGGCCGTTTCTCTGCCAACCCACCGACACACCGACCGTCGACCCACCAAGCCGGCCCACTGCAATCCGCGCCCCTCTGCAATTTGCAGTCCACCACCCGCGCTTCCTAGCTTGGCCAACGCAGCACCTCCGGGGGCCCATGGCCAACTGGCAACAGCTGATGGCCAAGCGGTCACAGCTGATGACCATGCAGCCCCCACGCAGCACCCCTCCACGCGAGGCCCAGAGCCTCAAACTGCTCTCTGGGAGTCTGTCCCCAGTCCCCGTCTGTCTCTCTCCGCCACTCTCTTGCTCCGTCTCTGGCCTCTCTCACCTCCCCGGGTCAGGAGACGTGACGTGTAGCCACTGAAGGGACCGGAGGTCGGGCGGGACTCCGGGTGCTGACGAGGGGCGAGGGCCCAGACTGAAGGCTTGTGACGAAGGGTGGCTGCAGACCGGAGCTCCTGCACCCTGGTGGCGCGGGTGGCTCTCCCTGGCTTTGGGCCAGTGGGTGGGGCCGGCCAGGGCCAGGGCCTGGGTTGCACGTCCCTAGGGCCGGAGGGGACTGAGAGGACCCTGCGCCCCCCTCGGTGGCCCTGAGAGGTGGGGGCAGTCCAGCAGCAAGGGGGGCTGTGCGGTTGTGGGGCTGGGATGGGGGATGAGAGGGGTTGGGGTAGGGGCCCGGGGTAAAAGCCGTTCGGGGCCTGGGGAGTCCCAGGATGCCCGGGCGCCCAGATATCTGTCACAGTCAGGGAAGTGACCGAGGCCCGTGGAGCCACTGGGGGGGCGCGAAGGGGCCTCGCTGTGTGCCAGGAGTAGCCCGTCGCCCACACCAGCGGCGTCCGGAGGAGGCGGGGAGCGGGCGGGAGGCGCTCAGGCAGACATGCTCGCCACCCGAGCGGCCCAGCAGCATGGCGCGCGCTCAGGAGGCAGGTCGGGAGCAGGCTCTTGGAGCGCCGGGAGCCGGGTCCAGCGCCTAAGGCCATACCGCCCTGAACGCGCCAGATCTCGTCTGAACTCGGAAGCTAAGCAGGGTCGGGCCTGGTTAGTACTTGGGTGGGAGACCACCTGGGAACACCTGTAGGCTTTTGCTCGCCTCTCCTTTTGCATCGCCGCCCCGGCGTGGCTCCCTCCGAACCCCTGCCGCCCCTTGCCCCTCTGCAGCCGCCCAGCCAGCCGAAGGTCCCCCTGGCCAGAGGCCGGTCAGCCACCCGGCACTACAAGCTGGCAGCCCCGGCGGCACACCAGGCCCGTCGGCCAGTGCTCCCCCCCACACCCTCTTCTTCGTCCTCTTCGGTCCCGCAGGCCGTCATCCGGATCCCTTGGCCCAGCGGCGGTCGCCACCGCCGCCGCCGCCACCAGCGCTGCCCTGGCCCCCGCCGCCACCACCAAAGCCCCCGCCATCACCGCGTTTCCCACACCCCCCACCAGCGCTGCCCTCCCCCCTGCCCCCGCCGACACAACGCCGCCGCCGACGCCATTGCCGACCTCGCAACCCTCCCTCGCCGCCGCCGCCGCCAGCGCTGCTCATGATCAGCCCCCGCTTCTGCGCCGCCGCCGCCGCCGCCGCCATCACCACGCTCCCCACCCCCTCCGCCAGCGCTGCACTCGCCCCAGTCCGCGACCCCGCCGCCGCCAACGCCATACTCCCTCATTCAGCCTCCTCTGCTCTCCCCGCTGCCGCCGCCGCCATCACCCCTCTCCCCATCCCCGCCTCCAGCACCGCCCTCTCCCCCGCCCCCACCCCAGCCGCCGGCCTTGCCGTACTACCTCAATCTCCGGCCTCTGCTCTCCCGGCCTCCGCGCCAGCACCGCCCTCACGCCCTCTCCCTCCACCGCCGCCGCCGCCAGCGCTCCCCGCTCCCCAGTGCCCACCGTCAAAGCCCCCATTGTCGCCGCCGCCATCGCCGCCCTGGAGCCATCCACGCGGTTGCCATTGCCTACATCGCCACCCTCCCCTGCCTCCGCCGCGGACGCCGCCGCCGCCGCCGCCGCCGCCGCCGCCGCCGCCGCCGCCGCCGCGGGGTTCTCCCACAACTCCCAGGCCCAGGGCTGCCTGCTGGTGCAGGCCTCCACCAGTCTTGGGGGTGCGGTTGGGGGTAAACCTGGTGGCGGTAGGGGGGCGGGGTGTATGCCGGTCTGGGTCCTGGGGAATCCCAGGATGCCAGAGTTCCACGACTTCTGGCACCATCAGGGAAATGGCAGTGTCCCATGGAACCTCCGGTGGCGCGAAGTGGCCTCGCTGCGGGCCAGGAGTGGCCCGCCGCCCACGCCAGGGGCATTCGGAGGAGGCGGGGAGCCGGACTGGACGGGGACGCGGTGACGGCGGAGCCGGCCAGCGGGTCGATGTTCGCCACCAGAGCGGAGCATCTGCATGGCGCGCGCTCACGAGGCAGTCCGGGAGCAGGCTCTTGGGGCGCGGGGAGCCAGGTCCCAGCGTCGACGGCTATACCACCCTGAACGCGCCCGATCTCCTCTGAATTCGGGAGCTAAGCAGGGAGGGGCCTGGTTAGTACTTGGATGGGAGACCGCCTGGGAATACCTGTAGGCTTTTGCTTGCCTCTCCTTTTGCGCCGCCGCCCCGGCGTGGCTCCCTCCGAACCCCTGCCGCCCCTTGCCCCTCTGAAGCCGCCCAGCCAGCCGAAGGTCCCCCTGGCCAGAGGCCGGTCAGCCACCCGGCACTACAAGCTGGCAGCCCCGGCCGCACACCAGGCCCGTCGGCCAGGGCTCCACCCCACACCCTCTTCTTAGTCCTCTTCGCTGAGGCAGGCCGTCAGCCTGCAGCAGTTATCCAAGCCTGTGTCTCCGCCGGCAGGCACCTCTACCCACACCCCCGCACGCCCCCTCCCATCGCCCACAAGAGCCAGGAGCCCTCCCTTCCCGCCGTTCGTGGTGGCCCCAACACACAGGGCACAAAGAGCCGGGTCAAACCAGGGGACAGAGGGAGCAGCACCCAAACACACCGCACGCCCTTGGACTCCAGGAGAGACCACCACAAGGGGAAGTGCAGGCACGCAGGCACACAACCCTCACAACCAGGGTGCCTGTGGGCTGCCACTCTCCTCCCTTGGGGGGGGGTCCCTGGGCGGGGCTCGGAGCCCACTGGCCCTCCGGCCTGGCCCGGGGCCTTCAAGGGTGACTGCCAATACCCGGGCACTGCCTCTGTAGTGGAGCCCAGCCCCGGGCACGACCACACTCCGGTGGAGAGGCTGCCACTTCAACACAGCCTCAGCGAGTCTGTCCCAGTCCATGTGCCCGCCTGTGCGTCCCTCCCCCCCGGCCCCCCCACGTCTCTCTGGCTCTGTGACGTGCCTGTTGGGCTCTGCCTCTCGCTCAGGAGCTCTCTCCCGCGAGCCAGCCCCCTTTTTCTGTCTCTGTCCATGTCTCTCTGTATGTCGGGATACATACGTGTACATATACGTGTATATTTCCATCTCGCTCCCTCTTACGCCTCCTCCCGTTCTGTCTGTCGGTCCCTGTCCTGCGGGGACTCTAGTCCCCGTCCCCGCACAAGAACGCAGGATATGGTGAGGCCAAGAAGGAACACCAACGGAGCCACGGATAGGGGGCTGAGAGCACCATTTCTCACGGGCGGCTGGCTTGGAGACACGGCAGGCCGGAGCCGCCCGATCCCCAACCGGTCGGCCGTTTCTCTGCCAACCCACCGACACACCGACCGTCGACCCACCAAGCCGGCCCACTGCAATCCGCGCCCCTCTGCAATTTGCAGTCCACCACCCGCGCTTCCTAGCTTGGCCAACGCAGCACCTCCGGGGGCCCATGGCCAACTGGCAACAGCTGATGGCCAAGCGGTCACAGCTGATGACCATGCAGCCCCCACGCAGCACCCCTCCACGCGAGGCCCAGAGCCTCAAACTGCTCTCTGGGAGTCTGTCCCCAGTCCCCGTCTGTCTCTCTCCGCCACTCTCTTGCTCCGTCTCTGGCCTCTCTCACCTCCCCGGGTCAGGAGACGTGACGTGTAGCCACTGAAGGGACCGGAGGTCGGGCGGGACTCCGGGTGCTGACGAGGGGCGAGGGCCCAGACTGAAGGCTTGTGACGAAGGGTGGCTGCAGACCGGAGCTCCTGCACCCTGGTGGCGCGGGTGGCTCTCCCTGGCTTTGGGCCAGTGGGTGGGGCCGGCCAGGGCCAGGGCCTGGGTTGCACGTCCCTAGGGCCGGAGGGGACTGAGAGGACCCTGCGCCCCCCTCGGTGGCCCTGAGAGGTGGGGGCAGTCCAGCAGCAAGGGGGGCTGTGCGGTTGTGGGGCTGGGATGGGGGATGAGAGGGGTTGGGGTAGGGGCCCGGGGTAAAAGCCGTTCGGGGCCTGGGGAGTCCCAGGATGCCCGGGCGCCCAGATATCTGTCACAGTCAGGGAAGTGACCGAGGCCCGTGGAGCCACTGGGGGGGCGCGAAGGGGCCTCGCTGTGTGCCAGGAGTAGCCCGTCGCCCACACCAGCGGCGTCCGGAGGAGGCGGGGAGCGGGCGGGAGGCGCTCAGGCAGACATGCTCGCCACCCGAGCGGCCCAGCAGCATGGCGCGCGCTCAGGAGGCAGGTCGGGAGCAGGCTCTTGGAGCGCCGGGAGCCGGGTCCAGCGCCTAAGGCCATACCGCCCTGAACGCGCCAGATCTCGTCTGAACTCGGAAGCTAAGCAGGGTCGGGCCTGGTTAGTACTTGGGTGGGAGACCACCTGGGAACACCTGTAGGCTTTTGCTCGCCTCTCCTTTTGCATCGCCGCCCCGGCGTGGCTCCCTCCGAACCCCTGCCGCCCCTTGCCCCTCTGCAGCCGCCCAGCCAGCCGAAGGTCCCCCTGGCCAGAGGCCGGTCAGCCACCCGGCACTACAAGCTGGCAGCCCCGGCGGCACACCAGGCCCGTCGGCCAGTGCTCCCCCCCCCACACACTCTTCTTCGTCCTCTTCGGTCCCGCAGGCCGTCATCCGGATCCCTTGGCCCAGCGGCGGTCGCCACCGCCGCCGCCGCCGCCGCCGCCACCAGCGCTGCCCTGGCCCCCGCCGCCACCACCAAAGCCCCCGCCATCACCGCGTTTCCCACACCCCCCGCCAGCGCTGCCCTCCCTCCTGCCCCCGCCGACACAACGCCGCCGCCGACGCCATTGCCGACCTCGCAACCCTCCCTCGCCGCCGCCGCCGCCAGCGCTGCTCATGATCAGCCCCCGCTTCTGCGCCGCCGCCGCCGCCGCCGCCGCCGCCATCACCACGCTCCCCACCCCCTCCGCCAGCGCTGCACTCGCCCCCGTCCGCGACCCCGCCGCCGCCAACGCCATACTCCCTCATTCAGCCTCCTCTGCTCTCCCCGCTGCCGCCGCCGCCATCACCCCTCTCCCCATCCCCGCCTCCAGCACCGCCCTCTCCCCCGCCCCCACCCCAGCCGCCGGCCTTGCCGTACTCCCTCAATCTCCCGCCTCTGCTCTCCCGGCCTCCGCGCCACCACCGCCCTCACGCCCTCTCCCGCCACCGCCGCCGCCGCCAGCGCTCCCCGCTCCCCAGTGCCCACCGTCAAAGCCCCCATTGTCGCCGCCGCCATCGCCGCCCTGGAGCCATCCACGCGGTTGCCATTGCCTACATCGCCACCCTCCCCTGCCTCCGCCGCGGACGCCGCCGCCGCCGCCGCCGCCGCCGCCGCCGCCGCCGCCGCGGGGTTCTCCCACAACTCCCAGGCCCAGGGCTGCCTGCTGGTGCAGGCCTCCACCAGTCTTGGGGGTGCGGTTGGGGGTAAACCTGGTGGCGGAAGGGGGGCGGGGTGTATGCCGGTCTGGGTCCTGGGGAATCCCAGGATGCCAGAGTTCCACGATTTCTGGCACCATCAGGGAAATGGCAGTGTCCCATGGAACCTCCGGTGGCGCGAAGTGGCCTCGCTGCGGGCCAGGAGTGGCCCGCCGCCCACGCCAGGGGCATTCGGAGGAGGCGGGGAGCCGGACTGGACGGGGACGCGGTGACGGCGGAGCCGGCCAGCGGGTCGATGTTCGCCACCAGAGCGGAGCATCTGCATGGCGCGCGCTCACGAGGCAGTCCGGGAGCAGGCTCTTGGGGCGCGGGGAGCCAGGTCCCAGCGTCGACGGCTATACCACCCTGAACGCGCCCGATCTCCTCTGAATTCGGGAGCTAAGCAGGGAGGGGCCTGGTTAGTACTTGGATGGGAGACCGCCTGGGAATACCTGTAGGCTTTTGCTTGCCTCTCCTTTTGCGCCGCCGCCCCGGCGTGGCTCCCTCCGAACCCCTGCCGCCCCTTGCCCCTCTGAAGCCGCCCAGCCAGCCGAAGGTCCCCCTGGCCAGAGGCCGGTCAGCCACCCGGCACTACAAGCTGGCAGCCCCGGCCGCACACCAGGCCCGTCGGCCAGGGCTCCACCCCACACCTTCTTCTTAGTCCTCTTCGCTGAGGCAGGCCGTCAGCCTGCAGCAGTTATCCAAGCCTGTGTCTCCGCCGGCAGGCACCTCTACCCACACCCCCGCACGCCCCCTCCCATCGCCCACAAGAGCCAGGAGCCCTCCCTTCCCGCCGTTCGTGGTGGCCCCAACACACAGGGCACAAAGAGCCGGGTCAAACCAGGGGACAGAGGGAGCAGCACCCAAACACACCGCACGCCCTTGGACTCCAGGAGAGACCACCACAAGGGGAAGTGCAGGCACGCAGGCACACAACCCTCACAACCAGGGTGCCTGTGGGCTGCCACTCTCCTCCCTTGGGGGGGGTCCCTGGGCGGGGCTCGGAGCCCACTGGCCCTCCGGCCTGGCCCGGGGCCTTCAAGGGTGACTGCCAATACCCGGGCACTGCCTCTGTAGTGGAGCCCAGCCCCGGGCACGACCACACTCCGGTGGAGAGGCTGCCACTTCAACACAGCCTCAGCGAGTCTGTCCCAGTCCATGTGCCCGCCTGTGCGTCCCTCCCCCCCGGCCCCCCCACGTCTCTCTGGCTCTGTGACGTGCCTGTTGGGCTCTGCCTCTCGCTCAGGAGCTCTCTCCCGCGAGCCAGCCCCCTTTTTCTGTCTCTGTCCATGTCTCTCTGTATGTCGGGATACATACGTGTACATATACGTGTATATTTCCATCTCGCTCCCTCTTACGCCTCCTCCCGTTCTGTCTGTCGGTCCCTGTCCTGCGGGGACTCTAGTCCCCGTCCCCGCACAAGAACGCAGGATATGGTGAGGCCAAGAAGGAACACCAACGGAGCCACGGATAGGGGGCTGAGAGCACCATTTCTCACGGGCGGCTGGCTTGGAGACACGGCAGGCCGGAGCCGCCCGATCCCCAACCGGTCGGCCGTTTCTCTGCCAACCCACCGACACACCGACCGTCGACCCACCAAGCCGGCCCACTGCAATCCGCGCCCCTCTGCAATTTGCAGTCCACCACCCGCGCTTCCTAGCTTGGCCAACGCAGCACCTCCGGGGGCCCATGGCCAACTGGCAACAGCTGATGGCCAAGCGGTCACAGCTGATGACCATGCAGCCCCCACGCAGCACCCCTCCACGCGAGGCCCAGAGCCTCAAACTGCTCTCTGGGAGTCTGTCCCCAGTCCCCGTCTGTCTCTCTCCGCCACTCTCTTGCTCCGTCTCTGGCCTCTCTCACCTCCCCGGGTCAGGAGACGTGACGTGTAGCCACTGAAGGGACCGGAGGTCGGGCGGGACTCCGGGTGCTGACGAGGGGCGAGGGCCCAGACTGAAGGCTTGTGACGAAGGGTGGCTGCAGACCGGAGCTCCTGCACCCTGGTGGCGCGGGTGGCTCTCCCTGGCTTTGGGCCAGTGGGTGGGGCCGGCCAGGGCCAGGGCCTGGGTTGCACGTCCCTAGGGCCGGAGGGGACTGAGAGGACCCTGCGCCCCCCTCGGTGGCCCTGAGAGGTGGGGGCAGTCCAGCAGCAAGGGGGGCTGTGCGGTTGTGGGGCTGGGATGGGGGATGAGAGGGGTTGGGGTAGGGGCCCGGGGTAAAAGCCGTTCGGGGCCTGGGGAGTCCCAGGATGCCCGGGCGCCCAGATATCTGTCACAGTCAGGGAAGTGACCGAGGCCCGTGGAGCCACTGGGGGGGCGCGAAGGGGCCTCGCTGTGTGCCAGGAGTAGCCCGTCGCCCACACCAGCGGCGTCCGGAGGAGGCGGGGAGCGGGCGGGAGGCGCTCAGGCAGACATGCTCGCCACCCGAGCGGCCCAGCAGCATGGCGCGCGCTCAGGAGGCAGGTCGGGAGCAGGCTCTTGGAGCGCCGGGAGCCGGGTCCAGCGCCTAAGGCCATACCGCCCTGAACGCGCCAGATCTCGTCTGAACTCGGAAGCTAAGCAGGGTCGGGCCTGGTTAGTACTTGGGTGGGAGACCACCTGGGAACACCTGTAGGCTTTTGCTCGCCTCTCCTTTTGCATCGCCGCCCCGGCGTGGCTCCCTCCGAACCCCTGCCGCCCCTTGCCCCTCTGCAGCCGCCCAGCCAGCCGAAGGTCCCCCTGGCCAGAGGCCGGTCAGCCACCCGGCACTACAAGCTGGCAGCCCCGGCGGCACACCAGGCCCGTCGGCCAGTGCTCCCCCCCACACCCTCTTCTTCGTCCTCTTCGGTCCCGCAGGCCGTCATCCGGATCCCTTGGCCCAGCGGCGGTCGCCACCGCCGCCGCCGCCGCCGCCGCCGCCGCCACCAGCGCTGCCCTGGCCCCCGCCGCCACCACCAAAGCCCCCGCCATCACCGCGTTTCCCACACCCCCCACCAGCGCTGCCCTCCCCCCTGCCCCCGCCGACACAACGCCGCCGCCGACGCCATTGCCGACCTCGCAACCCTCCCTCGCCGCCGCCGCCGCCAGCGCTGCTCATGATCAGCCCCCGCTTCTGCGCCGCCGCCGCCGCCGCCGCCATCACCACGCTCCCCACCCCCTCCGCCAGCGCTGCACTCGCCCCAGTCCGCGACCCCGCCGCCGCCAACGCCATACTCCCTCATTCAGCCTCCTCTGCTCTCCCCGCTGCCGCCGCCGCCATCACCCCTCTCCCCATCCCCGCCTCCAGCACCGCCCTCTCCCCCGCCCCCACCCCAGCCGCCGGCCTTGCCGTACTACCTCAATCTCCGGCCTCTGCTCTCCCGGCCTCCGCGCCAGCACCGCCCTCACGCCCTCTCCCGCCACCGCCGCCGCCGCCAGCGCTCCCCGCTCCCCAGTGCCCACCGTCAAAGCCCCCATTGTCGCCGCCGCCATCGCCGCCCTGGAGCCATCCACGCGGTTGCCATTGCCTACATCGCCACCCTCCCCTGCCTCCGCCGCGGACGCCGCCGCCGCCGCCGCCGCCGCGGGGTTCTCCCACAACTCCCAGGCCCAGGGCTGCCTGCTGGTGCAGGCCTCCACCAGTCTTGGGGGTGCGGTTGGGGGTAAACCTGGTGGCGGTAGGGGGGCGGGGTGTATGCCGGTCTGGGTCCTGGGGAATCCCAGGATGCCAGAGTTCCACGACTTCTGGCACCATCAGGGAAATGGCAGTGTCCCATGGAACCTCCGGTGGCGCGAAGTGGCCTCGCTGCGGGCCAGGAGTGGCCCGCCGCCCACGCCAGGGGCATTCGGAGGAGGCGGGGAGCCGGACTGGACGGGGACGCGGTGACGGCGGAGCCGGCCAGCGGGTCGATGTTCGCCACCAGAGCGGAGCATCTGCATGGCGCGCGCTCACGAGGCAGTCCGGGAGCAGGCTCTTGGGGCGCGGGGAGCCAGGTCCCAGCGTCGACGGCTATACCACCCTGAACGCGCCCGATCTCCTCTGAATTCGGGAGCTAAGCAGGGAGGGGCCTGGTTAGTACTTGGATGGGAGACCGCCTGGGAATACCTGTAGGCTTTTGCTTGCCTCTCCTTTTGCGCCGCCGCCCCGGCGTGGCTCCCTCCGAACCCCTGCCGCCCCTTGCCCCTCTGAAGCCGCCCAGCCAGCCGAAGGTCCCCCTGGCCAGAGGCCGGTCAGCCACCCGGCACTACAAGCTGGCAGCCCCGGCCGCACACCAGGCCCGTCGGCCAGGGCTCCACCCCACACCCTCTTCTTAGTCCTCTTCGCTGAGGCAGGCCGTCAGCCTGCAGCAGTTATCCAAGCCTGTGTCTCCGCCGGCAGGCACCTCTACCCACACCCCCGCACGCCCCCTCCCATCGCCCACAAGAGCCAGGAGCCCTCCCTTCCCGCCGTTCGTGGTGGCCCCAACACACAGGGCACAAAGAGCCGGGTCAAACCAGGGGACAGAGGGAGCAGCACCCAAACACACCGCACGCCCTTGGACTCCAGGAGAGACCACCACAAGGGGAAGTGCAGGCACGCAGGCACACAACCCTCACAACCAGGGTGCCTGTGGGCTGCCACTCTCCTCCCTTGGGGGGGGTCCCTGGGCGGGGCTCGGAGCCCACTGGCCCTCCGGCCTGGCCCGGGGCCTTCAAGGGTGACTGCCAATACCCGGGCACTGCCTCTGTAGTGGAGCCCAGCCCCGGGCACGACCACACTCCGGTGGAGAGGCTGCCACTTCAACACAGCCTCAGCGAGTCTGTCCCAGTCCATGTGCCCGCCTGTGCGTCCCTCCCCCCCGGCCCCCCCACGTCTCTCTGGCTCTGTGACGTGCCTGTTGGGCTCTGCCTCTCGCTCAGGAGCTCTCTCCCGCGAGCCAGCCCCCTTTTTCTGTCTCTGTCCATGTCTCTCTGTATGTCGGGATACATACGTGTACATATACGTGTATATTTCCATCTCGCTCCCTCTTACGCCTCCTCCCGTTCTGTCTGTCGGTCCCTGTCCTGCGGGGACTCTAGTCCCCGTCCCCGCACAAGAACGCAGGATATGGTGAGGCCAAGAAGGAACACCAACGGAGCCACGGATAGGGGGCTGAGAGCACCATTTCTCACGGGCGGCTGGCTTGGAGACACGGCAGGCCGGAGCCGCCCGATCCCCAACCGGTCGGCCGTTTCTCTGCCAACCCACCGACACACCGACCGTCGACCCACCAAGCCGGCCCACTGCAATCCGCGCCCCTCTGCAATTTGCAGTCCACCACCCGCGCTTCCTAGCTTGGCCAACGCAGCACCTCCGGGGGCCCATGGCCAACTGGCAACAGCTGATGGCCAAGCGGTCACAGCTGATGACCATGCAGCCCCCACGCAGCACCCCTCCACGCGAGGCCCAGAGCCTCAAACTGCTCTCTGGGAGTCTGTCCCCAGTCCCCGTCTGTCTCTCTCCGCCACTCTCTTGCTCCGTCTCTGGCCTCTCTCACCTCCCCGGGTCAGGAGACGTGACGTGTAGCCACTGAAGGGACCGGAGGTCGGGCGGGACTCCGGGTGCTGACGAGGGGCGAGGGCCCAGACTGAAGGCTTGTGACGAAGGGTGGCTGCAGACCGGAGCTCCTGCACCCTGGTGGCGCGGGTGGCTCTCCCTGGCTTTGGGCCAGTGGGTGGGGCCGGCCAGGGCCAGGGCCTGGGTTGCACGTCCCTAGGGCCGGAGGGGACTGAGAGGACCCTGCGCCCCCCTCGGTGGCCCTGAGAGGTGGGGGCAGTCCAGCAGCAAGGGGGGCTGTGCGGTTGTGGGGCTGGGATGGGGGATGAGAGGGGTTGGGGTAGGGGCCCGGGGTAAAAGCCGTTCGGGGCCTGGGGAGTCCCAGGATGCCCGGGCGCCCAGATATCTGTCACAGTCAGGGAAGTGACCGAGGCCCGTGGAGCCACTGGGGGGGCGCGAAGGGGCCTCGCTGTGTGCCAGGAGTAGCCCGTCGCCCACACCAGCGGCGTCCGGAGGAGGCGGGGAGCGGGCGGGAGGCGCTCAGGCAGACATGCTCGCCACCCGAGCGGCCCAGCAGCATGGCGCGCGCTCAGGAGGCAGGTCGGGAGCAGGCTCTTGGAGCGCCGGGAGCCGGGTCCAGCGCCTAAGGCCATACCGCCCTGAACGCGCCAGATCTCGTCTGAACTCGGAAGCTAAGCAGGGTCGGGCCTGGTTAGTACTTGGGTGGGAGACCACCTGGGAACACCTGTAGGCTTTTGCTCGCCTCTCCTTTTGCATCGCCGCCCCGGCGTGGCTCCCTCCGAACCCCTGCCGCCCCTTGCCCCTCTGCAGCCGCCCAGCCAGCCGAAGGTCCCCCTGGCCAGAGGCCGGTCAGCCACCCGGCACTACAAGCTGGCAGCCCCGGCGGCACACCAGGCCCGTCGGCCAGTGCTCCCCCCCACACCCTCTTCTTCGTCCTCTTCGGTCCCGCAGGCCGTCATCCGGATCCCTTGGCCCAGCGGCGGTCGCCACCGCCGCCGCCGCCGCCGCCGCCGCCACCAGCGCTGCCCTGGCCCCCGCCGCCACCACCAAAGCCCCCGCCATCACCGCGTTTCCCACACCCCCCACCAGCGCTGCCCTCCCCCCTGCCCCCGCCGACACAACGCCGCCGCCGACGCCATTGCCGACCTCGCAACCCTCCCTCGCCGCCGCCGCCGCCAGCGCTGCTCATGATCAGCCCCCGCTTCTGCGCCGCCGCCGCCGCCGCCGCCATCACCACGCTCCCCACCCCCTCCGCCAGCGCTGCACTCGCCCCAGTCCGCGACCCCGCCGCCGCCAACGCCATACTCCCTCATTCAGCCTCCTCTGCTCTCCCCGCTGCCGCCGCCGCCATCACCCCTCTCCCCATCCCCGCCTCCAGCACCGCCCTCTCCCCCGCCCCCACCCCAGCCGCCGGCCTTGCCGTACTACCTCAATCTCCGGCCTCTGCTCTCCCGGCCTCCGCGCCAGCACCGCCCTCACGCCCTCTCCCGCCACCGCCGCCGCCGCCAGCGCTCCCCGCTCCCCAGTGCCCACCGTCAAAGCCCCCATTGTCGCCGCCGCCATCGCCGCCCTGGAGCCATCCACGCGGTTGCCATTGCCTACATCGCCACCCTCCCCTGCCTCCGCCGCGGACGCCGCCGCCGCCGCCGCCGCCGCCGCGGGGTTCTCCCACAACTCCCAGGCCCAGGGCTGCCTGCTGGTGCAGGCCTCCACCAGTCTTGGGGGTGCGGTTGGGGGTAAACCTGGTGGCGGTAGGGGGGCGGGGTGTATGCCGGTCTGGGTCCTGGGGAATCCCAGGATGCCAGAGTTCCACGACTTCTGGCACCATCAGGGAAATGGCAGTGTCCCATGGAACCTCCGGTGGCGCGAAGTGGCCTCGCTGCGGGCCAGGAGTGGCCCGCCGCCCACGCCAGGGGCATTCGGAGGAGGCGGGGAGCCGGACTGGACGGGGACGCGGTGACGGCGGAGCCGGCCAGCGGGTCGATGTTCGCCACCAGAGCGGAGCATCTGCATGGCGCGCGCTCACGAGGCAGTCCGGGAGCAGGCTCTTGGGGCGCGGGGAGCCAGGTCCCAGCGTCGACGGCTATACCACCCTGAACGCGCCCGATCTCCTCTGAATTCGGGAGCTAAGCAGGGAGGGGCCTGGTTAGTACTTGGATGGGAGACCGCCTGGGAATACCTGTAGGCTTTTGCTTGCCTCTCCTTTTGCGCCGCCGCCCCGGCGTGGCTCCCTCCGAACCCCTGCCGCCCCTTGCCCCTCTGAAGCCGCCCAGCCAGCCGAAGGTCCCCCTGGCCAGAGGCCGGTCAGCCACCCGGCACTACAAGCTGGCAGCCCCGGCCGCACACCAGGCCCGTCGGCCAGGGCTCCACCCCACACCCTCTTCTTAGTCCTCTTCGCTGAGGCAGGCCGTCAGCCTGCAGCAGTTATCCAAGCCTGTGTCTCCGCCGGCAGGCACCTCTACCCACACCCCCGCACGCCCCCTCCCATCGCCCACAAGAGCCAGGAGCCCTCCCTTCCCGCCGTTCGTGGTGGCCCCAACACACAGGGCACAAAGTGCCGGGTCAAACCAGGGGACAGAGGGAGCAGCACCCAAACACACCGCACGCCCTTGGACTCCAGGAGAGACCACCACAAGGGGAAGTGCAGGCACGCAGGCACACAACCCTCACAACCAGGGTGCCTGTGGGCTGCCACTCTCCTCCCTTGGGGGGGGTCCCTGGGCGGGGCTCGGAGCCCACTGGCCCTCCGGCCTGGCCCGGGGCCTTCAAGGGTGACTGCCAATACCCGGGCACTGCCTCTGTAGTGGAGCCCAGCCCCGGGCACGACCACACTCCGGTGGAGAGGCTGCCACTTCAACACAGCCTCAGCGAGTCTGTCCCAGTCCATGTGCCCGCCTGTGCGTCCCTCCCCCCCGGCCCCCCCACGTCTCTCTGGCTCTGTGACGTGCCTGTTGGGCTCTGCCTCTCGCTCAGGAGCTCTCTCCCGCGAGCCAGCCCCCTTTTTCTGTCTCTGTCCATGTCTCTCTGTATGTCGGGATACATACGTGTACATATACGTGTATATTTCCATCTCGCTCCCTCTTACGCCTCCTCCCGTTCTGTCTGTCGGTCCCTGTCC
Organism: Rhinolophus sinicus; assembly: GCF_057876585.1. Taxonomy (NCBI): domain Eukaryota; kingdom Metazoa; phylum Chordata; class Mammalia; order Chiroptera; family Rhinolophidae; genus Rhinolophus; species Rhinolophus sinicus. The sequence goes on from NC_142506.1 coordinate 41,463,514, forward strand.
TGCGGGGACTCTAGTCCCCGTCCCCGCACAAGAACGCAGGATATGGTGAGGCCAAGAAGGAACACCAACGGAGCCACGGATAGGGGGCTGAGAGCACCATTTCTCACGGGCGGCTGGCTTGGAGACACGGCAGGCCGGAGCCGCCCGATCCCCAACCGGTCGGCCGTTTCTCTGCCAACCCACCGACACACCGACCGTCGACCCACCAAGCCGGCCCACTGCAATCCGCGCCCCTCTGCAATTTGCAGTCCACCACCCGCGCTTCCTAGCTTGGCCAACGCAGCACCTCCGGGGGCCCATGGCCAACTGGCAACAGCTGATGGCCAAGCGGTCACAGCTGATGACCATGCAGCCCCCACGCAGCACCCCTCCACGCGAGGCCCAGAGCCTCAAACTGCTCTCTGGGAGTCTGTCCCCAGTCCCCGTCTGTCTCTCTCCGCCACTCTCTTGCTCCGTCTCTGGCCTCTCTCACCTCCCCGGGTCAGGAGACGTGACGTGTAGCCACTGAAGGGACCGGAGGTCGGGCGGGACTCCGGGTGCTGACGAGGGGCGAGGGCCCAGACTGAAGGCTTGTGACGAAGGGTGGCTGCAGACCGGAGCTCCTGCACCCTGGTGGCGCGGGTGGCTCTCCCTGGCTTTGGGCCAGTGGGTGGGGCCGGCCAGGGCCAGGGCCTGGGTTGCACGTCCCTAGGGCCGGAGGGGACTGAGAGGACCCTGCGCCCCCCTCGGTGGCCCTGAGAGGTGGGGGCAGTCCAGCAGCAAGGGGGGCTGTGCGGTTGTGGGGCTGGGATGGGGGATGAGAGGGGTTGGGGTAGGGGCCCGGGGTAAAAGCCGTTCGGGGCCTGGGGAGTCCCAGGATGCCCGGGCGCCCAGATATCTGTCACAGTCAGGGAAGTGACCGAGGCCCGTGGAGCCACTGGGGGGGCGCGAAGGGGCCTCGCTGTGTGCCAGGAGTAGCCCGTCGCCCACACCAGCGGCGTCCGGAGGAGGCGGGGAGCGGGCGGGAGGCGCTCAGGCAGACATGCTCGCCACCCGAGCGGCCCAGCAGCATGGCGCGCGCTCAGGAGGCAGGTCGGGAGCAGGCTCTTGGAGCGCCGGGAGCCGGGTCCAGCGCCTAAGGCCATACCGCCCTGAACGCGCCAGATCTCGTCTGAACTCGGAAGCTAAGCAGGGTCGGGCCTGGTTAGTACTTGGGTGGGAGACCACCTGGGAACACCTGTAGGCTTTTGCTCGCCTCTCCTTTTGCATCGCCGCCCCGGCGTGGCTCCCTCCGAACCCCTGCCGCCCCTTGCCCCTCTGCAGCCGCCCAGCCAGCCGAAGGTCCCCCTGGCCAGAGGCCGGTCAGCCACCCGGCACTACAAGCTGGCAGCCCCGGCGGCACACCAGGCCCGTCGGCCAGTGCTCCCCCCCACACCCTCTTCTTCGTCCTCTTCGGTCCCGCAGGCCGTCATCCGGATCCCTTGGCCCAGCGGCGGTCGCCACCGCCGCCGCCGCCACCAGCGCTGCCCTGGCCCCCGCCGCCACCACCAAAGCCCCCGCCATCACCGCGTTTCCCACACCCCCCACCAGCGCTGCCCTCCCCCCTGCCCCCGCCGACACAACGCCGCCGCCGACGCCATTGCCGACCTCGCAACCCTCCCTCGCCGCCGCCGCCGCCAGCGCTGCTCATGATCAGCCCCCGCTTCTGCGCCGCCGCCGCCGCCGCCGCCATCACCACGCTCCCCACCCCCTCCGCCAGCGCTGCACTCGCCCCAGTCCGCGACCCCGCCGCCGCCAACGCCATACTCCCTCATTCAGCCTCCTCTGCTCTCCCCGCTGCCGCCGCCGCCATCACCCCTCTCCCCATCCCCGCCTCCAGCACCGCCCTCTCCCCCGCCCCCACCCCAGCCGCCGGCCTTGCCGTACTACCTCAATCTCCGGCCTCTGCTCTCCCGGCCTCCGCGCCAGCACCGCCCTCACGCCCTCTCCCGCCACCGCCGCCGCCGCCAGCGCTCCCCGCTCCCCAGTGCCCACCGTCAAAGCCCCCATTGTCGCCGCCGCCATCGCCGCCCTGGAGCCATCCACGCGGTTGCCATTGCCTACATCGCCACCCTCCCCTGCCTCCGCCGCGGACGCCGCCGCCGCCGCCGCCGCCGCCGCCGCCGCCGCCGCCGCCGCCGCGGGGTTCTCCCACAACTCCCAGGCCCAGGGCTGCCTGCTGGTGCAGGCCTCCACCAGTCTTGGGGGTGCGGTTGGGGGTAAACCTGGTGGCGGTAGGGGGGCGGGGTGTATGCCGGTCTGGGTCCTGGGGAATCCCAGGATGCCAGAGTTCCACGACTTCTGGCACCATCAGGGAAATGGCAGTGTCCCATGGAACCTCCGGTGGCGCGAAGTGGCCTCGCTGCGGGCCAGGAGTGGCCCGCCGCCCACGCCAGGGGCATTCGGAGGAGGCGGGGAGCCGGACTGGACGGGGACGCGGTGACGGCGGAGCCGGCCAGCGGGTCGATGTTCGCCACCAGAGCGGAGCATCTGCATGGCGCGCGCTCACGAGGCAGTCCGGGAGCAGGCTCTTGGGGCGCGGGGAGCCAGGTCCCAGCGTCGACGGCTATACCACCCTGAACGCGCCCGATCTCCTCTGAATTCGGGAGCTAAGCAGGGAGGGGCCTGGTTAGTACTTGGATGGGAGACCGCCTGGGAATACCTGTAGGCTTTTGCTTGCCTCTCCTTTTGCGCCGCCGCCCCGGCGTGGCTCCCTCCGAACCCCTGCCGCCCCTTGCCCCTCTGAAGCCGCCCAGCCAGCCGAAGGTCCCCCTGGCCAGAGGCCGGTCAGCCACCCGGCACTACAAGCTGGCAGCCCCGGCCGCACACCAGGCCCGTCGGCCAGGGCTCCACCCCACACCCTCTTCTTAGTCCTCTTCGCTGAGGCAGGCCGTCAGCCTGCAGCAGTTATCCAAGCCTGTGTCTCCGCCGGCAGGCACCTCTACCCACACCCCCGCACGCCCCCTCCCATCGCCCACAAGAGCCAGGAGCCCTCCCTTCCCGCCGTTCGTGGTGGCCCCAACACACAGGGCACAAAGTGCCGGGTCAAACCAGGGGACAGAGGGAGCAGCACCCAAACACACCGCACGCCCTTGGACTCCAGGAGAGACCACCACAAGGGGAAGTGCAGGCACGCAGGCACACAACCCTCACAACCAGGGTGCCTGTGGGCTGCCACTCTCCTCCCTTGGGGGGGGTCCCTGGGCGGGGCTCGGAGCCCACTGGCCCTCCGGCCTGGCCCGGGGCCTTCAAGGGTGACTGCCAATACCCGGGCACTGCCTCTGTAGTGGAGCCCAGCCCCGGGCACGACCACACTCCGGTGGAGAGGCTGCCACTTCAACACAGCCTCAGCGAGTCTGTCCCAGTCCATGTGCCCGCCTGTGCGTCCCTCCCCCCCGGCCCCCCCACGTCTCTCTGGCTCTGTGACGTGCCTGTTGGGCTCTGCCTCTCGCTCAGGAGCTCTCTCCCGCGAGCCAGCCCCCTTTTTCTGTCTCTGTCCATGTCTCTCTGTATGTCGGGATACATACGTGTACATATACGTGTATATTTCCATCTCGCTCCCTCTTACGCCTCCTCCCGTTCTGTCTGTCGGTCCCTGTCCTGCGGGGACTCTAGTCCCCGTCCCCGCACAAGAACGCAGGATATGGTGAGGCCAAGAAGGAACACCAACGGAGCCACGGATAGGGGGCTGAGAGCACCATTTCTCACGGGCGGCTGGCTTGGAGACACGGCAGGCCGGAGCCGCCCGATCCCCAACCGGTCGGCCGTTTCTCTGCCAACCCACCGACACACCGACCGTCGACCCACCAAGCCGGCCCACTGCAATCCGCGCCCCTCTGCAATTTGCAGTCCACCACCCGCGCTTCCTAGCTTGGCCAACGCAGCACCTCCGGGGGCCCATGGCCAACTGGCAACAGCTGATGGCCAAGCGGTCACAGCTGATGACCATGCAGCCCCCACGCAGCACCCCTCCACGCGAGGCCCAGAGCCTCAAACTGCTCTCTGGGAGTCTGTCCCCAGTCCCCGTCTGTCTCTCTCCGCCACTCTCTTGCTCCGTCTCTGGCCTCTCTCACCTCCCCGGGTCAGGAGACGTGACGTGTAGCCACTGAAGGGACCGGAGGTCGGGCGGGACTCCGGGTGCTGACGAGGGGCGAGGGCCCAGACTGAAGGCTTGTGACGAAGGGTGGCTGCAGACCGGAGCTCCTGCACCCTGGTGGCGCGGGTGGCTCTCCCTGGCTTTGGGCCAGTGGGTGGGGCCGGCCAGGGCCAGGGCCTGGGTTGCACGTCCCTAGGGCCGGAGGGGACTGAGAGGACCCTGCGCCCCCCTCGGTGGCCCTGAGAGGTGGGGGCAGTCCAGCAGCAAGGGGGGCTGTGCGGTTGTGGGGCTGGGATGGGGGATGAGAGGGGTTGGGGTAGGGGCCCGGGGTAAAAGCCGTTCGGGGCCTGGGGAGTCCCAGGATGCCCGGGCGCCCAGATATCTGTCACAGTCAGGGAAGTGACCGAGGCCCGTGGAGCCACTGGGGGGGCGCGAAGGGGCCTCGCTGTGTGCCAGGAGTAGCCCGTCGCCCACACCAGCGGCGTCCGGAGGAGGCGGGGAGCGGGCGGGAGGCGCTCAGGCAGACATGCTCGCCACCCGAGCGGCCCAGCAGCATGGCGCGCGCTCAGGAGGCAGGTCGGGAGCAGGCTCTTGGAGCGCCGGGAGCCGGGTCCAGCGCCTAAGGCCATACCGCCCTGAACGCGCCAGATCTCGTCTGAACTCGGAAGCTAAGCAGGGTCGGGCCTGGTTAGTACTTGGGTGGGAGACCACCTGGGAACACCTGTAGGCTTTTGCTCGCCTCTCCTTTTGCATCGCCGCCCCGGCGTGGCTCCCTCCGAACCCCTGCCGCCCCTTGCCCCTCTGCAGCCGCCCAGCCAGCCGAAGGTCCCCCTGGCCAGAGGCCGGTCAGCCACCCGGCACTACAAGCTGGCAGCCCCGGCGGCACACCAGGCCCGTCGGCCAGTGCTCCCCCCCCCACACACTCTTCTTCGTCCTCTTGGGTCCCGCAGGCCGTCATCCGGATCCCTTGGCCCAGCGGCGGTCGCCACCGCCGCCGCCGCCGCCGCCGCCACCAGCGCTGCCCTGGCCCCCGCCGCCACCACCAAAGCCCCCGCCATCACCGCGTTTCCCACACCCCCCGCCAGCGCTGCCCTCCCTCCTGCCCCCGCCGACACAACGCCGCCGCCGACGCCATTGCCGACCTCGCAACCCTCCCTCGCCGCCGCCGCCGCCAGCGCTGCTCATGATCAGCCCCCGCTTCTGCGCCGCCGCCGCCGCCGCCGCCGCCGCCATCACCACGCTCCCCACCCCCTCCGCCAGCGCTGCACTCGCCCCCGTCCGCGACCCCGCCGCCGCCAACGCCATACTCCCTCATTCAGCCTCCTCTGCTCTCCCCGCTGCCGCCGCCGCCATCACCCCTCTCCCCATCCCCGCCTCCAGCACCGCCCTCTCCCCCGCCCCCACCCCAGCCGCCGGCCTTGCCGTACTCCCTCAATCTCCCGCCTCTGCTCTCCCGGCCTCCGCGCCACCACCGCCCTCACGCCCTCTCCCGCCACCGCCGCCGCCGCCAGCGCTCCCCGCTCCCCAGTGCCCACCGTCAAAGCCCCCATTGTCGCCGCCGCCATCGCCGCCCTGGAGCCATCCACGCGGTTGCCATTGCCTACATCGCCACCCTCCCCTGCCTCCGCCGCGGACGCCGCCGCCGCCGCCGCCGCCGCCGCCGCCGCCGCCGCCGCGGGGTTCTCCCACAACTCCCAGGCCCAGGGCTGCCTGCTGGTGCAGGCCTCCACCAGTCTTGGGGGTGCGGTTGGGGGTAAACCTGGTGGCGGAAGGGGGGCGGGGTGTATGCCGGTCTGGGTCCTGGGGAATCCCAGGATGCCAGAGTTCCACGATTTCTGGCACCATCAGGGAAATGGCAGTGTCCCATGGAACCTCCGGTGGCGCGAAGTGGCCTCGCTGCGGGCCAGGAGTGGCCCGCCGCCCACGCCAGGGGCATTCGGAGGAGGCGGGGAGCCGGACTGGACGGGGACGCGGTGACGGCGGAGCCGGCCAGCGGGTCGATGTTCGCCACCAGAGCGGAGCATCTGCATGGCGCGCGCTCACGAGGCAGTCCGGGAGCAGGCTCTTGGGGCGCGGGGAGCCAGGTCCCAGCGTCGACGGCTATACCACCCTGAACGCGCCCGATCTCCTCTGAATTCGGGAGCTAAGCAGGGAGGGGCCTGGTTAGTACTTGGATGGGAGACCGCCTGGGAATACCTGTAGGCTTTTGCTTGCCTCTCCTTTTGCGCCGCCGCCCCGGCGTGGCTCCCTCCGAACCCCTGCCGCCCCTTGCCCCTCTGAAGCCGCCCAGCCAGCCGAAGGTCCCCCTGGCCAGAGGCCGGTCAGCCACCCGGCACTACAAGCTGGCAGCCCCGGCCGCACACCAGGCCCGTCGGCCAGGGCTCCACCCCACACCCTCTTCTTAGTCCTCTTCGCTGAGGCAGGCCGTCAGCCTGCAGCAGTTATCCAAGCCTGTGTCTCCGCCGGCAGGCACCTCTACCCACACCCCCGCACGCCCCCTCCCATCGCCCACAAGAGCCAGGAGCCCTCCCTTCCCGCCGTTCGTGGTGGCCCCAACACACAGGGCACAAAGAGCCGGGTCAAACCAGGGGACAGAGGGAGCAGCACCCAAACACACCGCACGCCCTTGGACTCCAGGAGAGACCACCACAAGGGGAAGTGCAGGCACGCAGGCACACAACCCTCACAACCAGGGTGCCTGTGGGCTGCCACTCTCCTCCCTTGGGGGGGGTCCCTGGGCGGGGCTCGGAGCCCACTGGCCCTCCGGCCTGGCCCGGGGCCTTCAAGGGTGACTGCCAATACCCGGGCACTGCCTCTGTAGTGGAGCCCAGCCCCGGGCACGACCACACTCCGGTGGAGAGGCTGCCACTTCAACACAGCCTCAGCGAGTCTGTCCCAGTCCATGTGCCCGCCTGTGCGTCCCTCCCCCCCGGCCCCCCCACGTCTCTCTGGCTCTGTGACGTGCCTGTTGGGCTCTGCCTCTCGCTCAGGAGCTCTCTCCCGCGAGCCAGCCCCCTTTTTCTGTCTCTGTCCATGTCTCTCTGTATGTCGGGATACATACGTGTACATATACGTGTATATTTCCATCTCGCTCCCTCTTACGCCTCCTCCCGTTCTGTCTGTCGGTCCCTGTCCTGCGGGGACTCTAGTCCCCGTCCCCGCACAAGAACGCAGGATATGGTGAGGCCAAGAAGGAACACCAACGGAGCCACGGATAGGGGGCTGAGAGCACCATTTCTCACGGGCGGCTGGCTTGGAGACACGGCAGGCCGGAGCCGCCCGATCCCCAACCGGTCGGCCGTTTCTCTGCCAACCCACCGACACACCGACCGTCGACCCACCAAGCCGGCCCACTGCAATCCGCGCCCCTCTGCAATTTGCAGTCCACCACCCGCGCTTCCTAGCTTGGCCAACGCAGCACCTCCGGGGGCCCATGGCCAACTGGCAACAGCTGATGGCCAAGCGGTCACAGCTGATGACCATGCAGCCCCCACGCAGCACCCCTCCACGCGAGGCCCAGAGCCTCAAACTGCTCTCTGGGAGTCTGTCCCCAGTCCCCGTCTGTCTCTCTCCGCCACTCTCTTGCTCCGTCTCTGGCCTCTCTCACCTCCCCGGGTCAGGAGACGTGACGTGTAGCCACTGAAGGGACCGGAGGTCGGGCGGGACTCCGGGTGCTGACGAGGGGCGAGGGCCCAGACTGAAGGCTTGTGACGAAGGGTGGCTGCAGACCGGAGCTCCTGCACCCTGGTGGCGCGGGTGGCTCTCCCTGGCTTTGGGCCAGTGGGTGGGGCCGGCCAGGGCCAGGGCCTGGGTTGCACGTCCCTAGGGCCGGAGGGGACTGAGAGGACCCTGCGCCCCCCTCGGTGGCCCTGAGAGGTGGGGGCAGTCCAGCAGCAAGGGGGGCTGTGCGGTTGTGGGGCTGGGATGGGGGATGAGAGGGGTTGGGGTAGGGGCCCGGGGTAAAAGCCGTTCGGGGCCTGGGGAGTCCCAGGATGCCCGGGCGCCCAGATATCTGTCACAGTCAGGGAAGTGACCGAGGCCCGTGGAGCCACTGGGGGGGCGCGAAGGGGCCTCGCTGTGTGCCAGGAGTAGCCCGTCGCCCACACCAGCGGCGTCCGGAGGAGGCGGGGAGCGGGCGGGAGGCGCTCAGGCAGACATGCTCGCCACCCGAGCGGCCCAGCAGCATGGCGCGCGCTCAGGAGGCAGGTCGGGAGCAGGCTCTTGGAGCGCCGGGAGCCGGGTCCAGCGCCTAAGGCCATACCGCCCTGAACGCGCCAGATCTCGTCTGAACTCGGAAGCTAAGCAGGGTCGGGCCTGGTTAGTACTTGGGTGGGAGACCACCTGGGAACACCTGTAGGCTTTTGCTCGCCTCTCCTTTTGCATCGCCGCCCCGGCGTGGCTCCCTCCGAACCCCTGCCGCCCCTTGCCCCTCTGCAGCCGCCCAGCCAGCCGAAGGTCCCCCTGGCCAGAGGCCGGTCAGCCACCCGGCACTACAAGCTGGCAGCCCCGGCGGCACACCAGGCCCGTCGGCCAGTGCTCCCCCCCACACCCTCTTCTTCGTCCTCTTCGGTCCCGCAGGCCGTCATCCGGATCCCTTGGCCCAGCGGCGGTCGCCACCGCCGCCGCCGCCGCCGCCGCCGCCACCAGCGCTGCCCTGGCCCCCGCCGCCACCACCAAAGCCCCCGCCATCACCGCGTTTCCCACACCCCCCACCAGCGCTGCCCTCCCCCCTGCCCCCGCCGACACAACGCCGCCGCCGACGCCATTGCCGACCTCGCAACCCTCCCTCGCCGCCGCCGCCGCCAGCGCTGCTCATGATCAGCCCCCGCTTCTGCGCCGCCGCCGCCGCCGCCGCCATCACCACGCTCCCCACCCCCTCCGCCAGCGCTGCACTCGCCCCAGTCCGCGACCCCGCCGCCGCCAACGCCATACTCCCTCATTCAGCCTCCTCTGCTCTCCCCGCTGCCGCCGCCGCCATCACCCCTCTCCCCATCCCCGCCTCCAGCACCGCCCTCTCCCCCGCCCCCACCCCAGCCGCCGGCCTTGCCGTACTACCTCAATCTCCGGCCTCTGCTCTCCCGGCCTCCGCGCCAGCACCGCCCTCACGCCCTCTCCCGCCACCGCCGCCGCCGCCAGCGCTCCCCGCTCCCCAGTGCCCACCGTCAAAGCCCCCATTGTCGCCGCCGCCATCGCCGCCCTGGAGCCATCCACGCGGTTGCCATTGCCTACATCGCCACCCTCCCCTGCCTCCGCCGCGGACGCCGCCGCCGCCGCCGCCGCCGCCGCCGCCGCGGGGTTCTCCCACAACTCCCAGGCCCAGGGCTGCCTGCTGGTGCAGGCCTCCACCAGTCTTGGGGGTGCGGTTGGGGGTAAACCTGGTGGCGGTAGGGGGGCGGGGTGTATGCCGGTCTGGGTCCTGGGGAATCCCAGGATGCCAGAGTTCCACGACTTCTGGCACCATCAGGGAAATGGCAGTGTCCCATGGAACCTCCAGTGGCGCGAAGTGGCCTCGCTGCGGGCCAGGAGTGGCCCGCCGCCCACGCCAGGGGCATTCGGAGGAGGCGGGGAGCCGGACTGGACGGGGACGCGGTGACGGCGGAGCCGGCCAGCGGGTCGATGTTCGCCACCAGAGCGGAGCATCTGCATGGCGCGCGCTCACGAGGCAGTCCGGGAGCAGGCTCTTGGGGCGCGGGGAGCCAGGTCCCAGCGTCGACGGCTATACCACCCTGAACGCGCCCGATCTCCTCTGAATTCGGGAGCTAAGCAGGGAGGGGCCTGGTTAGTACTTGGATGGGAGACCGCCTGGGAACACCTGTAGGCTTTTGCTCGCCTCTCCTTTTGCGCCGCCGCCCCGGCGTGGCTCCCTCCGAACCCCTGCCGCCCCTTGCCCCTCTGAAGCCGCCCAGCCAGCCGAAGGTCCCCCTGGCCAGAGGCCGGTCAGCCACCCGGCACTACAAGCTGGCAGCCCCGGCCGCACACCAGGCCCGTCGGCCAGGGCTCCACCCCACACCCTCTTCTTAGTCCTCTTCGCTGAGGCAGGCCGTCAGCCTGCAGCAGTTATCCAAGCCTGTGTCTCCGCCGGCAGGCACCTCTACCCACACCCCCGCACGCCCCCTCCCATGGCCCACAAGAGCCAGGAGCCCTCCCTTCCCGCCGTTCGTGGTGGCCCCAACACACAGGGCACAAAGAGCCGGGTCAAACCAGGGGACAGAGGGAGCAGCACCCAAACACACCGCACGCCCTTGGACTCCAGGAGAGACCACCACAAGGGGAAGTGCAGGCACGCAGGCACACAACCCTCACAACCAGGGTGCCTGTGGGCTGCCACTCTCCTCCCTTGGGGGGGGTCCCTGGGCGGGGCTCGGAGCCCACTGGCCCTCCGGCCTGGCCCGGGGCCTTCAAGGGTGACTGCCAATACCCGGGCACTGCCTCTGTAGTGGAGCCCAGCCCCGGGCACGACCACACTCCGGTGGAGAGGCTGCCACTTCAACACAGCCTCAGCGAGTCTGTCCCAGTCCATGTGCCCGCCTGTGCGTCCCTCCCCCCCGGCCCCCCCACGTCTCTCTGGCTCTGTGACGTGCCTGTTGGGCTCTGCCTCTCGCTCAGGAGCTCTCTCCCGCGAGCCAGCCCCCTTTTTCTGTCTCTGTCCATGTCTCTCTGTATGTCGGGATACATACGTGTACATATACGTGTATATTTCCATCTCGCTCCCTCTTACGCCTCCTCCCGTTCTGTCTGTCGGTCCCTGTCCTGCGGGGACTCTAGTCCCCGTCCCCGCACAAGAACGCAGGATATGGTGAGGCCAAGAAGGAACACCAACGGAGCCACGGATAGGGGGCTGAGAGCACCATTTCTCACGGGCGGCTGGCTTGGAGACACGGCAGGCCGGAGCCGCCCGATCCCCAACCGGTCGGCCGTTTCTCTGCCAACCCACCGACACACCGACCGTCGACCCACCAAGCCGGCCCACTGCAATCCGCGCCCCTCTGCAATTTGCAGTCCACCACCCGCGCTTCCTAGCTTGGCCAACGCAGCACCTCCGGGGGCCCATGGCCAACTGGCAACAGCTGATGGCCAAGCGGTCACAGCTGATGACCATGCAGCCCCCACGCAGCACCCCTCCACGCGAGGCCCAGAGCCTCAAACTGCTCTCTGGGAGTCTGTCCCCAGTCCCCGTCTGTCTCTCTCCGCCACTCTCTTGCTCCGTCTCTGGCCTCTCTCACCTCCCCGGGTCAGGAGACGTGACGTGTAGCCACTGAAGGGACCGGAGGTCGGGCGGGACTCCGGGTGCTGACGAGGGGCGAGGGCCCAGACTGAAGGCTTGTGACGAAGGGTGGCTGCAGACCGGAGCTCCTGCACCCTGGTGGCGCGGGTGGCTCTCCCTGGCTTTGGGCCAGTGGGTGGGGCCGGCCAGGGCCAGGGCCTGGGTTGCACGTCCCTAGGGCCGGAGGGGACTGAGAGGACCCTGCGCCCCCCTCGGTGGCCCTGAGAGGTGGGGGCAGTCCAGCAGCAAGGGGGGCTGTGCGGTTGTGGGGCTGGGATGGGGGATGAGAGGGGTTGGGGTAGGGGCCCGGGGTAAAAGCCGTTCGGGGCCTGGGGAGTCCCAGGATGCCCGGGCGCCCAGATATCTGTCACAGTCAGGGAAGTGACCGAGGCCCGTGGAGCCACTGGGGGGGCGCGAAGGGGCCTCGCTGTGTGCCAGGAGTAGCCCGTCGCCCACACCAGCGGCGTCCGGAGGAGGCGGGGAGCGGGCGGGAGGCGCTCAGGCAGACATGCTCGCCACCCGAGCGGCCCAGCAGCATGGCGCGCGCTCAGGAGGCAGGTCGGGAGCAGGCTCTTGGAGCGCCGGGAGCCGGGTCCAGCGCCTAAGGCCATACCGCCCTGAACGCGCCAGATCTCGTCTGAACTCGGAAGCTAAGCAGGGTCGGGCCTGGTTAGTACTTGGGTGGGAGACCACCTGGGAACACCTGTAGGCTTTTGCTCGCCTCTCCTTTTGCATCGCCGCCCCGGCGTGGCTCCCTCCGAACCCCTGCCGCCCCTTGCCCCTCTGCAGCCGCCCAGCCAGCCGAAGGTCCCCCTGGCCAGAGGCCGGTCAGCCACCCGGCACTACAAGCTGGCAGCCCCGGCGGCACACCAGGCCCGTCGGCCAGTGCTCCCCCCCACACCCTCTTCTTCGTCCTCTTCGGTCCCGCAGGCCGTCATCCGGATCCCTTGGCCCAGCGGCGGTCGCCACCGCCGCCGCCGCCGCCGCCGCCACCAGCGCTGCCCTGGCCCCCGCCGCCACCACCAAAGCCCCCGCCATCACCGCGTTTCCCACACCCCCCGCCAGCGCTGCCCTCCCTCCTGCCCCCGCCGACACAACGCCGCCGCCGACGCCATTGCCGACCTCGCAACCCTCCCTCGCCGCCGCCGCCGCCAGCGCTGCTCATGATCAGCCCCCGCTTCTGCGCCGCCGCCGCCGCCGCCATCACCACGCTCCCCACCCCCTCCGCCAGCGCTGCACTCGCCCCCGTCCGCGACCCCGCCGCCGCCAACGCCATACTCCCTCATTCAGCCTCCTCTGCTCTCCCCGCTGCCGCCGCCGCCATCACCCCTCTCCCCATCCCCGCCTCCAGCACCGCCCTCTCCCCCGCCCCCACCCCAGCCGCCGGCCTTGCCGTACTCCCTCAATCTCCCGCCTCTGCTCTCCCGGCCTCCGCGCCACCACCGCCCTCACGCCCTCTCCCGCCACCGGCGCAGCCGCCAGCGCTCCCCGCTCCCCAGTGCCCACCGTCAAAGCCCCCATTGTCGCCGCCGCCATCGCCACCCTGGAGCCATCCACGCGGTTGCCATTGCCTACATCGCCACCCTCCCCTGCCTCCGCCGCGGACGCCGCCGCCGCCGCCGCCGCCGCCGCCGCCGCCGCCGCGGGGTTCTCCCACAACTCCCAGGCCCAGGGCTGCCTGCTGGTGCAGGCCTCCACCAGTCTTGGGGGTGCGGTTGGGGGTAAACCTGGTGGCGGTAGGGGGGCGGGGTGTATGCCGGTCTGGGTCCTGGGGAATCCCAGGATGCCAGAGTTCCACGACTTCTGGCACCATCAGGGAAATGGCAGTGTCCCATGGAACCTCCGGTGGCGCGAAGTGGCCTCGCTGCGGGCCAGGAGTGGCCCGCCGCCCACGCCAGGGGCATTCGGAGGAGGCGGGGAGCCGGACTGGACGGGGACGCGGTGACGGCGGAGCCGGCCAGCGGGTCGATGTTCGCCACCAGAGCGGAGCATCTGCATGGCGCGCGCTCACGAGGCAGTCCGGGAGCAGGCTCTTGGGGCGCGGGGAGCCAGGTCCCAGCGTCGACGGCTATACCACCCTGAACGCGCCCGATCTCCTCTGAATTCGGGAGCTAAGCAGGGAGGGGCCTGGTTAGTACTTGGATGGGAGACCTGGGAATACCTGTAGGCTTTTGCTTGCCTCTCCTTTTGCGCCGCCGCCCCGGCGTGGCTCCCTCCGAACCCCTGCCGCCCCTTGCCCCTCTGAAGCCGCCCAGCCAGCCGAAGGTCCCCCTGGCCAGAGGCCGGTCAGCCACCCGGCACTACAAGCTGGCAGCCCCGGCCGCACACCAGGCCCGTCGGCCAGGGCTCCACCCCACACCCTCTTCTTAGTCCTCTTCGCTGAGGCAGGCCGTCAGCCTGCAGCAGTTATCCAAGCCTGTGTCTCCGCCGGCAGGCACCTCTACCCACACCCCCGCACGCCCCCTCCCATCGCCCACAAGAGCCAGGAGCCCTCCCTTCCCGCCGTTCGTGGTGGCCCCAACACACAGGGCACAAAGTGCCGGGTCAAACCAGGGGACAGAGGGAGCAGCACCCAAACACACCGCACGCCCTTGGACTCCAGGAGAGACCACCACAAGGGGAAGTGCAGGCACGCAGGCACACAACCCTCACAACCAGGGTGCCTGTGGGCTGCCACTCTCCTCCCTTGGGGGGGGTCCCTGGGCGGGGCTCGGAGCCCACTGGCCCTCCGGCCTGGCCCGGGGCCTTCAAGGGTGACTGCCAATACCCGGGCACTGCCTCTGTAGTGGAGCCCAGCCCCGGGCACGACCACACTCCGGTGGAGAGGCTGCCACTTCAACACAGCCTCAGCGAGTCTGTCCCAGTCCATGTGCCCGCCTGTGCGTCCCTCCCCCCCGGCCCCCCCACGTCTCTCTGGCTCTGTGACGTGCCTGTTGGGCTCTGCCTCTCGCTCAGGAGCTCTCTCCCGCGAGCCAGCCCCCTTTTTCTGTCTCTGTCCATGTCTCTCTGTATGTCGGGATACATACGTGTACATATACGTGTATATTTCCATCTCGCTCCCTCTTACGCCTCCTCCCGTTCTGTCTGTCGGTCCCTGTCCTGCGGGGACTCTAGTCCCCGTCCCCGCACAAGAACGCAGGATATGGTGAGGCCAAGAAGGAACACCAACGGAGCCACGGATAGGGGGCTGAGAGCACCATTTCTCACGGGCGGCTGGCTTGGAGACACGGCAGGCCGGAGCCGCCCGATCCCCAACCGGTCGGCCGTTTCTCTGCCAACCCACCGACACACCGACCGTCGACCCACCAAGCCGGCCCACTGCAATCCGCGCCCCTCTGCAATTTGCAGTCCACCACCCGCGCTTCCTAGCTTGGCCAACGCAGCACCTCCGGGGGCCCATGGCCAACTGGCAACAGCTGATGGCCAAGCGGTCACAGCTGATGACCATGCAGCCCCCACGCAGCACCCCTCCACGCGAGGCCCAGAGCCTCAAACTGCTCTCTGGGAGTCTGTCCCCAGTCCCCGTCTGTCTCTCTCCGCCACTCTCTTGCTCCGTCTCTGGCCTCTCTCACCTCCCCGGGTCAGGAGACGTGACGTGTAGCCACTGAAGGGACCGGAGGTCGGGCGGGACTCCGGGTGCTGACGAGGGGCGAGGGCCCAGACTGAAGGCTTGTGACGAAGGGTGGCTGCAGACCGGAGCTCCTGCACCCTGGTGGCGCGGGTGGCTCTCCCTGGCTTTGGGCCAGTGGGTGGGGCCGGCCAGGGCCAGGGCCTGGGTTGCACGTCCCTAGGGCCGGAGGGGACTGAGAGGACCCTGCGCCCCCCTCGGTGGCCCTGAGAGGTGGGGGCAGTCCAGCAGCAAGGGGGGCTGTGCGGTTGTGGGGCTGGGATGGGGGATGAGAGGGGTTGGGGTAGGGGCCCGGGGTAAAAGCCGTTCGGGGCCTGGGGAGTCCCAGGATGCCCGGGCGCCCAGATATCTGTCACAGTCAGGGAAGTGACCGAGGCCCGTGGAGCCACTGGGGGGGCGCGAAGGGGCCTCGCTGTGTGCCAGGAGTAGCCCGTCGCCCACACCAGCGGCGTCCGGAGGAGGCGGGGAGCGGGCGGGAGGCGCTCAGGCAGACATGCTCGCCACCCGAGCGGCCCAGCAGCATGGCGCGCGCTCAGGAGGCAGGTCGGGAGCAGGCTCTTGGAGCGCCGGGAGCCGGGTCCAGCGCCTAAGGCCATACCGCCCTGAACGCGCCAGATCTCGTCTGAACTCGGAAGCTAAGCAGGGTTGGGCCTGGTTAGTACTTGGGTGGGAGACCACCTGGGAACACCTGTAGGCTTTTGCTCGCCTCTCCTTTTGCATCGCCGCCCCGGCGTGGCTCCCTCCGAACCCCTGCCGCCCCTTGCCCCTCTGCAGCCGCCCAGCCAGCCGAAGGTCCCCCTGGCCAGAGGCCGGTCAGCCACCCGGCACTACAAGCTGGCAGCCCCGGCGGCACACCAGGCCCGTCGGCCAGTGCTCCCCCCCACACCCTCTTCTTCGTCCTCTTCGGTCCCGCAGGCCGTCATCCGGATCCCTTGGCCCAGCGGCGGTCGCCACCGCCGCCGCCGCCGCCGCCGCCGCCACCAGCGCTGCCCTGGCCCCCGCCGCCACCACCAAAGCCCCCGCCATCACCGCGTTTCCCACACCCCCCACCAGCGCTGCCCTCCCCCCTGCCCCCGCCGACACAACGCCGCCGCCGACGCCATTGCCGACCTCGCAACCCTCCCTCGCCGCCGCCGCCGCCAGCGCTGCTCATGATCAGCCCCCGCTTCTGCGCCGCCGCCGCCGCCGCCGCCATCACCACGCTCCCCACCCCCTCCGCCAGCGCTGCACTCGCCCCAGTCCGCGACCCCGCCGCCGCCAACGCCATACTCCCTCATTCAGCCTCCTCTGCTCTCCCCGCTGCCGCCGCCGCCATCACCCCTCTCCCCATCCCCGCCTCCAGCACCGCCCTCTCCCCCGCCCCCACCCCAGCCGCCGGCCTTGCCGTACTACCTCAATCTCCGGCCTCTGCTCTCCCGGCCTCCGCGCCAGCACCGCCCTCACGCCCTCTCCCGCCGCCGCCGCCGCCGCCGCGGGGTTCTCCCACAACTCCCAGGCCCAGGGCTGCCTGCTGGTGCAGGCCTCCACCAGTCTTGGGGGTGCGGTTGGGGGTAAACCTGGTGGCGGTAGGGGGGCGGGGTGTATGCCGGTCTGGGTCCTGGGGAATCCCAGGATGCCAGAGTTCCACGACTTCTGGCACCATCAGGGAAATGGCAGTGTCCCATGGAACCTCCGGTGGCGCGAAGTGGCCTCGCTGCGGGCCAGGAGTGGCCCGCCGCCCACGCCAGGGGCATTCGGAGGAGGCGGGGAGCCGGACTGGACGGGGACGCGGTGACGGCGGAGCCGGCCAGCGGGTCGATGTTCGCCACCAGAGCGGAGCATCTGCATGGCGCGCGCTCACGAGGCAGTCCGGGAGCAGGCTCTTGGGGCGCGGGGAGCCAGGTCCCAGCGTCGACGGCTATACCACCCTGAACGCGCCCGATCTCCTCTGAATTCGGGAGCTAAGCAGGGAGGGGCCTGGTTAGTACTTGGATGGGAGACCGCCTGGGAATACCTGTAGGCTTTTGCTTGCCTCTCCTTTTGCGCCGCCGCCCCGGCGTGGCTCCCTCCGAACCCCTGCCGCCCCTTGCCCCTCTGAAGCCGCCCAGCCAGCCGAAGGTCCCCCTGGCCAGAGGCCGGTCAGCCACCCGGCACTACAAGCTGGCAGCCCCGGCCGCACACCAGGCCCGTCGGCCAGGGCTCCACCCCACACCCTCTTCTTAGTCCTCTTCGCTGAGGCAGGCCGTCAGCCTGCAGCAGTTATCCAAGCCTGTGTCTCCGCCGGCAGGCACCTCTACCCACACCCCCGCACGCCCCCTCCCATCGCCCACAAGAGCCAGGAGCCCTCCCTTCCCGCCGTTCGTGGTGGCCCCAACACACAGGGCACAAAGTGCCGGGTCAAACCAGGGGACAGAGGGAGCAGCACCCAAACACACCGCACGCCCTTGGACTCCAGGAGAGACCACCACAAGGGGAAGTGCAGGCACGCAGGCACACAACCCTCACAACCAGGGTGCCTGTGGGCTGCCACTCTCCTCCCTTGGGGGGGGTCCCTGGGCGGGGCTCGGAGCCCACTGGCCCTCCGGCCTGGCCCGGGGCCTTCAAGGGTGACTGCCAATACCCGGGCACTGCCTCTGTAGTGGAGCCCAGCCCCGGGCACGACCACACTCCGGTGGAGAGGCTGCCACTTCAACACAGCCTCAGCGAGTCTGTCCCAGTCCATGTGCCCGCCTGTGCGTCCCTCCCCCCCGGCCCCCCCACGTCTCTCTGGCTCTGTGACGTGCCTGTTGGGCTCTGCCTCTCGCTCAGGAGCTCTCTCCCGCGAGCCAGCCCCCTTTTTCTGTCTCTGTCCATGTCTCTCTGTATGTCGGGATACATACGTGTACATATACGTGTATATTTCCATCTCGCTCCCTCTTACGCCTCCTCCCGTTCTGTCTGTCGGTCCCTGTCCTGCGGGGACTCTAGTCCCCGTCCCCGCACAAGAACGCAGGATATGGTGAGGCCAAGAAGGAACACCAACGGAGCCACGGATAGGGGGCTGAGAGCACCATTTCTCACGGGCGGCTGGCTTGGAGACACGGCAGGCCGGAGCCGCCCGATCCCCAACCGGTCGGCCGTTTCTCTGCCAACCCACCGACACACCGACCGTCGACCCACCAAGCCGGCCCACTGCAATCCGCGCCCCTCTGCAATTTGCAGTCCACCACCCGCGCTTCCTAGCTTGGCCAACGCAGCACCTCCGGGGGCCCATGGCCAACTGGCAACAGCTGATGGCCAAGCGGTCACAGCTGATGACCATGCAGCCCCCACGCAGCACCCCTCCACGCGAGGCCCAGAGCCTCAAACTGCTCTCTGGGAGTCTGTCCCCAGTCCCCGTCTGTCTCTCTCCGCCACTCTCTTGCTCCGTCTCTGGCCTCTCTCACCTCCCCGGGTCAGGAGACGTGACGTGTAGCCACTGAAGGGACCGGAGGTCGGGCGGGACTCCGGGTGCTGACGAGGGGCGAGGGCCCAGACTGAAGGCTTGTGACGAAGGGTGGCTGCAGACCGGAGCTCCTGCACCCTGGTGGCGCGGGTGGCTCTCCCTGGCTTTGGGCCAGTGGGTGGGGCCGGCCAGGGCCAGGGCCTGGGTTGCACGTCCCTAGGGCCGGAGGGGACTGAGAGGACCCTGCGCCCCCCTCGGTGGCCCTGAGAGGTGGGGGCAGTCCAGCAGCAAGGGGGGCTGTGCGGTTGTGGGGCTGGGATGGGGGATGAGAGGGGTTGGGGTAGGGGCCCGGGGTAAAAGCCGTTCGGGGCCTGGGGAGTCCCAGGATGCCCGGGCGCCCAGATATCTGTCACAGTCAGGGAAGTGACCGAGGCCCGTGGAGCCACTGGGGGGGCGCGAAGGGGCCTCGCTGTGTGCCAGGAGTAGCCCGTCGCCCACACCAGCGGCGTCCGGAGGAGGCGGGGAGCGGGCGGGAGGCGCTCAGGCAGACATGCTCGCCACCCGAGCGGCCCAGCAGCATGGCGCGCGCTCAGGAGGCAGGTCGGGAGCAGGCTCTTGGAGCGCCGGGAGCCGGGTCCAGCGCCTAAGGCCATACCGCCCTGAACGCGCCAGATCTCGTCTGAACTCGGAAGCTAAGCAGGGTTGGGCCTGGTTAGTACTTGGGTGGGAGACCACCTGGGAACACCTGTAGGCTTTTGCTCGCCTCTCCTTTTGCATCGCCGCCCCGGCGTGGCTCCCTCCGAACCCCTGCCGCCCCTTGCCCCTCTGCAGCCGCCCAGCCAGCCGAAGGTCCCCCTGGCCAGAGGCCGGTCAGCCACCCGGCACTACAAGCTGGCAGCCCCGGCGGCACACCAGGCCCGTCGGCCAGTGCTCCCCCCCACACCCTCTTCTTCGTCCTCTTCGGTCCCGCAGGCCGTCATCCGGATCCCTTGGCCCAGCGGCGGTCGCCACCGCCGCCGCCGCCGCCGCCGCCGCCACCAGCGCTGCCCTGGCCCCCGCCGCCACCACCAAAGCCCCCGCCATCACCGCGTTTCCCACACCCCCCACCAGCGCTGCCCTCCCCCCTGCCCCCGCCGACACAACGCCGCCGCCGACGCCATTGCCGACCTCGCAACCCTCCCTCGCCGCCGCCGCCGCCAGCGCTGCTCATGATCAGCCCCCGCTTCTGCGCCGCCGCCGCCGCCGCCGCCATCACCACGCTCCCCACCCCCTCCGCCAGCGCTGCACTCGCCCCAGTCCGCGACCCCGCCGCCGCCAACGCCATACTCCCTCATTCAGCCTCCTCTGCTCTCCCCGCTGCCGCCGCCGCCATCACCCCTCTCCCCATCCCCGCCTCCAGCACCGCCCTCTCCCCCGCCCCCACCCCAGCCGCCGGCCTTGCCGTACTACCTCAATCTCCGGCCTCTGCTCTCCCGGCCTCCGCGCCAGCACCGCCCTCACGCCCTCTCCCGCCGCCGCCGCCGCCGCCGCGGGGTTCTCCCACAACTCCCAGGCCCAGGGCTGCCTGCTGGTGCAGGCCTCCACCAGTCTTGGGGGTGCGGTTGGGGGTAAACCTGGTGGCGGTAGGGGGGCGGGGTGTATGCCGGTCTGGGTCCTGGGGAATCCCAGGATGCCAGAGTTCCACGACTTCTGGCACCATCAGGGAAATGGCAGTGTCCCATGGAACCTCCGGTGGCGCGAAGTGGCCTCGCTGCGGGCCAGGAGTGGCCCGCCGCCCACGCCAGGGGCATTCGGAGGAGGCGGGGAGCCGGACTGGACGGGGACGCGGTGACGGCGGAGCCGGCCAGCGGGTCGATTTTCGCCACCAGAGCGGAGCATCTGCATGGCGCGCGCTCACGAGGCAGTCCGGGAGCAGGCTCTTGGGGCGCGGGGAGCCAGGTCCCAGCGTCGACGGCTATACCACCCTGAACGCGCCCGATCTCCTCTGAATTCGGGAGCTAAGCAGGGAGGGGCCTGGTTAGTACTTGGATGGGAGACCGCCTGGGAATACCTGTAGGCTTTTGCTTGCCTCTCCTTTTGCGCCGCCGCCCCGGCGTGGCTCCCTCCGAACCCCTGCCGCCCCTTGCCCCTCTGAAGCCGCCCAGCCAGCCGAAGGTCCCCCTGGCCAGAGGCCGGTCAGCCACCCGGCACTACAAGCTGGCAGCCCCGGCCGCACACCAGGCCCGTCGGCCAGGGCTCCACCCCACACCCTCTTCTTAGTCCTCTTCGCTGAGGCAGGCCGTCAGCCTGCAGCAGTTATCCAAGCCTGTGTCTCCGCCGGCAGGCACCTCTACCCACACCCCCGCACGCCCCCTCCCATCGCCCACAAGAGCCAGGAGCCCTCCCTTCCCGCCGTTCGTGGTGGCCCCAACACACAGGGCACAAAGAGCCGGGTCAAACCAGGGGACAGAGGGAGCAGCACCCAAACACACCGCACGCCCTTGGACTCCAGGAGAGACCACCACAAGGGGAAGTGCAGGCACGCAGGCACACAACCCTCACAACCAGGGTGCCTGTGGGCTGCCACTCTCCTCCCTTGGGGGGGGTCCCTGGGCGGGGCTCGGAGCCCACTGGCCCTCCGGCCTGGCCCGGGGCCTTCAAGGGTGACTGCCAATACCCGGGCACTGCCTCTGTAGTGGAGCCCAGCCCCGGGCACGACCACACTCCGGTGGAGAGGCTGCCACTTCAACACAGCCTCAGCGAGTCTGTCCCAGTCCATGTGCCCGCCTGTGCGTCCCTCCCCCCCGGCCCCCCCACGTCTCTCTGGCTCTGTGACGTGCCTGTTGGGCTCTGCCTCTCGCTCAGGAGCTCTCTCCCGCGAGCCAGCCCCCTTTTTCTGTCTCTGTCCATGTCTCTCTGTATGTCGGGATACATACGTGTACATATACGTGTATATTTCCATCTCGCTCCCTCTTACGCCTCCTCCCGTTCTGTCTGTCGGTCCCTGTCCTGCGGGGACTCTAGTCCCCGTCCCCGCACAAGAACGCAGGATATGGTGAGGCCAAGAAGGAACACCAACGGAGCCACGGATAGGGGGCTGAGAGCACCATTTCTCACGGGCGGCTGGCTTGGAGACACGGCAGGCCGGAGCCGCCCGATCCCCAACCGGTCGGCCGTTTCTCTGCCAACCCACCGACACACCGACCGTCGACCCACCAAGCCGGCCCACTGCAATCCGCGCCCCTCTGCAATTTGCAGTCCACCACCCGCGCTTCCTAGCTTGGCCAACGCAGCACCTCCGGGGGCCCATGGCCAACTGGCAACAGCTGATGGCCAAGCGGTCACAGCTGATGACCATGCAGCCCCCACGCAGCACCCCTCCACGCGAGGCCCAGAGCCTCAAACTGCTCTCTGGGAGTCTGTCCCCAGTCCCCGTCTGTCTCTCTCCGCCACTCTCTTGCTCCGTCTCTGGCCTCTCTCACCTCCCCGGGTCAGGAGACGTGACGTGTAGCCACTGAAGGGACCGGAGGTCGGGCGGGACTCCGGGTGCTGACGAGGGGCGAGGGCCCAGACTGAAGGCTTGTGACGAAGGGTGGCTGCAGACCGGAGCTCCTGCACCCTGGTGGCGCGGGTGGCTCTCCCTGGCTTTGGGCCAGTGGGTGGGGCCGGCCAGGGCCAGGGCCTGGGTTGCACGTCCCTAGGGCCGGAGGGGACTGAGAGGACCCTGCGCCCCCCTCGGTGGCCCTGAGAGGTGGGGGCAGTCCAGCAGCAAGGGGGGCTGTGCGGTTGTGGGGCTGGGATGGGGGATGAGAGGGGTTGGGGTAGGGGCCCGGGGTAAAAGCCGTTCGGGGCCTGGGGAGTCCCAGGATGCCCGGGCGCCCAGATATCTGTCACAGTCAGGGAAGTGACCGAGGCCCGTGGAGCCACTGGGGGGGCGCGAAGGGGCCTCGCTGTGTGCCAGGAGTAGCCCGTCGCCCACACCAGCGGCGTCCGGAGGAGGCGGGGAGCGGGCGGGAGGCGCTCAGGCAGACATGCTCGCCACCCGAGCGGCCCAGCAGCATGGCGCGCGCTCAGGAGGCAGGTCGGGAGCAGGCTCTTGGAGCGCCGGGAGCCGGGTCCAGCGCCTAAGGCCATACCGCCCTGAACGCGCCAGATCTCGTCTGAACTCGGAAGCTAAGCAGGGTCGGGCCTGGTTAGTACTTGGGTGGGAGACCACCTGGGAACACCTGTAGGCTTTTGCTCGCCTCTCCTTTTGCATCGCCGCCCCGGCGTGGCTCCCTCCGAACCCCTGCCGCCCCTTGCCCCTCTGCAGCCGCCCAGCCAGCCGAAGGTCCCCCTGGCCAGAGGCCGGTCAGCCACCCGGCACTACAAGCTGGCAGCCCCGGCGGCACACCAGGCCCGTCGGCCAGTGCTCCCCCCCACACCCTCTTCTTCGTCCTCTTCGGTCCCGCAGGCCGTCATCCGGATCCCTTGGCCCAGCGGCGGTCGCCACCGCCGCCGCCGCCACCAGCGCTGCCCTGGCCCCCGCCGCCACCACCAAAGCCCCCGCCATCACCGCGTTTCCCACACCCCCCACCAGCGCTGCCCTCCCCCCTGCCCCCGCCGACACAACGCCGCCGCCGACGCCATTGCCGACCTCGCAACCCTCCCTCGCCGCCGCCGCCGCCAGCGCTGCTCATGATCAGCCCCCGCTTCTGCGCCGCCGCCGCCGCCGCCGCCATCACCACGCTCCCCACCCCCTCCGCCAGCGCTGCACTCGCCCCAGTCCGCGACCCCGCCGCCGCCAACGCCATACTCCCTCATTCAGCCTCCTCTGCTCTCCCCGCTGCCGCCGCCGCCATCACCCCTCTCCCCATCCCCGCCTCCAGCACCGCCCTCTCCCCCGCCCCCACCCCAGCCGCCGGCCTTGCCGTACTACCTCAATCTCCGGCCTCTGCTCTCCCGGCCTCCGCGCCAGCACCGCCCTCACGCCCTCTCCCGCCACCGCCGCCGCCGCCAGCGCTCCCCGCTCCCCAGTGCCCACCGTCAAAGCCCCCATTGTCGCCGCCGCCATCGCCGCCCTGGAGCCATCCACGCGGTTGCCATTGCCTACATCGCCACCCTCCCCTGCCTCCGCCGCGGACGCCGCCGCCGCCGCCGCCGCCGCCGCGGGGTTCTCCCACAACTCCCAGGCCCAGGGCTGCCTGCTGGTGCAGGCCTCCACCAGTCTTGGGGGTGCGGTTGGGGGTAAACCTGGTGGCGGTAGGGGGGCGGGGTGTATGCCGGTCTGGGTCCTGGGGAATCCCAGGATGCCAGAGTTCCACGACTTCTGGCACCATCAGGGAAATGGCAGTGTCCCATGGAACCTCCGGTGGCGCGAAGTGGCCTCGCTGCGGGCCAGGAGTGGCCCGCCGCCCACGCCAGGGGCATTCGGAGGAGGCGGGGAGCCGGACTGGACGGGGACGCGGTGACGGCGGAGCCGGCCAGCGGGTCGATGTTCGCCACCAGAGCGGAGCATCTGCATGGCGCGCGCTCACGAGGCAGTCCGGGAGCAGGCTCTTGGGGCGCGGGGAGCCAGGTCCCAGCGTCGACGGCTATACCACCCTGAACGCGCCCGATCTCCTCTGAATTCGGGAGCTAAGCAGGGAGGGGCCTGGTTAGTACTTGGATGGGAGACCGCCTGGGAATACCTGTAGGCTTTTGCTTGCCTCTCCTTTTGCGCCGCCGCCCCGGCGTGGCTCCCTCCGAACCCCTGCCGCCCCTTGCCCCTCTGAAGCCGCCCAGCCAGCCGAAGGTCCCCCTGGCCAGAGGCCGGTCAGCCACCCGGCACTACAAGCTGGCAGCCCCGGCCGCACACCAGGCCCGTCGGCCAGGGCTCCACCCCACACCCTCTTCTTAGTCCTCTTCGCTGAGGCAGGCCGTCAGCCTGCAGCAGTTATCCAAGCCTGTGTCTCCGCCGGCAGGCACCTCTACCCACACCCCCGCACGCCCCCTCCCATCGCCCACAAGAGCCAGGAGCCCTCCCTTCCCGCCGTTCGTGGTGGCCCCAACACACAGGGCACAAAGAGCCGGGTCAAACCAGGGGACAGAGGGAGCAGCACCCAAACACACCGCACGCCCTTGGACTCCAGGAGAGACCACCACAAGGGGAAGTGCAGGCACGCAGGCACACAACCCTCACAACCAGGGTGCCTGTGGGCTGCCACTCTCCTCCCTTGGGGGGGGTCCCTGGGCGGGGCTCGGAGCCCACTGGCCCTCCGGCCTGGCCCGGGGCCTTCAAGGGTGACTGCCAATACCCGGGCACTGCCTCTGTAGTGGAGCCCAGCCCCGGGCACGACCACACTCCGGTGGAGAGGCTGCCACTTCAACACAGCCTCAGCGAGTCTGTCCCAGTCCATGTGCCCGCCTGTGCGTCCCTCCCCCCCGGCCCCCCCACGTCTCTCTGGCTCTGTGACGTGCCTGTTGGGCTCTGCCTCTCGCTCAGGAGCTCTCTCCCGCGAGCCAGCCCCCTTTTTCTGTCTCTGTCCATGTCTCTCTGTATGTCGGGATACATACGTGTACATATACGTGTATATTTCCATCTCGCTCCCTCTTACGCCTCCTCCCGTTCTGTCTGTCGGTCCCTGTCCTGCGGGGACTCTAGTCCCCGTCCCCGCACAAGAACGCAGGATATGGTGAGGCCAAGAAGGAACACCAACGGAGCCACGGATAGGGGGCTGAGAGCACCATTTCTCACGGGCGGCTGGCTTGGAGACACGGCAGGCCGGAGCCGCCCGATCCCCAACCGGTCGGCCGTTTCTCTGCCAACCCACCGACACACCGACCGTCGACCCACCAAGCCGGCCCACTGCAATCCGCGCCCCTCTGCAATTTGCAGTCCACCACCCGCGCTTCCTAGCTTGGCCAACGCAGCACCTCCGGGGGCCCATGGCCAACTGGCAACAGCTGATGGCCAAGCGGTCACAGCTGATGACCATGCAGCCCCCACGCAGCACCCCTCCACGCGAGGCCCAGAGCCTCAAACTGCTCTCTGGGAGTCTGTCCCCAGTCCCCGTCTGTCTCTCTCCGCCACTCTCTTGCTCCGTCTCTGGCCTCTCTCACCTCCCCGGGTCAGGAGACGTGACGTGTAGCCACTGAAGGGACCGGAGGTCGGGCGGGACTCCGGGTGCTGACGAGGGGCGAGGGCCCAGACTGAAGGCTTGTGACGAAGGGTGGCTGCAGACCGGAGCTCCTGCACCCTGGTGGCGCGGGTGGCTCTCCCTGGCTTTGGGCCAGTGGGTGGGGCCGGCCAGGGCCAGGGCCTGGGTTGCACGTCCCTAGGGCCGGAGGGGACTGAGAGGACCCTGCGCCCCCCTCGGTGGCCCTGAGAGGTGGGGGCAGTCCAGCAGCAAGGGGGGCTGTGCGGTTGTGGGGCTGGGATGGGGGATGAGAGGGGTTGGGGTAGGGGCCCGGGGTAAAAGCCGTTCGGGGCCTGGGGAGTCCCAGGATGCCCGGGCGCCCAGATATCTGTCACAGTCAGGGAAGTGACCGAGGCCCGTGGAGCCACTGGGGGGGCGCGAAGGGGCCTCGCTGTGTGCCAGGAGTAGCCCGTCGCCCACACCAGCGGCGTCCGGAGGAGGCGGGGAGCGGGCGGGAGGCGCTCAGGCAGACATGCTCGCCACCCGAGCGGCCCAGCAGCATGGCGCGCGCTCAGGAGGCAGGTCGGGAGCAGGCTCTTGGAGCGCCGGGAGCCGGGTCCAGCGCCTAAGGCCATACCGCCCTGAACGCGCCAGATCTCGTCTGAACTCGGAAGCTAAGCAGGGTCGGGCCTGGTTAGTACTTGGGTGGGAGACCACCTGGGAACACCTGTAGGCTTTTGCTCGCCTCTCCTTTTGCATCGCCGCCCCGGCGTGGCTCCCTCCGAACCCCTGCCGCCCCTTGCCCCTCTGCAGCCGCCCAGCCAGCCGAAGGTCCCCCTGGCCAGAGGCCGGTCAGCCACCCGGCACTACAAGCTGGCAGCCCCGGCGGCACACCAGGCCCGTCGGCCAGTGCTCCCCCCCACACCCTCTTCTTCGTCCTCTTCGGTCCCGCAGGCCGTCATCCGGATCCCTTGGCCCAGCGGCGGTCGCCACCGCCGCCGCCGCCACCAGCGCTGCCCTGGCCCCCGCCGCCACCACCAAAGCCCCCGCCATCACCGCGTTTCCCACACCCCCCACCAGCGCTGCCCTCCCCCCTGCCCCCGCCGACACAACGCCGCCGCCGACGCCATTGCCGACCTCGCAACCCTCCCTCGCCGCCGCCGCCGCCAGCGCTGCTCATGATCAGCCCCAGCTTCTGCGCCGCCGCCGCCGCCGCCGCCATCACCACGCTCCCCACCCCCTCCGCCAGCGCTGCACTCGCCCCAGTCCGCGACCCCGCCGCCGCCAACGCCATACTCCCTCATTCAGCCTCCTCTGCTCTCCCCGCTGCCGCCGCCGCCATCACCCCTCTCCCCATCCCCGCCTCCAGCACCGCCCTCTCCCCCGCCCCCACCCCAGCCGCCGGCCTTGCCATACTACCTCAATCTCCGGCCTCTGCTCTCCCGGCCTCCGCGCCAGCACCGCCCTCACGCCCTCTCCCGCCACCGCCGCCGCCGCCAGCGCTCCCCGCTCCCCAGTGCCCACCGTCAAAGCCCCCATTGTCGCCGCCGCCATCGCCGCCCTGGAGCCATCCACGCGGTTGCCATTGCCTACATCGCCACCCTCCCCTGCCTCCGCCGCGGACGCCGCCGCCGCCGCCGCCGCCGCCGCCGCGGGGTTCTCCCACAACTCCCAGGCCCAGGGCTGCCTGCTGGTGCAGGCCTCCACCAGTCTTGGGGGTGCGGTTGGGGGTAAACCTGGTGGCGGTAGGGGGGCGGGGTGTATGCCGGTCTGGGTCCTGGGGAATCCCAGGATGCCAGAGTTCCACGACTTCTGGCACCATCAGGGAAATGGCAGTGTCCCATGGAACCTCCGGTGGCGCGAAGTGGCCTCGCTGCGGGCCAGGAGTGGCCCGCCGCCCACGCCAGGGGCATTCGGAGGAGGCGGGGAGCCGGACTGGACGGGGACGCGGTGACGGCGGAGCCGGCCAGCGGGTCGATGTTCGCCACCAGAGCGGAGCATCTGCATGGCGCGCGCTCACGAGGCAGTCCGGGAGCAGGCTCTTGGGGCGCGGGGAGCCAGGTCCCAGCGTCGACGGCTATACCACCCTGAACGCGCCCGATCTCCTCTGAATTCGGGAGCTAAGCAGGGAGGGGCCTGGTTAGTACTTGGATGGGAGACCGCCTGGGAATACCTGTAGGCTTTTGCTTGCCTCTCCTTTTGCGCCGCCGCCCCGGCGTGGCTCCCTCCGAACCCCTGCCGCCCCTTGCCCCTCTGCAGCCGCCCAGCCAGCCGAAGGTCCCCCTGGCCAGAGGCCGGTCAGCCACCCGGCACTACAAGCTGGCAGCCCCGGCCGCACACCAGGCCCGTCGGCCAGGGCTCCACCCCACACCCTCTTCTTAGTCCTCTTCGCTGAGGCAGGCCGTCAGCCTGCAGCAGTTATCCAAGCCTGTGTCTCCGCCGGCAGGCACCTCTACCCACACCCCCGCACGCCCCCTCCCATCGCCCACAAGAGCCAGGAGCCCTCCCTTCCCGCCGTTCGTGGTGGCCCCAACACACAGGGCACAAAGAGCCGGGTCAAACCAGGGGACAGAGGGAGCAGCACCCAAACACACCGCACGCCCTTGGACTCCAGGAGAGACCACCACAAGGGGAAGTGCAGGCACGCAGGCACACAACCCTCACAACCAGGGTGCCTGTGGGCTGCCACTCTCCTCCCTTGGGGGGGGTCCCTGGGCGGGGCTCGGAGCCCACTGGCCCTCCGGCCTGGCCCGGGGCCTTCAAGGGTGACTGCCAATACCCGGGCACTGCCTCTGTAGTGGAGCCCAGCCCCGGGCACGACCACACTCCGGTGGAGAGGCTGCCACTTCAACACAGCCTCAGCGAGTCTGTCCCAGTCCATGTGCCCGCCTGTGCGTCCCTCCCCCCCGGCCCCCCCACGTCTCTCTGGCTCTGTGACGTGCCTGTTGGGCTCTGCCTCTCGCTCAGGAGCTCTCTCCCGCGAGCCAGCCCCCTTTTTCTGTCTCTGTCCATGTCTCTCTGTATGTCGGGATACATACGTGTACATATACGTGTATATTTCCATCTCGCTCCCTCTTACGCCTCCTCCCGTTCTGTCTGTCGGTCCCTGTCCTGCGGGGACTCTAGTCCCCGTCCCCGCACAAGAACGCAGGATATGGTGAGGCCAAGAAGGAACACCAACGGAACCACGGATAGGGGGCTGAGAGCACCATTTCTCACGGGCGGCTGGCTTGGAGACACGGCAGGCCGGAGCCGCCCGATCCCCAACCGGTCGGCCGTTTCTCTGCCAACCCACCGACACACCGACCGTCGACCCACCAAGCCGGCCCACTGCAATCCGCGCCCCTCTGCAATTTGCAGTCCACCACCCGCGCTTCCTAGCTTGGCCAACGCAGCACCTCCGGGGGCCCATGGCCAACTGGCAACAGCTGATGGCCAAGCGGTCACAGCTGATGACCATGCAGCCCCCACGCAGCACCCCTCCACGCGAGGCCCAGAGCCTCAAACTGCTCTCTGGGAGTCTGTCCCCAGTCCCCGTCTGTCTCTCTCCGCCACTCTCTTGCTCCGTCTCTGGCCTCTCTCACCTCCCCGGGTCAGGAGACGTGACGTGTAGCCACTGAAGGGACCGGAGGTCGGGCGGGACTCCGGGTGCTGACGAGGGGCGAGGGCCCAGACTGAAGGCTTGTGACGAAGGGTGGCTGCAGAC
This sequence comes from Rhinolophus sinicus, assembly GCF_057876585.1. NCBI lineage: Eukaryota > Metazoa > Chordata > Mammalia > Chiroptera > Rhinolophidae > Rhinolophus > Rhinolophus sinicus. Next base: position 41,492,705 of record NC_142506.1, read on the forward strand.
CGGAGCTCCTGCACCCTGGTGGCGCGGGTGGCTCTCCCTGGCTTTGGGCCAGTGGGTGGGGCCGGCCAGGGCCAGGGCCTGGGTTGCACGTCCCTAGGGCCGGAGGGGACTGAGAGGACCCTGCGCCCCCCTCGGTGGCCCTGAGAGGTGGGGGCAGTCCAGCAGCAAGGGGGGCTGTGCGGTTGTGGGGCTGGGATGGGGGATGAGAGGGGTTGGGGTAGGGGCCCGGGGTAAAAGCCGTTCGGGGCCTGGGGAGTCCCAGGATGCCCGGGCGCCCAGATATCTGTCACAGTCAGGGAAGTGACCGAGGCCCGTGGAGCCACTGGGGGGGCGCGAAGGGGCCTCGCTGTGTGCCAGGAGTAGCCCGTCGCCCACACCAGCGGCGTCCGGAGGAGGCGGGGAGCGGGCGGGAGGCGCTCAGGCAGACATGCTCGCCACCCGAGCGGCCCAGCAGCATGGCGCGCGCTCAGGAGGCAGGCCGGGAGCAGGCTCTTGGAGCGCCGGGAGCCGGGTCCAGCGCCTAAGGCCATACCGCCCTGAACGCGCCAGATCTCGTCTGAACTCGGAAGCTAAGCAGGGTCGGGCCTGGTTAGTACTTGGGTGGGAGACCACCTGGGAACACCTGTAGGCTTTTGCTCGCCTCTCCTTTTGCATCGCCGCCCCGGCGTGGCTCCCTCCGAACCCCTGCCGCCCCTTGCCCCTCTGCAGCCGCCCAGCCAGCCGAAGGTCCCCCTGGCCAGAGGCCGGTCAGCCACCCGGCACTACAAGCTGGCAGCCCCGGCGGCACACCAGGCCCGTCGGCCAGTGCTCCCCCCCCCACACACTCTTCTTCGTCCTCTTCGGTCCCGCAGGCCGTCATCCGGATCCCTTGGCCCAGCGGCGGTCGCCACCGCCGCCGCCGCCGCCGCCGCCACCAGCGCTGCCCTGGCCCCCGCCGCCACCACCAAAGCCCCCGCCATCACCGCGTTTCCCACACCCCCCGCCAGCGCTGCCCTCCCTCCTGCCCCCGCCGACACAACGCCGCCGCCGACGCCATTGCCGACCTCGCAACCCTCCCTCGCCGCCGCCGCCGCCAGCGCTGCTCATGATCAGCCCCCGCTTCTGCGCCGCCGCCGCCGCCGCCGCCGCCGCCATCACCACGCTCCCCACCCCCTCCGCCAGCGCTGCACTCGCCCCCGTCCGCGACCCCGCCGCCGCCAACGCCATACTCCCTCATTCAGCCTCCTCTGCTCTCCCCGCTGCCGCCGCCGCCATCACCCCTCTCCCCATCCCCGCCTCCAGCACCGCCCTCTCCCCCGCCCCCACCCCAGCCGCCGGCCTTGCCGTACTCCCTCAATCTCCCGCCTCTGCTCTCCCGGCCTCCGCGCCACCACCGCCCTCACGCCCTCTCCCGCCACCGCCGCCGCCGCCAGCGCTCCCCGCTCCCCAGTGCCCACCGTCAAAGCCCCCATTGTCGCCGCCGCCATCGCCGCCCTGGAGCCATCCACGCGGTTGCCATTGCCTACATCGCCACCCTCCCCTGCCTCCGCCGCGGACGCCGCCGCCGCCGCCGCCGCCGCCGCCGCCGCGGGGTTCTCCCACAACTCCCAGGCCCAGGGCTGCCTGCTGGTGCAGGCCTCCACCAGTCTTGGGGGTGCGGTTGGGGGTAAACCTGGTGGCGGTAGGGGGGCGGGGTGTATGCCGGTCTGGGTCCTGGGGAATCCCAGGATGCCAGAGTTCCACGACTTCTGGCACCATCAGGGAAATGGCAGTGTCCCATGGAACCTCCGGTGGCGCGAAGTGGCCTCGCTGCGGGCCAGGAGTGGCCCGCCGCCCACGCCAGGGGCATTCGGAGGAGGCGGGGAGCCGGACTGGACGGGGACGCGGTGACGGCGGAGCCGGCCAGCGGGTCGATGTTCGCCACCAGAGCGGAGCATCTGCATGGCGCGCGCTCACGAGGCAGTCCGGGAGCAGGCTCTTGGGGCGCGGGGAGCCAGGTCCCAGCGTCGACGGCTATACCACCCTGAACGCGCCCGATCTCCTCTGAATTCGGGAGCTAAGCAGGGAGGGGCCTGGTTAGTACTTGGATGGGAGACCGCCTGGGAATACCTGTAGGCTTTTGCTTGCCTCTCCTTTTGCGCCGCCGCCCCGGCGTGGCTCCCTCCGAACCCCTGCCGCCCCTTGCCCCTCTGAAGCCGCCCAGCCAGCCGAAGGTCCCCCTGGCCAGAGGCCGGTCAGCCACCCGGCACTACAAGCTGGCAGCCCCGGCCGCACACCAGGCCCGTCGGCCAGGGCTCCACCCCACACCCTCTTCTTAGTCCTCTTCGCTGAGGCAGGCCGTCAGCCTGCAGCAGTTATCCAAGCCTGTGTCTCCGCCGGCAGGCACCTCTACCCACACCCCCGCACGCCCCCTCCCATCGCCCACAAGAGCCAGGAGCCCTCCCTTCCCGCCGTTCGTGGTGGCCCCAACACACAGGGCACAAAGAGCCGGGTCAAACCAGGGGACAGAGGGAGCAGCACCCAAACACACCGCACGCCCTTGGACTCCAGGAGAGACCACCACAAGGGGAAGTGCAGGCACGCAGGCACACAACCCTCACAACCAGGGTGCCTGTGGGCTGCCACTCTCCTCCCTTGGGGGGGGTCCCTGGGCGGGGCTCGGAGCCCACTGGCCCTCCGGCCTGGCCCGGGGCCTTCAAGGGTGACTGCCAATACCCGGGCACTGCCTCTGTAGTGGAGCCCAGCCCCGGGCACGACCACACTCCGGTGGAGAGGCTGCCACTTCAACACAGCCTCAGCGAGTCTGTCCCAGTCCATGTGCCCGCCTGTGCGTCCCTCCCCCCCGGCCCCCCCACGTCTCTCTGGCTCTGTGACGTGCCTGTTGGGCTCTGCCTCTCGCTCAGGAGCTCTCTCCCGCGAGCCAGCCCCCTTTTTCTGTCTCTGTCCATGTCTCTCTGTATGTCGGGATACATACGTGTACATATACGTGTATATTTCCATCTCGCTCCCTCTTACGCCTCCTCCCGTTCTGTCTGTCGGTCCCTGTCCTGCGGGGACTCTAGTCCCCGTCCCCGCACAAGAACGCAGGATATGGTGAGGCCAAGAAGGAACACCAACGGAGCCACGGATAGGGGGCTGAGAGCACCATTTCTCACGGGCGGCTGGCTTGGAGACACGGCAGGCCGGAGCCGCCCGATCCCCAACCGGTCGGCCGTTTCTCTGCCAACCCACCGACACACCGACCGTCGACCCACCAAGCCGGCCCACTGCAATCCGCGCCCCTCTGCAATTTGCAGTCCACCACCCGCGCTTCCTAGCTTGGCCAACGCAGCACCTCCGGGGGCCCATGGCCAACTGGCAACAGCTGATGGCCAAGCGGTCACAGCTGATGACCATGCAGCCCCCACGCAGCACCCCTCCACGCGAGGCCCAGAGCCTCAAACTGCTCTCTGGGAGTCTGTCCCCAGTCCCCGTCTGTCTCTCTCCGCCACTCTCTTGCTCCGTCTCTGGCCTCTCTCACCTCCCCGGGTCAGGAGACGTGACGTGTAGCCACTGAAGGGACCGGAGGTCGGGCGGGACTCCGGGTGCTGACGAGGGGCGAGGGCCCAGACTGAAGGCTTGTGACGAAGGGTGGCTGCAGACCGGAGCTCCTGCACCCTGGTGGCGCGGGTGGCTCTCCCTGGCTTTGGGCCAGTGGGTGGGGCCGGCCAGGGCCAGGGCCTGGGTTGCACGTCCCTAGGGCCGGAGGGGACTGAGAGGACCCTGCGCCCCCCTCGGTGGCCCTGAGAGGTGGGGGCAGTCCAGCAGCAAGGGGGGCTGTGCGGTTGTGGGGCTGGGATGGGGGATGAGAGGGGTTGGGGTAGGGGCCCGGGGTAAAAGCCGTTCGGGGCCTGGGGAGTCCCAGGATGCCCGGGCGCCCAGATATCTGTCACAGTCAGGGAAGTGACCGAGGCCCGTGGAGCCACTGGGGGGGCGCGAAGGGGCCTCGCTGTGTGCCAGGAGTAGCCCGTCGCCCACACCAGCGGCGTCCGGAGGAGGCGGGGAGCGGGCGGGAGGCGCTCAGGCAGACATGCTCGCCACCCGAGCGGCCCAGCAGCATGGCGCGCGCTCAGGAGGCAGGCCGGGAGCAGGCTCTTGGAGCGCCGGGAGCCGGGTCCAGCGCCTAAGGCCATACCGCCCTGAACGCGCCAGATCTCGTCTGAACTCGGAAGCTAAGCAGGGTCGGGCCTGGTTAGTACTTGGGTGGGAGACCACCTGGGAACACCTGTAGGCTTTTGCTCGCCTCTCCTTTTGCATCGCCGCCCCGGCGTGGCTCCCTCCGAACCCCTGCCGCCCCTTGCCCCTCTGCAGCCGCCCAGCCAGCCGAAGGTCCCCCTGGCCAGAGGCCGGTCAGCCACCCGGCACTACAAGCTGGCAGCCCCGGCGGCACACCAGGCCCGTCGGCCAGTGCTCCCCCCCCCACACACTCTTCTTCGTCCTCTTCGGTCCCGCAGGCCGTCATCCGGATCCCTTGGCCCAGCGGCGGTCGCCACCGCCGCCGCCGCCGCCGCCGCCACCAGCGCTGCCCTGGCCCCCGCCGCCACCACCAAAGCCCCCGCCATCACCGCGTTTCCCACACCCCCCGCCAGCGCTGCCCTCCCTCCTGCCCCCGCCGACACAACGCCGCCGCCGACGCCATTGCCGACCTCGCAACCCTCCCTCGCCGCCGCCGCCGCCAGCGCTGCTCATGATCAGCCCCCGCTTCTGCGCCGCCGCCGCCGCCGCCGCCGCCGCCATCACCACGCTCCCCACCCCCTCCGCCAGCGCTGCACTCGCCCCCGTCCGCGACCCCGCCGCCGCCAACGCCATACTCCCTCATTCAGCCTCCTCTGCTCTCCCCGCTGCCGCCGCCGCCATCACCCCTCTCCCCATCCCCGCCTCCAGCACCGCCCTCTCCCCCGCCCCCACCCCAGCCGCCGGCCTTGCCGTACTCCCTCAATCTCCCGCCTCTGCTCTCCCGGCCTCCGCGCCACCACCGCCCTCACGCCCTCTCCCGCCACCGCCGCCGCCGCCAGCGCTCCCCGCTCCCCAGTGCCCACCGTCAAAGCCCCCATTGTCGCCGCCGCCATCGCCGCCCTGGAGCCATCCACGCGGTTGCCATTGCCTACATCGCCACCCTCCCCTGCCTCCGCCGCGGACGCCGCCGCCGCCGCCGCCGCCGCCGCCGCCGCCGCCGCCGCGGGGTTCTCCCACAACTCCCAGGCCCAGGGCTGCCTGCTGGTGCAGGCCTCCACCAGTCTTGGGGGTGCGGTTGGGGGTAAACCTGGTGGCGGTAGGGGGGCGGGGTGTATGCCGGTCTGGGTCCTGGGGAATCCCAGGATGCCAGAGTTCCACGACTTCTGGCACCATCAGGGAAATGGCAGTGTCCCATGGAACCTCCGGTGGCGCGAAGTGGCCTCGCTGCGGGCCAGGAGTGGCCCGCCGCCCACGCCAGGGGCATTCGGAGGAGGCGGGGAGCCGGACTGGACGGGGACGCGGTGACGGCGGAGCCGGCCAGCGGGTCGATGTTCGCCACCAGAGCGGAGCATCTGCATGGCGCGCGCTCACGAGGCAGTCCGGGAGCAGGCTCTTGGGGCGCGGGGAGCCAGGTCCCAGCGTCGACGGCTATACCACCCTGAACGCGCCCGATCTCCTCTGAATTCGGGAGCTAAGCAGGGAGGGGCCTGGTTAGTACTTGGATGGGAGACCGCCTGGGAATACCTGTAGGCTTTTGCTTGCCTCTCCTTTTGCGCCGCCGCCCCGGCGTGGCTCCCTCCGAACCCCTGCCGCCCCTTGCCCCTCTGAAGCCGCCCAGCCAGCCGAAGGTCCCCCTGGCCAGAGGCCGGTCAGCCACCCGGCACTACAAGCTGGCAGCCCCGGCCGCACACCAGGCCCGTCGGCCAGGGCTCCACCCCACACCCTCTTCTTAGTCCTCTTCGCTGAGGCAGGCCGTCAGCCTGCAGCAGTTATCCAAGCCTGTGTCTCCGCCGGCAGGCACCTCTACCCACACCCCCGCACGCCCCCTCCCATCGCCCACAAGAGCCAGGAGCCCTCCCTTCCCGCCGTTCGTGGTGGCCCCAACACACAGGGCACAAAGAGCCGGGTCAAACCAGGGGACAGAGGGAGCAGCACCCAAACACACCGCACGCCCTTGGACTCCAGGAGAGACCACCACAAGGGGAAGTGCAGGCACGCAGGCACACAACCCTCACAACCAGGGTGCCTGTGGGCTGCCACTCTCCTCCCTTGGGGGGGGTCCCTGGGCGGGGCTCGGAGCCCACTGGCCCTCCGGCCTGGCCCGGGGCCTTCAAGGGTGACTGCCAATACCCGGGCACTGCCTCTGTAGTGGAGCCCAGCCCCGGGCACGACCACACTCCGGTGGAGAGGCTGCCACTTCAACACAGCCTCAGCGAGTCTGTCCCAGTCCATGTGCCCGCCTGTGCGTCCCTCCCCCCCGGCCCCCCCACGTCTCTCTGGCTCTGTGACGTGCCTGTTGGGCTCTGCCTCTCGCTCAGGAGCTCTCTCCCGCGAGCCAGCCCCCTTTTTCTGTCTCTGTCCATGTCTCTCTGTATGTCGGGATACATACGTGTACATATACGTGTATATTTCCATCTCGCTCCCTCTTACGCCTCCTCCCGTTCTGTCTGTCGGTCCCTGTCCTGCGGGGACTCTAGTCCCCGTCCCCGCACAAGAACGCAGGATATGGTGAGGCCAAGAAGGAACACCAACGGAGCCACGGATAGGGGGCTGAGAGCACCATTTCTCACGGGCGGCTGGCTTGGAGACACGGCAGGCCGGAGCCGCCCGATCCCCAACCGGTCGGCCGTTTCTCTGCCAACCCACCGACACACCGACCGTCGACCCACCAAGCCGGCCCACTGCAATCCGCGCCCCTCTGCAATTTGCAGTCCACCACCCGCGCTTCCTAGCTTGGCCAACGCAGCACCTCCGGGGGCCCATGGCCAACTGGCAACAGCTGATGGCCAAGCGGTCACAGCTGATGACCATGCAGCCCCCACGCAGCACCCCTCCACGCGAGGCCCAGAGCCTCAAACTGCTCTCTGGGAGTCTGTCCCCAGTCCCCGTCTGTCTCTCTCCGCCACTCTCTTGCTCCGTCTCTGGCCTCTCTCACCTCCCCGGGTCAGGAGACGTGACGTGTAGCCACTGAAGGGACCGGAGGTCGGGCGGGACTCCGGGTGCTGACGAGGGGCGAGGGCCCAGACTGAAGGCTTGTGACGAAGGGTGGCTGCAGACCGGAGCTCCTGCACCCTGGTGGCGCGGGTGGCTCTCCCTGGCTTTGGGCCAGTGGGTGGGGCCGGCCAGGGCCAGGGCCTGGGTTGCACGTCCCTAGGGCCGGAGGGGACTGAGAGGACCCTGCGCCCCCCTCGGTGGCCCTGAGAGGTGGGGGCAGTCCAGCAGCAAGGGGGGCTGTGCGGTTGTGGGGCTGGGATGGGGGATGAGAGGGGTTGGGGTAGGGGCCCGGGGTAAAAGCCGTTCGGGGCCTGGGGAGTCCCAGGATGCCCGGGCGCCCAGATATCTGTCACAGTCAGGGAAGTGACCGAGGCCCGTGGAGCCACTGGGGGGGCGCGAAGGGGCCTCGCTGTGTGCCAGGAGTAGCCCGTCGCCCACACCAGCGGCGTCCGGAGGAGGCGGGGAGCGGGCGGGAGGCGCTCAGGCAGACATGCTCGCCACCCGAGCGGCCCAGCAGCATGGCGCGCGCTCAGGAGGCAGGCCGGGAGCAGGCTCTTGGAGCGCCGGGAGCCGGGTCCAGCGCCTAAGGCCATACCGCCCTGAACGCGCCAGATCTCGTCTGAACTCGGAAGCTAAGCAGGGTCGGGCCTGGTTAGTACTTGGGTGGGAGACCACCTGGGAACACCTGTAGGCTTTTGCTCGCCTCTCCTTTTGCATCGCCGCCCCGGCGTGGCTCCCTCCGAACCCCTGCCGCCCCTTGCCCCTCTGCAGCCGCCCAGCCAGCCGAAGGTCCCCCTGGCCAGAGGCCGGTCAGCCACCCGGCACTACAAGCTGGCAGCCCCGGCGGCACACCAGGCCCGTCGGCCAGTGCTCCCCCCCCCACACACTCTTCTTCGTCCTCTTCGGTCCCGCAGGCCGTCATCCGGATCCCTTGGCCCAGCGGCGGTCGCCACCGCCGCCGCCGCCGCCGCCGCCACCAGCGCTGCCCTGGCCCCCCGCCGCCACCACCAAAGCCCCCGCCATCACCGCGTTTCCCACACCCCCCGCCAGCGCTGCCCTCCCTCCTGCCCCCGCCGACACAACGCCGCCGCCGACGCCATTGCCGACCTCGCAACCCTCCCTCGCCGCCGCCGCCGCCAGCGCTGCTCATGATCAGCCCCCGCTTCTGCGCCGCCGCCGCCGCCGCCGCCGCCGCCATCACCACGCTCCCCACCCCCTCCGCCAGCGCTGCACTCGCCCCCGTCCGCGACCCCGCCGCCGCCAACGCCATACTCACTCATTCAGCCTCCTCTGCTCTCCCCGCTGCCGCCCCCGCCATCACCCCTCTCCCCATCCCCGCCTCCAGCACCGCCCTCTCCCCCGCCCCCACCCCAGCCGCCGGCCTTGCCGTACTCCCTCAATCTCCCGCCTCTGCTCTCCCGGCCTCCGCGCCACCACCGCCCTCACGCCCTCTCCCGCCACCGCCGCCGCCGCCAGCGCTCCCCGCTCCCCAGTGCCCACCGTCAAAGCCCCCATTGTCGCCGCCGCCATCGCCGCCCTGGAGCCATCCACGCGGTTGCCATTGCCTACATCGCCACCCTCCCCTGCCTCCGCCGCGGACGCCGCCGCCGCCGCCGCCGCCGCCGCCGCCGCCGCCGCCGCGGGGTTCTCCCACAACTCCCAGGCCCAGGGCTGCCTGCTGGTGCAGGCCTCCACCAGTCTTGGGGGTGCGGTTGGGGGTAAACCTGGTGGCGGTAGGGGGGCGGGGTGTATGCCGGTCTGGGTCCTGGGGAATCCCAGGATGCCAGAGTTCCACGACTTCTGGCACCATCAGGGAAATGGCAGTGTCCCATGGAACCTCCGGTGGCGCGAAGTGGCCTCGCTGCGGGCCAGGAGTGGCCCGCCGCCCACGCCAGGGGCATTCGGAGGAGGCGGGGAGCCGGACTGGACGGGGACGCGGTGACGGCGGAGCCGGCCAGCGGGTCGATGTTCGCCACCAGAGCGGAGCATCTGCATGGCGCGCGCTCACGAGGCAGTCCGGGAGCAGGCTCTTGGGGCGCGGGGAGCCAGGTCCCAGCGTCGACGGCTATACCACCCTGAACGCGCCCGATCTCCTCTGAATTCGGGAGCTAAGCAGGGAGGGGCCTGGTTAGTACTTGGATGGGAGACCGCCTGGGAATACCTGTAGGCTTTTGCTTGCCTCTCCTTTTGCGCCGCCGCCCCGGCGTGGCTCCCTCCGAACCCCTGCCGCCCCTTGCCCCTCTGAAGCCGCCCAGCCAGCCGAAGGTCCCCCTGGCCAGAGGCCGGTCAGCCACCCGGCACTACAAGCTGGCAGCCCCGGCCGCACACCAGGCCCGTCGGCCAGGGCTCCACCCCACACCCTCTTCTTAGTCCTCTTCGCTGAGGCAGGCCGTCAGCCTGCAGCAGTTATCCAAGCCTGTGTCTCCGCCGGCAGGCACCTCTACCCACACCCCCGCACGCCCCCTCCCATCGCCCACAAGAGCCAGGAGCCCTCCCTTCCCGCCGTTCGTGGTGGCCCCAACACACAGGGCACAAAGAGCCGGGTCAAACCAGGGGACAGAGGGAGCAGCACCCAAACACACCGCACGCCCTTGGACTCCAGGAGAGACCACCACAAGGGGAAGTGCAGGCACGCAGGCACACAACCCTCACAACCAGGGTGCCTGTGGGCTGCCACTCTCCTCCCTTGGGGGGGGTCCCTGGGCGGGGCTCGGAGCCCACTGGCCCTCCGGCCTGGCCCGGGGCCTTCAAGGGTGACTGCCAATACCCGGGCACTGCCTCTGTAGTGGAGCCCAGCCCCGGGCACGACCACACTCCGGTGGAGAGGCTGCCACTTCAACACAGCCTCAGCGAGTCTGTCCCAGTCCATGTGCCCGCCTGTGCGTCCCTCCCCCCCGGCCCCCCCACGTCTCTCTGGCTCTGTGACGTGCCTGTTGGGCTCTGCCTCTCGCTCAGGAGCTCTCTCCCGCGAGCCAGCCCCCTTTTTCTGTCTCTGTCCATGTCTCTCTGTATGTCGGGATACATACGTGTACATATACGTGTATATTTCCATCTCGCTCCCTCTTACGCCTCCTCCCGTTCTGTCTGTCGGTCCCTGTCCTGCGGGGACTCTAGTCCCCGTCCCCGCACAAGAACGCAGGATATGGTGAGGCCAAGAAGGAACACCAACGGAGCCACGGATAGGGGGCTGAGAGCACCATTTCTCACGGGCGGCTGGCTTGGAGACACGGCAGGCCGGAGCCGCCCGATCCCCAACCGGTCGGCCGTTTCTCTGCCAACCCACCGACACACCGACCGTCGACCCACCAAGCCGGCCCACTGCAATCCGCGCCCCTCTGCAATTTGCAGTCCACCACCCGCGCTTCCTAGCTTGGCCAACGCAGCACCTCCGGGGGCCCATGGCCAACTGGCAACAGCTGATGGCCAAGCGGTCACAGCTGATGACCATGCAGCCCCCACGCAGCACCCCTCCACGCGAGGCCCAGAGCCTCAAACTGCTCTCTGGGAGTCTGTCCCCAGTCCCCGTCTGTCTCTCTCCGCCACTCTCTTGCTCCGTCTCTGGCCTCTCTCACCTCCCCGGGTCAGGAGACGTGACGTGTAGCCACTGAAGGGACCGGAGGTCGGGCGGGACTCCGGGTGCTGACGAGGGGCGAGGGCCCAGACTGAAGGCTTGTGACGAAGGGTGGCTGCAGACCGGAGCTCCTGCACCCTGGTGGCGCGGGTGGCTCTCCCTGGCTTTGGGCCAGTGGGTGGGGCCGGCCAGGGCCAGGGCCTGGGTTGCACGTCCCTAGGGCCGGAGGGGACTGAGAGGACCCTGCGCCCCCCTCGGTGGCCCTGAGAGGTGGGGGCAGTCCAGCAGCAAGGGGGGCTGTGCGGTTGTGGGGCTGGGATGGGGGATGAGAGGGGTTGGGGTAGGGGCCCGGGGTAAAAGCCGTTCGGGGCCTGGGGAGTCCCAGGATGCCCGGGCGCCCAGATATCTGTCACAGTCAGGGAAGTGACCGAGGCCCGTGGAGCCACTGGGGGGGCGCGAAGGGGCCTCGCTGTGTGCCAGGAGTAGCCCGTCGCCCACACCAGCGGCGTCCGGAGGAGGCGGGGAGCGGGCGGGAGGCGCTCAGGCAGACATGCTCGCCACCCGAGCGGCCCAGCAGCATGGCGCGCGCTCAGGAGGCAGGCCGGGAGCAGGCTCTTGGAGCGCCGGGAGCCGGGTCCAGCGCCTAAGGCCATACCGCCCTGAACGCGCCAGATCTCGTCTGAACTCGGAAGCTAAGCAGGGTCGGGCCTGGTTAGTACTTGGGTGGGAGACCACCTGGGAACACCTGTAGGCTTTTGCTCGCCTCTCCTTTTGCATCGCCGCCCCGGCGTGGCTCCCTCCGAACCCCTGCCGCCCCTTGCCCCTCTGCAGCCGCCCAGCCAGCCGAAGGTCCCCCTGGCCAGAGGCCGGTCAGCCACCCGGCACTACAAGCTGGCAGCCCCGGCGGCACACCAGGCCCGTCGGCCAGTGCTCCCCCCCCCACACACTCTTCTTCGTCCTCTTCGGTCCCGCAGGCCGTCATCCGGATCCCTTGGCCCAGCGGCGGTCGCCACCGCCGCCGCCGCCGCCGCCGCCACCAGCGCTGCCCTGGCCCCCGCCGCCACCACCAAAGCCCCCGCCATCACCGCGTTTCCCACACCCCCCGCCAGCGCTGCCCTCCCTCCTGCCCCCGCCGACACAACGCCGCCGCCGACGCCATTGCCGACCTCGCAACCCTCCCTCGCCGCCGCCGCCGCCAGCGCTGCTCATGATCAGCCCCCGCTTCTGCGCCGCCGCCGCCGCCTCCGCCGCCGCCATCACCACGCTCCCCACCCCCTCCGCCAGCGCTGCACTCGCCCCCGTCCGCGACCCCGCCGCCGCCAACGCCATACTCCCTCATTCAGCCTCCTCTGCTCTCCCCGCTGCCGCCGCCGCCATCACCCCTCTCCCCATCCCCGCCTCCAGCACCGCCCTCTCCCCCGCCCCCACCCCAGCCGCCGGCCTTGCCGTACTCCCTCAATCTCCCGCCTCTGCTCTCCCGGCCTCCGCGCCACCACCGCCCTCACGCCCTCTCCCGCCACCGCCGCCGCCGCCAGCGCTCCCCGCTCCCCAGTGCCCACCGTCAAAGCCCCCATTGTCGCCGCCGCCATCGCCGCCCTGGAGCCATCCACGCGGTTGCCATTGCCTACATCGCCACCCTCCCCTGCCTCCGCCGCGGACGCCGCCGCCGCCGCCGCCGCCGCCGCCGCCGCCGCCGCCGCCGCGGGGTTCTCCCACAACTCCCAGGCCCAGGGCTGCCTGCTGGTGCAGGCCTCCACCAGTCTTGGGGGTGCGGTTGGGGGTAAACCTGGTGGCGGTAGGGGGGCGGGGTGTATGCCGGTCTGGGTCCTGGGGAATCCCAGGATGCCAGAGTTCCACGACTTCTGGCACCATCAGGGAAATGGCAGTGTCCCATGGAACCTCCGGTGGCGCGAAGTGGCCTCGCTGCGGGCCAGGAGTGGCCCGCCGCCCACGCCAGGGGCATTCGGAGGAGGCGGGGAGCCGGACTGGACGGGGACGCGGTGACGGCGGAGCCGGCCAGCGGGTCGATGTTCGCCACCAGAGCGGAGCATCTGCATGGCGCGCGCTCACGAGGCAGTCCGGGAGCAGGCTCTTGGGGCGCGGGGAGCCAGGTCCCAGCGTCGACGGCTATACCACCCTGAACGCGCCCGATCTCCTCTGAATTCGGGAGCTAAGCAGGGAGGGGCCTGGTTAGTACTTGGATGGGAGACCGCCTGGGAATACCTGTAGGCTTTTGCTTGCCTCTCCTTTTGCGCCGCCGCCCCGGCGTGGCTCCCTCCGAACCCCTGCCGCCCCTTGCCCCTCTGCAGCCGCCCAGCCAGCCGAAGGTCCCCCTGGCCAGAGGCCGGTCAGCCACCCGGCACTACAAGCTGGCAGCCCCGGCCGCACACCAGGCCCGTCGGCCAGGGCTCCACCCCACACCCTCTTCTTAGTCCTCTTCGCTGAGGCAGGCCGTCAGCCTGCAGCAGTTATCCAAGCCTGTGTCTCCGCCGGCAGGCACCTCTACCCACACCCCCGCACGCCCCCTCCCATCGCCCACAAGAGCCAGGAGCCCTCCCTTCCCGCCGTTCGTGGTGGCCCCAACACACAGGGCACAAAGAGCCGGGTCAAACCAGGGGACAGAGGGAGCAGCACCCAAACACACCGCACGCCCTTGGACTCCAGGAGAGACCACCACAAGGGGAAGTGCAGGCACGCAGGCACACAACCCTCACAACCAGGGTGCCTGTGGGCTGCCACTCTCCTCCCTTGGGGGGGGTCCCTGGGCGGGGCTCGGAGCCCACTGGCCCTCCGGCCTGGCCCGGGGCCTTCAAGGGTGACTGCCAATACCCGGGCACTGCCTCTGTAGTGGAGCCCAGCCCCGGGCACGACCACACTCCGGTGGAGAGGCTGCCACTTCAACACAGCCTCAGCGAGTCTGTCCCAGTCCATGTGCCCGCCTGTGCGTCCCTCCCCCCCGGCCCCCCCACGTCTCTCTGGCTCTGTGACGTGCCTGTTGGGCTCTGCCTCTCGCTCAGGAGCTCTCTCCCGCGAGCCAGCCCCCTTTTTCTGTCTCTGTCCATGTCTCTCTGTATGTCGGGATACATACGTGTACATATACGTGTATATTTCCATCTCGCTCCCTCTTACGCCTCCTCCCGTTCTGTCTGTCGGTCCCTGTCCTGCGGGGACTCTAGTCCCCGTCCCCGCACAAGAACGCAGGATATGGTGAGGCCAAGAAGGAACACCAACGGAGCCACGGATAGGGGGCTGAGAGCACCATTTCTCACGGGCGGCTGGCTTGGAGACACGGCAGGCCGGAGCCGCCCGATCCCCAACCGGTCGGCCGTTTCTCTGCCAACCCACCGACACACCGACCGTCGACCCACCAAGCCGGCCCACTGCAATCCGCGCCCCTCTGCAATTTGCAGTCCACCACCCGCGCTTCCTAGCTTGGCCAACGCAGCACCTCCGGGGGCCCATGGCCAACTGGCAACAGCTGATGGCCAAGCGGTCACAGCTGATGACCATGCAGCCCCCACGCAGCACCCCTCCACGCGAGGCCCAGAGCCTCAAACTGCTCTCTGGGAGTCTGTCCCCAGTCCCCGTCTGTCTCTCTCCGCCACTCTCTTGCTCCGTCTCTGGCCTCTCTCACCTCCCCGGGTCAGGAGACGTGACGTGTAGCCACTGAAGGGACCGGAGGTCGGGCGGGACTCCGGGTGCTGACGAGGGGCGAGGGCCCAGACTGAAGGCTTGTGACGAAGGGTGGCTGCAGACCGGAGCTCCTGCACCCTGGTGGCGCGGGTGGCTCTCCCTGGCTTTGGGCCAGTGGGTGGGGCCGGCCAGGGCCAGGGCCTGGGTTGCACGTCCCTAGGGCCGGAGGGGACTGAGAGGACCCTGCGCCCCCCTCGGTGGCCCTGAGAGGTGGGGGCAGTCCAGCAGCAAGGGGGGCTGTGCGGTTGTGGGGCTGGGATGGGGGATGAGAGGGGTTGGGGTAGGGGCCCGGGGTAAAAGCCGTTCGGGGCCTGGGGAGTCCCAGGATGCCCGGGCGCCCAGATATCTGTCACAGTCAGGGAAGTGACCGAGGCCCGTGGAGCCACTGGGGGGGCGCGAAGGGGCCTCGCTGTGTGCCAGGAGTAGCCCGTCGCCCACACCAGCGGCGTCCGGAGGAGGCGGGGAGCGGGCGGGAGGCGCTCAGGCAGACATGCTCGCCACCCGAGCGGCCCAGCAGCATGGCGCGCGCTCAGGAGGCAGGCCGGGAGCAGGCTCTTGGAGCGCCGGGAGCCGGGTCCAGCGCCTAAGGCCATACCGCCCTGAACGCGCCAGATCTCGTCTGAACTCGGAAGCTAAGCAGGGTCGGGCCTGGTTAGTACTTGGGTGGGAGACCACCTGGGAACACCTGTAGGCTTTTGCTCGCCTCTCCTTTTGCATCGCCGCCCCGGCGTGGCTCCCTCCGAACCCCTGCCGCCCCTTGCCCCTCTGCAGCCGCCCAGCCAGCCGAAGGTCCCCCTGGCCAGAGGCCGGTCAGCCACCCGGCACTACAAGCTGGCAGCCCCGGCGGCACACCAGGCCCGTCGGCCAGTGCTCCCCCCCCCACACACTCTTCTTCGTCCTCTTCGGTCCCGCAGGCCGTCATCCGGATCCCTTGGCCCAGCGGCGGTCGCCACCGCCGCCGCCGCCGCCGCCGCCACCAGCGCTGCCCTGGCCCCCCGCCGCCACCACCAAAGCCCCCGCCATCACCGCGTTTCCCACACCCCCCGCCAGCGCTGCCCTCCCTCCTGCCCCCGCCGACACAACGCCGCCGCCGACGCCATTGCCGACCTCGCAACCCTCCCTCGCCGCCGCCGCCGCCAGCGCTGCTCATGATCAGCCCCCGCTTCTGCGCCGCCGCCGCCGCCGCCGCCGCCGCCATCACCACGCTCCCCACCCCCTCCGCCAGCGCTGCACTCGCCCCCGTCCGCGACCCCGCCGCCGCCAACGCCATACTCACTCATTCAGCCTCCTCTGCTCTCCCCGCTGCCGCCCCCGCCATCACCCCTCTCCCCATCCCCGCCTCCAGCACCGCCCTCTCCCCCGCCCCCACCCCAGCCGCCGGCCTTGCCGTACTCCCTCAATCTCCCGCCTCTGCTCTCCCGGCCTCCGCGCCACCACCGCCCTCACGCCCTCTCCCGCCACCGCCGCCGCCGCCAGCGCTCCCCGCTCCCCAGTGCCCACCGTCAAAGCCCCCATTGTCGCCGCCGCCATCGCCGCCCTGGAGCCATCCACGCGGTTGCCATTGCCTACATCGCCACCCTCCCCTGCCTCCGCCGCGGACGCCGCCGCCGCCGCCGCCGCCGCCGCCGCCGCCGCCGCCGCGGGGTTCTCCCACAACTCCCAGGCCCAGGGCTGCCTGCTGGTGCAGGCCTCCACCAGTCTTGGGGGTGCGGTTGGGGGTAAACCTGGTGGCGGTAGGGGGGCGGGGTGTATGCCGGTCTGGGTCCTGGGGAATCCCAGGATGCCAGAGTTCCACGACTTCTGGCACCATCAGGGAAATGGCAGTGTCCCATGGAACCTCCGGTGGCGCGAAGTGGCCTCGCTGCGGGCCAGGAGTGGCCCGCCGCCCACGCCAGGGGCATTCGGAGGAGGCGGGGAGCCGGACTGGACGGGGACGCGGTGACGGCGGAGCCGGCCAGCGGGTCGATGTTCGCCACCAGAGCGGAGCATCTGCATGGCGCGCGCTCACGAGGCAGTCCGGGAGCAGGCTCTTGGGGCGCGGGGAGCCAGGTCCCAGCGTCGACGGCTATACCACCCTGAACGCGCCCGATCTCCTCTGAATTCGGGAGCTAAGCAGGGAGGGGCCTGGTTAGTACTTGGATGGGAGACCGCCTGGGAATACTTGTAGGCTTTTGCTTGCCTCTCCTTTTGCGCCGCCGCCCCGGCGTGGCTCCCTCCGAACCCCTGCCGCCCCTTGCCCCTCTGAAGCCGCCCAGCCAGCCGAAGGTCCCCCTGGCCAGAGGCCGGTCAGCCACCCGGCACTACAAGCTGGCAGCCCCGGCCGCACACCAGGCCCGTCGGCCAGGGCTCCACCCCACACCCTCTTCTTAGTCCTCTTCGCTGAGGCAGGCCGTCAGCCTGCAGCAGTTATCCAAGCCTGTGTCTCCGCCGGCAGGCACCTCTACCCACACCCCCGCACGCCCCCTCCCATCGCCCACAAGAGCCAGGAGCCCTCCCTTCCCGCCGTTCGTGGTGGCCCCAACACACAGGGCACAAAGAGCCGGGTCAAACCAGGGGACAGAGGGAGCAGCACCCAAACACACCGCACGCCCTTGGACTCCAGGAGAGACCACCACAAGGGGAAGTGCAGGCACGCAGGCACACAACCCTCACAACCAGGGTGCCTGTGGGCTGCCACTCTCCTCCCTTGGGGGGGGTCCCTGGGCGGGGCTCGGAGCCCACTGGCCCTCCGGCCTGGCCCGGGGCCTTCAAGGGTGACTGCCAATACCCGGGCACTGCCTCTGTAGTGGAGCCCAGCCCCGGGCACGACCACACTCCGGTGGAGAGGCTGCCACTTCAACACAGCCTCAGCGAGTCTGTCCCAGTCCATGTGCCCGCCTGTGCGTCCCTCCCCCCCGGCCCCCCCACGTCTCTCTGGCTCTGTGACGTGCCTGTTGGGCTCTGCCTCTCGCTCAGGAGCTCTCTCCCGCGAGCCAGCCCCCTTTTTCTGTCTCTGTCCATGTCTCTCTGTATGTCGGGATACATACGTGTACATATACGTGTATATTTCCATCTCGCTCCCTCTTACGCCTCCTCCCGTTCTGTCTGTCGGTCCCTGTCCTGCGGGGACTCTAGTCCCCGTCCCCGCACAAGAACGCAGGATATGGTGAGGCCAAGAAGGAACACCAACGGAGCCACGGATAGGGGGCTGAGAGCACCATTTCTCACGGGCGGCTGGCTTGGAGACACGGCAGGCCGGAGCCGCCCGATCCCCAACCGGTCGGCCGTTTCTCTGCCAACCCACCGACACACCGACCGTCGACCCACCAAGCCGGCCCACTGCAATCCGCGCCCCTCTGCAATTTGCAGTCCACCACCCGCGCTTCCTAGCTTGGCCAACGCAGCACCTCCGGGGGCCCATGGCCAACTGGCAACAGCTGATGGCCAAGCGGTCACAGCTGATGACCATGCAGCCCCCACGCAGCACCCCTCCACGCGAGGCCCAGAGCCTCAAACTGCTCTCTGGGAGTCTGTCCCCAGTCCCCGTCTGTCTCTCTCCGCCACTCTCTTGCTCCGTCTCTGGCCTCTCTCACCTCCCCGGGTCAGGAGACGTGACGTGTAGCCACTGAAGGGACCGGAGGTCGGGCGGGACTCCGGGTGCTGACGAGGGGCGAGGGCCCAGACTGAAGGCTTGTGACGAAGGGTGGCTGCAGACCGGAGCTCCTGCACCCTGGTGGCGCGGGTGGCTCTCCCTGGCTTTGGGCCAGTGGGTGGGGCCGGCCAGGGCCAGGGCCTGGGTTGCACGTCCCTAGGGCCGGAGGGGACTGAGAGGACCCTGCGCCCCCCTCGGTGGCCCTGAGAGGTGGGGGCAGTCCAGCAGCAAGGGGGGCTGTGCGGTTGTGGGGCTGGGATGGGGGATGAGAGGGGTTGGGGTAGGGGCCCGGGGTAAAAGCCGTTCGGGGCCTGGGGAGTCCCAGGATGCCCGGGCGCCCAGATATCTGTCACAGTCAGGGAAGTGACCGAGGCCCGTGGAGCCACTGGGGGGGCGCGAAGGGGCCTCGCTGTGTGCCAGGAGTAGCCCGTCGCCCACACCAGCGGCGTCCGGAGGAGGCGGGGAGCGGGCGGGAGGCGCTCAGGCAGACATGCTCGCCACCCGAGCGGCCCAGCAGCATGGCGCGCGCTCAGGAGGCAGGCCGGGAGCAGGCTCTTGGAGCGCCGGGAGCCGGGTCCAGCGCCTAAGGCCATACCGCCCTGAACGCGCCAGATCTCGTCTGAACTCGGAAGCTAAGCAGGGTCGGGCCTGGTTAGTACTTGGGTGGGAGACCACCTGGGAACACCTGTAGGCTTTTGCTCGCCTCTCCTTTTGCATCGCCGCCCCGGCGTGGCTCCCTCCGAACCCCTGCCGCCCCTTGCCCCTCTGCAGCCGCCCAGCCAGCCGAAGGTCCCCCTGGCCAGAGGCCGGTCAGCCACCCGGCACTACAAGCTGGCAGCCCCGGCGGCACACCAGGCCCGTCGGCCAGTGCTCCCCCCCCCACACACTCTTCTTCGTCCTCTTCGGTCCCGCAGGCCGTCATCCGGATCCCTTGGCCCAGCGGCGGTCGCCACCGCCGCCGCCGCCGCCGCCGCCACCAGCGCTGCCCTGGCCCCCGCCGCCACCACCAAAGCCCCCGCCATCACCGCGTTTCCCACACCCCCCGCCAGCGCTGCCCTCCCTCCTGCCCCCGCCGACACAACGCCGCCGCCGACGCCATTGCCGACCTCGCAACCCTCCCTCGCCGCCGCCGCCGCCAGCGCTGCTCATGATCAGCCCCCGCTTCTGCGCCGCCGCCGCCGCCTCCGCCGCCGCCATCACCACGCTCCCCACCCCCTCCGCCAGCGCTGCACTCGCCCCCGTCCGCGACCCCGCCGCCGCCAACGCCATACTCCCTCATTCAGCCTCCTCTGCTCTCCCCGCTGCCGCCGCCGCCATCACCCCTCTCCCCATCCCCGCCTCCAGCACCGCCCTCTCCCCCGCCCCCACCCCAGCCGCCGGCCTTGCCGTACTCCCTCAATCTCCCGCCTCTGCTCTCCCGGCCTCCGCGCCACCACCGCCCTCACGCCCTCTCCCGCCACCGCCGCCGCCGCCAGCGCTCCCCGCTCCCCAGTGCCCACCGTCAAAGCCCCCATTGTCGCCGCCGCCATCGCCGCCCTGGAGCCATCCACGCGGTTGCCATTGCCTACATCGCCACCCTCCCCTGCCTCCGCCGCGGACGCCGCCGCCGCCGCCGCCGCCGCCGCCGCCGCCGCCGCCGCCGCGGGGTTCTCCCACAACTCCCAGGCCCAGGGCTGCCTGCTGGTGCAGGCCTCCACCAGTCTTGGGGGTGCGGTTGGGGGTAAACCTGGTGGCGGTAGGGGGGCGGGGTGTATGCCGGTCTGGGTCCTGGGGAATCCCAGGATGCCAGAGTTCCACGACTTCTGGCACCATCAGGGAAATGGCAGTGTCCCATGGAACCTCCGGTGGCGCGAAGTGGCCTCGCTGCGGGCCAGGAGTGGCCCGCCGCCCACGCCAGGGGCATTCGGAGGAGGCGGGGAGCCGGACTGGACGGGGACGCGGTGACGGCGGAGCCGGCCAGCGGGTCGATGTTCGCCACCAGAGCGGAGCATCTGCATGGCGCGCGCTCACGAGGCAGTCCGGGAGCAGGCTCTTGGGGCGCGGGGAGCCAGGTCCCAGCGTCGACGGCTATACCACCCTGAACGCGCCCGATCTCCTCTGAATTCGGGAGCTAAGCAGGGAGGGGCCTGGTTAGTACTTGGATGGGAGACCGCCTGGGAATACCTGTAGGCTTTTGCTTGCCTCTCCTTTTGCGCCGCCGCCCCGGCGTGGCTCCCTCCGAACCCCTGCCGCCCCTTGCCCCTCTGAAGCCGCCCAGCCAGCCGAAGGTCCCCCTGGCCAGAGGCCGGTCAGCCACCCGGCACTACAAGCTGGCAGCCCCGGCCGCACACCAGGCCCGTCGGCCAGGGCTCCACCCCACACCCTCTTCTTAGTCCTCTTCGCTGAGGCAGGCCGTCAGCCTGCAGCAGTTATCCAAGCCTGTGTCTCCGCCGGCAGGCACCTCTACCCACACCCCCGCACGCCCCCTCCCATCGCCCACAAGAGCCAGGAGCCCTCCCTTCCCGCCGTTCGTGGTGGCCCCAACACACAGGGCACAAAGAGCCGGGTCAAACCAGGGGACAGAGGGAGCAGCACCCAAACACACCGCACGCCCTTGGACTCCAGGAGAGACCACCACAAGGGGAAGTGCAGGCACGCAGGCACACAACCCTCACAACCAGGGTGCCTGTGGGCTGCCACTCTCCTCCCTTGGGGGGGGTCCCTGGGCGGGGCTCGGAGCCCACTGGCCCTCCGGCCTGGCCCGGGGCCTTCAAGGGTGACTGCCAATACCCGGGCACTGCCTCTGTAGTGGAGCCCAGCCCCGGGCACGACCACACTCCGGTGGAGAGGCTGCCACTTCAACACAGCCTCAGCGAGTCTGTCCCAGTCCATGTGCCCGCCTGTGCGTCCCTCCCCCCCGGCCCCCCCACGTCTCTCTGGCTCTGTGACGTGCCTGTTGGGCTCTGCCTCTCGCTCAGGAGCTCTCTCCCGCGAGCCAGCCCCCTTTTTCTGTCTCTGTCCATGTCTCTCTGTATGTCGGGATACATACGTGTACATATACGTGTATATTTCCATCTCGCTCCCTCTTACGCCTCCTCCCGTTCTGTCTGTCGGTCCCTGTCCTGCGGGGACTCTAGTCCCCGTCCCCGCACAAGAACGCAGGATATGGTGAGGCCAAGAAGGAACACCAACGGAGCCACGGATAGGGGGCTGAGAGCACCATTTCTCACGGGCGGCTGGCTTGGAGACACGGCAGGCCGGAGCCGCCCGATCCCCAACCGGTCGGCCGTTTCTCTGCCAACCCACCGACACACCGACCGTCGACCCACCAAGCCGGCCCACTGCAATCCGCGCCCCTCTGCAATTTGCAGTCCACCACCCGCGCTTCCTAGCTTGGCCAACGCAGCACCTCCGGGGGCCCATGGCCAACTGGCAACAGCTGATGGCCAAGCGGTCACAGCTGATGACCATGCAGCCCCCACGCAGCACCCCTCCACGCGAGGCCCAGAGCCTCAAACTGCTCTCTGGGAGTCTGTCCCCAGTCCCCGTCTGTCTCTCTCCGCCACTCTCTTGCTCCGTCTCTGGCCTCTCTCACCTCCCCGGGTCAGGAGACGTGACGTGTAGCCACTGAAGGGACCGGAGGTCGGGCGGGACTCCGGGTGCTGACGAGGGGCGAGGGCCCAGACTGAAGGCTTGTGACGAAGGGTGGCTGCAGACCGGAGCTCCTGCACCCTGGTGGCGCGGGTGGCTCTCCCTGGCTTTGGGCCAGTGGGTGGGGCCGGCCAGGGCCAGGGCCTGGGTTGCACGTCCCTAGGGCCGGAGGGGACTGAGAGGACCCTGCGCCCCCCTCGGTGGCCCTGAGAGGTGGGGGCAGTCCAGCAGCAAGGGGGGCTGTGCGGTTGTGGGGCTGGGATGGGGGATGAGAGGGGTTGGGGTAGGGGCCCGGGGTAAAAGCCGTTCGGGGCCTGGGGAGTCCCAGGATGCCCGGGCGCCCAGATATCTGTCACAGTCAGGGAAGTGACCGAGGCCCGTGGAGCCACTGGGGGGGCGCGAAGGGGCCTCGCTGTGTGCCAGGAGTAGCCCGTCGCCCACACCAGCGGCGTCCGGAGGAGGCGGGGAGCGGGCGGGAGGCGCTCAGGCAGACATGCTCGCCACCCGAGCGGCCCAGCAGCATGGCGCGCGCTCAGGAGGCAGGCCGGGAGCAGGCTCTTGGAGCGCCGGGAGCCGGGTCCAGCGCCTAAGGCCATACCGCCCTGAACGCGCCAGATCTCGTCTGAACTCGGAAGCTAAGCAGGGTCGGGCCTGGTTAGTACTTGGGTGGGAGACCACCTGGGAACACCTGTAGGCTTTTGCTCGCCTCTCCTTTTGCATCGCCGCCCCGGCGTGGCTCCCTCCGAACCCCTGCCGCCCCTTGCCCCTCTGCAGCCGCCCAGCCAGCCGAAGGTCCCCCTGGCCAGAGGCCGGTCAGCCACCCGGCACTACAAGCTGGCAGCCCCGGCGGCACACCAGGCCCGTCGGCCAGTGCTCCCCCCCCCACACACTCTTCTTCGTCCTCTTCAGTCCCGCAGGCCGTCATCCGGATCCCTTGGCCCAGCGGCGGTCGCCACCGCCGCCGCCGCCGCCGCCGCCACCAGCGCTGCCCTGGCCCCCGCCGCCACCACCAAAGCCCCCGCCATCACCGCGTTTCCCACACCCCCCGCCAGCGCTGCCCTCCCTCCTGCCCCCGCCGACACAACGCCGCCGCCGACGCCATTGCCGACCTCGCAACCCTCCCTCGCCGCCGCCGCCGCCAGCGCTGCTCATGATCAGCCCCCGCTTCTGCGCCGCCGCCGCCGCCGCCGCCGCCGCCATCACCACGCTCCCCACCCCCTCCGCCAGCGCTGCACTCGCCCCCGTCCGCGACCCCGCCGCCGCCAACGCCATACTCCCTCATTCAGCCTCCTCTGCTCTCCCCGCTGCCGCCGCCGCCATCACCCCTCTCCCCATCCCCGCCTCCAGCACCGCCCTCTCCCCCGCCCCCACCCCAGCCGCCGGCCTTGCCGTACTCCCTCAATCTCCCGCCTCTGCTCTCCCGGCCTCCGCGCCACCACCGCCCTCACGCCCTCTCCCGCCACCGCCGCCGCCGCCAGCGCTCCCCGCTCCCCAGTGCCCACCGTCAAAGCCCCCATTGTCGCCGCCGCCATCGCCGCCCTGGAGCCATCCACGCGGTTGCCATTGCCTACATCGCCACCCTCCTCTGCCTCCGCCGCGGACGCCGCCGCCGCCGCCGCCGCCGCCGCCGCCGCGGGGTTCTCCCACAACTCCCAGGCCCAGGGCTGCCTGCTGGTGCAGGCCTCCACCAGTCTTGGGGGTGCGGTTGGGGGTAAACCTGGTGGCGGTAGGGGGGCGGGGTGTATGCCGGTCTGGGTCCTGGGGAATCCCAGGATGCCAGAGTTCCACGACTTCTGGCACCATCAGGGAAATGGCAGTGTCCCATGGAACCTCCGGTGGCGCGAAGTGGCCTCGCTGCGGGCCAGGAGTGGCCCGCCGCCCACGCCAGGGGCATTCGGAGGAGGCGGGGAGCCGGACTGGACGGGGACGCGGTGACGGCGGAGCCGGCCAGCGGGTCGATGTTCGCCACCAGAGCGGAGCATCTGCATGGCGCGCGCTCACGAGGCAGTCCGGGAGCAGGCTCTTGGGGCGCGGGGAGCCAGGTCCCAGCGTCGACGGCTATACCACCCTGAACGCGCCCGATCTCCTCTGAATTCGGGAGCTAAGCAGGGAGGGGCCTGGTTAGTACTTGGATGGGAGACCGCCTGGGAATACCTGTAGGCTTTTGCTTGCCTCTCCTTTTGCGCCGCCGCCCCGGCGTGGCTCCCTCCGAACCCCTGCCGCCCCTTGCCCCTCTGAAGCCGCCCAGCCAGCCGAAGGTCCCCCTGGCCAGAGGCCGGTCAGCCACCCGGCACTACAAGCTGGCAGCCCCGGCCGCACACCAGGCCCGTCGGCCAGGGCTCCACCCCACACCCTCTTCTTAGTCCTCTTCGCTGAGGCAGGCCGTCAGCCTGCAGCAGTTATCCAAGCCTGTGTCTCCGCCGGCAGGCACCTCTACCCACACCCCCGCACGCCCCCTCCCATCGCCCACAAGAGCCAGGAGCCCTCCCTTCCCGCCGTTCGTGGTGGCCCCAACACACAGGGCACAAAGAGCCGGGTCAAACCAGGGGACAGAGGGAGCAGCACCCAAACACACCGCACGCCCTTGGACTCCAGGAGAGACCACCACAAGGGGAAGTGCAGGCACGCAGGCACACAACCCTCACAACCAGGGTGCCTGTGGGCTGCCACTCTCCTCCCTTGGGGGGGGTCCCTGGGCGGGGCTCGGAGCCCACTGGCCCTCCGGCCTGGCCCGGGGCCTTCAAGGGTGACTGCCAATACCCGGGCACTGCCTCTGTAGTGGAGCCCAGCCCCGGGCACGACCACACTCCGGTGGAGAGGCTGCCACTTCAACACAGCCTCAGCGAGTCTGTCCCAGTCCATGTGCCCGCCTGTGCGTCCCTCCCCCCCGGCCCCCCCACGTCTCTCTGGCTCTGTGACGTGCCTGTTGGGCTCTGCCTCTCGCTCAGGAGCTCTCTCCCGCGAGCCAGCCCCCTTTTTCTGTCTCTGTCCATGTCTCTCTGTATGTCGGGATACATACGTGTACATATACGTGTATATTTCCATCTCGCTCCCTCTTACGCCTCCTCCCGTTCTGTCTGTCGGTCCCTGTCCTGCGGGGACTCTAGTCCCCGTCCCCGCACAAGAACGCAGGATATGGTGAGGCCAAGAAGGAACACCAACGGAGCCACGGATAGGGGGCTGAGAGCACCATTTCTCACGGGCGGCTGGCTTGGAGACACGGCAGGCCGGAGCCGCCCGATCCCCAACCGGTCGGCCGTTTCTCTGCCAACCCACCGACACACCGACCGTCGACCCACCAAGCCGGCCCACTGCAATCCGCGCCCCTCTGCAATTTGCAGTCCACCACCCGCGCTTCCTAGCTTGGCCAACGCAGCACCTCCGGGGGCCCATGGCCAACTGGCAACAGCTGATGGCCAAGCGGTCACAGCTGATGACCATGCAGCCCCCACGCAGCACCCCTCCACGCGAGGCCCAGAGCCTCAAACTGCTCTCTGGGAGTCTGTCCCCAGTCCCCGTCTGTCTCTCTCCGCCACTCTCTTGCTCCGTCTCTGGCCTCTCTCACCTCCCCGGGTCAGGAGACGTGACGTGTAGCCACTGAAGGGACCGGAGGTCGGGCGGGACTCCGGGTGCTGACGAGGGGCGAGGGCCCAGACTGAAGGCTTGTGACGAAGGGTGGCTGCAGACCGGAGCTCCTGCACCCTGGTGGCGCGGGTGGCTCTCCCTGGCTTTGGGCCAGTGGGTGGGGCCGGCCAGGGCCAGGGCCTGGGTTGCACGTCCCTAGGGCCGGAGGGGACTGAGAGGACCCTGCGCCCCCCTCGGTGGCCCTGAGAGGTGGGGGCAGTCCAGCAGCAAGGGGGGCTGTGCGGTTGTGGGGCTGGGATGGGGGATGAGAGGGGTTGGGGTAGGGGCCCGGGGTAAAAGCCGTTCGGGGCCTGGGGAGTCCCAGGATGCCCGGGCGCCCAGATATCTGTCACAGTCAGGGAAGTGACCGAGGCCCGTGGAGCCACTGGGGGGGCGCGAAGGGGCCTCGCTGTGTGCCAGGAGTAGCCCGTCGCCCACACCAGCGGCGTCCGGAGGAGGCGGGGAGCGGGCGGGAGGCGCTCAGGCAGACATGCTCGCCACCCGAGCGGCCCAGCAGCATGGCGCGCGCTCAGGAGGCAGGTCGGGAGCAGGCTCTTGGAGCGCCGGGAGCCGGGTCCAGCGCCTAAGGCCATACCGCCCTGAACGCGCCAGATCTCGTCTGAACTCGGAAGCTAAGCAGGGTCGGGCCTGGTTAGTACTTGGGTGGGAGACCACCTGGGAACACCTGTAGGCTTTTGCTCGCCTCTCCTTTTGCATCGCCGCCCCGGCGTGGCTCCCTCCGAACCCCTGCCGCCCCTTGCCCCTCTGCAGCCGCCCAGCCAGCCGAAGGTCCCCCTGGCCAGAGGCCGGTCAGCCACCCGGCACTACAAGCTGGCAGCCCCGGCGGCACACCAGGCCCGTCGGCCAGTGCTCCCCCCCACACCCTCTTCTTCGTCCTCTTCGGTCCCGCAGGCCGTCATCCGGATCCCTTGGCCCAGCGGCGGTCGCCACCGCCGCCGCCGCCACCAGCGCTGCCCTGGCCCCCGCCGCCACCACCAAAGCCCCCGCCATCACCGCGTTTCCCACACCCCCCACCAGCGCTGCCCTCCCCCCTGCCCCCGCCGACACAACGCCGCCGCCGACGCCATTGCCGACCTCGCAACCCTCCCTCGCCGCCGCCGCCGCCAGCGCTGCTCATGATCAGCCCCAGCTTCTGCGCCGCCGCCGCCGCCGCCGCCATCACCACGCTCCCCACCCCCTCCGCCAGCGCTGCACTCGCCCCAGTCCGCGACCCCGCCGCCGCCAACGCCATACTCCCTCATTCAGCCTCCTCTGCTCTCCCCGCTGCCGCCGCCGCCATCACCCCTCTCCCCATCCCCGCCTCCAGCACCGCCCTCTCCCCCGCCCCCACCCCAGCCGCCGGCCTTGCCGTACTACCTCAATCTCCGGCCTCTGCTCTCCCGGCCTCCGCGCCAGCACCGCCCTCACGCCCTCTCCCGCCACCGCCGCCGCCGCCAGCGCTCCCCGCTCCCCAGTGCCCACCGTCAAAGCCCCCATTGTCGCCGCCGCCATCGCCGCCCTGGAGCCATCCACGCGGTTGCCATTGCCTACATCGCCACCCTCCCCTGCCTCCGCCGCGGACGCCGCCGCCGCCGCCGCCGCCGCCGCGGGGTTCTCCCACAACTCCCAGGCCCAGGGCTGCCTGCTGGTGCAGGCCTCCACCAGTCTTGGGGGTGCGGTTGGGGGTAAACCTGGTGGCGGTAGGGGGGCGGGGTGTATGCCGGTCTGGGTCCTGGGGAATCCCAGGATGCCAGAGTTCCACGACTTCTGGCACCATCAGGGAAATGGCAGTGTCCCATGGAACCTCCGGTGGCGCGAAGTGGCCTCGCTGCGGGCCAGGAGTGGCCCGCCGCCCACGCCAGGGGCATTCGGAGGAGGCGGGGAGCCGGACTGGACGGGGACGCGGTGACGGCGGAGCCGGCCAGCGGGTCGATGTTCGCCACCAGAGCGGAGCATCTGCATGGCGCGCGCTCACGAGGCAGTCCGGGAGCAGGCTCTTGGGGCGCGGGGAGCCAGGTCCCAGCGTCGACGGCTATACCACCCTGAACGCGCCCGATCTCCTCTGAATTCGGGAGCTAAGCAGGGAGGGGCCTGGTTAGTACTTGGATGGGAGACCGCCTGGGAATACCTGTAGGCTTTTGCTTGCCTCTCCTTTTGCGCCGCCGCCCCGGCGTGGCTCCCTCCGAACCCCTGCCGCCCCTTGCCCCTCTGAAGCCGCCCAGCCAGCCGAAGGTCCCCCTGGCCAGAGGCCGGTCAGCCACCCGGCACTACAAGCTGGCAGCCCCGGCCGCACACCAGGCCCGTCGGCCAGGGCTCCACCCCACACCCTCTTCTTAGTCCTCTTCGCTGAGGCAGGCCGTCAGCCTGCAGCAGTTATCCAAGCCTGTGTCTCCGCCGGCAGGCACCTCTACCCACACCCCCGCACGCCCCCTCCCATCGCCCACAAGAGCCAGGAGCCCTCCCTTCCCGCCGTTCGTGGTGGCCCCAACACACAGGGCACAAAGAGCCGGGTCAAACCAGGGGACAGAGGGAGCAGCACCCAAACACACCGCACGCCCTTGGACTCCAGGAGAGACCACCACAAGGGGAAGTGCAGGCACGCAGGCACACAACCCTCACAACCAGGGTGCCTGTGGGCTGCCACTCTCCTCCCTTGGGGGGGGTCCCTGGGCGGGGCTCGGAGCCCACTGGCCCTCCGGCCTGGCCCGGGGCCTTCAAGGGTGACTGCCAATACCCGGGCACTGCCTCTGTAGTGGAGCCCAGCCCCGGGCACGACCACACTCCGGTGGAGAGGCTGCCACTTCAACACAGCCTCAGCGAGTCTGTCCCAGTCCATGTGCCCGCCTGTGCGTCCCTCCCCCCCGGCCCCCCCACGTCTCTCTGGCTCTGTGACGTGCCTGTTGGGCTCTGCCTCTCGCTCAGGAGCTCTCTCCCGCGAGCCAGCCCCCTTTTTCTGTCTCTGTCCATGTCTCTCTGTATGTCGGGATACATACGTGTACATATACGTGTATATTTCCATCTCGCTCCCTCTTACGCCTCCTCCCGTTCTGTCTGTCGGTCCCTGTCCTGCGGGGACTCTAGTCCCCGTCCCCGCACAAGAACGCAGGATATGGTGAGGCCAAGAAGGAACACCAACGGAGCCACGGATAGGGGGCTGAGAGCACCATTTCTCACGGGCGGCTGGCTTGGAGACACGGCAGGCCGGAGCCGCCCGATCCCCAACCGGTCGGCCGTTTCTCTGCCAACCCACCGACACACCGACCGTCGACCCACCAAGCCGGCCCACTGCAATCCGCGCCCCTCTGCAATTTGCAGTCCACCACCCGCGCTTCCTAGCTTGGCCAACGCAGCACCTCCGGGGGCCCATGGCCAACTGGCAACAGCTGATGGCCAAGCGGTCACAGCTGATGACCATGCAGCCCCCACGCAGCACCCCTCCACGCGAGGCCCAGAGCCTCAAACTGCTCTCTGGGAGTCTGTCCCCAGTCCCCGTCTGTCTCTCTCCGCCACTCTCTTGCTCCGTCTCTGGCCTCTCTCACCTCCCCGGGTCAGGAGACGTGACGTGTAGCCACTGAAGGGACCGGAGGTCGGGCGGGACTCCGGGTGCTGACGAGGGGCGAGGGCCCAGACTGAAGGCTTGTGACGAAGGGTGGCTGCAGACCGGAGCTCCTGCACCCTGGTGGCGCGGGTGGCTCTCCCTGGCTTTGGGCCAGTGGGTGGGGCCGGCCAGGGCCAGGGCCTGGGTTGCACGTCCCTAGGGCCGGAGGGGACTGAGAGGACCCTGCGCCCCCCTCGGTGGCCCTGAGAGGTGGGGGCAGTCCAGCAGCAAGGGGGGCTGTGCGGTTGTGGGGCTGGGATGGGGGATGAGAGGGGTTGGGGTAGGGGCCCGGGGTAAAAGCCGTTCGGGGCCTGGGGAGTCCCAGGATGCCCGGGCGCCCAGATATCTGTCACAGTCAGGGAAGTGACCGAGGCCCGTGGAGCCACTGGGGGGGCGCGAAGGGGCCTCGCTGTGTGCCAGGAGTAGCCCGTCGCCCACACCAGCGGCGTCCGGAGGAGGCGGGGAGCGGGCGGGAGGCGCTCAGGCAGACATGCTCGCCACCCGAGCGGCCCAGCAGCATGGCGCGCGCTCAGGAGGCAGGCCGGGAGCAGGCTCTTGGAGCGCCGGGAGCCGGGTCCAGCGCCTAAGGCCATACCGCCCTGAACGCGCCAGATCTCGTCTGAACTCGGAAGCTAAGCAGGGTCGGGCCTGGTTAGTACTTGGGTGGGAGACCACCTGGGAACACCTGTAGGCTTTTGCTCGCCTCTCCTTTTGCATCGCCGCCCCGGCGTGGCTCCCTCCGAACCCCTGCCGCCCCTTGCCCCTCTGCAGCCGCCCAGCCAGCCGAAGGTCCCCCTGGCCAGAGGCCGGTCAGCCACCCGGCACTACAAGCTGGCAGCCCCGGCGGCACACCAGGCCCGTCGGCCAGTGCTCCCCCCCCCACACACTCTTCTTCGTCCTCTTCGGTCCCGCAGGCCGTCATCCGGATCCCTTGGCCCAGCGGCGGTCGCCACCGCCGCCGCCGCCGCCGCCGCCACCAGCGCTGCCCTGGCCCCCGCCGCCACCACCAAAGCCCCCGCCATCACCGCGTTTCCCACACCCCCCGCCAGCGCTGCCCTCCCTCCTGCCCCCGCCGACACAACGCCGCCGCCGACGCCATTGCCGACCTCGCAACCCTCCCTCGCCGCCGCCGCCGCCAGCGCTGCTCATGATCAGCCCCCGCTTCTGCGCCGCCGCCGCCGCCGCCGCCGCCGCCATCACCACGCTCCCCACCCCCTCCGCCAGCGCTGCACTCGCCCCCGTCCGCGACCCCGCCGCCGCCAACGCCATACTCCCTCATTCAGCCTCCTCTGCTCTCCCCGCTGCCGCCGCCGCCATCACCCCTCTCCCCATCCCCGCCTCCAGCACCGCCCTCTCCCCCGCCCCCACCCCAGCCGCCGGCCTTGCCGTACTCCCTCAATCTCCCGCCTCTGCTCTCCCGGCCTCCGCGCCACCACCGCCCTCACGCCCTCTCCCGCCACCGCCGCCGCCGCCAGCGCTCCCCGCTCCCCAGTGCCCACCGTCAAAGCCCCCATTGTCGCCGCCGCCATCGCCGCCCTGGAGCCATCCACGCGGTTGCCATTGCCTACATCGCCACCCTCCTCTGCCTCCGCCGCGGACGCCGCCGCCGCCGCCGCCGCCGCCGCCGCCGCGGGGTTCTCCCACAACTCCCAGGCCCAGGGCTGCCTGCTGGTGCAGGCCTCCACCAGTCTTGGGGGTGCGGTTGGGGGTAAACCTGGTGGCGGTAGGGGGGCGGGGTGTATGCCGGTCTGGGTCCTGGGGAATCCCAGGATGCCAGAGTTCCACGACTTCTGGCACCATCAGGGAAATGGCAGTGTCCCATGGAACCTCCGGTGGCGCGAAGTGGCCTCGCTGCGGGCCAGGAGTGGCCCGCCGCCCACGCCAGGGGCATTCGGAGGAGGCGGGGAGCCGGACTGGACGGGGACGCGGTGACGGCGGAGCCGGCCAGCGGGTCGATGTTCGCCACCAGAGCGGAGCATCTGCATGGCGCGCGCTCACGAGGCAGTCCGGGAGCAGGCTCTTGGGGCGCGGGGAGCCAGGTCCCAGCGTCGACGGCTATACCACCCTGAACGCGCCCGATCTCCTCTGAATTCGGGAGCTAAGCAGGGAGGGGCCTGGTTAGTACTTGGATGGGAGACCGCCTGGGAATACCTGTAGGCTTTTGCTTGCCTCTCCTTTTGCGCCGCCGCCCCGGCGTGGCTCCCTCCGAACCCCTGCCGCCCCTTGCCCCTCTGAAGCCGCCCAGCCAGCCGAAGGTCCCCCTGGCCAGAGGCCGGTCAGCCACCTGGCACTACAAGCTGGCAGCCCCGGCCGCACACCAGGCCCGTCGGCCAGGGCTCCACCCCACACCCTCTTCTTAGTCCTCTTCGCTGAGGCAGGCCGTCAGCCTGCAGCAGTTATCCAAGCCTGTGTCTCCGCCGGCAGGCACCTCTACCCACACCCCCGCACGCCCCCTCCCATCGCCCACAAGAGCCAGGAGCCCTCCCTTCCCGCCGTTCGTGGTGGCCCCAACACACAGGGCACAAAGAGCCGGGTCAAACCAGGGGACAGAGGGAGCAGCACCCAAACACACCGCACGCCCTTGGACTCCAGGAGAGACCACCACAAGGGGAAGTGCAGGCACGCAGGCACACAACCCTCACAACCAGGGTGCCTGTGGGCTGCCACTCTCCTCCCTTGGGGGGGGGTCCCTGGGCGGGGCTCGGAGCCCACTGGCCCTCCGGCCTGGCCCGGGGCCTTCAAGGGTGACTGCCAATACCCGGGCACTGCCTCTGTAGTGGAGCCCAGCCCCGGGCACGACCACACTCCGGTGGAGAGGCTGCCACTTCAACACAGCCTCAGCGAGTCTGTCCCAGTCCATGTGCCCGCCTGTGCGTCCCTCCCCCCCGGCCCCCCCACGTCTCTCTGGCTCTGTGACGTGCCTGTTGGGCTCTGCCTCTCGCTCAGGAGCTCTCTCCCGCGAGCCAGCCCCCTTTTTCTGTCTCTGTCCATGTCTCTCTGTATGTCGGGATACATACGTGTACATATACGTGTATATTTCCATCTCGCTCCCTCTTACGCCTCCTCCCGTTCTGTCTGTCGGTCCCTGTCCTGCGGGGACTCTAGTCCCCGTCCCCGCACAAGAACGCAGGATATGGTGAGGCCAAGAAGGAACACCAACGGAGCCACGGATAGGGGGCTGAGAGCACCATTTCTCACGGGCGGCTGGCTTGGAGACACGGCAGGCCGGAGCCGCCCGATCCCCAACCGGTCGGCCGTTTCTCTGCCAACCCACCGACACACCGACCGTCGACCCACCAAGCCGGCCCACTGCAATCCGCGCCCCTCTGCAATTTGCAGTCCACCACCCGCGCTTCCTAGCTTGGCCAACGCAGCACCTCCGGGGGCCCATGGCCAACTGGCAACAGCTGATGGCCAAGCGGTCACAGCTGATGACCATGCAGCCCCCACGCAGCACCCCTCCACGCGAGGCCCAGAGCCTCAAACTGCTCTCTGGGAGTCTGTCCCCAGTCCCCGTCTGTCTCTCTCCGCCACTCTCTTGCTCCGTCTCTGGCCTCTCTCACCTCCCCGGGTCAGGAGACGTGACGTGTAGCCACTGAAGGGACCGGAGGTCGGGCGGGACTCCGGGTGCTGACGAGGGGCGAGGGCCCAGACTGAAGGCTTGTGACGAAGGGTGGCTGCAGACCGGAGCTCCTGCACCCTGGTGGCGCGGGTGGCTCTCCCTGGCTTTGGGCCAGTGGGTGGGGCCGGCCAGGGCCAGGGCCTGGGTTGCACGTCCCTAGGGCCGGAGGGGACTGAGAGGACCCTGCGCCCCCCTCGGTGGCCCTGAGAGGTGGGGGCAGTCCAGCAGCAAGGGGGGCTGTGCGGTTGTGGGGCTGGGATGGGGGATGAGAGGGGTTGGGGTAGGGGCCCGGGGTAAAAGCCGTTCGGGGCCTGGGGAGTCCCAGGATGCCCGGGCGCCCAGATATCTGTCACAGTCAGGGAAGTGACCGAGGCCCGTGGAGCCACTGGGGGGGCGCGAAGGGGCCTCGCTGTGTGCCAGGAGTAGCCCGTCGCCCACACCAGCGGCGTCCGGAGGAGGCGGGGAGCGGGCGGGAGGCGCTCAGGCAGACATGCTCGCCACCCGAGCGGCCCAGCAGCATGGCGCGCGCTCAGGAGGCAGGTCGGGAGCAGGCTCTTGGAGCGCCGGGAGCCGGGTCCAGCGCCTAAGGCCATACCGCCCTGAACGCGCCAGATCTCGTCTGAACTCGGAAGCTAAGCAGGGTCGGGCCTGGTTAGTACTTGGGTGGGAGACCACCTGGGAACACCTGTAGGCTTTTGCTCGCCTCTCCTTTTGCATCGCCGCCCCGGCGTGGCTCCCTCCGAACCCCTGCCGCCCCTTGCCCCTCTGCAGCCGCCCAGCCAGCCGAAGGTCCCCCTGGCCAGAGGCCGGTCAGCCACCCGGCACTACAAGCTGGCAGCCCCGGCGGCACACCAGGCCCGTCGGCCAGTGCTCCCCCCCACACCCTCTTCTTCGTCCTCTTCGGTCCCGCAGGCCGTCATCCGGATCCCTTGGCCCAGCGGCGGTCGCCACCGCCGCCGCCGCCACCAGCGCTGCCCTGGCCCCCGCCGCCACCACCAAAGCCCCCGCCATCACCGCGTTTCCCACACCCCCCACCAGCGCTGCCCTCCCCCCTGCCCCCGCCGACACAACGCCGCCGCCGACGCCATTGCCGACCTCGCAACCCTCCCTCGCCGCCGCCGCCGCCAGCGCTGCTCATGATCAGCCCCAGCTTCTGCGCCGCCGCCGCCGCCGCCGCCATCACCACGCTCCCCACCCCCTCCGCCAGCGCTGCACTCGCCCCAGTCCGCGACCCCGCCGCCGCCAACGCCATACTCCCTCATTCAGCCTCCTCTGCTCTCCCCGCTGCCGCCGCCGCCATCACCCCTCTCCCCATCCCCGCCTCCAGCACCGCCCTCTCCCCCGCCCCCACCCCAGCCGCCGGCCTTGCCGTACTACCTCAATCTCCGGCCTCTGCTCTCCCGGCCTCCGCGCCAGCACCGCCCTCACGCCCTCTCCCGCCACCGCCGCCGCCGCCAGCGCTCCCCGCTCCCCAGTGCCCACCGTCAAAGCCCCCATTGTCGCCGCCGCCATCGCCGCCCTGGAGCCATCCACGCGGTTGCCATTGCCTACATCGCCACCCTCCCCTGCCTCCGCCGCGGACGCCGCCGCCGCCGCCGCCGCCGCCGCGGGGTTCTCCCACAACTCCCAGGCCCAGGGCTGCCTGCTGGTGCAGGCCTCCACCAGTCTTGGGGGTGCGGTTGGGGGTAAACCTGGTGGCGGTAGGGGGGCGGGGTGTATGCCGGTCTGGGTCCTGGGGAATCCCAGGATGCCAGAGTTCCACGACTTCTGGCACCATCAGGGAAATGGCAGTGTCCCATGGAACCTCCGGTGGCGCGAAGTGGCCTCGCTGCGGGCCAGGAGTGGCCCGCCGCCCACGCCAGGGGCATTCGGAGGAGGCGGGGAGCCGGACTGGACGGGGACGCGGTGACGGCGGAGCCGGCCAGCGGGTCGATGTTCGCCACCAGAGCGGAGCATCTGCATGGCGCGCGCTCACGAGGCAGTCCGGGAGCAGGCTCTTGGGGCGCGGGGAGCCAGGTCCCAGCGTCGACGGCTATACCACCCTGAACGCGCCCGATCTCCTCTGAATTCGGGAGCTAAGCAGGGAGGGGCCTGGTTAGTACTTGGATGGGAGACCGCCTGGGAATACCTGTAGGCTTTTGCTTGCCTCTCCTTTTGCGCCGCCGCCCCGGCGTGGCTCCCTCCGAACCCCTGCCGCCCCTTGCCCCTCTGAAGCCGCCCAGCCAGCCGAAGGTCCCCCTGGCCAGAGGCCGGTCAGCCACCCGGCACTACAAGCTGGCAGCCCCGGCCGCACACCAGGCCCGTCGGCCAGGGCTCCACCCCACACCCTCTTCTTAGTCCTCTTCGCTGAGGCAGGCCGTCAGCCTGCAGCAGTTATCCAAGCCTGTGTCTCCGCCGGCAGGCACCTCTACCCACACCCCCGCACGCCCCCTCCCATCGCCCACAAGAGCCAGGAGCCCTCCCTTCCCGCCGTTCGTGGTGGCCCCAACACACAGGGCACAAAGAGCCGGGTCAAACCAGGGGACAGAGGGAGCAGCACCCAAACACACCGCACGCCCTTGGACTCCAGGAGAGACCACCACAAGGGGAAGTGCAGGCACGCAGGCACACAACCCTCACAACCAGGGTGCCTGTGGGCTGCCACTCTCCTCCCTTGGGGGGGGTCCCTGGGCGGGGCTCGGAGCCCACTGGCCCTCCGGCCTGGCCCGGGGCCTTCAAGGGTGACTGCCAATACCCGGGCACTGCCTCTGTAGTGGAGCCCAGCCCCGGGCACGACCACACTCCGGTGGAGAGGCTGCCACTTCAACACAGCCTCAGCGAGTCTGTCCCAGTCCATGTGCCCGCCTGTGCGTCCCTCCCCCCCGGCCCCCCCACGTCTCTCTGGCTCTGTGACGTGCCTGTTGGGCTCTGCCTCTCGCTCAGGAGCTCTCTCCCGCGAGCCAGCCCCCTTTTTCTGTCTCTGTCCATGTCTCTCTGTATGTCGGGATACATACGTGTACATATACGTGTATATTTCCATCTCGCTCCCTCTTACGCCTCCTCCCGTTCTGTCTGTCGGTCCCTGTCCTGCGGGGACTCTAGTCCCCGTCCCCGCACAAGAACGCAGGATATGGTGAGGCCAAGAAGGAACACCAACGGAGCCACGGATAGGGGGCTGAGAGCACCATTTCTCACGGGCGGCTGGCTTGGAGACACGGCAGGCCGGAGCCGCCCGATCCCCAACCGGTCGGCCGTTTCTCTGCCAACCCACCGACACACCGACCGTCGACCCACCAAGCCGGCCCACTGCAATCCGCGCCCCTCTGCAATTTGCAGTCCACCACCCGCGCTTCCTAGCTTGGCCAACGCAGCACCTCCGGGGGCCCATGGCCAACTGGCAACAGCTGATGGCCAAGCGGTCACAGCTGATGACCATGCAGCCCCCACGCAGCACCCCTCCACGCGAGGCCCAGAGCCTCAAACTGCTCTCTGGGAGTCTGTCCCCAGTCCCCGTCTGTCTCTCTCCGCCACTCTCTTGCTCCGTCTCTGGCCTCTCTCACCTCCCCGGGTCAGGAGACGTGACGTGTAGCCACTGAAGGGACCGGAGGTCGGGCGGGACTCCGGGTGCTGACGAGGGGCGAGGGCCCAGACTGAAGGCTTGTGACGAAGGGTGGCTGCAGACCGGAGCTCCTGCACCCTGGTGGCGCGGGTGGCTCTCCCTGGCTTTGGGCCAGTGGGTGGGGCCGGCCAGGGCCAGGGCCTGGGTTGCACGTCCCTAGGGCCGGAGGGGACTGAGAGGACCCTGCGCCCCCCTCGGTGGCCCTGAGAGGTGGGGGCAGTCCAGCAGCAAGGGGGGCTGTGCGGTTGTGGGGCTGGGATGGGGGATGAGAGGGGTTGGGGTAGGGGCCCGGGGTAAAAGCCGTTCGGGGCCTGGGGAGTCCCAGGATGCCCGGGCGCCCAGATATCTGTCACAGTCAGGGAAGTGACCGAGGCCCGTGGAGCCACTGGGGGGGCGCGAAGGGGCCTCGCTGTGTGCCAGGAGTAGCCCGTCGCCCACACCAGCGGCGTCCGGAGGAGGCGGGGAGCGGGCGGGAGGCGCTCAGGCAGACATGCTCGCCACCCGAGCGGCCCAGCAGCATGGCGCGCGCTCAGGAGGCAGGTCGGGAGCAGGCTCTTGGAGCGCCGGGAGCCGGGTCCAGCGCCTAAGGCCATACCGCCCTGAACGCGCCAGATCTCGTCTGAACTCGGAAGCTAAGCAGGGTCGGGCCTGGTTAGTACTTGGGTGGGAGACCACCTGGGAACACCTGTAGGCTTTTGCTCGCCTCTCCTTTTGCATCGCCGCCCCGGCGTGGCTCCCTCCGAACCCCTGCCGCCCCTTGCCCCTCTGCAGCCGCCCAGCCAGCCGAAGGTCCCCCTGGCCAGAGGCCGGTCAGCCACCCGGCACTACAAGCTGGCAGCCCCGGCGGCACACCAGGCCCGTCGGCCAGTGCTCCCCCCCACACCCTCTTCTTCGTCCTCTTCGGTCCCGCAGGCCGTCATCCGGATCCCTTGGCCCAGCGGCGGTCGCCACCGCCGCCGCCGCCACCAGCGCTGCCCTGGCCCCCGCCGCCACCACCAAAGCCCCCGCCATCACCGCGTTTCCCACACCCCCCACCAGCGCTGCCCTCCCCCCTGCCCCCGCCGACACAACGCCGCCGCCGACGCCATTGCCGACCTCGCAACCCTCCCTCGCCGCCGCCGCCGCCAGCGCTGCTCATGATCAGCCCCAGCTTCTGCGCCGCCGCCGCCGCCGCCGCCATCACCACGCTCCCCACCCCCTCCGCCAGCGCTGCACTCGCCCCAGTCCGCGACCCCGCCGCCGCCAACGCCATACTCCCTCATTCAGCCTCCTCTGCTCTCCCCGCTGCCGCCGCCGCCATCACCCCTCTCCCCATCCCCGCCTCCAGCACCGCCCTCTCCCCCGCCCCCACCCCAGCCGCCGGCCTTGCCGTACTACCTCAATCTCCGGCCTCTGCTCTCCCGGCCTCCGCGCCAGCACCGCCCTCACGCCCTCTCCCGCCACCGCCGCCGCCGCCAGCGCTCCCCGCTCCCCAGTGCCCACCGTCAAAGCCCCCATTGTCGCCGCCGCCATCGCCGCCCTGGAGCCATCCACGCGGTTGCCATTGCCTACATCGCCACCCTCCCCTGCCTCCGCCGCGGACGCCGCCGCCGCCGCCGCCGCCGCCGCGGGGTTCTCCCACAACTCCCAGGCCCAGGGCTGCCTGCTGGTGCAGGCCTCCACCAGTCTTGGGGGTGCGGTTGGGGGTAAACCTGGTGGCGGTAGGGGGGCGGGGTGTATGCCGGTCTGGGTCCTGGGGAATCCCAGGATGCCAGAGTTCCACGACTTCTGGCACCATCAGGGAAATGGCAGTGTCCCATGGAACCTCCGGTGGCGCGAAGTGGCCTCGCTGCGGGCCAGGAGTGGCCCGCCGCCCACGCCAGGGGCATTCGGAGGAGGCGGGGAGCCGGACTGGACGGGGACGCGGTGACGGCGGAGCCGGCCAGCGGGTCGATGTTCGCCACCAGAGCGGAGCATCTGCATGGCGCGCGCTCACGAGGCAGTCCGGGAGCAGGCTCTTGGGGCGCGGGGAGCCAGGTCCCAGCGTCGACGGCTATACCACCCTGAACGCGCCCGATCTCCTCTGAATTCGGGAGCTAAGCAGGGAGGGGCCTGGTTAGTACTTGGATGGGAGACCGCCTGGGAATACCTGTAGGCTTTTGCTTGCCTCTCCTTTTGCGCCGCCGCCCCGGCGTGGCTCCCTCCGAACCCCTGCCGCCCCTTGCCCCTCTGAAGCCGCCCAGCCAGCCGAAGGTCCCCCTGGCC
Organism: Rhinolophus sinicus; assembly: GCF_057876585.1. Lineage (NCBI taxonomy): Eukaryota > Metazoa > Chordata > Mammalia > Chiroptera > Rhinolophidae > Rhinolophus > Rhinolophus sinicus. The sequence continues at coordinate 41,531,104 of NC_142506.1, forward strand.
AGAGGCCGGTCAGCCACCCGGCACTACAAGCTGGCAGCCCCGGCCGCACACCAGGCCCGTCGGCCAGGGCTCCACCCCACACCCTCTTCTTAGTCCTCTTCGCTGAGGCAGGCCGTCAGCCTGCAGCAGTTATCCAAGCCTGTGTCTCCGCCGGCAGGCACCTCTACCCACACCCCCGCACGCCCCCTCCCATCGCCCACAAGAGCCAGGAGCCCTCCCTTCCCGCCGTTCGTGGTGGCCCCAACACACAGGGCACAAAGAGCCGGGTCAAACCAGGGGACAGAGGGAGCAGCACCCAAACACACCGCACGCCCTTGGACTCCAGGAGAGACCACCACAAGGGGAAGTGCAGGCACGCAGGCACACAACCCTCACAACCAGGGTGCCTGTGGGCTGCCACTCTCCTCCCTTGGGGGGGGTCCCTGGGCGGGGCTCGGAGCCCACTGGCCCTCCGGCCTGGCCCGGGGCCTTCAAGGGTGACTGCCAATACCCGGGCACTGCCTCTGTAGTGGAGCCCAGCCCCGGGCACGACCACACTCCGGTGGAGAGGCTGCCACTTCAACACAGCCTCAGCGAGTCTGTCCCAGTCCATGTGCCCGCCTGTGCGTCCCTCCCCCCCGGCCCCCCCACGTCTCTCTGGCTCTGTGACGTGCCTGTTGGGCTCTGCCTCTCGCTCAGGAGCTCTCTCCCGCGAGCCAGCCCCCTTTTTCTGTCTCTGTCCATGTCTCTCTGTATGTCGGGATACATACGTGTACATATACGTGTATATTTCCATCTCGCTCCCTCTTACGCCTCCTCCCGTTCTGTCTGTCGGTCCCTGTCCTGCGGGGACTCTAGTCCCCGTCCCCGCACAAGAACGCAGGATATGGTGAGGCCAAGAAGGAACACCAACGGAGCCACGGATAGGGGGCTGAGAGCACCATTTCTCACGGGCGGCTGGCTTGGAGACACGGCAGGCCGGAGCCGCCCGATCCCCAACCGGTCGGCCGTTTCTCTGCCAACCCACCGACACACCGACCGTCGACCCACCAAGCCGGCCCACTGCAATCCGCGCCCCTCTGCAATTTGCAGTCCACCACCCGCGCTTCCTAGCTTGGCCAACGCAGCACCTCCGGGGGCCCATGGCCAACTGGCAACAGCTGATGGCCAAGCGGTCACAGCTGATGACCATGCAGCCCCCACGCAGCACCCCTCCACGCGAGGCCCAGAGCCTCAAACTGCTCTCTGGGAGTCTGTCCCCAGTCCCCGTCTGTCTCTCTCCGCCACTCTCTTGCTCCGTCTCTGGCCTCTCTCACCTCCCCGGGTCAGGAGACGTGACGTGTAGCCACTGAAGGGACCGGAGGTCGGGCGGGACTCCGGGTGCTGACGAGGGGCGAGGGCCCAGACTGAAGGCTTGTGACGAAGGGTGGCTGCAGACCGGAGCTCCTGCACCCTGGTGGCGCGGGTGGCTCTCCCTGGCTTTGGGCCAGTGGGTGGGGCCGGCCAGGGCCAGGGCCTGGGTTGCACGTCCCTAGGGCCGGAGGGGACTGAGAGGACCCTGCGCCCCCCTCGGTGGCCCTGAGAGGTGGGGGCAGTCCAGCAGCAAGGGGGGCTGTGCGGTTGTGGGGCTGGGATGGGGGATGAGAGGGGTTGGGGTAGGGGCCCGGGGTAAAAGCCGTTCGGGGCCTGGGGAGTCCCAGGATGCCCGGGCGCCCAGATATCTGTCACAGTCAGGGAAGTGACCGAGGCCCGTGGAGCCACTGGGGGGGCGCGAAGGGGCCTCGCTGTGTGCCAGGAGTAGCCCGTCGCCCACACCAGCGGCGTCCGGAGGAGGCGGGGAGCGGGCGGGAGGCGCTCAGGCAGACATGCTCGCCACCCGAGCGGCCCAGCAGCATGGCGCGCGCTCAGGAGGCAGGTCGGGAGCAGGCTCTTGGAGCGCCGGGAGCCGGGTCCAGCGCCTAAGGCCATACCGCCCTGAACGCGCCAGATCTCGTCTGAACTCGGAAGCTAAGCAGGGTCGGGCCTGGTTAGTACTTGGGTGGGAGACCACCTGGGAACACCTGTAGGCTTTTGCTCGCCTCTCCTTTTGCATCGCCGCCCCGGCGTGGCTCCCTCCGAACCCCTGCCGCCCCTTGCCCCTCTGCAGCCGCCCAGCCAGCCGAAGGTCCCCCTGGCCAGAGGCCGGTCAGCCACCCGGCACTACAAGCTGGCAGCCCCGGCGGCACACCAGGCCCGTCGGCCAGTGCTCCCCCCCCCACACACTCTTCTTCGTCCTCTTCGGTCCCGCAGGCCGTCATCCGGATCCCTTGGCCCAGCGGCGGTCGCCACCGCCGCCGCCGCCGCCGCCGCCACCAGCGCTGCCCTGGCCCCCGCCGCCACCACCAAAGCCCCCGCCATCACCGCGTTTCCCACACCCCCCGCCAGCGCTGCCCTCCCTCCTGCCCCCGCCGACACAACGCCGCCGCCGACGCCATTGCCGACCTCGCAACCCTCCCTCGCCGCCGCCGCCGCCAGCGCTGCTCATGATCAGCCCCCGCTTCTGCGCCGCCGCCGCCGCCGCCGCCGCCGCCATCACCACGCTCCCCACCCCCTCCGCCAGCGCTGCACTCGCCCCCGTCCGCGACCCCGCCGCCGCCAACGCCATACTCCCTCATTCAGCCTCCTCTGCTCTCCCCGCTGCCGCCGCCGCCATCACCCCTCTCCCCATCCCCGCCTCCAGCACCGCCCTCTCCCCCGCCCCCACCCCAGCCGCCGGCCTTGCCGTACTCCCTCAATCTCCCGCCTCTGCTCTCCCGGCCTCCGCGCCACCACCGCCCTCACGCCCTCTCCCGCCACCGCCGCCGCCGCCAGCGCTCCCCGCTCCCCAGTGCCCACCGTCAAAGCCCCCATTGTCGCCGCCGCCATCGCCGCCCTGGAGCCATCCACGCGGTTGCCATTGCCTACATCGCCACCCTCCCCTGCCTCCGCCGCGGACGCCGCCGCCGCCGCCGCCGCCGCCGCCGCCGCCGCCGCGGGGTTCTCCCACAACTCCCAGGCCCAGGGCTGCCTGCTGGTGCAGGCCTCCACCAGTCTTGGGGGTGCGGTTGGGGGTAAACCTGGTGGCGGTAGGGGGGCGGGGTGTATGCCGGTCTGGGTCCTGGGGAATCCCAGGATGCCAGAGTTCCACGACTTCTGGCACCATCAGGGAAATGGCAGTGTCCCATGGAACCTCCGGTGGCGCGAAGTGGCCTCGCTGCGGGCCAGGAGTGGCCCGCCGCCCACGCCAGGGGCATTCGGAGGAGGCGGGGAGCCGGACTGGACGGGGACGCGGTGACGGCGGAGCCGGCCAGCGGGTCGATGTTCGCCACCAGAGCGGAGCATCTGCATGGCGCGCGCTCACGAGGCAGTCCGGGAGCAGGCTCTTGGGGCGCGGGGAGCCAGGTCCCAGCGTCGACGGCTATACCACCCTGAACGCGCCCGATCTCCTCTGAATTCGGGAGCTAAGCAGGGAGGGGCCTGGTTAGTACTTGGATGGGAGACCGCCTGGGAATACCTGTAGGCTTTTGCTTGCCTCTCCTTTTGCGCCGCCGCCCCGGCGTGGCTCCCTCCGAACCCCTGCCGCCCCTTGCCCCTCTGCAGCCGCCCAGCCAGCCGAAGGTCCCCCTGGCCAGAGGCCGGTCAGCCACCCGGCACTACAAGCTGGCAGCCCCGGCCGCACACCAGGCCCGTCGGCCAGGGCTCCACCCCACACCCTCTTCTTAGTCCTCTTCGCTGAGGCAGGCCGTCAGCCTGCAGCAGTTATCCAAGCCTGTGTCTCCGCCGGCAGGCACCTCTACCCACACCCCCGCACGCCCCCTCCCATCGCCCACAAGAGCCAGGAGCCCTCCCTTCCCGCCGTTCGTGGTGGCCCCAACACACAGGGCACAAAGAGCCGGGTCAAACCAGGGGACAGAGGGAGCAGCACCCAAACACACCGCACGCCCTTGGACTCCAGGAGAGACCACCACAAGGGGAAGTGCAGGCACGCAGGCACACAACCCTCACAACCAGGGTGCCTGTGGGCTGCCACTCTCCTCCCTTGGGGGGGGTCCCTGGGCGGGGCTCGGAGCCCACTGGCCCTCCGGCCTGGCCCGGGGCCTTCAAGGGTGACTGCCAATACCCGGGCACTGCCTCTGTAGTGGAGCCCAGCCCCGGGCACGACCACACTCCGGTGGAGAGGCTGCCACTTCAACACAGCCTCAGCGAGTCTGTCCCAGTCCATGTGCCCGCCTGTGCGTCCCTCCCCCCCGGCCCCCCCACGTCTCTCTGGCTCTGTGACGTGCCTGTTGGGCTCTGCCTCTCGCTCAGGAGCTCTCTCCCGCGAGCCAGCCCCCTTTTTCTGTCTCTGTCCATGTCTCTCTGTATGTCGGGATACATACGTGTACATATACGTGTATATTTCCATCTCGCTCCCTCTTACGCCTCCTCCCGTTCTGTCTGTCGGTCCCTGTCCTGCGGGGACTCTAGTCCCCGTCCCCGCACAAGAACGCAGGATATGGTGAGGCCAAGAAGGAACACCAACGGAGCCACGGATAGGGGGCTGAGAGCACCATTTCTCACGGGCGGCTGGCTTGGAGACACGGCAGGCCGGAGCCGCCCGATCCCCAACCGGTCGGCCGTTTCTCTGCCAACCCACCGACACACCGACCGTCGACCCACCAAGCCGGCCCACTGCAATCCGCGCCCCTCTGCAATTTGCAGTCCACCACCCGCGCTTCCTAGCTTGGCCAACGCAGCACCTCCGGGGGCCCATGGCCAACTGGCAACAGCTGATGGCCAAGCGGTCACAGCTGATGACCATGCAGCCCCCACGCAGCACCCCTCCACGCGAGGCCCAGAGCCTCAAACTGCTCTCTGGGAGTCTGTCCCCAGTCCCCGTCTGTCTCTCTCCGCCACTCTCTTGCTCCGTCTCTGGCCTCTCTCACCTCCCCGGGTCAGGAGACGTGACGTGTAGCCACTGAAGGGACCGGAGGTCGGGCGGGACTCCGGGTGCTGACGAGGGGCGAGGGCCCAGACTGAAGGCTTGTGACGAAGGGTGGCTGCAGACCGGAGCTCCTGCACCCTGGTGGCGCGGGTGGCTCTCCCTGGCTTTGGGCCAGTGGGTGGGGCCGGCCAGGGCCAGGGCCTGGGTTGCACGTCCCTAGGGCCGGAGGGGACTGAGAGGACCCTGCGCCCCCCTCGGTGGCCCTGAGAGGTGGGGGCAGTCCAGCAGCAAGGGGGGCTGTGCGGTTGTGGGGCTGGGATGGGGGATGAGAGGGGTTGGGGTAGGGGCCCGGGGTAAAAGCCGTTCGGGGCCTGGGGAGTCCCAGGATGCCCGGGCGCCCAGATATCTGTCACAGTCAGGGAAGTGACCGAGGCCCGTGGAGCCACTGGGGGGGCGCGAAGGGGCCTCGCTGTGTGCCAGGAGTAGCCCGTCGCCCACACCAGCGGCGTCCGGAGGAGGCGGGGAGCGGGCGGGAGGCGCTCAGGCAGACATGCTCGCCACCCGAGCGGCCCAGCAGCATGGCGCGCGCTCAGGAGGCAGGCCGGGAGCAGGCTCTTGGAGCGCCGGGAGCCGGGTCCAGCGCCTAAGGCCATACCGCCCTGAACGCGCCAGATCTCGTCTGAACTCGGAAGCTAAGCAGGGTCGGGCCTGGTTAGTACTTGGGTGGGAGACCACCTGGGAACACCTGTAGGCTTTTGCTCGCCTCTCCTTTTGCATCGCCGCCCCGGCGTGGCTCCCTCCGAACCCCTGCCGCCCCTTGCCCCTCTGCAGCCGCCCAGCCAGCCGAAGGTCCCCCTGGCCAGAGGCCGGTCAGCCACCCGGCACTACAAGCTGGCAGCCCCGGCGGCACACCAGGCCCGTCGGCCAGTGCTCCCCCCCCCACACACTCTTCTTCGTCCTCTTCAGTCCCGCAGGCCGTCATCCGGATCCCTTGGCCCAGCGGCGGTCGCCACCGCCGCCGCCGCCGCCGCCGCCACCAGCGCTGCCCTGGCCCCCGCCGCCACCACCAAAGCCCCCGCCATCACCGCGTTTCCCACACCCCCCGCCAGCGCTGCCCTCCCTCCTGCCCCCGCCGACACAACGCCGCCGCCGACGCCATTGCCGACCTCGCAACCCTCCCTCGCCGCCGCCGCCGCCAGCGCTGCTCATGATCAGCCCCCGCTTCTGCGCCGCCGCCGCCGCCGCCGCCGCCGCCATCACCACGCTCCCCACCCCCTCCGCCAGCGCTGCACTCGCCCCCGTCCGCGACCCCGCCGCCGCCAACGCCATACTCCCTCATTCAGCCTCCTCTGCTCTCCCCGCTGCTGCCGCCGCCATCACCCCTCTCCCCATCCCCGCCTCCAGCACCGCCCTCTCCCCCGCCCCCACCCCAGCCGCCGGCCTTGCCGTACTCCCTCAATCTCCCGCCTCTGCTCTCCCGGCCTCCGCGCCACCACCGCCCTCACGCCCTCTCCCGCCACCGCCGCCGCCGCCAGCGCTCCCCGCTCCCCAGTGCCCACCGTCAAAGCCCCCATTGTCGCCGCCGCCATCGCCGCCCTGGAGCCATCCACGCGGTTGCCATTGCCTACATCGCCACCCTCCTCTGCCTCCGCCGCGGACGCCGCCGCCGCCGCCGCCGCCGCCGCCGCCGCGGGGTTCTCCCACAACTCCCAGGCCCAGGGCTGCCTGCTGGTGCAGGCCTCCACCAGTCTTGGGGGTGCGGTTGGGGGTAAACCTGGTGGCGGTAGGGGGGCGGGGTGTATGCCGGTCTGGGTCCTGGGGAATCCCAGGATGCCAGAGTTCCACGACTTCTGGCACCATCAGGGAAATGGCAGTGTCCCATGGAACCTCCGGTGGCGCGAAGTGGCCTCGCTGCGGGCCAGGAGTGGCCCGCCGCCCACGCCAGGGGCATTCGGAGGAGGCGGGGAGCCGGACTGGACGGGGACGCGGTGACGGCGGAGCCGGCCAGCGGGTCGATGTTCGCCACCAGAGCGGAGCATCTGCATGGCGCGCGCTCACGAGGCAGTCCGGGAGCAGGCTCTTGGGGCGCGGGGAGCCAGGTCCCAGCGTCGACGGCTATACCACCCTGAACGCGCCCGATCTCCTCTGAATTCGGGAGCTAAGCAGGGAGGGGCCTGGTTAGTACTTGGATGGGAGACCGCCTGGGAATACCTGTAGGCTTTTGCTTGCCTCTCCTTTTGCGCCGCCGCCCCGGCGTGGCTCCCTCCGAACCCCTGCCGCCCCTTGCCCCTCTGAAGCCGCCCAGCCAGCCGAAGGTCCCCCTGGCCAGAGGCCGGTCAGCCACCCGGCACTACAAGCTGGCAGCCCCGGCCGCACACCAGGCCCGTCGGCCAGGGCTCCACCCCACACCCTCTTCTTAGTCCTCTTCGCTGAGGCAGGCCGTCAGCCTGCAGCAGTTATCCAAGCCTGTGTCTCCGCCGGCAGGCACCTCTACCCACACCCCCGCACGCCCCCTCCCATCGCCCACAAGAGCCAGGAGCCCTCCCTTCCCGCCGTTCGTGGTGGCCCCAACACACAGGGCACAAAGAGCCGGGTCAAACCAGGGGACAGAGGGAGCAGCACCCAAACACACCGCACGCCCTTGGACTCCAGGAGAGACCACCACAAGGGGAAGTGCAGGCACGCAGGCACACAACCCTCACAACCAGGGTGCCTGTGGGCTGCCACTCTCCTCCCTTGGGGGGGGTCCCTGGGCGGGGCTCGGAGCCCACTGGCCCTCCGGCCTGGCCCGGGGCCTTCAAGGGTGACTGCCAATACCCGGGCACTGCCTCTGTAGTGGAGCCCAGCCCCGGGCACGACCACACTCCGGTGGAGAGGCTGCCACTTCAACACAGCCTCAGCGAGTCTGTCCCAGTCCATGTGCCCGCCTGTGCGTCCCTCCCCCCCGGCCCCCCCACGTCTCTCTGGCTCTGTGACGTGCCTGTTGGGCTCTGCCTCTCGCTCAGGAGCTCTCTCCCGCGAGCCAGCCCCCTTTTTCTGTCTCTGTCCATGTCTCTCTGTATGTCGGGATACATACGTGTACATATACGTGTATATTTCCATCTCGCTCCCTCTTACGCCTCCTCCCGTTCTGTCTGTCGGTCCCTGTCCTGCGGGGACTCTAGTCCCCGTCCCCGCACAAGAACGCAGGATATGGTGAGGCCAAGAAGGAACACCAACGGAGCCACGGATAGGGGGCTGAGAGCACCATTTCTCACGGGCGGCTGGCTTGGAGACACGGCAGGCCGGAGCCGCCCGATCCCCAACCGGTCGGCCGTTTCTCTGCCAACCCACCGACACACCGACCGTCGACCCACCAAGCCGGCCCACTGCAATCCGCGCCCCTCTGCAATTTGCAGTCCACCACCCGCGCTTCCTAGCTTGGCCAACGCAGCACCTCCGGGGGCCCATGGCCAACTGGCAACAGCTGATGGCCAAGCGGTCACAGCTGATGACCATGCAGCCCCCACGCAGCACCCCTCCACGCGAGGCCCAGAGCCTCAAACTGCTCTCTGGGAGTCTGTCCCCAGTCCCCGTCTGTCTCTCTCCGCCACTCTCTTGCTCCGTCTCTGGCCTCTCTCACCTCCCCGGGTCAGGAGACGTGACGTGTAGCCACTGAAGGGACCGGAGGTCGGGCGGGACTCCGGGTGCTGACGAGGGGCGAGGGCCCAGACTGAAGGCTTGTGACGAAGGGTGGCTGCAGACCGGAGCTCCTGCACCCTGGTGGCGCGGGTGGCTCTCCCTGGCTTTGGGCCAGTGGGTGGGGCCGGCCAGGGCCAGGGCCTGGGTTGCACGTCCCTAGGGCCGGAGGGGACTGAGAGGACCCTGCGCCCCCCTCGGTGGCCCTGAGAGGTGGGGGCAGTCCAGCAGCAAGGGGGGCTGTGCGGTTGTGGGGCTGGGATGGGGGATGAGAGGGGTTGGGGTAGGGGCCCGGGGTAAAAGCCGTTCGGGGCCTGGGGAGTCCCAGGATGCCCGGGCGCCCAGATATCTGTCACAGTCAGGGAAGTGACCGAGGCCCGTGGAGCCACTGGGGGGGCGCGAAGGGGCCTCGCTGTGTGCCAGGAGTAGCCCGTCGCCCACACCAGCGGCGTCCGGAGGAGGCGGGGAGCGGGCGGGAGGCGCTCAGGCAGACATGCTCGCCACCCGAGCGGCCCAGCAGCATGGCGCGCGCTCAGGAGGCAGGCCGGGAGCAGGCTCTTGGAGCGCCGGGAGCCGGGTCCAGCGCCTAAGGCCATACCGCCCTGAACGCGCCAGATCTCGTCTGAACTCGGAAGCTAAGCAGGGTCGGGCCTGGTTAGTACTTGGGTGGGAGACCACCTGGGAACACCTGTAGGCTTTTGCTCGCCTCTCCTTTTGCATCGCCGCCCCGGCGTGGCTCCCTCCGAACCCCTGCCGCCCCTTGCCCCTCTGCAGCCGCCCAGCCAGCCGAAGGTCCCCCTGGCCAGAGGCCGGTCAGCCACCCGGCACTACAAGCTGGCAGCCCCGGCGGCACACCAGGCCCGTCGGCCAGTGCTCCCCCCCCCACACACTCTTCTTCGTCCTCTTCAGTCCCGCAGGCCGTCATCCGGATCCCTTGGCCCAGCGGCGGTCGCCACCGCCGCCGCCGCCGCCGCCGCCACCAGCGCTGCCCTGGCCCCCGCCGCCACCACCAAAGCCCCCGCCATCACCGCGTTTCCCACACCCCCCGCCAGCGCTGCCCTCCCCCCTGCCCCCGCCGACACAACGCCGCCGCCGACGCCATTGCCGACCTCGCAACCCTCCCTCGCCGCCGCCGCCGCCAGCGCTGCTCATGATCAGCCCCAGCTTCTGCGCCGCCGCCGCCGCCGCCGCCATCACCACGCTCCCCACCCCCTCCGCCAGCGCTGCACTCGCCCCAGTCCGCGACCCCGCCGCCGCCAACGCCATACTCCCTCATTCAGCCTCCTCTGCTCTCCCCGCTGCCGCCGCCGCCATCACCCCTCTCCCCATCCCCGCCTCCAGCACCGCCCTCTCCCCCGCCCCCACCCCAGCCGCCGGCCTTGCCGTACTACCTCAATCTCCGGCCTCTGCTCTCCCGGCCTCCGCGCCAGCACCGCCCTCACGCCCTCTCCCGCCACCGCCGCCGCCGCCAGCGCTCCCCGCTCCCCAGTGCCCACCGTCAAAGCCCCCATTGTCGCCGCCGCCATCGCCGCCCTGGAGCCATCCACGCGGTTGCCATTGCCTACATCGCCACCCTCCCCTGCCTCCGCCGCGGACGCCGCCGCCGCCGCCGCCGCCGCCGCGGGGTTCTCCCACAACTCCCAGGCCCAGGGCTGCCTGCTGGTGCAGGCCTCCACCAGTCTTGGGGGTGCGGTTGGGGGTAAACCTGGTGGCGGTAGGGGGGCGGGGTGTATGCCGGTCTGGGTCCTGGGGAATCCCAGGATGCCAGAGTTCCACGACTTCTGGCACCATCAGGGAAATGGCAGTGTCCCATGGAACCTCCGGTGGCGCGAAGTGGCCTCGCTGCGGGCCAGGAGTGGCCCGCCGCCCACGCCAGGGGCATTCGGAGGAGGCGGGGAGCCGGACTGGACGGGGACGCGGTGACGGCGGAGCCGGCCAGCGGGTCGATGTTCGCCACCAGAGCGGAGCATCTGCATGGCGCGCGCTCACGAGGCAGTCCGGGAGCAGGCTCTTGGGGCGCGGGGAGCCAGGTCCCAGCGTCGACGGCTATACCACCCTGAACGCGCCCGATCTCCTCTGAATTCGGGAGCTAAGCAGGGAGGGGCCTGGTTAGTACTTGGATGGGAGACCGCCTGGGAATACCTGTAGGCTTTTGCTTGCCTCTCCTTTTGCGCCGCCGCCCCGGCGTGGCTCCCTCCGAACCCCTGCCGCCCCTTGCCCCTCTGAAGCCGCCCAGCCAGCCGAAGGTCCCCCTGGCCAGAGGCCGGTCAGCCACCCGGCACTACAAGCTGGCAGCCCCGGCCGCACACCAGGCCCGTCGGCCAGGGCTCCACCCCACACCCTCTTCTTAGTCCTCTTCGCTGAGGCAGGCCGTCAGCCTGCAGCAGTTATCCAAGCCTGTGTCTCCGCCGGCAGGCACCTCTACCCACACCCCCGCACGCCCCCTCCCATCGCCCACAAGAGCCAGGAGCCCTCCCTTCCCGCCGTTCGTGGTGGCCCCAACACACAGGGCACAAAGAGCCGGGTCAAACCAGGGGACAGAGGGAGCAGCACCCAAACACACCGCACGCCCTTGGACTCCAGGAGAGACCACCACAAGGGGAAGTGCAGGCACGCAGGCACACAACCCTCACAACCAGGGTGCCTGTGGGCTGCCACTCTCCTCCCTTGGGGGGGGTCCCTGGGCGGGGCTCGGAGCCCACTGGCCCTCCGGCCTGGCCCGGGGCCTTCAAGGGTGACTGCCAATACCCGGGCACTGCCTCTGTAGTGGAGCCCAGCCCCGGGCACGACCACACTCCGGTGGAGAGGCTGCCACTTCAACACAGCCTCAGCGAGTCTGTCCCAGTCCATGTGCCCGCCTGTGCGTCCCTCCCCCCCGGCCCCCCCACGTCTCTCTGGCTCTGTGACGTGCCTGTTGGGCTCTGCCTCTCGCTCAGGAGCTCTCTCCCGCGAGCCAGCCCCCTTTTTCTGTCTCTGTCCATGTCTCTCTGTATGTCGGGATACATACGTGTACATATACGTGTATATTTCCATCTCGCTCCCTCTTACGCCTCCTCCCGTTCTGTCTGTCGGTCCCTGTCCTGCGGGGACTCTAGTCCCCGTCCCCGCACAAGAACGCAGGATATGGTGAGGCCAAGAAGGAACACCAACGGAGCCACGGATAGGGGGCTGAGAGCACCATTTCTCACGGGCGGCTGGCTTGGAGACACGGCAGGCCGGAGCCGCCCGATCCCCAACCGGTCGGCCGTTTCTCTGCCAACCCACCGACACACCGACCGTCGACCCACCAAGCCGGCCCACTGCAATCCGCGCCCCTCTGCAATTTGCAGTCCACCACCCGCGCTTCCTAGCTTGGCCAACGCAGCACCTCCGGGGGCCCATGGCCAACTGGCAACAGCTGATGGCCAAGCGGTCACAGCTGATGACCATGCAGCCCCCACGCAGCACCCCTCCACGCGAGGCCCAGAGCCTCAAACTGCTCTCTGGGAGTCTGTCCCCAGTCCCCGTCTGTCTCTCTCCGCCACTCTCTTGCTCCGTCTCTGGCCTCTCTCACCTCCCCGGGTCAGGAGACGTGACGTGTAGCCACTGAAGGGACCGGAGGTCGGGCGGGACTCCGGGTGCTGACGAGGGGCGAGGGCCCAGACTGAAGGCTTGTGACGAAGGGTGGCTGCAGACCGGAGCTCCTGCACCCTGGTGGCGCGGGTGGCTCTCCCTGGCTTTGGGCCAGTGGGTGGGGCCGGCCAGGGCCAGGGCCTGGGTTGCACGTCCCTAGGGCCGGAGGGGACTGAGAGGACCCTGCGCCCCCCTCGGTGGCCCTGAGAGGTGGGGGCAGTCCAGCAGCAAGGGGGGCTGTGCGGTTGTGGGGCTGGGATGGGGGATGAGAGGGGTTGGGGTAGGGGCCCGGGGTAAAAGCCGTTCGGGGCCTGGGGAGTCCCAGGATGCCCGGGCGCCCAGATATCTGTCACAGTCAGGGAAGTGACCGAGGCCCGTGGAGCCACTGGGGGGGCGCGAAGGGGCCTCGCTGTGTGCCAGGAGTAGCCCGTCGCCCACACCAGCGGCGTCCGGAGGAGGCGGGGAGCGGGCGGGAGGCGCTCAGGCAGACATGCTCGCCACCCGAGCGGCCCAGCAGCATGGCGCGCGCTCAGGAGGCAGGTCGGGAGCAGGCTCTTGGAGCGCCGGGAGCCGGGTCCAGCGCCTAAGGCCATACCGCCCTGAACGCGCCAGATCTCGTCTGAACTCGGAAGCTAAGCAGGGTCGGGCCTGGTTAGTACTTGGGTGGGAGACCACCTGGGAACACCTGTAGGCTTTTGCTCGCCTCTCCTTTTGCATCGCCGCCCCGGCGTGGCTCCCTCCGAACCCCTGCCGCCCCTTGCCCCTCTGCAGCCGCCCAGCCAGCCGAAGGTCCCCCTGGCCAGAGGCCGGTCAGCCACCCGGCACTACAAGCTGGCAGCCCCGGCGGCACACCAGGCCCGTCGGCCAGTGCTCCCCCCCACACCCTCTTCTTCGTCCTCTTCGGTCCCGCAGGCCGTCATCCGGATCCCTTGGCCCAGCGGCGGTCGCCACCGCCGCCGCCGCCACCAGCGCTGCCCTGGCCCCCGCCGCCACCACCAAAGCCCCCGCCATCACCGCGTTTCCCACACCCCCCACCAGCGCTGCCCTCCCCCCTGCCCCCGCCGACACAACGCCGCCGCCGACGCCATTGCCGACCTCGCAACCCTCCCTCGCCGCCGCCGCCGCCAGCGCTGCTCATGATCAGCCCCAGCTTCTGCGCCGCCGCCGCCGCCGCCGCCATCACCACGCTCCCCACCCCCTCCGCCAGCGCTGCACTCGCCCCAGTCCGCGACCCCGCCGCCGCCAACGCCATACTCCCTCATTCAGCCTCCTCTGCTCTCCCCGCTGCCGCCGCCGCCATCACCCCTCTCCCCATCCCCGCCTCCAGCACCGCCCTCTCCCCCGCCCCCACCCCAGCCGCCGGCCTTGCCGTACTACCTCAATCTCCGGCCTCTGCTCTCCCGGCCTCCGCGCCAGCACCGCCCTCACGCCCTCTCCCGCCACCGCCGCCGCCGCCAGCGCTCCCCGCTCCCCAGTGCCCACCGTCAAAGCCCCCATTGTCGCCGCCGCCATCGCCGCCCTGGAGCCATCCACGCGGTTGCCATTGCCTACATCGCCACCCTCCCCTGCCTCCGCCGCGGACGCCGCCGCCGCCGCCGCCGCCGCCGCCGCGGGGTTCTCCCACAACTCCCAGGCCCAGGGCTGCCTGCTGGTGCAGGCCTCCACCAGTCTTGGGGGTGCGGTTGGGGGTAAACCTGGTGGCGGTAGGGGGGCGGGGTGTATGCCGGTCTGGGTCCTGGGGAATCCCAGGATGCCAGAGTTCCACGACTTCTGGCACCATCAGGGAAATGGCAGTGTCCCATGGAACCTCCGGTGGCGCGAAGTGGCCTCGCTGCGGGCCAGGAGTGGCCCGCCGCCCACGCCAGGGGCATTCGGAGGAGGCGGGGAGCCGGACTGGACGGGGACGCGGTGACGGCGGAGCCGGCCAGCGGGTCGATGTTCGCCACCAGAGCGGAGCATCTGCATGGCGCGCGCTCACGAGGCAGTCCGGGAGCAGGCTCTTGGGGCGCGGGGAGCCAGGTCCCAGCGTCGACGGCTATACCACCCTGAACGCGCCCGATCTCCTCTGAATTCGGGAGCTAAGCAGGGAGGGGCCTGGTTAGTACTTGGATGGGAGACCGCCTGGGAATACCTGTAGGCTTTTGCTTGCCTCTCCTTTTGCGCCGCCGCCCCGGCGTGGCTCCCTCCGAACCCCTGCCGCCCCTTGCCCCTCTGAAGCCGCCCAGCCAGCCGAAGGTCCCCCTGGCCAGAGGCCGGTCAGCCACCCGGCACTACAAGCTGGCAGCCCCGGCCGCACACCAGGCCCGTCGGCCAGGGCTCCACCCCACACCCTCTTCTTAGTCCTCTTCGCTGAGGCAGGCCGTCAGCCTGCAGCAGTTATCCAAGCCTGTGTCTCCGCCGGCAGGCACCTCTACCCACACCCCCGCACGCCCCCTCCCATCGCCCACAAGAGCCAGGAGCCCTCCCTTCCCGCCGTTCGTGGTGGCCCCAACACACAGGGCACAAAGAGCCGGGTCAAACCAGGGGACAGAGGGAGCAGCACCCAAACACACCGCACGCCCTTGGACTCCAGGAGAGACCACCACAAGGGGAAGTGCAGGCACGCAGGCACACAACCCTCACAACCAGGGTGCCTGTGGGCTGCCACTCTCCTCCCTTGGGGGGGGTCCCTGGGCGGGGCTCGGAGCCCACTGGCCCTCCGGCCTGGCCCGGGGCCTTCAAGGGTGACTGCCAATACCCGGGCACTGCCTCTGTAGTGGAGCCCAGCCCCGGGCACGACCACACTCCGGTGGAGAGGCTGCCACTTCAACACAGCCTCAGCGAGTCTGTCCCAGTCCATGTGCCCGCCTGTGCGTCCCTCCCCCCCGGCCCCCCCACGTCTCTCTGGCTCTGTGACGTGCCTGTTGGGCTCTGCCTCTCGCTCAGGAGCTCTCTCCCGCGAGCCAGCCCCCTTTTTCTGTCTCTGTCCATGTCTCTCTGTATGTCGGGATACATACGTGTACATATACGTGTATATTTCCATCTCGCTCCCTCTTACGCCTCCTCCCGTTCTGTCTGTCGGTCCCTGTCCTGCGGGGACTCTAGTCCCCGTCCCCGCACAAGAACGCAGGATATGGTGAGGCCAAGAAGGAACACCAACGGAACCACGGATAGGGGGCTGAGAGCACCATTTCTCACGGGCGGCTGGCTTGGAGACACGGCAGGCCGGAGCCGCCCGATCCCCAACCGGTCGGCCGTTTCTCTGCCAACCCACCGACACACCGACCGTCGACCCACCAAGCCGGCCCACTGCAATCCGCGCCCCTCTGCAATTTGCAGTCCACCACCCGCGCTTCCTAGCTTGGCCAACGCAGCACCTCCGGGGGCCCATGGCCAACTGGCAACAGCTGATGGCCAAGCGGTCACAGCTGATGACCATGCAGCCCCCACGCAGCACCCCTCCACGCGAGGCCCAGAGCCTCAAACTGCTCTCTGGGAGTCTGTCCCCAGTCCCCGTCTGTCTCTCTCCGCCACTCTCTTGCTCCGTCTCTGGCCTCTCTCACCTCCCCGGGTCAGGAGACGTGACGTGTAGCCACTGAAGGGACCGGAGGTCGGGCGGGACTCCGGGTGCTGACGAGGGGCGAGGGCCCAGACTGAAGGCTTGTGACGAAGGGTGGCTGCAGACCGGAGCTCCTGCACCCTGGTGGCGCGGGTGGCTCTCCCTGGCTTTGGGCCAGTGGGTGGGGCCGGCCAGGGCCAGGGCCTGGGTTGCACGTCCCTAGGGCCGGAGGGGACTGAGAGGACCCTGCGCCCCCCTCGGTGGCCCTGAGAGGTGGGGGCAGTCCAGCAGCAAGGGGGGCTGTGCGGTTGTGGGGCTGGGATGGGGGATGAGAGGGGTTGGGGTAGGGGCCCGGGGTAAAAGCCGTTCGGGGCCTGGGGAGTCCCAGGATGCCCGGGCGCCCAGATATCTGTCACAGTCAGGGAAGTGACCGAGGCCCGTGGAGCCACTGGGGGGGCGCGAAGGGGCCTCGCTGTGTGCCAGGAGTAGCCCGTCGCCCACACCAGCGGCGTCCGGAGGAGGCGGGGAGCGGGCGGGAGGCGCTCAGGCAGACATGCTCGCCACCCGAGCGGCCCAGCAGCATGGCGCGCGCTCAGGAGGCAGGTCGGGAGCAGGCTCTTGGAGCGCCGGGAGCCGGGTCCAGCGCCTAAGGCCATACCGCCCTGAACGCGCCAGATCTCGTCTGAACTCGGAAGCTAAGCAGGGTCGGGCCTGGTTAGTACTTGGGTGGGAGACCACCTGGGAACACCTGTAGGCTTTTGCTCGCCTCTCCTTTTGCATCGCCGCCCCGGCGTGGCTCCCTCCGAACCCCTGCCGCCCCTTGCCCCTCTGCAGCCGCCCAGCCAGCCGAAGGTCCCCCTGGCCAGAGGCCGGTCAGCCACCCGGCACTACAAGCTGGCAGCCCCGGCGGCACACCAGGCCCGTCGGCCAGTGCTCCCCCCCACACCCTCTTCTTCGTCCTCTTCGGTCCCGCAGGCCGTCATCCGGATCCCTTGGCCCAGCGGCGGTCGCCACCGCCGCCGCCGCCACCAGCGCTGCCCTGGCCCCCGCCGCCACCACCAAAGCCCCCGCCATCACCGCGTTTCCCACACCCCCCACCAGCGCTGCCCTCCCCCCTGCCCCCGCCGACACAACGCCGCCGCCGACGCCATTGCCGACCTCGCAACCCTCCCTCGCCGCCGCCGCCGCCAGCGCTGCTCATGATCAGCCCCAGCTTCTGCGCCGCCGCCGCCGCCGCCGCCATCACCACGCTCCCCACCCCCTCCGCCAGCGCTGCACTCGCCCCAGTCCGCGACCCCGCCGCCGCCAACGCCATACTCCCTCATTCAGCCTCCTCTGCTCTCCCCGCTGCCGCCGCCGCCATCACCCCTCTCCCCATCCCCGCCTCCAGCACCGCCCTCTCCCCCGCCCCCACCCCAGCCGCCGGCCTTGCCGTACTACCTCAATCTCCGGCCTCTGCTCTCCCGGCCTCCGCGCCAGCACCGCCCTCACGCCCTCTCCCGCCACCGCCGCCGCCGCCAGCGCTCCCCGCTCCCCAGTGCCCACCGTCAAAGCCCCCATTGTCGCCGCCGCCATCGCCGCCCTGGAGCCATCCACGCGGTTGCCATTGCCTACATCGCCACCCTCCCCTGCCTCCGCCGCGGACGCCGCCGCCGCCGCCGCCGCCGCCGCCGCGGGGTTCTCCCACAACTCCCAGGCCCAGGGCTGCCTGCTGGTGCAGGCCTCCACCAGTCTTGGGGGTGCGGTTGGGGGTAAACCTGGTGGCGGTAGGGGGGCGGGGTGTATGCCGGTCTGGGTCCTGGGGAATCCCAGGATGCCAGAGTTCCACGACTTCTGGCACCATCAGGGAAATGGCAGTGTCCCATGGAACCTCCGGTGGCGCGAAGTGGCCTCGCTGCGGGCCAGGAGTGGCCCGCCGCCCACGCCAGGGGCATTCGGAGGAGGCGGGGAGCCGGACTGGACGGGGACGCGGTGACGGCGGAGCCGGCCAGCGGGTCGATGTTCGCCACCAGAGCGGAGCATCTGCATGGCGCGCGCTCACGAGGCAGTCCGGGAGCAGGCTCTTGGGGCGCGGGGAGCCAGGTCCCAGCGTCGACGGCTATACCACCCTGAACGCGCCCGATCTCCTCTGAATTCGGGAGCTAAGCAGGGAGGGGCCTGGTTAGTACTTGGATGGGAGACCGCCTGGGAATACCTGTAGGCTTTTGCTTGCCTCTCCTTTTGCGCCGCCGCCCCGGCGTGGCTCCCTCCGAACCCCTGCCGCCCCTTGCCCCTCTGAAGCCGCCCAGCCAGCCGAAGGTCCCCCTGGCCAGAGGCCGGTCAGCCACCCGGCACTACAAGCTGGCAGCCCCGGCCGCACACCAGGCCCGTCGGCCAGGGCTCCACCCCACACCCTCTTCTTAGTCCTCTTCGCTGAGGCAGGCCGTCAGCCTGCAGCAGTTATCCAAGCCTGTGTCTCCGCCGGCAGGCACCTCTACCCACACCCCCGCACGCCCCCTCCCATCGCCCACAAGAGCCAGGAGCCCTCCCTTCCCGCCGTTCGTGGTGGCCCCAACACACAGGGCACAAAGAGCCGGGTCAAACCAGGGGACAGAGGGAGCAGCACCCAAACACACCGCACGCCCTTGGACTCCAGGAGAGACCACCACAAGGGGAAGTGCAGGCACGCAGGCACACAACCCTCACAACCAGGGTGCCTGTGGGCTGCCACTCTCCTCCCTTGGGGGGGGTCCCTGGGCGGGGCTCGGAGCCCACTGGCCCTCCGGCCTGGCCCGGGGCCTTCAAGGGTGACTGCCAATACCCGGGCACTGCCTCTGTAGTGGAGCCCAGCCCCGGGCACGACCACACTCCGGTGGAGAGGCTGCCACTTCAACACAGCCTCAGCGAGTCTGTCCCAGTCCATGTGCCCGCCTGTGCGTCCCTCCCCCCCGGCCCCCCCACGTCTCTCTGGCTCTGTGACGTGCCTGTTGGGCTCTGCCTCTCGCTCAGGAGCTCTCTCCCGCGAGCCAGCCCCCTTTTTCTGTCTCTGTCCATGTCTCTCTGTATGTCGGGATACATACGTGTACATATACGTGTATATTTCCATCTCGCTCCCTCTTACGCCTCCTCCCGTTCTGTCTGTCGGTCCCTGTCCTGCGGGGACTCTAGTCCCCGTCCCCGCACAAGAACGCAGGATATGGTGAGGCCAAGAAGGAACACCAACGGAGCCACGGATAGGGGGCTGAGAGCACCATTTCTCACGGGCGGCTGGCTTGGAGACACGGCAGGCCGGAGCCGCCCGATCCCCAACCGGTCGGCCGTTTCTCTGCCAACCCACCGACACACCGACCGTCGACCCACCAAGCCGGCCCACTGCAATCCGCGCCCCTCTGCAATTTGCAGTCCACCACCCGCGCTTCCTAGCTTGGCCAACGCAGCACCTCCGGGGGCCCATGGCCAACTGGCAACAGCTGATGGCCAAGCGGTCACAGCTGATGACCATGCAGCCCCCACGCAGCACCCCTCCACGCGAGGCCCAGAGCCTCAAACTGCTCTCTGGGAGTCTGTCCCCAGTCCCCGTCTGTCTCTCTCCGCCACTCTCTTGCTCCGTCTCTGGCCTCTCTCACCTCCCCGGGTCAGGAGACGTGACGTGTAGCCACTGAAGGGACCGGAGGTCGGGCGGGACTCCGGGTGCTGACGAGGGGCGAGGGCCCAGACTGAAGGCTTGTGACGAAGGGTGGCTGCAGACCGGAGCTCCTGCACCCTGGTGGCGCGGGTGGCTCTCCCTGGCTTTGGGCCAGTGGGTGGGGCCGGCCAGGGCCAGGGCCTGGGTTGCACGTCCCTAGGGCCGGAGGGGACTGAGAGGACCCTGCGCCCCCCTCGGTGGCCCTGAGAGGTGGGGGCAGTCCAGCAGCAAGGGGGGCTGTGCGGTTGTGGGGCTGGGATGGGGGATGAGAGGGGTTGGGGTAGGGGCCCGGGGTAAAAGCCGTTCGGGGCCTGGGGAGTCCCAGGATGCCCGGGCGCCCAGATATCTGTCACAGTCAGGGAAGTGACCGAGGCCCGTGGAGCCACTGGGGGGGCGCGAAGGGGCCTCGCTGTGTGCCAGGAGTAGCCCGTCGCCCACACCAGCGGCGTCCGGAGGAGGCGGGGAGCGGGCGGGAGGCGCTCAGGCAGACATGCTCGCCACCCGAGCGGCCCAGCAGCATGGCGCGCGCTCAGGAGGCAGGCCGGGAGCAGGCTCTTGGAGCGCCGGGAGCCGGGTCCAGCGCCTAAGGCCATACCGCCCTGAACGCGCCAGATCTCGTCTGAACTCGGAAGCTAAGCAGGGTCGGGCCTGGTTAGTACTTGGGTGGGAGACCACCTGGGAACACCTGTAGGCTTTTGCTCGCCTCTCCTTTTGCATCGCCGCCCCGGCGTGGCTCCCTCCGAACCCCTGCCGCCCCTTGCCCCTCTGCAGCCGCCCAGCCAGCCGAAGGTCCCCCTGGCCAGAGGCCGGTCAGCCACCCGGCACTACAAGCTGGCAGCCCCGGCGGCACACCAGGCCCGTCGGCCAGTGCTCCCCCCCCCACACACTCTTCTTCGTCCTCTTCGGTCCCGCAGGCCGTCATCCGGATCCCTTGGCCCAGCGGCGGTCGCCACCGCCGCCGCCGCCGCCGCCGCCACCAGCGCTGCCCTGGCCCCCGCCGCCACCACCAAAGCCCCCGCCATCACCGCGTTTCCCACACCCCCCGCCAGCGCTGCCCTCCCTCCTGCCCCCGCCGACACAACGCCGCCGCCGACGCCATTGCCGACCTCGCAACCCTCCCTCGCCGCCGCCGCCGCCAGCGCTGCTCATGATCAGCCCCCGCTTCTGCGCCGCCGCCGCCGCCGCCGCCGCCGCCATCACCACGCTCCCCACCCCCTCCGCCAGCGCTGCACTCGCCCCCGTCCGCGACCCCGCCGCCGCCAACGCCATACTCCCTCATTCAGCCTCCTCTGCTCTCCCCGCTGCCGCCGCCGCCATCACCCCTCTCCCCATCCCCGCCTCCAGCACCGCCCTCTCCCCCGCCCCCACCCCAGCCGCCGGCCTTGCCGTACTCCCTCAATCTCCCGCCTCTGCTCTCCCGGCCTCCGCGCCACCACCGCCCTCACGCCCTCTCCCGCCACCGCCGCCGCCGCCAGCGCTCCCCGCTCCCCAGTGCCCACCGTCAAAGCCCCCATTGTCGCCGCCGCCATCGCCGCCCTGGAGCCATCCACGCGGTTGCCATTGCCTACATCGCCACCCTCCCCTGCCTCCGCCGCGGACGCCGCCGCCGCCGCCGCCGCCGCCGCCGCCGCCGCCGCCGCGGGGTTCTCCCACAACTCCCAGGCCCAGGGCTGCCTGCTGGTGCAGGCCTCCACCAGTCTTGGGGGTGCGGTTGGGGGTAAACCTGGTGGCGGTAGGGGGGCGGGGTGTATGCCGGTCTGGGTCCTGGGGAATCCCAGGATGCCAGAGTTCCACGACTTCTGGCACCATCAGGGAAATGGCAGTGTCCCATGGAACCTCCGGTGGCGCGAAGTGGCCTCGCTGCGGGCCAGGAGTGGCCCGCCGCCCACGCCAGGGGCATTCGGAGGAGGCGGGGAGCCGGACTGGACGGGGACGCGGTGACGGCGGAGCCGGCCAGCGGGTCGATGTTCGCCACCAGAGCGGAGCATCTGCATGGCGCGCGCTCACGAGGCAGTCCGGGAGCAGGCTCTTGGGGCGCGGGGAGCCAGGTCCCAGCGTCGACGGCTATACCACCCTGAACGCGCCCGATCTCCTCTGAATTCGGGAGCTAAGCAGGGAGGGGCCTGGTTAGTACTTGGATGGGAGACCGCCTGGGAATACCTGTAGGCTTTTGCTTGCCTCTCCTTTTGCGCCGCCGCCCCGGCGTGGCTCCCTCCGAACCCCTGCCGCCCCTTGCCCCTCTGAAGCCGCCCAGCCAGCCGAAGGTCCCCCTGGCCAGAGGCCGGTCAGCCACCCGGCACTACAAGCTGGCAGCCCCGGCCGCACACCAGGCCCGTCGGCCAGGGCTCCACCCCACACCCTCTTCTTAGTCCTCTTCGCTGAGGCAGGCCGTCAGCCTGCAGCAGTTATCCAAGCCTGTGTCTCCGCCGGCAGGCACCTCTACCCACACCCCCGCACGCCCCCTCCCATCGCCCACAAGAGCCAGGAGCCCTCCCTTCCCGCCGTTCGTGGTGGCCCCAACACACAGGGCACAAAGAGCCGGGTCAAACCAGGGGACAGAGGGAGCAGCACCCAAACACACCGCACGCCCTTGGACTCCAGGAGAGACCACCACAAGGGGAAGTGCAGGCACGCAGGCACACAACCCTCACAACCAGGGTGCCTGTGGGCTGCCACTCTCCTCCCTTGGGGGGGGTCCCTGGGCGGGGCTCGGAGCCCACTGGCCCTCCGGCCTGGCCCGGGGCCTTCAAGGGTGACTGCCAATACCCGGGCACTGCCTCTGTAGTGGAGCCCAGCCCCGGGCACGACCACACTCCGGTGGAGAGGCTGCCACTTCAACACAGCCTCAGCGAGTCTGTCCCAGTCCATGTGCCCGCCTGTGCGTCCCTCCCCCCCGGCCCCCCCACGTCTCTCTGGCTCTGTGACGTGCCTGTTGGGCTCTGCCTCTCGCTCAGGAGCTCTCTCCCGCGAGCCAGCCCCCTTTTTCTGTCTCTGTCCATGTCTCTCTGTATGTCGGGATACATACGTGTACATATACGTGTATATTTCCATCTCGCTCCCTCTTACGCCTCCTCCCGTTCTGTCTGTCGGTCCCTGTCCTGCGGGGACTCTAGTCCCCGTCCCCGCACAAGAACGCAGGATATGGTGAGGCCAAGAAGGAACACCAACGGAGCCACGGATAGGGGGCTGAGAGCACCATTTCTCACGGGCGGCTGGCTTGGAGACACGGCAGGCCGGAGCCGCCCGATCCCCAACCGGTCGGCCGTTTCTCTGCCAACCCACCGACACACCGACCGTCGACCCACCAAGCCGGCCCACTGCAATCCGCGCCCCTCTGCAATTTGCAGTCCACCACCCGCGCTTCCTAGCTTGGCCAACGCAGCACCTCCGGGGGCCCATGGCCAACTGGCAACAGCTGATGGCCAAGCGGTCACAGCTGATGACCATGCAGCCCCCACGCAGCACCCCTCCACGCGAGGCCCAGAGCCTCAAACTGCTCTCTGGGAGTCTGTCCCCAGTCCCCGTCTGTCTCTCTCCGCCACTCTCTTGCTCCGTCTCTGGCCTCTCTCACCTCCCCGGGTCAGGAGACGTGACGTGTAGCCACTGAAGGGACCGGAGGTCGGGCGGGACTCCGGGTGCTGACGAGGGGCGAGGGCCCAGACTGAAGGCTTGTGACGAAGGGTGGCTGCAGACCGGAGCTCCTGCACCCTGGTGGCGCGGGTGGCTCTCCCTGGCTTTGGGCCAGTGGGTGGGGCCGGCCAGGGCCAGGGCCTGGGTTGCACGTCCCTAGGGCCGGAGGGGACTGAGAGGACCCTGCGCCCCCCTCGGTGGCCCTGAGAGGTGGGGGCAGTCCAGCAGCAAGGGGGGCTGTGCGGTTGTGGGGCTGGGATGGGGGATGAGAGGGGTTGGGGTAGGGGCCCGGGGTAAAAGCCGTTCGGGGCCTGGGGAGTCCCAGGATGCCCGGGCGCCCAGATATCTGTCACAGTCAGGGAAGTGACCGAGGCCCGTGGAGCCACTGGGGGGGCGCGAAGGGGCCTCGCTGTGTGCCAGGAGTAGCCCGTCGCCCACACCAGCGGCGTCCGGAGGAGGCGGGGAGCGGGCGGGAGGCGCTCAGGCAGACATGCTCGCCACCCGAGCGGCCCAGCAGCATGGCGCGCGCTCAGGAGGCAGGCCGGGAGCAGGCTCTTGGAGCGCCGGGAGCCGGGTCCAGCGCCTAAGGCCATACCGCCCTGAACGCGCCAGATCTCGTCTGAACTCGGAAGCTAAGCAGGGTCGGGCCTGGTTAGTACTTGGGTGGGAGACCACCTGGGAACACCTGTAGGCTTTTGCTCGCCTCTCCTTTTGCATCGCCGCCCCGGCGTGGCTCCCTCCGAACCCCTGCCGCCCCTTGCCCCTCTGCAGCCGCCCAGCCAGCCGAAGGTCCCCCTGGCCAGAGGCCGGTCAGCCAACCGGCACTACAAGCTGGCAGCCCCGGCGGCACACCAGGCCCGTCGGCCAGTGCTCCCCCCCCCACACACTCTTCTTCGTCCTCTTCGGTCCCGCAGGCCGTCATCCGGATCCCTTGGCCCAGCGGCGGTCGCCACCGCCGCCGCCGCCGCCGCCGCCACCAGCGCTGCCCTGGCCCCCCGCCGCCACCACCAAAGCCCCCGCCATCACCGCGTTTCCCACACCCCCCGCCAGCGCTGCCCTCCCTCCTGCCCCCGCCGACACAACGCCGCCGCCGACGCCATTGCCGACCTCGCAACCCTCCCTCGCCGCCGCCGCCGCCAGCGCTGCTCATGATCAGCCCCCGCTTCTGCGCCGCCGCCGCCGCCGCCGCCGCCGCCATCACCACGCTCCCCACCCCCTCCGCCAGCGCTGCACTCGCCCCCGTCCGCGACCCCGCCGCCGCCAACGCCATACTCACTCATTCAGCCTCCTCTGCTCTCCCCGCTGCCGCCGCCGCCATCACCCCTCTCCCCATCCCCGCCTCCAGCACCGCCCTCTCCCCCGCCCCCACCCCAGCCGCCGGCCTTGCCGTACTCCCTCAATCTCCCGCCTCTGCTCTCCCGGCCTCCGCGCCACCACCGCCCTCACGCCCTCTCCCGCCACCGCCGCCGCCGCCAGCGCTCCCCGCTCCCCAGTGCCCACCGTCAAAGCCCCCATTGTCGCCGCCGCCATCGCCGCCCTGGAGCCATCCACGCGGTTGCCATTGCCTACATCGCCACCCTCCCCTGCCTCCGCCGCGGACGCCGCCGCCGCCGCCGCCGCCGCCGCCGCCGCCGCCGCCGCGGGGTTCTCCCACAACTCCCAGGCCCAGGGCTGCCTGCTGGTGCAGGCCTCCACCAGTCTTGGGGGTGCGGTTGGGGGTAAACCTGGTGGCGGTAGGGGGGCGGGGTGTATGCCGGTCTGGGTCCTGGGGAATCCCAGGATGCCAGAGTTCCACGACTTCTGGCACCATCAGGGAAATGGCAGTGTCCCATGGAACCTCCGGTGGCGCGAAGTGGCCTCGCTGCGGGCCAGGAGTGGCCCGCCGCCCACGCCAGGGGCATTCGGAGGAGGCGGGGAGCCGGACTGGACGGGGACGCGGTGACGGCGGAGCCGGCCAGCGGGTCGATGTTCGCCACCAGAGCGGAGCATCTGCATGGCGCGCGCTCACGAGGCAGTCCGGGAGCAGGCTCTTGGGGCGCGGGGAGCCAGGTCCCAGCGTCGACGGCTATACCACCCTGAACGCGCCCGATCTCCTCTGAATTCGGGAGCTAAGCAGGGAGGGGCCTGGTTAGTACTTGGATGGGAGACCGCCTGGGAATACCTGTAGGCTTTTGCTTGCCTCTCCTTTTGCGCCGCCGCCCCGGCGTGGCTCCCTCCGAACCCCTGCCGCCCCTTGCCCCTCTGAAGCCGCCCAGCCAGCCGAAGGTCCCCCTGGCCAGAGGCCGGTCAGCCACCCGGCACTACAAGCTGGCAGCCCCGGCCGCACACCAGGCCCGTCGGCCAGGGCTCCACCCCACACCCTCTTCTTAGTCCTCTTCGCTGAGGCAGGCCGTCAGCCTGCAGCAGTTATCCAAGCCTGTGTCTCCGCCGGCAGGCACCTCTACCCACACCCCCGCACGCCCCCTCCCATCGCCCACAAGAGCCAGGAGCCCTCCCTTCCCGCCGTTCGTGGTGGCCCCAACACACAGGGCACAAAGAGCCGGGTCAAACCAGGGGACAGAGGGAGCAGCACCCAAACACACCGCACGCCCTTGGACTCCAGGAGAGACCACCACAAGGGGAAGTGCAGGCACGCAGGCACACAACCCTCACAACCAGGGTGCCTGTGGGCTGCCACTCTCCTCCCTTGGGGGGGGTCCCTGGGCGGGGCTCGGAGCCCACTGGCCCTCCGGCCTGGCCCGGGGCCTTCAAGGGTGACTGCCAATACCCGGGCACTGCCTCTGTAGTGGAGCCCAGCCCCGGGCACGACCACACTCCGGTGGAGAGGCTGCCACTTCAACACAGCCTCAGCGAGTCTGTCCCAGTCCATGTGCCCGCCTGTGCGTCCCTCCCCCCCGGCCCCCCCACGTCTCTCTGGCTCTGTGACGTGCCTGTTGGGCTCTGCCTCTCGCTCAGGAGCTCTCTCCCGCGAGCCAGCCCCCTTTTTCTGTCTCTGTCCATGTCTCTCTGTATGTCGGGATACATACGTGTACATATACGTGTATATTTCCATCTCGCTCCCTCTTACGCCTCCTCCCGTTCTGTCTGTCGGTCCCTGTCCTGCGGGGACTCTAGTCCCCGTCCCCGCACAAGAACGCAGGATATGGTGAGGCCAAGAAGGAACACCAACGGAGCCACGGATAGGGGGCTGAGAGCACCATTTCTCACGGGCGGCTGGCTTGGAGACACGGCAGGCCGGAGCCGCCCGATCCCCAACCGGTCGGCCGTTTCTCTGCCAACCCACCGACACACCGACCGTCGACCCACCAAGCCGGCCCACTGCAATCCGCGCCCCTCTGCAATTTGCAGTCCACCACCCGCGCTTCCTAGCTTGGCCAACGCAGCACCTCCGGGGGCCCATGGCCAACTGGCAACAGCTGATGGCCAAGCGGTCACAGCTGATGACCATGCAGCCCCCACGCAGCACCCCTCCACGCGAGGCCCAGAGCCTCAAACTGCTCTCTGGGAGTCTGTCCCCAGTCCCCGTCTGTCTCTCTCCGCCACTCTCTTGCTCCGTCTCTGGCCTCTCTCACCTCCCCGGGTCAGGAGACGTGACGTGTAGCCACTGAAGGGACCGGAGGTCGGGCGGGACTCCGGGTGCTGACGAGGGGCGAGGGCCCAGACTGAAGGCTTGTGACGAAGGGTGGCTGCAGACCGGAGCTCCTGCACCCTGGTGGCGCGGGTGGCTCTCCCTGGCTTTGGGCCAGTGGGTGGGGCCGGCCAGGGCCAGGGCCTGGGTTGCACGTCCCTAGGGCCGGAGGGGACTGAGAGGACCCTGCGCCCCCCTCGGTGGCCCTGAGAGGTGGGGGCAGTCCAGCAGCAAGGGGGGCTGTGCGGTTGTGGGGCTGGGATGGGGGATGAGAGGGGTTGGGGTAGGGGCCCGGGGTAAAAGCCGTTCGGGGCCTGGGGAGTCCCAGGATGCCCGGGCGCCCAGATATCTGTCACAGTCAGGGAAGTGACCGAGGCCCGTGGAGCCACTGGGGGGGCGCGAAGGGGCCTCGCTGTGTGCCAGGAGTAGCCCGTCGCCCACACCAGCGGCGTCCGGAGGAGGCGGGGAGCGGGCGGGAGGCGCTCAGGCAGACATGCTCGCCACCCGAGCGGCCCAGCAGCATGGCGCGCGCTCAGGAGGCAGGCCGGGAGCAGGCTCTTGGAGCGCCGGGAGCCGGGTCCAGCGCCTAAGGCCATACCGCCCTGAACGCGCCAGATCTCGTCTGAACTCGGAAGCTAAGCAGGGTCGGGCCTGGTTAGTACTTGGGTGGGAGACCACCTGGGAACACCTGTAGGCTTTTGCTCGCCTCTCCTTTTGCATCGCCGCCCCGGCGTGGCTCCCTCCGAACCCCTGCCGCCCCTTGCCCCTCTGCAGCCGCCCAGCCAGCCGAAGGTCCCCCTGGCCAGAGGCCGGTCAGCCAACCGGCACTACAAGCTGGCAGCCCCGGCGGCACACCAGGCCCGTCGGCCAGTGCTCCCCCCCCCACACACTCTTCTTCGTCCTCTTCGGTCCCGCAGGCCGTCATCCGGATCCCTTGGCCCAGCGGCGGTCGCCACCGCCGCCGCCGCCGCCGCCGCCACCAGCGCTGCCCTGGCCCCCCGCCGCCACCACCAAAGCCCCCGCCATCACCGCGTTTCCCACACCCCCCGCCAGCGCTGCCCTCCCTCCTGCCCCCGCCGACACAACGCCGCCGCCGACGCCATTGCCGACCTCGCAACCCTCCCTCGCCGCCGCCGCCGCCAGCGCTGCTCATGATCAGCCCCCGCTTCTGCGCCGCCGCCGCCGCCGCCGCCGCCGCCATCACCACGCTCCCCACCCCCTCCGCCAGCGCTGCACTCGCCCCCGTCCGCGACCCCGCCGCCGCCAACGCCATACTCACTCATTCAGCCTCCTCTGCTCTCCCCGCTGCCGCCCCCGCCATCACCCCTCTCCCCATCCCCGCCTCCAGCACCGCCCTCTCCCCCGCCCCCACCCCAGCCGCCGGCCTTGCCGTACTCCCTCAATCTCCCGCCTCTGCTCTCCCGGCCTCCGCGCCACCACCGCCCTCACGCCCTCTCCCGCCACCGCCGCCGCCGCCAGCGCTCCCCGCTCCCCAGTGCCCACCGTCAAAGCCCCCATTGTCGCCGCCGCCATCGCCGCCCTGGAGCCATCCACGCGGTTGCCATTGCCTACATCGCCACCCTCCCCTGCCTCCGCCGCGGACGCCGCCGCCGCCGCCGCCGCCGCCGCCGCCGCCGCCGCCGCGGGGTTCTCCCACAACTCCCAGGCCCAGGGCTGCCTGCTGGTGCAGGCCTCCACCAGTCTTGGGGGTGCGGTTGGGGGTAAACCTGGTGGCGGTAGGGGGGCGGGGTGTATGCCGGTCTGGGTCCTGGGGAATCCCAGGATGCCAGAGTTCCACGACTTCTGGCACCATCAGGGAAATGGCAGTGTCCCATGGAACCTCCGGTGGCGCGAAGTGGCCTCGCTGCGGGCCAGGAGTGGCCCGCCGCCCACGCCAGGGGCATTCGGAGGAGGCGGGGAGCCGGACTGGACGGGGACGCGGTGACGGCGGAGCCGGCCAGCGGGTCGATGTTCGCCACCAGAGCGGAGCATCTGCATGGCGCGCGCTCACGAGGCAGTCCGGGAGCAGGCTCTTGGGGCGCGGGGAGCCAGGTCCCAGCGTCGACGGCTATACCACCCTGAACGCGCCCGATCTCCTCTGAATTCGGGAGCTAAGCAGGGAGGGGCCTGGTTAGTACTTGGATGGGAGACCGCCTGGGAATACTTGTAGGCTTTTGCTTGCCTCTCCTTTTGCGCCGCCGCCCCGGCGTGGCTCCCTCCGAACCCCTGCCGCCCCTTGCCCCTCTGAAGCCGCCCAGCCAGCCGAAGGTCCCCCTGGCCAGAGGCCGGTCAGCCACCCGGCACTACAAGCTGGCAGCCCCGGCCGCACACCAGGCCCGTCGGCCAGGGCTCCACCCCACACCCTCTTCTTAGTCCTCTTCGCTGAGGCAGGCCGTCAGCCTGCAGCAGTTATCCAAGCCTGTGTCTCCGCCGGCAGGCACCTCTACCCACACCCCCGCACGCCCCCTCCCATCGCCCACAAGAGCCAGGAGCCCTCCCTTCCCGCCGTTCGTGGTGGCCCCAACACACAGGGCACAAAGAGCCGGGTCAAACCAGGGGACAGAGGGAGCAGCACCCAAACACACCGCACGCCCTTGGACTCCAGGAGAGACCACCACAAGGGGAAGTGCAGGCACGCAGGCACACAACCCTCACAACCAGGGTGCCTGTGGGCTGCCACTCTCCTCCCTTGGGGGGGGTCCCTGGGCGGGGCTCGGAGCCCACTGGCCCTCCGGCCTGGCCCGGGGCCTTCAAGGGTGACTGCCAATACCCGGGCACTGCCTCTGTAGTGGAGCCCAGCCCCGGGCACGACCACACTCCGGTGGAGAGGCTGCCACTTCAACACAGCCTCAGCGAGTCTGTCCCAGTCCATGTGCCCGCCTGTGCGTCCCTCCCCCCCGGCCCCCCCACGTCTCTCTGGCTCTGTGACGTGCCTGTTGGGCTCTGCCTCTCGCTCAGGAGCTCTCTCCCGCGAGCCAGCCCCCTTTTTCTGTCTCTGTCCATGTCTCTCTGTATGTCGGGATACATACGTGTACATATACGTGTATATTTCCATCTCGCTCCCTCTTACGCCTCCTCCCGTTCTGTCTGTCGGTCCCTGTCCTGCGGGGACTCTAGTCCCCGTCCCCGCACAAGAACGCAGGATATGGTGAGGCCAAGAAGGAACACCAACGGAGCCACGGATAGGGGGCTGAGAGCACCATTTCTCACGGGCGGCTGGCTTGGAGACACGGCAGGCCGGAGCCGCCCGATCCCCAACCGGTCGGCCGTTTCTCTGCCAACCCACCGACACACCGACCGTCGACCCACCAAGCCGGCCCACTGCAATCCGCGCCACTCTGCAATTTGCAGTCCACCACCCGCGCTTCCTAGCTTGGCCAACGCAGCACCTCCGGGGGCCCATGGCCAACTGGCAACAGCTGATGGCCAAGCGGTCACAGCTGATGACCATGCAGCCCCCACGCAGCACCCCTCCACGCGAGGCCCAGAGCCTCAAACTGCTCTCTGGGAGTCTGTCCCCAGTCCCCGTCTGTCTCTCTCCGCCACTCTCTTGCTCCGTCTCTGGCCTCTCTCACCTCCCCGGGTCAGGAGACGTGACGTGTAGCCACTGAAGGGACCGGAGGTCGGGCGGGACTCCGGGTGCTGACGAGGGGCGAGGGCCCAGACTGAAGGCTTGTGACGAAGGGTGGCTGCAGACCGGAGCTCCTGCACCCTGGTGGCGCGGGTGGCTCTCCCTGGCTTTGGGCCAGTGGGTGGGGCCGGCCAGGGCCAGGGCCTGGGTTGCACGTCCCTAGGGCCGGAGGGGACTGAGAGGACCCTGCGCCCCCCTCGGTGGCCCTGAGAGGTGGGGGCAGTCCAGCAGCAAGGGGGGCTGTGCGGTTGTGGGGCTGGGATGGGGGATGAGAGGGGTTGGGGTAGGGGCCCGGGGTAAAAGCCGTTCGGGGCCTGGGGAGTCCCAGGATGCCCGGGCGCCCAGATATCTGTCACAGTCAGGGAAGTGACCGAGGCCCGTGGAGCCACTGGGGGGGCGCGAAGGGGCCTCGCTGTGTGCCAGGAGTAGCCCGTCGCCCACACCAGCGGCGTCCGGAGGAGGCGGGGAGCGGGCGGGAGGCGCTCAGGCAGACATGCTCGCCACCCGAGCGGCCCAGCAGCATGGCGCGCGCTCAGGAGGCAGGCCGGGAGCAGGCTCTTGGAGCGCCGGGAGCCGGGTCCAGCGCCTAAGGCCATACCGCCCTGAACGCGCCAGATCTCGTCTGAACTCGGAAGCTAAGCAGGGTCGGGCCTGGTTAGTACTTGGGTGGGAGACCACCTGGGAACACCTGTAGGCTTTTGCTCGCCTCTCCTTTTGCATCGCCGCCCCGGCGTGGCTCCCTCCGAACCCCTGCCGCCCCTTGCCCCTCTGCAGCCGCCCAGCCAGCCGAAGGTCCCCCTGGCCAGAGGCCGGTCAGCCACCCGGCACTACAAGCTGGCAGCCCCGGCGGCACACCAGGCCCGTCGGCCAGTGCTCCCCCCCCCACACACTCTTCTTCGTCCTCTTCGGTCCCGCAGGCCGTCATCCGGATCCCTTGGCCCAGCGGCGGTCGCCACCGCCGCCGCCGCCGCCGCCGCCACCAGCGCTGCCCTGGCCCCCGCCGCCACCACCAAAGCCCCCGCCATCACCGCGTTTCCCACACCCCCCGCCAGCGCTGCCCTCCCTCCTGCCCCCGCCGACACAACGCCGCCGCCGACGCCATTGCCGACCTCGCAACCCTCCCTCGCCGCCGCCGCCGCCAGCGCTGCTCATGATCAGCCCCCGCTTCTGCGCCGCCGCCGCCGCCTCCGCCGCCGCCATCACCACGCTCCCCACCCCCTCCGCCAGCGCTGCACTCGCCCCCGTCCGCGACCCCGCCGCCGCCAACGCCATACTCCCTCATTCAGCCTCCTCTGCTCTCCCCGCTGCCGCCGCCGCCATCACCCCTCTCCCCATCCCCGCCTCCAGCACCGCCCTCTCCCCCGCCCCCACCCCAGCCGCCGGCCTTGCCGTACTCCCTCAATCTCCCGCCTCTGCTCTCCCGGCCTCCGCGCCACCACCGCCCTCACGCCCTCTCCCGCCACCGCCGCCGCCGCCAGCGCTCCCCGCTCCCCAGTGCCCACCGTCAAAGCCCCCATTGTCGCCGCCGCCATCGCCGCCCTGGAGCCATCCACGCGGTTGCCATTGCCTACATCGCCACCCTCCCCTGCCTCCGCCGCGGACGCCGCCGCCGCCGCCGCCGCCGCCGCCGCCGCCGCCGCCGCCGCGGGGTTCTCCCACAACTCCCAGGCCCAGGGCTGCCTGCTGGTGCAGGCCTCCACCAGTCTTGGGGGTGCGGTTGGGGGTAAACCTGGTGGCGGTAGGGGGGCGGGGTGTATGCCGGTCTGGGTCCTGGGGAATCCCAGGATGCCAGAGTTCCACGACTTCTGGCACCATCAGGGAAATGGCAGTGTCCCATGGAACCTCCGGTGGCGCGAAGTGGCCTCGCTGCGGGCCAGGAGTGGCCCGCCGCCCACGCCAGGGGCATTCGGAGGAGGCGGGGAGCCGGACTGGACGGGGACGCGGTGACGGCGGAGCCGGCCAGCGGGTCGATGTTCGCCACCAGAGCGGAGCATCTGCATGGCGCGCGCTCACGAGGCAGTCCGGGAGCAGGCTCTTGGGGCGCGGGGAGCCAGGTCCCAGCGTCGACGGCTATACCACCCTGAACGCGCCCGATCTCCTCTGAATTCGGGAGCTAAGCAGGGAGGGGCCTGGTTAGTACTTGGATGGGAGACCGCCTGGGAATACCTGTAGGCTTTTGCTTGCCTCTCCTTTTGCGCCGCCGCCCCGGCGTGGCTCCCTCCGAACCCCTGCCGCCCCTTGCCCCTCTGCAGCCGCCCAGCCAGCCGAAGGTCCCCCTGGCCAGAGGCCGGTCAGCCACCCGGCACTACAAGCTGGCAGCCCCGGCCGCACACCAGGCCCGTCGGCCAGGGCTCCACCCCACACCCTCTTCTTAGTCCTCTTCGCTGAGGCAGGCCGTCAGCCTGCAGCAGTTATCCAAGCCTGTGTCTCCGCCGGCAGGCACCTCTACCCACACCCCCGCACGCCCCCTCCCATCGCCCACAAGAGCCAGGAGCCCTCCCTTCCCGCCGTTCGTGGTGGCCCCAACACACAGGGCACAAAGAGCCGGGTCAAACCAGGGGACAGAGGGAGCAGCACCCAAACACACCGCACGCCCTTGGACTCCAGGAGAGACCACCACAAGGGGAAGTGCAGGCACGCAGGCACACAACCCTCACAACCAGGGTGCCTGTGGGCTGCCACTCTCCTCCCTTGGGGGGGGTCCCTGGGCGGGGCTCGGAGCCCACTGGCCCTCCGGCCTGGCCCGGGGCCTTCAAGGGTGACTGCCAATACCCGGGCACTGCCTCTGTAGTGGAGCCCAGCCCCGGGCACGACCACACTCCGGTGGAGAGGCTGCCACTTCAACACAGCCTCAGCGAGTCTGTCCCAGTCCATGTGCCCGCCTGTGCGTCCCTCCCCCCCGGCCCCCCCACGTCTCTCTGGCTCTGTGACGTGCCTGTTGGGCTCTGCCTCTCGCTCAGGAGCTCTCTCCCGCGAGCCAGCCCCCTTTTTCTGTCTCTGTCCATGTCTCTCTGTATGTCGGGATACATACGTGTACATATACGTGTATATTTCCATCTCGCTCCCTCTTACGCCTCCTCCCGTTCTGTCTGTCGGTCCCTGTCCTGCGGGGACTCTAGTCCCCGTCCCCGCACAAGAACGCAGGATATGGTGAGGCCAAGAAGGAACACCAACGGAGCCACGGATAGGGGGCTGAGAGCACCATTTCTCACGGGCGGCTGGCTTGGAGACACGGCAGGCCGGAGCCGCCCGATCCCCAACCGGTCGGCCGTTTCTCTGCCAACCCACCGACACACCGACCGTCGACCCACCAAGCCGGCCCACTGCAATCCGCGCCACTCTGCAATTTGCAGTCCACCACCCGCGCTTCCTAGCTTGGCCAACGCAGCACCTCCGGGGGCCCATGGCCAACTGGCAACAGCTGATGGCCAAGCGGTCACAGCTGATGACCATGCAGCCCCCACGCAGCACCCCTCCACGCGAGGCCCAGAGCCTCAAACTGCTCTCTGGGAGTCTGTCCCCAGTCCCCGTCTGTCTCTCTCCGCCACTCTCTTGCTCCGTCTCTGGCCTCTCTCACCTCCCCGGGTCAGGAGACGTGACGTGTAGCCACTGAAGGGACCGGAGGTCGGGCGGGACTCCGGGTGCTGACGAGGGGCGAGGGCCCAGACTGAAGGCTTGTGACGAAGGGTGGCTGCAGACCGGAGCTCCTGCACCCTGGTGGCGCGGGTGGCTCTCCCTGGCTTTGGGCCAGTGGGTGGGGCCGGCCAGGGCCAGGGCCTGGGTTGCACGTCCCTAGGGCCGGAGGGGACTGAGAGGACCCTGCGCCCCCCTCGGTGGCCCTGAGAGGTGGGGGCAGTCCAGCAGCAAGGGGGGCTGTGCGGTTGTGGGGCTGGGATGGGGGATGAGAGGGGTTGGGGTAGGGGCCCGGGGTAAAAGCCGTTCGGGGCCTGGGGAGTCCCAGGATGCCCGGGCGCCCAGATATCTGTCACAGTCAGGGAAGTGACCGAGGCCCGTGGAGCCACTGGGGGGGCGCGAAGGGGCCTCGCTGTGTGCCAGGAGTAGCCCGTCGCCCACACCAGCGGCGTCCGGAGGAGGCGGGGAGCGGGCGGGAGGCGCTCAGGCAGACATGCTCGCCACCCGAGCGGCCCAGCAGCATGGCGCGCGCTCAGGAGGCAGGTCGGGAGCAGGCTCTTGGAGCGCCGGGAGCCGGGTCCAGCGCCTAAGGCCATACCGCCCTGAACGCGCCAGATCTCGTCTGAACTCGGAAGCTAAGCAGGGTCGGGCCTGGTTAGTACTTGGGTGGGAGACCACCTGGGAACACCTGTAGGCTTTTGCTCGCCTCTCCTTTTGCATCGCCGCCCCGGCGTGGCTCCCTCCGAACCCCTGCCGCCCCTTGCCCCTCTGCAGCCGCCCAGCCAGCCGAAGGTCCCCCTGGCCAGAGGCCGGTCAGCCACCCGGCACTACAAGCTGGCAGCCCCGGCGGCACACCAGGCCCGTCGGCCAGTGCTCCCCCCCCCACACACTCTTCTTCGTCCTCTTCGGTCCCGCAGGCCGTCATCCGGATCCCTTGGCCCAGCGGCGGTCGCCACCGCCGCCGCCGCCGCCGCCGCCACCAGCGCTGCCCTGGCCCCCGCCGCCACCACCAAAGCCCCCGCCATCACCGCGTTTCCCACACCCCCCGCCAGCGCTGCCCTCCCTCCTGCCCCCGCCGACACAACGCCGCCGCCGACGCCATTGCCGACCTCGCAACCCTCCCTCGCCGCCGCCGCCGCCAGCGCTGCTCATGATCAGCCCCCGCTTCTGCGCCGCCGCCGCCGCCGCCGCCGCCGCCATCACCACGCTCCCCACCCCCTCCGCCAGCGCTGCACTCGCCCCCGTCCGCGACCCCGCCGCCGCCAACGCCATACTCCCTCATTCAGCCTCCTCTGCTCTCCCCGCTGCCGCCGCCGCCATCACCCCTCTCCCCATCCCCGCCTCCAGCACCGCCCTCTCCCCCGCCCCCACCCCAGCCGCCGGCCTTGCCGTACTCCCTCAATCTCCCGCCTCTGCTCTCCCGGCCTCCGCGCCACCACCGCCCTCACGCCCTCTCCCGCCACCGCCGCCGCCGCCAGCGCTCCCCGCTCCCCAGTGCCCACCGTCAAAGCCCCCATTGTCGCCGCCGCCATCGCCGCCCTGGAGCCATCCACGCGGTTGCCATTGCCTACATCGCCACCCTCCCCTGCCTCCGCCGCGGACGCCGCCGCCGCCGCCGCCGCCGCCGCCGCCGCCGCCGCGGGGTTCTCCCACAACTCCCAGGCCCAGGGCTGCCTGCTGGTGCAGGCCTCCACCAGTCTTGGGGGTGCGGTTGGGGGTAAACCTGGTGGCGGTAGGGGGGCGGGGTGTATGCCGGTCTGGGTCCTGGGGAATCCCAGGATGCCAGAGTTCCACGACTTCTGGCACCATCAGGGAAATGGCAGTGTCCCATGGAACCTCCGGTGGCGCGAAGTGGCCTCGCTGCGGGCCAGGAGTGGCCCGCCGCCCACGCCAGGGGCATTCGGAGGAGGCGGGGAGCCGGACTGGACGGGGACGCGGTGACGGCGGAGCCGGCCAGCGGGTCGATGTTCGCCACCAGAGCGGAGCATCTGCATGGCGCGCGCTCACGAGGCAGTCCGGGAGCAGGCTCTTGGGGCGCGGGGAGCCAGGTCCCAGCGTCGACGGCTATACCACCCTGAACGCGCCCGATCTCCTCTGAATTCGGGAGCTAAGCAGGGAGGGGCCTGGTTAGTACTTGGATGGGAGACCGCCTGGGAATACCTGTAGGCTTTTGCTTGCCTCTCCTTTTGCGCCGCCGCCCCGGCGTGGCTCCCTCCGAACCCCTGCCGCCCCTTGCCCCTCTGAAGCCGCCCAGCCAGCCGAAGGTCCCCCTGGCCAGAGGCCGGTCAGCCACCCGGCACTACAAGCTGGCAGCCCCGGCCGCACACCAGGCCCGTCGGCCAGGGCTCCACCCCACACCCTCTTCTTAGTCCTCTTCGCTGAGGCAGGCCGTCAGCCTGCAGCAGTTATCCAAGCCTGTGTCTCCGCCGGCAGGCACCTCTACCCACACCCCCGCACGCCCCCTCCCATCGCCCACAAGAGCCAGGAGCCCTCCCTTCCCGCCGTTCGTGGTGGCCCCAACACACAGGGCACAAAGAGCCGGGTCAAACCAGGGGACAGAGGGAGCAGCACCCAAACACACCGCACGCCCTTGGACTCCAGGAGAGACCACCACAAGGGGAAGTGCAGGCACGCAGGCACACAACCCTCACAACCAGGGTGCCTGTGGGCTGCCACTCTCCTCCCTTGGGGGGGGTCCCTGGGCGGGGCTCGGAGCCCACTGGCCCTCCGGCCTGGCCCGGGGCCTTCAAGGGTGACTGCCAATACCCGGGCACTGCCTCTGTAGTGGAGCCCAGCCCCGGGCACGACCACACTCCGGTGGAGAGGCTGCCACTTCAACACAGCCTCAGCGAGTCTGTCCCAGTCCATGTGCCCGCCTGTGCGTCCCTCCCCCCCGGCCCCCCCACGTCTCTCTGGCTCTGTGACGTGCCTGTTGGGCTCTGCCTCTCGCTCAGGAGCTCTCTCCCGCGAGCCAGCCCCCTTTTTCTGTCTCTGTCCATGTCTCTCTGTATGTCGGGATACATACGTGTACATATACGTGTATATTTCCATCTCGCTCCCTCTTACGCCTCCTCCCGTTCTGTCTGTCGGTCCCTGTCCTGCGGGGACTCTAGTCCCCGTCCCCGCACAAGAACGCAGGATATGGTGAGGCCAAGAAGGAACACCAACGGAGCCACGGATAGGGGGCTGAGAGCACCATTTCTCACGGGCGGCTGGCTTGGAGACACGGCAGGCCGGAGCCGCCCGATCCCCAACCGGTCGGCCGTTTCTCTGCCAACCCACCGACACACCGACCGTCGACCCACCAAGCCGGCCCACTGCAATCCGCGCCACTCTGCAATTTGCAGTCCACCACCCGCGCTTCCTAGCTTGGCCAACGCAGCACCTCCGGGGGCCCATGGCCAACTGGCAACAGCTGATGGCCAAGCGGTCACAGCTGATGACCATGCAGCCCCCACGCAGCACCCCTCCACGCGAGGCCCAGAGCCTCAAACTGCTCTCTGGGAGTCTGTCCCCAGTCCCCGTCTGTCTCTCTCCGCCACTCTCTTGCTCCGTCTCTGGCCTCTCTCACCTCCCCGGGTCAGGAGACGTGACGTGTAGCCACTGAAGGGACCGGAGGTCGGGCGGGACTCCGGGTGCTGACGAGGGGCGAGGGCCCAGACTGAAGGCTTGTGACGAAGGGTGGCTGCAGACCGGAGCTCCTGCACCCTGGTGGCGCGGGTGGCTCTCCCTGGCTTTGGGCCAGTGGGTGGGGCCGGCCAGGGCCAGGGCCTGGGTTGCACGTCCCTAGGGCCGGAGGGGACTGAGAGGACCCTGCGCCCCCCTCGGTGGCCCTGAGAGGTGGGGGCAGTCCAGCAGCAAGGGGGGCTGTGCGGTTGTGGGGCTGGGATGGGGGATGAGAGGGGTTGGGGTAGGGGCCCGGGGTAAAAGCCGTTCGGGGCCTGGGGAGTCCCAGGATGCCCGGGCGCCCAGATATCTGTCACAGTCAGGGAAGTGACCGAGGCCCGTGGAGCCACTGGGGGGGCGCGAAGGGGCCTCGCTGTGTGCCAGGAGTAGCCCGTCGCCCACACCAGCGGCGTCCGGAGGAGGCGGGGAGCGGGCGGGAGGCGCTCAGGCAGACATGCTCGCCACCCGAGCGGCCCAGCAGCATGGCGCGCGCTCAGGAGGCAGGCCGGGAGCAGGCTCTTGGAGCGCCGGGAGCCGGGTCCAGCGCCTAAGGCCATACCGCCCTGAACGCGCCAGATCTCGTCTGAACTCGGAAGCTAAGCAGGGTCGGGCCTGGTTAGTACTTGGGTGGGAGACCACCTGGGAACACCTGTAGGCTTTTGCTCGCCTCTCCTTTTGCATCGCCGCCCCGGCGTGGCTCCCTCCGAACCCCTGCCGCCCCTTGCCCCTCTGCAGCCGCCCAGCCAGCCGAAGGTCCCCCTGGCCAGAGGCCGGTCAGCCACCCGGCACTACAAGCTGGCAGCCCCGGCGGCACACCAGGCCCGTCGGCCAGTGCTCCCCCCCCCACACACTCTTCTTCGTCCTCTTCGGTCCCGCAGGCCGTCATCCGGATCCCTTGGCCCAGCGGCGGTCGCCACCGCCGCCGCCGCCGCCGCCGCCACCAGCGCTGCCCTGGCCCCCGCCGCCACCACCAAAGCCCCCGCCATCACCGCGTTTCCCACACCCCCCGCCAGCGCTGCCCTCCCTCCTGCCCCCGCCGACACAACGCCGCCGCCGACGCCATTGCCGACCTCGCAACCCTCCCTCGCCGCCGCCGCCGCCAGCGCTGCTCATGATCAGCCCCCGCTTCTGCGCCGCCGCCGCCGCCTCCGCCGCCGCCATCACCACGCTCCCCACCCCCTCCGCCAGCGCTGCACTCGCCCCCGTCCGCGACCCCGCCGCCGCCAACGCCATACTCCCTCATTCAGCCTCCTCTGCTCTCCCCGCTGCCGCCGCCGCCATCACCCCTCTCCCCATCCCCGCCTCCAGCACCGCCCTCTCCCCCGCCCCCACCCCAGCCGCCGGCCTTGCCGTACTCCCTCAATCTCCCGCCTCTGCTCTCCCGGCCTCCGCGCCACCACCGCCCTCACGCCCTCTCCCGCCACCGCCGCCGCCGCCAGCGCTCCCCGCTCCCCAGTGCCC
This sequence comes from Rhinolophus sinicus, assembly GCF_057876585.1. NCBI lineage: Eukaryota > Metazoa > Chordata > Mammalia > Chiroptera > Rhinolophidae > Rhinolophus > Rhinolophus sinicus. The sequence continues at coordinate 41,570,166 of NC_142506.1, forward strand.
ACCGTCAAAGCCCCCATTGTCGCCGCCGCCATCGCCGCCCTGGAGCCATCCACGCGGTTGCCATTGCCTACATCGCCACCCTCCCCTGCCTCCGCCGCGGACGCCGCCGCCGCCGCCGCCGCCGCCGCCGCCGCCGCCGCCGCCGCGGGGTTCTCCCACAACTCCCAGGCCCAGGGCTGCCTGCTGGTGCAGGCCTCCACCAGTCTTGGGGGTGCGGTTGGGGGTAAACCTGGTGGCGGTAGGGGGGCGGGGTGTATGCCGGTCTGGGTCCTGGGGAATCCCAGGATGCCAGAGTTCCACGACTTCTGGCACCATCAGGGAAATGGCAGTGTCCCATGGAACCTCCGGTGGCGCGAAGTGGCCTCGCTGCGGGCCAGGAGTGGCCCGCCGCCCACGCCAGGGGCATTCGGAGGAGGCGGGGAGCCGGACTGGACGGGGACGCGGTGACGGCGGAGCCGGCCAGCGGGTCGATGTTCGCCACCAGAGCGGAGCATCTGCATGGCGCGCGCTCACGAGGCAGTCCGGGAGCAGGCTCTTGGGGCGCGGGGAGCCAGGTCCCAGCGTCGACGGCTATACCACCCTGAACGCGCCCGATCTCCTCTGAATTCGGGAGCTAAGCAGGGAGGGGCCTGGTTAGTACTTGGATGGGAGACCGCCTGGGAATACCTGTAGGCTTTTGCTTGCCTCTCCTTTTGCGCCGCCGCCCCGGCGTGGCTCCCTCCGAACCCCTGCCGCCCCTTGCCCCTCTGCAGCCGCCCAGCCAGCCGAAGGTCCCCCTGGCCAGAGGCCGGTCAGCCACCCGGCACTACAAGCTGGCAGCCCCGGCCGCACACCAGGCCCGTCGGCCAGGGCTCCACCCCACACCCTCTTCTTAGTCCTCTTCGCTGAGGCAGGCCGTCAGCCTGCAGCAGTTATCCAAGCCTGTGTCTCCGCCGGCAGGCACCTCTACCCACACCCCCGCACGCCCCCTCCCATCGCCCACAAGAGCCAGGAGCCCTCCCTTCCCGCCGTTCGTGGTGGCCCCAACACACAGGGCACAAAGAGCCGGGTCAAACCAGGGGACAGAGGGAGCAGCACCCAAACACACCGCACGCCCTTGGACTCCAGGAGAGACCACCACAAGGGGAAGTGCAGGCACGCAGGCACACAACCCTCACAACCAGGGTGCCTGTGGGCTGCCACTCTCCTCCCTTGGGGGGGGTCCCTGGGCGGGGCTCGGAGCCCACTGGCCCTCCGGCCTGGCCCGGGGCCTTCAAGGGTGACTGCCAATACCCGGGCACTGCCTCTGTAGTGGAGCCCAGCCCCGGGCACGACCACACTCCGGTGGAGAGGCTGCCACTTCAACACAGCCTCAGCGAGTCTGTCCCAGTCCATGTGCCCGCCTGTGCGTCCCTCCCCCCCGGCCCCCCCACGTCTCTCTGGCTCTGTGACGTGCCTGTTGGGCTCTGCCTCTCGCTCAGGAGCTCTCTCCCGCGAGCCAGCCCCCTTTTTCTGTCTCTGTCCATGTCTCTCTGTATGTCGGGATACATACGTGTACATATACGTGTATATTTCCATCTCGCTCCCTCTTACGCCTCCTCCCGTTCTGTCTGTCGGTCCCTGTCCTGCGGGGACTCTAGTCCCCGTCCCCGCACAAGAACGCAGGATATGGTGAGGCCAAGAAGGAACACCAACGGAGCCACGGATAGGGGGCTGAGAGCACCATTTCTCACGGGCGGCTGGCTTGGAGACACGGCAGGCCGGAGCCGCCCGATCCCCAACCGGTCGGCCGTTTCTCTGCCAACCCACCGACACACCGACCGTCGACCCACCAAGCCGGCCCACTGCAATCCGCGCCACTCTGCAATTTGCAGTCCACCACCCGCGCTTCCTAGCTTGGCCAACGCAGCACCTCCGGGGGCCCATGGCCAACTGGCAACAGCTGATGGCCAAGCGGTCACAGCTGATGACCATGCAGCCCCCACGCAGCACCCCTCCACGCGAGGCCCAGAGCCTCAAACTGCTCTCTGGGAGTCTGTCCCCAGTCCCCGTCTGTCTCTCTCCGCCACTCTCTTGCTCCGTCTCTGGCCTCTCTCACCTCCCCGGGTCAGGAGACGTGACGTGTAGCCACTGAAGGGACCGGAGGTCGGGCGGGACTCCGGGTGCTGACGAGGGGCGAGGGCCCAGACTGAAGGCTTGTGACGAAGGGTGGCTGCAGACCGGAGCTCCTGCACCCTGGTGGCGCGGGTGGCTCTCCCTGGCTTTGGGCCAGTGGGTGGGGCCGGCCAGGGCCAGGGCCTGGGTTGCACGTCCCTAGGGCCGGAGGGGACTGAGAGGACCCTGCGCCCCCCTCGGTGGCCCTGAGAGGTGGGGGCAGTCCAGCAGCAAGGGGGGCTGTGCGGTTGTGGGGCTGGGATGGGGGATGAGAGGGGTTGGGGTAGGGGCCCGGGGTAAAAGCCGTTCGGGGCCTGGGGAGTCCCAGGATGCCCGGGCGCCCAGATATCTGTCACAGTCAGGGAAGTGACCGAGGCCCGTGGAGCCACTGGGGGGGCGCGAAGGGGCCTCGCTGTGTGCCAGGAGTAGCCCGTCGCCCACACCAGCGGCGTCCGGAGGAGGCGGGGAGCGGGCGGGAGGCGCTCAGGCAGACATGCTCGCCACCCGAGCGGCCCAGCAGCATGGCGCGCGCTCAGGAGGCAGGTCGGGAGCAGGCTCTTGGAGCGCCGGGAGCCGGGTCCAGCGCCTAAGGCCATACCGCCCTGAACGCGCCAGATCTCGTCTGAACTCGGAAGCTAAGCAGGGTCGGGCCTGGTTAGTACTTGGGTGGGAGACCACCTGGGAACACCTGTAGGCTTTTGCTCGCCTCTCCTTTTGCATCGCCGCCCCGGCGTGGCTCCCTCCGAACCCCTGCCGCCCCTTGCCCCTCTGCAGCCGCCCAGCCAGCCGAAGGTCCCCCTGGCCAGAGGCCGGTCAGCCACCCGGCACTACAAGCTGGCAGCCCCGGCGGCACACCAGGCCCGTCGGCCAGTGCTCCCCCCCCCACACACTCTTCTTCGTCCTCTTCGGTCCCGCAGGCCGTCATCCGGATCCCTTGGCCCAGCGGCGGTCGCCACCGCCGCCGCCGCCGCCGCCGCCACCAGCGCTGCCCTGGCCCCCGCCGCCACCACCAAAGCCCCCGCCATCACCGCGTTTCCCACACCCCCCGCCAGCGCTGCCCTCCCTCCTGCCCCCGCCGACACAACGCCGCCGCCGACGCCATTGCCGACCTCGCAACCCTCCCTCGCCGCCGCCGCCGCCAGCGCTGCTCATGATCAGCCCCCGCTTCTGCGCCGCCGCCGCCGCCGCCGCCGCCGCCATCACCACGCTCCCCACCCCCTCCGCCAGCGCTGCACTCGCCCCCGTCCGCGACCCCGCCGCCGCCAACGCCATACTCCCTCATTCAGCCTCCTCTGCTCTCCCCGCTGCCGCCGCCGCCATCACCCCTCTCCCCATCCCCGCCTCCAGCACCGCCCTCTCCCCCGCCCCCACCCCAGCCGCCGGCCTTGCCGTACTCCCTCAATCTCCCGCCTCTGCTCTCCCGGCCTCCGCGCCACCACCGCCCTCACGCCCTCTCCCGCCACCGCCGCCGCCGCCAGCGCTCCCCGCTCCCCAGTGCCCACCGTCAAAGCCCCCATTGTCGCCGCCGCCATCGCCGCCCTGGAGCCATCCACGCGGTTGCCATTGCCTACATCGCCACCCTCCCCTGCCTCCGCCGCGGACGCCGCCGCCGCCGCCGCCGCCGCCGCCGCCGCCGCCGCGGGGTTCTCCCACAACTCCCAGGCCCAGGGCTGCCTGCTGGTGCAGGCCTCCACCAGTCTTGGGGGTGCGGTTGGGGGTAAACCTGGTGGCGGTAGGGGGGCGGGGTGTATGCCGGTCTGGGTCCTGGGGAATCCCAGGATGCCAGAGTTCCACGACTTCTGGCACCATCAGGGAAATGGCAGTGTCCCATGGAACCTCCGGTGGCGCGAAGTGGCCTCGCTGCGGGCCAGGAGTGGCCCGCCGCCCACGCCAGGGGCATTCGGAGGAGGCGGGGAGCCGGACTGGACGGGGACGCGGTGACGGCGGAGCCGGCCAGCGGGTCGATGTTCGCCACCAGAGCGGAGCATCTGCATGGCGCGCGCTCACGAGGCAGTCCGGGAGCAGGCTCTTGGGGCGCGGGGAGCCAGGTCCCAGCGTCGACGGCTATACCACCCTGAACGCGCCCGATCTCCTCTGAATTCGGGAGCTAAGCAGGGAGGGGCCTGGTTAGTACTTGGATGGGAGACCGCCTGGGAATACCTGTAGGCTTTTGCTTGCCTCTCCTTTTGCGCCGCCGCCCCGGCGTGGCTCCCTCCGAACCCCTGCCGCCCCTTGCCCCTCTGAAGCCGCCCAGCCAGCCGAAGGTCCCCCTGGCCAGAGGCCGGTCAGCCACCCGGCACTACAAGCTGGCAGCCCCGGCCGCACACCAGGCCCGTCGGCCAGGGCTCCACCCCACACCCTCTTCTTAGTCCTCTTCGCTGAGGCAGGCCGTCAGCCTGCAGCAGTTATCCAAGCCTGTGTCTCCGCCGGCAGGCACCTCTACCCACACCCCCGCACGCCCCCTCCCATCGCCCACAAGAGCCAGGAGCCCTCCCTTCCCGCCGTTCGTGGTGGCCCCAACACACAGGGCACAAAGAGCCGGGTCAAACCAGGGGACAGAGGGAGCAGCACCCAAACACACCGCACGCCCTTGGACTCCAGGAGAGACCACCACAAGGGGAAGTGCAGGCACGCAGGCACACAACCCTCACAACCAGGGTGCCTGTGGGCTGCCACTCTCCTCCCTTGGGGGGGGTCCCTGGGCGGGGCTCGGAGCCCACTGGCCCTCCGGCCTGGCCCGGGGCCTTCAAGGGTGACTGCCAATACCCGGGCACTGCCTCTGTAGTGGAGCCCAGCCCCGGGCACGACCACACTCCGGTGGAGAGGCTGCCACTTCAACACAGCCTCAGCGAGTCTGTCCCAGTCCATGTGCCCGCCTGTGCGTCCCTCCCCCCCGGCCCCCCCACGTCTCTCTGGCTCTGTGACGTGCCTGTTGGGCTCTGCCTCTCGCTCAGGAGCTCTCTCCCGCGAGCCAGCCCCCTTTTTCTGTCTCTGTCCATGTCTCTCTGTATGTCGGGATACATACGTGTACATATACGTGTATATTTCCATCTCGCTCCCTCTTACGCCTCCTCCCGTTCTGTCTGTCGGTCCCTGTCCTGCGGGGACTCTAGTCCCCGTCCCCGCACAAGAACGCAGGATATGGTGAGGCCAAGAAGGAACACCAACGGAGCCACGGATAGGGGGCTGAGAGCACCATTTCTCACGGGCGGCTGGCTTGGAGACACGGCAGGCCGGAGCCGCCCGATCCCCAACCGGTCGGCCGTTTCTCTGCCAACCCACCGACACACCGACCGTCGACCCACCAAGCCGGCCCACTGCAATCCGCGCCCCTCTGCAATTTGCAGTCCACCACCCGCGCTTCCTAGCTTGGCCAACGCAGCACCTCCGGGGGCCCATGGCCAACTGGCAACAGCTGATGGCCAAGCGGTCACAGCTGATGACCATGCAGCCCCCACGCAGCACCCCTCCACGCGAGGCCCAGAGCCTCAAACTGCTCTCTGGGAGTCTGTCCCCAGTCCCCGTCTGTCTCTCTCCGCCACTCTCTTGCTCCGTCTCTGGCCTCTCTCACCTCCCCGGGTCAGGAGACGTGACGTGTAGCCACTGAAGGGACCGGAGGTCGGGCGGGACTCCGGGTGCTGACGAGGGGCGAGGGCCCAGACTGAAGGCTTGTGACGAAGGGTGGCTGCAGACCGGAGCTCCTGCACCCTGGTGGCGCGGGTGGCTCTCCCTGGCTTTGGGCCAGTGGGTGGGGCCGGCCAGGGCCAGGGCCTGGGTTGCACGTCCCTAGGGCCGGAGGGGACTGAGAGGACCCTGCGCCCCCCTCGGTGGCCCTGAGAGGTGGGGGCAGTCCAGCAGCAAGGGGGGCTGTGCGGTTGTGGGGCTGGGATGGGGGATGAGAGGGGTTGGGGTAGGGGCCCGGGGTAAAAGCCGTTCGGGGCCTGGGGAGTCCCAGGATGCCCGGGCGCCCAGATATCTGTCACAGTCAGGGAAGTGACCGAGGCCCGTGGAGCCACTGGGGGGGCGCGAAGGGGCCTCGCTGTGTGCCAGGAGTAGCCCGTCGCCCACACCAGCGGCGTCCGGAGGAGGCGGGGAGCGGGCGGGAGGCGCTCAGGCAGACATGCTCGCCACCCGAGCGGCCCAGCAGCATGGCGCGCGCTCAGGAGGCAGGCCGGGAGCAGGCTCTTGGAGCGCCGGGAGCCGGGTCCAGCGCCTAAGGCCATACCGCCCTGAACGCGCCAGATCTCGTCTGAACTCGGAAGCTAAGCAGGGTCGGGCCTGGTTAGTACTTGGGTGGGAGACCACCTGGGAACACCTGTAGGCTTTTGCTCGCCTCTCCTTTTGCATCGCCGCCCCGGCGTGGCTCCCTCCGAACCCCTGCCGCCCCTTGCCCCTCTGCAGCCGCCCAGCCAGCCGAAGGTCCCCCTGGCCAGAGGCCGGTCAGCCACCCGGCACTACAAGCTGGCAGCCCCGGCGGCACACCAGGCCCGTCGGCCAGTGCTCCCCCCCCCACACACTCTTCTTCGTCCTCTTCAGTCCCGCAGGCCGTCATCCGGATCCCTTGGCCCAGCGGCGGTCGCCACCGCCGCCGCCGCCGCCGCCGCCACCAGCGCTGCCCTGGCCCCCGCCGCCACCACCAAAGCCCCCGCCATCACCGCGTTTCCCACACCCCCCGCCAGCGCTGCCCTCCCTCCTGCCCCCGCCGACACAACGCCGCCGCCGACGCCATTGCCGACCTCGCAACCCTCCCTCGCCGCCGCCGCCGCCAGCGCTGCTCATGATCAGCCCCCGCTTCTGCGCCGCCGCCGCCGCCGCCGCCGCCGCCATCACCACGCTCCCCACCCCCTCCGCCAGCGCTGCACTCGCCCCCGTCCGCGACCCCGCCGCCGCCAACGCCATACTCCCTCATTCAGCCTCCTCTGCTCTCCCCGCTGCCGCCGCCGCCATCACCCCTCTCCCCATCCCCGCCTCCAGCACCGCCCTCTCCCCCGCCCCCACCCCAGCCGCCGGCCTTGCCGTACTCCCTCAATCTCCCGCCTCTGCTCTCCCGGCCTCCGCGCCACCACCGCCCTCACGCCCTCTCCCGCCACCGCCGCCGCCGCCAGCGCTCCCCGCTCCCCAGTGCCCACCGTCAAAGCCCCCATTGTCGCCGCCGCCATCGCCGCCCTGGAGCCATCCACGCGGTTGCCATTGCCTACATCGCCACCCTCCTCTGCCTCCGCCGCGGACGCCGCCGCCGCCGCCGCCGCCGCCGCCGCCGCGGGGTTCTCCCACAACTCCCAGGCCCAGGGCTGCCTGCTGGTGCAGGCCTCCACCAGTCTTGGGGGTGCGGTTGGGGGTAAACCTGGTGGCGGTAGGGGGGCGGGGTGTATGCCGGTCTGGGTCCTGGGGAATCCCAGGATGCCAGAGTTCCACGACTTCTGGCACCATCAGGGAAATGGCAGTGTCCCATGGAACCTCCGGTGGCGCGAAGTGGCCTCGCTGCGGGCCAGGAGTGGCCCGCCGCCCACGCCAGGGGCATTCGGAGGAGGCGGGGAGCCGGACTGGACGGGGACGCGGTGACGGCGGAGCCGGCCAGCGGGTCGATGTTCGCCACCAGAGCGGAGCATCTGCATGGCGCGCGCTCACGAGGCAGTCCGGGAGCAGGCTCTTGGGGCGCGGGGAGCCAGGTCCCAGCGTCGACGGCTATACCACCCTGAACGCGCCCGATCTCCTCTGAATTCGGGAGCTAAGCAGGGAGGGGCCTGGTTAGTACTTGGATGGGAGACCGCCTGGGAATACCTGTAGGCTTTTGCTTGCCTCTCCTTTTGCGCCGCCGCCCCGGCGTGGCTCCCTCCGAACCCCTGCCGCCCCTTGCCCCTCTGAAGCCGCCCAGCCAGCCGAAGGTCCCCCTGGCCAGAGGCCGGTCAGCCACCCGGCACTACAAGCTGGCAGCCCCGGCCGCACACCAGGCCCGTCGGCCAGGGCTCCACCCCACACCCTCTTCTTAGTCCTCTTCGCTGAGGCAGGCCGTCAGCCTGCAGCAGTTATCCAAGCCTGTGTCTCCGCCGGCAGGCACCTCTACCCACACCCCCGCACGCCCCCTCCCATCGCCCACAAGAGCCAGGAGCCCTCCCTTCCCGCCGTTCGTGGTGGCCCCAACACACAGGGCACAAAGAGCCGGGTCAAACCAGGGGACAGAGGGAGCAGCACCCAAACACACCGCACGCCCTTGGACTCCAGGAGAGACCACCACAAGGGGAAGTGCAGGCACGCAGGCACACAACCCTCACAACCAGGGTGCCTGTGGGCTGCCACTCTCCTCCCTTGGGGGGGGTCCCTGGGCGGGGCTCGGAGCCCACTGGCCCTCCGGCCTGGCCCGGGGCCTTCAAGGGTGACTGCCAATACCCGGGCACTGCCTCTGTAGTGGAGCCCAGCCCCGGGCACGACCACACTCCGGTGGAGAGGCTGCCACTTCAACACAGCCTCAGCGAGTCTGTCCCAGTCCATGTGCCCGCCTGTGCGTCCCTCCCCCCCGGCCCCCCCACGTCTCTCTGGCTCTGTGACGTGCCTGTTGGGCTCTGCCTCTCGCTCAGGAGCTCTCTCCCGCGAGCCAGCCCCCTTTTTCTGTCTCTGTCCATGTCTCTCTGTATGTCGGGATACATACGTGTACATATACGTGTATATTTCCATCTCGCTCCCTCTTACGCCTCCTCCCGTTCTGTCTGTCGGTCCCTGTCCTGCGGGGACTCTAGTCCCCGTCCCCGCACAAGAACGCAGGATATGGTGAGGCCAAGAAGGAACACCAACGGAGCCACGGATAGGGGGCTGAGAGCACCATTTCTCACGGGCGGCTGGCTTGGAGACACGGCAGGCCGGAGCCGCCCGATCCCCAACCGGTCGGCCGTTTCTCTGCCAACCCACCGACACACCGACCGTCGACCCACCAAGCCGGCCCACTGCAATCCGCGCCCCTCTGCAATTTGCAGTCCACCACCCGCGCTTCCTAGCTTGGCCAACGCAGCACCTCCGGGGGCCCATGGCCAACTGGCAACAGCTGATGGCCAAGCGGTCACAGCTGATGACCATGCAGCCCCCACGCAGCACCCCTCCACGCGAGGCCCAGAGCCTCAAACTGCTCTCTGGGAGTCTGTCCCCAGTCCCCGTCTGTCTCTCTCCGCCACTCTCTTGCTCCGTCTCTGGCCTCTCTCACCTCCCCGGGTCAGGAGACGTGACGTGTAGCCACTGAAGGGACCGGAGGTCGGGCGGGACTCCGGGTGCTGACGAGGGGCGAGGGCCCAGACTGAAGGCTTGTGACGAAGGGTGGCTGCAGACCGGAGCTCCTGCACCCTGGTGGCGCGGGTGGCTCTCCCTGGCTTTGGGCCAGTGGGTGGGGCCGGCCAGGGCCAGGGCCTGGGTTGCACGTCCCTAGGGCCGGAGGGGACTGAGAGGACCCTGCGCCCCCCTCGGTGGCCCTGAGAGGTGGGGGCAGTCCAGCAGCAAGGGGGGCTGTGCGGTTGTGGGGCTGGGATGGGGGATGAGAGGGGTTGGGGTAGGGGCCCGGGGTAAAAGCCGTTCGGGGCCTGGGGAGTCCCAGGATGCCCGGGCGCCCAGATATCTGTCACAGTCAGGGAAGTGACCGAGGCCCGTGGAGCCACTGGGGGGGCGCGAAGGGGCCTCGCTGTGTGCCAGGAGTAGCCCGTCGCCCACACCAGCGGCGTCCGGAGGAGGCGGGGAGCGGGCGGGAGGCGCTCAGGCAGACATGCTCGCCACCCGAGCGGCCCAGCAGCATGGCGCGCGCTCAGGAGGCAGGTCGGGAGCAGGCTCTTGGAGCGCCGGGAGCCGGGTCCAGCGCCTAAGGCCATACCGCCCTGAACGCGCCAGATCTCGTCTGAACTCGGAAGCTAAGCAGGGTCGGGCCTGGTTAGTACTTGGGTGGGAGACCACCTGGGAACACCTGTAGGCTTTTGCTCGCCTCTCCTTTTGCATCGCCGCCCCGGCGTGGCTCCCTCCGAACCCCTGCCGCCCCTTGCCCCTCTGCAGCCGCCCAGCCAGCCGAAGGTCCCCCTGGCCAGAGGCCGGTCAGCCACCCGGCACTACAAGCTGGCAGCCCCGGCGGCACACCAGGCCCGTCGGCCAGTGCTCCCCCCCACACCCTCTTCTTCGTCCTCTTCGGTCCCGCAGGCCGTCATCCGGATCCCTTGGCCCAGCGGCGGTCGCCACCGCCGCCGCCGCCACCAGCGCTGCCCTGGCCCCCGCCGCCACCACCAAAGCCCCCGCCATCACCGCGTTTCCCACACCCCCCACCAGCGCTGCCCTCCCCCCTGCCCCCGCCGACACAACGCCGCCGCCGACGCCATTGCCGACCTCGCAACCCTCCCTCGCCGCCGCCGCCGCCAGCGCTGCTCATGATCAGCCCCAGCTTCTGCGCCGCCGCCGCCGCCGCCGCCATCACCACGCTCCCCACCCCCTCCGCCAGCGCTGCACTCGCCCCAGTCCGCGACCCCGCCGCCGCCAACGCCATACTCCCTCATTCAGCCTCCTCTGCTCTCCCCGCTGCCGCCGCCGCCATCACCCCTCTCCCCATCCCCGCCTCCAGCACCGCCCTCTCCCCCGCCCCCACCCCAGCCGCCGGCCTTGCCGTACTACCTCAATCTCCGGCCTCTGCTCTCCCGGCCTCCGCGCCAGCACCGCCCTCACGCCCTCTCCCGCCACCGCCGCCGCCGCCAGCGCTCCCCGCTCCCCAGTGCCCACCGTCAAAGCCCCCATTGTCGCCGCCGCCATCGCCGCCCTGGAGCCATCCACGCGGTTGCCATTGCCTACATCGCCACCCTCCCCTGCCTCCGCCGCGGACGCCGCCGCCGCCGCCGCCGCCGCCGCGGGGTTCTCCCACAACTCCCAGGCCCAGGGCTGCCTGCTGGTGCAGGCCTCCACCAGTCTTGGGGGTGCGGTTGGGGGTAAACCTGGTGGCGGTAGGGGGGCGGGGTGTATGCCGGTCTGGGTCCTGGGGAATCCCAGGATGCCAGAGTTCCACGACTTCTGGCACCATCAGGGAAATGGCAGTGTCCCATGGAACCTCCGGTGGCGCGAAGTGGCCTCGCTGCGGGCCAGGAGTGGCCCGCCGCCCACGCCAGGGGCATTCGGAGGAGGCGGGGAGCCGGACTGGACGGGGACGCGGTGACGGCGGAGCCGGCCAGCGGGTCGATGTTCGCCACCAGAGCGGAGCATCTGCATGGCGCGCGCTCACGAGGCAGTCCGGGAGCAGGCTCTTGGGGCGCGGGGAGCCAGGTCCCAGCGTCGACGGCTATACCACCCTGAACGCGCCCGATCTCCTCTGAATTCGGGAGCTAAGCAGGGAGGGGCCTGGTTAGTACTTGGATGGGAGACCGCCTGGGAATACCTGTAGGCTTTTGCTTGCCTCTCCTTTTGCGCCGCCGCCCCGGCGTGGCTCCCTCCGAACCCCTGCCGCCCCTTGCCCCTCTGAAGCCGCCCAGCCAGCCGAAGGTCCCCCTGGCCAGAGGCCGGTCAGCCACCCGGCACTACAAGCTGGCAGCCCCGGCCGCACACCAGGCCCGTCGGCCAGGGCTCCACCCCACACCCTCTTCTTAGTCCTCTTCGCTGAGGCAGGCCGTCAGCCTGCAGCAGTTATCCAAGCCTGTGTCTCCGCCGGCAGGCACCTCTACCCACACCCCCGCACGCCCCCTCCCATCGCCCACAAGAGCCAGGAGCCCTCCCTTCCCGCCGTTCGTGGTGGCCCCAACACACAGGGCACAAAGAGCCGGGTCAAACCAGGGGACAGAGGGAGCAGCACCCAAACACACCGCACGCCCTTGGACTCCAGGAGAGACCACCACAAGGGGAAGTGCAGGCACGCAGGCACACAACCCTCACAACCAGGGTGCCTGTGGGCTGCCACTCTCCTCCCTTGGGGGGGGTCCCTGGGCGGGGCTCGGAGCCCACTGGCCCTCCGGCCTGGCCCGGGGCCTTCAAGGGTGACTGCCAATACCCGGGCACTGCCTCTGTAGTGGAGCCCAGCCCCGGGCACGACCACACTCCGGTGGAGAGGCTGCCACTTCAACACAGCCTCAGCGAGTCTGTCCCAGTCCATGTGCCCGCCTGTGCGTCCCTCCCCCCCGGCCCCCCCACGTCTCTCTGGCTCTGTGACGTGCCTGTTGGGCTCTGCCTCTCGCTCAGGAGCTCTCTCCCGCGAGCCAGCCCCCTTTTTCTGTCTCTGTCCATGTCTCTCTGTATGTCGGGATACATACGTGTACATATACGTGTATATTTCCATCTCGCTCCCTCTTACGCCTCCTCCCGTTCTGTCTGTCGGTCCCTGTCCTGCGGGGACTCTAGTCCCCGTCCCCGCACAAGAACGCAGGATATGGTGAGGCCAAGAAGGAACACCAACGGAGCCACGGATAGGGGGCTGAGAGCACCATTTCTCACGGGCGGCTGGCTTGGAGACACGGCAGGCCGGAGCCGCCCGATCCCCAACCGGTCGGCCGTTTCTCTGCCAACCCACCGACACACCGACCGTCGACCCACCAAGCCGGCCCACTGCAATCCGCGCCCCTCTGCAATTTGCAGTCCACCACCCGCGCTTCCTAGCTTGGCCAACGCAGCACCTCCGGGGGCCCATGGCCAACTGGCAACAGCTGATGGCCAAGCGGTCACAGCTGATGACCATGCAGCCCCCACGCAGCACCCCTCCACGCGAGGCCCAGAGCCTCAAACTGCTCTCTGGGAGTCTGTCCCCAGTCCCCGTCTGTCTCTCTCCGCCACTCTCTTGCTCCGTCTCTGGCCTCTCTCACCTCCCCGGGTCAGGAGACGTGACGTGTAGCCACTGAAGGGACCGGAGGTCGGGCGGGACTCCGGGTGCTGACGAGGGGCGAGGGCCCAGACTGAAGGCTTGTGACGAAGGGTGGCTGCAGACCGGAGCTCCTGCACCCTGGTGGCGCGGGTGGCTCTCCCTGGCTTTGGGCCAGTGGGTGGGGCCGGCCAGGGCCAGGGCCTGGGTTGCACGTCCCTAGGGCCGGAGGGGACTGAGAGGACCCTGCGCCCCCCTCGGTGGCCCTGAGAGGTGGGGGCAGTCCAGCAGCAAGGGGGGCTGTGCGGTTGTGGGGCTGGGATGGGGGATGAGAGGGGTTGGGGTAGGGGCCCGGGGTAAAAGCCGTTCGGGGCCTGGGGAGTCCCAGGATGCCCAGGCGCCCAGATATCTGTCACAGTCAGGGAAGTGACCGAGGCCCGTGGAGCCACTGGGGGGGCGCGAAGGGGCCTCGCTGTGTGCCAGGAGTAGCCCGTCGCCCACACCAGCGGCGTCCGGAGGAGGCGGGGAGCGGGCGGGAGGCGCTCAGGCAGACATGCTCGCCACCCGAGCGGCCCAGCAGCATGGCGCGCGCTCAGGAGGCAGGTCGGGAGCAGGCTCTTGGAGCGCCGGGAGCCGGGTCCAGCGCCTAAGGCCATACCGCCCTGAACGCGCCAGATCTCGTCTGAACTCGGAAGCTAAGCAGGGTCGGGCCTGGTTAGTACTTGGGTGGGAGACCACCTGGGAACACCTGTAGGCTTTTGCTCGCCTCTCCTTTTGCATCGCCGCCCCGGCGTGGCTCCCTCCGAACCCCTGCCGCCCCTTGCCCCTCTGCAGCCGCCCAGCCAGCCGAAGGTCCCCCTGGCCAGAGGCCGGTCAGCCACCCGGCACTACAAGCTGGCAGCCCCGGCGGCACACCAGGCCCGTCGGCCAGTGCTCCCCCCCACACCCTCTTCTTCGTCCTCTTCGGTCCCGCAGGCCGTCATCCGGATCCCTTGGCCCAGCGGCGGTCGCCACCGCCGCCGCCGCCACCAGCGCTGCCCTGGCCCCCGCCGCCACCACCAAAGCCCCCGCCATCACCGCGTTTCCCACACCCCCCACCAGCGCTGCCCTCCCCCCTGCCCCCGCCGACACAACGCCGCCGCCGACGCCATTGCCGACCTCGCAACCCTCCCACGCCGCCGCCGCCGCCAGCGCTGCTCATGATCAGCCCCAGCTTCTGCGCCGCCGCCGCCGCCGCCGCCATCACCACGCTCCCCACCCCCTCCGCCAGCGCTGCACTCGCCCCAGTCCGCGACCCCGCCGCCGCCAACGCCATACTCCCTCATTCAGCCTCCTCTGCTCTCCCCGCTGCCGCCGCCGCCATCACCCCTCTCCCCATCCCCGCCTCCAGCACCGCCCTCTCCCCCGCCCCCACCCCAGCCGCCGGCCTTGCCGTACTACCTCAATCTCCGGCCTCTGCTCTCCCGGCCTCCGCGCCAGCACCGCCCTCACGCCCTCTCCCGCCACCGCCGCCGCCGCCAGCGCTCCCCGCTCCCCAGTGCCCACCGTCAAAGCCCCCATTGTCGCCGCCGCCATCGCCGCCCTGGAGCCATCCACGCGGTTGCCATTGCCTACATCGCCACCCTCCCCTGCCTCCGCCGCGGACGCCGCCGCCGCCGCCGCCGCCGCCGCCGCGGGGTTCTCCCACAACTCCCAGGCCCAGGGCTGCCTGCTGGTGCAGGCCTCCACCAGTCTTGGGGGTGCGGTTGGGGGTAAACCTGGTGGCGGTAGGGGGGCGGGGTGTATGCCGGTCTGGGTCCTGGGGAATCCCAGGATGCCAGAGTTCCACGACTTCTGGCACCATCAGGGAAATGGCAGTGTCCCATGGAACCTCCGGTGGCGCGAAGTGGCCTCGCTGCGGGCCAGGAGTGGCCCGCCGCCCACGCCAGGGGCATTCGGAGGAGGCGGGGAGCCGGACTGGACGGGGACGCGGTGACGGCGGAGCCGGCCAGCGGGTCGATGTTCGCCACCAGAGCGGAGCATCTGCATGGCGCGCGCTCACGAGGCAGTCCGGGAGCAGGCTCTTGGGGCGCGGGGAGCCAGGTCCCAGCGTCGACGGCTATACCACCCTGAACGCGCCCGATCTCCTCTGAATTCGGGAGCTAAGCAGGGAGGGGCCTGGTTAGTACTTGGATGGGAGACCGCCTGGGAATACCTGTAGGCTTTTGCTTGCCTCTCCTTTTGCGCCGCCGCCCCGGCGTGGCTCCCTCCGAACCCCTGCCGCCCCTTGCCCCTCTGAAGCCGCCCAGCCAGCCGAAGGTCCCCCTGGCCAGAGGCCGGTCAGCCACCCGGCACTACAAGCTGGCAGCCCCGGCCGCACACCAGGCCCGTCGGCCAGGGCTCCACCCCACACCCTCTTCTTAGTCCTCTTCGCTGAGGCAGGCCGTCAGCCTGCAGCAGTTATCCAAGCCTGTGTCTCCGCCGGCAGGCACCTCTACCCACACCCCCGCACGCCCCCTCCCATCGCCCACAAGAGCCAGGAGCCCTCCCTTCCCGCCGTTCGTGGTGGCCCCAACACACAGGGCACAAAGAGCCGGGTCAAACCAGGGGACAGAGGGAGCAGCACCCAAACACACCGCACGCCCTTGGACTCCAGGAGAGACCACCACAAGGGGAAGTGCAGGCACGCAGGCACACAACCCTCACAACCAGGGTGCCTGTGGGCTGCCACTCTCCTCCCTTGGGGGGGGTCCCTGGGCGGGGCTCGGAGCCCACTGGCCCTCCGGCCTGGCCCGGGGCCTTCAAGGGTGACTGCCAATACCCGGGCACTGCCTCTGTAGTGGAGCCCAGCCCCGGGCACGACCACACTCCGGTGGAGAGGCTGCCACTTCAACACAGCCTCAGCGAGTCTGTCCCAGTCCATGTGCCCGCCTGTGCGTCCCTCCCCCCCGGCCCCCCCACGTCTCTCTGGCTCTGTGACGTGCCTGTTGGGCTCTGCCTCTCGCTCAGGAGCTCTCTCCCGCGAGCCAGCCCCCTTTTTCTGTCTCTGTCCATGTCTCTCTGTATGTCGGGATACATACGTGTACATATACGTGTATATTTCCATCTCGCTCCCTCTTACGCCTCCTCCCGTTCTGTCTGTCGGTCCCTGTCCTGCGGGGACTCTAGTCCCCGTCCCCGCACAAGAACGCAGGATATGGTGAGGCCAAGAAGGAACACCAACGGAACCACGGATAGGGGGCTGAGAGCACCATTTCTCACGGGCGGCTGGCTTGGAGACACGGCAGGCCGGAGCCGCCCGATCCCCAACCGGTCGGCCGTTTCTCTGCCAACCCACCGACACACCGACCGTCGACCCACCAAGCCGGCCCACTGCAATCCGCGCCCCTCTGCAATTTGCAGTCCACCACCCGCGCTTCCTAGCTTGGCCAACGCAGCACCTCCGGGGGCCCATGGCCAACTGGCAACAGCTGATGGCCAAGCGGTCACAGCTGATGACCATGCAGCCCCCACGCAGCACCCCTCCACGCGAGGCCCAGAGCCTCAAACTGCTCTCTGGGAGTCTGTCCCCAGTCCCCGTCTGTCTCTCTCCGCCACTCTCTTGCTCCGTCTCTGGCCTCTCTCACCTCCCCGGGTCAGGAGATGTGACGTGTAGCCACTGAAGGGACCGGAGGTCGGGCGGGACTCCGGGTGCTGACGAGGGGCGAGGGCCCAGACTGAAGGCTTGTGACGAAGGGTGGCTGCAGACCGGAGCTCCTGCACCCTGGTGGCGCGGGTGGCTCTCCCTGGCTTTGGGCCAGTGGGTGGGGCCGGCCAGGGCCAGGGCCTGGGTTGCACGTCCCTAGGGCCGGAGGGGACTGAGAGGACCCTGCGCCCCCCTCGGTGGCCCTGAGAGGTGGGGGCAGTCCAGCAGCAAGGGGGGCTGTGCGGTTGTGGGGCTGGGATGGGGGATGAGAGGGGTTGGGGTAGGGGCCCGGGGTAAAAGCCGTTCGGGGCCTGGGGAGTCCCAGGATGCCCGGGCGCCCAGATATCTGTCACAGTCAGGGAAGTGACCGAGGCCCGTGGAGCCACTGGGGGGGCGCGAAGGGGCCTCGCTGTGTGCCAGGAGTAGCCCGTCGCCCACACCAGCGGCGTCCGGAGGAGGCGGGGAGCGGGCGGGAGGCGCTCAGGCAGACATGCTCGCCACCCGAGCGGCCCAGCAGCATGGCGCGCGCTCAGGAGGCAGGCCGGGAGCAGGCTCTTGGAGCGCCGGGAGCCGGGTCCAGCGCCTAAGGCCATACCGCCCTGAACGCGCCAGATCTCGTCTGAACTCGGAAGCTAAGCAGGGTCGGGCCTGGTTAGTACTTGGGTGGGAGACCACCTGGGAACACCTGTAGGCTTTTGCTCGCCTCTCCTTTTGCATCGCCGCCCCGGCGTGGCTCCCTCCGAACCCCTGCCGCCCCTTGCCCCTCTGCAGCCGCCCAGCCAGCCGAAGGTCCCCCTGGCCAGAGGCCGGTCAGCCACCCGGCACTACAAGCTGGCAGCCCCGGCGGCACACCAGGCCCGTCGGCCAGTGCTCCCCCCCCACACACTCTTCTTCGTCCTCTTCGGTCCCGCAGGCCGTCATCCGGATCCCTTGGCCCAGCGGCGGTCGCCACCGCCGCCGCCGCCGCCGCCGCCACCAGCGCTGCCCTGGCCCCCGCCGCCACCACCAAAGCCCCCGCCATCACCGCGTTTCCCACACCCCCCGCCAGCGCTGCCCTCCCTCCTGCCCCCGCCGACACAACGCCGCCGCCGACGCCATTGCCGACCTCGCAACCCTCCCTCGCCGCCGCCGCCGCCAGCGCTGCTCATGATCAGCCCCCGCTTCTGCGCCGCCGCCGCCGCCGCCGCCGCCGCCATCACCACGCTCCCCACCCCCTCCGCCAGCGCTGCACTCGCCCCCGTCCGCGACCCCGCCGCCGCCAACGCCATACTCCCTCATTCAGCCTCCTCTGCTCTCCCCGCTGCCGCCGCCGCCATCACCCCTCTCCCCATCCCCGCCTCCAGCACCGCCCTCTCCCCCGCCCCCACCCCAGCCGCCGGCCTTGCCGTACTCCCTCAATCTCCCGCCTCTGCTCTCCCGGCCTCCGCGCCACCACCGCCCTCACGCCCTCTCCCGCCACCGCCGCCGCCGCCAGCGCTCCCCGCTCCCCAGTGCCCACCGTCAAAGCCCCCATTGTCGCCGCCGCCATCGCCGCCCTGGAGCCATCCACGCGGTTGCCATTGCCTACATCGCCACCCTCCCCTGCCTCCGCCGCGGACGCCGCCGCCGCCGCCGCCGCCGCCGCCGCCGCCGCCGCCGCCGCGGGGTTCTCCCACAACTCCCAGGCCCAGGGCTGCCTGCTGGTGCAGGCCTCCACCAGTCTTGGGGGTGCGGTTGGGGGTAAACCTGGTGGCGGTAGGGGGGCGGGGTGTATGCCGGTCTGGGTCCTGGGGAATCCCAGGATGCCAGAGTTCCACGACTTCTGGCACCATCAGGGAAATGGCAGTGTCCCATGGAACCTCCGGTGGCGCGAAGTGGCCTCGCTGCGGGCCAGGAGTGGCCCGCCGCCCACGCCAGGGGCATTCGGAGGAGGCGGGGAGCCGGACTGGACGGGGACGCGGTGACGGCGGAGCCGGCCAGCGGGTCGATGTTCGCCACCAGAGCGGAGCATCTGCATGGCGCGCGCTCACGAGGCAGTCCGGGAGCAGGCTCTTGGGGCGCGGGGAGCCAGGTCCCAGCGTCGACGGCTATACCACCCTGAACGCGCCCGATCTCCTCTGAATTCGGGAGCTAAGCAGGGAGGGGCCTGGTTAGTACTTGGATGGGAGACCGCCTGGGAATACCTGTAGGCTTTTGCTTGCCTCTCCTTTTGCGCCGCCGCCCCGGCGTGGCTCCCTCCGAACCCCTGCCGCCCCTTGCCCCTCTGAAGCCGCCCAGCCAGCCGAAGGTCCCCCTGGCCAGAGGCCGGTCAGCCACCCGGCACTACAAGCTGGCAGCCCCGGCCGCACACCAGGCCCGTCGGCCAGGGCTCCACCCCACACCCTCTTCTTAGTCCTCTTCGCTGAGGCAGGCCGTCAGCCTGCAGCAGTTATCCAAGCCTGTGTCTCCGCCGGCAGGCACCTCTACCCACACCCCCGCACGCCCCCTCCCATCGCCCACAAGAGCCAGGAGCCCTCCCTTCCCGCCGTTCGTGGTGGCCCCAACACACAGGGCACAAAGAGCCGGGTCAAACCAGGGGACAGAGGGAGCAGCACCCAAACACACCGCACGCCCTTGGACTCCAGGAGAGACCACCACAAGGGGAAGTGCAGGCACGCAGGCACACAACCCTCACAACCAGGGTGCCTGTGGGCTGCCACTCTCCTCCCTTGGGGGGGGTCCCTGGGCGGGGCTCGGAGCCCACTGGCCCTCCGGCCTGGCCCGGGGCCTTCAAGGGTGACTGCCAATACCCGGGCACTGCCTCTGTAGTGGAGCCCAGCCCCGGGCACGACCACACTCCGGTGGAGAGGCTGCCACTTCAACACAGCCTCAGCGAGTCTGTCCCAGTCCATGTGCCCGCCTGTGCGTCCCTCCCCCCCGGCCCCCCCACGTCTCTCTGGCTCTGTGACGTGCCTGTTGGGCTCTGCCTCTCGCTCAGGAGCTCTCTCCCGCGAGCCAGCCCCCTTTTTCTGTCTCTGTCCATGTCTCTCTGTATGTCGGGATACATACGTGTACATATACGTGTATATTTCCATCTCGCTCCCTCTTACGCCTCCTCCCGTTCTGTCTGTCGGTCCCTGTCCTGCGGGGACTCTAGTCCCCGTCCCCGCACAAGAACGCAGGATATGGTGAGGCCAAGAAGGAACACCAACGGAGCCACGGATAGGGGGCTGAGAGCACCATTTCTCACGGGCGGCTGGCTTGGAGACACGGCAGGCCGGAGCCGCCCGATCCCCAACCGGTCGGCCGTTTCTCTGCCAACCCACCGACACACCGACCGTCGACCCACCAAGCCGGCCCACTGCAATCCGCGCCCCTCTGCAATTTGCAGTCCACCACCCGCGCTTCCTAGCTTGGCCAACGCAGCACCTCCGGGGGCCCATGGCCAACTGGCAACAGCTGATGGCCAAGCGGTCACAGCTGATGACCATGCAGCCCCCACGCAGCACCCCTCCACGCGAGGCCCAGAGCCTCAAACTGCTCTCTGGGAGTCTGTCCCCAGTCCCCGTCTGTCTCTCTCCGCCACTCTCTTGCTCCGTCTCTGGCCTCTCTCACCTCCCCGGGTCAGGAGACGTGACGTGTAGCCACTGAAGGGACCGGAGGTCGGGCGGGACTCCGGGTGCTGACGAGGGGCGAGGGCCCAGACTGAAGGCTTGTGACGAAGGGTGGCTGCAGACCGGAGCTCCTGCACCCTGGTGGCGCGGGTGGCTCTCCCTGGCTTTGGGCCAGTGGGTGGGGCCGGCCAGGGCCAGGGCCTGGGTTGCACGTCCCTAGGGCCGGAGGGGACTGAGAGGACCCTGCGCCCCCCTCGGTGGCCCTGAGAGGTGGGGGCAGTCCAGCAGCAAGGGGGGCTGTGCGGTTGTGGGGCTGGGATGGGGGATGAGAGGGGTTGGGGTAGGGGCCCGGGGTAAAAGCCGTTCGGGGCCTGGGGAGTCCCAGGATGCCCGGGCGCCCAGATATCTGTCACAGTCAGGGAAGTGACCGAGGCCCGTGGAGCCACTGGGGGGGCGCGAAGGGGCCTCGCTGTGTGCCAGGAGTAGCCCGTCGCCCACACCAGCGGCGTCCGGAGGAGGCGGGGAGCGGGCGGGAGGCGCTCAGGCAGACATGCTCGCCACCCGAGCGGCCCAGCAGCATGGCGCGCGCTCAGGAGGCAGGCCGGGAGCAGGCTCTTGGAGCGCCGGGAGCCGGGTCCAGCGCCTAAGGCCATACCGCCCTGAACGCGCCAGATCTCGTCTGAACTCGGAAGCTAAGCAGGGTCGGGCCTGGTTAGTACTTGGGTGGGAGACCACCTGGGAACACCTGTAGGCTTTTGCTCGCCTCTCCTTTTGCATCGCCGCCCCGGCGTGGCTCCCTCCGAACCCCTGCCGCCCCTTGCCCCTCTGCAGCCGCCCAGCCAGCCGAAGGTCCCCCTGGCCAGAGGCCGGTCAGCCACCCGGCACTACAAGCTGGCAGCCCCGGCGGCACACCAGGCCCGTCGGCCAGTGCTCCCCCCCCCACACACTCTTCTTCGTCCTCTTCAGTCCCGCAGGCCGTCATCCGGATCCCTTGGCCCAGCGGCGGTCGCCACCGCCGCCGCCGCCGCCGCCGCCACCAGCGCTGCCCTGGCCCCCGCCGCCACCACCAAAGCCCCCGCCATCACCGCGTTTCCCACACCCCCCGCCAGCGCTGCCCTCCCTCCTGCCCCCGCCGACACAACGCCGCCGCCGACGCCATTGCCGACCTCGCAACCCTCCCTCGCCGCCGCCGCCGCCAGCGCTGCTCATGATCAGCCCCCGCTTCTGCGCCGCCGCCGCCGCCGCCGCCGCCGCCATCACCACGCTCCCCACCCCCTCCGCCAGCGCTGCACTCGCCCCCGTCCGCGACCCCGCCGCCGCCAACGCCATACTCCCTCATTCAGCCTCCTCTGCTCTCCCCGCTGCCGCCGCCGCCATCACCCCTCTCCCCATCCCCGCCTCCAGCACCGCCCTCTCCCCCGCCCCCACCCCAGCCGCCGGCCTTGCCGTACTCCCTCAATCTCCCGCCTCTGCTCTCCCGGCCTCCGCGCCACCACCGCCCTCACGCCCTCTCCCGCCACCGCCGCCGCCGCCAGCGCTCCCCGCTCCCCAGTGCCCACCGTCAAAGCCCCCATTGTCGCCGCCGCCATCGCCGCCCTGGAGCCATCCACGCGGTTGCCATTGCCTACATCGCCACCCTCCTCTGCCTCCGCCGCGGACGCCGCCGCCGCCGCCGCCGCCGCCGCCGCCGCGGGGTTCTCCCACAACTCCCAGGCCCAGGGCTGCCTGCTGGTGCAGGCCTCCACCAGTCTTGGGGGTGCGGTTGGGGGTAAACCTGGTGGCGGTAGGGGGGCGGGGTGTATGCCGGTCTGGGTCCTGGGGAATCCCAGGATGCCAGAGTTCCACGACTTCTGGCACCATCAGGGAAATGGCAGTGTCCCATGGAACCTCCGGTGGCGCGAAGTGGCCTCGCTGCGGGCCAGGAGTGGCCCGCCGCCCACGCCAGGGGCATTCGGAGGAGGCGGGGAGCCGGACTGGACGGGGACGCGGTGACGGCGGAGCCGGCCAGCGGGTCGATGTTCGCCACCAGAGCGGAGCATCTGCATGGCGCGCGCTCACGAGGCAGTCCGGGAGCAGGCTCTTGGGGCGCGGGGAGCCAGGTCCCAGCGTCGACGGCTATACCACCCTGAACGCGCCCGATCTCCTCTGAATTCGGGAGCTAAGCAGGGAGGGGCCTGGTTAGTACTTGGATGGGAGACCGCCTGGGAATACCTGTAGGCTTTTGCTTGCCTCTCCTTTTGCGCCGCCGCCCCGGCGTGGCTCCCTCCGAACCCCTGCCGCCCCTTGCCCCTCTGAAGCCGCCCAGCCAGCCGAAGGTCCCCCTGGCCAGAGGCCGGTCAGCCACCCGGCACTACAAGCTGGCAGCCCCGGCCGCACACCAGGCCCGTCGGCCAGGGCTCCACCCCACACCCTCTTCTTAGTCCTCTTCGCTGAGGCAGGCCGTCAGCCTGCAGCAGTTATCCAAGCCTGTGTCTCCGCCGGCAGGCACCTCTACCCACACCCCCGCACGCCCCCTCCCATCGCCCACAAGAGCCAGGAGCCCTCCCTTCCCGCCGTTCGTGGTGGCCCCAACACACAGGGCACAAAGAGCCGGGTCAAACCAGGGGACAGAGGGAGCAGCACCCAAACACACCGCACGCCCTTGGACTCCAGGAGAGACCACCACAAGGGGAAGTGCAGGCACGCAGGCACACAACCCTCACAACCAGGGTGCCTGTGGGCTGCCACTCTCCTCCCTTGGGGGGGGTCCCTGGGCGGGGCTCGGAGCCCACTGGCCCTCCGGCCTGGCCCGGGGCCTTCAAGGGTGACTGCCAATACCCGGGCACTGCCTCTGTAGTGGAGCCCAGCCCCGGGCACGACCACACTCCGGTGGAGAGGCTGCCACTTCAACACAGCCTCAGCGAGTCTGTCCCAGTCCATGTGCCCGCCTGTGCGTCCCTCCCCCCCGGCCCCCCCACGTCTCTCTGGCTCTGTGACGTGCCTGTTGGGCTCTGCCTCTCGCTCAGGAGCTCTCTCCCGCGAGCCAGCCCCCTTTTTCTGTCTCTGTCCATGTCTCTCTGTATGTCGGGATACATACGTGTACATATACGTGTATATTTCCATCTCGCTCCCTCTTACGCCTC
Organism: Rhinolophus sinicus; assembly: GCF_057876585.1. Lineage (NCBI taxonomy): Eukaryota > Metazoa > Chordata > Mammalia > Chiroptera > Rhinolophidae > Rhinolophus > Rhinolophus sinicus. Next base: position 41,593,443 of record NC_142506.1, read on the forward strand.
CTCCCGTTCTGTCTGTCGGTCCCTGTCCTGCGGGGACTCTAGTCCCCGTCCCCGCACAAGAACGCAGGATATGGTGAGGCCAAGAAGGAACACCAACGGAGCCACGGATAGGGGGCTGAGAGCACCATTTCTCACGGGCGGCTGGCTTGGAGACACGGCAGGCCGGAGCCGCCCGATCCCCAACCGGTCGGCCGTTTCTCTGCCAACCCACCGACACACCGACCGTCGACCCACCAAGCCGGCCCACTGCAATCCGCGCCCCTCTGCAATTTGCAGTCCACCACCCGCGCTTCCTAGCTTGGCCAACGCAGCACCTCCGGGGGCCCATGGCCAACTGGCAACAGCTGATGGCCAAGCGGTCACAGCTGATGACCATGCAGCCCCCACGCAGCACCCCTCCACGCGAGGCCCAGAGCCTCAAACTGCTCTCTGGGAGTCTGTCCCCAGTCCCCGTCTGTCTCTCTCCGCCACTCTCTTGCTCCGTCTCTGGCCTCTCTCACCTCCCCGGGTCAGGAGACGTGACGTGTAGCCACTGAAGGGACCGGAGGTCGGGCGGGACTCCGGGTGCTGACGAGGGGCGAGGGCCCAGACTGAAGGCTTGTGACGAAGGGTGGCTGCAGACCGGAGCTCCTGCACCCTGGTGGCGCGGGTGGCTCTCCCTGGCTTTGGGCCAGTGGGTGGGGCCGGCCAGGGCCAGGGCCTGGGTTGCACGTCCCTAGGGCCGGAGGGGACTGAGAGGACCCTGCGCCCCCCTCGGTGGCCCTGAGAGGTGGGGGCAGTCCAGCAGCAAGGGGGGCTGTGCGGTTGTGGGGCTGGGATGGGGGATGAGAGGGGTTGGGGTAGGGGCCCGGGGTAAAAGCCGTTCGGGGCCTGGGGAGTCCCAGGATGCCCGGGCGCCCAGATATCTGTCACAGTCAGGGAAGTGACCGAGGCCCGTGGAGCCACTGGGGGGGCGCGAAGGGGCCTCGCTGTGTGCCAGGAGTAGCCCGTCGCCCACACCAGCGGCGTCCGGAGGAGGCGGGGAGCGGGCGGGAGGCGCTCAGGCAGACATGCTCGCCACCCGAGCGGCCCAGCAGCATGGCGCGCGCTCAGGAGGCAGGCCGGGAGCAGGCTCTTGGAGCGCCGGGAGCCGGGTCCAGCGCCTAAGGCCATACCGCCCTGAACGCGCCAGATCTCGTCTGAACTCGGAAGCTAAGCAGGGTCGGGCCTGGTTAGTACTTGGGTGGGAGACCACCTGGGAACACCTGTAGGCTTTTGCTCGCCTCTCCTTTTGCATCGCCGCCCCGGCGTGGCTCCCTCCGAACCCCTGCCGCCCCTTGCCCCTCTGCAGCCGCCCAGCCAGCCGAAGGTCCCCCTGGCCAGAGGCCGGTCAGCCACCCGGCACTACAAGCTGGCAGCCCCGGCGGCACACCAGGCCCGTCGGCCAGTGCTCCCCCCCCCACACACTCTTCTTCGTCCTCTTCAGTCCCGCAGGCCGTCATCCGGATCCCTTGGCCCAGCGGCGGTCGCCACCGCCGCCGCCGCCGCCGCCGCCACCAGCGCTGCCCTGGCCCCCGCCGCCACCACCAAAGCCCCCGCCATCACCGCGTTTCCCACACCCCCCGCCAGCGCTGCCCTCCCTCCTGCCCCCGCCGACACAACGCCGCCGCCGACGCCATTGCCGACCTCGCAACCCTCCCTCGCCGCCGCCGCCGCCAGCGCTGCTCATGATCAGCCCCCGCTTCTGCGCCGCCGCCGCCGCCGCCGCCGCCGCCATCACCACGCTCCCCACCCCCTCCGCCAGCGCTGCACTCGCCCCCGTCCGCGACCCCGCCGCCGCCAACGCCATACTCCCTCATTCAGCCTCCTCTGCTCTCCCCGCTGCCGCCGCCGCCATCACCCCTCTCCCCATCCCCGCCTCCAGCACCGCCCTCTCCCCCGCCCCCACCCCAGCCGCCGGCCTTGCCGTACTCCCTCAATCTCCCGCCTCTGCTCTCCCGGCCTCCGCGCCACCACCGCCCTCACGCCCTCTCCCGCCACCGCCGCCGCCGCCAGCGCTCCCCGCTCCCCAGTGCCCACCGTCAAAGCCCCCATTGTCGCCGCCGCCATCGCCGCCCTGGAGCCATCCACGCGGTTGCCATTGCCTACATCGCCACCCTCCTCTGCCTCCGCCGCGGACGCCGCCGCCGCCGCCGCCGCCGCCGCCGCCGCCGCCGCCGCGGGGTTCTCCCACAACTCCCAGGCCCAGGGCTGCCTGCTGGTGCAGGCCTCCACCAGTCTTGGGGGTGCGGTTGGGGGTAAACCTGGTGGCGGTAGGGGGGCGGGGTGTATGCCGGTCTGGGTCCTGGGGAATCCCAGGATGCCAGAGTTCCACGACTTCTGGCACCATCAGGGAAATGGCAGTGTCCCATGGAACCTCCGGTGGCGCGAAGTGGCCTCGCTGCGGGCCAGGAGTGGCCCGCCGCCCACGCCAGGGGCATTCGGAGGAGGCGGGGAGCCGGACTGGACGGGGACGCGGTGACGGCGGAGCCGGCCAGCGGGTCGATGTTCGCCACCAGAGCGGAGCATCTGCATGGCGCGCGCTCACGAGGCAGTCCGGGAGCAGGCTCTTGGGGCGCGGGGAGCCAGGTCCCAGCGTCGACGGCTATACCACCCTGAACGCGCCCGATCTCCTCTGAATTCGGGAGCTAAGCAGGGAGGGGCCTGGTTAGTACTTGGATGGGAGACCGCCTGGGAATACCTGTAGGCTTTTGCTTGCCTCTCCTTTTGCGCCGCCGCCCCGGCGTGGCTCCCTCCGAACCCCTGCCGCCCCTTGCCCCTCTGAAGCCGCCCAGCCAGCCGAAGGTCCCCCTGGCCAGAGGCCGGTCAGCCACCCGGCACTACAAGCTGGCAGCCCCGGCCGCACACCAGGCCCGTCGGCCAGGGCTCCACCCCACACCCTCTTCTTAGTCCTCTTCGCTGAGGCAGGCCGTCAGCCTGCAGCAGTTATCCAAGCCTGTGTCTCCGCCGGCAGGCACCTCTACCCACACCCCCGCACGCCCCCTCCCATCGCCCACAAGAGCCAGGAGCCCTCCCTTCCCGCCGTTCGTGGTGGCCCCAACACACAGGGCACAAAGAGCCGGGTCAAACCAGGGGACAGAGGGAGCAGCACCCAAACACACCGCACGCCCTTGGACTCCAGGAGAGACCACCACAAGGGGAAGTGCAGGCACGCAGGCACACAACCCTCACAACCAGGGTGCCTGTGGGCTGCCACTCTCCTCCCTTGGGGGGGGTCCCTGGGCGGGGCTCGGAGCCCACTGGCCCTCCGGCCTGGCCCGGGGCCTTCAAGGGTGACTGCCAATACCCGGGCACTGCCTCTGTAGTGGAGCCCAGCCCCGGGCACGACCACACTCCGGTGGAGAGGCTGCCACTTCAACACAGCCTCAGCGAGTCTGTCCCAGTCCATGTGCCCGCCTGTGCGTCCCTCCCCCCCGGCCCCCCCACGTCTCTCTGGCTCTGTGACGTGCCTGTTGGGCTCTGCCTCTCGCTCAGGAGCTCTCTCCCGCGAGCCAGCCCCCTTTTTCTGTCTCTGTCCATGTCTCTCTGTATGTCGGGATACATACGTGTACATATACGTGTATATTTCCATCTCGCTCCCTCTTACGCCTCCTCCCGTTCTGTCTGTCGGTCCCTGTCCTGCGGGGACTCTAGTCCCCGTCCCCGCACAAGAACGCAGGATATGGTGAGGCCAAGAAGGAACACCAACGGAGCCACGGATAGGGGGCTGAGAGCACCATTTCTCACGGGCGGCTGGCTTGGAGACACGGCAGGCCGGAGCCGCCCGATCCCCAACCGGTCGGCCGTTTCTCTGCCAACCCACCGACACACCGACCGTCGACCCACCAAGCCGGCCCACTGCAATCCGCGCCCCTCTGCAATTTGCAGTCCACCACCCGCGCTTCCTAGCTTGGCCAACGCAGCACCTCCGGGGGCCCATGGCCAACTGGCAACAGCTGATGGCCAAGCGGTCACAGCTGATGACCATGCAGCCCCCACGCAGCACCCCTCCACGCGAGGCCCAGAGCCTCAAACTGCTCTCTGGGAGTCTGTCCCCAGTCCCCGTCTGTCTCTCTCCGCCACTCTCTTGCTCCGTCTCTGGCCTCTCTCACCTCCCCGGGTCAGGAGACGTGACGTGTAGCCACTGAAGGGACCGGAGGTCGGGCGGGACTCCGGGTGCTGACGAGGGGCGAGGGCCCAGACTGAAGGCTTGTGACGAAGGGTGGCTGCAGACCGGAGCTCCTGCACCCTGGTGGCGCGGGTGGCTCTCCCTGGCTTTGGGCCAGTGGGTGGGGCCGGCCAGGGCCAGGGCCTGGGTTGCACGTCCCTAGGGCCGGAGGGGACTGAGAGGACCCTGCGCCCCCCTCGGTGGCCCTGAGAGGTGGGGGCAGTCCAGCAGCAAGGGGGGCTGTGCGGTTGTGGGGCTGGGATGGGGGATGAGAGGGGTTGGGGTAGGGGCCCGGGGTAAAAGCCGTTCGGGGCCTGGGGAGTCCCAGGATGCCCGGGCGCCCAGATATCTGTCACAGTCAGGGAAGTGACCGAGGCCCGTGGAGCCACTGGGGGGGCGCGAAGGGGCCTCGCTGTGTGCCAGGAGTAGCCCGTCGCCCACACCAGCGGCGTCCGGAGGAGGCGGGGAGCGGGCGGGAGGCGCTCAGGCAGACATGCTCGCCACCCGAGCGGCCCAGCAGCATGGCGCGCGCTCAGGAGGCAGGTCGGGAGCAGGCTCTTGGAGCGCCGGGAGCCGGGTCCAGCGCCTAAGGCCATACCGCCCTGAACGCGCCAGATCTCGTCTGAACTCGGAAGCTAAGCAGGGTCGGGCCTGGTTAGTACTTGGGTGGGAGACCACCTGGGAACACCTGTAGGCTTTTGCTCGCCTCTCCTTTTGCATCGCCGCCCCGGCGTGGCTCCCTCCGAACCCCTGCCGCCCCTTGCCCCTCTGCAGCCGCCCAGCCAGCCGAAGGTCCCCCTGGCCAGAGGCCGGTCAGCCACCCGGCACTACAAGCTGGCAGCCCCGGCGGCACACCAGGCCCGTCGGCCAGTGCTCCCCCCCACACCCTCTTCTTCGTCCTCTTCGGTCCCGCAGGCCGTCATCCGGATCCCTTGGCCCAGCGGCGGTCGCCACCGCCGCCGCCGCCACCAGCGCTGCCCTGGCCCCCGCCGCCACCACCAAAGCCCCCGCCATCACCGCGTTTCCCACACCCCCCACCAGCGCTGCCCTCACCCCTGCCCCCGCCGACACAACGCCGCCGCCGACGCCATTGCCGACCTCGCAACCCTCCCTCGCCGCCGCCGCCGCCAGCGCTGCTCATGATCAGCCCCAGCTTCTGCGCCGCCGCCGCCGCCGCCGCCATCACCACGCTCCCCACCCCCTCCGCCAGCGCTGCACTCGCCCCAGTCCGCGACCCCGCCGCCGCCAACGCCATACTCCCTCATTCAGCCTCCTCTGCTCTCCCCGCTGCCGCCGCCGCCATCACCCCTCTCCCCATCCCCGCCTCCAGCACCGCCCTCTCCCCCGCCCCCACCCCAGCCGCCGGCCTTGCCGTACTACCTCAATCTCCGGCCTCTGCTCTCCCGGCCTCCGCGCCAGCACCGCCCTCACGCCCTCTCCCGCCACCGCCGCCGCCGCCAGCGCTCCCCGCTCCCCAGTGCCCACCGTCAAAGCCCCCATTGTCGCCGCCGCCATCGCCGCCCTGGAGCCATCCACGCGGTTGCCATTGCCTACATCGCCACCCTCCCCTGCCTCCGCCGCGGACGCCGCCGCCGCCGCCGCCGCCGCCGCGGGGTTCTCCCACAACTCCCAGGCCCAGGGCTGCCTGCTGGTGCAGGCCTCCACCAGTCTTGGGGGTGCGGTTGGGGGTAAACCTGGTGGCGGTAGGGGGGCGGGGTGTATGCCGGTCTGGGTCCTGGGGAATCCCAGGATGCCAGAGTTCCACGACTTCTGGCACCATCAGGGAAATGGCAGTGTCCCATGGAACCTCCGGTGGCGCGAAGTGGCCTCGCTGCGGGCCAGGAGTGGCCCGCCGCCCACGCCAGGGGCATTCGGAGGAGGCGGGGAGCCGGACTGGACGGGGACGCGGTGACGGCGGAGCCGGCCAGCGGGTCGATGTTCGCCACCAGAGCGGAGCATCTGCATGGCGCGCGCTCACGAGGCAGTCCGGGAGCAGGCTCTTGGGGCGCGGGGAGCCAGGTCCCAGCGTCGACGGCTATACCACCCTGAACGCGCCCGATCTCCTCTGAATTCGGGAGCTAAGCAGGGAGGGGCCTGGTTAGTACTTGGATGGGAGACCGCCTGGGAATACCTGTAGGCTTTTGCTTGCCTCTCCTTTTGCGCCGCCGCCCCGGCGTGGCTCCCTCCGAACCCCTGCCGCCCCTTGCCCCTCTGAAGCCGCCCAGCCAGCCGAAGGTCCCCCTGGCCAGAGGCCGGTCAGCCACCCGGCACTACAAGCTGGCAGCCCCGGCCGCACACCAGGCCCGTCGGCCAGGGCTCCACCCCACACCCTCTTCTTAGTCCTCTTCGCTGAGGCAGGCCGTCAGCCTGCAGCAGTTATCCAAGCCTGTGTCTCCGCCGGCAGGCACCTCTACCCACACCCCCGCACGCCCCCTCCCATCGCCCACAAGAGCCAGGAGCCCTCCCTTCCCGCCGTTCGTGGTGGCCCCAACACACAGGGCACAAAGAGCCGGGTCAAACCAGGGGACAGAGGGAGCAGCACCCAAACACACCGCACGCCCTTGGACTCCAGGAGAGACCACCACAAGGGGAAGTGCAGGCACGCAGGCACACAACCCTCACAACCAGGGTGCCTGTGGGCTGCCACTCTCCTCCCTTGGGGGGGGTCCCTGGGCGGGGCTCGGAGCCCACTGGCCCTCCGGCCTGGCCCGGGGCCTTCAAGGGTGACTGCCAATACCCGGGCACTGCCTCTGTAGTGGAGCCCAGCCCCGGGCACGACCACACTCCGGTGGAGAGGCTGCCACTTCAACACAGCCTCAGCGAGTCTGTCCCAGTCCATGTGCCCGCCTGTGCGTCCCTCCCCCCCGGCCCCCCCACGTCTCTCTGGCTCTGTGACGTGCCTGTTGGGCTCTGCCTCTCGCTCAGGAGCTCTCTCCCGCGAGCCAGCCCCCTTTTTCTGTCTCTGTCCATGTCTCTCTGTATGTCGGGATACATACGTGTACATATACGTGTATATTTCCATCTCGCTCCCTCTTACGCCTCCTCCCGTTCTGTCTGTCGGTCCCTGTCCTGCGGGGACTCTAGTCCCCGTCCCCGCACAAGAACGCAGGATATGGTGAGGCCAAGAAGGAACACCAACGGAGCCACGGATAGGGGGCTGAGAGCACCATTTCTCACGGGCGGCTGGCTTGGAGACACGGCAGGCCGGAGCCGCCCGATCCCCAACCGGTCGGCCGTTTCTCTGCCAACCCACCGACACACCGACCGTCGACCCACCAAGCCGGCCCACTGCAATCCGCGCCCCTCTGCAATTTGCAGTCCACCACCCGCGCTTCCTAGCTTGGCCAACGCAGCACCTCCGGGGGCCCATGGCCAACTGGCAACAGCTGATGGCCAAGCGGTCACAGCTGATGACCATGCAGCCCCCACGCAGCACCCCTCCACGCGAGGCCCAGAGCCTCAAACTGCTCTCTGGGAGTCTGTCCCCAGTCCCCGTCTGTGGGGGCGGAGCCCCAGAAAGTAGTTTCCAGGCTCTCGGCCTCACATAGACAGGTGCCTGGCTCAGGTAGTAAATGGCCAACTGTGATTGCATGGCCATCAGCTGTGGCTAGTTGGCCGTCAGCTGTAACCAGTGAGCCATTGGCCACAATATAACTGCTGTGGCTGTGGGAGGAGGGAGAAGAAAGAAAAAAGAAGGATGGGGCTAGCAAGAAGATGGCGGCTGGGCTGGCAAGCGTGGATGGCGGTTTGTGGACAGTGTGTATCCAGCCTCCAGTGAGAGTATAGTGCCGCCAGAGAGAATAAAGTGGTATGACTCCCCTACCTATGGCTCCGTGGGTGTTCCTTTTTGGCCTCACCATATCCTGCGTTCTTGTATGGGGAGCGGGAGCAGAGACCCCGCAGGCCGCCCAGCACGACAAATGGCGCAGCGAGCAGGGTCTCCCGCACGACACATGGCGCAGCGAGCAGGGTCCCCCGCATGACACATGGCGTAGTCGGCAGGATATGGTGCCGGCCAAAGCTCTCCCAAGAGTGGTGGAGCAGTTTGTGCATGTGAACACCCAGCCTGAGGAAGACCAGGAGGAGCAGCTGCCGGAGAGCTGGACCCCCGTGGAGGGGTGGGAGGACGTGGACGGTTCTCCCACCAGCACAGGAAAAGCCATGCAGCTGCTGCAGAGATGGAGCCCCGTGGAGAGGTGGAAAGATGTGGACGGTTCCCCAACCAGCACAGGCCGGAGAAAGCGAAGGTCGTTGCAGCCCTGTGGGCCGGGGAAGTTCCTGCTCAGGCAGCCCGGATGCAGGACTTATAGTCCCAGGAGGTAACGCTTGCTGAGTCCTCCGTGGGAGATGAGGGTGAGGTCACGGTCGTCCCTCACCCCCAGGACAGCCCTGGCGAATGACTATGGACTATGGGGAATTGCCTTCCATCCCTAATTTAATGGACTGCTTGACTGTTTGTTTGGGAACTGTTGTTAGTGGAACTGGGGGATATTTGCTTTTGTCTCTTGACTGGCCGCCATTGAGAATATGTAAGCACCTTGATTGTGAGTCGCTGTTGTTCCAGCAGGGTACCCTGAGAGGCACAGAGAGAGTGGCAGTGCACTGAGAGGTCTGGCTGAGCCCTGAAGATACCCTGGCTGTGCCCAGGAAGTCGGGCTGTTCCCAGAGAGAGTAGTAGAGCCCTGAAGGTACCCTGGCTGTGCCCAGGAAGTCGGGCTGTTCCCAGAGAGAGTAGTAGAGCCCTGAAGGTACCCTGGCTGTGCCCAGGAAGTCGGGCTGTTCCCAGAGAGAGTGGCGGTGCCCTGAGAGCCCTGGCTGTGTCCAGGAAGTGTGGCTGTGCCCACAGAGAGTGGCGGTGCCCTGAGAAGCCCTGGCTGAGTCCAGGAAGTGTGGCTGTGCCCACAGAGAGTGGTGGTGCCCTGAGAAGCCCTGGCTGTGTCCAGGAAGTGTGGCTGTTCCCAGAGAAAGTGGCAGTGCCCTGAGAAATCCTAGCTGTGCCCGGGGAAACTAGTGGTACCCTAAGAAGTCCAGGAAGTCTGGCTGTGCCCAGGAGTACTGGTGGTGCCCTGAGAAACCCTGGCTGTGTCCGGGAAGACAGGTGGTACCCTAAGAAGTCCAGGAAGTCTGGCAGTGCCCAGGAGTACTGGTGGTGCCCTGAGAAACCCTAGCTGTGCCCGGGGAAACTAGTGGTACCCTAAGAAGTCCAGGAAGTCTGGCTGTGCCCAGGAGTACTGGTGGTGCCCTGAGAAACCCTGGCTGTGTCCGGGAAGACAGGTGGTACCCTAAGAAGTCCAGGAAGTCTGGCAGTGCCCAGGAGTACTGGTGGTGCCCTGAGAAACCCTGGCTGTGTCCGGGAAGACAGGTGGTACCCTAAGAAGTCCAGGAAGTCTGGCTGTGCCCAGGAGTACTGGTGGTGCCCTGAGAAACCCTGGCTGTGTCCGGGAAGACAGGTGGTACCCTAAGAAGTCCAGGAAGTCTAGCCGTGCCCAGAAGCACTGGTGGTGCCCTGAGAAACCCTGGCTGTGCCCAGAGAGCCTGGCTGTGTCCAGGATATTGCATTCACCCCCAGGCTCCTCGCACAGGTCCCCTCGCGGAAGACGCTTGTCGCGTAGATTGTGAGGCGAGAGCCTGTAGGGGTGGAGTGTGGGGGCGGAGCCCCAGAAAGTAGTTTCCAGGCTCTCGGCCTCACATAGACAGGTGCCTGGCTCAGGTAGTAAATGGCCAACTGTGATTGCATGGCCATCAGCTGTGGCTAGTTGGCCGTCAGCTGTAACCAGTGAGCCATTGGCCACAATATAACTGCTGTGGCTGTGGGAGGAGGGAGAAGAAAGAAAAAAGAAGGATGGGGCTAGCAAGAAGATGGCGGCTGGGCTGGCAAGCGTGGATGGCGGTTTGCGGACAGTGTGTATCCAGCCTCCAGTGAGAGTATAGTGCCGCCAGAGAGAATAAAGTGGTATGACTCCCCTACCTATGGCTCCGTGGGTGTTCCTTTTTGGCCTCACCATATCCTGCGTTCTTGTATGGGGAGCGGGAGCAGAGACCCCGCAGGCCGCCCAGCACGACAAATGGCGCAGCGAGCAGGGTCTCCCGCACGACACCGTCTGTCTCTCTCCGCCACTCTCTTGCTCCGTCTCTGGCCTCTCTCACCTCCCCGGGTCAGGAGACGTGACGTGTAGCCACTGAAGGGACCGGAGGTCGGGCGGGACTCCGGGTGCTGACGAGGGGCGAGGGCCCAGACTGAAGGCTTGTGACGAAGGGTGGCTGCAGACCGGAGCTCCTGCACCCTGGTGGCGCGGGTGGCTCTCCCTGGCTTTGGGCCAGTGGGTGGGGCCGGCCAGGGCCAGGGCCTGGGTTGCACGTCCCTAGGGCCGGAGGGGACTGAGAGGACCCTGCGCCCCCCTCGGTGGCCCTGAGAGGTGGGGGCAGTCCAGCAGCAAGGGGGGCTGTGCGGTTGTGGGGCTGGGATGGGGGATGAGAGGGGTTGGGGTAGGGGCCCGGGGTAAAAGCCGTTCGGGGCCTGGGGAGTCCCAGGATGCCCGGGCGCCCAGATATCTGTCACAGTCAGGGAAGTGACCGAGGCCCGTGGAGCCACTGGGGGGGCGCGAAGGGGCCTCGCTGTGTGCCAGGAGTAGCCCGTCGCCCACACCAGCGGCGTCCGGAGGAGGCGGGGAGCGGGCGGGAGGCGCTCAGGCAGACATGCTCGCCACCCGAGCGGCCCAGCAGCATGGCGCGCGCTCAGGAGGCAGGTCGGGAGCAGGCTCTTGGAGCGCCGGGAGCCGGGTCCAGCGCCTAAGGCCATACCGCCCTGAACGCGCCAGATCTCGTCTGAACTCGGAAGCTAAGCAGGGTCGGGCCTGGTTAGTACTTGGGTGGGAGACCACCTGGGAACACCTGTAGGCTTTTGCTCGCCTCTCCTTTTGCATCGCCGCCCCGGCGTGGCTCCCTCCGAACCCCTGCCACCCCTTGCCCCTCTGCAGCCGCCCAGCCAGCCGAAGGTCCCCCTGGCCAGAGGCCGGTCAGCCACCCGGCACTACAAGCTGGCAGCCCCGGCGGCACACCAGGCCCGTCGGCCAGTGCTCCCCCCCCCACACACTCTTCTTCGTCCTCTTCGGTCCCGCAGGCCGTCATCCGGATCCCTTGGCCCAGCGGCGGTCGCCACCGCCGCCGCCGCCGCCGCCACCACCAGCGCTGCCCTGGCCCCCGCCGCCACCACCAAAGCCCCCGCCATCACCGCGTTTCCCACACCCCCCGCCAGCGCTGCCCTCCCTCCTGCCCCCGCCGACACAACGCCGCCGCCGACGCCATTGCCGACCTCGCAACCCTCCCTCGCCTCCGCCGCCGCCAGCGCTGCTCATGATCAGCCCCCGCTTCTGCGCCGCCGCCGCCGCCGCCGCCGCCATCACCACGCTCCCCACCCCCTCCGCCAGCGCTGCACTCGCCCCCGTCCGCGACCCCGCCGCCGCCAACGCCATACTCCCTCATTCAGCCTCCTCTGCTCTCCCCGCTGCCGCCGCCGCCATCACCCCTCTCCCCATCCCCGCCTCCAGCACCGCCCTCTCCCCCGCCCCCACCCCAGCCGCCGGCCTTGCCGTACTCCCTCAATCTCCCGCCTCTGCTCTCCCGGCCTCCGCGCCACCACCGCCCTCACGCCCTCTCCCGCCACCGCCGCCGCCGCCAGCGCTCCCCGCTCCCCAGTGCCCACCGTCAAAGCCCCCATTGTCGCCGCCGCCATCGCCGCCCTGGAGCCATCCACGCGGTTGCCATTGCCTACATCGCCACCCTCCCCTGCCTCCGCCGCGGACGCCGCCGCCGCCGCCGCCGCCGCCGCGGGGTTCTCCCACAACTCCCAGGCCCAGGGCTGCCTGCTGGTGCAGGCCTCCACCAGTCTTGGGGGTGCGGTTGGGGGTAAACCTGGTGGCGGTAGGGGGGCGGGGTGTATGCCGGTCTGGGTCCTGGGGAATCCCAGGATGCCAGAGTTCCACGACTTCTGGCACCATCAGGGAAATGGCAGTGTCCCATGGAACCTCCGGTGGCGCGAAGTGGCCTCGCTGCGGGCCAGGAGTGGCCCGCCGCCCACGCCAGGGGCATTCGGAGGAGGCGGGGAGCCGGACTGGACGGGGACGCGGTGACGGCGGAGCTGGCCAGCGGGTCGATGTTCGCCACCAGAGCGGAGCATCTGCATGGCGCGCGCTCACGAGGCAGTCCGGGAGCAGGCTCTTGGGGCGCAGGGAGCCAGGTCCCAGCGTCGACGGCTATACCACCCTGAACGCGCCCGATCTCCTCTGAATTCGGGAGCTAAGCAGGGAGGGGCCTGGTTAGTACTTGGATGGGAGACCGCCTGGGAATACCTGTAGGCTTTTGCTTGCCTCTCCTTTTGCGCCGCCGCCCCGGCGTGGCTCCCTCCGAACCCCTGCCGCCCCTTGCCCCTCTGAAGCCGCCCAGCCAGCCGAAGGTCCCCCTGGCCAGAGGCCGGTCAGCCACCCGGCACTACAAGCTGGCAGCCCCGGCCGCACACCAGGCCCGTCGGCCAGGGCTCCACCCCACACCCTCTTCTTAGTCCTCTTCGCTGAGGCAGGCCGTCAGCCTGCAGCAGTTATCCAAGCCTGTGTCTCCGCCGGCAGGCACCTCTACCCACACCCCCGCACGCCCCCTCCCATCGCCCACAAGAGCCAGGAGCCCTCCCTTCCCGCTGTTCGTGGTGGCCCCAACACACAGGGCACAAAGTGCCGGGTCAAACCAGGGGACAGAGGGAGCAGCACCCAAACACACCGCACGCCCTTGGACTCCAGGAGAGACCACCACAAGGGGAAGTGCAGGCACGCAGGCACACAACCCTCACAACCAGGGTGCCTGTGGGCTGCCACTCTCCTCCCTTGGGGGGGGTCCCTGGGCGGGGCTCGGAGCCCACTGGCCCTCCGGCCTGGCCCGGGGCCTTCAAGGGTGACTGCCAATACCCGGGCACTGCCTCTGTAGTGGAGCCCAGCCCCGGGCACGACCACACTCCGGTGGAGAGGCTGCCACTTCAACACAGCCTCAGCGAGTCTGTCCCAGTCCATGTGCCCGCCTGTGCGTCCCTCCCCCCCGGCCCCCCCACGTCTCTCTGGCTCTGTGACGTGCCTGTTGGGCTCTGCCTCTCGCTCAGGAGCTCTCTCCCGCGAGCCAGCCCCCTTTTTCTGTCTCTGTCCATGTCTCTCTGTATGTCGGGATACATACGTGTACATATACGTGTATATTTCCATCTCGCTCCCTCTTACGCCTCCTCCCGTTCTGTCTGTCGGTCCCTGTCCTGCGGGGACTCTAGTCCCCGTCCCCGCACAAGAACGCAGGATATGGTGAGGCCAAGAAGGAACACCAACGGAGCCACGGATAGGGGGCTGAGAGCACCATTTCTCACGGGCGGCTGGCTTGGAGACACGGCAGGCCGGAGCCGCCCGATCCCCAACCGGTCGGCCGTTTCTCTGCCAACCCACCGACACACCGACCGTCGACCCACCAAGCCGGCCCACTGCAATCCGCGCCCCTCTGCAATTTGCAGTCCACCACCCGCGCTTCCTAGCTTGGCCAACGCAGCACCTCCGGGGGCCCATGGCCAACTGGCAACAGCTGATGGCCAAGCGGTCACAGCTGATGACCATGCAGCCCCCACGCAGCACCCCTCCACGCGAGGCCCAGAGCCTCAAACTGCTCTCTGGGAGTCTGTCCCCAGTCCCCGTCTGTCTCTCTCCGCCACTCTCTTGCTCCGTCTCTGGCCTCTCTCACCTCCCCGGGTCAGGAGACGTGACGTGTAGCCACTGAAGGGACCGGAGGTCGGGCGGGACTCCGGGTGCTGACGAGGGGCGAGGGCCCAGACTGAAGGCTTGTGACGAAGGGTGGCTGCAGACCGGAGCTCCTGCACCCTGGTGGCGTGGGTGGCTCTCCCTGGCTTTGGGCCAGTGGGTGGGGCCGGCCAGGGCCAGGGCCTGGGTTGCACGTCCCTAGGGCCGGAGGGGACTGAGAGGACCCTGCGCCCCCCTCGGTGGCCCTGAGAGGTGGGGGCAGTCCAGCAGCAAGGGGGGCTGTGCGGTTGTGGGGCTGGGATGGGGGATGAGAGGGGTTGGGGTAGGGGCCCGGGGTAAAAGCCGTTCGGGGCCTGGGGAGTCCCAGGATGCCCGGGCGCCCAGATATCTGTCACAGTCAGGGAAGTGACCGAGGCCCGTGGAGCCACTGGGGGGGCGCGAAGGGGCCTCGCTGTGTGCCAGGAGTAGCCCGTCGCCCACACCAGCGGCGTCCGGAGGAGGCGGGGAGCGGGCGGGAGGCGCTCAGGCAGACATGCTCGCCACCCGAGCGGCCCAGCAGCATGGCGCGCGCTCAGGAGGCAGGTCGGGAGCAGGCTCTTGGAGCGCCGGGAGCCGGGTCCAGCGCCTAAGGCCATACCGCCCTGAACGCGCCAGATCTCGTCTGAACTCGGAAGCTAAGCAGGGTCGGGCCTGGTTAGTACTTGGGTGGGAGACCACCTGGGAACACCTGTAGGCTTTTGCTCGCCTCTCCTTTTGCATCGCCGCCCCGGCGTGGCTCCCTCCGAACCCCTGCCGCCCCTTGCCCCTCTGCAGCCGCCCAGCCAGCCGAAGGTCCCCCTGGCCAGAGGCCGGTCAGCCACCCGGCACTACAAGCTGGCAGCCCCGGCGGCACACCAGGCCCGTCGGCCAGTGCTCCCCCCCACACCCTCTTCTTCGTCCTCTTCGGTCCCGCAGGCCGTCATCCGGATCCCTTGGCCCAGCGGCGGTCGCCACCGCCGCCGCCGCCACCAGCGCTGCCCTGGCCCCCGCCGCCACCACCAAAGCCCCCGCCATCACCGCGTTTCCCACACCCCTCGCCAGCGCTGCCCTCCCCCCTGCCCCCGCCGACACAACGCCGCCGCCGACGCCATTGCCGACCTCGCAACCCTCCCTCGCCGCCGCCGCCGCCAGCGCTGCTCATGATCAGCCCCCGCTTCTGCGCCGCCGCCGCCGCCGCCGCCATCACCACGCTCCCCACCCCCTCCGCCAGCGCTGCACTCGCCCCAGTCCGCGACCCCGCCGCCGCCAACGCCATACTCCCTCATTCAGCCTCCTCTGCTCTCCCCGCTGCCGCCGCCGCCATCACCCCTCTCCCCATCCCCGCCTCCAGCACCGCCCTCTCCCCCGCCCCCACCCCAGCCGCCGGCCTTGCCGTACTCCCTCAATCTCCCGCCTCTGCTCTCCCGGCCTCCGCGCCAGCACCGCCCTCACGCCCTCTCCCGCCACCGCCGCCGCCGCCAGCGCTCCCCTCGCCCCAGCGCCCACCATCAAAGCCCCCATTGTCGCCGCCGCCATCGCCGCCCTGGAGCCATCCACGCGGTTGCCATTGCCTACATCGCCACCCTCCCCTGCCTCCGCCGCGGACGCCGCCGCCGCCGCCGCCGCCGCCGCCGCCGCCGCCGCCGCCGCGGGGTCCTCCCACAACTCCCAGGCCCAGGGCTGCCTGCTGGTGCAGGCCTCCACCAGTCTTGGGGGTGCGGTTGGGGGTAAACCTGGTGGCGGAAGGGGGGCGGGGTGTATGCCGGTCTGGGTCCTGGGGAATCCCAGGATGCCAGAGTTCCACGACTTCTGGCACCATCAGGGAAATGGCAGTGTCCCATGGAACCTCCGGTGGCGCGAAGTGGCCTCGCTGCGGGCCAGGAGTGGCCCGCCGCCCACGCCAGGGGCATTCGGAGGAGGCGGGGAGCCGGACTGGACGGGGACGCGGTGACGGCGGAGCCGGCCAGCGGGTCGATGTTCGCCACCAGAGCGGAGCATCTGCATGGCGCGCGCTCACGAGGCAGTCCGGGAGCAGGCTCTTGGGGCGCGGGGAGCCAGGTCCCAGCGTCGACGGCTATACCACCCTGAACGCGCCCGATCTCCTCTGAATTCGGGAGCTAAGCAGGGAGGGGCCTGGTTAGTACTTGGATGGGAGACCGCCTGGGAATACCTGTAGGCTTTTGCTTGCCTCTCCTTTTGCGCCGCCGCCCCGGCGTGGCTCCCTCCGAACCCCTGCCGCCCCTTGCCCCTCTGAAGCCGCCCAGCCAGCCGAAGGTCCCCCTGGCCAGAGGCCGGTCAGCCACCCGGCACTACAAGCTGGCAGCCCCGGCCGCACACCAGGCCCGTCGGCCAGGGCTCCACCCCACACCCTCTTCTTAGTCCTCTTCGCTGAGGCAGGCCGTCAGCCTGCAGCAGTTATCCAAGCCTGTGTCTCCGCCGGCAGGCACCTCTACCCACACCCCCGCACGCCCCCTCCCATCGCCCACAAGAGCCAGGAGCCCTCCCTTCCCGCCGTTCGTGGTGGCCCCAACACACAGGGCACAAAGAGCCGGGTCAAACCAGGGGACAGAGGGAGCAGCACCCAAACACACCGCACGCCCTTGGACTCCAGGAGAGACCACCACAAGGGGAAGTGCAGGCACGCAGGCACACAACCCTCACAACCAGGGTGCCTGTGGGCTGCCACTCTCCTCCCTTGGGGGGGGTCCCTGGGCGGGGCTCGGAGCCCACTGGCCCTCCGGCCTGGCCCGGGGCCTTCAAGGGTGACTGCCAATACCCGGGCACTGCCTCTGTAGTGGAGCCCAGCCCCGGGCACGACCACACTCCGGTGGAGAGGCTGCCACTTCAACACAGCCTCAGCGAGTCTGTCCCAGTCCATGTGCCCGCCTGTGCGTCCCTCCCCCCCGGCCCCCCCACGTCTCTCTGGCTCTGTGACGTGCCTGTTGGGCTCTGCCTCTCGCTCAGGAGCTCTCTCCCGCGAGCCAGCCCCCTTTTTCTGTCTCTGTCCATGTCTCTCTGTATGTCGGGATACATACGTGTACATATACGTGTATATTTCCATCTCGCTCCCTCTTACGCCTCCTCCCGTTCTGTCTGTCGGTCCCTGTCCTGCGGGGACTCTAGTCCCCGTCCCCGCACAAGAACGCAGGATATGGTGAGGCCAAGAAGGAACACCAACGGAGCCACGGATAGGGGGCTGAGAGCACCATTTCTCACGGGCGGCTGGCTTGGAGACACGGCAGGCCGGAGCCGCCCGATCCCCAACCGGTCGGCCGTTTCTCTGCCAACCCACCGACACACCGACCGTCGACCCACCAAGCCGGCCCACTGCAATCCGCGCCCCTCTGCAATTTGCAGTCCACCACCCGCGCTTCCTAGCTTGGCCAACGCAGCACCTCCGGGGGCCCATGGCCAACTGGCAACAGCTGATGGCCAAGCGGTCACAGCTGATGACCATGCAGCCCCCACGCAGCACCCCTCCACGCGAGGCCCAGAGCCTCAAACTGCTCTCTGGGAGTCTGTCCCCAGTCCCCGTCTGTCTCTCTCCGCCACTCTCTTGCTCCGTCTCTGGCCTCTCTCACCTCCCCGGGTCAGGAGACGTGACGTGTAGCCACTGAAGGGACCGGAGGTCGGGCGGGACTCCGGGTGCTGACGAGGGGCGAGGGCCCAGACTGAAGGCTTGTGACGAAGGGTGGCTGCAGACCGGAGCTCCTGCACCCTGGTGGCGCGGGTGGCTCTCCCTGGCTTTGGGCCAGTGGGTGGGGCCGGCCAGGGCCAGGGCCTGGGTTGCACGTCCCTAGGGCCGGAGGGGACTGAGAGGACCCTGCGCCCCCCTCGGTGGCCCTGAGAGGTGGGGGCAGTCCAGCAGCAAGGGGGGCTGTGCGGTTGTGGGGCTGGGATGGGGGATGAGAGGGGTTGGGGTAGGGGCCCGGGGTAAAAGCCGTTCGGGGCCTGGGGAGTCCCAGGATGCCCGGGCGCCCAGATATCTGTCACAGTCAGGGAAGTGACCGAGGCCCGTGGAGCCACTGGGGGGGCGCGAAGGGGCCTCGCTGTGTGCCAGGAGTAGCCCGTCGCCCACACCAGCGGCGTCCGGAGGAGGCGGGGAGCGGGCGGGAGGCGCTCAGGCAGACATGCTCGCCACCCGAGCGGCCCAGCAGCATGGCGCGCGCTCAGGAGGCAGGTCGGGAGCAGGCTCTTGGAGCGCCGGGAGCCGGGTCCAGCGCCTAAGGCCATACCGCCCTGAACGCGCCAGATCTCGTCTGAACTCGGAAGCTAAGCAGGGTCGGGCCTGGTTAGTACTTGGGTGGGAGACCACCTGGGAACACCTGTAGGCTTTTGCTCGCCTCTCCTTTTGCATCGCCGCCCCGGCGTGGCTCCCTCCGAACCCCTGCCGCCCCTTGCCCCTCTGCAGCCGCCCAGCCAGCCGAAGGTCCCCCTGGCCAGAGGCCGGTCAGCCACCCGGCACTACAAGCTGGCAGCCCCGGCGGCACACCAGGCCCGTCGGCCAGTGCTCCCCCCCCCACACACTCTTCTTCGTCCTCTTCGGTCCCGCAGGCCGTCATCCGGATCCCTTGGCCCAGCGGCGGTCGCCACCGCCGCCGCCGCCGCCGCCGCCACCAGCGCTGCCCTGGCCCCCGCCGCCACCACCAAAGCCCCCGCCATCACCGCGTTTCCCACACCCCCCGCCAGCGCTGCCCTCCCTCCTGCCCCCGCCGACACAACGCCGCCGCCGACGCCATTGCCGACCTCGCAACCCTCCCTCGCCGCCGCCGCCGCCAGCGCTGCTCATGATCAGCCCCCGCTTCTGCGCCGCCGCCGCCGCCGCCGCCGCCGCCATCACCACGCTCCCCACCCCCTCCGCCAGCGCTGCACTCGCCCCCGTCCGCGACCCCGCCGCCGCCAACGCCATACTCCCTCATTCAGCCTCCTCTGCTCTCCCCGCTGCCGCCGCCGCCATCACCCCTCTCCCCATCCCCGCCTCCAGCACCGCCCTCTCCCCCGCCCCCACCCCAGCCGCCGGCCTTGCCGTACTCCCTCAATCTCCCGCCTCTGCTCTCCCGGCCTCCGCGCCACCACCGCCCTCACGCCCTCTCCCGCCACCGCCGCCGCCGCCAGCGCTCCCCGCTCCCCAGTGCCCACCGTCAAAGCCCCCATTGTCGCCGCCGCCATCGCCGCCCTGGAGCCATCCACGCGGTTGCCATTGCCTACATCGCCACCCTCCCCTGCCTCCGCCGCGGACGCCGCCGCCGCCGCCGCCGCCGCCGCCGCCGCCGCCGCCGCCGCGGGGTTCTCCCACAACTCCCAGGCCCAGGGCTGCCTGCTGGTGCAGGCCTCCACCAGTCTTGGGGGTGCGGTTGGGGGTAAACCTGGTGGCGGTAGGGGGGCGGGGTGTATGCCGGTCTGGGTCCTGGGGAATCCCAGGATGCCAGAGTTCCACGACTTCTGGCACCATCAGGGAAATGGCAGTGTCCCATGGAACCTCCGGTGGCGCGAAGTGGCCTCGCTGCGGGCCAGGAGTGGCCCGCCGCCCACGCCAGGGGCATTCGGAGGAGGCGGGGAGCCGGACTGGACGGGGACGCGGTGACGGCGGAGCCGGCCAGCGGGTCGATGTTCGCCACCAGAGCGGAGCATCTGCATGGCGCGCGCTCACGAGGCAGTCCGGGAGCAGGCTCTTGGGGCGCGGGGAGCCAGGTCCCAGCGTCGACGGCTATACCACCCTGAACGCGCCCGATCTCCTCTGAATTCGGGAGCTAAGCAGGGAGGGGCCTGGTTAGTACTTGGATGGGAGACCGCCTGGGAATACCTGTAGGCTTTTGCTTGCCTCTCCTTTTGCGCCGCCGCCCCGGCGTGGCTCCCTCCGAACCCCTGCCGCCCCTTGCCCCTCTGAAGCCGCCCAGCCAGCCGAAGGTCCCCCTGGCCAGAGGCCGGTCAGCCACCCGGCACTACAAGCTGGCAGCCCCGGCCGCACACCAGGCCCGTCGGCCAGGGCTCCACCCCACACCCTCTTCTTAGTCCTCTTCACTGAGGCAGGCCGTCAGCCTGCAGCAGTTATCCAAGCCTGTGTCTCCGCCGGCAGGCACCTCTACCCACACCCCCGCACGCCCCCTCCCATCGCCCACAAGAGCCAGGAGCCCTCCCTTCCCGCCGTTCGTGGTGGCCCCAACACACAGGGCACAAAGAGCCGGGTCAAACCAGGGGACAGAGGGAGCAGCACCCAAACACACCGCACGCCCTTGGACTCCAGGAGAGACCACCACAAGGGGAAGTGCAGGCACGCAGGCACACAACCCTCACAACCAGGGTGCCTGTGGGCTGCCACTCTCCTCCCTTGGGGGGGGTCCCTGGGCGGGGCTCGGAGCCCACTGGCCCTCCGGCCTGGCCCGGGGCCTTCAAGGGTGACTGCCAATACCCGGGCACTGCCTCTGTAGTGGAGCCCAGCCCCGGGCACGACCACACTCCGGTGGAGAGGCTGCCACTTCAACACAGCCTCAGCGAGTCTGTCCCAGTCCATGTGCCCGCCTGTGCGTCCCTCCCCCCCGGCCCCCCCACGTCTCTCTGGCTCTGTGACGTGCCTGTTGGGCTCTGCCTCTCGCTCAGGAGCTCTCTCCCGCGAGCCAGCCCCCTTTTTCTGTCTCTGTCCATGTCTCTCTGTATGTCGGGATACATACGTGTACATATACGTGTATATTTCCATCTCGCTCCCTCTTACGCCTCCTCCCGTTCTGTCTGTCGGTCCCTGTCCTGCGGGGACTCTAGTCCCCGTCCCCGCACAAGAACGCAGGATATGGTGAGGCCAAGAAGGAACACCAACGGAGCCACGGATAGGGGGCTGAGAGCACCATTTCTCACGGGCGGCTGGCTTGGAGACACGGCAGGCCGGAGCCGCCCGATCCCCAACCGGTCGGCCGTTTCTCTGCCAACCCACCGACACACCGACCGTCGACCCACCAAGCCGGCCCACTGCAATCCGCGCCCCTCTGCAATTTGCAGTCCACCACCCGCGCTTCCTAGCTTGGCCAACGCAGCACCTCCGGGGGCCCATGGCCAACTGGCAACAGCTGATGGCCAAGCGGTCACAGCTGATGACCATGCAGCCCCCACGCAGCACCCCTCCACGCGAGGCCCAGAGCCTCAAACTGCTCTCTGGGAGTCTGTCCCCAGTCCCCGTCTGTCTCTCTCCGCCACTCTCTTGCTCCGTCTCTGGCCTCTCTCACCTCCCCGGGTCAGGAGACGTGACGTGTAGCCACTGAAGGGACCGGAGGTCGGGCGGGACTCCGGGTGCTGACGAGGGGCGAGGGCCCAGACTGAAGGCTTGTGACGAAGGGTGGCTGCAGACCGGAGCTCCTGCACCCTGGTGGCGCGGGTGGCTCTCCCTGGCTTTGGGCCAGTGGGTGGGGCCGGCCAGGGCCAGGGCCTGGGTTGCACGTCCCTAGGGCCGGAGGGGACTGAGAGGACCCTGCGCCCCCCTCGGTGGCCCTGAGAGGTGGGGGCAGTCCAGCAGCAAGGGGGGCTGTGCGGTTGTGGGGCTGGGATGGGGGATGAGAGGGGTTGGGGTAGGGGCCCGGGGTAAAAGCCGTTCGGGGCCTGGGGAGTCCCAGGATGCCCGGGCGCCCAGATATCTGTCACAGTCAGGGAAGTGACCGAGGCCCGTGGAGCCACTGGGGGGGCGCGAAGGGGCCTCGCTGTGTGCCAGGAGTAGCCCGTCGCCCACACCAGCGGCGTCCGGAGGAGGCGGGGAGCGGGCGGGAGGCGCTCAGGCAGACATGCTCGCCACCCGAGCGGCCCAGCAGCATGGCGCGCGCTCAGGAGGCAGGTCGGGAGCAGGCTCTTGGAGCGCCGGGAGCCGGGTCCAGCGCCTAAGGCCATACCGCCCTGAACGCGCCAGATCTCGTCTGAACTCGGAAGCTAAGCAGGGTCGGGCCTGGTTAGTACTTGGGTGGGAGACCACCTGGGAACACCTGTAGGCTTTTGCTCGCCTCTCCTTTTGCATCGCCGCCCCGGCGTGGCTCCCTCCGAACCCCTGCCGCCCCTTGCCCCTCTGCAGCCGCCCAGCCAGCCGAAGGTCCCCCTGGCCAGAGGCCGGTCAGCCACCCGGCACTACAAGCTGGCAGCCCCGGCGGCACACCAGGCCCGTCGGCCAGTGCTCCCCCCCCCACACACTCTTCTTCGTCCTCTTCGGTCCCGCAGGCCGTCATCCGGATCCCTTGGCCCAGCGGCGGTCGCCACCGCCGCCGCCGCCGCCGCCGCCACCAGCGCTGCCCTGGCCCCCGCCGCCACCACCAAAGCCCCCGCCATCACCGCGTTTCCCACACCCCCCGCCAGCGCTGCCCTCCCTCCTGCCCCCGCCGACACAACGCCGCCGCCGACGCCATTGCCGACCTCGCAACCCTCCCTCGCCGCCGCCGCCGCCAGCGCTGCTCATGATCAGCCCCCGCTTCTGCGCCGCCGCCGCCGCCGCCGCCGCCGCCGCCATCACCACGCTCCCCACCCCCTCCGCCAGCGCTGCACTCGCCCCAGTCCGCGACCCCGCCGCCGCCAACGCCATACTCCCTCATTCAGCCTCCTCTGCTCTCCCCGCTGCCGCCGCCGCCATCACCCCTCTCCCCATCCCCGCCTCCAGCACCGCCCTCTCCCCCGCCCCCACCCCAGCCGCCGGCCTTGCCGTACTCCCTCAATCTCCCGCCTCTGCTCTCCCGGCCTCCGCGCCACCACCGCCCTCACGCCCTCTCCCGCCACCGCCGCCGCCGCCAGCGCTCCCCGCTCCCCAGTGCCCACCGTCAAAGCCCCCATTGTCGCCGCCGCCATCGCCGCCCTGGAGCCATCCACGCGGTTGCCATTGCCTACATCGCCACCCTCCCCTGCCTCCGCCGCGGACGCCGCCGCCGCCGCCGCCGCCGCCGCCGCCGCCGCCGCCGCCGCGGGGTTCTCCCACAACTCCCAGGCCCAGGGCTGCCTGCTGGTGCAGGCCTCCACCAGTCTTGGGGGTGCGGTTGGGGGTAAACCTGGTGGCGGTAGGGGGGCGGGGTGTATGCCGGTCTGGGTCCTGGGGAATCCCAGGATGCCAGAGTTCCACGACTTCTGGCACCATCAGGGAAATGGCAGTGTCCCATGGAACCTCCGGTGGCGCGAAGTGGCCTCGCTGCGGGCCAGGAGTGGCCCGCTGCCCACGCCAGGGGCATTCGGAGGAGGCGGGGAGCCGGACTGGACGGGGACGCGGTGACGGCGGAGCCGGCCAGCGGGTCGATGTTCGCCACCAGAGCGGAGCATCTGCATGGCGCGCGCTCACGAGGCAGTCCGGGAGCAGGCTCTTGGGGCGCAGGGAGCCAGGTCCCAGCGTCGACGGCTATACCACCCTGAACGCGCCCGATCTCCTCTGAATTCGGGAGCTAAGCAGGGAGGGGCCTGGTTAGTACTTGGATGGGAGACCGCCTGGGAATACCTGTAGGCTTTTGCTTGCCTCTCCTTTTGCGCCGCCGCCCCGGCGTGGCTCCCTCCGAACCCCTGCCGCCCCTTGCCCCTCTGAAGCCGCCCAGCCAGCCGAAGGTCCCCCTGGCCAGAGGCCGGTCAGCCACCCGGCACTACAAGCTGGCAGCCCCGGCCGCACACCAGGCCCGTCGGCCAGGGCTCCACCCCACACCCTCTTCTTAGTCCTCTTCGCTGAGGCAGGCCGTCAGCCTGCAGCAGTTATCCAAGCCTGTGTCTCCGCCGGCAGGCACCTCTACCCACACCCCCGCACGCCCCCTCCCATCGCCCACAAGAGCCAGGAGCCCTCCCTTCCCGCCGTTCGTGGTGGCCCCAACACACAGGGCACAAAGTGCCGGGTCAAACCAGGGGACAGAGGGAGCAGCACCCAAACACACCGCACGCCCTTGGACTCCAGGAGAGACCACCACAAGGGGAAGTGCAGGCACGCAGGCACACAACCCTCACAACCAGGGTGCCTGTGGGCTGCCACTCTCCTCCCTTGGGGGGGGTCCCTGGGCGGGGCTCGGAGCCCACTGGCCCTCCGGCCTGGCCCGGGGCCTTCAAGGGTGACTGCCAATACCCGGGCACTGCCTCTGTAGTGGAGCCCAGCCCCGGGCACGACCACACTCCGGTGGAGAGGCTGCCACTTCAACACAGCCTCAGCGAGTCTGTCCCAGTCCATGTGCCCGCCTGTGCGTCCCTCCCCCCCGGCCCCCCCACGTCTCTCTGGCTCTGTGACGTGCCTGTTGGGCTCTGCCTCTCGCTCAGGAGCTCTCTCCCGCGAGCCAGCCCCCTTTTTCTGTCTCTGTCCATGTCTCTCTGTATGTCGGGATACATACGTGTACATATACGTGTATATTTCCATCTCGCTCCCTCTTACGCCTCCTCCCGTTCTGTCTGTCGGTCCCTGTCCTGCGGGGACTCTAGTCCCCGTCCCCGCACAAGAACGCAGGATATGGTGAGGCCAAGAAGGAACACCAACGGAGCCACGGATAGGGGGCTGAGAGCACCATTTCTCACGGGCGGCTGGCTTGGAGACACGGCAGGCCGGAGCCGCCCGATCCCCAACCGGTCGGCCGTTTCTCTGCCAACCCACCGACACACCGACCGTCGACCCACCAAGCCGGCCCACTGCAATCCGCGCCCCTCTGCAATTTGCAGTCCACCACCCGCGCTTCCTAGCTTGGCCAACGCAGCACCTCCGGGGGCCCATGGCCAACTGGCAACAGCTGATGGCCAAGCGGTCACAGCTGATGACCATGCAGCCCCCACGCAGCACCCCTCCACGCGAGGCCCAGAGCCTCAAACTGCTCTCTGGGAGTCTGTCCCCAGTCCCCGTCTGTCTCTCTCCGCCACTCTCTTGCTCCGTCTCTGGCCTCTCTCACCTCCCCGGGTCAGGAGACGTGACGTGTAGCCACTGAAGGGACCGGAGGTCGGGCGGGACTCCGGGTGCTGACGAGGGGCGAGGGCCCAGACTGAAGGCTTGTGACGAAGGGTGGCTGCAGACCGGAGCTCCTGCACCCTGGTGGCGCGGGTGGCTCTCCCTGGCTTTGGGCCAGTGGGTGGGGCCGGCCAGGGCCAGGGCCTGGGTTGCACGTCCCTAGGGCCGGAGGGGACTGAGAGGACCCTGCGCCCCCCTCGGTGGCCCTGAGAGGTGGGGGCAGTCCAGCAGCAAGGGGGGCTGTGCGGTTGTGGGGCTGGGATGGGGGATGAGAGGGGTTGGGGTAGGGGCCCGGGGTAAAAGCCGTTCGGGGCCTGGGGAGTCCCAGGATGCCCGGGCGCCCAGATATCTGTCACAGTCAGGGAAGTGACCGAGGCCCGTGGAGCCACTGGGGGGGCGCGAAGGGGCCTCGCTGTGTGCCAGGAGTAGCCCGTCGCCCACACCAGCGGCGTCCGGAGGAGGCGGGGAGCGGGCGGGAGGCGCTCAGGCAGACATGCTCGCCACCCGAGCGGCCCAGCAGCATGGCGCGCGCTCAGGAGGCAGGTCGGGAGCAGGCTCTTGGAGCGCCGGGAGCCGGGTCCAGCGCCTAAGGCCATACCGCCCTGAACGCGCCAGATCTCGTCTGAACTCGGAAGCTAAGCAGGGTCGGGCCTGGTTAGTACTTGGGTGGGAGACCACCTGGGAACACCTGTAGGCTTTTGCTCGCCTCTCCTTTTGCATCGCCGCCCCGGCGTGGCTCCCTCCGAACCCCTGCCGCCCCTTGCCCCTCTGCAGCCGCCCAGCCAGCCGAAGGTCCCCCTGGCCAGAGGCCGGTCAGCCACCCGGCACTACAAGCTGGCAGCCCCGGCGGCACACCAGGCCCGTCGGCCAGTGCTCCCCCCCACACACACTCTTCTTCGTCCTCTTCGGTCCCGCAGGCCGTCATCCGGATCCCTTGGCCCAGCGGCGGTCGCCACCGCCGCCGCCGCCGCCGCCGCCGCCACCAGCGCTGCCCTGGCCCCCGCCGCCACCACCAAAGCCCCCGCCATCACCGCGTTTCCCACACCCCCCGCCAGCGCTGCCCTCCCTCCTGCCCCCGCCGACACAACGCCGCCGCCGACGCCATTGCCGACCTCGCAACCCTCCCTCGCCGCCGCCGCCGCCAGCGCTGCTCATGATCAGCCCCCGCTTCTGCGCCGCCGCCGCCGCCGCCGCCGCCGCCATCACCACGCTCCCCACCCCCTCCGCCAGCGCTGCACTCGCCCCCGTCCGCGACCCCGCCGCCGCCAACGCCATACTCCCTCATTCAGCCTCCTCTGCTCTCCCCGCTGCCGCCGCCGCCATCACCCCTCTCCCCATCCCCGCCTCCAGCACCGCCCTCTCCCCCGCCCCCACCCCAGCCGCCGGCCTTGCCGTACTCCCTCAATCTCCCGCCTCTGCTCTCCCGGCCTCCGCGCCAGCACCGCCCTCACGCCCTCTCCCGCCACCGCCGCCGCCGCCAGCGCTCCCCGCTCCCCAGTGCCCACCGTCAAAGCCCCCATTGTCGCCGCCGCCATCGCCGCCCTGGAGCCATCCACGCGGTTGCCATTGCCTACATCGCCACCCTCCCCTGCCTCCGCCGCGGACGCCGCCGCCGCCGCCGCCGCCGCCGCCGCGGGGTTCTCCCACAACTCCCAGGCCCAGGGCTGCCTGCTGGTGCAGGCCTCCACCAGTCTTGGGGGTGCGGTTGGGGGTAAACCTGGTGGCGGTAGGGGGGCGGGGTGTATGCCGGTCTGGGTCCTGGGGAATCCCAGGATGCCAGAGTTCCACGACTTCTGGCACCATCAGGGAAATGGCAGTGTCCCATGGAACCTCCGGTGGCGCGAAGTTGTTGCCCTGAGCGAGGGCTATATATTTATAGTCTATGTTTTTTTAATATTCACCTACATTTAACATTTCACCATCATCAAATATCTGAACATTGAATTTTCTTTCAGTTAATTTGAAAACTATTTTTCTTTCTGGATACTTACTTCTCTTTCTGCTCTCATGTTTTCATGATGACACAGTCTTTCATTTAAGTGAGTCCATTCATTGAGTCACACCTTATTTCTCTCCTCCAGCATACAATCTAGTTTCTCAGTTTGATATTGAAATATTTTTATGATATCCTGAAACTGTCTTGGATACTAATTACTCTCTTTTCATTGTTACGTTTGTTGCGAGCATCATCCCGTTGCTGTGGAAGTAATGTATTTTCACTTTGTAGGTGAGAACACCTCTCCTCTAGGGATTCCAGCTTTCCGATGTATATGTTCACTTTTTCTCGTTCACTTTGATACATGTGTTCAATTTCCTTTTTTTGGCACTGTGTTTGGCTTAGGTCTCTGTCAACACGTACTAAAACCAAAGTCCTTTCTCTAAGTGCAACTCTTGTGTGATGGCACTTAGTTTCTAGACTACTGAATTTACTTTCAGCTTTAGAAAGTTGTTGAGAAAGAATCTCATTGTTATCTTTAAGGTTAGACACATCAAAATTCACTTAGTCCCGTAAAACTTACCATTCCTCTCTTGCTCTCTGGAAAGCAAGCTGTACACCTCTTTTAGATTTCTGACTTTGCTCAAGACCGTGGATAGCGGTAGCCAGTCTAGAATGGCAGGATTCAACTTCTGTTTGCAGTCTTTCTCTGTTTCGTTTTCCACTCCGCGTTTCAGAGGTTAGTCTTTTATTCTCAGCTGTCAGAACATTCAGCTGTCCATTACATTGAAATATTGTTTTCATTAGTGTTTCCTCATTCAGTTTTATTGTCTTTTGAAGAGGGTCATTCTTTTCTTTTACAATTGCAATGTCCTCAAAATACTTTTTTTCCATTTCCTGATACGCATTTTTAACCCTATCTGTTTCCAGTCTTAGTATGGCAATTTCATGCAACAGATCTTTTTGTTTTTCATGACTCTCAGAAACCTAGGTAAAAGAAAAAAAGACTTGTAACTAGCCCTCAGTGAAATGACGTATCATGATATCCTCTGAAATTAAAGAGGAACCTGTATGTTTATATAATGAAAGGTTGCAATAAATGGATATCCCACTGATTGAAATAAATGGATATCCCAAACCTCCAACTTTATACAAGCATAAATTCTCCAAAGTTCAAAAATTTAGTACAAGAGCCTGAATCCATGAGAGTGGAAAACAGAATTTTCAAATCATAAGAGAATTTTAAGAGTCTCATATTTGGAAAAGATACAAAACGAGAAGGCATAAATGATTAAGAAATCTCACTTTTAAAAAGAGTTTCCGGTTGGAAAATATAGCAAATCCAGAGTAAGAGTATTAACTCTGCCTATATTCGGACAGATTAAATTTCCTAAAATTCTTTTTTCTGATATATTCCATAGATATTCTAATTTTCCAGTATTTTCATAGTCAGTTATGAAAATTACATCTGCTAATAACTGATAAATCTAGGCATTGCACTAAGCTCTTCTCATTCGTTATCACAATCTAAAACAGAGAAATTGAAAAGATCAGTGAGTTTAGGATTTCCCCCAGGACTTCTGACCTACAATAATGCTCTCACACCAAACCACAGCGATTCCTCTAGTGTAAATATATAAATTGAAGAGGCTTTAGAAATTCATGAGATTATTTGCTGCTGCAGTAATTTTATTTCCTCTTCATAATGTTTAAAGTAGCCATAATTATAAAACAGGAAAATACAGTGACCTATTTGACTAGGAATAAAATACTCATCAGTAAATTATCACTTAGTATACATACATGGTATATATATATATATATATATATATATATATATATATATATATATATACCATGGCATACAATCTTCTTCAAAAGTTCATTGTACTGAAATAGGATACTCCTTGGAGCAAATTGTTCCTTTAATCAAAAGGAGGAGAATGAATGTAAAATATGGTCTGACCTGGCTGTACATGAGCCTCAATGGAAATGAAAACTAACCTCTCTAATTAATACAGCAAGGGGATGAAATCACTGCCGAAACCTGGAACATCTGTTGGTAGTAGCAATAGTTTTGAGATTATAGAAAGCTGATAGAGTCCTGCAAAAAGTGTCAAAGCCTTCACTATGGATGAGGCCACTGTGAATGTCACCACTTGTCTGTTGGACATAGACGGATTTGAATCAAGAATTTCATTTACTGCAATGGACCAAAAATGTCACTCCACATAAAACACACACACACTTTCACACATGCACACAGAGATACACACAGACTCACAAACACATACACACATACATATGCTTTCAAAATCCTCAATATTTCCCATATGTACAGTGTTGGTTTTTAAATATATACACACACAAATACACATGTGTTTGAAAATGACTAAACAAAATACCTCAGAGTTCATTTTCTTTCCACGGAAATCTTTAGTAAAAGGTGAAAGATTTATACGATTTGGAGAGAAACCAGAGTATAAAGAGTTCATTTTCTTAAAATCTATTTCTTTCTCCTTTTGTTTGCAAAGGTCATTAGTCAGAATTGCATCTTGTAATATTCTGTCATTGTGCCCTGGAGAACGTCTCCTCTGAGTGTCATGTTGCTCTAGTGCCACCTAGAGCATCGAGTATGAACAAAGAAAAATTAGAATATAATTAAAATTTAAGTGTTAAACTTCTTAATCGATGTTTACTTACTCCCAAATTACTGGACTACAACTAGGAAGTGGCAGATAAAGTGCCTCAGTCTAAATTAAGAGAAAAACATGAACCCACCAATCTAATCTTGTCCCAGTTTGAACTATACAATTTGTTAGATGTTAAATACACCCAAAAATGAATTAGTAGATGATTGCTAAATGTTATAGAGGCTTCCTCCCTTAAAATATGTCACCCCACCATATCTTAATCAGTGAGTACCTACCGTGAACCTAACAACATTTTTAAAGATTAATAGCTGGAGAAGAGGCAAACTTTAAACTATTAGGAGCCAAACACATTTACATGAAGCAGAAAGACAAGCCAATTTCTAAATTTCTATTCAAATCATATACTCTGAAAGGGTTATGCATTCATAGAGTTACCTGTTGCATTCAGTTCCAATTGATTCTAATACCCACTGAGGTGAGCAGATAAAAACAATGAGTAACATTCACCAATTTCCTACACCAAAATGAAAAACTAGAAAGTGCTTGCACCCTAACAACAGAAGGTCTCATCGTGCAGGATGTGGTTCTCTTAATAGGCAGGTGAGTTGCTTTCATGACCCCATCCTCTACCTCAATGTAGACTTCGAAGTCAATTACACAGAGGTCCCAAGGCAGAGTCCATCTCTAACCTCGGCCTTAGTGAGCAGCCATACAAAACTCCAAATTTTGAACCACTGAGAATGATGAGTCCTTTCACACGAGTCCGACTCAGTGGTCAGCATTTGTACAGTGTTCATCATTTCAACTGTTTAATCATCTGATTCAATAACTGATGGTACCTTCTCTATCATGTAAGGAAGTTAAAACAACGAGGAAGGAAACAATATTCAGGAATTTTATTTATTTTTTGCCTCAGTTCCAAGAATAAAATTGACTTCCAAGTAACTATAGATTCTAACCATATTTAAAGTTTTGTAAGCAGTTCAAATGTGATGAAAATAATATTCAATTATGACCTAGTGACTCTTAAAAAGCTAGCTTGAAAGTTAATTTCAATGGGCCATGTTACGTTATTGATGCATTAAAAACGACATTATTCTAGAAATTTAAAAGTAAATTTTCACATACATGACAGTGGTTCTTTTCACTTCCATCAAGCCTCACTTGCTCTTTCTCTGATTTCATGCTTAAATGTAGTTCTATGGATAAATCTATATATTAGATAAAATGAACTACTCAGGACATTTAGATAAAAACTATAGTCTCTATAGAAACAAAATAACATGTTATCAATTGAGACTTTAAATTAAGCTTAATCTGTCACTGAACATTGACTTAAAAAATACTTGTGATTATCTAAAACTTCAACAAACCATTTGGGAAATAACAAACGTCACAAAGCTGAAGGCATATAAACATGTCAAAATCCATTCACAAATTCATTCACCCAACTTCAATGAAAACACAGTCAGAAACAGAACAAAACAAATAAATACCGGACAGACATGTCTAGTCATGATGTACTCTGTTGTCTACCTCCTAAGAGTACCTTTGAACAGCACCCTAAGATTCAACTGCAACATCATTCACAGTTTCCAGAATTTGTGTTACTGTTTACGCCTTTGTCAGTGTACACCTTTCCTCATATCTGAAATGTTTTCCTCTACTATCCTGACAAATTTCCTTTAATCTTTGAGGATTCATCAATGGGCTTTAAGGAAGAACCGAGATAAGAGGGGACAGACTATGTGGACACAGCTGCGAAGGAAGTACAATGCAGCAAATTCTCAACAAAATCCATTACGGCTGGAAAAGTCCACTCTGAGGTACATAAAGCGATAGAAAATCCAAGAAATATTTTAATATTTGGTTTCAGAAGGTGCTTTTTCAGTTACACTGAATAGAGTTATAACTGATACTTGGGAATTAACTCAGGGCTATAAAACGAAAGCTAAGAAACCACGTGTCCTCTCAGTAATCAATCTTTAGATCTCTTCCTATGTTTCCAATCTGCTCCCAACGTTCTATATATAATCCCCCTGCCCACTCCCCAGTGTAGGCTAAATGTTACTCTAAAGGAAATCATGCTGTCAACTCATTGTCTTTCTTATTTACGTATATGTGACTGTAGTTACCGGAAGAATGCAAATGTCTTGCTGAAAGGTATTCCGTTTGGATATCTGTTGAATAAATGGAGTGAATATAAAGTAGATTTTGCCACAAAATGACTTTTGGAAAGTCAGAAAACTATGGTGAAGCCACACAGAGGTGGTCTAGGGTTAAACTCTTTCTGTTTCTTTCTTTCTTTCTTTTTTTTTTTTTTTATGTTCTTTGCTGTCTCTGTTTCCTGGTAGCTGTGATTCACACAAGTCACAGAGCCTATAATATCCTAATAGGAACACACCTCCAATATGAGTCTTTTCTTTGTCTACTAAGATCATGTGTCCAAACTCTGTGGATGCTGACAGATTTTGCGTCATTGAGTGTGATGCAAATGGACATTGATCATCAACTTTCCAATCCCTGGATCTTTCACGAGTGTCATCACTGAAGCTCAAAGCAGTAGGATCCCATTCTGAAGAATCTGAAAAGAAGTTTTCATTGAGTAAAATGGAAATGATAACACAAATTTGACAATCGTGTAAAACTTCCTTCTTCAGTCCCATGTCCTCCCTTTCCCCAAACACGCTACTCCTTCATTGCACACGTTATTTTAGGTGTCCTATACCTGCCATTCACATAGATAAGTTCAATTAAGTGTTGCCACTCAGCGATTTCTGTTACATAATGTGTTTCAGGTCAACGCTTTGCTTCTTAATAGTTAAGATTGTTCAGGGTATGAATTTCTTTGTTATTATCAAAAGTTATGTCCAACCACCTATTTTAAGTTTAAATATGCATGTAAAACATGGGTTTAAAAAGCTTTTAATGAATGGTACCGCTTCAGATAAGAGACCACTTATTCCAAGGAAATGGTCTTTTCTAAATGCACAAATACCTACAGAATTCATCCTTTAAGCCTCAAGTAAACAGAACTTCATATGACAGAGGACAGCCTTGGGTGATCTTACTGCTTCCAAGAAAATATAGGATCAGATTAGGTCCAAGCTAGCTACCTCCAAAGGGTACAGAGTGTCACAAGACAGAAAGGGAATATATCACAAACTTATTTTCCTTTTAGAAAAAACAAAACTCTCAGATTAAGTTTTGAAGACAAGGGCAAGACAAAAGAAATGACTGTAGAGGTGAAGCTTTAAAGCCT
This sequence comes from Rhinolophus sinicus, assembly GCF_057876585.1. Taxonomy (NCBI): domain Eukaryota; kingdom Metazoa; phylum Chordata; class Mammalia; order Chiroptera; family Rhinolophidae; genus Rhinolophus; species Rhinolophus sinicus. Next base: position 41,626,181 of record NC_142506.1, read on the forward strand.
GTTTCTTCATGAGGAGTAGCTTCATCATGTCACATCCATGAACCCCGTATGGGGCTTCCAAAGGTAGTTCTCAATGTCACGTGAGAGTCCCTGAAGTCCCAAGATGTATGAGTTCAGGGGCCTGAAGAAGTCAAAACTACCTTCTCAGGAATACTAAATGTCATTTGCCATTTTCACTCTCATTCTCTTGATCAGTGTCCCATAGAGTGTTCCACAGCCATGGTGACATCATAGCTCTAGTGGTTACTGGGTCATCTCTCTAAGGGCGACTGGAATGTGCATGACGGGTGTGCTTGCACTTTAAATTTTTCTGTTATAATTTCTAATATTGTAAAGATCGTGTTTCCCCGAAAATAACACCTAACTGGACAATCAGTTCTAATGCGTCTTTTGGAGCAAAAATCAATGTGAGACCTGGTCTTATTTTACTATATTATAAACCAGGTCTTATCGAACATAAAATAAGACCAGGTCTTACATTGATTTTTGCTCCAAAAGATGCAGTATAGCTGATTGTCTGGGTAGGCCTTATTTTGGGGGAAACAGGGTAGCAACAGACACTCCCAACTTACACAAAATTCTTTGGAATTCTCAATAATTCTTTCTGTTTTCTGTTTTTTTTAAAATTCTTAATAGTATAAAAGGACCCTAAGGCCCAAAAGTTTCAGAATTACAGTTTTCGAAGATTGTGTCTACCAAATAGTCATTGTGATTACTTACTCCCACCGCTTGAAATAATCAAAGACACCATAAGCGTGCCTGCCCGCACACACACACATAGTCTGCTAATCAGAACATCAGGTTGGCTTAACGTCATTCGTGTAACAACACTAACATGACGTCAAGTTAAAACATAGTCGACATGTTAGCAACTTAGGTAAAGGGCAACATTCAAATGAGCATTTCAGAATACTGGAAAATTCTCCGTGTGTGATAATTAACTTCTGGGAAACCCGATTAAATAAGGAATTCCAAACTGGGAAATTTAGGGTGTCAAAACAGAAGTAGAAACATCTCAATTAAAGCACACATTTTTTGAATGTCTTTTTCTTATTCTTGTAAACATCTTTTTTTCTCAAATATGGATACAAACAATGACATCTGTACCATTTACATCAAATCCATCAATTACATTTGTAAAATGAAAAACACACACACAAAGGAATGAGTAAGAAGACTGTGAGCACGTCAGAGATAATATTTTTTATCTGAAGAATGGATTAATGGGAAACCTGAGGATAGAATCAACAGCATATCTTGACTGCAAACCATCAGAAACATTTATACCATCACGCTACAAGGATTTATCATGTTCTTCAATTTTTCCTGTAATTCAGCAAGTACACAGTCGTGAGAAGAGTTCTGTTGAACGCATAATGCATTTGTCAACAGATGAAGTGTTATGAATCGATCAACTGGGATATGCAATGACAGAATATCAATTCATAAAAATATTCATTACTTTCCACACCAATGTGGCCTACTAGTATGCCTCTACTTCTCGTATCCTCTACTTTACAAACATCGCAACGTTTCTTGATCTGCTCATGCAAGAAGCTGTACCAAAATCCTCTAAGAAATGATGTAGAATGAACCTTCAACATGAAATATGATATTAAACAGGAAAAATTAATTTAACAGCCACAGAAATATTAGATATAAAAAATAATTTATATTTCAAACTCCATGTAACATTTACTGAAAACAACAATTATAGAACTTAGGGAATGAATTCTCTAATTTCTTTTGTTTCCAAACTTAGTTTCCTTTGGTATCTCATGCTAGACTTTAAAGGACTTTTATGAAATGGTCATCTTATCAAAGACAAATGGCACAGCGAGCAGGGTCTCCCGCACAACACCCTGCATGACAGTAATGTCAGGGTGACCATCATAGTTTAGTCAAAGATGCTTATTTTGTAACACGCTCAGCTACAATATTGACTCCGCCTCTCACCTTCCCAGGCAGTGAAACTCTCCATGTCATCGAAAGATCTCGCATTTACTTAACTATAATTTGCCACAGTCTCCTGCTTCCTGTTCTCAGGAGCTGCGTTTTTCTCTATTCAGCCTTGATTCACACTCCACAACCTGGAAATTTCTCTCCTATAAAATATTCATTACGTTGTGGCAGAAAATCATCTCTTACGGTTTTATTACCTCAAATACAATTGACAGAAGCTTCTTCACCCTGGAGGATTAAATCACCTTTCCTCTAGAGTTACATAGCTTGGGAATTTCTGGTCAAAAGAGCAGAGCAGGTAAACACTGTGCTCAACTCTCAGGACCACATCAATCACAACTAAAACAAAAAAAACGTTGTTCAGAATCATCTGAATTCCAGCTGTACCGAAAGTCCTGCCCCTACAAGCATACACAAGAAGCCAACTTGAGACCAGTTAAAGAGGTAGAAACCAGAAACATGGAATGGGCTGTTCCAACACCTGCATGTGACCATTAAAAATTCGGAGTTATATCTCAACTGCAGTTTCCCTCCCCAGAGGTGGGAGGTGTCCCAGCCGCTCCCCATCCCGGGGCTCCAATGCTGGGGAGAGAAGTCCCCAGACTTCTGGCTGTGAAGACCAGGGGAGATTATGACTGAGTGTGACAGAGGGCGGCTGCACTGCCAGGCACGCCTCTTAGAAGGGAACACGTATGGGCTTACCCACCAACGGAATCACTGGCTCTGAGCTCCAGCACTGGAATAGCAGCTCAGAAGGTACTAGGAACATATGGGGTGGAACTGAGTTTTCTGGCTTCAGATTGAAGGCTGAAGGGGCTGCTTTCTTCTGGACTGATAAGCAGGTGAAAGCCATTATGAGTTTGTTGAGCCCTCCTCCTCCCTGCATGCAGACGCACACAGACGTCTCACCTGAGTCTCATCAAACTGGCTAATGCCGTTCATTTGCCCTGGTGATTGTGAAACCCTGCCGTACCCAAATTTCAGGCACACCCAAGCCGCTTTTCCATTACAATGGTCTACTTTCACTCATGCTGGGACATTCCTAAAATCTCTCAGAGGTTCACAAAACCCAAACAAGCAACATCTGGCTTCAGCATGACCCTTATCAGTGGCTGAGCGGCCCTAAGCCTGGCATTGGTGGCAGCTGGCCTCAGTTCGGAGCTTGGCCTCTCAAGGCAACTCCAAGTACAGTGCAGGTGGCAGCCATCTGCGGATTAACGGGAGGCTCATGCTTGGTGCCGTCAGGTGGGGCACAGACTGCAGCTGAACTTGGTCTGCAGTGAGGCCTTCTTCAGAAGGCCCTGGGGCTGGCAGGACCAGTTACCAGCTTTAAACAGAGCCAGAGCATTACACAGCCATCTCCAAGGATGACAAATCTAAAGGGCTGATCTGACAGGCAGCTGAACCCCCACTAAACTGAATTGTGCTCTGTAGGGTCAGCCCCCCCACACCACAGCTCCTATACTGTAGTCACAGCCAGTCCTCACAGCCAGTCAATCTTTCTCATTGACATGTAAGCAGTGATCAAGTCTCAACTACAAGAGGTAGGTACACACATGGCACACAGGGGACACACCTGAAACACCCAGCTCTGGTGACCAAGGAGTCTGCACCACTGGGTCCCACAGGACACCTACTACGTAAGCCTACTCTGCTAAGACTGGGAGGCATAGCAGCCTTACATAGAAACAAACATAGGGGGGCAACCAAAATGGGGAGACAAAGAAATATTTGGTAAATGAAAGAACAGATAAAGGTCCAGAAAAAGACTTAAACAGAACGAACACAAGAAATCTACCAGATGTAGAATTCAAATCAGTGGTTATAAGGACGCTCAATGTTCTCAGGGAGAACTTCAACAAAGAGGTAGAAAACATAAAAACGCAGAGAGAAAACATAAAAAAGAACTTATCATAAATAATGACTATAATAACTGAAATGAAAAATACATCAGAGGCAATCAACAGTAGATTAGATGAAGTAGTGGATCGAGACAGTGATTTAGAAGATGTGGGAGCAGAAACGCTGTTCTATCCATTATCCATGTTAGTAAGACTATTAATATTTTCAGTTTGAACAAGTTTTTTTTTTGAGTAAAATGATCCCTATCGTTTCAACTCTTGCATCGTGACTTTCCGATGAATTCCTAGGTGACAGTGATCTCTCAATCAAGAGAGCAGGAAGCTATCACCTAGTTATCTTTATAAGACTATTTCATTTCTGATTTACTCATCACGAAAGTCACCGTTTAATATCCTTCTTCAGTAACTAAATGAGTGTCTCAAGTAATGGTGTGTGTACCTGTTAAAACTGTCTACTTATTACATCTCTGTATATGGTATGGAAGAGGACAGGTTTTTCCTTTACGGTATTTGGTCACTTGCTTTCCCTGTGAAGTTTACTGAATTTAAAAAGTGTTGACAATAAGCACTTTTGCCGTCAGTTCTTTAAGAAGGCCAAAGGGGGGAAGATAGATACGTGTGTGTGTGTTTATATATGTTGATATGGATATACATGTATCTTTACATATATATACATATGTATATATGGAGATATATATGTCTATACATATATATCTACATATAGACATATATGTCTACATATATACATATATATGTGTGTGTATATATATATATATATATATATATATATATATATATATATATTTACAAGTGACAAGTGTTATCTACCTTCTGCACATCATGGCACACATAGAAAATATTTGTATTCATACAGCAAACACTGGGGTAACTAGAAAAGGCTACAACTGATCCCCTGACAGCTCAGTAGTATGCAATGGATCACCTGATGGGTGGGAAGCTCTGATTAGGTCATTTTATTCAAAGTAGTGGGCAACACATTGTTTTTTGTGTATGCATTTACTGGAGGTTTATTTAAAATTTTCAAGAAAAACAAACTAAAAGAAAATTCCTTTGTCCTCTAAATTCAGTGTGCTCTTATTTAACAGCATCATCTGAATATCTATTAATAACATGTCATATATGAATAGCTTGATATAATGTTTTTACCATTGTTTTCTCTTATAGCTTGCTGTATTCCATCACAATCAGGAGACAGAAAAGAGAATATTTGGGACTATATCAAACTGAAAAATTTTTTTCACGGAAATCTTATCCATAAATAAAACAAAAATGCATCCTACTGAGTGGGACAAGGTATTTTCCAATGATATATCTCATAAGGTGTTAATGCCATAATTTACTTAAAAACTCAACTCAATACCAAAAAGCTCTATTAAAAAATGGGCAGAGGACATCAAGAAATATTTCTCTAGAGTGGACATATACCATGTGTCAGTGAAACCATATGTTTCTCTACTTTTTCTGTCTCGCTTATTTCGCTTCGCATTATAATCTCAAATTCCGTCCATGTTGTCACAAATGGTTCTAGTTCATCTTTTCTTACCACCAAATAGTATTCCATTGTGGATATATACCACAACTTCTTTCTCCGTTCATCTATCGAAGGACATTTTGGTTGTTTCCTTGTCTTGGCCACTATAAACACAGCTGCAATGAACATTGGAGCACACACGTCTTTATGGATAAATGTTTTCAGAATTTTGGGGTAGATACCCAGGCGAGGGATTGCCAAAAACAAACGAACAAGACAAACAAATGAGAAACAAAAACTCATAGACACAGACAATAGTTTAGTGGTTACCAGAGGGCAAGGGGGGGAAGGGGATGGTAGATGAGGTTAAAGGGGATCAAATATATGGTGATGGAAGGAGAACTGACTCTCGGTGGTGAACACACAATGTGATTTATAGATGGTGTAATACGGAATTGTTCACCTGAAATCTATGTAACTTGACTAACAATTGTCACCCCAAAAAACTTTAATTAAAAAAAAAAAGAACAAAAAGAAAATATCAAAACATTTTCCAGTAAAAAAAAAAAAGTGGACATAAAGATGGCAAACAGACAGACATAAGAAAACATGCTCAACATCACTAATCATTAGATAAATGCAAATAAAAACCACAATGAGATATCACCTCATACCTATCAGAATAGCTATCATCAATAAATCAACAAACAACAAGTGTTGGCAAGGATTTGGAGAAAAGAGAACACTGTGCATTGTTGATGGGGTTGCAGATTGGTGCAGCCACTATGGAAAACAGTATGGAAGTACCTCAAAAAATTGAAAATGGCAGTGCTTTATGACCGAGCAATTACATTCCTGAGTATCTGTCCTAAAAACTACAAAACTCTAATTTGAAAAAAAATATGCACCCCTATGTTTAGTGCAGCACTATTTACATCAGCCAAGATACGGAAAAAACTGAAATGCCAATCAATATATGGTTGGATAAAGAAACTGTTGTACATTTGTACTATGGATTATTATTTGGCTATAAAATAGAATTAAATATTACCATTTGCAACAACATGAATGGACCTTGTAAATATTGTGCTAAGTTAAATAACTCAGACTTAGAAAAACACATACCATATGATCTCAATTACATGTGGAACCTAAAGAACAGAATAAATGAGCAAACAAAACAGAAATAGACAGAGATATAGGGGGAAAAAATGTTGGTTGCTCAATGGTGGGGAGGAGAGAATGGCAAGAAGGTGAAGGAATCAGAAAGAACAAATTAGGAGACTCAATATAGTCGTGAGGATATGAAACAGAGTATGAGGAAAATAATCAACAATGTTGTAAAGATTACGTAAGGTGCCAGATGGGCACTGGCCTTCTCAGTGGGATCACTGGGAGCCTGTGCCGATGCCTGACCACTACGGTGGACACTGAAGCTGAGGTAGAATAATTAGTGGACATCCCACCTATAATTTAATACATATACATATACATGCATATATGTTGTGACAGAGGGGAGAAGTACAGCACAAGGAAGACAGTGAATGGTATTGTAACAGTTATATAAAATGTCAGAGTGGTAGTAGCTTGGGGAAGGGAGGATATCGCTTTGTGAGGGGTGTAAATGTCTAACTGTTACATTTCTTTGTACACCTGAAACTAATAAAAATAATGATTTTTGTAAAAAGGAGGACCACAATAAATAAGATCTTCATTTTTCTCCACACATGATACAGGATGAAGTAGCAAATCCCTGGCAGTATTAAAATCTTGCCTAATAGTAACGTATACTGCAAATCAATCTTGCATCAAAGTCATAAATCCTGGCAATGTAGCTAATATAAGAATGGCCCAAAATGGTTACAAAATGCTCATCCCAAGTACTTGTGGTAAAAACCAGGTGAATTAATTTATTCTGCACTTATTGCAACCAAAGATCCTAACGTCTTTACATTTGCTTTAGGAAATTGTAGAAATTAACCTTCAATCTTTGCTAATGAGAACAATTTTATTTAATGGATTGCTGTTCTAGTTGGTTGGCACAGAAGGAAAAGTAAAGGGAGTTAAGGAAGTAGAGTCGGTATATAAAAATGTCTCTTAAAAAAAACTGCTATTATGGAGAGCAGAGGAAAGGGCAAGTACCTGGTGGGGACTGTGAGGCCTGAGTATTGTTTCTGCAGCTGAATAGAAAGGAACAGTCATGGACGATCAACAGAACACAGAGCTTCACCCAACACATCTTTGGTATTAATTTGACAGGGAGAAGCTGAGAAAAGGGAATACTGAAAAACAAACAAACAAACAAACAAATTGAGGTCCATCATGAGAAATGAGGTTATAAGAGAGAATGCAGCATCTCTAAATAACTTCAATTCCCCAGGGACACCATATTTCAGGGTGCCACAAGAACTCAAAATGAAAGGCCGTATTGCTGACATCAATCCTGAAAACAGTATAGATGCCTCAAAAGGGAATATGTCCATTGTCCAAACATGGGCATAGATGGATTCTGTCCACCAGTGAGCTCAGCATCGACAACATGCAAAACGCTAACTGCATTGCTGGAGGCGGGGTGTGTAAATGTTCAGGAAAAGAACCCAACGTCACCAGGCCCCAGCTTGTGGTCACTTAGTACAAATTGTGTACATTCTGCTTTAATTCCTTTTTTTGAGATAGCTCTAGATCAGCAAGTCAAAGAACTGGGATTCAAGCAGAGAAGAGGTCACAAACTATGCCCCAAAGGCCAAATCTAGCTAGATAGGTTTTTGTGTTTTTTTTTTGGTTTTTTTAAATAAAGTAGTATTGGAATAGAGCCATCCTCATTTATTTATCATTATTGAAGACAATGCTGTTCCTCTCTCTCTCTTCCTCATCTCTTGGGAAGGCCAGCTGTACTGCTGTTAGAAGAGGTCCATGTGGTAGAAACTAAGGAAATAAGCCTTCTGTCAACATCCAATTAGAAACAGAGACCTCCAATCATAAGATGTGTGCATGAGCCTTCTTCAAAATTGATTCTCCAGAACTGGTCAGGACTTACCATGACTGAAGCTCTTGCCCAACATTTTACCTGCAACTTCAAAAAGACCCTGAGCCATATCCCTCCCGCTAAGTCTCTCTAATATCCCTGACCTTCAGATAATATTTATTAGAAGTTTTGTGTATTTTCAGCTACTATGTCAAAGTTTTTATTTTTTATGAATCATGTTCACCATCCTTACAAATGAATAAAAGGTGACTTATTTCCATGTCCAATCTTTTCCCCAAATCACTGATTATTTCTCAAGTTGATGAGAATAAAACAAGTTAAGACATAAATCGAAGTTCCTTCAGAACCCTTTTTCCTTTACTTTATCTTCCACATGCACAGAAATTATGTTATTATAGTATGAGTTTTGTCTAACTTCATTCCTTCTGAAAAATCATTTCATAGCTCTCTGTTGTGTGTATATGAAAATTCAGCCTCCATGCCAGGTCCATCTGCGGTTTGACTCCATCCCTTTCCCCATTTATCATTCTCCCTAACCACAGCATTCCCAGGTTACATTTTTGCTTGATTGTAAACTCCCTGAGTAAATGTTCATAATGTCATTCATCACTATAGTTTTCAGGACTCAGTACAGAGCCTGAATAATGGTTGGTGCTCAATAAATTCTGTCTGCTTGCCACAAATACTCCATCTTGATCCTGCCAAATTTTGTCCCTATCTACCTTAAACAACTATTATCTGATCACCACTTTCAAGTCACCTCTTTCCCAATCTAATCTTATTGTAACAATATTAGGTGCTCCTTACATAATTTTTATAACAATTATAGCATGTTATAATATTTACCTTTAAGTCTTTCCTACTGCATCTAGGATGGAGGTCGGATTCAATTTGTTGACTTTAATAATTACTGAATCAAAGTGAGATCCTTTGCCCCATACTCTAAGAATTTGGATCTAAAGAGCAAAGTCACATTGTGTCCTGAGTCTTCTTATGCCAGTCCTTACCCCCTCACTTAGGAGCAACGTTCCACTTTATCTGTCTTCACTCTTTGCTTCTGAGTTGAGCCAGGCTACAGAATAGTGTTTCTCCCTATGGCATAACTTCTTAGTTTTGACTGGTGACCTTCTGTGCACCTCTGTAAGACCATAACTCTGTCCTAAGCACGAACATAGGAAAAAAACCCACTTACATTTTCACTCATACCATCATCACAGGTTAGAGAACTCTATAGAGAATCAAAGTTGCCTCAGCCCATGCCCCTGACTCCCAAGAATTGATCTCTGCTTGGGTTCATCTCAGTCCGTATGCTTCACTGACCTGCTTTAATGACAGATGTGTAGCTGCATTAAAGATAAGCTGGTTAGTTCCTTGGACAATAGGCTGTCCGGGCTTGCTCGTTGCAGGAGTCAGCAACATAGAAGAGCTTATGTTTAACCGTACAGAGGAGTAACAGAACCACTTCCTCATGTCCTTTATCCTCTTGACCCATCTGTTCTGAGCTGTGTCAAGCACAGAACATCATGCCTCACCATTAAGTTATTTCAAAATTTGACTAACAAGTCTTCAGCAAGGCATTTTTTTTTAAATTTATTGGGGTGACAATTGTTAGTAAAATTACATAGATTTCAGATGTACAATTCTGTATTACATCATCTATAAATCCCATTGTGTGTTCACCACACAGAGTCAGTTCTCCTTCCATCACCATATATTCGATCCCCCTTACCCTCATCTCCCACCCCTCACCCCCCTTACACTTGTGTAACCACTAAACTATTGTCTGTGTCTATGAGTTTTTGTTTCTCATTTGTTTGTCTTGTTCTTTTGTTGTTTTTGGTTTATATACCTCATATCAGTGAAATCATACGGTTCTCTGCTTTTTCTGTCTGACTTATTTCGCTTAGCATCATACTCTCAAGATCCATCCATGTTGTCACAAATGCTCCTATATCATCTTTTGTTACCACCAAATAGTATTCCATTATGTATGTATACCACAACTTCTTTATCCATTCATCTATCTAAGGACATCTTGGTTGTTTCCATGTCTTGTCCACCATAAACAAAGCTGCAATGAACATTGGAGCACACGTGTCTTTATGTATAAATGTGTGTCAGGTCTTATGCTTAAGTCTTTGATCCATTTTGAATTAATTTTGGTACATGGTGACAGATAGCAGTCAAGTTTCACTCTTTTGCATGTGGCTATCCAATTCACCCAGCACCATTTATTGAAGAGGCTGTCTTTTCTCCAATGTATGTGTAAATGTAATTCTTAATTTTTGGACTTCCTAATTAGTAGAAAATTGTGGAAAGAAAAACAAAATGCTGTGAAGGAAATGCATAGAATCTCCTATCAAAAACTGGAGCTCGGGAGACGTCATCAAAATGGCAGCGTGAGGTGAGCCTCTGTAAAGCTCCCCTGAAATTTACAACAAATCAAACAACAATAACTTCACAAAGGACTCCCTGCACAGCAGACAGGCAAGATGAAGAGGCCCACTACCGAAGTCACCTACAGGAGTAAACAGAACTGCTGAAACACACAGGCTCTGAATCTGGAGCTGGAAGAGCTTTGGAACATCAAAAGCTCTCCACATACCCACCGGGACACTGCGCCCTGTGACCTAGATGAACTATTAACAGAGGAGAAGCCCGTCTCCCAGGGAATCCCCCCATTGTGTGAGAAGCTGGAATAGTGCAGAGCAAACATAGCACTACCATGTGGGAGAAGAAAAATAGGCTGCAGTCGGAGAAAAAATAAACCATTCTACCAACAATACTGGCAAACAAAAGAAAGCCATCTTCCTATCAACCTGCTGCAGAAGCCACTCCTGTAGATATCTAGGAAGAGCAATAGTAAATCAGTAATCGCCATGAATAACCAAGGCAACAAGATAGCTCAGAAAGAAAGTGAAAAGTCTACCGAAAAGACACTTAAAGATACAGAAATATGTGACTTAAATGACAGAGAATTCAAGATTGCAGTTCTGAAAAAACACAACGAGATGCAAGAAAACACAGATAGGCAGTTAAATGAACTCAGAAACACAATCAAAGAATAGCGTGAGCATTTTATGAAACAGATTGAAATTTTAAAAAAGAACCAAATAGAATTTCTGGAGATTAAGAACTCAATAGAAGAAATTGAAAACAAAATAACCAGCTTAGGTAGTAGAGTTGACCAGATGGAGGAAAGAATCAGTGACATCGAAGATAGAAATCTGGAAATGACAAGATGGAAGAAGAAAGAGACTTGAGACTTAAAAGAAATCAAAGAACTCTACAAGAACTTTCTGACTCCATCAGAAAGAACAATATAAGAATAATGGGCATACCAGAAGGAGAAGAAAGAGAGAAGGGAACAGAGAATATATTCAAACAAATTGTCGATGAGAACTTCCAAAACTTGTGGACAGAACTGGACTCTCGAATCCAAGAATCACATAGAACACCTAATTACCTCAATCACAACAGGCCTTCTCCAAGGCACATTGTATTGAAGCTGTCTAAAATCAATGACAAAGAAAGAATCCTCAAGGCAGCCAGAGAAAAGAAGACGGTAACTTACAAAGGAAAGCCCATTCGATTATCATCAGATTTTTTCAGCAGAAACTCTACAAGCCAGAAGGAAGTGGAACCAAATATTCAAACTATTGAAAGAGAGAAATTATGAGCCAAGAATAGTATATCCAGCAAAGATATCCTTTAGATTCGAAGGAGGAATAAAGACCTTTCCAGACATACAGAAGCTGAGGGGATTTTCTAATACATGACCTGCACTACAAGAAATACTAAAGGAGGCTATTCGACCAGCATCAACAGTGACAATTTGTGGCAACCAAAACATAAAAAGGAGGAGAGTAAAGGCCTGAACCGGAATATGGGAATGGAGAAAGTAAGCGTGCTGAAGAAAACGGAATACTCTAAATATCAAACTTTCTTTTGCATAAACTTAAGGGTAACCACTCAAAAAAAAAATCCAGAACTGAAATATGTACTGTAATAAAAGAAGAAACAGAGGGGAAAATCATAGAATACCACCACACAGAAATAATAGACAACAACAAAAAGTCAAAGAAACAATGGAGACACAGCCTTACCAGAAAACTAAAGATAGAACGATAGGAAATCCTCACATATCAATAACCACCCTAAATGTAAATGGACTGAACTCACCAATAAAAAGGCACACAGTACCAGATTGGATCAAAAAACTAAACCCAATCATATGCTGTCTCCAAGAGACACATCTCAGCTACAAGGACAAGCATAGACTCAAAGTGAAAGGGTGGAAATTGACATTCCAAGCAAATGGTACCCAGAGAAAATCAGGTGTAGCCATAATGATATCAGATGAAACAGACTTCAAGGTGAAAAAGATAACAAGAGACAAAGATGGACATTTCATAATGGTGAAGGGGACTATACAACAAGAAGACATAACAGTCATCAATATTTATGCCCCCATGCAGGGACCACCGAAATATACCAAGAAACTACTAACAGAACTAAAGGGAGAAATTGACCAAAACACAATTATACTAGGGGACTTACATACATCATTGACAGCACTGGATAGATCATCCAAACAGAAAATAAATAACAAAATGGCAGCCCTAAATGACACATTAGATGAAAAGGACATAATTGACATTTATAGAGCACTTCATCCTAAAACATCAGACTATACATTCTTTTCTAGTGTACATGGAACATTCTCAAGGATAGACCATACATTGGGACATAAAATCAGCCTCAGCAAATTTAAGAAGATTGAAATCATACGAAGCATATTCTCTGATCACAAGGCTTTGAAATTGGATATCAACTGCAAAAAGAAAGCAGGAAGAAACACAAATACATGGAGATTAAACAACATACTTTTAAAGAACGACTGGGTCAAAGAAGAAATTAGAGGAGAGATCAAAAGATACATAGAAACAAATGACAATGAAAATACATCCTACCAAATTTTTGAGACACAGCGAAAGCAGTTTTAAAGGGAAATTTATCTCATTACAGGCCTATCTCAAGAAACAAGAAAACTCCCAAATAAATAACCTCATGTTACACCTTAAAGAACTAGAAAAAGAAGAACAAATGACACCCAAGGTCAGCAGAAGAAAGGAAATAACAAAAACCAGAGCAGAACTAAATGAAATAGAGAACAAAAAGACAATAGAAAAAATTAATGTGACACAGAGCTGGTTCTTTGAGAAGATTAACAAAATTGACAAACCCTTGGCTAGACTCACTAAGATAAAAAGAGAGAAGACACTAATTAACAAAATCAGAAACAAAAAAGGGGACGTTATCATGGACACCATAGAAATACAAGGATCATCCAAGAATACTATGAAGGACTATATGCCACCAAATTCAATCACCTAGAAGAAATGGACAAGTTCTTAGAAACATATAGCCTTCCTAGGCTGAACCATGAAGAACTGGAAAATCTAAACAGGCCGATCACCAGTAATGAAATTGAATCAGTCATTCAAAACCTTCCCAAAAGCAAAAGTCCGGGACCAGATGGCTTCACTAGTGAATTCTACCAAACCTTCAAAGAGGATCTAATACCAATCCTGCACACACTCTTCCAAAAAATTGAAGAAGAGACAGTACTCCCTAACTCATTTTATGAGGCCAACATTACCCTGATACCAAAACCTGGTAAGGACAGCACAAAAAAAGAAAACTACAGACCAATATCTCTGATGAATACCAATGCAAAAATCCTAAATAAAATTCTAGCAAATCGAATACAACAATGCATTAAAAAGATTATTCATCACGACCAAGTGGGGTTCATCCCCGGGGCACAAGGATGGTTCAACATACGCAAATCCATCAATGTGATACATCACATAAACAAAATAAAGGACACAAATCATACGATTATATCAATCGATGCAGAAAAAGCATTTGACAAGATACAACATCCATTTATGATTAAAACACTTAATAAAATGGGTATAGAAGGAAAATACCTTAACATAATAAAGGCCATATATGACAAGCCCTCTGCTAATCTCATAATTAATGGAGAAAAACTGAAGCCCTTTGCTCTACGATCAGGAACACGGCAGGGCTGTCCCCTATCACCTCTGCTTTTCAACATCGTGTTGGAAGTCCTTGCCAGAGCAATCAGGCAAGAGAAAGAAATAAAAGGCATCCAAATTGGGAATGAAGAAGTTAAATTATCACTCTTTGCAGATGACATGATGCTATATATAGGAAACCCTAAAGACTCCACCAAAAAGCTATTAGAAACAATCAACAAATACAGTAAAGTTGCTGGCTACAAAACCAACGTACAAAAGTCCATTGCTTTACTATATACTAACAATGAAATCTCAGAAAAAGAAATACAAAAAACAATTCCTTTTGCAATTGCAGCAAAAAGAATAAAATACCTAGGAATAAACTTAACCAAGGATGTGAAAGATCTATATGCTGAAAACTATAAGACTTTTTTGAAAGAAATTGAAGAAGACACAAAGGAATGGAAAGACATTCCGTGCTCATGGATTGGAAGAATCAACATAGTTAAAATGGTCATATTACCCGAAGCAGTATACAGATTCAATGCAATCCCCATCAAAATCCCAATGGCATTTTTTAAAGAAATAGAACAAAAAATCATCAGATTTGTTTGGAACCACAAAAGACCCCGAATAGCCAAAGCAATCTTAAGAAAAAAGAACAATGATGGAGGTATCACACTTCCTGACTTCAGCTTGTACTACAGGGCTACAATAATCAAAACAGCATGGTATTGGCAGAAAAACAGACACATAGACCAATGGAATAGAATTGGGAACCCAGAAATAAAACCACATAAATATGGACAGATAATTTTTGACAAAGAAGCTAAAAACGTACAATGGAGGAAAGACAGCCTCTTCAATAAATGGTGCTGGGAGAATTGGATAGCCATGTGCAAAAGAATGAAACTGGACTGCTATCTGTCACCATGTACCAAAGTTCATTCAAAATGGATCAAAGACTTAAGCATAAGACCTGACACAATAAACTGCATAGAAGAAAACATAGGTACTAAACTTATGGACCTTGGGTTCAAAGAGCATTTTATGAATTTGACTCCAAAGGCAATGGAAGTAAAAGCTAAAATAAACAAATGGGACTGTATGAAACTTAAAAGCTTCTGCACAGCAAAGGAAACCATCGACAAAGAGACAACTAGCTAAATGGGAGAAGAGTTTTTGCAAACAGCACCTCCGATAAGGGGCTAATAAGCAAAATATACAAGGAACTCCTGCAACTTAACAACAAAAAACCAAACAACCCATTTGAAAAACGGGCAGAGGATCTGAAGAGGCATTTCTCCAAAGAGGACATACAAATGGCAAACAGACATATGAAAAAATGTTCAGCATCACTAATTATCAGAGAAATGCAAATGAAAACAATGAGATATCACCTCACCCCAGTTAGAATGGCTACCATCAACAAGACAAATAGTAACAAGTGTTGGAGAGGCTGTAGAGAAAAAGGAACCCTCATACACTGTTGGTGGGAATGCAGACTGGTGCAGCCGTTATGGAAGTCTATTTGGAGGTTCCTCAAAAATTTTTGAATAGAATTATCTTATCACTCAGCAATCCCTCTCCTGGGTATCTACCCAAAAATTCTGAAAACATTTATCCATAAAGACATGTGTGCTCCAATGTTCATTGCAGCTTTATTTACGGTGGCCAAGACATGGAAACAACCAAAATGTCCTTCGATAGATGATTGGATAAAGAAGTTGTGGTATATATACACAATGGAATACTATTTAGTGGTAAGAAGAGATGAAATAGAAACATTTCTGACAACATGGATGGATCTTGAGAGTATAATGCTAAGCAAAATAAGTCAGACAGAAAAAGCAGAGAACCGTATGATTTCACTGATATGTGGTATATAAACCAAAACAACAAAAGAACAAGACAAACAAATGAGAAACAGAAACTCATAGACACAGACAATAGTTTAGTGGTTACCAGAGGGTAAGGGGGGTGGGGGGCAGGAGATGAGGGTAAGGGGGATCAAATATATGGTGATGGAAGGGAACTGACTCTGGGTGTTGAATACACAATAGGATTTATAGATGATGTAATACAGAATTGTACACCTGAAACCTATGTAATTTTACTAACAATTGTCATCCCAATAAAATTTAATTTAAAAAAAGAAAGGAAGGAAGGAAGGAAGGAAGGAAGGAAGGAAGGAAGGAAGGAAGGAAGGAAGGAAGGAAGAAAACTGGGCTATTAAGGAGAGCAGTGGAAAGGGCCAGTAGCTGGTGGGTGATGTGTTACCTGAGTCTTGTCTGTGCTGCTGAGAAGAGTGGAATACTGATGGATGATCAGCTGAACACAGAGCTTCACCCAACACATCTTTGAATATAAATTTGACAGGGAGATGGTGAGAAAAGAGAATACTGAAAAAAGTGAACTGATGTCCATGATGAGAACTGAGATTATAAGAGAGAATGTAGCATCTCTAAATGACTTCAAGTCCTCAGGGAGACAATATTCAGGGTGCCACAAGAATTTAAAATGAAATACCATATGGCTGACATGAATTCCAGAAAACAGTATAGATGCTCCAAAAAGAAATATGAGCAGAAATTGTGTCCATTGTCCAGAGAGGCAAAGATGGATTCTGTCCACCAGTGAGCTCAGCATCAACGATGTGCAAAATGCTAGACTGCATTACTGGAGGTGGGGTGTATAAATGTTCAGGAAAAGAAACCAAGGTTACCAGGCCCCAGCTTGTGGTCACCTATTGCAAATTGTGTACATTTTGCTTTAATTCCTTCTTTGAGAGAGCTCTAGATCAGCAAGTCAAAGAACTGGGATACAAGCAGAGAAGAGGTCACAAACTATGCCCCGCAGGCCAAACCTAGCAGGATGGGTTGTTTTTTTAAATAAAGTGTTATTGGAATAAAGTCATCCTCATTTATTTATCATTATTGAATGATAAATAAATTTATCACTCCTCTCTCTCTCTTTCTGATCTCTTGCGAAGGCCAGCTGTGCCACTGTTAGAAGTTGTCCATGTGGTAGAAACTAAGGAAATAAGCCTTCTGTCAACATCCAATTAGAAACTGAGGCCTCTAATTAAAAGATGTGTGCTTAATCCTTCTTCAAAATTGATTCTCCACCCCCAGTCAGGCCTTACCATGACTGAAGCTCTGGCCAACATTTTCCCTGCAACTTCACAAAGACCCTGACCCAGATCCCTCCAGCTAAGCCTCTCTCATATCCCTGACCTGCAGAAATTGTGAGAGATATTAGATTGTTTGTTTATTTTAAGTTAATTTGTCAAAGATTTTATTTCTTATGAATCATGTTCACCATTCTTCCAAATGAATAAGAGCTGACTCATTTCCATGTCCAGTCTTTCCCCCAAATCACTGCTTATTTCTCAAATTGTTGAGAGTATAAGGTTTAAGATATAAGTCAAAATTCCATCAGATCATTTTTCCCTTCACTTTATCTTCCGCAATATCAGTAATTATGTTTTTATAACATAAATTTTGTCCTATTCCACTCCTGTTAAAACAACTACTAGAAAAAGCCAATAAAAGCTTAAATTGCAGTAATAGAAATGGACAGACAATAGAACAAGAGAGAACACAGGCTTGTTTGTTCTTTCTGTAGCCCCAGCACAGCTGTAGTAGTACTATGTTCAGTTCTGAGCAACATACTTGAGAGAGTGTGTGTAAAGCGGAACTATTCAGAGGAAAGTTGCCAGAATGATAATACTCAAAAGCCAGCAGGAATCTCAGAAAATAAAGATGAGTGATCAGGGTTACTGTGTTTAAATGAACAAAACACCATTTGTGTGGGGGAAGGGTTACCTTAATTCTGGACGTTGTCCATGGGAGAACCAAAAGAAGTGACAACAAGATTGTTGTCAATATAAAGGAAGATTTTCTATACCGGAAGGAAAGAAGACCTATCCAAAGATACCAGAAATGTCTTAAGAACTAAGTTCCTGCATTTTGAGGGGTGCAAGATAAGGTGATGGAGAACTGACTCTGGATGGTGAGCACACAATGGGATATATAGATGATGTATCCCTGCTCTCATCATGGATATTCAACTGGTGATATTTTCAACTATAACTAAAATATCTTTCACTGGTCACTATAAATCATTTCCTGATCCAAATGAGGTATTGATGTAAGTAATGCCAGGGGGTTCCTGCATATTACTTTTAGAACCATGCAGGGTATAAATCAGTCAGTAGGGTGTGGGAGACAAATATTAGTATCCACACTCACAGATAAGAAATGTAGAATTCAGAGACTGAATGACTCAGTGAAGGTCACACAGCCAATAAGGAACATAAATGAGTCTAGAATTATCTGAATGTTGTGTGTTGTACTAGTCACTGCACCCTCTACCTTCCTGTACGTTTTCTATGATGTGTATCTGTAGTGTAATTTATAACAAACATGTTATTCATACACTAACATAGAATTAGAGTAGGAAATAGTTTAAACATATAATTATATAGTTTGTTTTTACCCTCTTGTGTACATATTTTAAATACCTGAACAATAGGTCTAGGGCTTCTCCAGTGCTTCCAAGCAATCAAGGTTTTTCTTACAATATTGAAAAAAAGGAAACTATCTTTAATTCAAACTGACAGGTATTTTTCTTTTGGGTCTACAATGATGAAAGTAGCATTTTATGCTAAGACTCTTGAGATTGTAAACAAAATAAGAATTATGTGCTTGAACCAAAAATTATGAACTTTGGATGCATAATGCATTAGCGTAGACCTAAAAGCCATTTAAAAGATTGAAAATGATAAGTTTTCACTAGCTTTTCAGTTCCTTCCCAGCAGGGAATTGATGAGTCCATTAGAGCCATAATCTATGTCTGCAGAGCGAGTTCTGGCAGATTCCAGCCCAACAAACTGTGGCTGATGCCTGGGAAGCAAGAGGTGAGCCCTTGAACTGGAGAACCAGAAGAACTTGATACGCATAATTTATACACCACCAAATGATCCTAGAAAATCGATTTTTCAAAAGCTCAGAGTCATCTGAGGCGCATTGTAAGTGCATCTACAATGATTTATTTTTTTAATTGCTGTGGTATATTGTGGGATGTCACAAAGTTAATTTGACAGAGACCCACCATCCCCTCGAATTCACTGACATTTCTGTACCAGGTTCCCGTGCAGCTTTAGGGAAAAAGAGCTGAAAAATCTCTCTTTTCCGCCTACTAATTATCTTTCAAATTTAGGGGCACTCTACTCAGTAATGTCAGGGTGACCATCATTGTCACGCAGGGCGGCCTGCAGGGTCTCTGCTCCCACTCCACACATAAGAAAGCAGGATGTGGCTAGGCCTAAAAGGTACACCCACGGAGCCATAGGTAGGGGAGTCATACCACAATGGTCTCACTGGAGGCTGGGCCCACCGGACGCCGACAAGCCGTCCGCCTTTCCGCCAACCGACCGACCGACAAATGGCGCAGCGAGCAGGGCCTCCCTCACAACAAATGGCGCAGTGAGCAGGGTCTCACGCACGACAAATGGCACAGCGAGTAGGGTACGGTGCCGGCCAAAACCTACCGAAGCATGGTGGAGCACTTTGTGCGTGTGAGAGCCCAGCTTCGGGAGGCCCATGAGGCATGACACCTGGAAAGGGAGGCGCGGTCTGCCTGGGAGACTCAAGCCTCCAGCTGGCACATCACCCTCTTGGCCATGGACGGCATTGCGTTCATTTTGGTAATCTGCTGCGGCCTTAAGCTCCGAGAGTGGTGGACATCTTACAAGGAGGCCTCCACCCACTCAGACACCTGGCACGGCGAGCAAGATTCTGACCAAGTAGGAATGGAGTCTGAGTCTGGGCAGGAGGACATGAGCCCCCACATAGTATATGGTGTTTGGTGGCCACTGTTCTCAGGAGTTGGACCCCCAAGGAGGGGTGGGAGGACATGGACGGCTCTCCAGCCAGTGTAGAGAGGGCCCTGCAGGCTCTGCCTGAGCGGTTGCCGGAGGAGGAGAAGGCTACAGCCGGCCGCATGGGCTGGATGTTCCTCACGGCCTTGAGCCTCAACTCGGAAAATGCGGTTAATGAAGTGGCCTGGGTGCCAGACCAGGTGTCCAGGTTGGAAGCGCTGGAAGCCCGGGTCCGCCTGTTAGAACAGGGGCCCCAAGGTGGAGGCTCTGAGGCAGAGGCGGAGGAAGCGAGTGGAGACAATGTAGCTCCCAACCCCCAAGCCTGGCCAATCTTGAAGCAAAGGGTAAAACGTGAGCAACCTTTGGGCCCCAGGGGCGTTGCTGCCGGCAACCCAGCTGTGACTGAGTTCACGACCTACACCCCATACACTCCCACTGAGCTGCGGGAGCTGGGGAGGCGGTACAGACAGCGCCCTGGAGAGCCAGTCTCGGCTTGGCTATTATGTTTATGGGATGAGGGAGCAGACAGCATTCTCTGCTCCCCAGGCGAGATGGATGGAAAAGCTAGCCTTCGTAACAGTGCATCCGTCCCTGAGACAAAGGTTACAAAACTGCCATAGGTTGGCCAACAACCAGGGCAACCATTCTCTAATGGCGTGGCTCACTGCTGCGGTACACACCGTATGGGAACAGGCTGGCGAGCTGCCAGATACTGTGAGTCAATGGCAGTCATATACAGAACTTATGCAAATAATCCGTGAAATGGGTATGAGACATGCTATTTTTAACCTCAACATGCAGGGCCCAGATGACGAGCTTTTTACTGCCAGCATGAGAGATCTGGTTTTGGATACTGCACCTGCGAGTGCTTTTGGATCCTTGGTGGCTATTCTTACACCGTATGTAGGGCGACGGATCCATGAAGTTACAACTGCCATGGCCACCCTAGGGGATGTTGAGAGCCGAGAGAGCGGAAGAGAGTCGAGGAGAGTGGAGGAGAGTCGTCGGTCGGTCATTTGGCGGAAAGGCGGACGGCAGGTCGCACATCCGATGAACCCAGCCTCCAGTGAGACCATAGTGGTATGACTCCCCTACCTATGGCTCCATGGGTGTTCCTTTCAGGCCTCACCATATCCTGCGTTCTTATGTGGGGAGCGGGACCAGAGACCCCGCAGGCCGCTCAACACGACAAATCGCGGAGCGAGCAGGGTCTCCCGCATGAAACCCCCACACCCTCTTCTTAGTCATCTTGGCTCCCGCAGGCCATCGGTCGGCAGCCGTTCGCCGCCGGCGCAGCCGCCGCCGCCGCCGCCGCCATGTCGGCGCTCCCTCCCGCTCCCAGCAGCCGCCGCCGCCATCATCGCACCCCCTCCAGCTCCAGCCGCAGCGCTCCCTAAGTCCGCCGCTGCCTCAGCCATCACCGCACTCCCTCCAGTTCCCGCCAACGCGTTCCCCGCAACCACTGCAAGCCCCGCCCTCTCCCGCCGCCGCCCCCGCCACTGCCGCAGCCGCAGCGCTGCCGCCTGCTCCTCCCACAACTCCCAAGCACAGGGCTGCCTGCTAGCGCCGGCCTCCACCAGCGTTGGGGGTGCGGTTGGGGGTGGGCCTGGTGGCGGTAGGGGGTGGGGTGTTTGCCTGTCGGGCCTGGGGAGTCCCAGGATGCCAGATTTCCACGACTTCTGTCACCATCAGGGAAGTGACAGAGGCCCGTGGAGCCACGGGTGGCGCGAAAGGGCCTCGCTGCGGGCCAGGAGTAGCCCGCCGCCCATGCCAGAGGCGTCCGGAGGAGGCGGGAAGCAGGCGGGAGGCGCAGCGCTCGCAAAGCCGGCCAGCAGGGAGATGCTCGCCACCTGGGCGGCCCAGCTGTATGGCGCGCGCTCAAAAGGCAGGCCTGGCGCAGGCTCTTGGGGCACCGGGAGCCCATACCACCCTCGGCCATACCACCCTGAACACGCCCGATCTCGTCTGATCTCGGAAGCTAAGCAGGGTCGGGCCTGGTTGGTAATTGGATGGGAGACTGCCTGGGAATACTGGATGCTGTAGGCTTTTGCTCGCCTCTCCTTTTACGCCGCCGCCCCGGCGTGCCTCCCTCCTTGCCCCTTGCCCCTCTGCAGCCGCCCAGCCATCCGAAGGTCCTCCTGGCCAGCGGCGGGTCAGCCGCCCGGCACTACAAGCTCGAAGCCCGGGCCTCACGCCAGGCCCGTCGGCCCCGGCTCCCCCCATATCCTCTTCTCAGTCCTCTTCGCTCCCGCAGGCCGACAGCCCGCAGCCCTTCTCCGAGCCGCAGTCGCCGCCGCCACCACCGCCGCCATTGCCGCGCTCCCTCCCGCTCCCGCACCCGCTGCCCTAGCCACCAATGCTCATGCCCATGGCTGCCTGTTGGCGCAGGCCTCCACCAGGCTTTCTCCATCTCAGGACGTGCAGGTCCTTTGCACCTCGACCCGAGCCCAGGGGACGACCATCCCTGTGCCTGCCCCTGGGCCCCGAGACAAAGGATCGGCGTGTCCTTGGGCAAACGGGATGCCCACACGCCCCGCCCCACCGGAGGCCTCTGTCTCCGCTGGCAGGCACCTTGCCCCACACCCCCGCGTGCCCACTCCTGTCTCCCACAAGAGTCAGGAGCCCTCAGTTCCTGCCGGCCGCGGTGGCCCCAACACACAGGGGAAAAAGAGCCGGGACAAACAAGGGGACGGAGGGAAGAGCACTCCAATGCACTGCGCGCCCTCGGACTCCAGGAGAGACCACCACAAGGGGAAGAGCAGGCACGCAGGCACGCAACCCTCACAACCAGGGTGCCTGGGGGCTGCCACTCTCCTCCCACCGGCAGGTTCCTGGGCGGGGCTCGGAGCCCACCGCCACTCCGGAGACCCTGGCGGCCCGCCCCGGGGGCTTCAAGGGTGACTGCCAAAGCCCGGGCACTGCCTCCTTAGCTGAGCCCAGCCCCGGGCACGACCACACTTCGGTGGAGAAGCTGCCACCTCAAAACAGCCTCAGTGCGTCTGTCCCAGTCCGTGTCCCAGCCTGTGCGTCCCTCCCCCCCTCCCCCTCAACTACCACCCCGTCTGTTTGGCTCTGTGACATGCCTGTTGGGCTCAGGCTCTCGCTCAGGAGCTCTCTCCCCACGTGCCAGCCCCCTCTTTCTCTGTCTATGTCCATGTCTCACTGTATGTCTAGATACATACATGTACATATACGTGTATATTTCCATCTTGCTCCCTCTTACTCCTCCTCCTGTTCTGTCTGTCTGTCCCTGTCCTGCGGGGACTCTAGTCCCTCTGCGCGCACAAGAACGCAGGTAGGATCTCCAGCAGAATGCAGCAGCCTTTCCGGCAGCCACCGTGCTCCTCCATTATCCTGTGAATAAACACAAACATGTCCTCGTCCCCATATGAGGACTGGATCTGGCCCATGCCAGTTATTGTCAAGAGGGTCCCTCCACTTTACATATGCGTAATCATGTTGAGTAGTGGGATGCCAGAAGCGATCTGCAGCAGATCTGCCCCGTGCATCCAAATTTAAAAAATTTAAAATAAATAAAGTATGATTTAAGATTGTATGTGGAGAGACAGGGTAGGTCTCCCCCTTTTTTATTTTTTTCAGTTGGGCTTTTAGCATTCTATGAGCACGTTCAACAATTCCTTGTCCTTGTGGATTATAAGGAATACCCGTTTTGTGTGTGATGTTAAATTGAGAGCAGAAGTGTTGAAACCCTTTACTGGTATATCCAGTACCATTATCTGTTTAATTATTTCTGGAAGGCCCATAGCAGAGGAGCAATGCAAGCAGTGATTAATAATATGTTTCGTGGCTTCCCCTGTCTGGGCTGTAGCCATGAGAAATCCAGAGAAGGTATCTATAGTGACATGTACATATTGTAATTTTCCAAAACTAGAGACGTGTGTAACGTCCATCTGCCATGATTGATTGGGCGTGATACCCCGAGTGTTAACCCTTAAATGTGGCACAGAGTGATGTATAGGACAGATAGGTCATGGTTTTACAATTTGTCTGGCTGTTTCTTTTGTAAGCTGGAATTGTCTTTGTAGACTCTGACAGTTTTGGTGGTGTAACTTGTGTGATTGTTCAGCCAATTCAACGTTAGTTAGGGCCACCAATTTTGTGAGCTGATCTGCTGTGGTATTGCCTTCAGTGAGGGGTCCAGGTAGCCCGGAATGGGCCCGAATGTGTCCAACAAAGCAAGGATTTGTACGTTGTCTGATAAGAGATTGGATTTGAATGAACAGCCCCTGAATTTCATTATTTTGAGTTTTAATGGATGCTATAGTTTCAAGTTTATCTACGGATTGAGCTACATAGTAGCTATCAGTATACAAATTAAAAGGAACTGAGTGT
The DNA here is from genome assembly GCF_057876585.1 of Rhinolophus sinicus. Classification (NCBI taxonomy): domain Eukaryota; kingdom Metazoa; phylum Chordata; class Mammalia; order Chiroptera; family Rhinolophidae; genus Rhinolophus; species Rhinolophus sinicus. The sequence goes on from NC_142506.1 coordinate 41,650,770, forward strand.
AAGTTTTGAAATACAGCACTGACAGCCCATAATTCAACTACTTGAGCTGATGCTGGAGGAGATGAAATTACATGCGGTTGATCACCAATAACATAGGTAGCACTTCCATTAGAGGAGCCATCAGTAAAAATAAGAACAGCATTTTTTTAAATTTTTTATTTTATTTTATTAAATTTATTGGGGTGACAATTGTTAGTAAAATTACATAGATTTCAGGTATACAATTCTGTATTACATCATCTATAAATCCCATTGTGTGTTCATCACCCAGAGTCTGTTCTCCTTCCATCACCATATATTCGATCCCCCTTACCCTCATCTCCCACCCCCCACACCGCACACCCCTCACCCTCTGGCAAGCACCAAACCATTGTCTGTGTCTATGAGTTTCTGTTTCTCATTTGTTTATCTTGTTCTTTTGTTGTTTTTGATCTATATACCACATATCAGTGAAATCACATGGTTCTCTGCTTTTTCTGTCTGACTTATTTCGCTCAGCATTACACTCTCAAGATCCATCCATGTTGTCACAAATGTTCCTATATCATCTTTTCTTACCGCCGAATAGTATTCCATTGTGTATATATACCACAACTTCTTTATCCATTCATCTATCGAAGGACATTTTGGTTGTTCCCATGTCTTGGCCACCATAAACAAAGCTGCAATGAACATTGGAGCACAGGTGTCTTTATCTCTAAATGTTTTCAGATTTTTTGGGTAGATACCCAGGAGAGGGATTGCTGGGTCATATGGCAATTCTATTCGTAATTTTTTGAGGAACCTCCACACTGCCTTCCATAACGGCTGCACCAGTCTGCATTCCCACCAACAGTGTACGAGGGTTCCTTTTTCTCCACAGCCTCTCCAACACTTGTTACTATTTGTCTTGTTGATGATAGCCATTCTGACTGGGGTGAGGTGATATCTCATTGTGGTTTTGATTTGCATTTCTCTGATGATTAGTGATGTTGAGCATTTTTTCATATGTCTATTTGCCATTTGTATCTCCTCTTTGGAGAAATGTCTCTTCAAGTCCTCTGCCCATTTTTCAATTGGGTTGTTTGTTTTCTTTGTTGTTGAGTTGCATGGGTTTTTTGTATATTCTGGATACTAGCCCCTTATCAGAGGCACTGTTTGCAAAAATCTTCTCCCATTCAGTTGGTGGCCTCTTTATTTTGTCAATGGTTTCTTTTGCTGTGCAGAAGCTTTTAAGTTTCATATAGTCCCATTCGTTTATTTTAGCTTTTACTTCCATTGCCTTTGGAGTCAAATTCATAAAATGCTCTTTAAACCCAAGGTCCGTAAGTTTAGTATCTATGTTTTCTTCTATGCAGTTTATTGTGTCAGGTCTTATGCTTAAGTCTTTGATCCATTTTGAATGAACTTTGGTACATGGTGACAGATAGCAGTCCAGTTTCATTCTTTTGCACATGGCTATCGAATTCTCCCAGCACCATTTATTGAAGAGGCTGTCTTTCCTCCATTGTATGTTTTTAGCTTCTTTGTCAAAAATTATCTGTCCATATTTATGTGGTTTTATTTCTGGGTTCCCAATTCTATTCCATTGGTCTATGTGTCTGTTTTTCTGCCAATACCATGCTGTTTTGATTATTGTAGCCCTGTAGTACAAGCTGAAGTCAGGAAGTGTGATACCTCCATCATTTTTCTTTTTTCTTAAGATTGCTTTGGCTATTCGGGGTCTTTTGTGGTTCTAAACAAATCTGATGATTTTTTGTTCTATTTCTTTAAAAAATGCCATTGGGATTTTGATGGGGATTGCATTGAATCTGTATATTTCTTTGGGTAATATGGCCATTTTAACTATGTTGATTCTTCCGATCCATGAGCACGGAATGTCTTTCCATTTCTTTGTGTCTTCTTCAATTTCTTTCAAAAAAGTCTTACAGTTTTCAGCATATAGATCTTTCACATCCTTGGTTAAGTTTATTCCTAGGTATTTTATTCTTTTTGCTGCAATTGCAAAAGGAATTGTTTTTTGTATTTCTTTTTCTGAGATTTCATTGTTAGTATATAGGAAGGCAATGGACTTTTGTGCGTTGATTTTGTAGCCAGCAACTTTACTGTATTCGTTGATTGTTTCTAATAGCTTTTTGGTGGAGTCTTTAGGGTTTTCTATATATAGCATCATGTCATCTGCAAAGAGTGATAATTTAACTTCTTCATTCCCAATTTGGATGCCTTTTATTTCTTTCTCTTGCCTGATTGCTCTGGCAAGGACTTCCAACACTATGTTGAAAAGCAGAGGTGATAGGGGACATCCCTGTCGTGTTCCTGAACGTAGAGCAAAGGGCTTCAGTTTTTCTCCATTAATTATGAGATTAGCAGAGGGGTTGTCATATATGACCTTTATTATGTTAAGGTATTTTCCTTCTATACCTATTTTATTAAGTGTTTTAATCATAAATGGATGTTGTATCTTGTCAAATGCTTTTTCTGCATCAATTGATGTAATCATATGATTTTTGTCCTTTATTTTGTTTATATGATGTATCACATTGATGGATTTGCGTATGTTGAACCATCCTTGTGCCCCGAGGATGAACCCCACTTGGTTGTGATGAATAATCTTTTTAATGCATTGTTGTATTCGATTTGCTAGAATTTTATTTAGGATTTTTGCATTGGTATTCATCAGAGATATTGGTCTGTAGTTTTCTTTTTTTGTGCTGTCCTTACCAGGTTTTGGTATCAGGGTAATGTTGGCCTCATAAAATGAGTTAGGGAGTACTGTCTCTTCTTCAATTTTTTGGAAGAGTGTGTGCAGGATTGGTATTAGATCCTCTTTGAAGGTTTGGTAGAATTCACTACTGAAGCCATCTGGTCCCGGACTTTTGCTTTTGGGAAGGTTTTGGATGACTGATTCAATTTCGTTACTGGTGATCGGCCTGTTTAGATTTTCCAGTTCTTCATGGTTCAGCCTTGGAAGGCTATATGTTTCTAAGAACTTGTCCATTTCTTCTAGGTTGTTGAATTTGGTGGCATATAGTCCTTCATAGTATTCTTGGATGATCCTTTGTATTTCTGTCGTGTCTGTGATAACTTCCCCTTTTACGTTTCTGATTTTGTTAATCAGTGTCTTCTCTCTTTTTATCTTAGTAAGTCTAGCCAAGGGTTTGTCAATTTTGTTAATCTTTTCAAAGAACCAGCTCTTTGTCACATTAATTTTTTCTATTGTCTTTTTGTTCTCTATTTTATTTAGTTCTGCTCTAATTTTTGTTATTTCCTTTCTTCTGCTGACCTTGGGTTTTACTTGTTCTTCTTTTTCTAGTTCTTTAAGGTGTAACATGAGGTTATTTATTTGGGAGTTTTCTTGTTTCTTGAGATAGGCCTGTAGTGAGATAAATTTCCCTCTTAAAACTGCTTTCGCTGCATCCCAAAAATTTTGGTATGATGTATTTTCACTGTCATTTGTTTCTATGTATCTTTTGATCTCTCCTCTAACTTCTTCTTGACCCAGTCCTTCTTTAAAAGTGTGTTGTTTAATCTCCATGTATTTGTGTTTTTTCCCCGCTTTCTTTTTACAGTTGATACCCAATTTCAAAGCCTTGTGATCAGAGAATATGCATGGTATGATTTCAATCTCCTTAAATTTGTTGAGACTGATTTTATGTCCCAATATATGGTCTATCCTTGAGAATGTTCCGTGTACACTAGAAAAGAATGTATAGTCTGATGTTTTAGGATGAAGTGCTCTATAAATGTCAATTATGTCCATTTCATCTAATGTGTCATTTAGGGCTACTATTTAGTTATTTATTTTCTGCTTGGATGATCTATCCATAGCTGTCAATGATGTATTTAAGTCCCCTAGTATAATTGTGTTTTGGTCAATTTCTCCCATTAGTTCTGTTAGTAGTTGCTTGGTGTATTTCAGTGCTCCCTGATTGGGGGCATAAATATTGATGACTTTTATGTCTTCTTGTTGTACAGTCCCCATCACCATTATGAAATGTCCATCTTTGTCTCTTGTTATCTTTTTCACCTTGAAGTCTGTTTCATCTGATATCATTATGGCTACACCTGATTTTCTCTGGGTACCATTTGCTTGGAGTATCAATTTCCACCCTTTCACTTTGAGTCTATGCTTGTCCTTGTAGCTGAGATGTGTCTCTTGGAGACAGCATATGGTTGGGTTTAGTTTTTTTTTTTATCCAATCTTCTACTCTTTTTATTGGTGAGTTCAGTCCATTTACATTTAGGGTGATTATTGATATGTGAGGATTTCCTGTCATTCTATCTTTAGTTTTCTGGTAAGGCTGTGTCTCCATTGTTTCTTTGCCTTTTTGTTGTTGTCTATTATTTCTGTGTGGTGGTATTCTATGATGTTTCCCTCTGTTTCTTCTTTTATTTCAGTATATATTTCAGTTCTGGATTTTTTTTGAGTGGTTACCCTTAAGTTTATGCAAAAGAAAGTTTGATATATAGAGTATTCCGTTTTCTTCAGCACGCTTACTTTCTCCATTCCCATATTCCGGTTCAGGCCTTTACTCTCCTCCTTTTTATGTTTTGGTTGCCACAAATTGTCACTGTTGATGCTGGTCGAATAGCCTCCTTTAGTATTTCTTGTAGTGCAGGTCATGTATTAGAAAATCCCCTCAGCTTCTGTATGTCTGGAAAGGTCTTTATTCCTCCTTCGAATCTAAAGGATATCTTTGCTGGATATACTATTCTTGGCTCATAATTTCTCTCTTTCAACAGTTTGAATATTTGGTTCCACTCCCTCCTGGCTTGTAGAGATTCTGCTGAAAAATCTGATGATAATCTAATGGGCTTTCCTTTGTAAGTTACCGTCTTCTTTTCTCTGGCTGCCTTGAGGATTATTTCTTTGTCATTGATTTTAGACAGCTTCAATACAATGTGCCTTGGAGAAGGCCTGTTGGGATTGAGGTAACTAGGTGTTCTATTTGCTTCTTGGATTCGAGGGTCCAGTTCTGTCCACAAGTTTTGGAAGTTCTCATCGACAATTTGTTTGAATATATTCTCTGTTCCCTTCTCTCTTTCTTCTCCTTCTGGTATGCCCATTATTCTTATATTGTTCTTTCTGATGGAGTCAGAAAGTTCTTGTAGAGTTCTTTCATTTCTTTTAAGTCTCAAGTCTCTTTCTTCTTCTATCTGTGTCATTTCCAAGTTTCTATCTTCGATGTCACTGATTCTTTCCTCCATCTGGTCAACTCTACTACCTAAGCTGATTATTTCATTCTTAATTTCTTCTATTGAGTTCTTAATCTCCAGAAATTCTATTTGGTTCTTTTTTAAAATTTCAATCTCTTTCGTAAAATGCTCATGCTGTTCTTTGATTGTGTTTCTGAGTTCATTTAACTGCCTGTCTGTGTTTTCTTGTATCTCGTTGAGTTTTTTTCAGAACTGCAATCTTGAATTCTCTGTCATTTAAGTCACATATTTCTGTATCTTTAAGTTCCTTCTCTGGAGATTTTTCACTTTCTTTCTGAGCTATCTTGTTGCCTTGGTTATTCCTGGTGATTACTGGTTTACTATTTCTCTTCCTAGACATCTACAGGAGTGACTTTTGCAACAGGTTTATAGGACGAGGTCTTTCTTTTGTTTTCTAGTACTTGTTGGTAGAATGTTTTATTATTTCTCCAACTGCAATTTATTTTTCTTCTCCCACATGGTAGTGCTGTTTTCTCTGCACTATTCCTGCTTCTCACACAATGGGGGGATTCCCTGGGAGATGGGCTTCTCCTCTGTTAATAGTTCATCTAGGTCACAGGGCGCAGTGTCCCGGTGGGTATGCGGAGAGCTTTTGATGTTCCAAAGCTCTTCCAGCTCCTGAATCAGAGCCCGTATGTTTTAGCAGTTCTGTTTACTCCTGCAGGGATCTGTTCAGATAGGTGGGGTCAGGGGTGGGGTAAGTTGTGAGAGGTGGCCCAGAGCAATGGCGGCGACCACCACCACAGCCGGTCCTGCTTCCACAGCTCCCTCCCCTTTGCCGGAACTAGTTGGGCTGTGAATTTGTGTTTGCGGACCAAAGTTCTCAAAACAGCAAATTTTCTGTTGTTTTGATCTGACACTGCTACTGTTTCGCTTCTAGCACTGGGCAGGTGGGGGCGGGGCGAGCTCTGGGAGGGGTGGGAGGGGGCGGCTAGTCTCAGTGCCTAAGGCTCTGTTCTCTGCTCGGCAGTGAGGGCTTAAACCATCGTTTTCAGCCTTTTTCCCTCAGTCTTTTCTCCGAGGTCTCTGCCGTGAGCATTGGGTTCAGCTGTGTTATATGCTGTCCCCTCAGCCCTGTGGAGCCCAGGCGGAGCCCTAGCAGTCCGAGTTCTTCCCTCACTGGCAGCTGCGGTAGTTTCGGGAAGCAGCGAGCTCGGAGCACTGAGCTAGGTCTGGGTCCTGCGCCCGCGCGGCTCCGTCTCCGCGCACTTCTCCCTTTCCTCCTCCCTCCAGTTGCGCGAATCTCCCACCTGTGGGTGATTTCAGTCGGTAGTGGGCCTCTTCATCTTGCCTGTCTGCTGTACAGGGAGTCCTTTGTGGAGTTTTTGTTGTTCGATTCTTTGTAAATTCCAGGGGAGCTTTACAGAGGCTCACTTCACGCCGCCATTTTTCCGGAACAGTCCCCTGTTTGTTTTTTATGCTTATCGGAGTTCCCCACAGCGATCCTCCCAACCTCTGCTTGAAGTTACATTTTCTTAACCCTTAATGCTCCAGCTCCCTACATATCCCCCTTTTTTATTTTTTTGAGATCGTGTCTGGCTTAGGTAGTCAGTACAGACACCTTTACTTACCTGACATGGGATATTGATCATCACAACGATCGATTCCTGTCTTAGGTTGTAAAAACGCTTCCTGGTCATTACCCGTCATTGGCTACCGATCTCCTTTGGGGTTAGACAGGGGCAGTGGCTTTTGGTTTATTAGCCATGTGGAGCCTTATTTTGTGAATTTCTCCATAAATATCTGTGACTGTCCCGATCACAGCTTTTGTGATGCAGGGGAGGAAACATAGTATCAGGAGGATCACAACAAGCGGAATTACAAGGGGTGCCATAAATTGAAGCATTGAAGAGTACGATGGAAATACATTGTGAAAGCTAGAGACAAGCTTGTTGAGCATCTCAGCTATATCAGTATTTAAAGGAGAGGTCTCTTGCAGTGTCAAGACCTCTTTATGAAATTGGATAAGGTCAAGAGTAACATTTTCATGATGCCAGATGCCTAATAAGTGTTTTTTCACCTTATCCCAAGGTGTCTCAGATTGATTATATTGTTTTGCTGTCACATAGATCCAAATGTACTCTGCATGACAAGATAACCTTGTCTTAATTTTTAGGGCTTGTACCTCCTCACCCATCCAAAATATCATCTCATATAAGGCATCGATTTTTGCGCTTAATTTTTGATCTATGAGTTCTTGCATACCTAAAGCAGTGGATACATTTTTAGACAATGAGTTTACATGAGCAGCTGTTTTAACTGTCTGGGATAGAGAAACTGCCGCTGTTACAGAGGAGGCTATGAGCACAATTAAAGCAGTTATCCCAGCTATAATAAGCCCTGCGGCTCGAATTGGTCTTGAAAGAGCCGCTTCTAACTTTACTATTACTTGATATCCTTTGTCAGAATGCCATTCTTCAGACATGTTAACAGGTAACATCACAAAGGAAGGTTGATGTAATACCGTGACTCTGTTTTTTTGGGGAGCCATGTGACACAACTACTAAGTTTACAGTTTATACAAGAAACATTGAACTGAGAATTATCTATAACATGAATGGTGACATTGCCTATCAAAAGTACATGTGGGGGTCTGACACAGGCAGTAACATTTTCTTGTCTAATAGTAACTTTACTGGAGGGGGTTTTAGCTGCCAATTCCATGGCATCTAATGCTCCAGCTATTTTCCAAATATGATGTTGGGGATAGGAATCAGCCCACCATAGGCCTGCAACTATTCCCAATTGTCCGGGGTTTTGATGTGTCCCATTTCCTCCGGACCAGTCTATGAAGGATCTATTAAACCCTGGGATGGGATACCTCCAGGGTTCGATGTAACAGTCTCTCCATAATGCAGTTTTGCTGCTTGTGCGCTTCTCTTTTTCACAAGGATCTACAGTCTGGGGTCCTTCCCATATGGTGGGATGCAAGGGGGGGGATCAGGGATGTAAGCCCAATACGTGGTTCCATCAGCTGAGGTCAGGACCGTCAAGACTCCGAGTAGGATCTGCAGCAGAACGCACCAGCCTTTCCGGCAGCCACCGTGCTCCTCCATTATCCTGTGAATAAACACAAACATGTCCTCATCCCTATATGAGGACTGGATCTGGCCCATGCCAGTTATTGTCAAGAGGGTCCCTCCACTTTACATATGCGTAATTATGTTGAGTAGTGGGATGCCACAAGCGATCTGCAGCAGATCTGCCCCGTGCATCCAAATTTAAAAAATTTAAAATAAATAAAGTATGATTTAAGATTGTATGTGGAGAGACAGGGTAGGTCTCCCCCTTTTTTATTTTTTTTAGTTGGGCTTTTAGCATTCTATGAGCACGTTCAACAATTCCTTGTCCTTGTGGATTATAAGGAATACCCGTTTTGTGTGTGATGTTAAATTGAGAGCAGAAGTGTTGAAACCCTTTACTGGTATATCCAGTACCATTATCTGTTTAATTATTTCTGGAAGGCCCATAGCAGAGGAGCAATGCAAGCAGTGATTAATAATATGTTTCGTGGCTTCCCCTGTCTGGGCTGTAGCCATGAGAAATCCAGAGAAGGTATCTATAGTGACATGTATATATTGTAATTTTCCAAAACTAGGGACGTGTGTAACGTCCATCTGCCATGATTGATTGGGCATGATACCCCGAGGGTTAACCCCTAAATGTGGCACAGAGTGATGTACAGGACAGATAGTGCATTGTTTTGTAAGCTAGAATTGTCTTTGTAGACTCCGACAGTTTTGGTGGTGTGACTTGTGTGATTGTTCAGCCAATTCAACGTTAGTTAGGGCCACCAATTTTGTGAGCTGATCTGCTGTGGTATTGCCTTCAGTGAGGGGTCCAGGTAGCCCAGAATGGGCCCGAATGTGTCCGACAAAGCGAGGATTTGTACGTTGTCTGATAAGAGTTTGGATTTGAATTTCATTATTTTGAGTTTTAATGGATGCTATAGTTTCAAGTTTATCTACGGATTGAGCTCCATAGTAGCTATCAGTATACAAATTAAAAGGAACTGAGTGTAAGGTTTGAAATACAGCACTGACAGCCCGTAATTCAACTACTTGAGCTGATGCTGGAGGTGATGAAATTACATGTGGTTGATCACCAATAACAGAGGTAGCTCTTCCATTAGAGGAGCCATCAGTAAAAACAAGAACAGCATTTTTAATGGGTTGTTGCTGAACAATCTTAGAAAAGATAAAGGCATGTGTCATAGCAAAATGCAGTAATTTGTTGTTTGGGTAATGTATACCAATTTTTCCTGAAAAATTAGCAAGTGCAATGCCCCAAGTGTTAGAATGTTGAAACAGCCAGTCTATTTGCTGCATAGTAAAGGGAACTGTAATGGTTTGTGGCTCTCTTCCAAAATATTTAATTGATTCTCCCCGACATAGCTGAACTAACAGCGCTACAGCTTCATGATACGGATTTAACACTTTCACGGGAGAAACAGGGAGATGGATCCATCTTAGGGGTCCTTTTTGCCAAATAACTGCTGTTGGGGTGAGGTTTGTGGGTAAAATGTATGCCTCCCAGGGTTGGGTATAATCTACATATAATATTTGTTGTTCATTTATGGCGGTTTCTACTTTATCTAAAGCCTGTAATCCCTCTTTAGTCATCTCGTAGGGAGAAGTAGGATCGGCTTCCCCTCGTAATATATGAAACAAAGGTTGCAAATCTCCGGTTGTCAACCGCAACTGAGGTCTAATCCAATTAATGTCTCCCAGTAGCTTTTGAAAATCATTTAATGTTTTTAAACAATCTCGCTGGATTTGTATTTTTTGAGGCACAATGGCCTGAGGCATTAAACAATATCCCAGATAAGAGTAAGGAGGCACTTGCTGAATTTTTTCTGGGGCTATAACCAGCCCATAATTGAGGAGTTTTTTCTGTAAATGAGCAAAAGCAGTAAGCAACTTTGGTTCACATGAGTGGGCAAGGACTATGTCATCCATGTAGTGGATGATGTAAATATCTGGAAATGCCCTTCGGGTAGGTTCTATTGCAGCTGATACAAATTTTTGACATAATGTAGGGCTATTAGCCATTCCCTGAGGTAGCACTAGCCAATGATATCTCTTAAAAGGTTCTTGTAAATTAACAGAAGGAACATTGAATGCAAATCTAGGGCAATCATTAGGATTTAAAGGTATGGTATAAAAACAATCTTTTAAATCCAAAACAATTTTATATGTGTTTTTTGGTATGGCTGCGGGGCAGGATAAGCCTGGCTGTAAAGCTCCCATTAATTCCATGGTTTCATTGATTTTTCGGAAATCCTGTAACAATCTCCACTGACCAGATTTTTTCTTAATAACAAATATGGGAGAATTCCAGGGAGAATTAGAGGGAACAATGTGTCCTTTTTCAAGTTGCTCCTGTACTAGCAGCTTGGCAGCTTGAATCTTTTCTGCTGATAGGGGCCACTGATCTACCCATACTGGGGCATCACTTTTCCAAGTGATGGCGTCAGTATAGGGTACAGGACGCTCAGTGACCCCAGCTAAAAATATCCTAGTCCTGATCTAAGGGGTAAAGGAGATGGGACAATAGGTGACCTTCTTCCTTGATTGTTTGTTCCCAGTCCATTTTCAGGGAGGAAGCCTTGGTCAGACATCATATTAGTGACCTGTTGATTGGGACTATACAAATACACTCCCATCTTACTCATGATGTCTCTCCCCCATAAATTAACAGGTAATCCGGCTACAATATATGGTTGAAAAGTCCCTTGATGTCCCTCCTGATCTTTCCAATTTAAATTATCACTACTTTGTTCTGGTGATTGTAACATTCCTATTCCTTGTAATTGAGTTATGGTTTGATGTTTTGGCCAATGTACGGGCATTGTTGAGCAGTTATAACAGATACATCAGCTCCCGTATCTAAAAGTCTTATAAAGGAGCGGCCATTAACAGTGAGAGTCATTTCTGGTCTTTGATGATTCATTGCTTGAACCCAATAAGCATCTGATGAGCCGAAACCATGTTCTCCCCTAGGTTTATTTTGTTTAACCTGACCTATTTTGATATATGGAATTAATAACAATTGGGCTATTCTCTGTCCTTTTTCTATAACAGCAACACCCCCAGGTGAATGAGTCAAAACCTTAATTTCTCCGGTATAGTCCATGTCTATAATGCCTGGGGCTATCATAATCCACTTTATTGTTGTACTGCTTCTCCCAACAACCAACCCCATCGTTTGAGGTGGTAGAGCCCAAAAACCCCTGTGGGGATAGCTTGCACACCCATTTCAGGCGTTAGTTTTGTGTAGGCGGCGCTACTGAGGTCCAATCCTGCACTGCCTGGGGTGGCTCTGAAGAGCTCTTGAACGGATTTTTTTGTTGTTGGGGAACAAACTGCTGGAGCGCCCCATAACATTGTTGCAGGGCCTGGGGCTGGCCCCTCTTCCCGTTTCCCGGAACGAGAGGATTACCAGAAGCATCTCTTTTGGATTTACATTCATTGGCCCAGTGGTTTCCCCTCTTACATTTTGGGCACAGACCGGGTTGTTTTGGTTTTTTTGTTTGTGGTTGGTCTGACCTATCAGGGCAATTTTTTGCCATATGTCCAGATCGCCCACACCTGAAACAACTTTCAGATCCTTTTTGTCTTTTTTGTTGCTGTTGGTGTTGTAACATTTCTTTTACTGTCTTTCCTTGTAAGGCTGCGGCCATAGCTAATCCCTGGGTATAAGACGGACCAATGTCCGAGCATAAATGAACATAGTCAGATAAACCTCCCTTATTTCTGTACGGGTGGATAGCAGCCTGGCATGCTGAATTTGCATTTTCAAAAGCCAACTGTTTTACTAAGCGTAATCCTGCATAGGAATCTCCTAATATCCTACCAGCTGCCTGTAACAGTCGAGAAAGGAAATCTTGAAATGGCTTATCAGGGCCCTGTACTATTTTAGTTAATTCCTCAGCCCTTTTTCCCGGCATGGGGATTTTTCTCCATGCTTTTTGTGCTGCAGCATTAGTCTGAGCATAGGCAGCAGGGTTAAAATTTAATTGAGTTTGAAGGTCACGGTACTGCCCTTCCCCGGGCAACATTTCAAAAGTGATGGGAATGCCTTGCTGATGATTGAGATCAGCGGTATTTTGGCAAAAGACTGCGAAATCAGAATTCCATAATAGGTACTCTCCTCCTGACAGACAGGCTCTAGCAAGCTGCTTCCAATCATTGGGCGGCAAAGCATCCGTTCCTAAGTATTCAAGCAATGCCTGCGTGAATGGAGCATTAGGTCCATACTGCGCACAAGCAGTTTTTAACTCCTTCAAGCTTTTAAAGGCAAAAGGCACATGAACCCGCAATGGGTTTCCTTGGGCATCTTGTTGTTCTATCACGGGACAAGTCAGACCATATTCTGTAACATCTTCCCCTGCTCTATTGGCTGTTTGTAAAACATTTTGCAGGGGGGACTTTTGATCTATTACATCCGGTATCTGTCTGACTGTCACAGGGGCTACAACAGGGGCCTCAGGCTGTGGATCCAGCCCTGCAATCACACTTGGAGGAGAGCTTAATTGTAATCTAGGCTTCCATTCCGATTGGGCTTCCAATAAAGGCCCAGTCTGTCGAGCCTGAACTAATTGCATTTGAACAGAGAGGGAAGTGAGTGCAGCTTGTAATCTTTGCACTTCTGCTTCCAAGGGGGATCCAGTTTGGGTTGGTCATTTTCAGAGTATCTGATTCCCTCGTGTCTAGGATCGATCATATCCCTAACTAAATTCCATAAGGAAAAAGTGTCTACTGGTACCTTAGAGGGTCCATGAGCATCATAATATCCCTGTAAACGCTCTCACTTTTTCCCCAAGTTTCTAAGTTTAAAGTCCCTTCTTCTGGGAACCAGGGACATATTTGTTCTACAAATTCTAAGAATCACAGCAACTGAGCTTCACTGGTTTTAACTCCTCTAGCTTTTAGCATGCTCTTTAACATGTAAGTAAACAGCCTTTTACTGTTACCCTGTCCCATTTTATTTTACTCCAGACAATGGGATCTCACCGCTTTCACCAACCTTATTTGATGCGCGTCTCACTTACAAGCGGTGTCCTTCACTTCTGATTACCCAGTATTCAGGTCCCTGTTCGAACACCACTTGTCGGAGCCTGCCGACGAGATGAACGGTTCCTGAAGTGGTGAGTGAAGATTGAGAAAAAAACACACGAGACAAAGATGGGATCAGGAGGGCGAACAGTTCTAATTAGACTGCTGCACCTGTTTTATTTTCCAGCTTTCTTTTATACACACAGAAACAAGAAGGTTACATAGAGCGGCTGAGGCAGCAAGTACAGATTAGTTATGTTTTTTCAAAGTTTGACCCTGACTGTCTTTATCTTTTTGATAATTCCTCATCCCCAGAACAGCTGGTGTCTGTATGTTCTCTATGCTTATCGAAGTTCCCCTCAGCGATCTTCCCAACCTCTGCTTGAAGTTACATTTTCTTAACCCTTAATGCTCCAGCTCCCTACACTGCCTGCAGCCAGATGTACATTAAGTTTCGGTTCAGAGTTAGGACCTCGGTTAGCCCGAAGTTGGGGACAGTTTTGACTTGTTCGTTAAAGTGAGCTTGATCGTTTGGACAGGGTACGGATTCTGATAACAACCAAGTATAAGTTTAGGGTCGGAAGTGTGTTAGAGCCATGGTTACCGTGAGGGTAGGGAAAAAGTTGGTATGTTGGTTAAGTTGAGGGTGAGGGATGCAACCGTGTTCAGCTGTTGCCTACAGCCAGGTATACATTTAGGTTCGGAACAGAGTTTGAGCCATGGTAACCGTGAGGGAAGTTAAAGGTTGGTAATTTTGTTAGTGTGAGGGTGAGGAATGGGAGAGTGTTCAGCTTTTGCTTACAGCCAGGTGTACGTTTAAGCTCGGAACACTGTTATGGCCACAGTTAGCTGGAGGGTATGGGAAAGGATTGTATAATTGTTAGTGTCAAGCTTTGGGATGGGTCAGGGTTCGGTTACTGCCTGTATCCAGGTATACATGAAGGTTCCGGTCAGTGTTAGCTGGAGGGTGAGACAGGGTTGGTGTGTTACTTAAAATGAGGGTGAGTGTTCGGACAAGGAACGATTTCGGATAACAGCAAAGTATAAGTTTAGGTTCGGAAGAGTGTTAGAGCCACGGTTACAGCAAGGGTAGGGAAAAGGTTGGTATATTGCTTAAATTGAGGCTGGTTGATGGAAACGTGTTCGGCTGTTGCCTAGCGCCAGGTATACATTTAGGTTCAGAACAGTGTTTCAACCTTGGTCAGCGAGAGGGAAGTTAATGGTTGGTATGTTGGTTAGGCTGAAGGTGAGGGATGAGACAGGGTTTGGCTACTGCCTGCAGGCTGGTATACATTAAGTTTCGGATCAGTGTTAGGGCCTCGGTTAGCCCGAGGGTAAGAAAGGTTTGGTGTGTTAAAGTGAGGGTGAGGGTTCAGACAGTGTACGGGTTTGGATAACAGCCAAGTATACGTTTCGGGTCGGAAGACTGTTAGAGACACGGTTACTGCGAGGGTAAGGAAAAGTTTGCTATGTTGGTTAAGTTGAGGGTGAGGGATAGAACTGTGTTCAGCTGCTGCCTAGAGCCAGGTATACATTTATGGTCGGAACACGGTTTGAAACCTGGTCAGCGTGAGGGAAGTTAAACGTTGGCATGTTGGTTAGTCTGAGGTTGAAGGAAGAAGGGAAAGGGTTCGGCTACTGCCTGCAGCCAGCTATACATTAAGGTGGGGGACAGTGTTAGGGCCTCGGTTAACCCGAAGCTGGGGACAGTATTGATGTGCAAGATAAATAGAGCGTGATGGTTTCGACAGGGTATGGATTCGGATAACAACCAAGTATAAGTTTAGGGTCAGAACTGTGTTAGAGCCATGGTTACCACGAGGGTTAGGGAAAAGTTTCCTATGTTGGGTAAGTTGAGGTTGACGGATGCAACTGTGTTCGGCTGTTGCCTACAACCACGTATAGAATTAGGTTCGGAACAGTGTTTGAGCCATGGTAACCACGAGGGAGGTAAAAGGTTGGTAGGATGATTAGGGTGAAGATGAGGAATGGGACTGGGTTCGCCTTTTGCTTACAGCCAGGTGTACGTTTAGGGTCGGAGCAGTCTTTGAGCCACTTTCACCCCGACGGAAGTTAAAGCTGGTATGTTGGTTAGGGTGAGGGTGAGGGATGGGTCAGTGTTCAGGTTCTACTTACAAACAGTAGTCCGGTTTGTTTCGGAACACTTTTAAAATCACTCTTAGCTGGAAGGTATGGGAAAGGATTGAATCTTGGATAGTGCCAGTCTGAGGGATGCGAGAGTGTTCGGCTACTGCCTGTATCCAGGTATATATTAAAGTTCTGGTGAGAGTTAGGAACTCGGTTAACACGAGGATGAACAGGGTTGGTGTGATAAAGTGGCGGAGAGGGTTTGGACAGTGTAGGGTTTCTAATAACAGCCCCGTAGGTTTGGAGCATTATTTAAACCTTGGTCAGCGTGAAGGTAGTTAAAGGTTGTTATATTGGTTAGGCTGAGGGTGAGTGATGGGACAGTGTTCAGGTTCTGCTTACAGCCAGGTGCACTTTTAGGCTCGGAAGACTCTTAGGTCCATGGTTAGCGGGAGGTGATGGGAAAGGATTGAATGTTGGCTTGTGTGAGGCTGAGGGTTGGGACATGTTTCAGCTACTGTCTGAAGCCAGGTATACATTATGGTTCGGGTCAGTGTCAGTGCCTCGGTTAGCACGAGTGTGAGACAGTGTTGGTGTGTTAGTTACCGTGAGGGTGAGGGTTCAGACATTGTATGGGTTCCTAAAAAAGCCAAGTATACGTTTAGGATCGGAAGATGTTAGAGTGAGGGTTATTGCCAGGGTAGGGAAAAGGATGGTAGGCTTGAAATGTTAAGAGTGAGGGATGGAACTGTGTTTGGCTGCTGCCTACAGCCAGAAATACATTTAGGATTGGAGCAGTGTTTGAGCCACGTTCGGCTGGATGGAAGTTAAAGTTGGTATGTTGGTTAGGGTGAGGGTGAGGGATGGATCAGTGTTCGGGTTCTGCTTACAACCAGGTGTAAGTTTAGGTACGGAACACTGTTAGGATCACTATTAGCTGGAGGGTATGGGAAAGGATTGTATGCTGGTTAGTTTGAGGATCAGGGAATGGACAGGGTTCGGCTACTGCCTTCAGACAGGTATACATTAAGGTTCAGGTCAGTGTTAGCGCCTAGGTTAGCCCAAGCGTGAGACAGAGTTGGTGTGTGTTAAAGTGAGGGTGAGGGTTTGGACAGAACAAAGTTTCGTAAACCAGCCAAGTATATGTCTCGGGTGTGAAGGGTGTTAGAGCCTCGTTTACCGGGATGGTAGGGAAAGGTTCATATGTTGGTTTAGTTGAGGGTGAGGAATGGAACCTTGCCGGATGTTGCCTACAATCAGGTATACATTGAGGTTTGGACAGAGTTTGAGCCTCAGTAACCTTGAGGTAACTTAAAGGTTGGTATGATGGTTAGGGTGAGGGTGAGAAATGAGACAGGGTTCGCCTTTTACTTACAGCCTTGTGTACGTCTAAACTCGGAACATTCTTAGGACCACGGTTAGCTGGAGGGTATAGGAAAGGATTGAATGGTGGTTGGTGTCAGTCTGAGGGATGGGAGAGTGTTCGGCTATTGCCTGTATCCAGGTATACATTAAGGTACTGGTGAGGGTCAGGAACTCGGTTAACCCTAGGGTGTACAGGGTTGGAGTGATAGTTAAAGTGAAGGTGAGGGTTTGGACAGTGTACGGTTTCTGATAACAGCCAGGTAGGTTCGGAGCAGTATTTAAACCCTAGCCAGCGTGAGGGAAGTTAAAGTTTGGTATGTTTGTTAGGGTGAGGGTGAGGGATGGGTCAGTGTTCGGGTTCTGCTTACCACCAGGTGTACGTTTAGGTTTGGAACATTGTTAGGATCACTAGTAGCTGGACGGTATGGGAAAGGATTGTATGCTGGTTAGTGTGAGGATTAGGGAATGGACAGGGTTCGGCTACTGCCTTCAGACAGGTATACATTAAGGTTCGGATCAGTGTTAGCGCCGTGGTTAGCCCAAGGGTGAGACAGGGTTGGTGTGTGTTAAAGTGAGAGTGAGGGTTCGGACAGGGCAGAGTTTTGTATAAAAGCCAAGTATACGTTTAGGGTGCGAAGAGTGCTAGAGCCTCGGTTACCGGGAGTGTAGGGAAAGGTTCATATGTTGGTTTAGCTGAGGGTGAGGAATGGAACCTTGTTCGGTGTTGCCTACAACCAGGTATACATTGAGGTTCAGAACGCAGCTTGAGCCGCAGTAACCGTAAGGTAACTTAAAGTTTGGTATGATGGTTAGGTGGAGGGTGAGAAATGGGACAGGGTTCGCCTTTTAGTTACAACCTTGTGTACATCTAGACTCAAAACTCTGTTAAGGCCACGGTTCTCTGGATGTAATGGAAAGGATTGAATGTTGGTTAGTGTCAGTTTGAGGAACGGGAGAGTGTTCGGTTACTGCCTGTATCAAGATACACATTAAGGTTCGGTTGAGGGTTAGGAACTCGGTTAACCCGAGGGTGAACAGGCTTGGTGTGTTAGTTGAAATGACGGCGAGCGTTTGGACAGTGTAGAGTTTCGGATAACAGCCAAGTAGTTTCGGAGCAGTATTTGAAACTTGGTCAGCGTTTGGTATGTTGGTTAGGGTGAGGGTGAAGGGACAGTGTTCAGGTTCTGCTTAAAGCCAGGTGCATGTTTAGGCACGGAAGAATCTTAGGTCCACGGTTAGAGGGAGGTTATGGGAAAGGACTGCATTTTGGTTCGTGTGAGGCTGAGGGATGGAACATGTTTCAGCTGCTGCCTCCAGCTAGTTATACATTAAGGGTCGGGTCAGTGTTAGGGCCTCGGTTAGCCCGAGTGTGAGAGAGTGTTGGTATGCTACTTACAGAGAGGGTGAGGGTTCAGACATTGTCGGGTTTGGAAAAAGCCAAGTATACATTCAGGATCGGAAGAGTGTTAGAGCCACGGTTATCGCCAGGGTAGGGAAACGGTTGGAATGCTTGATATGTTGAGGGTGAGGGATTGAACTGTATCGTGCTGCTGCCTACAGCCAGGTATACATTTAGGTTCGGAGCAGTGTTTGAGCCACGTTCACCCCGACGGAAGTTAAAGTTGGTATGTTGGTTAGGGTGAGGGTGAGGGATGGGTCAGTGTTCCGGTTCTGCTCACAACCAGTTGTTCGTTGAGGTTCGGAACACTGTTAGGATCACTGTTAGCTGGAGGGTATGGGAAAGGATTGTATGCTGGTTAGTGTGAGGTTTAGGGAAGGGACAGGGTTCGGCTACTGCCTTCAGACAGGTATACATTAAGGTTCGGGTCAGTGTTAGCGCCGAGGTTAGCCCAAGGGCGAGACAGTGTTGGTGTGTGTTAAAGTGAGAGTGAGGGTTTGGACAGGACAGAGTTTCGTATACCAGCCAAGTATACGTCTAGGGTGCGAAGGGTGTTAGAGCCTCGTTTACTGGGATGGTAGGGAAAGTTTCATATGTTGGTTTAGTTGAGGGTGAGGAATGCAACCTTGTTCGGATGTTGCCTACAACCAGGTATACATTGAGGTTCGGAACGGAGCTTGAGCCGCAGGAACCGTGAGGTAACTTAAAGGTTGGTATGATGGTGAGGCGGAGGGTGAGAAATGAGACAGGGTTCGCCTTTTACTTACAGCCTTGTGTACGTCTAGACTCGGAACACTGTTAAGGCCACGGTTACCTGGATGTATGGGAAAGGAGTGAATGTTGGTTAGTGTCAGTTTGAGGGATGGGAGACTGTTCGGTTGCTGCCTTATCAAGATACACATTAAGGCTCGGTTGAGGGTTAGGAACTCGGTTAACCCGAGGGTGAACAGGCTTGGTGTGTTAGTTAAAATGACGGTGAGGGTGTCGACAGTGTTGAGTTTCGTATAACAGTCAAGTATACATCTAGGGTCCGCAGAGTGTTAGAGCCACGATGACCGACAGGGTAGGGAAAAGGTTGGTATGTTTGATATGTTGAGGGAGAGGGATGGAACTGTGTTCAGCTGCTGCCTACAGCCAGGTATACATTTAGGATCGGAGCAGTGTTTGAGCCACTTTCACCCCGACGGAAGTTAAAGTTGGTATGTTGGTTAGGGTGAGGGTGAGGGATGGGTCAGTGTTCGGGTTCTACTTACAACCAGTAGTCCGGTTTGTTTCGGAACACTGTTAAAATCACTCTTAGCTGGAAGGTATGGGAAAGGATTGAATCTTGGATAGTGTCAGTCTGAGGGATGCGAGAGTGTTCGGCTACTGCCTGTATCCAGGTATACATTAAAGTTCTGGTGAGGGTTAGGAACTCGGTTAACACGAGGACGAACAGGGTTGGTGTGATAAAATGGCGGAGAGGGTTTGGACAGTGTAGGGTTTCTAATAACAGCCCCGTAGGTTTGGAGTAGTATTTAAACCTTGGTCAGCGTGAAGGTAGTTAAAGGTTGTTATGTTGGTTAGGCTATGGGTGAGTGATGGGACAGTGTTCAGGTTCTGCTTACAGCCAGGTGCACTTTTAGGCTCGGAAGACTCTTAGGTCCACCGTTAGCGGGAGGTAATGGGAAAGGATTGAACGCTGGCTTGTGTGAGGCTGAGGGTTGGGACATGTTTCAGCTACTGTCTGCAGCCAGGTATACATTATGGTTCGGGTCAGTGTCAGTGCCTCGGTTAGCACGAGTGTGAGAGAGTGTTGGTGTGTTAGTTACCGTGAGGGTGAGGGTTCAGACATTGTACGGGTTCCGAAAACAGCCATGTATACGTTTAGGAGCGGAAGTGTGTTAGACCCACGGTTATCACCAGGGTAGGGAAATGGTTGGTATCCTTGAGCTGTTGAGGGTGAGGGATGGAACTGTGTTCTACTGCTGCCTACAGCCAGGTATACATTTAGGCTCGGAGCAGTGTTTGAGCCACGTTCATCCCGACGGAACTTAAAGTTGGCATGTAGGTTATGGTGAGCGTGAGGGATGGGTCAGTGTTCGGGTTCTGCTTACAACCAGGTGTCCGTTTAAGTTCGGAACACTGTTAGGATCACTATTAGCTGGAGCGTATGGGAAAGAGTTGTATGCTGGATAGTGCGAGGATTAGGGAAGGGACCGGGTTCGGCTAGTGCCTTCAGACAGGTATACATTAAGGTTCGGGTGAGTGCTATCGCCGAGGTTAGCCCAAGGGCGAGACAGTGTTGGTGTGTGTTAAAGTGAGAGTGAGATTTCGGACAGGCCAGAGTTTCGTATTACAACCAAGTATACGTTTAGGGTGCAAAGAGTGTTAGAGCCTCGGTTACCGGGAGGGTAGGGAAAAGTTCATATGTTGGTTTAGTTGAGGGTGAGGAATGGAACCTTGTTCGGATGTTGCCTACAACCAGGTGTACATTTAGGTTCGGAGCAGTGTTTGAGCCGCAGTAACCGTGAGGGAACTTAAAGGTAAGTATGATGGTTAGGGTGGGGCAGAGAAATGGGCCAGGGTTCGCCTTTTATGTACAGCCTTGTGTACGTCTAGACTCGGAACACTGTTACGGCCACGGTTACCTGGATGGTATGGGAAAGGATTGACTGTTGGTTAGTGTCAGTCTGAGGGATGGGAGTGTTCGGCTACTGCCTGTATCCAGGTACACGTTAATGTCTGGTTGAGGGTTAGGAACTCGGTTAACCCGAGGGTGAACAGGGTTAGTGTGTTAGTTAAAATGACGGTGAGTGTTTGGACAGTGTAGAGTTTCGGATAACAGCCAAGTAGTTTCGGAGCAGTATTTGAAACTTGGTCAGCGTTTGGTATGTTGGTTAGGGTGAGGGTGAAGGGACAGTGTTCAGGTTCTGCTTAAAGCCAGGTGCATGTTTAGGCACGGAAGAATCTTAGGTCCACGGTTAGAGGGAGGTTATGGGAAAGGACTGCATTTTGGTTCGTGTGAGGCTGAGGGATGGAACATGTTTCAGCTGCTGCCTCCAGCCAGTTATACATTAAGGGTCGGGTCAGTGTTAGGGCCTCGGTTAGCCCGAGTGTGAGAGAGTGTTGGTATGCTACTTACAGAGAGGGTGAGGGTTCAGACATTGTCGGGTTTGGAAAAAGCCAAGTATACATTCAGGATCGGAAGAGTGTTAGAGCCACGGTTATCGCCAGGGTAGGGAAACGGTTGGAATGCTTGATATGTTGAGGGTGAGGGATTGAACTGTATCGTGCTGCTGCCTACAGCCAGGTATACATTTAGGTTCGGAGCAGTGTTTGAGCCACGTTCACCCCGACGGAAGTTAAAGTTGGTATGTTGGTTAGGGTGAGGGTGAGGGATGGGTCAGTGTTCCGGTTCTGCTCACAACCAGTTGTTCGTTGAGGTTCGGAACACTGTTAGGATCACTGTTAGCTGGAGGGTATGGGAAAGGATTGTATGCTGGTTAGTGTGAGGTTTAGGGAAGGGACAGGGTTCGGCTACTGCCTTCAGACAGGTATACATTAAGGTTCGGGTCAGTGTTAGCGCCGAGGTTAGCCCAAGGGCGAGACAGTGTTGGTGTGTGTTAAAGTGAGAGTGAGGGTTTGGACAGGACAGAGTTTCGTATACCAGCCAAGTATACGTCTAGGGTGCGAAGGGTGTTAGAGCCTCGTTTACTGGGATGGTAGGGAAAGTTTCATATGTTGGTTTAGTTGAGGGTGAGGAATGCAACCTTGTTCGGATGTTGCCTACAACCAGGTATACATTGAGGTTCGGAACGGAGCTTGAGCCGCAGGAACCGTGAGGTAACTTAAAGGTTGGTATGATGGTGAGGCGGAGGGTGAGAAATGAGACAGGGTTCGCCTTTTACTTACAGCCTTGTGTACGTCTAGACTCGGAACACTCTTAAGGCCACGGTTACCTGGATGTATGGGAAAGGAGTGAATGTTGGTTAGTGTCAGTTTGAGGGATGGGAGACTGTTCGGTTGCTGCCTTATCAAGATACACATTAAGGCTCGGTTGAGGGTTAGGAACTCGGTTAACCCGAGGGTGAACAGGCTTGGTGTGTTAGTTAAAATGACGGTGAGGGTGTCGACAGTGTTGAGTTTCGTATAACAGTCAAGTATACATCTAGGGTCCGCAGAGTGTTAGAGCCACGATGACCGACAGGGTAGGGAAAAGGTTGGTATGTTTGATATGTTGAGGGAGAGGGATGGAACTGTGTTCAGCTGCTGCCTACAGCCAGGTATACATTTAGGATCGGAGCAGTGTTTGAGCCACTTTCACCCCGACGGAAGTTAAAGTTGGTATGTTGGTTAGGGTGAGGGTGAGGGATGGGTCAGTGTTCGGGTTCTACTTACAACCAGTAGTCCGGTTTGTTTCGGAACACTGTTAAAATCACTCTTAGCTGGAAGGTATGGGAAAGGATTGAATCTTGGATAGTGTCAGTCTGAGGGATGCGAGAGTGTTCGGCTACTGCCTGTATCCAGGTATACATTAAAGTTCTGGTGAGGGTTAGGAACTCGGTTAACACGAGGACGAACAGGGTTGGTGTGATAAAATGGCGGAGAGGGTTTGGACAGTGTAGGGTTTCTAATAACAGTCCCGTAGGATTGGAGCAGTATTTAAACCTTGGTCAGCGTGAAGGTAGTTAAAGGTTGTTATGTTGGTTAGGCTATGGGTGAGTGATGGGACAGTGTTCAGGTTCTGCTTACAGCCAGGTGCACTTTTAGGCTCGGAAGACTCTTAGGTCCACGGTTAGCGGGAGGTAATGGGAAAGGATTGAACGCTGGCTTTTGTGAGGCTGAGGGTTGGGACATGTTTCAGCTACTGTCTGCAGCCAGGTATACATTATGGTTCGGGTCAGTGTCAGTGCCTCGGTTAGCACGAGTGTGAGAGAGTGTTGGTGTGTTAGTTACCGTGAGGGTGAGGGTTCAGACATTGTACGGGTTCCGAAAACAGCCATGTATACGTTTAGGAGCGGAAGAGTGTTAGACCCACGGTTATCACCAGGGTAGGGGAATGGTTGGTATCCTTGAGCTGTTGAGGGTGAGGGATGGAACTGTGTTCTACTGCTGCCTACAGCCAGGTATACATTTAGGCTCGGAGCAGTGTTTGAGCCACGTTCATCCCGACGGAACTTAAAGTTGGCATGTAGGTTATGGTGAGCGTGAGGGATGGGTCAGTGTTCGGGTTCTGCTTACAACCAGGTGTCCGTTTAAGTTCGGAACACTGTTAGGATCACTATTAGCTGGAGCGTATGGGAAAGAGTTGTATGCTGGATAGTGCAAGGATTAGGGAAGGGACCGGGTTCGGCTACTGCCTTCAGACAGGTATACATTAAGGTTCGGGTGAGTGCTATCGCCGAGGTTAGCCCAAGGGCGAGACAGTGTTGGTGTGTGTTAAAGTGAGAGTGAGATTTCGGACAGGCCAGAGTTTCGTATTACAACCAAGTATACGTTTAGGGTGCAAAGAGTGTTAGAGCCTCGGTTACCGGGAGGGTAGGGAAAAGTTCATATGTTGGTTTAGTTGAGGGTGAGGAATGGAACCTTGTTCGGATGTTGCCTACAACCAGGTGTACATTTAGGTTCGGAGCAGTGTTTGAGCCGCAGTAACCGTGAGGGAACTTAAAGGTAAGTATGATGGTTAGGGTGGGGCAGAGAAATGGGCCAGGGTTCGCCTTTTATGTACAGCCTTGTGTACGTCTAGACTCGGAACACTGTTACGGCCACGGTTACCTGGATGGTATGGGAAAGGATTGACTGTTGGTAAGTGTCAGTCTGAGGGATGGGAGTGTTCGGCTACTGCCTGTATCCAGGTACACGTTAATGTCTGGTTGAGGGTTAGGAACTCGGTTAACCGAGGGTGAACAGGGTTAGTGTGTTAGTTAAAATGACGGTGAGTGTTTGGACAGTGTAGAGTTTCGGATAACAGCCAAGTAGTTTCGGAGCAGTATTTGAAACTTAGTCAGCGTTTGGTATGTTGGTTAGGGTGAGGGTGAAGGGACAGTGTTCAGGTTCTGCTTAAAGCCAGGTGCATGTTTAGGCACGGAAGAATCTTAGGTCCACGGTTAGAGGGAGGTTATGGGAAAGGACTGCATTTTGGTTCGTGTGAGGCTGAGGGATGGAACATGTTTCAGCTGCTGCCTCCAGCCAGGTATACATTAAGGGTCGGGTCAGTGTTAGGGCCTCGGTTAGCCCGAGTGTGAGAGAGTGTTGGTATGCTACTTACAGAGAGGGTGAGGGTTCAGACATTGTCGGGTTTGGAAAAAGCCAAGTATACATTCAGGATCGGAAGAGTGTTAGAGCCACGGTTATCGCCAGGGTAGGGAAACGGTTGGAATGCTTGATATGTTGAGGGTGAGGGATTGAACTGTATCGTGCTGCTGCCTACAGCCAGGTATACATTTAGGTTCGGAGCAGTGTTTGAGCCACGTTCACCCCGACGGAAGTTAAAGTTGGTATGTTGGTTAGGGTGAGGGTGAGGGATGGGTCAGTGTTCCGGTTCTGCTCACAACCAGTTGTTCGTTGAGGTTCGGAACACTGTTAGGATCACTGTTAGCTGGAGGGTATGGGAAAGGATTGTATGCTGGTTAGTGTGAGGTTTAGGGAAGGGACAGGGTTCGGCTACTGCCTTCAGACAGGTATTCATTAAGGTTCGGGTCAGTGTTAGCGCCGAGGTTAGCCCAAGGGCGAGACAGTGTTGGTGTGTGTTAAAGTGAGAGTGAGGGTTTGGACAGGACAGAGTTTCGTATACCAGCCAAGTATACGTCTAGGGTGCGAAGGGTGTTAGAGCCTCGTTTACTGGGATGGTAGGGAAAGTTTCATATGTTGGTTTAGTTGAGGGTGAGGAATGCAA
This sequence comes from Rhinolophus sinicus, assembly GCF_057876585.1. Classification (NCBI taxonomy): domain Eukaryota; kingdom Metazoa; phylum Chordata; class Mammalia; order Chiroptera; family Rhinolophidae; genus Rhinolophus; species Rhinolophus sinicus. The sequence goes on from NC_142506.1 coordinate 41,675,752, forward strand.
CCTTGTTCGGATGTTGCCTACAACCAGGTATACATTGAGGTTCGGAACGGAGCTTGAGCCGCAGGAACCGTGAGGTAACTTAAAGGTTGGTATGATGGTGAGGCGGAGGGTGAGAAATGAGACAGGGTTCGCCTTTTACTTACAGCCTTGTGTACGTCTAGACTCGGAACACTCTTAAGGCCACGGTTACCTGGATGTATGGGAAAGGAGTGAATGTTGGTTAGTGTCAGTTTGAGGGATGGGAGACTGTTCGGTTGCTGCCTTATCAAGATACACATTAAGGCTCGGTTGAGGGTTAGGAACTCGGTTAACCCGAGGGTGAACAGGCTTGGTGTGTTAGTTAAAATGACGGTGAGGGTGTCGACAGTGTTGAGTTTCGTATAACAGTCAAGTATACATCTAGGGTCCGCAGAGTGTTAGAGCCACGATGACCGACAGGGTAGGGAAAAGGTTGGTATGTTTGATATGTTGAGGGAGAGGGATGGAACTGTGTTCAGCTGCTGCCTACAGCCAGGTATACATTTAGGATCGGAGCAGTGTTTGAGCCACTTTCACCCCGACGGAAGTTAAAGTTGGTATGTTGGTTAGGGTGAGGGTGAGGGATGGGTCAGTGTTCGGGTTCTACTTACAACCAGTAGTCCGGTTTGTTTCGGAACACTGTTAAAATCACTCTTAGCTGGAAGGTATGGGAAAGGATTGAATCTTGGATAGTGTCAGTCTGAGGGATGCGAGAGTGTTCGGCTACTGCCTGTATCCAGGTATACATTAAAGTTCTGGTGAGGGTTAGGAACTCGGTTAACACGAGGACGAACAGGGTTGGTGTGATAAAATGGCGGAGAGGGTTTGGACAGTGTAGGGTTTCTAATAACAGTCCCGTAGGATTGGAGCAGTATTTAAACCTTGGTCAGCGTGAAGGTAGTTAAAGGTTGTTATGTTGGTTAGGCTATGGGTGAGTGATGGGACAGTGTTCAGGTTCTGCTTACAGCCAGGTGCACTTTTAGGCTCGGAAGACTCTTAGGTCCACGGTTAGCGGGAGGTAATGGGAAAGGATTGAACGCTGGCTTTTGTGAGGCTGAGGGTTGGGACATGTTTCAGCTACTGTCTGCAGCCAGGTATACATTATGGTTCGGGTCAGTGTCAGTGCCTCGGTTAGCACGAGTGTGAGAGAGTGTTGGTGTGTTAGTTACCGTGAGGGTGAGGGTTCAGACATTGTACGGGTTCCGAAAACAGCCATGTATACGTTTAGGAGCGGAAGAGTGTTAGACCCACGGTTATCACCAGGGTAGGGGAATGGTTGGTATCCTTGAGCTGTTGAGGGTGAGGGATGGAACTGTGTTCTACTGCTGCCTACAGCCAGGTATACATTTAGGCTCGGAGCAGTGTTTGAGCCACGTTCATCCCGACGGAACTTAAAGTTGGCATGTAGGTTATGGTGAGCGTGAGGGATGGGTCAGTGTTCGGGTTCTGCTTACAACCAGGTGTCCGTTTAAGTTCGGAACACTGTTAGGATCACTATTAGCTGGAGCGTATGGGAAAGAGTTGTATGCTGGATAGTGCGAGGATTAGGGAAGGGACCGGGTTCGGCTAGTGCCTTCAGACAGGTATACATTAAGGTTCGGGTGAGTGCTATCGCCGAGGTTAGCCCAAGGGCGAGACAGTGTTGGTGTGTGTTAAAGTGAGAGTGAGATTTCGGACAGGCCAGAGTTTCGTATTACAACCAAGTATACGTTTAGGGTGCAAAGAGTGTTAGAGCCTCGGTTACCGGGAGGGTAGGGAAAAGTTCATATGTTGGTTTAGTTGAGGGTGAGGAATGGAACCTTGTTCGGATGTTGCCTACAACCAGGTGTACATTTAGGTTCGGAGCAGTGTTTGAGCCGCAGTAACCGTGAGGGAACTTAAAGGTAAGTATGATGGTTAGGGTGGGGCAGAGAAATGGGCCAGGGTTCGCCTTTTATGTACAGCCTTGTGTACGTCTAGACTCGGAACACTGTTACGGCCACGGTTACCTGGATGGTATGGGAAAGGATTGACTGTTGGTTAGTGTCAGTCTGAGGGATGGGAGTGTTCGGCTACTGCCTGTATCCAGGTACACGTTAATGTCTGGTTGAGGGTTAGGAACTCGGTTAACCCGAGGGTGAACAGGGTTAGTGTGTTAGTTAAAATGACGGTGAGTGTTTGGACAGTGTAGAGTTTCGGATAACAGCCAAGTAGTTTCGGAGCAGTATTTGAAACTTGGTCAGCGTTTGGTATGTTGGTTAGGGTGAGGGTGAAGGGACAGTGTTCAGGTTCTGCTTAAAGCCAGGTGCATGTTTAGGCACGGAAGAATCTTAGGTCCACGGTTAGAGGGAGGTTATGGGAAAGGACTGCATTTTGGTTCGTGTGAGGCTGAGGGATGGAACATGTTTCAGCTGCTGCCTCCAGCCAGTTATACATTAAGGGTCGGGTCAGTGTTAGGGCCTCGGTTAGCCCGAGTGTGAGAGAGTGTTGGTATGCTACTTACAGAGAGGGTGAGGGTTCAGACATTGTCGGGTTTGGAAAAAGCCAAGTATACATTCAGGATCGGAAGAGTGTTAGAGCCACGGTTATCGCCAGGGTAGGGAAACGGTTGGAATGCTTGATATGTTGAGGGTGAGGGATTGAACTGTATCGTGCTGCTGCCTACAGCCAGGTATACATTTAGGTTCGGAGCAGTGTTTGAGCCACGTTCACCCCGATGGAAGTTAAAGTTGGTATGTTGGTTAGGGTGAGGGTGAGGGATGGGTCAGTGTTCCGGTTCTGCTCACAACCAGTTGTTCGTTGAGGTTCGGAACACTGTTAGGATCACTGTTAGCTGGAGGGTATGGGAAAGGATTGTATGCTGGTTAGTGTGAGGTTTAGGGAAGGGACAGGGTTCGGCTACTGCCTTCAGACAGGTATACATTAAGGTTCGGGTCAGTGTTAGCGCCGAGGTTAGCCCAAGGGCGAGACAGTGTTGGTGTGTGTTAAAGTGAGAGTGAGGGTTTGGACAGGACAGAGTTTCGTATACCAGCCAAGTATACGTCTAGGGTGCGAAGGGTGTTAGAGCCTCGTTTACTGGGATGGTAGGGAAAGTTTCATATGTTGGTTTAGTTGAGGGTGAGGAATGCAACCTTGTTCGGATGTTGCCTACAACCAGGTATACATTGAGGTTCGGAACGGAGCTTGAGCCGCAGGAACCGTGAGGTAACTTAAAGGTTGGTATGATGGTGAGGCGGAGGGTGAGAAATGAGACAGGGTTCGCCTTTTACTTACAGCCTTGTGTACGTCTAGACTCGGAACACTCTTAAGGCCACGGTTACCTGGATGTATGGGAAAGGAGTGAATGTTGGTTAGTGTCAGTTTGAGGGATGGGAGACTGTTCGGTTGCTGCCTTATCAAGATACACATTAAGGCTCGGTTGAGGGTTAGGAACTCGGTTAACCCGAGGGTGAACAGGCTTGGTGTGTTAGTTAAAATGACGGTGAGGGTGTCGACAGTGTTGAGTTTCGTATAACAGTCAAGTATACATCTAGGGTCCGCAGAGTGTTAGAGCCACGATGACCGACAGGGTAGGGAAAAGGTTGGTATGTTTGATATGTTGAGGGAGAGGGATGGAACTGTGTTCAGCTGCTGCCTACAGCCAGGTATACATTTAGGATCGGAGCAGTGTTTGAGCCACTTTCACCCCGACGGAAGTTAAAGTTGGTATGTTGGTTAGGGTGAGGGTGAGGGATGGGTCAGTGTTCGGGTTCTACTTACAACCAGTAGTCCGGTTTGTTTCGGAACACTGTTAAAATCACTCTTAGCTGGAAGGTATGGGAAAGGATTGAATCTTGGATAGTGTCAGTCTGAGGGATGCGAGAGTGTTCGGCTACTGCCTGTATCCAGGTATACATTAAAGTTCTGGTGAGGGTTAGGAACTCGGTTAACACGAGGACGAACAGGGTTGGTGTGATAAAATGGCGGAGAGGGTTTGGACAGTGTAGGGTTTCTAATAACAGTCCCGTAGGATTGGAGCAGTATTTAAACCTTGGTCAGCGTGAAGGTAGTTAAAGGTTGTTATGTTGGTTAGGCTATGGGTGAGTGATGGGACAGTGTTCAGGTTCTGCTTACAGCCAGGTGCACTTTTAGGCTCGGAAGACTCTTAGGTCCACGGTTAGCGGGAGGTAATGGGAAAGGATTGAACGCTGGCTTTTGTGAGGCTGAGGGTTGGGACATGTTTCAGCTACTGTCTGCAGCCAGGTATACATTATGGTTCGGGTCAGTGTCAGTGCCTCGGTTAGCACGAGTGTGAGAGAGTGTTGGTGTGTTAGTTACCGTGAGGGTGAGGGTTCAGACATTGTACGGGTTCCGAAAACAGCCATGTATACGTTTAGGAGCGGAAGAGTGTTAGACCCACGGTTATCACCAGGGTAGGGGAATGGTTGGTATCCTTGAGCTGTTGAGGGTGAGGGATGGAACTGTGTTCTACTGCTGCCTACAGCCAGGTATACATTTAGGCTCGGAGCAGTGTTTGAGCCACGTTCATCCCGACGGAACTTAAAGTTGGCATGTAGGTTATGGTGAGCGTGAGGGATGGGTCAGTGTTCGGGTTCTGCTTACAACCAGGTGTCCGTTTAAGTTCGGAACACTGTTAGGATCACTATTAGCTGGAGCGTATGGGAAAGAGTTGTATGCTGGATAGTGCAAGGATTAGGGAAGGGACCGGGTTCGGCTACTGCCTTCAGACAGGTATACATTAAGGTTCGGGTGAGTGCTATCGCCGAGGTTAGCCCAAGGGCGAGACAGTGTTGGTGTGTGTTAAAGTGAGAGTGAGATTTCGGACAGGCCAGAGTTTCGTATTACAACCAAGTATACGTTTAGGGTGCAAAGAGTGTTAGAGCCTCGGTTACCGGGAGGGTAGGGAAAAGTTCATATGTTGGTTTAGTTGAGGGTGAGGAATGGAACCTTGTTCGGATGTTGCCTACAACCAGGTGTACATTTAGGTTCGGAGCAGTGTTTGAGCCGCAGTAACCGTGAGGGAACTTAAAGGTAAGTATGATGGTTAGGGTGGGGCAGAGAAATGGGCCAGGGTTCGCCTTTTATGTACAGCCTTGTGTACGTCTAGACTCGGAACACTGTTACGGCCACGGTTACCTGGATGGTATGGGAAAGGATTGACTGTTGGTAAGTGTCAGTCTGAGGGATGGGAGTGTTCGGCTACTGCCTGTATCCAGGTACACGTTAATGTCTGGTTGAGGGTTAGGAACTCGGTTAACCGAGGGTGAACAGGGTTAGTGTGTTAGTTAAAATGACGGTGAGTGTTTGGACAGTGTAGAGTTTCGGATAACAGCCAAGTAGTTTCGGAGCAGTATTTGAAACTTAGTCAGCGTTTGGTATGTTGGTTAGGGTGAGGGTGAAGGGACAGTGTTCAGGTTCTGCTTAAAGCCAGGTGCATGTTTAGGCACGGAAGAATCTTAGGTCCACGGTTAGAGGGAGGTTATGGGAAAGGACTGCATTTTGGTTCGTGTGAGGCTGAGGGATGGAACATGTTTCAGCTGCTGCCTCCAGCCAGGTATACATTAAGGGTCGGGTCAGTGTTAGGGCCTCGGTTAGCCCGAGTGTGAGAGAGTGTTGGTATGCTACTTACAGAGAGGGTGAGGGTTCAGACATTGTCGGGTTTGGAAAAAGCCAAGTATACATTCAGGATCGGAAGAGTGTTAGAGCCACGGTTATCGCCAGGGTAGGGAAACGGTTGGAATGCTTGATATGTTGAGGGTGAGGGATTGAACTGTATCGTGCTGCTGCCTACAGCCAGGTATACATTTAGGTTCGGAGCAGTGTTTGAGCCACGTTCACCCCGACGGAAGTTAAAGTTGGTATGTTGGTTAGGGTGAGGGTGAGGGATGGGTCAGTGTTCCGGTTCTGCTCACAACCAGTTGTTCGTTGAGGTTCGGAACACTGTTAGGATCACTGTTAGCTGGAGGGTATGGGAAAGGATTGTATGCTGGTTAGTGTGAGGTTTAGGGAAGGGACAGGGTTCGGCTACTGCCTTCAGACAGGTATACATTAAGGTTCGGGTCAGTGTTAGCGCCGAGGTTAGCCCAAGGGCGAGACAGTGTTGGTGTGTGTTAAAGTGAGAGTGAGGGTTTGGACAGGACAGAGTTTCGTATACCAGCCAAGTATACGTCTAGGGTGCGAAGGGTGTTAGAGCCTCGTTTACTGGGATGGTAGGGAAGGTTTCATATGTTGGTTTAGTTGAGGGTGAGGAATGCAACCTTGTTCGGATGTTGCCTACAACCAGGTATACATTGAGGTTCGGAACGGAGCTTGAGCCGCAGGAACCGTGAGGTAACTTAAAGGTTGGTATGATGGTGAGGCGGAGGGTGAGAAATGAGACAGGGTTCGCCTTTTACTTACAGCCTTGTGTACGTCTAGACTCGGAACACTCTTAAGGCCACGGTTACCTGGATGTATGGGAAAGGAGTGAATGTTGGTTAGTGTCAGTTTGAGGGATGGGAGACTGTTCGGTTGCTGCCTTATCAAGATACACATTAAGGCTCGGTTGAGGGTTAGGAACTCGGTTAACCCGAGGGTGAACAGGCTTGGTGTGTTAGTTAAAATGACGGTGAGGGTGTCGACAGTGTTGAGTTTCGTATAACAGTCAAGTATACATCTAGGGTCCGCAGAGTGTTAGAGCCACGATGACCGACAGGGTAGGGAAAAGGTTGGTATGTTTGATATGTTGAGGGAGAGGGATGGAACTGTGTTCAGCTGCTGCCTACAGCCAGGTATACATTTAGGATCGGAGCAGTGTTTGAGCCACTTTCACCCCGACGGAAGTTAAAGTTGGTATGTTGGTTAGGGTGAGGGTGAGGGATGGGTCAGTGTTCGGGTTCTACTTACAACCAGTAGTCCGGTTTGTTTCGGAACACTGTTAAAATCACTCTTAGCTGGAAGGTATGGGAAAGGATTGAATCTTGGATAGTGTCAGTCTGAGGGATGCGAGAGTGTTCGGCTACTGCCTGTATCCAGGTATACATTAAAGTTCTGGTGAGGGTTAGGAACTCGGTTAACACGAGGACGAACAGGGTTGGTGTGATAAAATGGCGGAGAGGGTTTGGACAGTGTAGGGTTTCTAATAACAGCCCCGTAGGTTTGGAGCAGTATTTAAACCTTGGTCAGCGTGAAGGTAGTTAAAGGTTGTTATGTTGGTTAGGCTATGGGTGAGTGATGGGACAGTGTTCAGGTTCTGCTTACAGCCAGGTGCACTTTTAGGCTCGGAAGACTCTTAGGTCCACCGTTAGCGGGAGGTAATGGGAAAGGATTGAACGTTGGCTTGTGTGAGGCTGAGGGTTGGGACATGTTTCAGCTACTGTCTGCAGCCAGGTATACATTATGGTTCGGGTCAGTGTCAGTGCCTCGGTTAGCACGAGTGTGAGAGAGTGTTGGTGTGTTAGTTACCGTGAGGGTGAGGGTTCAGACATTGTACGGGTTCCGAAAACAGCCATGTATACGTTTAGGAGCGGAAGTGTGTTAGACCCACGGTTATCACCAGGGTAGGGAAATGGTTGGTATCCTTGAGCTGTTGAGGGTGAGGGATGGAACTGTGTTCTACTGCTGCCTACAGCCAGGTATACATTTAGGCTCGGAGCAGTGTTTGAGCCACGTTCATCCCGACGGAACTTAAAGTTGGCATGTAGGTTATGGTGAGCGTGAGGGATGGGTCAGTGTTCGGGTTCTGCTTACAACCAGGTGTCCGTTTAAGTTCGGAACACTGTTAGGATCACTATTAGCTGGAGCGTATGGGAAAGAGTTGTATGCTGGATAGTGCGAGGATTAGGGAAGGGACCGGGTTCGGCTAGTGCCTTCAGACAGGTATACATTAAGGTTCGGGTGAGTGCTATCGCCGAGGTTAGCCCAAGGGCGAGACAGTGTTGGTGTGTGTTAAAGTGAGAGTGAGATTTCGGACAGGCCAGAGTTTCGTATTACAACCAAGTATACGTTTAGGGTGCAAAGAGTGTTAGAGCCTCGGTTACCGGGAGGGTAGGGAAAAGTTCATATGTTGGTTTAGTTGAGGGTGAGGAATGGAACCTTGTTCGGATGTTGCCTACAACCAGGTGTACATTTAGGTTCGGAGCAGTGTTTGAGCCGCAGTAACCGTGAGGGAATTTAAAGGTAAGTATGATGGTTAGGGTGGGGCAGAGAAATGGGCCAGGATTCGCCTTTTATGTACAGCCTTGTGTACGTCTAGACTCGGAACACTGTTACGGCCACGGTTACCTGGATGGTATGGGAAAGGATTGACTGTTGGTTAGTGTCAGTCTGAGGGATGGGAGTGTTCGGCTACTGCCTGTATCCAGGTACACGTTAATGTCTGGTTGAGGGTTAGGAACTCGGTTAACCCGAGGGTGAACAGGGTTAGTGTGTTAGTTAAAATGACGGTGAGTGTTTGGACAGTGTAGAGTTTCGGATAACAGCCAAGTAGTTTCGGAGCAGTATTTGAAACTTGGTCAGCGTTTGGTATGTTGGTTAGGGTGAGGGTGAAGGGACAGTGTTCAGGTTCTGCTTAAAGCCAGGTGCATGTTTAGGCACGGAAGAATCTTAGGTCCACGGTTAGAGGGAGGTTATGGGAAAGGACTGCATTTTGGTTCGTGTGAGGCTGAGGGATGGAACATGTTTCAGCTGCTGCCTCCAGCCAGGTATACATTAAGGGTCGGGTCAGTGTTAGGGCCTCGGTTAGCCCGAGTGTGAGAGAGTGTTGGTATGCTACTTACAGAGAGGGTGAGGGTTCAGACATTGTCGGGTTTGGAAAAAGCCAAGTATACATTCAGGATCGGAAGAGTGTTAGAGCCACGGTTATCGCCAGGGTAGGGAAACGGTTGGAATGCTTGATATGTTGAGGGTGAGGGATTGAACTGTATCGTGCTGCTGCCTACAGCCAGGTATACATTTAGGTTCGGAGCAGTGTTTGAGCCACGTTCACCCCGACGGAAGTTAAAGTTGGTATGTTGGTTAGGGTGAGGGTGAGGGATGGGTCAGTGTTCCGGTTCTGCTCACAACCAGTTGTTCGTTGAGGTTCGGAACACTGTTAGGATCACTGTTAGCTGGAGGGTATGGGAAAGGATTGTATGCTGGTTAGTGTGAGGTTTAGGGAAGGGACAGGGTTCGGCTACTGCCTTCAGACAGGTATACATTAAGGTTCGGGTCAGTGTTAGCGCCGAGGTTAGCCCAAGGGCGAGACAGTGTTGGTGTGTGTTAAAGTGAGAGTGAGGGTTTGGACAGGACAGAGTTTCGTATACCAGCCAAGTATACGTCTAGGGTGCGAAGGGTGTTAGAGCCTCGTTTACTGGGATGGTAGGGAAGGTTTCATATGTTGGTTTAGTTGAGGGTGAGGAATGCAACCTTGTTCGGATGTTGCCTACAACCAGGTATACATTGAGGTTCGGAACGGAGCTTGAGCCGCAGGAACCGTGAGGTAACTTAAAGGTTGGTATGATGGTGAGGCGGAGGGTGAAAAATGAGACAGGGTTCGCCTTTTACTTACAGCCTTGTGTACGTCTAGACTCGGAACACTCTTAAGGCCACGGTTACCTGGATGTATGGGAAAGGAGTGAATGTTGGTTAGTGTCAGTTTGAGGGATGGGAGACTGTTCGGTTGCTGCCTTATCAAGATACACATTAAGGCTCGGTTGAGGGTTAGGAACTCGGTTAACCCGAGGGTGAACAGGCTTGGTGTGTTAGTTAAAATGACGGTGAGGGTGTCGACAGTGTTGAGTTTCGTATAACAGTCAAGTATACATCTAGGGTCCGCAGAGTGTTAGAGCCACGATGACCGACAGGGTAGGGAAAAGGTTGGTATGTTTGATATGTTGAGGGAGAGGGATGGAACTGTGTTCAGCTGCTGCCTACAGCCAGGTATACATTTAGGATCGGAGCAGTGTTTGAGCCACTTTCACCCCGACGGAAGTTAAAGTTGGTATGTTGGTTAGGGTGAGGGTGAGGGATGGGTCAGTGTTCGGGTTCTACTTACAACCAGTAGTCCGGTTTGTTTCGGAACACTGTTAAAATCACTCTTAGCTGGAAGGTATGGGAAAGGATTGAATCTTGGATAGTGTCAGTCTGAGGGATGCGAGAGTGTTCGGCTACTGCCTGTATCCAGGTATACATTAAAGTTCTGGTGAGGGTTAGGAACTCGGTTAACACGAGGACGAACAGGGTTGGTGTGATAAAATGGCGGAGAGGGTTTGGACAGTGTAGGGTTTCTAATAACAGTCCCGTAGGTTTGGAGCAGTATTTAAACCTTGGTCAGCGTGAAGGTAGTTAAAGGTTGTTATGTTGGTTAGGCTATGGGTGAGTGATGGGACAGTGTTCAGGTTCTGCTTACAGCCAGGTGCACTTTTAGGCTCGGAAGACTCTTAGGTCCACCGTTAGCGGGAGGTAATGGGAAAGGATTGAACGCTGGCTTGTGTGAGGCTGAGGGTTGGGACATGTTTCAGCTACTGTCTGCAGCCAGGTATACATTATGGTTCGGGTCAGTGTCAGTGCCTCGGTTAGCACGAGTGTGAGAGAGTGTTGGTGTGTTAGTTACCGTGAGGGTGAGGGTTCAGACATTGTACGGGTTCCGAAAACAGCCATGTATATGTTTAGGAGCGGAAGTGTGTTAGACCCACGGTTATCACCAGGGTAGGGAAATGGTTGGTATCCTTGAGCTGTTGAGGGTGAGGGATGGAACTGTGTTCTACTGCTGCCTACAGCCAGGTATACATTTAGGCTCGGAGCAGTGTTTGAGCCACGTTCATCCCGACGGAACTTAAAGTTGGCATGTAGGTTATGGTGAGCGTGAGGGATGGGTCAGTGTTCGGGTTCTGCTTACAACCAGGTGTCCGTTTAAGTTCGGAACACTGTTAGGATCACTATTAGCTGGAGCGTATGGGAAAGAGTTGTATGCTGGATAGTGCGAGGATTAGGGAAGGGACCGGGTTCGGCTAGTGCCTTCAGACAGGTATACATTAAGGTTCGGGTGAGTGCTATCGCCGAGGTTAGCCCAAGGGCGAGACAGTGGTGGTGTGTGTTAAAGTGAGAGTGAGATTTCGGACAGGCCAGAGTTTCGTATTACAACCAAGTATACGTTTAGGGTGCAAAGAGTGTTAGAGCCTCGGTTACCGGGAGGGTAGGGAAAAGTTCATATGTTGGTTTAGTTGAGGGTGAGGAATGGAACCTTGTTCGGATGTTGCCTACAACCAGGTGTACATTTAGGTTCGGAGCAGTGTTTGAGCCGCAGTAACCATGAGGGAACTTAAAGGTAAGTATGATGGTTAGGGTGGGGCAGAGAAATGGGCCAGGGTTCGCCTTTTATGTACAGCCTTGTGTACGTCTAGACTCGGAACACTGTTACGGCCACGGTTACCTGGATGGTATGGGAAAGGATTGACTGTTGGTTAGTGTCAGTCTGAGGGATGGGAGTGTTCGGCTACTGCCTGTATCCAGGTACACGTTAATGTCTGGTTGAGGGTTAGGAACTCGGTTAACCCGAGGGTGAACAGGGTTAGTGTGTTAGTTAAAATGACGGTGAGTGTTTGGACAGTGTAGAGTTTCGGATAACAGCCAAGTAGTTTCGGAGCAGTATTTGAAACTTGGTCAGCGTTTGGTATGTTGGTTAGGGTGAGGGTGAAGGGACAGTGTTCAGGTTCTGCTTAAAGCCAGGTGCATGTTTAGGCACGGAAGAATCTTAGGTCCACGGTTAGAGGGAGGTTATGGGAAAGGACTGCATTTTGGTTCGTGTGAGGCTGAGGGATGGAACATGTTTCAGCTGCTGCCTCCAGCCAGGTATACATTAAGGGTCGGTTCAGTGTTAGGGCCTCGGTTAGCCCGAGTGTGAGAGAGTGTTGGTATGCTACTTACAGAGAGGGTGAGGGTTCAGACATTGTCGGGTTTGGAAAAAGCCAAGTATACATTCAGGATCGGAAGAGTGTTAGAGCCACGGTTATCGCCAGGGTAGGGAAACGGTTGGAATGCTTGATATGTTGAGGGTGAGGGATTGAACTGTATCGTGCTGCTGCCTACAGCCAGGTATACATTTAGGTTCGGAGCAGTGTTTGAGCCACGTTCACCCCGACGGAAGTTAAAGTTGGTATGTTGGTTAGGGTGAGGGTGAGGGATGGGTCAGTGTTCCGGTTCTGCTCACAACCAGTTGTTCGTTGAGGTTCGGAACACTGTTAGGATCACTGTTAGCTGGAGGGTATGGGAAAGGATTGTATGCTGGTTAGTGTGAGGTTTAGGGAAGGGACAGGGTTCGGCTACTGCCTTCAGACAGGTATACATTAAGGTTCGGGTCAGTGTTAGCGCCGAGGTTAGCCCAAGGGCGAGACAGTGTTGGTGTGTGTTAAAGTGAGAGTGAGGGTTTGGACAGGACAGAGTTTCGTATACCAGCCAAGTATACGTCTAGGGTGCGAAGGGTGTTAGAGCCTCGTTTACTGGGATGGTAGGGAAGGTTTCATATGTTGGTTTAGTTGAGGGTGAGGAATGCAACTTTGTTCGGATGTTGCCTACAACCAGGTATACATTGAGGTTCGGAACGGAGCTTGAGCCGCAGGAACCGTGAGGTAACTTAAAGGTTGGTATGATGGTGAGGCGGAGGGTGAGAAATGAGACAGGGTTCGCCTTTTACTTACAGCCTTGTGTACGTCTAGACTCGGAACACTCTTAAGGCCACGGTTACCTGGATGTATGGGAAAGGAGTGAATGTTGGTTAGTGTCAGTTTGAGGGATGGGAGACTGTTCGGTTGCTGCCTTATCAAGATACACATTAAGGCTCGGTTGAGGGTTAGGAACTCGGTTAACCCGAGGGTGAACAGGCTTGGTGTGTTAGTTAAAATGACGGTGAGGGTGTCGACAGTGTTGAGTTTCGTATAACAGTCAAGTATACATCTAGGGTCCGCAGAGTGTTAGAGCCACGATGACCGACAGGGTAGGGAAAAGGTTGGTATGTTTGATATGTTGAGGGAGAGGGATGGAACTGTGTTCAGCTGCTGCCTACAGCCAGGTATACATTTAGGATCGGAGCAGTGTTTGAGCCACTTTCACCCCGACGGAAGTTAAAGTTGGTATGTTGGTTAGGGTGAGGGTGAGGGATGGGTCAGTGTTCGGGTTCTACTTACAACCAGTAGTCCGGTTTGTTTCGGAACACTGTTAAAATCACTCTTAGCTGGAAGGTATGGGAAAGGATTGAATCTTGGATAGTGTCAGTCTGAGGGATGCGAGAGTGTTCGGCTACTGCCTGTATCCAGGTATACATTAAAGTTCTGGTGAGGGTTAGGAACTCGGTTAACACGAGGACGAACAGGGTTGGTGTGATAAAATGGCGGAGAGGGTTTGGACAGTGTAGGGTTTCTAATAACAGTCCCGTAGGTTTGGAGCAGTATTTAAACCTTGGTCAGCGTGAAGGTAGTTAAAGGTTGTTATGTTGGTTAGGCTATGGGTGAGTGATGGGACAGTGTTCAGGTTCTGCTTACAGCCAGGTGCACTTTTAGGCTCGGAAGACTCTTAGGTCCACCGTTAGCGGGAGGTAATGGGAAAGGATTGAACGCTGGCTTGTGTGAGGCTGAGGGTTGGGACATGTTTCAGCTACTGTCTGCAGCCAGGTATACATTATGGTTCGGGTCAGTGTCAGTGCCTCGGTTAGCACGAGTGTGAGAGAGTGTTGGTGTGTTAGTTACCGTGAGGGTGAGGGTTCAGACATTGTACGGGTTCCGAAAACAGCCATGTATACGTTTAGGAGCGGAAGTGTGTTAGACCCACGGTTATCACCAGGGTAGGGAAATGGTTGGTATCCTTGAGCTGTTGAGGGTGAGGGATGGAACTGTGTTCTACTGCTGCCTACAGCCAGGTATACATTTAGGCTCGGAGCAGTGTTTGAGCCACGTTCATCCCGACGGAACTTAAAGTTGGCATGTAGGTTATGGTGAGCGTGAGGGATGGGTCAGTGTTCGGGTTCTGCTTACAACCAGGTGTCCGTTTAAGTTCGGAACACTGTTAGGATCACTATTAGCTGGAGCGTATGGGAAAGAGTTGTATGCTGGATAGTGCGAGGATTAGGGAAGGGACCGGGTTCGGCTAGTGCCTTCAGACAGGTATACATTAAGGTTCGGGTGAGTGCTATCGCCGAGGTTAGCCCAAGGGCGAGACAGTGTTGGTGTGTGTTAAAGTGAGAGTGAGATTTCGGACAGGCCAGAGTTTCGTATTACAACCAAGTATACGTTTAGGGTGCAAAGAGTGTTAGAGCCTCGGTTACCGGGAGGGTAGGGAAAAGTTCATATGTTGGTTTAGTTGAGGGTGAGGAATGGAACCTTGTTCGGATGTTGCCTACAACCAGGTGTACATTTAGGTTCGGAGCAGTGTTTGAGCCGCAGTAACCATGAGGGAACTTAAAGGTAAGTATGATGGTTAGGGTGGGGCAGAGAAATGGGCCAGGGTTCGCCTTTTATGTACAGCCTTGTGTACGTCTAGACTCGGAACACTGTTACGGCCACGGTTACCTGGATGGTATGGGAAAGGATTGACTGTTGGTTAGTGTCAGTCTGAGGGATGGGAGTGTTCGGCTACTGCCTGTATCCAGGTACACGTTAATGTCTGGTTGAGGGTTAGGAACTCGGTTAACCCGAGGGTGAACAGGGTTAGTGTGTTAGTTAAAATGACGGTGAGTGTTTGGACAGTGTAGAGTTTCGGATAACAGCCAAGTAGTTTCGGAGCAGTATTTGAAACTTGGTCAGCGTTTGGTATGTTGGTTAGGGTGAGGGTGAAGGGACAGTGTTCAGGTTCTGCTTAAAGCCAGGTGCATGTTTAGGCACGGAAGAATCTTAGGTCCACGGTTAGAGGGAGGTTATGGGAAAGGACTGCATTTTGGTTCGTGTGAGGCTGAGGGATGGAACATGTTTCAGCTGCTGCCTCCAGCCAGGTATACATTAAGGGTCGGTTCAGTGTTAGGGCCTCGGTTAGCCCGAGTGTGAGAGAGTGTTGGTATGCTACTTACAGAGAGGGTGAGGGTTCAGACATTGTCGGGTTTGGAAAAAGCCAAGTATACATTCAGGATCGGAAGAGTGTTAGAGCCACGGTTATCGCCAGGGTAGGGAAACGGTTGGAATGCTTGATATGTTGAGGGTGAGGGATTGAACTGTATCGTGCTGCTGCCTACAGCCAGGTATACATTTAGGTTCGGAGCAGTGTTTGAGCCACGTTCACCCCGACGGAAGTTAAAGTTGGTATGTTGGTTAGGGTGAGGGTGAGGGATGGGTCAGTGTTCCGGTTCTGCTCACAACCAGTTGTTCGTTGAGGTTCGGAACACTGTTAGGATCACTGTTAGCTGGAGGGTATGGGAAAGGATTGTATGCTGGTTAGTGTGAGGTTTAGGGAAGGGACAGGGTTCGGCTACTGCCTTCAGACAGGTATACATTAAGGTTCGGGTCAGTGTTAGCGCCGAGGTTAGCCCAAGGGCGAGACAGTGTTGGTGTGTGTTAAAGTGAGAGTGAGGGTTTGGACAGGACAGAGTTTCGTATACCAGCCAAGTATACGTCTAGGGTGCGAAGGGTGTTAGAGCCTCGTTTACTGGGATGGTAGGGAAGGTTTCATATGTTGGTTTAGTTGAGGGTGAGGAATGCAACCTTGTTCGGATGTTGCCTACAACCAGGTATACATTGAGGTTCGGAACGGAGCTTGAGCCGCAGGAACCGTGAGGTAACTTAAAGGTTGGTATGATGGTGAGGCGGAGGGTGAGAAATGAGACAGGGTTCGCCTTTTACTTACAGCCTTGTGTACGTCTAGACTCGGAACACTCTTAAGGCCACGGTTACCTGGATGTATGGGAAAGGAGTGAATGTTGGTTAGTGTCAGTTTGAGGGATGGGAGACTGTTCGGTTGCTGCCTTATCAAGATACACATTAAGGCTCGGTTGAGGGTTAGGAACTCGGTTAACCCGAGGGTGAACAGGCTTGGTGTGTTAGTTAAAATGACGGTGAGGGTGTCGACAGTGTTGAGTTTCGTATAACAGTCAAGTATACATCTAGGGTCCGCAGAGTGTTAGAGCCACGATGACCGACAGGGTAGGGAAAAGGTTGGTATGTTTGATATGTTGAGGGAGAGGGATGGAACTGTGTTCAGCTGCTGCCTACAGCCAGGTATACATTTAGGATCGGAGCAGTGTTTGAGCCACTTTCACCCCGACGGAAGTTAAAGTTGGTATGTTGGTTAGGGTGAGGGTGAGGGATGGGTCAGTGTTCGGGTTCTACTTACAACCAGTAGTCCGGTTTGTTTCGGAACACTGTTAAAATCACTCTTAGCTGGAAGGTATGGGAAAGGATTGAATCTTGGATAGTGTCAGTCTGAGGGATGCGAGAGTGTTCGGCTACTGCCTGTATCCAGGTATACATTAAAGTTCTGGTGAGGGTTAGGAACTCGGTTAACACGAGGACGAACAGGGTTGGTGTGATAAAATGGCGGAGAGGGTTTGGACAGTGTAGGGTTTCTAATAACAGTCCCGTAGGTTTGGAGCAGTATTTAAACCTTGGTCAGCGTGAAGGTAGTTAAAGGTTGTTATGTTGGTTAGGCTATGGGTGAGTGATGGGACAGTGTTCAGGTTCTGCTTACAGCCAGGTGCACTTTTAGGCTCGGAAGACTCTTAGGTCCACCGTTAGCGGGAGGTAATGGGAAAGGATTGAACGCTGGCTTGTGTGAGGCTGAGGGTTGGGACATGTTTCAGCTACTGTCTGCAGCCAGGTATACATTATGGTTCGGGTCAGTGTCAGTGCCTCGGTTAGCACGAGTGTGAGAGAGTGTTGGTGTGTTAGTTACCGTGAGGGTGAGGGTTCAGACATTGTACGGGTTCCGAAAACAGCCATGTATACGTTTAGGAGCGGAAGTGTGTTAGACCCACGGTTATCACCAGGGTAGGGAAATGGTTGGTATCCTTGAGCTGTTGAGGGTGAGGGATGGAACTGTGTTCTACTGCTGCCTACAGCCAGGTATACATTTAGGCTCGGAGCAGTGTTTGAGCCACGTTCATCCCGACGGAACTTAAAGTTGGCATGTAGGTTATGGTGAGCGTGAGGGATGGGTCAGTGTTCGGGTTCTGCTTACAACCAGGTGTCCGTTTAAGTTCGGAACACTGTTAGGATCACTATTAGCTGGAGCGTATGGGAAAGAGTTGTATGCTGGATAGTGCGAGGATTAGGGAAGGGACCGGGTTCGGCTAGTGCCTTCAGACAGGTATACATTAAGGTTCGGGTGAGTGCTATCGCCGAGGTTAGCCCAAGGGCGAGACAGTGGTGGTGTGTGTTAAAGTGAGAGTGAGATTTCGGACAGGCCAGAGTTTCGTATTACAACCAAGTATACGTTTAGGGTGCAAAGAGTGTTAGAGCCTCGGTTACCGGGAGGGTAGAGAAAAGTTCATATGTTGGTTTAGTTGAGGGTGAGGAATGGAACCTTGTTCGGATGTTGCCTACAACCAGGTGTACATTTAGGTTCGGAGCAGTGTTTGAGCCGCAGTAACCGTGAGGGAACTTAAAGGTAAGTATGATGGTTAGGGTGGGGCAGAGAAATGGGCCAGGGTTCGCCTTTTATGTACAGCCTTGTGTACGTCTAGACTCGGAACACTGTTACGGCCACGGTTACCTGGATGGTATGGGAAAGGATTGACTGTTGGTTAGTGTCAGTCTGAGGGATGGGAGTGTTCGGCTACTGCCTGTATCCAGGTACACGTTAATGTCTGGTTGAGGGTTAGGAACTCGGTTAACCCGAGGGTGAACAGGGTTAGTGTGTTAGTTAAAATGACGGTGAGTGTTTGGACAGTGTAGAGTTTCGGATAACAGCCAAGTAGTTTCGGAGCAGTATTTGAAACTTGGTCAGCGTTTGGTATGTTGGTTAGGGTGAGGGTGAAGGGACAGTGTTCAGGTTCTGCTTAAAGCCAGGTGCATGTTTAGGCACGGAAGAATCTTAGGTCCACGGTTAGAGGGAGGTTATGGGAAAGGACTGCATTTTGGTTCGTGTGAGGCTGAGGGATGGAACATGTTTCAGCTGCTGCCTCCAGCCAGGTATACATTAAGGGTCGGTTCAGTGTTAGGGCCTCGGTTAGCCCGAGTGTGAGAGAGTGTTGGTATGCTACTTACAGAGAGGGTGAGGGTTCAGACATTGTCGGGTTTGGAAAAAGCCAAGTATACATTCAGGATCGGAAGAGTGTTAGAGCCACGGTTATCGCCAGGGTAGGGAAACGGTTGGAATGCTTGATATGTTGAGGGTGAGGGATTGAACTGTATCGTGCTGCTGCCTACAGCCAGGTATACATTTAGGTTCGGAGCAGTGTTTGAGCCACGTTCACCCCGACGGAAGTTAAAGTTGGTATGTTGGTTAGGGTGAGGGTGAGGGATGGGTCAGTGTTCCGGTTCTGCTCACAACCAGTTGTTCGTTGAGGTTCGGAACACTGTTAGGATCACTGTTAGCTGGAGGGTATGGGAAAGGATTGTATGCTGGTTAGTGTGAGGTTTAGGGAAGGGACAGGGTTCGGCTACTGCCTTCAGACAGGTATACATTAAGGTTCGGGTCAGTGTTAGCGCCGAGGTTAGCCCAAGGGCGAGACAGTGTTGGTGTGTGTTAAAGTGAGAGTGAGGGTTTGGCCAGGACAGAGTTTCATATACCAGCCAAGTATACGTCTAGGGTGCGAAGGGTGTTAGAGCCTCGTTTACTGGGATGGTAGGGAAGGTTTCATATGTTGGTTTAGTTGAGGGTGAGGAATGCAACCTTGTTCGGATGTTGCCTACAACCAGGTATACATTGAGGTTCGGAACGGAGCTTGAGCCGCGGGAACCGTGAGGTAACTTAAAGGTTGGTATGATGGTGAGGCGGAGGGTGAGAAATGAGACAGGGTTCGCCTTTTATTACAGCCTTGTGTACGTCTAGACTCGGAACACTCTTAAGGCCACGGTTACCTGGATGTATGGGAAAGGAGTGAATGTTGGTTAGTGTCAGTTTGAGGGATGGGAGACTGTTCGGTTGCTGCCTTATCAAGATACACATTAAGGCTCGGTTGAGGGTTAGGAACTCGGTTAACCCGAGGGTGAACAGGCTTGGTGTGTTAGTTAAAATGACGGTGAGGGTGTCGACAGTGTTGAGTTTCGTATAACAGTCAAGTATACATCTAGGGTCCGCAGAGTGTTAGAGCCACGATGACCGACAGGGTAGGGAAAAGGTTGGTATGTTTGATATGTTGAGGGAGAGGGATGGAACTGTGTTCAGCTGCTGCCTACAGCCAGGTATACATTTAGGATCGGAGCAGTGTTTGAGCCACTTTCACCCCGACGGAAGTTAAAGTTGGTATGTTGGTTAGGGTGAGGGTGAGGGATGGGTCAGTGTTCGGGTTCTACTTACAACCAGTAGTCCGGTTTGTTTCGGAACACTGTTAAAATCACTCTTAGCTGGAAGGTATGGGAAAGGATTGAATCTTGGATAGTGTCAGTCTGAGGGATGCGAGAGTGTTCGGCTACTGCCTGTATCCAGGTATACATTAAAGTTCTGGTGAGGGTTAGGAACTCGGTTAACACGAGGACGAACAGGGTTGGTGTGATAAAATGGCGGAGAGGGTTTGGACAGTGTAGGGTTTCTAATAACAGCCCCGTAGGTTTGGAGCAGTATTTAAACCTTGGTCAGCGTGAAGGTAGTTAAAGGTTGTTATGTTGGTTAGGCTATGGGTGAGTGATGGGACAGTGTTCAGGTTCTGCTTACAGCCAGGTGCACTTTTAGGCTCGGAAGACTCTTAGGTCCACGGTTAGTGGGAGGTTATGGGAAAGGATTGAACGTTGGCTTGTGTGAGGCTGAGGGTTGGGACATGTTTCAGCTACTGTCTGCAGCCAGGTATACATTATGGTTCGGGTCAGTGTCAGTGCCTCGGTTAGCACGAGTGTGAGAGAGTGTTGGTGTGTTAGTTACCGTGAGGGTGAGGGTTCAGACATTGTACGGGTTCCGAAAACAGCCATGTATACGTTTAGGAGCGGAAGTGTGTTAGACCCACGGTTATCACCAGGGTAGGGAAATGGTTGGTATCCTTGAGCTGTTGAGGGTGAGGGATGGAACTGTGTTCTACTGCTGCCTACAGCCAGGTATACATTTAGGTTCGGAGCAGTGTTTGAGCCACGTTCATCCCGACGGAACTTAAAGTTGGCATGTAGGTTATGGTGAGCGTGAGGGATGGGTCAGTGTTCGGGTTCTGCTTACAACCAGGTGTCCGTTTAAGTTCGGAACACTGTTAGGATCACTATTAGCTGGAGCGTAGGGGAAAGAGTTGTATGCTGGATAGTGCGAGGATTAGGGAAGGGACCGGGTTCGGCTAGTGCCTTCAGACAGGTATACATTAAGGTTCGGGTGAGTGCTATCGCCGAGGTTAGCCCAAGGGCGAGACAGTGTTGGTGTGTGTTAAAGTGAGAGTGAGATTTCGGACAGGCCAGAGTTTCGTATTACAACCAAGTATACGTTTAGGGTGCAAAGAGTGTTAGAGCCTCGGTTACCGGGAGGGTAGGGAAAAGTTAATATGTTGGTTTAGTTGAGGGTGAGGAATGGAACCTTGTTCGGATGTTGCCTACAACCAGGTGTACATTTAGGTTCGGAGCAGTGTTTGAGCCGCAGTAACCGTGAGGGAACTTAAAGGTAAGTATGATGGTTAGGGTGGGGCAGAGATATGAATGGGCCAGGGTTCGCCTTTTATGTACAGCCTTGTGTACGTCTAGACTCGGAACACTGTTAGGGCCACGGTTCCCTGGATGGTATGGGAAAGGATTGAATGTTGGTTAGTGTCAGTCTGAGGGATGAGAGTGTTCGGCTACTGCCTGTATCCAGGTACACGTTAATGTCTGGTTGAGGGTTAGGAACTCGGTTAACCCGAGGGTGAACAGGGTTAGTGTGTTTGTTAAAATGGCGGTGAGTGTTTGGACAGTGTAGAGTTTCGGATAACAGCCAAGTAGTTTCGGAGCAGTATTTGAAACTTGGTCAGCGTTTGGTATGTTGGTTAGGGTGAGGGTGATGGGACAGTGTTCAGGTTCTGCTTAAAGCCAGGTGCATGTTTAGGCACGGAAGAATCCTAGGTCCACGGTTAGAGGGAGGTTATGGGAAAGGACTGCATTTTGGTTCGTGTGAGGCTGAGGGATGGAACATGTTTCAGCTGCTGCCTCCAGCCCGGTATACATTAAGGGTCGGGTCAGTGTTAGGGCCTCGGTTAGCCCGAGTGTGAGAGAGTGTTGGTATGCTACTTACAGAGAGGGTGAGGGTTCAGACGTTGTCGGGTTTGGAAAAAGCCAAGTATACATTCAGGATCGGAAGAGTGTTAGAGCCACGGTTATCGCCAGGGTAGGGAAACGGTTGGAATGCTTGATATGTTGAGGGTGAGGGATTGAACTGTATCGTGCTGCTGCCTACAGCCAGGTATACATTTAGGTTCGGAGCAGTGTTTGAGCCACGTTCACCCCGACGGAAGTTAAAGTTGGTATGTTGGTTAGGGTGAGGGTGAGGGATGGGTCAGTGTTCCGGTTCTGCTCACAACCAGTTGTTCGTTGAGGTTCGGAACACTGTTAGGATCACTGTTAGCTGGAGGGTATGGGAAAGGATTGTATGCTGGTTAGTGTGAGGTTTAGGGAAGGGACAGGGTTCGGCTACTGCCTTCAGACAGGTATACATTAAGGTTCGGGTCAGTGTTAGCGCCGAGGTTAGCCCAAGGGCGAGACAGTGTTGGTGTGTGTTAAAGTGAGAGTGAGGGTTTGGACAGGACAGAGTTTCGTATACCAGCCAAGTATACGTCTAGGGTGCGAAGGGTGTTAGAGCCTCGTTTACTGGGATGGTAGGGAAAGTTTCATATGTTGGTTTAGTTGAGGGTGAGGAATGCAACCTTGTTCGGATGTTGCCTACAACCAGGTATACATTGAGGTTCGGAACGGAGCTTGAGCCGCAGGAACCGTGAGGTAACTTAAAGGTTGGTATGGTGGTGAGGTGGAGGGTGAGAAATGAGACAGGGTTCGCCTTTTACTTACAGCCTTGTGTACGTCTAGACTCGGAACACTGTTAAGGCCACGGTTACCTGGATGTATGGGAAAGGAGTGAATGTTGGTTAGTGTCAGTTTGAGGGATGGGAGACTGTTCGGTTGCTGCCTTATCAAGATACACATTAAGGCTCGGTTGAGGGTTAGGAACTCGGTTAACCCGAGGGTGAACAGGCTTGGTGTGTTTGTTAAAATGACGGTGAGGGTGTCGACAGTGTTGAGTTTCGTATAACAGTCAAGTATACATCTAGGGTCCGCAGAGTGTTAGAGCCACGATGACCGACAGGGTAGGGAAAAGGTTGGTGTGTTTGATATGTTGAGGGAGAGGGATGGAACTGTGTTCAGCTGCTGCCTACAGCCAGGTATACATTTAGGATCGGAGCAGTGTTTGAGCCACTTTCACCCCGACGGAAGTTAAAGTTGGTATGTTGGTTAGGGTGAGGGTGAGGGATGGGTCAGTGTTTGGGTTCTACTTACAACCAGTAGTCCGGTTTGTTTCGGAACACTGTTAAAATCACTCTTAGCTGGAAGGTATGGGAAAGGATTGAATCTTGGATAGTGTCAGTCTGAGGGATGCGAGAGTGTTCGGCTACTGCCTGTATCCAGGTATACATTAAAGTTCTGGTGAGGGTTAGGAACTCGGTTAACACGAGGACGAACAGGGTTGGTGTGATAAAATGGCGGAGAGGGTTTGGACAGTGTAGGGTTTCTAATAACAGCCCCGTAGGTTTGGAGCAGTATTTAAACCTTGGTCAGCGTGAAGGTAGTTAAAGGTTGTTATGTTGGTTAGGCTATGGGTGAGTGATGGGACAGTGTTCAGGTTCTGCTTACAGCCAGGTGCACTTTTAGGCTCGGAAGACTCTTAGGTCCACGGTTAGCGGGAGGTTATGGGAAAGGATTGAACGTTGGCTTGTGTGAGGCTGAGGGTTGGGACATGTTTCAGCTACTGTCTGCAGCCAGGTATACATTATGGTTCGGGTCAGTGTCAGTGCCTCGGTTAGCACGAGTGTGAGAGAGTGTTGGTGTGTTAGTTACCGTGAGGGTGAGGGTTCAGACATTGTACGGGTTCCGAAAACAGCCATGTATACGTTTAGGAGCGGAAGTGTGTTAGACCCACGGTTATCACCAGGGTAGGGAAATGGTTGGTATCCTTGAGCTGTTGAGGGTGAGGGATGGAACTGTGTTCTACTGCTGCCTACAGCCAGGTATACATTTAGGTTCGGAGCAGTGTTTGAGCCACGTTCATCCCGACGGAACTTAAAGTTGGCATGTAGGTTATGGTGAGCGTGAGGGATGGGTCAGTGTTCGGGTTCTGCTTACAACCAGGTGTCCGTTTAAGTTCGGAACACTGTTAGGATCACTATTAGCTGGAGCGTATGGGAAAGAGTTGTATGCTGGATAGTGCGAGGATTAGGGAAGGGACCGGGTTCGGCTAGTGCCTTCAGACAGGTATACATTAAGGTTCGGGTGAGTGCTATCGCCGAGGTTAGCCCAAGGGCGAGACAGTGTTGGTGTGTGTTAAAGTGAGAGTGAGATTTCGGACAGGCCAGAGTTTCGTATTACAACCAAGTATACGTTTAGGGTGCAAAGAGTGTTAGAGCCTCGGTTACCGGGAGGGTAGGGAAAAGTTCATATGTTGGTTTAGTTGAGGGTGAGGAATGGAACCTTGTTCGGATGTTGCCTACAACCAGGTGTACATTTAGGTTCGGAGCAGTGTTTGAGCCGCAGTAACCGTGAGGGAACTTAAAGGTAAGTATGATGGTTAGGGTGGGGCAGAGATATGAATGGGCCATGGTTCGCCTTTTATGTACAGCCTTGTGTACGTCTAGACTCGGAACACTGTTAGGGCCACGGTTCCCTGGATGGTATGGGAAAGGATTGAATGTTGGTTAGTGTCAGTCTGAGGGATGGGAGTGTTCGGCTACTGCCTGTATCCAGGTACACGTTAATGTCTGGTTGAGGGTTAGGAACTCGGTTAACCCGAGGGTGAACAGGGTTAGTGTGTTAGTTAAAATGACGGTGAGTGTTTGGACAGTGTAGAGTTTCGGATAACAGCCAAGTAGTTTCGGAGCAGTATTTGAAACTTGGTCAGCGTTTGGTATGTTGGTTAGGGTGAGGGTGATGGGACAGTGTTCAGGTTCTGCTTAAAGCCAGGTGCATGTTTAGGCACGGAAGAATCCTAGGTCCACGGTTAGAGGGAGGTTATGGGAAAGGACTGCATTTTGGTTCGTGTGAGGCTGAGGGATGGAACATGTTTCAGCTGCTGCCTCCAGCCAGGTATACATTAAGGGTCGGGTTGTGTTAGGGCCTCGGTTAGCCCGAGTGTGAGAGAGTGTTGGTATGCTACTTACAGAGAGGGTGAGGGTTCAGACGTTGTCGGGTTTGGAAAAAGCCAAGTATACATTCAGGATCGGAAGAGTGTTAGAGCCACGGTTATCGCCAGGGTAGGGAAACGGTTGGAATGCTTGATATGTTGAGGGTGAGGGATTGAACTGTATCGTGCTGCTGCCTACAGCCAGGTATACATTTAGGTTCGGAGCAGTGTTTGAGCCACGTTCACCCCGACGGAAGTTAAAGTTGGTATGTTGGTTAGGGTGAGGGTGAGGGATGGGTCAGTGTTCCGGTTCTGCTCACAACCAGTTGTTCGTTGAGGTTCGGAACACTGTTAGGATCACTGTTAGCTGGAGGGTATGGGAAAGGATTGTATGCTGGTTAGTGTGAGGTTTAGGGAAGGGACAGGGTTCGGCTACTGCCTTCAGACAGGTATACATTAAGGTTCGGGTCAGTGTTAGCGCCGAGGTTAGCCCAAGGGCGAGACAGTGTTGGTGTGTGTTAAAGTGAGAGTGAGGGTTTGGACAGGACAGAGTTTCGTATACCAGCCAAGTATACGTCTAGGGTGCGAAGGGTGTTAGAGCCTCGTTTACTGGGATGGTAGGGAAAGTTTCATATGTTGGTTTAGTTGAGGGTGAGGAATGCAACCTTGTTCGGATGTTGCCTACAACCAGGTATACATTGAGGTTCGGAACGGAGCTTGAGCCGCAGGAACCGTGAGGTAACTTAAAGGTTGGTATGGTGGTGAGGTGGAGGGTGAGAAATGAGACAGGGTTCGCCTTTTACTTACAGCCTTGTGTACGTCTAGACTCGGAACACTGTTAAGGCCACGGTTACCTGGATGTATGGGAAAGGAGTGAATGTTGGTTAGTGTCAGTTTGAGGGATGGGAGACTGTTCGGTTGCTGCCTTATCAAGATACACATTAAGGCTCGGTTGAGGGTTAGGAACTCGGTTAACCCGAGGGTGAACAGGCTTGGTGTGTTTGTTAAAATGACGGTGAGGGTGTCGACAGTGTTGAGTTTCGTATAACAGTCAAGTATACATCTAGGGTCCGCAGAGTGTTAGAGCCACGATGACCGACAGGGTAGGGAAAAGGTTGGTATGTTTGATATGTTGAGGGAGAGGGATGGAACTGTGTTCAGCTGCTGCCTACAGCCAGGTATACATTTAGGATCGGAGCAGTGTTTGAGCCACTTTCACCCCGACGGAAGTTAAAGTTGGTATGTTGGTTAGGGTGAGGGTGAGGGATGGGTCAGTGTTCGGGTTCTACTTACAACCAGTAGTCCGGTTTGTTTCGGAACACTGTTAAAATCACTCTTAGCTGGAAGGTATGGGAAAGGATTGAATCTTGGATAGTGTCAGTCTGAGGGATGCGAGAGTGTTCGGCTACTGCCTGTATCCAGGTATACATTAAAGTTCTGGTGAGGGTTAGGAACTCGGTTAACACGAGGACGAACAGGGTTGGTGTGATAAAATGGCGGAGAGGGTTTGGACAGTGTAGGGTTTCTAATAACAGCCCCGTAGGTTTGGAGCAGTATTTAAACCTTGGTCAGCGTGAAGGTAGTTAAAGGTTGTTATGTTGGTTAGGCTATGGGTGAGTGATGGGACAGTGTTCAGGTTCTGCTTACAGCCAGGTGCACTTTTAGGCTCGGAAGACTCTTAGGTCCACGGTTAGCGGGAGGTTATGGGAAAGGATTGAACGTTGGCTTGTGTGAGGCTGAGGGTTGGGACATGTTTCAGCTACTGTCTGCAGCCAGGTATACATTATGGTTCGGGTCAGTGTCAGTGCCTCGGTTAGCACGAGTGTGAGAGAGTGTTGGTGTGTTAGTTACCGTGAGGGTGAGGGTTCAGACATTGTACGGGTTCCGAAAACAGCCATGTATACGTTTAGGAGCGGAAGTGTGTTAGACCCACGGTTATCACCAGGGTAGGGAAATGGTTGGTATCCTTGAGCTGTTGAGGGTGAGGGATGGAACTGTGTTCTACTGCTGCCTACAGCCAGGTATACATTTAGGTTCGGAGCAGTGTTTGAGCCACGTTCATCCCGACGGAACTTAAAGTTGGCATGTAGGTTATGGTGAGCGTGAGGGATGGGTCAGTGTTCGGGTTCTGCTTACAACCAGGTGTCCGTTTAAGTTCGGAACACTGTTAGGATCACTATTAGCTGGAGCGTATGGGAAAGAGTTGTATGCTGGATAGTGCGAGGATTAGGGAAGGGACCGGGTTCGGCTAGTGCCTTCAGACAGGTATACATTAAGGTTCGGGTGAGTGCTATCGCCGAGGTTAGCCCAAGGGCGAGACAGTGTTGGTGTGTGTTAAAGTGAGAGTGAGATTTCGGACAGGCCAGAGTTTCGTATTACAACCAAGTATACGTTTAGGGTGCAAAGAGTGTTAGAGCCTCGGTTACCGGGAGGGTAGGGAAAAGTTCATATGTTGGTTTAGTTGAGGGTGAGGAATGGAACCTTGTTCGGATGTTGCCTACAACCAGGTGTACATTTAGGTTCGGAGCAGTGTTTGAGCCGCAGTAACCGTGAGGGAACTTAAAGGTAAGTATGATGGTTAGGGAGGGGCAGAGATATGAATGGGCCAGGGTTCGCCTTTTATGTACAGCCTTGTGTACGTCTAGACTCGGAACACTGTTAGGGCCACGGTTCCCTGGATGGTATGGGAAAGGATTGAATGTTGGTTAGTGTCAGTCTGAGGGATGGGAGTGTTCGGCTACTGCCTGTATCCAGGTACACGTTAATGTCTGGTTGAGGGTTAGGAACTCGGTTAACCCGAGGGTGAACAGGGTTAGTGTGTTAGTTAAAATGACGGTGAGTGTTTGGACAGTGTAGAGTTTCGGATAACAGCCAAGTAGTTTCGGAGCAGTATTTGAAACTTGGTCAGCGTTTGGTATGTTGGTTAGGGTGAGGGTGATGGGACAGTGTTCAGGTTCTGCTTAAAGCCAGGTGCATGTTTAGGCACGGAAGAATCCTAGGTCCACGGTTAGAGGGAGGTTATGGGAAAGGACTGCATTTTGGTTCGTGTGAGGCTGAGGGATGGAACATGTTTCAGCTGCTGCCTCCAGCCAGGTATACATTAAGGGTCGGGTTGTGTTAGGGCCTCGGTTAGCCCGAGTGTGAGAGAGTGTTGGTATGCTACTTACAGAGAGGGTGAGGGTTCAGACGTTGTCGGGTTTGGAAAAAGCCAAGTATACATTCAGGATCGGAAGAGTGTTAGAGCCACGGTTATCGCCAGGGTAGGGAAACGGTTGGAATGCTTGATATGTTGAGGGTGAGGGATTGAACTGTATCGTGCTGCTGCCTACAGCCAGGTATACATTTAGGTTCGGAGCAGTGTTTGAGCCACGTTCACCCCGACGGAAGTTAAAGTTGGTATGTTGGTTAGGGTGAGGGTGAGGGATGGGTCAGTGTTCCGGTTCTGCTCACAACCAGTTGTTCGTTGAGGTTCGGAACACTGTTAGGATCACTGTTAGCTGGAGGGTATGGGAAAGGATTGTATGCTGGTTAGTGTGAGGTTTAGGGAAGGGACAGGGTTCGGCTACTGCCTTCAGACAGGTATACATTAAGGTTCGGGTCAGTGTTAGCGCCGAGGTTAGCCCAAGGGCGAGACAGTGTTGGTGTGTGTTAAAGTGAGAGTGAGGGTTTGGACAGGACAGAGTTTCGTATACCAGCCAAGTATACGTCTAGGGTGCGAAGGGTGTTAGAGCCTCGTTTACTGGGATGGTAGGGAAAGTTTCATATGTTGGTTTAGTTGAGGGTGAGGAATGCAACCTTGTTCGGATGTTGCCTACAACCAGGTATACATTGAGGTTCGGAACGGAGCTTGAGCCGCAGGAACCGTGAGGTAACTTAAAGGTTGGTATGGTGGTGAGGTGGAGGGTGAGAAATGAGACAGGGTTCGCCTTTTACTTACAGCCTTGTGTACGTCTAGACTCGGAACACTGTTAAGGCCACGGTTACCTGGATGTATGGGAAAGGAGTGAATGTTGGTTAGTGTCAGTTTGAGGGATGGGAGACTGTTCGGTTGCTGCCTTATCAAGATACACATTAAGGCTCGGTTGAGGGTTAGGAACTCGGTTAACCCGAGGGTGAACAGGCTTGGTGTGTTTGTTAAAATGACGGTGAGGGTGTCGACAGTGTTGAGTTTCGTATAACAGTCAAGTATACATCTAGGGTCCGCAGAGTGTTAGAGCCACGATGACCGACAGGGTAGGGAAAAGGTTGGTGTGTTTGATATGTTGAGGGAGAGGGATGGAACTGTGTTCAGCTGCTGCCTACAGCCAGGTATACATTTAGGATCGGAGCAGTGTTTGAGCCACTTTCACCCCGACGGAAGTTAAAGTTGGTATGTTGGTTAGGGTGAGGGTGAGGGATGGGTCAGTGTTTGGGTTCTACTTACAACCAGTAGTCCGGTTTGTTTCGGAACACTGTTAAAATCACTCTTAGCTGGAAGGTATGGGAAAGGATTGAATCTTGGATAGTGTCAGTCTGAGGGATGCGAGAGTGTTCGGCTACTGCCTGTATCCAGGTATACATTAAAGTTCTGGTGAGGGTTAGGAACTCGGTTAACACGAGGACGAACAGGGTTGGTGTGATAAAATGGCGGAGAGGGTTTGGACAGTGTAGGGTTTCTAATAACAGCCCCGTAGGTTTGGAGCAGTATTTAAACCTTGGTCAGCGTGAAGGTAGTTAAAGGTTGTTATGTTGGTTAGGCTATGGGTGAGTGATGGGACAGTGTTCAGGTTCTGCTTACAGCCAGGTGCACTTTTAGGCTCGGAAGACTCTTAGGTCCACGGTTAGCGGGAGGTTATGGGAAAGGATTGAACGTTGGCTTGTGTGAGGCTGAGGGTTGGGACATGTTTCAGCTACTGTCTGCAGCCAGGTATACATTATGGTTCGGGTCAGTGTCAGTGCCTCGGTTAGCACGAGTGTGAGAGAGTGTTGGTGTGTTAGTTACCGTGAGGGTGAGGGTTCAGACATTGTACGGGTTCCGAAAACAGCCATGTATACGTTTAGGAGCGGAAGTGTGTTAGACCCACGGTTATCACCAGGGTAGGGAAATGGTTGGTATCCTTGAGCTGTTGAGGGTGAGGGATGGAACTGTGTTCTACTGCTGCCTACAGCCAGGTATACATTTAGGTTCGGAGCAGTGTTTGAGCCACGTTCATCCCGACGGAACTTAAAGTTGGCATGTAGGTTATGGTGAGCGTGAGGGATGGGTCAGTGTTCGGGTTCTGCTTACAACCAGGTGTCCGTTTAAGTTCGGAACACTGTTAGGATCACTATTAGCTGGAGCGTATGGGAAAGAGTTGTATGCTGGATAGTGCGAGGATTAGGGAAGGGACCGGGTTCGGCTAGTGCCTTCAGACAGGTATACATTAAGGTTCGGGTGAGTGCTATCGCCGAGGTTAGCCCAAGGGCGAGACAGTGTTGGTGTGTGTTAAAGTGAGAGTGAGATTTCGGACAGGCCAGAGTTTCGTATTACAACCAAGTATACGTTTAGGGTGCAAAGAGTGTTAGAGCCTCGGTTACCGGGAGGGTAGGGAAAAGTTCATATGTTGGTTTAGTTGAGGGTGAGGAATGGAACCTTGTTCGGATGTTGCCTACAACCAGGTGTACATTTAGGTTCGGAGCAGTGTTTGAGCCGCAGTAACCGTGAGGGAACTTAAAGGTAAGTATGATGGTTAGGGTGGGGCAGAGATATGAATGGGCCATGGTTCGCCTTTTATGTACAGCCTTGTGTACGTCTAGACTCGGAACACTGTTAGGGCCACGGTTCCCTGGATGGTATGGGAAAGGATTGAATGTTGGTTAGTGTCAGTCTGAGGGATGGGAGTGTTCGGCTACTGCCTGTATCCAGGTACACGTTAATGTCTGGTTGAGGGTTAGGAACTCGGTTAACCCGAGGGTGAACAGGGTTAGTGTGTTAGTTAAAATGACGGTGAGTGTTTGGACAGTGTAGAGTTTCGGATAACAGCCAAGTAGTTTCGGAGCAGTATTTGAAACTTGGTCAGCGTTTGGTATGTTGGTTAGGGTGAGGGTGATGGGACAGTGTTCAGGTTCTGCTTAAAGCCAGGTGCATGTTTAGGCACGGAAGAATCCTAGGTCCACGGTTAGAGGGAGGTTATGGGAAAGGACTGCATTTTGGTTCGTGTGAGGCTGAGGGATGGAACATGTTTCAGCTGCTGCCTCCAGCCAGGTATACATTAAGGGTCGGGTTGTGTTAGGGCCTCGGTTAGCCCGAGTGTGAGAGAGTGTTGGTATGCTACTTACAGAGAGGGTGAGGGTTCAGACGTTGTCGGGTTTGGAAAAAGCCAAGTATACATTCAGGATCGGAAGAGTGTTAGAGCCACGGTTATCGCCAGGGTAGGGAAACGGTTGGAATGCTTGATATGTTGAGGGTGAGGGATTGAACTGTATCGTGCTGCTGCCTACAGCCAGGTATACATTTAGGTTCGGAGCAGTGTTTGAGCCACGTTCACCCCGACGGAAGTTAAAGTTGGTATGTTGGTTAGGGTGAGGGTGAGGGATGGGTCAGTGTTCCGGTTCTGCTCACAACCAGTTGTTCGTTGAGGTTCGGAACACTGTTAGGATCACTGTTAGCTGGAGGGTATGGGAAAGGATTGTATGCTGGTTAGTGTGAGGTTTAGGGAAGGGACAGGGTTCGGCTACTGCCTTCAGACAGGTATACATTAAGGTTCGGGTCAGTGTTAGCGCCGAGGTTAGCCCAAGGGCGAGACAGTGTTGGTGTGTGTTAAAGTGAGAGTGAGGGTTTGGACAGGACAGAGTTTCGTATACCAGCCAAGTATACGTCTAGGGTGCGAAGGGTGTTAGAGCCTCGTTTACTGGGATGGTAGGGAAAGTTTCATATGTTGGTTTAGTTGAGGGTGAGGAATGCAACCTTGTTCGGATGTTGCCTACAACCAGGTATACATTGAGGTTCGGAACGGAGCTTGAGCCGCAGGAACCGTGAGGTAACTTAAAGGTTGGTATGGTGGTGAGGTGGAGGGTGAGAAATGAGACAGGGTTCGCCTTTTACTTACAGCCTTGTGTACGTCTAGACTCGGAACACTGTTAAGGCCACGGTTACCTGGATGTATGGGAAAGGAGTGAATGTTGGTTAGTGTCAGTTTGAGGGATGGGAGACTGTTCGGTTGCTGCCTTATCAAGATACACATTAAGGCTCGGTTGAGGGTTAGGAACTCGGTTAACCCGAGGGTGAACAGGCTTGGTGTGTTTGTTAAAATGACGGTGAGGGTGTCGACAGTGTTGAGTTTCGTATAACAGTCAAGTATACATCTAGGGTCCGCAGAGTGTTAGAGCCACGATGACCGACAGGGTAGGGAAAAGGTTGGTATGTTTGATATGTTGAGGGAGAGGGATGGAACTGTGTTCAGCTGCTGCCTACAGCCAGGTATACATTTAGGATCGGAGCAGTGTTTGAGCCACTTTCACCCCGACGGAAGTTAAAGTTGGTATGTTGGTTAGGGTGAGGGTGAGGGATGGGTCAGTGTTCGGGTTCTACTTACAACCAGTAGTCCGGTTTGTTTCGGAACACTGTTAAAATCACTCTTAGCTGGAAGGTATGGGAAAGGATTGAATCTTGGATAGTGTCAGTCTGAGGGATGCGAGAGTGTTCGGCTACTGCCTGTATCCAGGTATACATTAAAGTTCTGGTGAGGGTTAGGAACTCGGTTAACACGAGGACGAACAGGGTTGGTGTGATAAAATGGCGGAGAGGGTTTGGACAGTGTAGGGTTTCTAATAACAGCCCCGTAGGTTTGGAGCAGTATTTAAACCTTGGTCAGCGTGAAGGTAGTTAAAGGTTGTTATGTTGGTTAGGCTATGGGTGAGTGATGGGACAGTGTTCAGGTTCTGCTTACAGCCAGGTGCACTTTTAGGCTCGGAAGACTCTTAGGTCCACGGTTAGCGGGAGGTTATGGGAAAGGATTGAACGTTGGCTTGTGTGAGGCTGAGGGTTGGGACATGTTTCAGCTACTGTCTGCAGCCAGGTATACATTATGGTTCGGGTCAGTGTCAGTGCCTCGGTTAGCACGAGTGTGAGAGAGTGTTGGTGTGTTAGTTACCGTGAGGGTGAGGGTTCAGACATTGTACGGGTTCCGAAAACAGCCATGTATACGTTTAGGAGCGGAAGTGTGTTAGACCCACGGTTATCACCAGGGTAGGGAAATGGTTGGTATCCTTGAGCTGTTGAGGGTGAGGGATGGAACTGTGTTCTACTGCTGCCTACAGCCAGGTATACATTTAGGTTCGGAGCAGTGTTTGAGCCACGTTCATCCCGACGGAACTTAAAGTTGGCATGTAGGTTATGGTGAGCGTGAGGGATGGGTCAGTGTTCGGGTTCTGCTTACAACCAGGTGTCCGTTTAAGTTCGGAACACTGTTAGGATCACTATTAGCTGGAGCGTATGGGAAAGAGTTGTATGCTGGATAGTGCGAGGATTAGGGAAGGGACCGGGTTCGGCTACTGCCTTCAGACAGGTATACATTAAGGTTCGGGTGAGTGCTATCGCCGAGGTTAGCCCAAGGGCGAGACAGTGTTGGTGTGTGTTAAAGTGAGAGTGAGATTTCGGACAGGCCAGAGTTTCGTATTACAACCAAGTATACGTTTAGGGTGCAAAGAGTGTTAGAGCCTCGGTTACCGGGAGGGTAGGGAAAAGTTCATATGTTGGTTTAGTTGAGGGTGAGGAATGGAACCTTGTTCGGATGTTGCCTACAACCAGGTGTACATTTAGGTTCGGAGCAGTGTTTGAGCCGCAGTAACCGTGAGGGAACTTAAAGGTAAGTATGATGGTTAGGGAGGGGCAGAGATATGAATGGGCCAGGGTTCGCCTTTTATGTACAGCCTTGTGTACGTCTAGACTCGGAACACTGTTAGGGCCACGGTTCCCTGGATGGTATGGGAAAGGATTGAATGTTGGTTAGTGTCAGTCTGAGGGATGGGAGTGTTCGGCTACTGCCTGTATCCAGGTACACGTTAATGTCTGGTTGAGGGTTAGGAACTCGGTTAACCCGAGGGTGAACAGGGTTAGTGTGTTAGTTAAAATGACGGTGAGTGTTTGGACAGTGTAGAGTTTCGGATAACAGCCAAGTAGTTTCGGAGCAGTATTTGAAACTTGGTCAGCGTTTGGTATGTTGGTTAGGGTGAGGGTGATGGGACAGTGTTCAGGTTCTGCTTAAAGCCAGGTGCATGTTTAGGCACGGAAGAATCCTAGGTCCACGGTTAGAGGGAGGTTATGGGAAAGGACTGCATTTTGGTTCGTGTGAGGCTGAGGGATGGAACATGTTTCAGCTGCTGCCTCCAGCCAGGTATACATTAAGGGTCGGGTTGTGTTAGGGCCTCGGTTAGCCCGAGTGTGAGAGAGTGTTGGTATGCTACTTACAGAGAGGGTGAGGGTTCAGACGTTGTCGGGTTTGGAAAAAGCCAAGTATACATTCAGGATCGGAAGAGTGTTAGAGCCACGGTTATCGCCAGGGTAGGGAAACGGTTGGAATGCTTGATATGTTGAGGGTGAGGGATTGAACTGTATCGTGCTGCTGCCTACAGCCAGGTATACATTTAGGTTCGGAGCAGTGTTTGAGCCACGTTCACCCCGACGGAAGTTAAAGTTGGTATGTTGGTTAGGGTGAGGGTGAGGGATGGGTCAGTGTTCCGGTTCTGCTCACAACCAGTTGTTCGTTGAGGTTCGGAACACTGTTAGGATCACTGTTAGCTGGAGGGTATGGGAAAGGATTGTATGCTGGTTAGTGTGAGGTTTAGGGAAGGGACAGGGTTCGGCTACTGCCTTCAGACAGGTATACATTAAGGTTCGGGTCAGTGTTAGCGCCGAGGTTAGCCCAAGGGCGAGACAGTGTTGGTGTGTGTTAAAGTGAGAGTGAGGGTTTGGACAGGACAGAGTTTCGTATACCAGCCAAGTATACGTCTAGGGTGCGAAGGGTGTTAGAGCCTCGTTTACTGGGATGGTAGGGAAAGTTTCATATGTTGGTTTAGTTGAGGGTGAGGAATGCAACCTTGTTCGGATGTTGCCTACAACCAGGTATACATTGAGGTTCGGAACGGAGCTTGAGCCGCAGGAACCGTGAGGTAACTTAAAGGTTGGTATGATGGTGAGGTGGAGGGTGAGAAATGAGACAGGGTTCGCCTTTTACTTACAGCCTTGTGTACGTCTAGACTCGGAACACTGTTAAGGCCACGGTTACCTGGATGTATGGGAAAGGAGTGAATGTTGGTTAGTGTCAGTTTGAGGGATGGGAGACTGTTCGGTTGCTGCCTTATCAAGATACACATTAAGGCTCGGTTGAGGGTTAGGAACTCGGTTAACCCGAGGGTGAACAGGCTTGGTGTGTTAGTTAAAATGACGGTGAGGGTGTCGACAGTGTTGAGTTTCGTATAACAGTCAAGTATACATCTAGGGTCCGCAGAGTGTTAGAGCCACGATGACCGACAGGGTAGGGAAAAGGTTGGTATGTTTGATATGTTGAGGGAGAGGGATGGAACTGTGTTCAGCTGCTGCCTACAGCCAGGTATACATTTAGGATCGGAGCAGTGTTTGAGCCACTTTCACCCCGACGGAAGTTAAAGTTGGTATGTTGGTTAGGGTGAGGGTGAGGGATGGGTCAGTGTTCGGGTTCTACTTACAACCAGTAGTCCGGTTTGTTTCGGAACACTGTTAAAATCACTCTTAGCTGGAAGGTATGGGAAAGGATTGAATCTTGGATAGTGTCAGTCTGAGGGATGCGAGAGTGTTCGGCTACTGCCTGTATCCAGGTATACATTAAAGTTCTGGTGAGGGTTAGGAACTCGGTTAACACGAGGACGAACAGGGTTGGTGTGATAAAATGGCGGAGAGGGTTTGGACAGTGTAGGGTTTCTAATAACAGCCCCGTAGGTTTGGAGCAGTATTTAAACCTTGGTCAGCGTGAAGGTAGTTAAAGGTTGTTATGTTGGTTAGGCTATGGGTGAGTGATGGGACAGTGTTCAGGTTCTGCTTACAGCCAGGTGCACTTTTAGGCTCGGAAGACTCTTAGGTCCACGGTTAGCGGGAGGTTATGGGAAAGGATTGAACGTTGGCTTGTGTGAGGCTGAGGGTTGGGACATGTTTCAGCTACTGTCTGCAGCCAGGTATACATTATGGTTCGGGTCAGTGTCAGTGCCTCGGTTAGCACGAGTGTGAGAGAGTGTTGGTGTGTTAGTTACCGTGAGGGTGAGGGTTCAGACATTGTACGGGTTCCGAAAACAGCCATGTATACGTTTAGGAGCGGAAGTGTGTTAGACCCACGGTTATCACCAGGGTAGGGAAATGGTTGGTATCCTTGAGCTGTTGAGGGTGAGGGATGGAACTGTGTTCTACTGCTGCCTACAGCCAGGTATACATTTAGGTTCGGAGCAGTGTTTGAGCCACGTTCATCCCGACGGAACTTAAAGTTGGCATGTAGGTTATGGTGAGCGTGAGGGATGGGTCAGTGTTCGGGTTCTGCTTACAACCAGGTGTCCGTTTAAGTTCGGAACACTGTTAGGATCACTATTAGCTGGAGCGTATGGGAAAGAGTTGTATGCTGGATAGTGCGAGGATTAGGGAAGGGACCGGGTTCGGCTACTGCCTTCAGACAGGTATACATTAAGGTTCGGGTGAGTGCTATCGCCGAGGTTAGCCCAAGGGCGAGACAGTGTTGGTGTGTGTTAAAGTGAGAGTGAGATTTCGGACAGGCCAGAGTTTCGTATTACAACCAAGTATACGTTTAGGGTGCAAAGAGTGTTAGAGCCTCGGTTACCGGGAGGGTAGGGAAAAGTTCATATGTTGGTTTAGTTGAGGGTGAGGAATGGAACCTTGTTCGGATGTTGCCTACAACCAGGTGTACATTTAGGTTCGGAGCAGTGTTTGAGCCGCAGTAACCGTGAGGGAACTTAAAGGTAAGTATGATGGTTAGGGAGGGGCAGAGATATGAATGGGCCAGGGTTCGCCTTTTATGTACAGCCTTGTGTACGTCTAGACTCGGAACACTGTTAGGGCCACGGTTCCCTGGATGGTATGGGAAAGGATTGAATGTTGGTTAGTGTCAGTCTGAGGGATGGGAGTGTTCGGCTACTGCCTGTATCCAGGTACACGTTAATGTCTGGTTGAGGGTTAGGAACTCGGTTAACCCGAGGGTGAACAGGGTTAGTGTGTTAGTTAAAATGACGGTGAGTGTTTGGACAGTGTAGAGTTTCGGATAACAGCCAAGTAGTTTCGGAGCAGTATTTGAAACTTGGTCAGCGTTTGGTATGTTGGTTAGGGTGAGGGTGATGGGACAGTGTTCAGGTTCTGCTTAAAGCCAGGTGCATGTTTAGGCACGGAAGAATCCTAGGTCCACGGTTAGAGGGAGGTTATGGGAAAGGACTGCATTTTGGTTCGTGTGAGGCTGAGGGATGGAACATGTTTCAGCTGCTGCCTCCAGCCAGGTATACATTAAGGGTCGGGTCAGTGTTAGGGCCTCGGTTAGCCCGAGTGTGAGAGAGTGTTGGTATGCTACTTACAGAGAGGGTGAGGGTTCAGACGTTGTCGGGTTTGGAAAAAGCCAAGTATACATTCAGGATCGGAAGAGTGTTAGAGCCACGGTTATCGCCAGGGTAGGGAAACGGTTGGAATGCTTGATATGTTGAGGGTGAGGGATTGAACTGTATCGTGCTGCTGCCTACAGCCAGGTATACATTTAGGTTCGGAGCAGTGTTTGAGCCACGTTCACCCCGACGGAAGTTAAAGTTGGTATGTTGGTTAGGGTGAGGGTGAGGGATGGGTCAGTGTTCCGGTTCTGCTCACAACCAGTTGTTCGTTGAGGTTCGGAACACTGTTAGGATCACTGTTAGCTGGAGGGTATGGGAAAGGATTGTATGCTGGTTAGTGTGAGGTTTAGGGAAGGGACAGGGTTTGGCTACTGCCTTCAGACAGGTATACATTAAGGTTCGGGTCAGTGTTAGCGCCGAGGTTAGCCCAAGGGCGAGACAGTGTTGGTGTGTGTTAAAGTGAGAGTGAGGGTTTGGACAGGACAGAGTTTCGTATACCAGCCAAGTATACGTCTAGGGTGCGAAGGGTGTTAGAGCCTCGTTTACTGGGATGGTAGGGAAAGTTTCATATGTTGGTTTAGTTGAGGGTGAGGAATGCAACCTTGTTCGGATGTTGCCTACAACCAGGTATACATTGAGGTTCGGAACGGAGCTTGAGCCGCAGGAACCGTGAGGTAACTTAAAGGTTGGTATGATGGTGAGGTGGAGGGTGAGAAATGAGACAGGGTTCGCCTTTTACTTACAGCCTTGTGTACGTCTAGACTCGGAACACTGTTAAGGCCACGGTTACCTGGATGTATGGGAAAGGAGTGAATGTTGGTTAGTGTCAGTTTGAGGGATGGGAGACTGTTCGGTTGCTGCCTTATCAAGATACACATTAAGGCTCGGTTGAGGGTTAGGAACTCGGTTAACCCGAGGGTGAACAGGCTTGGTGTGTTAGTTAAAATGACGGTGAGGGTGTCGACAGTGTTGAGTTTCGTATAACAGTCAAGTATACATCTAGGGTCCGCAGAGTGTTAGAGACACGATGACCGACAGGGTAGGGAAAAGGTTGGTATGTTTGATATGTTGAGGGAGAGGGATGGAACTGTGTTCAGCTGCTGCCTACAGCCAGGTATACATTTAGGATCGGAGCAGTGTTTGAGCCACTTTCACCCCGACGGAAGTTAAAGTTGGTATGTTGGTTAGGGTGAGGGTGAGGGATGGGTCAGTGTTCGGGTTCTACTTACAACCAGTAGTCCGGTTTGTTTCGGAACACTGTTAAAATCACTCTTAGCTGGAAGGTATGGGAAAGGATTGAATCTTGGATAGTGTCAGTCTGAGGGATGCGAGAGTGTTCGGCTACTGCCTGTATCCAAGTATACATTAAAGTTCTGGTGAGGGTTAGGAACTCGGTTAACACGAGGACGAACAGGGTTGGTGTGATAAAATGGCGGAGAGGGTTTGGACAGTGTAGGGTTTCTAATAACAGCCCCGTAGGTTTGGAGCAGTATTTAAACCTTGGTCAGCGTGAAGGTAGTTAAAGGTTGTTATGTTGGTTAGGCTATGGGTGAGTGATGGGACAGTGTTCAGGTTCTGCTTACAGCCAGGTGCACTTTTAGGCTCGGAAGACTCTTAGGTCCACGGTTAGCGGGAGGTTATGGGAAAGGATTGAACGTTGGCTTGTGTGAGGCTGAGGGTTGGGACATGTTTCAGCTACTGTCTGCAGCCAGGTATACATTATGGTTCGGGTCAGTGTCAGTGCCTCGGTTAGCACGAGTGTGAGAGAGTGTTGGTGTGTTAGTTACCGTGAGGGTGAGGGTTCAGACATTGTACGGGTTCCGAAAACAGCCATGTATACGTTTAGGAGCGGAAGAGTGTTAGACCCACGGTTATCACCAGGGTAGGGAAATGGTTGGTATCCTTGAGCTGTTGAGGGTGAGGGATGGAACTGTGTTCTACTGCTGCCTACAGCCAGGTATACATTTAGGTTCGGAGCAGTGTTTGAGCCACGTTCATCCCGACGGAACTTAAAGTTGGCATGTAGGTTATGGTGAGCATGAGGGATGGGTCAGTGTTCGGGTTCTGCTTACAACCAGGTGTCCGTTTAAGTTCGGAACACTGTTAGGATCACTATTAGCTGGAGCGTATGGGAAAGAGTTGTATGCTGGATAGTGCGAGGATTAGGGAAGGGACCGGGTTCGGCTACTGCCTTCAGACAGGTATACATTAAGGTTCGGGTGAGTGCTATCGCCGAGGTTAGCCCAAGGGCGAGACAGTGTTGGTGTGTGTTAAAGTGAGAGTGAGATTTCGGACAGGCCAGAGTTTCGTATTACAACCAAGTATACGTTTAGGGTGCAAAGAGTGTTAGAGCCTCGGTTACCGGGAGGGTAGGGAAAAGTTCATATGTTGGTTTAGTTGAGGGTGAGGAATGGAACCTTGTTCGGATGTTGCCTACAACCAGGTGTACATTTAGGTTCGGAGCAGTGTTTGAGCCGCAGTAACCGTGAGGGAACTTAAAGGTAAGTATGATGGTTAGGGAGGGGCAGAGATATGAATGGGCCAGGGTTCGCCTTTTATGTACAGCCTTGTGTACGTCTAGACTCGGAACACTGTTAGGGCCACGGTTCCCTGGATGGTATGGGAAAGGATTGAATGTTGGTTAGTGTCAGTCTGAGGGATGGGAGTGTTCGGCTACTGCCTGTATCCAGGTACACGTTAATGTCTGGTTGAGGGTTAGGAACTCGGTTAACCCGAGGGTGAACAGGGTTAGTGTGTTAGTTAAAATGACGGTGAGTGTTTGGACAGTGTAGAGTTTCGGATAACAGCCAAGTAGTTTCGGAGCAGTATTTGAAACTTGGTCAGCGTTTGGTATGTTGGTTAGGGTGAGGGTGATGGGACAGTGTTCAGGTTCTGCTTAAAGCCAGGTGCATGTTTAGGCACGGAAGAATCCTAGGTCCACGGTTAGAGGGAGGTTATGGGAAAGGACTGCATTTTGGTTCGTGTGAGGCTGAGGGATGGAACATGTTTCAGCTGCTGCCTCCAGCCAGGTATACATTAAGGGTCGGGTTGTGTTAGGGCCTCGGTTAGCCCGAGTGTGAGAGAGTGTTGGTATGCTACTTACAGAGAGGGTGAGGGTTCAGACGTTGTCGGGTTTGGAAAAAGCCAAGTATACATTCAGGATCGGAAGAGTGTTAGAGCCACGGTTATCGCCAGGGTAGGGAAACGGTTGGAATGCTTGATATGTTGAGGGTGAGGGATTGAACTGTATCGTGCTGCTGCCTACAGCCAGGTATACATTTAGGTTCGGAGCAGTGTTTGAGCCACGTTCACCCCGACGGAAGTTAAAGTTGGTATGTTGGTTAGGGTGAGGGTGAGGGATGGGTCAGTGTTCCGGTTCTGCTCACAACCAGTTGTTCGTTGAGGTTCGGAACACTGTTAGGATCACTGTTAGCTGGAGGGTATGGGAAAGGATTGTATGCTGGTTAGTGTGAGGTTTAGGGAAGGGACAGGGTTCGGCTACTGCCTTCAGACAGGTATACATTAAGGTTCGGGTCAGTGTTAGCGCCGAGGTTAGCCCAAGGGCGAGACAGTGTTGGTGTGTGTTAAAGTGAGAGTGAGGGTTTGGACAGGACAGAGTTTCGTATACCAGCCAAGTATACGTCTAGGGTGCGAAGGGTGTTAGAGCCTCGTTTACTGGGATGGTAGGGAAAGTTTCATATGTTGGTTTAGTTGAGGGTGAGGAATGCAACCTTGTTCGGATGTTGCCTACAACCAGGTATACATTGAGGTTCGGAACGGAGCTTGAGCCGCAGGAACCGTGAGGTAACTTAAAGGTTGGTATGATGGTGAGGTGGAGGGTGAGAAATGAGACAGGGTTCGCCTTTTACTTACAGCCTTGTGTACGTCTAGACTCGGAACACTGTTAAGGCCACGGTTACCTGGATGTATGGGAAAGGAGTGAATGTTGGTTAGTGTCAGTTTGAGGGATGGGAGACTGTTCGGTTGCTGCCTTATCAAGATACACATTAAGGCTCGGTTGAGGGTTAGGAACTCGGTTAACCCGAGGGTGAACAGGCTTGGTGTGTTAGTTAAAATGACGGTGAGGGTGTCGACAGTGTTGAGTTTCGTATAACAGTCAAGTATACATCTAGGGTCCGCAGAGTGTTAGAGCCACGATGACCGACAGGGTAGGGAAAAGGTTGGTATGTTTGATATGTTGAGGGAGAGGGATGGAACTGTGTTCAGCTGCTGCCTACAGCCAGGTATACATTTAGGATCGGAGCAGGGTTTGAGCCACTTTCACCCCGACGGAAGTTAAAGTTGGTATGTTGGTTAGGGTGAGGGTGAGGGATGGGTCAGTGTTCGGGTTCTACTTACAACCAGTAGTCCGGTTTGTTTCGGAACACTGTTAAAATCACTCTTAGCTGGAAGGTATGGGAAAGGATTGAATCTTGGATAGTGTCAGTCTGAGGGATGCGAGAGTGTTCGGCTACTGCCTGTATCCAGGTATACATTAAAGTTCTGGTGAGGGTTAGGAACTCGGTTAACACGAGGACGAACAGGGTTGGTGTGATAAAATGGCGGAGAGGGTTTGGACAGTGTAGGGTTTCTAATAACAGCCCCGTAGGTTTGGAGCAGTATTTAAACCTTGGTCAGCGTGAAGGTAGTTAAAGGTTGTTATGTTGGTTAGGCTATGGGTGAGTGATGGGACAGTGTTCAGGTTCTGCTTACAGCCAGGTGCACTTTTAGGCTCGGAAGACTCTTAGGTCCACGGTTAGCGGGAGGTTATGGGAAAGGATTGAACGTTGGCTTGTGTGAGGCTGAGGGTTGGGACATGTTTCAGCTACTGTCTGCAGCCAGGTATACATTATGGTTCGGGTCAGTGTCAGTGCCTCGGTTAGCACGAGTGTGAGAGAGTGTTGGTGTGTTAGTTACCGTGAGGGTGAGGGTTCAGACATTGTACGGGTTCCGAAAACAGCCATGTATACGTTTAGGAGCGGAAGTGTGTTAGACCCACGGTTATCACCAGGGTAGGGAAATGGTTGGTATCCTTGAGCTGTTGAGGGTGAGGGATGGAACTGTGTTCTACTGCTGCCTACAGCCAGGTATACATTTAGGTTCGGAGCAGTGTTTGAGCCACGTTCATCCCGACGGAACTTAAAGTTGGCATGTAGGTTATGGTGAGCGTGAGGGATGGGTCAGTGTTCGGGTTCTGCTTACAACCAGGTGTCCGTTTAAGTTCGGAACACTGTTAGGATCACTATTAGCTGGAGCGTATGGGAAAGAGTTGTATGCTGGATAGTGCGAGGATTAGGGAAGGGACCGGGTTCGGCTACTGCCTTCAGACAGGTATACATTAAGGTTCGGGTGAGTGCTATCGCCGAGGTTAGCCCAAGGGCGAGACAGTGTTGGTGTGTGTTAAAGTGAGAGTGAGATTTCGGACAGGCCAGAGTTTCGTATTACAACCAAGTATACGTTTAGGGTGCAAAGAGTGTTAGAGCCTCGGTTACCGGGAGGGTAGGGAAAAGTTCATATGTTGGTTTAGTTGAGGGTGAGGAATGGAACCTTGTTCGGATGTTGCCTACAACCAGGTGTACATTTAGGTTCGGAGCAGTGTTTGAGCCGCAGTAACCGTGAGGGAACTTAAAGGTAAGTATGATGGTTAGGGAGGGGCAGAGATATGAATGGGCCAGGGTTCGCCTTTTATGTACAGCCTTGTGTACGTCTAGACTCGGAACACTGTTAGGGCCACGGTTCCCTGGATGGTATGGGAAAGGATTGAATGTTGGTTAGTGTCAGTCTGAGGGATGGGAGTGTTCGGCTACTGCCTGTATCCAGGTACACGTTAATGTCTGGTTGAGGGTTAGGAACTCGGTTAACCCGAGGGTGAACAGGGTTAGTGTGTTAGTTAAAATGACGGTGAGTGTTTGGACAGTGTAGAGTTTCGGATAACAGCCAAGTAGTTTCGGAGCAGTATTTGAAACTTGGTCAGCGTTTGGTATGTTGGTTAGGGTGAGGGTGATGGGACAGTGTTCAGGTTCTGCTTAAAGCCAGGTGCATGTTTAGGCACGGAAGAATCCTAGGTCCACGGTTAGAGGGAGGTTATGGGAAAGGACTGCATTTTGGTTCGTGTGAGGCTGAGGGATGGAACATGTTTCAGCTGCTGCCTCCAGCCAGGTATACATTAAGGGTCGGGTTGTGTTAGGGCCTCGGTTAGCCCGAGTGTGAGAGAGTGTTGGTATGCTACTTACAGAGAGGGTGAGGGTTCAGACGTTGTCGGGTTTGGAAAAAGCCAAGTATACATTCAGGATCGGAAGAGTGTTAGAGCCACGGTTATCGCCAGGGTAGGGAAACGGTTGGAATGCTTGATATGTTGAGGGTGAGGGATTGAACTGTATCGTGCTGCTGCCTACAGCCAGGTATACATTTAGGTTCGGAGCAGTGTTTGAGCCACGTTCACCCCGACGGAAGTTAAAGTTGGTATGTTGGTTAGGGTGAGGGTGAGGGATGGGTCAGTGTTCCGGTTCTGCTCACAACCAGTTGTTCGTTGAGGTTCGGAACACTGTTAGGATCACTGTTAGCTGGAGGGTATGGGAAAGGATTGTATGCTGGTTAGTGTGAGGTTTAGGGAAGGGACAGGGTTCGGCTACTGCCTTCAGACAGGTATACATTAAGGTTCGGGTCAGTGTTAGCGCCGAGGTTAGCCCAAGGGCGAGACAGTGTTGGTGTGTGTTAAAGTGAGAGTGAGGGTTTGGACCGGACAGAGTTTCGTATACCAGCCAAGTATACGTCTAGGGTGCGAAGGGTGTTAGAGCCTCGTTTACTGGGATGGTAGGGAAAGTTTCATATGTTGGTTTAGTTGAGGGTGAGGAATGCAACCTTGTTCGGATGTTGCCTACAACCAGGTATACATTGAGGTTCGGAACGGAGCTTGAGCCGCAGGAACCGTGAGGTAACTTAAAGGTTGGTATGATGGTGAGGTGGAGGGTGAGAAATGAGACAGGGTTCGCCTTTTACTTACAGCCTTGTGTACGTCTAGACTCGGAACACTGTTAAGGCCACGGTTACCTGGATGTATGGGAAAGGAGTGAATGTTGGTTAGTGTCAGTTTGAGGGATGGGAGACTGTTCGGTTGCTGCCTTATCAAGATACACATTAAGGCTCGGTTGAGGGTTAGGAACTCGG
Organism: Rhinolophus sinicus; assembly: GCF_057876585.1. Lineage (NCBI taxonomy): Eukaryota > Metazoa > Chordata > Mammalia > Chiroptera > Rhinolophidae > Rhinolophus > Rhinolophus sinicus. Next base: position 41,719,861 of record NC_142506.1, read on the forward strand.
TTAACCCGAGGGTGAACAGGCTTGGTGTGTTAGTTAAAATGACGGTGAGGGTGTCGACAGTGTTGAGTTTCGTATAACAGTCAAGTATACATCTAGGGTCCGCAGAGTGTTAGAGCCACGATGACCGACAGGGTAGGGAAAAGGTTGGTATGTTTGATATGTTGAGGGAGAGGGATGGAACTGTGTTCAGCTGCTGCCTACAGCCAGGTATACATTTAGGATCGGAGCAGGGTTTGAGCCACTTTCACCCCGACGGAAGTTAAAGTTGGTATGTTGGTTAGGGTGAGGGTGAGGGATGGGTCAGTGTTCGGGTTCTACTTACAACCAGTAGTCCGGTTTGTTTCGGAACACTGTTAAAATCACTCTTAGCTGGAAGGTATGGGAAAGGATTGAATCTTGGATAGTGTCAGTCTGAGGGATGCGAGAGTGTTCGGCTACTGCCTGTATCCAGGTATACATTAAAGTTCTGGTGAGGGTTAGGAACTCGGTTAACACGAGGACGAACAGGGTTGGTGTGATAAAATGGCGGAGAGGGTTTGGACAGTGTAGGGTTTCTAATAACAGCCCCGTAGGTTTGGAGCAGTATTTAAACCTTGGTCAGCGTGAAGGTAGTTAAAGGTTGTTATGTTGGTTAGGCTATGGGTGAGTGATGGGACAGTGTTCAGGTTCTGCTTACAGCCAGGTGCACTTTTAGGCTCGGAAGACTCTTAGGTCCACGGTTAGCGGGAGGTTATGGGAAAGGATTGAACGTTGGCTTGTGTGAGGCTGAGGGTTGGGACATGTTTCAGCTACTGTCTGCAGCCAGGTATACATTATGGTTCGGGTCAGTGTCAGTGCCTCGGTTAGCACGAGTGTGAGAGAGTGTTGGTGTGTTAGTTACCGTGAGGGTGAGGGTTCAGACATTGTACGGGTTCCGAAAACAGCCATGTATACGTTTAGGAGCGGAAGTGTGTTAGACCCACGGTTATCACCAGGGTAGGGAAATGGTTGGTATCCTTGAGCTGTTGAGGGTGAGGGATGGAACTGTGTTCTACTGCTGCCTACAGCCAGGTATACATTTAGGTTCGGAGCAGTGTTTGAGCCACGTTCATCCCGACGGAACTTAAAGTTGGCATGTAGGTTATGGTGAGCGTGAGGGATGGGTCAGTGTTCGGGTTCTGCTTACAACCAGGTGTCCGTTTAAGTTCGGAACACTGTTAGGATCACTATTAGCTGGAGCGTATGGGAAAGAGTTGTATGCTGGATAGTGCGAGGATTAGGGAAGGGACCGGGTTCGGCTACTGCCTTCAGACAGGTATACATTAAGGTTCGGGTGAGTGCTATCGCCGAGGTTAGCCCAAGGGCGAGACAGTGTTGGTGTGTGTTAAAGTGAGAGTGAGATTTCGGACAGGCCAGAGTTTCGTATTACAACCAAGTATACGTTTAGGGTGCAAAGAGTGTTAGAGCCTCGGTTACCGGGAGGGTAGGGAAAAGTTCATATGTTGGTTTAGTTGAGGGTGAGGAATGGAACCTTGTTCGGATGTTGCCTACAACCAGGTGTACATTTAGGTTCGGAGCAGTGTTTGAGCCGCAGTAACCGTGAGGGAACTTAAAGGTAAGTATGATGGTTAGGGAGGGGCAGAGATATGAATGGGCCAGGGTTCGCCTTTTATGTACAGCCTTGTGTACGTCTAGACTCGGAACACTGTTAGGGCCACGGTTCCCTGGATGGTATGGGAAAGGATTGAATGTTGGTTAGTGTCAGTCTGAGGGATGGGAGTGTTCGGCTACTGCCTGTATCCAGGTACACGTTAATGTCTGGTTGAGGGTTAGGAACTCGGTTAACCCGAGGGTGAACAGGGTTAGTGTGTTAGTTAAAATGACGGTGAGTGTTTGGACAGTGTAGAGTTTCGGATAACAGCCAAGTAGTTTCGGAGCAGTATTTGAAACTTGGTCAGCGTTTGGTATGTTGGTTAGGGTGAGGGTGATGGGACAGTGTTCAGGTTCTGCTTAAAGCCAGGTGCATGTTTAGGCACGGAAGAATCCTAGGTCCACGGTTAGAGGGAGGTTATGGGAAAGGACTGCATTTTGGTTCGTGTGAGGCTGAGGGATGGAACATGTTTCAGCTGCTGCCTCCAGCCAGGTATACATTAAGGGTCGGGTCAGTGTTAGGGCCTCGGTTAGCCCGAGTGTGAGAGAGTGTTGGTATGCTACTTACAGAGAGGGTGAGGGTTCAGACGTTGTCGGGTTTGGAAAAAGCCAAGTATACATTCAGGATCGGAAGAGTGTTAGAGCCACGGTTATCGCCAGGGTAGGGAAACGGTTGGAATGCTTGATATGTTGAGGGTGAGGGATTGAACTGTATCGTGCTGCTGCCTACAGCCAGGTATACATTTAGGTTCGGAGCAGTGTTTGAGCCACGTTCACCCCGACGGAAGTTAAAGTTGGTATGTTGGTTAGGGTGAGGGTGAGGGATGGGTCAGTGTTCCGGTTCTGCTCACAACCAGTTGTTCGTTGAGGTTCGGAACACTGTTAGGATCACTGTTAGCTGGAGGGTATGGGAAAGGATTGTATGCTGGTTAGTGTGAGGTTTAGGGAAGGGACAGGGTTCGGCTACTGCCTTCAGACAGGTATACATTAAGGTTCGGGTCAGTGTTAGCGCCGAGGTTAGCCCAAGGGCGAGACAGTGTTGGTGTGTGTTAAAGTGAGAGTGAGGGTTTGGACCGGACAGAGTTTCGTATACCAGCCAAGTATACGTCTAGGGTGCGAAGGGTGTTAGAGCCTCGTTTACTGGGATGGTAGGGAAAGTTTCATATGTTGGTTTAGTTGAGGGTGAGGAATGCAACCTTGTTCGGATGTTGCCTACAACCAGGTATACATTGAGGTTCGGAACGGAGCTTGAGCCGCAGGAACCGTGAGGTAACTTAAAGGTTGGTATGATGGTGAGGTGGAGGGTGAGAAATGAGACAGGGTTCGCCTTTTACTTACAGCCTTGTGTACGTCTAGACTCGGAACACTGTTAAGGCCACGGTTACCTGGATGTATGGGAAAGGAGTGAATGTTGGTTAGTGTCAGTTTGAGGGATGGGAGACTGTTCGGTTGCTGCCTTATCAAGATACACATTAAGGCTCGGTTGAGGGTTAGGAACTCGGTTAACCCGAGGGTGAACAGGCTTGGTGTGTTAGTTAAAATGACGGTGAGGGTGTCGACAGTGTTGAGTTTCGTATAACAGTCAAGTATACATCTAGGGTCCGCAGAGTGTTAGAGCCACGATGACCGACAGGGTAGGGAAAAGGTTGGTATGTTTGATATGTTGAGGGAGAGGGATGGAACTGTGTTCAGCTGCTGCCTACAGCCAGGTATACATTTAGGATCGGAGCAGGGTTTGAGCCACTTTCACCCCGACGGAAGTTAAAGTTGGTATGTTGGTTAGGGTGAGGGTGAGGGATGGGTCAGTGTTCGGGTTCTACTTACAACCAGTAGTCCGGTTTGTTTCGGAACACTGTTAAAATCACTCTTAGCTGGAAGGTATGGGAAAGGATTGAATCTTGGATAGTGTCAGTCTGAGGGATGCGAGAGTGTTCGGCTACTGCCTGTATCCAGGTATACATTAAAGTTCTGGTGAGGGTTAGGAACTCGGTTAACACGAGGACGAACAGGGTTGGTGTGATAAAATGGCGGAGAGGGTTTGGACAGTGTAGGGTTTCTAATAACAGCCCCGTAGGTTTGGAGCAGTATTTAAACCTTGGTCAGCGTGAAGGTAGTTAAAGGTTGTTATGTTGGTTAGGCTATGGGTGAGTGATGGGACAGTGTTCAGGTTCTGCTTACAGCCAGGTGCACTTTTAGGCTCGGAAGACTCTTAGGTCCACGGTTAGCGGGAGGTTATGGGAAAGGATTGAACGTTGGCTTGTGTGAGGCTGAGGGTTGGGACATGTTTCAGCTACTGTCTGCAGCCAGGTATACATTATGGTTCGGGTCAGTGTCAGTGCCTCGGTTAGCACGAGTGTGAGAGAGTGTTGGTGTGTTAGTTACCGTGAGGGTGAGGGTTCAGACATTGTACGGGTTCCGAAAACAGCCATGTATACGTTTAGGAGCGGAAGTGTGTTAGACCCACGGTTATCACCAGGGTAGGGAAATGGTTGGTATCCTTGAGCTGTTGAGGGTGAGGGATGGAACTGTGTTCTACTGCTGCCTACAGCCAGGTATACATTTAGGTTCGGAGCAGTGTTTGAGCCACGTTCATCCCGACGGAACTTAAAGTTGGCATGTAGGTTATGGTGAGCGTGAGGGATGGGTCAGTGTTCGGGTTCTGCTTACAACCAGGTGTCCGTTTAAGTTCGGAACACTGTTAGGATCACTATTAGCTGGAGCGTATGGGAAAGAGTTGTATGCTGGATAGTGCGAGGATTAGGGAAGGGACCGGGTTCGGCTACTGCCTTCAGACAGGTATACATTAAGGTTCGGGTGAGTGCTATCGCCGAGGTTAGCCCAAGGGCGAGACAGTGTTGGTGTGTGTTAAAGTGAGAGTGAGATTTCGGACAGGCCAGAGTTTCGTATTACAACCAAGTATACGTTTAGGGTGCAAAGAGTGTTAGAGCCTCGGTTACCGGGAGGGTAGGGAAAAGTTCATATGTTGGTTTAGTTGAGGGTGAGGAATGGAACCTTGTTCGGATGTTGCCTACAACCAGGTGTACATTTAGGTTCGGAGCAGTGTTTGAGCCGCAGTAACCGTGAGGGAACTTAAAGGTAAGTATGATGGTTAGGGAGGGGCAGAGATATGAATGGGCCAGGGTTCGCCTTTTATGTACAGCCTTGTGTACGTCTAGACTCGGAACACTGTTAGGGCCACGGTTCCCTGGATGGTATGGGAAAGGATTGAATGTTGGTTAGTGTCAGTCTGAGGGATGGGAGTGTTCGGCTACTGCCTGTATCCAGGTACACGTTAATGTCTGGTTGAGGGTTAGGAACTCGGTTAACCCGAGGGTGAACAGGGTTAGTGTGTTAGTTAAAATGACGGTGAGTGTTTGGACAGTGTAGAGTTTCGGATAACAGCCAAGTAGTTTCGGAGCAGTATTTGAAACTTGGTCAGCGTTTGGTATGTTGGTTAGGGTGAGGGTGATGGGACAGTGTTCAGGTTCTGCTTAAAGCCAGGTGCATGTTTAGGCACGGAAGAATCCTAGGTCCACGGTTAGAGGGAGGTTATGGGAAAGGACTGCATTTTGGTTCGTGTGAGGCTGAGGGATGGAACATGTTTCAGCTGCTGCCTCCAGCCAGGTATACATTAAGGGTCGGGTTGTGTTAGGGCCTCGGTTAGCCCGAGTGTGAGAGAGTGTTGGTATGCTACTTACAGAGAGGGTGAGGGTTCAGACGTTGTCGGGTTTGGAAAAAGCCAAGTATACATTCAGGATCGGAAGAGTGTTAGAGCCACGGTTATCGCCAGGGTAGGGAAACGGTTGGAATGCTTGATATGTTGAGGGTGAGGGATTGAACTGTATCGTGCTGCTGCCTACAGCCAGGTATACATTTAGGTTCGGAGCAGTGTTTGAGCCACGTTCACCCCGACGGAAGTTAAAGTTGGTATGTTGGTTAGGGTGAGGGTGAGGGATGGGTCAGTGTTCCGGTTCTGCTCACAACCAGTTGTTCGTTGAGGTTCGGAACACTGTTAGGATCACTGTTAGCTGGAGGGTATGGGAAAGGATTGTATGCTGGTTAGTGTGAGGTTTAGGGAAGGGACAGGGTTCGGCTACTGCCTTCAGACAGGTATACATTAAGGTTCGGGTCAGTGTTAGCGCCGAGGTTAGCCCAAGGGCGAGACAGTGTTGGTGTGTGTTAAAGTGAGAGTGAGGGTTTGGACAGGACAGAGTTTCGTATACCAGCCAAGTATACGTCTAGGGTGCGAAGGGTGTTAGAGCCTCGTTTACTGGGATGGTAGGGAAAGTTTCATATGTTGGTTTAGTTGAGGGTGAGGAATGCAACCTTGTTCGGATGTTGCCTACAACCAGGTATACATTGAGGTTCGGAACGGAGCTTGAGCCGCAGGAACCGTGAGGTAACTTAAAGGTTGGTATGATGGTGAGGTGGAGGGTGAGAAATGAGACAGGGTTCGCCTTTTACTTACAGCCTTGTGTACGTCTAGACTCGGAACACTGTTAAGGCCACGGTTACCTGGATGTATGGGAAAGGAGTGAATGTTGGTTAGTGTCAGTTTGAGGGATGGGAGACTGTTCGGTTGCTGCCTTATCAAGATACACATTAAGGCTCGGTTGAGGGTTAGGAACTCGGTTAACCCGAGGGTGAACAGGCTTGGTGTGTTAGTTAAAATGACGGTGAGGGTGTCGACAGTGTTGAGTTTCGTATAACAGTCAAGTATACATCTAGGGTCCGCAGAGTGTTAGAGCCACGATGACCGACAGGGTAGGGAAAAGGTTGGTATGTTTGATATGTTGAGGGAGAGGGATGGAACTGTGTTCAGCTGCTGCCTACAGCCAGGTATACATTTAGGATCGGAGCAGGGTTTGAGCCACTTTCACCCCGACGGAAGTTAAAGTTGGTATGTTGGTTAGGGTGAGGGTGAGGGATGGGTCAGTGTTCGGGTTCTACTTACAACCAGTAGTCCGGTTTGTTTCGGAACACTGTTAAAATCACTCTTAGCTGGAAGGTATGGGAAAGGATTGAATCTTGGATAGTGTCAGTCTGAGGGATGCGAGAGTGTTCGGCTACTGCCTGTATCCAGGTATACATTAAAGTTCTGGTGAGGGTTAGGAACTCGGTTAACACGAGGACGAACAGGGTTGGTGTGATAAAATGGCGGAGAGGGTTTGGACAGTGTAGGGTTTCTAATAACAGCCCCGTAGGTTTGGAGCAGTATTTAAACCTTGGTCAGCGTGAAGGTAGTTAAAGGTTGTTATGTTGGTTAGGCTATGGGTGAGTGATGGGACAGTGTTCAGGTTCTGCTTACAGCCAGGTGCACTTTTAGGCTCGGAAGACTCTTAGGTCCACGGTTAGCGGGAGGTTATGGGAAAGGATTGAACGTTGGCTTGTGTGAGGCTGAGGGTTGGGACATGTTTCAGCTACTGTCTGCAGCCAGGTATACATTATGGTTCGGGTCAGTGTCAGTGCCTCGGTTAGCACGAGTGTGAGAGAGTGTTGGTGTGTTAGTTACCGTGAGGGTGAGGGTTCAGACATTGTACGGGTTCCGAAAACAGCCATGTATACGTTTAGGAGCGGAAGTGTGTTAGACCCACGGTTATCACCAGGGTAGGGAAATGGTTGGTATCCTTGAGCTGTTGAGGGTGAGGGATGGAACTGTGTTCTACTGCTGCCTACAGCCAGGTATACATTTAGGTTCGGAGCAGTGTTTGAGCCACGTTCATCCCGACGGAACTTAAAGTTGGCATGTAGGTTATGGTGAGCGTGAGGGATGGGTCAGTGTTCGGGTTCTGCTTACAACCAGGTGTCCGTTTAAGTTCGGAACACTGTTAGGATCACTATTAGCTGGAGCGTATGGGAAAGAGTTGTATGCTGGATAGTGCGAGGATTAGGGAAGGGACCGGGTTCGGCTACTGCCTTCAGACAGGTATACATTAAGGTTCGGGTGAGTGCTATCGCCGAGGTTAGCCCAAGGGCGAGACAGTGTTGGTGTGTGTTAAAGTGAGAGTGAGATTTCGGACAGGCCAGAGTTTCGTATTACAACCAAGTATACGTTTAGGGTGCAAAGAGTGTTAGAGCCTCGGTTACCGGGAGGGTAGGGAAAAGTTCATATGTTGGTTTAGTTGAGGGTGAGGAATGGAACCTTGTTCGGATGTTGCCTACAACCAGGTGTACATTTAGGTTCGGAGCAGTGTTTGAGCCGCAGTAACCGTGAGGGAACTTAAAGGTAAGTATGATGGTTAGGGAGGGGCAGAGATATGAATGGGCCAGGGTTCGCCTTTTATGTACAGCCTTGTGTACGTCTAGACTCGGAACACTGTTAGGGCCACGGTTCCCTGGATGGTATGGGAAAGGATTGAATGTTGGTTAGTGTCAGTCTGAGGGATGGGAGTGTTCGGCTACTGCCTGTATCCAGGTACACGTTAATGTCTGGTTGAGGGTTAGGAACTCGGTTAACCCGAGGGTGAACAGGGTTAGTGTGTTAGTTAAAATGACGGTGAGTGTTTGGACAGTGTAGAGTTTCGGATAACAGCCAAGTAGTTTCGGAGCAGTATTTGAAACTTGGTCAGCGTTTGGTATGTTGGTTAGGGTGAGGGTGATGGGACAGTGTTCAGGTTCTGCTTAAAGCCAGGTGCATGTTTAGGCACGGAAGAATCCTAGGTCCACGGTTAGAGGGAGGTTATGGGAAAGGACTGCATTTTGGTTCGTGTGAGGCTGAGGGATGGAACATGTTTCAGCTGCTGCCTCCAGCCAGGTATACATTAAGGGTCGGGTTGTGTTAGGGCCTCGGTTAGCCCGAGTGTGAGAGAGTGTTGGTATGCTACTTACAGAGAGGGTGAGGGTTCAGACGTTGTCGGGTTTGGAAAAAGCCAAGTATACATTCAGGATCGGAAGAGTGTTAGAGCCACGGTTATCGCCAGGGTAGGGAAACGGTTGGAATGCTTGATATGTTGAGGGTGAGGGATTGAACTGTATCGTGCTGCTGCCTACAGCCAGGTATACATTTAGGTTCGGAGCAGTGTTTGAGCCACGTTCACCCCGACGGAAGTTAAAGTTGGTATGTTGGTTAGGGTGAGGGTGAGGGATGGGTCAGTGTTCCGGTTCTGCTCACAACCAGTTGTTCGTTGAGGTTCGGAACACTGTTAGGATCACTGTTAGCTGGAGGGTATGGGAAAGGATTGTATGCTGGTTAGTGTGAGGTTTAGGGAAGGGACAGGGTTCGGCTACTGCCTTCAGACAGGTATACATTAAGGTTCGGGTC